>NW_026535876.1:1200000-2400000 GCF_028551555.1 Melozone crissalis | reverse complement strand
AAGGGTATGGTCTCTTCTTATTTCTGTCCCTTAATGCTCAATCCTTGCCACATTTCTTCAACTTCTTTTGCATTGTCATCTTCCGTGTTTTCTTCCTCTCTTCTTCTCTCTGTGACTTTCTATGCAGGATGGATAACGTGTCATACACTGTCACCTTGCTCAGTGACCGAGTAGTGATATGATGGTGTAGAAATTGTAGGCGCACAGTAGGCAAACGTGTCATGCTTCTGTGTGCCCTCTGCAGGCAGACCTGCTTCCCAAACCTTCAGTCAGACTTGGAAAAAAGGCTTGTCACCACTACTTTGTTGTGGTTTATGCATTTATGAAGAAACATGTCGGAGAAAGGAGACCCAGACACCAGTTGGTTCATCCAAGTCCAATTTATTGATCGAATATGGCGGGTTAAATATAGTTCTTAATAAGCTTCATACATATTGCAAAAGTTGAGCTCAGGATTGGTTAGTTACATATCAGCAACTACACCTACTTCTACATTCTTGTGCTTATTCTTCTGTTACATTCTGCAGATATTCAGGACTAATCTCACCTCCCTTTCCTCATGTTGCAGCAAGGCCATCCGGCATTCTTGCCTGTCAGCAGTCACTGAATCAGAGACTGCTGACCTCCCTTTCAAGCTTAACCAGCGGCATTAAGTCAGTATGGCCTTTCTCAGCTAACCAACTCTTAATAAAATCCTCCACATTTCCCCCGTTTTCTTCTTGAGCAAGGAGATTAGTTTGCCAGGTTTTTGCTATCATACGACTGACCATGTTTTGAATGCAATTAAAGACACAAGGCAAAATAAGCAAAACCAGTAAAATTACACCCAGTAGTCCTATAGCATAGATCACAAGGTTCCTCAGCCATGGCCCAAGTCCTAAGTTTTTAAGCCATTCATCAATTCCTAAACCTTCTTCTTCCTTGAGATTGTGAAGTCCTTGTTGCAATTCTTTTATCTTAGTGTGAATGGACACCGAATGATCAGACAGATTCAAGCAACACATTCCTTCAAACTCTCCACATCCATGTCCTTGTGCTAAGAGCAAAAAGTCTACAGCAGCTCTATTTTGTAAAACAGTATGGTTAACACTTTGCACATCTGCAGGCATCATATCCAGAATTTGGGATGTCTTGTTCAGCTCATTTTTTGCCCAGCACCCTAATTGCTTTGCTAAATTTATAGCCTTATTGGCAGATCCTCCTGGTAAAATAGTTGAAACTACTACTTGCCTGAATGTACCCCAAAACTTTTGATCTCCTATCTGGCTGCAGTCCAAGTCATGTATACTACGCTTTTTCCTGTTTGATGTTTGACTGAGCTGCATTAGCAAGAATACATTAGGGTGAAACAAGGACAATTTTCCCAAATAACAGGGTCCACCCTGTGGCTTAGCTGGTACACCATTCCACGCCCTGTCTCCACAAATTAAAAATATTCCTGTAGGTAATTTCATTGGTGCCGTGATTTTTGTACTGTTACATTGACTGTAATACTGTGGAGAGAATTCACTCAAATTCAGGGATGAATCTAAGGTGGCCCATGTTTCTTTAGGTTGATTTAAATTTTGAACATCCAAGGGTTTGAAACTAAACTATCCTCCAGCTGTAGTGTTAGGCATACTGGCATTTGCACTTCCAAAAAGATCCAATTCTTCAGGAGGAGAATGCAAAGAGGTGTTAAGTGATTGGATTAGTAAGCATTGGCGATAGCCATCACTCTGACCTGCAGTATACCCTTGCTGCACTGGCAATGTGATGTTTGACATGTTAGACATACATAAGGTTTGATTATTTATCAAACCGCAAAATTCTCCTGGAGACCACACCGGAAGTCCTATCAGGCATGTTTGAAATGGATTAGTAACTCCTCCAAGACTAAGACAAAGCGATGATTGGTTAATCTGTTTAGCAAGTGTTACCCATAAATTCTCTCTTGGCTGACTAAAATGCGTTATTGCTACTGCTTCACTTGCTACGGCATTGAGCAATATAATAAAAACAAACCTCATTTTTCTTTCTGCTTTCTCTGTTTTTCCTTTCTTCGTTGTCTTTTCCCTGGTTTGTTAGAATGTCTATTGTAAGGCTGAGTCAATTTCTGAATACATCGGTCTAATTCCAAATCAGCATCCTTGCTTACGGGTATAGCGTGAGGTAAGTTTAAAGGCAAATCAGCTTTATAGCGAGCTGCTATGATGCGTGAGGATGTAGTAATTTCAAGCTCTCTAAGTACTTGCTGTAATTTCCACCTTATATGTGCTATAGCCACTTGTTCTGCACTCTCAAAAAGCTTTAATCCTGCCCTTCCTGGCAGGCCAGTACTTTGCTCAAGAGCTCTAACCCAGACAAAATCTTGAATCCACTTCCCAAAACAAGGTCTACACCATAAATTTCCTATTGATCTTTGTGAGTACCAATAAACCTTATTACAATCAGCACAATGCAAAGCTACCCAAGCATAGCACTTATTATTATCCTTTTTGCAAACATAATAAGGAAGTGTATATAGGAAAGAATCAGTATTAAAATTTGTCTGTGTGATCCAATCCAACCAGTTCAATGGTGGTGATTGCAAAGCCTCTTCAGCTTTCTTACTATATACAGCTACCAATTCAAGCTCCTTCTTTAATGCAACATGTATCTTATCTCGTAATCGTTGTTCTTGTTCTTCAACACCTATAGCATGCCATGAAGCAGGGTCCCATGGAGCTACAGCATCCCACAAGGCAGGGTCCCATAGATGTGAAATTGCCCTAATCATAGAAAGCTAATTAGCAATCACTAATAGCCTTATTTAGATGAGGTCGTTCCCTATTTTTCTTATCTGTTTTCAGTTTTGCTGCTCCTAATTTCACTGGTCCTGTTACTTGCAAACTTAATTTTTTGCAACTTTTCAATGCAGCAGTCTAGTGCTCTTTCAGGATTCCCTCTGAAGTGTCCTACAATAGAATGTTGCGTTAAAGGTACTAATATTCTATACCTTACAGAGACTATACGTGATTTACTTTGAACCTCAATTCTATTTACAACACATTGTACTTCCCAACGATAATAAGCAAGAATTTTCTGTTCAGGAGACTCATAAAGATTTAAAGCTATATGTGCATTTTGCCCTGTTTGTCTCCTTAATTCATCTTGCCAGCTTTTACCCCACGTGTGCTCGTGCTTACAAATGTGACACCATAAATCCCATAATAATGATTGTTCTATCCAAAAAGTTCTATCACAACCCCCACAACGTAGGGCTATCCAGGCAGCACAATGTGGATCGTGACAGTCAAGGCAATGTTCCTTTGCTGGATTTGTTAAACGAAAAGTTGATAATGAGTCAATAAAACCAATCAGCTCCTGGGCCGTCCGATAGTGACGTGTCAGTGCTTTGTCCAACACTTTCGAGTGTCTCTTCAACTGTAACAGTAGTGGTCGTAGGACTAGAAACAGTTTCTTCCCCAGTCACTCCCTGGCCTCCTCTGTGAGGTGGTCCACCAGAGGCTGCATCAAAAACAGGTTTAGTCCACTTAGCAGGCACCCACAAAGGTCCTGTAGGTGAGGAAACACAAAGATATCCCCGACCCTAGTATAATAATTTTGCAGGTTTTTCCCATAATCCTGACCTGACCTCAGATGATGTTTAATTGCAGGAGGGATATCGTCTTCCCCAAAAATACATAAATGATTGATCACATACAGAACCTTAGCTAAACATGATTGTGGGTCCTTTATATCTTGATGCTTTTCAATATACTGCTTAAGGGTACCATTTGCTCTTTCCACTATTGCCTATCCAGTAGGAGAGTGTGGAATACCTGTCACATGCTTAACAGACCACTGATTCAAATATTTCTGGACCCTAGCACTTACATAAGCTCCACCATTATCTGTTTTGATACTCTTTGGGGCTCCCATGACAGCAAAACAACTTAACAGGTGCCTGATAACATGTATAGCTTTTTCCCCGGCCTAAGCCGTAGCCCATATGTAATGACTATATGTATCTATAGTGACATGCACACACTTAACTTTACCAAATCTAGCTATATGTGTAACATCCATTTGCCATTTCTCATTTATTTCTAAACCTCGAGGATTAACTCCAATGCCTAAACCTATTCCACCATTATGATAACTACATGTTGGACATGCTCTAACAATAGCCTTAGCTTCTGACAAACTCAGCTCAAAGTGCTTTGATAATCCCTTTGCATTTTGATGATATTTACTATGTGCTTCTCTGGCCAATGTATGCTTATCAATAGGACAAGAGTTATCAATGGGTAGGGTAACCAATTTGTCTGCATGTTCATTCCCTTCTCCTAAACCTTCAGACCATTTATGGCTCCTAATATGAATCACAATACACTGCATTTCTCTCTCGTAGAGCTTTCCTTAATTGTATCAATAACTCATACAATCGTTTATTATTCACTTCCTTAATTGCTGCTTCCTGTATTCGTCTGACTACTCCGGCAACATACATAGAGTCTGTGACCACATTTAAAGGCTCCTGTAAGTTGGACACTGCCCATACTACTGCCAACAATTCCAAGGTTTGTAAACTATCTGCAGGGTCTGCTGTAAGAAGTTGATGCTTCCATTGTCCTTTTTCTTGCCAGGTGACAGCAGCACGCCTTGATTTGTTTCCTGCATCTGTAAAAGCTGTAATAGCTCCTGTATCCAATAATCCATAAAGGGTTATGCTTTGATGCCCATGGGTAATTTCCACTTTTTGTTTTGGTCTATTTTGTAAATCCACAGTTAAAAGTGTAACACCAGTAGAGCCAAAACCCTTTTCATCCCGCGTTTGTCCAGTAAATGATAGTATACCAGATGTCATTTGTGATAGTGGTATTAATTGTGCAATGCGTTGTCCTTTTGTTATTCTAATAGGAGGATAAAGGGTGTAAACCATGATTTGTATTTCCCCTGTATAATCCGCATCGATAACACCAGGTAATACAAATAATCCCAGCATAGTTATTGAAGAACGTCCTAATAACAATGCTCCACATCTTTATCCATTTAATATAAGAGGACCCTTTACTCCAGTTTGTATCCTCTCAGGCCGGTTCGTCATTAGTGTGACGTCTACTGCTGCTGATAAATCCAAATCGAGGCTCTCTGCTGTTGCTGGTTGCAGGCAGGAGGTGACAGCGATGTTGCGTCGGCAGCTGGTGTCTCCGATGTCACGGCGTCTACTTGTGTCTGGGCGCGTATGTCCCTCATTGCCGCATCGGTAACACTTGATGAATGGTCTCGAGCTCTGCGTGTCTGCCAGTGAGCCGCTTCGGAGAGGAGCAAGAGCAGCTAACACCTGATTCTGAGCAGCTAACACCTGATTTTGAGTAGACTCTGCTTGCTTTTGTAACCCTAATCCTAATTCCTTTAAAGTTTCTGCTATAAATGCCTGTGAAGCTGTTGGCATTAATGCCATTCGCTCTAAAGCTTCCTCAATAGTCCAATTTGCCCCTAAAGTAGCTAACACTCTTGCATTTGCCTAACAGGTTCACTTTTTACTCCAAACTGACCAACCGTAGAACGTAACTGCGCTAACAACTTCCAATCTAAGGGAGTATATTCCGCTATATTATGTGTAAGGTTCCCCTGTGCATCATACTGTGGTGTGTATGTGACCGGACATGCAAGATTAGAAGCTACTTCCACTGCCTCGCCATCCCCCATTTGCATTACTTCTTTTGCCACAGCAGCCCAAGCTTCCCTCCTCTGTTTAGCCATCTCCCCCCATAGATCACGGTGTGCCCCTGGGATGGGATCTGGCTCTTTAAGGGTTCTATGCTGCTGGCACTTCGGTACCGAGACCGAGCTCTCGCACGGGGAAGGCGGTGGAGCAGGGGCCGGCTCACGCGGGGAAAGCGGCCCCCCCGCTGCTGAGCTGACAGTGAAACCGGAGACGACTTGCGCGGGGGAAGTGGCCCCCCGGGAGCCGGCCTGCTCGGGAGAAGCGGCGGAGGCAAAGGTGGCGGCGGAGGCGCAGCTGGCTTGCTCCCACCCCCACCATCCGACCCGCCTGAAGCTGGCGGTGGAGGCAAAGCTGGCTTGCTCTTACCTCCACCATCCAACTCGCCCTCCTCCCCCAACAGTAAGGGTGCAGACGGTTCCACACTATCTATAGGAAAATCCTGCACACCACTCTGCTGGGGACTCTTAGGCATAAGTATCTGAGTTACAGAAGGTGCCAGGGGATCATCCTCACGACCATACCCTATATTCCTCTTATGAGCTTCTGTTGCCCTTTCTGCTGCCTTTCTCTCAGAGACCTGCTGAAGTAACGTATTATATACCACCCGCCATAACTTGCCAAATGTCTTTGCTGACTTATCATCATCTAACACTGTATCCCACAGGATATCCCCAAACCTTTTCCACTCTACTATCTCATGAACTGTATGTGAATTAGCAAAAATCCCTTTAGAATAACCATAAGCTAATAACCCTGGTAATTCCTTTTTAAAATCTACCCCTTTTACTCCTCGCCTTTCTAAATATGAGGAGAAGGGATCGTATGTCGCTTGCCTATCCATACCTATATATCAGCGCGCGCTGTTGCAGCCCTCCAGGCTCCGGCGACACGTAGAGACTTGAGATACCTTTTGTGATCCTCAAGGGTGCTTTTAAAAATCCGGCACCATCCCGGCTGCAAGGACTCTCACCCAACTTCCCCGACCGTGGCGAATTTATAATCCAAGAGAGCGAACGTTCAGAGTGCCTTTGCCCGCATTCTCCACCATTTGTCAGAGGAAGGAGACCCAGACACCAGTTGGTTCATCCAAGTCCAATTTATTGATCGAATATGGCGGGTTAAATATAGTTCTTAATAAGCTTCATACATATTGCAAAAGTTGAGCTCAGGATTGGTTAGTTACATATCAGCAACTACACCTACTTCTACATTCTTGTGCTTATTCTTCTGTTACATTCTGCAGATATTCAGGACTAATCTCACCTCCCTTTCCTCATGTTGCAGCAAGGCCATCCGGCATTCTTGCCTGTCAGCAGTCACTGAATCAGAGACTGCTGACCTCCCTTTCGAGCTTAACCAGCGGCATTAAGTCAGTATGGCCCTTCTCAGCTAACCAACTCTTAATAAAATCCTCCACAGAAACACTTCCATCTCAGCCCGCTTAAGCCACTGCAGAGCAGGAGTTGTTGCTTTAGTAGCAGATGTGCTGTCAGGGTCCTTACAGCTCCACAAGATGTGCCTCTCCTAGAACAGATTTTTGCATTTTTGTACAATAAAAGCTATGTTTTAAATCACACCAGTGTAAGTCATGCACTCCTGTAGATGTGTTTTCAGACAGAGATATTTATATCTATGCCTAGTGAATGGCCTCCTGGGCAGCAGGAACAAATGAGGAAGCAAACTGGGCTGATAAAACATGCTTCTGCTTCAACAAAAACCCCCCAGTCTTCCCTTTCCAGAGAAGGCTATAAACCTTTTCTTGATTGGCCTAAAGGGGATAAACAAGTCCCTCCATGTCCTGATCTTTTACTAGTCTCAAATTATTTAGAAAAGTTTTAATTTTTTTTTTTTTTTTTTTTTTGTGGGGGGTGGTGGTGTTCGGGTCTGCACTTCAGACCTGTTCTCCCAGCAGCCAGGGACCTACAGCTGCTGTGGGTGGGGCAGGTGCTCAGGCAATTACCAACAGGTGCTTGGTAATTGCTAACAGCAGTTGAGCTGAGAAGTTGGCTTGTGCCTGGCTGAGAGCTTGACGACTGTGGTGAGAGAAGGGATAGGGAGTGGAGTGGAAAATATTAGTTACACAAGCAAATCTGAGGTGTAGGTGGGATTTAACTGGATTAGGTGCTGCATTTCATGGTCTTAATCACAATATATGAAAAACTGAACATTTAACTATGAGATAGGACTATGTAGTTGTTATTCTAGATGCTGCATTTACTAATATGTTATGTAGTTTGTATTTTGCTCAGAAGCTGTCTCAAAAACATTGAAGTCCAACTAAAGTCTTCATAAACACAAGTTAATAGCTTACTTTTTGTTAAAAAGAGAAGCTGAAAGGGCCAATGGCTCTTGCATTCAGTAATTCACACATTTTAAAAGAAGTGGCTGTCTCTTGTTCCTGTGACTAGCTTGTCTCTTCAGGCTAGAAAACATTTCTGGGAGCATTTCCTTGCTGCTCCTATATATCTATGCCCTTGGAATCTGATGCTAATACTGTATTTTTCTAAAATTAGAAAATTTTAAATTTCTGTAGGCCCTTTCATTTTGTAATTTGCACCTGTCACTCGGGGGGGGGAAAAAAGTCTGATAAGTTTTTTTTCTTGTAGGCCTCTCAAATTGCAGCCCATTGCATTTAGCTGCAAAATCCTAGGTCATGCTAACAGGATGCCTGAAATGGACACTGGTAGAGGGTAAAAAAAATTGCCTGATACAGATGCTATCAACTATTTTTAGTTCCTGACAGTCCAGTATTTCCCTTACCTAAGGGATACCTGTTAATATTTCTTTCTCTTTTTCTTGAAGCTCTCAGTTCTGTGATGACTGAGAAACAAAAATACAAAGTAAGGGTGTGCAGAGTAGATGGACTTTATGAGAATTAGGGGGCAATTTGACTATACACTGATCGGTATGATTGCCTTCTTCTGTGAGATTGTAGTGATGTTGTAATATATGTTGGGAAATAATTCATGCTATAAAAGCGTGTATTTCATACAGATTGCAAAATCCAAACAAGTCTCTGACCACAAGCAGCCTGAGAGACAGGCGTCTATTCAAATTCCGAAATTCCTGAAGGTGGCCAGATAACGATCTGCACTTTAGCCCAAGAATAGACACACCCAGTGCGATGATCACCATTATCCCAAGACATGTCATGTCAATTGGAAGACGCCTGAGAGTGATCATTGCCCTGTTGATAACATCGATCAAGATAGTCAAAGTCGCCAGAAAGATATGTGTGAATACGTGACTTCCCTGAATCCGATCAGTGCTGGCTATCAACAAGGAAATGGTGATTGTCCAGCTCTGCACAGTGAAAGAACCAACTATGAATATGCAGTTACAAAAGAAACTGGGATTTATTCGCTCAGGCATAATAAACTGTATAAAGCATCCCTGCAAGAAGTGGCTCTCGTGAATGGTGGAGGGTCCGATGCAATAGAGGGGGGATCCAGGTTTACCCCGCACCAACCCTGGGCTCGACACTGTCTCTTTGGCTGTGGTGGTTTTGAAGACCATGTTTTAATAGCAGAAAAAGATAAAGAAATCTTTTCAGATTTTTTATAATTTGACTTTCGATTGATCATTCATAACAGTTCCATATAGATGATTCCACATTTGGTGTCTTGGTGCCTAAATCAAGAGCACAATCAGTTTATGATAAGCACCAGTACAAGCTGGACTTCCCAGAGCAGCCAACTGAAAGAATCTGAAAAGAAGAAATGCAGGAAATGCCTTGGTAAACCTTGCCTGGAAGATGGGTGATTTTTTTTCAGTAACCTATACTCCATTCCCTTGGCCTTTGGTTTTCTTAACAAAGCCATTTGCATTCCAGATTCCCCATGAAGTGCGAAGCCTGAGCTTGTGGAAGTGGCTGAAAGATTCCCTGTTTCTCTGCAGGGACATTCAACTGGAACAGGAGCTGGAGCGCTGTCTGGGGAAGCCTTCTTGGAGCTGGAATTTGTGCCGTGTTGGGAGAGGAGGAGGAGAGGGAGAACACTGGTGCTGTGTGGCAGGAGCAGGAGGTTTGAGCCACAGGACATTCCGTCTGCGCCGCTGCCCCACAATGGGCAGCCGTGCCTGTGGCTCTGGGCCTGGCCCCACGTGCGCTGAGCTCCCTGGGCTGGGCTCAGGTTCCCGCTGGGCCTGGGCAGAGCCTGGGCTCAAACTGGGGGCAGCAGCAGTGGAAAACACCTCTGGGCATCTGCGTTTCCTGCTGCTGGGAAGGAACAATGAAGCGAGTTTAGAAGTTCTGATTTCTGCTTCTCCTAGTTGATTTTTTAATTTAACTCCACACTGTGGAGGCAAATTCTGTGACAGCCTCTGTCAGCTTGTTCTATTTCAACAGTGCTAGCAACAGGGCTCTGTTTGAGCCCTGCAAATGTGGCCTGTGAAGCTTTAATTCCCCTCATCTTAGTGTTCAGGGGCTGGTAAGCATTCCAGTATCTGCTGATCTTTATGCCTGTGACAAAAATACTGACTTCACTGTCATGAAAGCACCGTGGGTAGCACCAACTGAAAGAGGCACTTGCATTTTTATGGATAAAATTCAGGTTGCAAGCAGAAGAGGGCCAAGAGCAGCCATAATCTGCAATTCCCAAGGCAGAGGCACCAGCCGCCTCCTCCTGTCACCTCAGGGTGAGTCAAACAGAGCTGGAAACAGTGCTGGAACCCAATCCTTTCTTCATCTGAGGGCTGGCTCAGGGGAGCACAGGCGGGCCCTGAGCAGTCAGGGCTGTGTGTGGGTGCTGGCTGCTCTGCGCCAGAACTGAGCTGGAAAAAGCCCTTGGGAGCAGAGGCAGGAGCAGGCGAGAAGGGGCCGGCACTGCTGCTGCTCCTGGCCGGGAGCCCCGGCTGGGCCGGGCCGGCGCCCCCTGCGCTGCGGCTGCTGCTGCTGCCAGAGCCGGGCGGGACTCGGGGACAGGGAACGGACACGGGGGGGACAGCAAAGGCCTGGTGGCTGCAGGGATGGTGGCGCTCGGGCCAGCGCCAGCACAGAGCTTCAGCCCACAGTTAACCCCGAGGGAAACACTGGGCAAAGGCTCCATTTCAGCCTTTCTGCACTCGTGGCTGTGAAAGGACTGAAATGAAAGGAGAGCAATCAGTGCCCGACACCTTCTCCTTTGAGAGGAGCCCCGCATCTGGGGCTGTGAGGGGCCATGAGGGACTGTGAGGGGGTGTGAGGGGCCGTGAGGGGCCACGAGGGGCCATGGGGAACTGTGAAGGGGTTGTGAGGGGCCATGAGGGGCTCTGAGGGGCCATGGGGAACTGTGAGGGGCTGTGAGGGGCCATGAGAGGCTCTGAGGGGCCATGAGGGGCCATGAGGGGCTGTGAGTGGCTGTGAGGGGCCATGGGAACTGGGAAGGTGTTGTGAGGGGCCATGAGGGGCTGTGAGGTGTCACTGTTGAGTCGAGAATGTCACAGAACTAGGCAGGAGGCAGTTGTGTAGAGAGAGTGAAAGAAGGTTTTATTCAAGAGAACCATGCAGTTTTTATAGAGAAACAGAAAGACGAAGTAGAGCAACACCACCTGCAGATTGTTTATACTTAACAAGTTATAACATCCCTACCATACCCTAAAAATTCTCACATGCTGCTGTGAGAAACACTTGCTGTTTCTCTCTCTCTCTTCCAGGGCATCCTCAGTGAGAGGCTGTGAGGGATCTCGGGGAACTGTGAGGGGCCATGAGCTGTGGGAGGCTGTGAGGGGCCATGAGGGGCCATGGGGAGCTGTGAGGGGCCATGGGGAACTGTGAGGGAGCCATGAGGGGCTGTGAGGGGGCATGAGGGGCCATAAGGGTCTGTGAGGGGCTGTGGGAGGCCAGGCCCCTCATGGAACCAAGGATCCATTGTGACTGCAGTACCAAGGAAATCATTGTTGACAGTACAGAACCTCATGGAACCAAGGGGCCATTGTGGCCCAGCAAGGCCTTGTGGAACCAAAGGCACCATGGTGACACTATGGAACCTCATGGTACCACAGATCCATTGTTACACAGCAGCCACAGCAGGGCCGCAGAACCAAGGAGATCATTGTGACACTGCACAACCTCATGGAATCAAGGCATCCATGATACACTACTGAACCTCATGGAGCAAAGGGTCCATTGTGACACTGTGGAACCAAGGAGACTGTTGTTGGCAGTAGGAAAGCTCATGGAACCAAAAGTCCATTGTGATGTAGTGGGGTGTCATGGAACCATGGAGACCATTAGGACACTTCAGGACCACTGGTACCAAGGGGCCATTGTGACACTGCAGGGCCTTGTATAACCAAGGGGTCCTTGTAGCATGGCAGGGCCTTATGGACTCAAGGGGATCAAAGTGACACTGTGGGGCTCCATAAGGGGCTGTGGAGCTCCATAAGGGGCTGTGGGGTTCCATGAGACCACAGGGCCATTCTGACGGTGGAACCAAGGATACCATTATTACACTACAGAATAAAAGAGGCCACTGTGAACCAGCAGGGGAACCCGCTGGTGCTATTGTGACACTTCAAGGGCATTGTGGAACAGCAGGGCCTTGTGGAAGCGATGAGACCATTGTGACATCCCAGGGCCTCATGGGAGCAGGGGGCCATTGGGACACTGTGGGTCCCCATGAAAAAGGGGCCAGTGTAACACATCCAGGCCTGTTGGAACCAAAGGGCCACTGTGATCCCAGGGAACCCAATAGAATCAAGGGGCCATTTGGAGACTCTGTGACCTCATGGAAGCAAGGGGCCATTGTGGCATTGTGCAGTCCCATGGCAAGAAGGAAACCATTTGGACACTGCAAGGCCACTTGGAAAGCAAGGGGCCACTGTGCCACTGCAGAGCCAAGGAGACCATTGTTATATCACTGGGCCTCATGGAAACAAAGATCTGTGGTGATCCTACAGGGCCTCATGGAACCAAGGGGCAATTTTGATGCTGCAGGGCCCCAAGGATCCAAGAACATGGAACAGGTCTGGGTGGCTGGGCCTCCTGGGGGCTGCTTGACTGGTCCAGCTGGCCTTGGCATGTTGAGAGTTGCTTCTTATCAACCCCTGAAACCCTGGAATTCTTTGCATTCCTTCCTGTGGGAAAGAAAACTGTCCTTCTCCAGGGGTTCAAGGCTGAAATTGGGATTCCTCCTCCAAATTTGATTATATCCAAGGATTATTCCCATATGAAACCTGCCAGGACAGAAGCTCTGGCTGGCCTTGGCCTCTTGGGGGCCACTCCTCATCTGCCTTCAAAACACTGGGGGCCCATTCTTTTCTCCCCATTGAAAAAAAACACTTTCAAGTCCAGACATCCATGGCCAAAACTGAGAATCCGCCTCCAAAATTCCTTATATCCAAAGGTGGCTCCCAGACAAAAGCTGCCAGGGCTGTCTAGATTCTCTTGACTGCCCTGGTGGCCCTGGTGTTGCTGTAGGGCCTGAGTGCTCTTGGGGCCGGGCGCAGTCCTGGGTGTGGCAGTGCCGGGGCTGAAGCAGGGACAGGCCATGGGCATGGCTGGGGCAGCGCTGACAGCTCAAGACAGGCCCTGGGGGCTCCAGGCTCCTTGCCCAGGCTCTCTCAAGAACATGGCCAGGCCAATGCTCAGCACAGAAAAGCCCCTTGAGCAGCCCCAGGCTGGCCGTGGGCAGGCTGGAGGCAAACAGCACGGCTGGGGCTCTGCAAGGGCCATGGGGGAGATGGGAAGCAGCAGCAGAGCAGGGTCTGATCCATCCCCAGTGTGCTGCACAGCCCAGGGCAGCGTCCCAGAGTGTCCTGATGGAGCTGCCAACAACATCCCCCCTCTGCAGCCCTGGCCTCTCCCCCAGCTCACACAGGTGCCCCATCCTTGCAGGCACAGACACGGCAGCACTGGCTCAGCAGCCCCTCTTTGCATTGCACACAGCAGGCAGGAGCACCCCCATGCTGTTGGTGTGGGGACATGAACCTGGGGGAGCACAAATGCCATCAGCCCCTGGGACCACCAAGGGCTGGGGGACACCAGGAAAACCACTCAGCTTTGTCCTGGCCTCTGCAGTCAGCCAGAAAGTTTGTTCCCATCAGATGGGAGTTTCCTGTCCCACTGCAGATGCTGTTGCTCAGAGCCAGGGCTGCCTGGCAGCCACCCGCAAACTGCAATGAGCATTTCCTTGGCTTCACCTTTGCTTTCTTTCCTCTTCCTGCTGCAATTTTCTTCCTATTGCCCACCCCTCTTCCCTCCCCTGCAAACAGCCCATCCCTTTTTGCCCTTTCCTCTCTGTCCCCACTCCCCATTGCAGTTCCTGACTTGGCCCCATGAGAATGTCCCTTGGGGAGCAGGATCATCCTACAAGTGCTGCAGGAATTGTCTGCAGGCTCCTGCAGTGCCTGGTGCTGCTCCCTTGCCAGAGGCACCCCAGGCCAGGGGGGCACATCTGGGCTGCTGTGTCTGGCTCTGGGGCTCCCTGTTCTGGGCAGTGAGGAGGAGCTGCAGAGGCTCTGCAGGACTGACAGGATGGGCTTTGGGGCTGGCAGGAGAAGCTGAGGGGCCTGGGCTGCTGGAGCTTCTGAACAGGAGCCCCAGGGCTCATCCTGTGACTGCTCCAAGGGTGGTTCCAGAGAATCCCAGAACCAGCAAGGTTGGAACAGGCCATGGAGATCATCAAGTCCAACCTCTGCCTATACACTGCCTTTTCTCCCCTGAGCCTGCTCTTCTCCAGGATAAACAACCTCAGCTTCCTCAGAAACTTAACACAGCTCTTGTGCTCCAGACCCCTCCCCAGCCTTGTTGTCCTTCTCTGGACACGCTCCAGCCCCTCCATGTTCTTCCTAAACTGGGGGCTCCAGATCTGAAGACAGCACTTGAGGTGCTGCCCAAGCAGTGCTGAGAACAGGGGAAGAATCCCTGCCCTGCTCCTGCTGGCCACACCATTCCTGATCCAGGCCAGGAGCCATTGGCCTTCTTGGCCACCCGGGCACACTGCTGCCTCATGTCCAGCCTTCTGTCCATCAGTCCCTGCAGGTCCCTGTCTGCCTGGCTGCTCTCCAGCCCCTCTGGCACCTTGCTGAGGGAGGGAGGCAGGGAGGGAACAGGTCCAGGTCAAATCCTTCCTGAAATGTGGTTTTTGCTGGCACTGCCAGTTCCCAGATCTTGATATTTCCCTATTCTGGTACAGCCCAAGTGCAGCAATTTGCTGGCAAAGAAAGCCAAAACCAAGCAAAGACCTGGTACCTACAGTAAACTGATCTCATGTTTGCTGACACTGCCAGTACCCAGATCGGGAATGTCTCAGATGCCTGCACAGCCTAATTCCAGCAGTTTGCTGGCACTGCAAAATTAGCATCTGGAAATTTCTCAGTGCCAGCAAAACCTAAATGCAGCAATTTTCTGGCAAAGAAAGCCAGAACCCAGCAGCTTCCCAGTGCTGCCACCAGCACCACCCAGGTCTGGTGTTTGCTGCGCAAGTGCCCAGATCTGGAAATTTCCCAGTGCTGGCACAGCCCAAGTCCAGCAATTTGCTGGCACAGAAAGCCAAAAGCCGGTAGTCTCCTGATGCCAGTACAGGTGCCCAGACCTGGTGTTTGCTGCCACTGCCAGTGCTCAGATCTGGATATTTCCCTGTTCTGGCAGAGCCAAGTCCAGCGATTTTCTGGTAAAGAAAGCCACAATCTGGCAATTCCCTGCTACCGTCATTGGCAATGCCAAGATCCGGTGTTGGCTGGCACCACCAGTGCCCAGATGCGGGAATTTCCCAGTGCCAGCACAGCCCAAGTCTAGGAATTTTCTGGCAAAGAAAACCAAAACCTTGCAAATACCTGGTACCTACAGCAACCCAATCTTGTGTTTGCTGACACCACACTGTCCAGATCCGGAATTTTTCAGATGCCTGCACAGCATAATTCCAGCAATATGCTGGCACTGAAAGTTCACATTTGGCAATTTCCTGGTGCTGGCACATTCCCCACCCAGATCTGGTGTGCGCTGGCACTGCCAGTGCCCACATCTGGCAATTTCCCTCTTCGGGCACCACCCATGTCCAGCAATTTGCTGGCAAAGAAAGCTAAAACCTGGCAATTTCCCCTTGCCAGCACCACCCAATCTGGAGTTTGCTGACAGCAGGATCCCAAGAAAGAAGGAAGGAAAGAAGGAAAGAAAAGAGGATGGCATCCAGATCCAGTCCTTCCTGGAGCCTGAAATGGGCTGTTTGCTGGCACTGCCAGTGCCCAGATCTGGAAATTTCCCTATTTTGGCACAGTCCAAGTGCAGCAATTTGCTGGCACAGAAATCCAAAACTTGTGGCAGCTTCCTGCTACTGGGTCTGGCACCGCCCACATCTTGTGTTTGCTGCACCAGAACCCAGATTTGGAAATTTCCTGGTGCCAGCAGAGCCCAAATCTGGCAGATTTCTGTCGCTGGCAATGACACCACCCAGATCTGGTGTTTGCTGGCAGCACCAGCGCCCAGATCTGAAAACTTCCTGGTGCTGGCACAGCCCAATCCCAGTGATCTGCTGGCACAGAAAGCCAAAGTTTGGAAATTTGCAGGTTCTGGCTCCAGCACCATCCAGCTCTGGTGTTTGCTGGGACCGCCAGTGCCCAGATTTGGAAATTTCCCGATGCCTTCACAGCCCAGGTCTAGCAATGTGGTTTTAGCTAGCTTAGGAAGAGAAGTTCCTCGGACTGTGACTTTCCTTTTTCTTGGAACTGTTTAAACCTGCTCTGGACTGAAAACCCACACAAACACCGGCAGCTCACACCTGTGGCCCCCCGAGCTCTGGGACGCTGCATTGCAGAACCAGAGGGACTTAGAAGAGACCGAGTGAGCCAACTACAACCCACAAAAAGGACTTTCTGAATTTGCCATCGCTTCAGCACTACCAGAGGTTTTATTTAATATTATTCATTTTCCATGCTTGCGAATACTTTACTTGTTAAATAAACTGGGGTTTTTTTCACTTTTCTCAAGGGAACTCTTTTCCTGAACTAGTAGGGGTAGGGGACACTTGAACTTGCTTTCTAGATGGACCCCTTTTGGAGATTTCCTCCCAAAATTTGCCCTAAACCAGCACAAACAGTCATCATGAAAATTTCACCAGTGACATAATTTCCTGGTGGCAAATCTTGTGACAGAAGCTTGACCTTGTTCTCCATGAGAAATTCTTGGGAAGAGCAGACAGGAGAAGATTCCTGGAAAACTGAAACAGCTTTACAGAAGGGAAATGAAAATGAAGGAAACAATCCAAGATGTTTTCCTCTGTTAATTTCTATGCTCTCCTTTTCCATGTTGCACTACTTCTCCATCCCAGTAATTCCAGATGTACCTCACCTCTAAGACTGGTGACTTGGTGATTTCTAGACACTCTAAAATCCCATGAGCCACACACAGTTTTCCTTCCCCTGTTTTTACTGGAAAGCAACACTGGAGATGTAAGTGCAGTGCTGGGCTTAGGTAGGAATCCTACCCCAAGGGAAGGTGGTCCGACAGTGTTTGACCCTCAGCAAGGACAATGCACAGCAGCAGGCGAGGGGATCGCTGTGCCAGAATGCAAGAGTCATGGCTCTGCATCTGGGCTCAAGGCTGCAAAGTTCCCGTGTTTGGGCAGACGGAGGGGCTGGCCCCGGGGCGCGGGGGATCGAACGTGGGGCTCGTGGGGCGAGCGGGGAACGGACACGGGGACGAACGGCCCCGGTGCCTCAGTTGCAGCAGCGGCAGCAGTAGCGGCGGCAGCAGCAGCGGCAGAAAAAGCAGATATTCTACAACACTCACTCTCTTTCTTTCTCCTTCTCTCCCTTTCCCGCTGTCGGGCACCCTTCTCTCGGGGTCCCTTGCCCGACGTCCCTCTCCTCTCCCCGCCTCCCTCTCCCCTGCCGGGCTGGGCCATGCCCCCGGCCCGCCCCCGGCTGCCCCGTGCCCGGCCCCGGCCGTCCCGCCGCGGTCTCGCCTCCGCCTGGCTCTGGCCGTACTGGCGGTGGCGCTGCTGGGCGGGCATCGCCGCCCTTCGGCTCCGCCTGGCCCGAGCCCGGCTCCGGACCCGAGGCAGGGTCCAGTCCCGACCCCGGCCCCGGCCCCGGCCCCGGCTCCTCCCGGGGCCCGCGGAGGACACACGCGGCGCGGCCGCTCCCGCCGCTTCCGCTGCGGCTTCCCCGGCCCGAGCTCGGCCTCTCGGCAGCGCGGCCGCCGGCCCCGAGCCTCCCGTGCCGCGTTCCCGGGAGCGAACGCCTGGGCATGGCCGGCCCGGGGCGGGTGAGGGGCGCTCGGGGGCCGTTGCTGGCCCCGGGCCGAGCGCTGACCGCCGCGTCCCGCCCGCAGGGCAGACTCAGCAGGGCCTGCAGGAGCAGTACAGGCTGGGTTCGCTGCTGGGGCGCGGCGGCTTCGGCAGCGTCTTCGCGGCCAGGGGGCTCTCGGACGGCGCCCCGGTGAGCGGCGGACGAGGAGGAGGGGGCGGAGGAGGAGGAGGACGGAGGGCAGAGAATGGGGCTGGGCAGGGAAGGCGGCGAGCTGAGCCCTCTGCTCCCCTTGACTTGCAGGTGGCCATCAAAAGGGTGCCACGGAACCGCGTCCTGCACTGGGGCGAGCTGGTGAGTGAGCAGGGCCAGCAGCCGGGGCTGCCGGGCGGGGATGAGCTGGCGCCCGGCACGGTGGGAGCCGCCAGGACGCCCCGAGGGAGAGCGGGCGTGGGGCCAGAGCAGGGTGCAGAGCATCCCGGGCTGGCTGAGGGCTTCACGAGCCCCGGCACCGCATCGGCTCCACTGACGGCATCGTGCTCCTCCCACAGCCCGACGGCACCAGCGCACCCCTGGAGATCGTGCTGCTGGCCAAGGTGTCCACTGGCTTCCCCGGTGTGGTCCAGCTGCTGGAGTGGCTTGAGCTCCCCAAGGACATCTTGATGGTGCTGGAGCGGCCAGAGCGGTGTCAGGACCTGCAACGTTTCATTCGGGCACGGCGGTTCCTGCCTGAGGAGGAGGCACGGGAGCTGTTCCGCCAGGTGCTGGAGGCCGTGCGGCACTGCCCCAGCTGCGGGGTCCTGCACCGCGACATCAAACCAGGGAACATCCTGGTTGATCTGGCCACCGGGCAGGCCAAATTGATTGACTTTGGCTGTGGCACCTACCTGCAAGACACAGCCTACACTCACTTTGCAGGTGAGCCCACGCAGGGCTCCTGGGCCCAGCATCTCATGGCCCAACATCTCCCAGCCCAAGCTGGCTGTGGCAGCAGGGATTCTCTCTTTTGCGGCCCTTCATGGCACTGAGTCTTCAGCGAGTTTCTTTTGAAACTCAGGGCTGGGTGGGCAGCCATCTTCCAGCCCTGCTGGCAGCCTTTGCCCCCCACTCTGCCCAGAACTGGTGCTGGGGCAGCCAGCCCAACAAAAACACCCGTGGGTGGGGGTAGCAGAGAGGGGGGACTGGAACCTGTGCCCAGCCGGTTTGGTGTGCAGGTGAGAAAGGGCTTGGACTGCTCCACTCACCTGGTCTGTTGGGGTTCATAATGGTTTTTGGGGCAATGCAGGCAGGGAGGATGAGAGCATGGTTTTTCCCAGCACTGGGTGGGTTCTTCCTTGTTATGGTCAGGCCTTGCCAGGGCTTCCACTGCCCTCTTGAAACACCAGAGGCTTCTTTTCCAACCCCAAGTCTGTACACAAGTCCCAGGTGCTGGTGAGAGGGCAATGCTCACCTGTGTGCCACTGAGGCAGCCCCCACATGCCCAGGGTTGCTGCGGCCAGGCTCTGGGAGCACCAGCTTCCCCCTGATGAACTCCATCTGTATTCCATAGGAACACGGTCATATAGTCCCCCGGAATGGACCCACTTTGGCCGGTACTATGGCAAGCCAGCTACCATCTGGTCCCTGGGCATCCTGCTGCACCAGATGGTCTGTGGGGAGCACCCTTTCAGGAGGTGCCAGAACATCAGCTGGGACCATCAGCTCTCGCTGCCAGAACGGCTCTCTCAAGGTGGATCCTCATCTCTGGGCACGGGGGGAATCCCAGTGCTGGGAGACAGCAGCAAGCTTGTGGGCATCCTGCTCTGGCAGCTGCTGAGGAGGTGGCACATGTCCTGCTCTCCTCCAAAACAGGGAATGGATGGGAATGTTTAGGCCCACCTTTGAGCACATCCAGCATGGCCTGTGCATGGGAATGGTGGGGCAAAGCCAATAGGAGCCTTCTCCAACTAAGTGGTGGTTTCTGGTTTCCCTGCCCAGAGTGCCAAGATCTGATCAAGCAGTGTTTATCCATGCTGGACTTGGAAAGGCCCTCATTAGAAGAGCTGTTCTGTCATCCTTGGATACAGGATATTCATCTGCCCTAGAAGAAGGGAGAGAGCACAGGCACACTTTGATCCAGGGCCCTGGTAAGTTCCAGCTCCACACGTGCCTTGGCAATGAGAAGCAAAGGAACCCAGCCCTTTTTGTGCTGCCTGTGTCACTGCACCGGGGTCATGGGATGGGAACACACAGCCCTTGTGCTGGAGCTGAGCTGCTCTGCCCAGCACTGGTGGCTGCCATCCAAGCTGGTTTTGCTTGTCCTGGTTCCCTGACAGCTGGGGCCCTGGGCAGAGCCCTGAGAGCCTGGTCTGCCCCCAGGGAAGGAGAAGAAGCCCCTGGAGAAGCTGTACTGGGTGGGGATGCTGCTGCTGGAGAGAGTGAGGATGACACCAAGGATGACAAGCTCTTCCTCAGCCTGGCCAGCTGAAGATGATGGACTTTGATTCTGGCACCTTCTTCAAAGCCAGGCTCCACAGTGAATTTGCAGATGAGTCCACATGCAGGGGGATGCTCTCAGATTTGGGCATTGCCCAGCCTGGCTGGGAACCAAAGGCTCCCCCTTTGCTGGGGCAGATGCAACTCATTCTTCAGTGGCTGCCCAGCTGCTTTTGGCAGGGCTGGGGCATGGGCTGGGGTGGGTACGAAATGGGAGTGGGCTCCTGGCCCTGCCAACAGCCCCCAGCACCCACCGTGCCCCGGGCTGGGGCTGGGGCTGGGGCAGCCAGCCCGACACAAACAAAGCCCCATGGTGGGAGCAGAGGTGGGACTCCCGAACCTGTGCACAGCTGCTTTGCTGTGCAGGCAAGGAAGGGCTTGGGCTGCTCTACTGCCCTTGTTTGCTTTGGGGTCACTGTGATTTGGGGGGCAGTGCAGAGGGGAAGAGAGAAAGTGCAGGCTTCCCTCACCCATGGCTGGGTTTTTCCCTTGCATGCAGGGGTTTGGCCTTCCTCAAGGCCCTGACAGAGATGGGAGTTTTTACCGTTTTTCTTGTTTTCCCTTTTTGCATCTAATATCTTTTCAAGAATGTGTTGTTTGTTTTTCCAGAGGAAGCATTCCAGGTGGTCCAGTGTGGATGGGGAAGTGCTGGGGAGCAGCTGTGGCGTGGATGGGCCATGCCCTTGGAGAAGGCTGAGGCCATGGTTTGGGAGCAGCTTTTCTTGCAGCCGTGGGTGGCATGAGGTGGGTCCCTGTGTGCTTGGCAGGGTGGGATCAGAGCTTTTGGGAGATGGCAGCGAGCACAGGAGCATCCTGCTCTGGGCAGCTGCTGAGGGCTGGATGTGCCGTGGCTGGGCTGCAGGCTGGGCACATGTGCTGCCCTCCTGCTCTGCTGCCAAAGGCAGCAGGGATGGGCAGCTCTGTGCACAGCTCTGGGCACAGCCAGCATGGCCTGGGCACCGCAGGCCTTGGCACAAGGGCACAGGAGCTCTCAGCTGACAGGCGGTTTCTGCTTTCTCTCCTTGCAGCCGGGCTCTGCGGCTGCTGAGGCTGCTCTGGGCTCTGCCAGGGCTCTGCTGGGCTCAGCCCTGGGCCCAGCTGGGCTGGCTCTGCCCTCACATTGCTCTGACAGCTCTGCATCAGACGAGCCCGTTGCGAGCGCAGCGCCTGAGCTTTCTGCTTTGGCAGGTGAGTGAGACTCTGCTGCAGGCCCAGAGATTGCAGCTGGGGACACACATCCAACTGGCAAGGACCCAAACTCTCCACAGTCCCAGCTGAATGCCTGGATCTGTACAGGGTGTTTTGTCTGTCCCATTCTTCCTTCTTGATTGGCTGGAATTGTGCAATTGCACTTTCTTCCTCCTCTAGAAGTGCCATGAGTGGGCCAAAGCTGGCAAGTGGGCCGTGCTCCTGAGGCAGTGCAGTCTGGAGCTGGTGGATGGAGAATTGCCCTTTCTGCACTGGCAAACCAGAGCAAAAAGCTGTCAGTGGGACTTTGCGTCTCTAAGAAATCCCTGACAGTTTCAAAGGGAATGTGCAGCTCGTTTTCAGGCTGAGAAGGAAGGTCATCTTCTGAAGGATTTGGGGTTTGACAGAGTTTCCATTCCCAGTCCTGCTTGGAGCTGGAAGGGCACAAAGCAATTTCCTCTTGCTTCAAGCACAATTTCAGATACAAATTTCGAATGTTTGGAAACAAAGCCCAAAATCTTTTAAAAGGCTGCTGAGGTCAGTAAGACGGATCCATGCCATCAGCACATTTACAATGTAAATAACTGAGTTCTCTTTATAAAAAGATCATTTACCTTTTAATGCAAAGAATTTACCTTTTCCTTTATGTTTTGTTTTTTCAGTAACACCTGGATTTTATTCCTATCTTTTACAATTTACCTAGTTTTTTCCTTTTTCCTTTTTTTTCCTTTAAATAGAAAAAATGTCCTATAAAAGGAATGTCCTTTGCTCCTGATTCCCGTGTGGAGCAGCTCCCTTCCTGCTGGCTGAGCTGCTCAAGGAGAGCCCGGCAGCTCCTGGCTCTGCAGGGCTGAGGCTTTTCCCCGTTGCTGGGCACAGACTGATGGAGCAGCACTGCTGAACACGGGCACACAGAGGGACCAGCAGCAGCTACCTTTGGCCACCTGAGGCTCCAAGGCCCAAACTCTGAGCAGCCAGGGCTGGAAGAGACTGGCAGGATCTGATCCCTGACTCTGGGGCAGGGCTGCACAAATGACCCCACAGCAGCAGCAGCAGCAGCAGCAGCAGCAGATGGAGCTGACTTTGAGCACAGCCCCTGCCCCTCTTCCCTCCCGTGTGCAGCGGTGTCACAGCAGCCTGAGGCACCTGGGAGCCCCCAGTGCCAGCAGGGACTGGAGATGGCCGCCCTGGGCTCCTGGAGGCTGTGCAGGGAACGGAGCTGGGCACTCCCTGTCCATGGGGAGCTTCCAGATGGAAAAGGCTGCTGTGCCCAGGCAGCTCCAAGGGCACAGAAAGGAGGCTCTGGAGCACTGGATCTGTGTCAGTGCCACAGTCCTGGGCAGAAGCCAGCGAGCCCTGGGGAAACAGAGGGCACAGCACGAGGGACAGAACCAGGCAAGGGCAGAGACTGGAGAGAGCCAGGCCTGGGAGCAGGAACAGCTGCTCCATTGCACTCTTGGAGAAAGCTCTTGGCTGTTACAAAGTGCTGAAGGGCGTGAAGGGCAGAGAGGAGGCCACAGCAAACAATGCTCCTGTTTGCACAGCCTCCCCTCTTCATGTCCCAGAAGGAATTGCATGGACTCTGTTCTTCTCTCCGAGTCATCTTGTTCAGCATGAGCAACTCAGCACCAGGAGCTGAAGGAGCTGAAGCCTCAGGCCACAGGAGCTGGGCAAGAAGGAGCTTTTGGAGCAAAGTAATGCTGCTAAAATAGCCCCAGCTGGATGCAGTGGATATAATCATGGAATCACAGAATCCTTTCTGTTAGAAAAGCCCTCTGAGCTCACCCAGTGCAGCCAGGCACCCAACAGTGCCAAGCCCAGCACTAAAGCACGTTCTTGAAGTGCCAAGGCCTGGACACCAGTCCTGAGTGAGGCCTGGACAGCAGGCCCTGAGCAAAAGGTGGCCTCTGGATGAACCTTCCAACCAAACGTTATCTTTGTATCTGCTCCCTAATGAAATGTGCATGGTCATTAGCACTGAGATAGATGTAGCCACTCCTTAGTGAGACATGGATTGACCTTTGTGTATTTAGAAGCCAGACAAGGCCATGAAATCTGACATCTGGCCTTGTTTGGGGCTGTATGGTCAAAGTCAGCTCCCTTGGTTCCTCCTTGAGTCCTGGCCAGGCATTGGGAGCAACTCAAGAGGAGGATGAAACCAGATGTTGCCACACTAGCAGTGCTGTCTGTTTGTTCCTTCAGCACTGTCAGAGCTGGGCCCTCTCCCAGCGGGGTTGGAGCCTCACCTGGGGCTGGAGGCACCTGCAGGAATTCCCAGTGCCCAGGAGTGGCTCTGCAGCCCTTGGCTGTGACAGCTTCCCCAGCTGCTGTGTGGGTCTGGGGGATGGTAAAGCCTGAGGGTAAATGCTGCTGGATCTTTGTTAATCTCTGCAGGCAATCTTTGGTGGGGATGGTTGGGTGCATTGCTGAGCTTCTCCTTTTGTGATTCTTTGCTGCTCTGAACTGCAGGAAATGACACTGATTCCTTCAGTTAGAGTCTGTGCCTTTGGTGCTGACCCTGCCCAGTGGTAAAACAAAACTGACACAGTCTGGCCAGATCCCAACAAAATGTCACTTGTTCAGTGTAAATGTGAGGAATCAGTGCCATCAGAAATTCCCAGCTGGGAAGCCCTTCCCTGGAGTTCCCTGGCTCTGGAGTGGGCTGAGGTCGGAGCCCTGTGGGAGCAGTGGGGCAGTCGGGTAAAAGGAGCTGCACCCCTGGATGGCTTCAAATGCATCCAAAAATTGCAAATGGAAAAGGAAAAGACCTTGTGGGTTTGGGCAGACAAAGATGAATTTGTTAAGAGTACATAGGAAACAGCACCTTCAGAAGGAACAATCATTGTTGGAATGCTCCCACATGGAGCAACAGAATAAGGTTTTAATCTTGAGCTCAGATGGACTTGTGCAAGTGAAATATCAATATAATAAATAACTATATACAGATTTATAGTATTATAAGACCTTAATATATGTTTATATATTTATATATATGTCTATATCTACATATCTATATCTATATTTCTATATCAATATGTACATATAAAATAATAATAATGTGAAATAGTTCTGACAATGCTAATTTGGTATCTTTGGCTGCTCAGGGATGTAACACTAAATACCCTACAGAACAGGATTGGCCAGGACCCTAAAGTCAGTGGTCAACTTTGTGAGATTGTATACAATGGAAAAAGGAGGAAGGGAGGAAATTGGTGATTTTTACAGGGTGTGCTGATACTGTGATGCAGAGTGCTTTGTCTGTTCCTGTGAAAAACACAGTGATTTTTCCTGCAGGGTTTTTCATGTACCAGACTATGCACAAGCTGCAGGATTGGTTGCATGGGTGAAGGGGTTGTTAAAAGAGCAGTTGAACAAATGAGGAGATGGGAACCATGGAGAACCCATCTCCCAGATGTGCTCCATGCCCTTCACAATGGCCCACGGGGGAAATAGAAACCCCCTGGCTATGCACGGCTGCCCCCAGTTTGCAAATCCAACCATGGGCAGTGAGACTTGGGCTGCCTGGGAAATTGTTCTGGCTGTGATGGCCCCTGGCAGGGCCAGCCCAGAGGCTGCAGGGCTGGGCCTTTATGCATTGGAATTAATGAGGAGAAATTCAAAGCAAATGAGAGCTGTCAATACTGAAACAGGAATTCAGATTCCTCCAGGACACTTTGCTTTGGTTACTGCTCCCTTGGAGCTTGGCCTTGCAAAGTGTTCCTGTCATGGCAGGAGGAATTGATGCAGAATATCCAGGAGAAATTACAGTAATTGTGTTAAACAATAGTTACCAGGATTGGATTTTTCAACCCCATGACAGAGTAGCACAATTATCGATATTGCAGTTTTAAGAACAATTGTGAAAACAGGAGATCCACCTCCAGTCACCACCATTTGTGGAGATAAAGGGTTTGGATCCAGCAGCCCTAATAATGGAGCCAGAGTGTGGGTCCAGAGGCGAAAAGGCCCTCCCGAGGCAGCTGAAGGAGCAGCTCCTAGGAAAGACAACTCTGAGTCCTGAACCCTGGGCAGGAACAATGGGAATGTGTCCCTGCAGCCAAGGATGCTGTGTGAGAACAAGTAGATCTGCCAGGATATTGTTTTATACATCCTGCCAGACCAGATCTCCCTGTTTGCCCCAAGGGCTCCTTTGGAAAATGCTCTGATCCACGGGGCTCCATGTGAAGGCTGCTGTGACACTGAGGGACTTGGACAGGAATTCCATCCAGGAGCCTGGGTGCCCCTCAGGGACTGGGACTCGGCCCCTTCCAGCCAGAAGGGAAAGGGGCCCCCCCAAGCCTTGTTAGCCACAGACAGCATGGTAAAGCTGAACAGCAAAGGGCCCTGGGGCATTATTCTGGAATTAAAAAGGTGCCAGCTCCAGGGACAACAGAATTCTTGTTCCTAACTTGAATGAGATTGAGAAAAAAGAATGAAGAACGGTGTCAGTAAAGTACTACTGATGTCTTTAAGGTTCCTTGATAGTCAGCCAGAATCTTTGTCTGCCACAAACACCTCTAGTGTTTCACCAAGGGATTGGTCATCAAAATGTAATGGTGGCTTATGATGGATTGCTGAGCTTCTTTTGTAATTCTTTGCTAATGATGATGTGCTTTTCTGAGCTTATCCTTTTGTAACTCTTTGCAGCTGTGCATGATATAAATGACACAATTCCTTCAGTTGGTGTCTGTATCCTTGGTAGTGACCCTGCCCACTGAAACAGGGCCCCCTCTTGCCTAGGTATTCCCTGGGAAGGCAAAAGCCCTCACTCCAAAATTCCCCCCTTCCTCCCTCTTCCCCCCTTTACACCCTGTGCATGATGTGCTCTGGTCTGGGGTATGCCCGGGGTCAGTTGGGGTCCCCTGTCCTGGCTGTGTCCCCTGCCCAGATCCTCTGCAGCCCCAGCCCCTCCCCAGCGTGGCTGGATGAGGGGCAGGACAGGCCTTGGCTGTGCTGCAGCTCAGCAAGAACAAAACCATCTCTGCATGCTCAGCCCTGTGCTCAGCACCCGGCCCAGCAGTGTCTCAGTGCCAGGGGCTGTGCCCTCAGTCCCTGCCAGGGGTTTCCATGGCAACTGCCAGGCCAGGTGACCCAGGTGTCCCCCCAGTGCCGGTTGCCATGGAAACAGTGCCCAGCCCCGCCCCTTTCTGTCTGGCTGACCTGGCCTTTGGCCCTGGCAGTGCTGTTGGCTGCTGGTTCCTGGTGCCTGAGCAGCCAGAGTGTCACAGGGCAGGTGGCCATGGCACAGCCCCCAGCAAGGGATCCCCTCTGGCTCTGGGCACTGACACCAGCCCTGAGCAAGGGCCCAGGGCAGCTTTCTATGGCCACCAACCATCACAACGGCTCTGGGCATTGGTTGCCATGGCATCAAACCAAGAAACGGGCCCTGTCGCTGATGCCATGGCACCTGGTGGCACCAAGGAGTGTCACTGCAATTGTACCTGGAACAGCCCTGGCACTGCTTCGTCCTGAGGGTTGCAATGGCAGCTGAGGGCAGCAACAGCTGGGGCTCTGCAAGGGCCCTGGGGGAGACAGGAAGGAGCAGCAGAGCAGGGGCTGATCCATCCCCAGTGCGCTGCACAGCCCAGGGCAGTTTCCCAGAGCGTCCTCATGGAGCTGCCAACAACATCCCCCCTCTGCAGCCCTGGCCTCTCCCCCAGCTCACACAGGTGCCCCATCCTTGCAGGCACAGACACGGCAGCACTGGCTCAGCAGCCCCTCTTTGCATTGCACACAACAGGCAGGAGCACCCCCATGCTCTTGGTGTGGGGACATGAACGTGAGGGAGCACAAATGCCATCAGCCCCTGGGGCCAGCAAGGGTTGAGGGACACCAGGGAAACCACTCAGCTTTGTCCTGGCCTCTGCAGTCAGCCAGAAAGTTTGTTCCCATCAGGTGGGAGTTTCCTGTCCCACTGCAGACACTGTTGCTCAGAGCCAGGGCTGCCTGGCAGCCACCCCCAAACTGCCCTGAGCATTTCCTTGGCTTCACCTTTGCTTTCTTTCCTCTTCCTGCTGCAAATTTCTTCCTATTGCCCACCCCTCTTCCCTCCCCTGCAAACAGCTCATCCCTGTTTGCCCTTTCCTCTCTGGCTCCACTCCCCATTGCAGTTCCTGACTTGGCCCCATGGGAACATCCCTTGGGGAGCAGAATCATCCTACAAGTGCTGCAGGAATTGTCTGCAGGCTCCTGCAGTGCCTGGTGCTGCTCCCTTGCCAGAGGCACCCCAGGCCAGGGGGGCACATCTGGGCTGCTGTGTCTGGCTCTGGGGCTCCCTGTTCTGGGCAGTGAGGAGGAGCTGCAGAGGCTCTGCAGGACTGACAGGATGGGCTTTGGGGCTGGCAGGAGAAGCTGAGGGACCTGGGCTGCTGCAGCTTCTCAAGAGGGGGCCCAGGGCTCATCCTGTGACTGCTCCAAGGGTGGTTCCAGAGAATCCCAGAATCAGCAAGGGTGGAACAGGCCATGGAGATCATCAAGTCCAGCCTGTGCCCTGACACTGCCTTGTCTCCCCTGAGCCTCCTCTTCTCCAGGATAAACAACCTCAGCTTCCTCAGCAACTCCTTACAGCACTTGTGCTCCTGACCCCGCCCCAGCCTTGTTGCCCTTCTCTGGACACGCTCCAGCCCCTCCATGTCTTTCCTAAATTTGGGGGCACCAGAACTGGACACAGCACTTGAGGTGCTGCCCAAGCAGTGCTGAGCACAGGAGAAGAATCCCTGCCCTGGTCCTGCTGGCCACACCATTCCTGAGCCAGGCCAGGAGCCATTGGCCTGCTTGGCCACCTGGGCACACTGCTGGCCCATGTCCAGCCTGCTGTCCATCAGTCCCTGCAGGTCCCTTTCTGCCTGGCTGCTGTCCAGCCATTCTGTCTTCAGCCTGTAGAGCTGCAGGGGTTGTTGTGGCCAAAGTGCAGGACCTGGCACTTGGAATTGTTAAACCTCAGCTTGTTGGATCTGGGCCCTGGATCCAGCCTGTCCAGAGCCCTGTGCAGAGCCCTCCTGCCATCCAGGAGATCAACACTCCCAGCCAGCTCGATGTCACCACAGTTCCATGAGGCCTCACAGTGCCTTAATGTCTCTTTGGTTCCATGGGACCCCTTGATGTCACAAAGTCCTTGGATCCTTGGGCCCTGCAATGTCACAATGGATCCTTGGTCCCCCAAGGCCCTGCCGTGTCTCAATGGGTCCTTGGTTCCATGAGGTCGGGCAGTGAAACAATGCTCTCCTTGGTTCCACAGCGTCACAATGGCCTCTTAGTCCCAAGGGCCACCACAGTGTCCAACATGTTTCCTTCATTCCAGGAGTCCCTGAGGAGCACCACTGGCCCTTTGGTTCCATGGGGCCCTGCACTGTCACAATGGCCCCATCATGACACTAGGGACTGCTCTGTCACAAAGCTCTGCATGGTTCCACAAGGCCCTGCAGGGTCACAGAGGCCTCTGTGGTTCCAGGAGGCCTCAGAGTGCCACAATGGATTCCTTGGTGTGGCAGTGTCACAATGGAGCCCTGGTGACACAAGATCCTTCAGTGTCACCAGAGACCCTTGGTTCTATGGGGCACCACAGTGTCACAATTGTTCCCTCAGTTCCCAAAGTCCTTGCAATGCAGCAATGCCTTCTTGATTCCATTGTCCCCAGGCTCTTCCAAGGTCTCCTTGGTTCCGCAGTGTCACAATGGCCCCTTGGTTCCACAAGGCCCTGCAGTTTCACACTGGCCTCTGTGGTTCCACCAGGACCCAGACTGTCACCATGGACTCCTTGCTTCCATTCAGCCCCACAGTGTCACAATGGCCCCTTGGCTCTCTTCTGCCATGTCGTACACAATGTCACTATGGTCCCCTGAGTGCCCCAGGCCCTGCAGTGTCACAATGGACTCCTTGCTCCCATCCAGCCCCACAGTGTCACAATGGCCCCTTGGCTCTGTGCTGCCATGTCCTACACAGTGTCACCATGGTCCTCTTAGTGCCACCAGGCCCTGCAGTGTCACAATGGCCCCTTGCTTCCCCAGGGCCCTGCAGTGTCACAATCATCAGAGAATCAACCTGGCTGGAAAAGACCTTGGAGAGCATCAAGTCCAACCCGGGAACCAACACCACCTTGTCACCCAGACCATGGCACTCAGTGCCACATCCAGTCTTTCCTTAAACACCTCCAGGAATGGTGACTCACCCACTTTCCTGGGCAGCCCATTCCAATGCCTAATCACTCTTTGTGGAAGAATATTTCCTAATGTCCAGTTTAAATGTCCCCTGGTACAGCATAAGGCTGTGTCCTCTTGTCCTGTCACTGTTCCCTGAAGAGCCCGACCCCCACCTGGCTGCATCCTACTGTCAGGGAGTTGTAGAGAGTGATGAGGACTTCCCTGAGCCTCCTCTTCTCCAGGACAAACAATCCCAGTAGCTCCCTCAGCTGCTCCTCATAGGACTTGTTCTCCAGAACCCTCACCAGCCTTTTTGCCCTTCTCTGGACATGCTCCAGGCCCTCCATGTCCTTCCTAAATTGGGGGGCCCAGAACTGGACACAGAACTCAAGGTGCTACCCAACCAGTGCAGAGCACAGAGGAAGAATCCCTGCCCTGCTCCTGCTGGCCGCACTATTCCTGATCCATAGGAGTGCCAGGGCTTGGATGAGGGAAATGGTGGGGAGGGGGTGGGGACAAAGTCTGACTGATTGTCAGCCATGAAGAGTCTTGATCTTCATATCTGTTCAGACTGCATTAGAAGGTTCTGGGGCTCAATATCAATTGGACATTGCTGTTACCAAACTATAAACAGGAAAAGAATAATGGACAAAACAGTTCTCTCTGCTTGTTTTTCTTTCAATATAGCAGATTCACTTTGAAAACACTTCTGAAATCTCTCTAATTAACCACAGAAGAATTGAAAACAGATTATTACCTGGTCTTTTCTTCCCCAGGTGTTTTTAAAAAACGCTTATGAGCCTTTTTCAGTGAATTGCTGAACTTAAGAGCTCAAGAAAGAAGAGGCCTCTGGAGTAGTTAAGTTCATCAGCAACCTCCAAGTGGCTGAGGATCCACCCCCATCAGAGCAGCAATGAACAGAAATGGGCACAGCTTTGTGGCTGCCCCAGCTTTGGCATGGGCCCTGGGCCTGGAGCAGGAGCAGCTCTTGAGGGCCCCAAGGCCACGGCTCTTGTGCTGCCCTGGGCAGATGGGATAGCAGCAGGGGCTGCAGAGCTCCCAGCAGCTCAGACAGAGGGGAGCAGGGCAGCCAGGGAGCCTCCTTTGGCCTTGACCAAGCACCTTCCCCCATGGCTGGGGCTGAGTCCTATGGCAGCTGCAGCTGCTGCTGTGCCCTTGCCAGGGGCTGAGGCCGTGGGGCAGTGCCCAGAGCAGCCTGGCCTGAGCAGAGCTGTGGGGCCAGAGCTGGCTGGGCTGGGCTGGGCTGGGGAGAGGCCCTTGGTGCTGCCCAGAGCTCAGGGCACCTGGCAGAGCTTGCAGGGAGCTGGGCTGGGCTCAGAGAGCCTGGCCCAGAAACCATCAGTGTCCATCTCAGCCTGGCTGAGCGTGCAGGGGCAGGACTCAGGCCAGGCCTTGTGGGCCAGGGCCAGCGCCTGTGCAAGGCATTGCAAACAGGCAAGTGGCCCAGAGAGAAGGCTGCTCTGTGCCCTTGGTGGCATGGACAGAGCAGGGAGGGGGCCGAGGACATTTGTCAGCACCAGCCTCTGTGCCCAGCCCTTGGCAGCCCTGGCTGCTGAGCCCAGCTTTGGCCTGGCCTGAGTTTGGCTGTGGCCCAGCTCCATCCTCCTGTGGGGCTCAGGGCCTGTTCCCAGCCATGGCCAGCCCTGGCTGCCTCTCTGCTGGCCCAGAGGCCAGCAGAGCCTGGGGCAGGGCTTTCTGTGCAGCCCCACAGGTGCCACGGGCTCTGCAGGAGCTGGCAAAGGCTGCCCAGCAGGGAGGCCATGGGGCACAGAGCCCCAAGGCTGCCGTGGGCACAACGGCACAGGGGCCGTTCCCAGCCGCAATGCTCCTGGCCTGGGCTGGGCCTGCACAGGGGCTGGGCCGCCATGGCTGGGCCAGCACAGGGCCACCAAGGGGCCACGCAGCTGCAGCTGGGGCTGACAGCAAGGCCGGGCTCACACAAGACATTGCTGAGCATGGCCTGCGCTGGCCAGGCCTGACTGTGTCAAAGGCAGAGCTCAGCTGCCCTTGGGGGCTGCAGGAACAGTCCAGAGCCCAAAGAGCCTCCATGGCTGTGCTGGAGACTAAGGCTGCAGGGCTGCTGTGGGATGGGGAGGGCATTGAATTCCAGCACACCCCTAAACTCTCTGATGATCCCAGCACCATGCTGGGCCCTGTTTCAGACTGGAGCAGAGCAGATGTTGATGGGACAGGGGCCCTGCAGGGCTGTCAGGGACTTGCAGCTTGCAAGGTGCTCTGCTCTCCCTCAGGTGCTCTCAGAGAGATCCAATCCTAGCTGGACACCTCAGGGCACAAGTGGCACTGCCTGTTCTTTGGCACACAGCTGATGTCTGCCTGGAAAGGGGCACAGATTTTAATATCTGTTAGTTTCATAATATACAAGCAAATCTTTATTATCTGTGTCATTTGAGTACTTCTAACAAATGGCAAATTTTCCCCATGATGAACACGGATTTCCTGGAAATTTACTGATGACAGGAGAAGAAATACTGATCTTCCCATCTTCTTGTGTCACCAATATTCAGTCTATCATTTAATCGCTCTTTTCCCTACATTGTTTCCAGCTCTCCTGGTAAAATGGCCATGTCTAAGGACATCTCTTCACAAGGCCAGAAGGATCTATACCTTTCCTGCTGCTGTCAGATTTCCTCCTCCAGATGCTCTCTGGTCATTCATGTGCCTCTCAACTGACTGGTTTCATGCTTTGAGCTGCAGGCAATTGCCCAATATTTCTGAAGTTCAAATAAATAGATAATAAATATCATTTTACTTGTGTTTATATCTATCACAGAATTACCTTTGCTTATGTATCTGTTTAAAACTGTTCCTGTACAGAAATCCCTGGGGGATAGTGGACATATCAAATGCCGCTGTGACATCACAGAGAGCTGAGGAAAGAGTTGTGATGGTTATTAAACTGTTCAAATGTTCAGCTTGTGTTTGCTGACAAGGCACCTTTCTGTGCCTCTGAGTGTCACCAGGCCCTGAACCCAAAGGACACAAACCTGATGAGTTGTGGTTCCCACTGCAGGGGCTGCACTTAGACCTTGGCTCTGCACAGGAGAGCTCTTCATCCCCTTCCTCTCTTTTCCTCCCTCTGGGCATGGAGGGAGCTCCGGACTTCAGCCTGTGACTCGTGTGTGCAAAGAGCAAATCTGGGCAGAATTGGGGCAGGGAGGGTTTGGGGCCTTGGGACCAGTCCTGGGCACAGAAGGTATTTTCCATTGCTCTGAGACTGTCTGCTGTGCAAAGTGGATTGAATATGCAGCAGAGGAATGACTTTTGCATTTGATGGAGCTGTGCCTTCCCTTGGCTTTGTTGGCTGACAAGAAATGAACATCCCTCTGTGTCTCGGGCAGCTCCTTCTCCAAGGAAAGCAGGTGGGAGTTGGAGCCAAGGAGCTGAAAGCTGCAGGTGCAGCCTGCGCTGGGGGGAGCTCAGATTTGCACAAGGCTGCTCTGAGTGCCAAGGCTTGGATGGGGGAAATGATGGGGTGGGGGTAGGGACAGTCTTTTTAATTTTCAGCCATGAAGGGTCTTCATTTTCATCTTTATTTAAACGGCATGAGGAGGTACTTGAATTCAGTGACAATTGGAGATTGTACATATCAATGAATTAGCAGGGAAAAGAACATAAACAGGACCTAAAAATTGGTTTCTCACTGTCTTTGTAAATATATTATGTTCACTCTGACTGCACTTCTGAAATCTGTTCAATTAACCACAAAAGACACAGAAACTGAAATCAAATTATTCCCAGAGGCTTGGCTTGTTCAGGTGTTCGGAATGTTAATGAGCCCTGGGACACTTAATTCCTGCACTGAAGAACTGAAGGCTGAACAAGCCTCTGGATCAGTGAAATTCAGCAGCAGCCTCCAAGGTGCTGAGGATGTCAGCAGCCCCCACTGAGGCCATCCCTGCCCAGAGACCGTGGGGGAATGGGCAGACAAGGAGAGTGTCCCTGGGGCTGGGGCAGCACAACTCAGAGGCACCAGGGGCTCCAGCTGGGCAATGGAGTGTGGAACGTGGCTGGGAAAGCCCTGCCTGGGCTGTGCCAAGCAGGACACACAAGCCCTGACTCCCATTCCCTTAAAAAAACTCTTTCGAGGAGACATTTAAAAGGAATTACAATTTTTTGTGTCCTCTGTGTTGGATGTCCTGCAGAAATACCAACAAGAGATTCTCAGGAGTTCAAAACAACAAAACAGCCTTTATTGGCAATTTTAGAAAATCAGAGAAACTTTAGCAAAATGTTTAATACAACATTCAATCAATTAAAAACACTTGTGAAAGCATTACCTGGGCCCATTCAACTTCACAAATTCTTAGCCTGTTCAATTTTAAGTTAACAAAAATTTGGAAGAGGAGGGATTTAGAAGAAGGCACAGAAAGAGAGAAAGACAGAAAAGATACAGAGAAGCACATACACAGCTACCATTTCCTGGATTCCTATGGGGTTCAGAGGGAAATTCCAAGAAGAGGTAGTGTCAAGATATGTGCTTGCCTTGCAGTCAGCCTTAAATAACCCTTGGTATTCCTGGGCCCTTTCCCCAGGTGGGAATTGGGCTCATTTGGTCCCTCAGGAGCTGGGCTGGGGCTGCAGAGGTGGCTGTGGAGCATTGCCTGTGCTGTGCCAGGGACTGGCAGACACTGCTGGGCTGGGATAGAGGCTCTGGGGGGACTGGCGTTCCAGGGCAGGGCAGTGCTGAGGTTCCAGGGCAGGGCAAGGCTGGACCCGCCCCTTCCTCCCCCTCACACGAAATGTTTTCAGCCAACAATCTCCTCCAGTCTGTCACAACAGGCAGTGTTGGAGGTGGAAATCCCAATTCTGGCCATGGGCACCTCGACTGAGAAGGACGGTTCTTTTCCATAGCACAAAGCCCCATTGTTTGAGAGGCAGGTGAGAGCCTCACTAGGCCAAGGTGAGGCAGACTTTTCAGTAAGGGCAGATGTTGTCTGGGAGCATTCTTTGGACATAGGGAATTATGGAGGTGGAAGCCCAGTCTCAGCCATGGAGCACCTGGAGAAGCAGGACAGTTTTTTCCTAGTTTTTTCTTTTCTAGGAAGGAAAGCATAGAACCTTCCCCAGTGTTTCGAGGACCAATGAGAGGTGACCCTTGTGAAACCAGACTTGTCCTGTCAATATTCCGATGGGAACAATCTCTGTAAATAAAGAAATTTGGAGGTGAAATCCCAATTCTGGCTATGGGCGCCTGGAGTTCTTTTCCATGGCAATAAAAGCATGGAATCCCATTGTTTCAGCAGAAGATGAGAAGAGACCTTCAATATGCCAAGGTCAGTTGGACCAGTCAGGTGGCCCCTGGGAGGCCAAACCAGCCAAACCTGTTCCATGTTCCCTTAGTTTTGTGGGGCCCCATAGTGCCACAGTGGTGCCTTGATTCCATGGGGCCCAGCAGTGTCACAATGGACCCTTGGTTCAATTGGGTTCCACAGTGTTGCTTTGGATCCTGGGTTGCAGAAGGCTTTGCAGTGTCACAATGGTCTCCATTGTTCCCCAGGCCCCACAATGTCACGTGACTCCTCTGTTCCATGAGCCCTGCAATGTCACAATGGACCTTTGGACCCTGGGGGTTTTCAGTGTCACAATGGTCTCCTTTGGCTCCACAGTGTCACAATGGACCATTGATGACTGTAGGCCCCACTGTGTCACCCTGGAGCTTTGGTTCCATGCAGCCCTGCAGTGTCACAATGGTCTCGTTTTGTTCCCCAGTGCCACAATGGACCCTGAAGACACGAGGCCCTGCAATGTCACAATGGACCTTTGATTCCATGCAGCCCTGCAGTGTCACAAAGGCCTCTTGGTTTCACAGGGTCCCACAGTATCACAATGGTCCTCTTGGTTCTGTGGGGACCTCCAGGGTCACAATGGTTTCACTGGTTCCATGAGGCCCCACAGTGTCACACTGGTCCCATGGTCTCACAGGGCCCCATAGTGTCACAATGGTCCCTTGGTGTCACAGGGCCCACAGTGTCACAATGCTCCCTTGCTTCCATGGCCCTGTGCTGCTGCATTCCCCCCTCCCCTTCTCAGGCCGCCCTGCCAGCTGAGAAATGCTCCTTGGGGCTCAGCCTTGGCCAACAGCCCCTGGGCTCAGCCCCTCTGCAGCTCATCACAAACACTGTCTGCTCCAGCCACTGCTGCTGCCCAACCAGCTCCTGGTTTCTGTAGGAGCAGCCCTGGGAACTGGTTTTGTTCCCTCAGTGGCACAAGATCCCTGTTCTCACACTTCCAAAGAAAGCTGTTGGTGCCAAGTGCGGCCAGGATGAACCATTGCTGGGACTGAAGCCCCTCTCTTGGGGCCCTGCAAACAGCGCTCCAAAAGGAGCCCTTGGAGCTCTCCTGGGCCAGCGACTCCCTCTGAGTGGGGCCTCTCCCAGCCGGGAACTCTCCCGTTCTCTGCACTCGGGGATCCTGAACAACGACGGAGCCTGGGCCGATCCCCCCACTCCTCCAGGCTCAGCCCTTCACCCACAGGGGAGATGCCAAAGGATCCACAGTGAGCATTTCCTGCCCTCGGGGGAATTTCTCACAGGTGCCTTGCCCTGACTCTTTGTGTCTGTGTGCACACAGGAGTGCCTGTGCTGGGGAAATGTGGCAGAAATGCTGCTCTCTGAGGGCTTGGAGTGCCTTGGATGGCTGAGTCAGTCAGGCCTGTAGGTAAGGGTAAATCACAAGGTCTAAGCTATGTTAAATACTACTAAGAGTTATTCTTTTGCTAAGTCGTTATGTTTAATATAAGTTATAAGTTAAGTTGAATATTGTTAAGTGGTATTCCTCTGTTAAATTGTTAAGTCATAGTTTTTAAGTTACATTAAATACTGTTAAGTGCTGTTCTTTTGTTAAATTGTGAAGCTGAAGCTTAAGGTGTAAGTTAAGTCCTCTTAAGTTTGAACTCTGTAAGCTTTTGGGCCATATTCCTTTTTTCCTTGCCCTTGCTGTCCTTGTGTCACACACACACACACACACACACACACACACACACAGGGACAGTTCTCAGTTCATTCAGTTCATTTCTGGTTTGATTGCCTGGATTCTGTTTGGTTTTGCTGTTGCTTTGTTTCCTTGCTGTGCCTGAAATATTCCAGTCAGGAGCAAAGTGACTCTTGCCAAGGAATTTCGTGGTGCTGTCGCCTAATATTAAATCTGGTTTTTGCTGCTCCCTTGCTGGGGATTTTTTCAGCGCTCTCAAGGCCTCGTTCGTAACAGGGTGAAGGAGCCCTGGCCCAGGCACTGGCCCTGGGGGACACTGGGACTCTGCCGGGGGGTCCCTGTCCCCCTGTCCCACCCCCAGGGCCCTGTCCCCCCGTCCCCAGGTCGGTCTCGTGGAACATCCTCTGGGGGAGGCTGCGGGGCCAGGGGTGGGGGGACCCAGGGGCACAGGGGACCCTGCTGTGCACGAGCAGGGTTGGACTGCTCTGGGGGAAGCTGTGAGGGGGGCCAGGGCAGAGTGACCTCCCCAGTGACCTCACACAACCCCTGTGATGTCACCCAGGCATTGTGATGTCACACAGCCATCTCTGTGACCTCGTACAACCCCTGTGATGACACATCACCATCTCTGATGTCACAGCCCCTGTGATGCCACACAGCTCTTTTGCGATGTCACATATTCATCTGTGATGTAACAGTCTACTCCGGATGTTACAAGGCCCCTTGTGATGTCACAGAGTCAACTCTGGGATGTCACCCTGGAATTTCAGTCACGCAGCTGCACTGTGATGACACAGAAAACACTGTGATATCAGAAAGCCAGTCTGTGATGACACTGTCTGTTCTGTGATGTCATAGCCTGCTCTGTGATGTTACCAGCCGCCCAGTGATGTCACAACCTTCTCTCTGATGTCACAAAACCCTCTCCATAATGTCATACTCCCACTCTGTAATGTCACAGCACACCTTTTGAACACAAAGCCCACTCCATGATGTCACACAGTCATGCCATGATGTCACAGCCTGCTCTGTGATGTCACAGAATCCCCTCTGTGATGCTGTAGCTGCTCAATGACCTCACACAACAAAATCTGTGATGTCATAGCCCAATCTGTGACCTCACACAGCCCACTCTGTGCTGTCATACAGCCCCTTGCTGAAATCCCAGCTGCTCTGTGCCTCTGTGAGACAGCCCCAGAGGTGCCGCTGTGACACAGCCCCCTCTGGGACATCCCACAGCCCCTGCCAGTGCTGAGCCCTTGTGAGCTCTGTCTGTGCCCTGCTGGTGTCCCTGAGGGGCCCTGGCAGTGCCCCAGCCCTGCTGGGCTGTGCACAGGAGCTGCTCCTGGCCAGAGCTGTCTCTCTGCAGCGCTGCCCTTGCCAGGAGCTGCCTCTGGGCCAGGAGCCCGGCCCAGCTCAGCAGCACAGACACAGCACAGGGATTTTAATGATCCTCTGGGACTTTGGTGCTCTTTGCATCAGACTCAGTCCCTCAGAGAGAGCTCAAAGAACTTCTCAGGGACTCAAAATCAGATTCAAAGTCCAAATTTTCTTTTGCTTTTAATGGGTCCTATTAAGGGACACAACTCATGTGAAAGTGTCCCCAAGTTCCAGGTAGAGCAGAACACTGGAAGCAGTGATGACAGGTGGGGACAAACAAGGCAAAGGTGTCTCCGGTGCTGAGCAAACCTGGATGTATTTCAGGAATGCAAAGGGCCAACGCCTGAGCCCCAGCCCCTGGCCAGGCAGATCCTGTCCCTCCCTCCTTGCTCAGGGCTCTTCCCAGGATGGGCACTGGCATGTGGGCATGTGCAATGGCAAGGGCAGGAGCATGGGGCGGCCCCTGCCAGGCTGCTGAGCAGGGACAAGGAGGCAGGGATTACCCCACTGTTTCAGGTTGCAGTGTAAGATGTAACCAAATGCATGTTTTCAATTACCATCTTCATAAACTGTTATAAACAGGTGGGGCAGTGTTCTTTATCTCTTGCATGACTCAGCCCTGATAACGCCCTCCAGGGGAGATATCTTCTGTAAATGGGTCATTGAGTGTCACTGCAGGACTGATAAAATTCCATCATCCCATTGTGGGGTGCTCCACCCAGGGGGAGGAGCCAAGCATTCCTACCTGGATATAAGCTCAGGCTTAAAATACCAGGAGCAGCTTGCCTACTGGATTCCCAGAGGACAAGATCTCCATAACCACCCCTGGACCTTCAGAGGAAGACCAGACTCTTCTACAGGATCACTGCTTCGACAGAATCATGTTCATCACTCCAACAGGACTGCAGCCACCATTTAATGGGACTGCTGCCATCACCCTGACCAACAGGGTGTCAGGTTATATCCTGACTCTGTCAGTTTAGGCAGTGTTTCTGTATCATTGCCTTGATCTAAATTTTTCTTATTAAATTGTAATTCTGGTTTAGACCATCTCCAGGTTTGCCTTTAAACCAGTACAAAAAAAAATGTGCTCATCCCTTGTTTTCCTCCCAAAACAGGATTTCCCACCCCCAAATCTTTGCCAGATGGAGGAGGAGGCTGCGAGGAAGAGGAAGGAGCCCTGGGACACCCAGGCAAGTGAGGAGGAAGCCAGTGCCCCTTTCCCCCTCTCTCCTGCTCCATCTCCCAGCCCAGCATGGCCCCTGGCTGCAGGACAACCCTGCTGCCAACGCCATCCTGCTGGAGGGATCTCCTTCCCCTTCCCTGTGGTATTGGGGCAAATTCCATCCTCTCCTTGTCCTTCCTCCCCCAGACAAGGAACTGAGGTTGGAGACTAGGCAGGACAAATCCCCATGGCAGAACCTCAAGGAAGAGGCCATTTTGAGTGACTCCAGGGAACTGGAATCCAACAGGGAAGAAAACTCAAAGAGACCCTGCATGAAGATGGGCTCCAAACGCAGCACAGGTTGCTCTTAGGAGGAAAGACCCACCCTGAGCCAGGAAGGTGGACAGAGCTTGAGCCAGAGCTCGGAGCTGGTGGTCCATGAGCAGCTTCATGATGGGGAGAAGCCCTACAAGTACTTGGAGTGTTGGAAGAGCTTCAGGCAGAGCAGCACCCTGATCTGTCACCAGATGATTAAACCAGAGAATGGACCTGTGAGCGTGGGGAATGTGGGAAGGGCTTCAGCTGCAGATCCACCCTCGTCACCCATCAACACATCTATACTGGGTAGAGGCCCTTCAAGTGTCTCCAGTGTCGGAAGAGGTTTCAGACCAGCTCCGATCTCTACAAGCACCAGCACATTCACTCAGAGGAGAGGCCGTTCTGCTGCCCTGACTGTGGGAAGGGCTTCAAGCACAACTCCCTCCTCATCAGGCACCAGCAGATCCACACTGGGGAGAAGCCCTACTAGTGCCCCACCTGTGGGAAGAGGTTTCAGACCAGCTCAAATCTCTGCCTGCATGAGCGCATTCACACCGAGGAGAGGCCCTTCCACTGCCCTGATTGTGGGAAGGGCTTCAAGAAAAAATTCACCCTCATCAGGCACCGGTGCATCCATACTGGGGAGAGGCCCTATGAGTTCTCCACATCATGGGAAGAGCTCCTCCATGAGCTTGGACTTGATCAGACACCAATGGAGTCACCAGTAACGGAAGTTCTGTAAGTGCCCTAACTGCAGGAAGAGCTTCATGCCCAGCTCCAGCTTCTTTCCCCATTGGAAGTCACATGTTGGGAAGAGTTCTGGGGACCCATTTTCCCTCTGGTCCATGCTAGGAAGACACCTGTCCCTTTTCCTGCTCCTGCCAATGACATGATGTGGGGTGGAAGAACATGAGGGTCTGGCCATGGCCCTGACATTACATTCACTCTCACCTCAGGTCATCACCAAGGGCTGGAAAGGGACTCTCTCCTGAGGAGAAGGGTGTCCTCTCCAGGAAAGGGAAATTGTGGCCAGGAAGACCCAGTGAGTTGTGTTGTAGTTTTCCCTTATCACTTCTGTTATCAGTATGGTTTCAGTTCTTGTTTGTTCCTTATCTCATTGCTGTTCCTAATAAATTGTTTATATCCCAGCCCAGGATCTTTGCCTTTTTTTGCTTTCCATGAGAGGTGGGAGGGCAGTGAGGGCAGCGCGTTTTTATACCAAGCAGGAAATTGGGGAATCCCATTCCCGAACCCTGGCCTGTGGAAACCGAGCATCTCAGCTGGTCCCAGCCCTGGTGGCCATGGCAACAGCCTTGGGAGGGGGTCCCTGGCTTGAGCTGTAGGGACTTCTTCCCTCGGGTGCCCAGGGACAGGAGTGGAGGGAACGGCTGCAGCTGAGTCGAGGCAGGCTCAGGTTGGATGTCAGGAAAAGGTTTTTGCCCAGAGGCTGCTGGGGCCCTGCCCAGGCTCCCCAGGGAAGGGTCCCAGCTCCAGGGCTCTCTGAGCTGCAGCAGTGTTTGGACAGCGCTGCCAGGCCCAGGCTGGCATTGTTGGGGTGTCCTGTGCAGGGCCAGCAGTTGGACTGGAGGATCCTGATGGGTCCCTCCCAGCTCAGCTAATTCTGTGGTTCTGGGATCCCATGAGCCTGGGGATGGGGCTGCCAATGGTTGCCATGGCAAAAGGATCTGGCTGCAGGCCTGAGCTGGTGTCCATGGCAACCACCCCTGGCATGGGGTCTCCATGGAGCTCCCGAGGGACTGACCATAGCAACAGGGGCTGGGGATGGTTGCCATGGAAACTGACCATAGCAACAGGAGGCTGGTGATGGTTACCTGCTAAGGATCAGATTGGATACAGGCCCTAAGAGAGGTTCCATGGGGACTTTCCAAGAGTCTCCAGGCTGTTCCAGAGCTGGAATGTCACAGGCAGGGACAGGGGCTCCATGGAGACCTGCCAGGGCTTTCTGGGGATGGTAAAGAGCCCTGTGGGCAGAGGCAGTCACAGCCATTCCATGGTGACATCCCAGGGGACCTTGGGCCGCAAAGGCACCGATCTGTCACAGGCACTCACGGGGGCTCCACAGTGACATCCCAGGAGTCCCCAGGCTGCCAAAGGGCCGGAATGTCCCAGACACTCACAGGGGTTCCTGTCATGGGCACAGTGGGAGCTTCAGGAAAAATCTTTATTTCTTTATTGGAAAAATTCCTGCTTAATCATGAGGTGGAGAAATGACACCCAACAGCCACCATGGATCCTCAAACCCCTGCAGGGCCCCTAGACTTCTAAAATTCTTTCAAAGAGAGGAGACTGGGAGTGGCTGGATCCAATCCCAGCCCCAGAATTTGTCAAAGGTATAAAAGATTGAACAGGTGGAATTGAACCTTTAACCCAATTTGTCCCACAGAATTAATGATGGAATACCCGATAGATTTTTATAAATATTTCTCTGATTGATTCTAATCATGATTAGAAGAAAGAACTTAAGCACATTCATTTACTCCACAGTTCAGGAGCTATAACAATTATTAGAATATAGTGCTTTAGGAAGCAGTTTTGAAGTTAACAGGGCCCTGCTGGAGTTGTTGGAGCCCATTGCAGGCAGAGCCTCCTGCTCCAGCAGGAACTGCCTTTCCTGTGCCATGAGCAGGGCAGGTCCCGCTGCAGGAAAAGCCCCAGGCCAGCCCCAGCACAGGGTAGGGCTCGGGCACGAGGACAGAGGGCCGTGCTGGGAGCTGTGCCAGGGAGAGCTTGAGGCACCAAAGGCACCTTGGCAGCATCAGCTGCTTGCAGGCCATGGCCAGAAGCCTCCCTTGGCAGCCCGGCCTGGTGGCCACCACTGCAGAGCTGCTGCCTCAGGGCTCATTCCTGGCTGGGCCCTGAAAAGCCACTTCTGCTCCAGGAGCCTGACTGGAAAGCCATTGGCCCCAGCACCTCGGGGACAAGATATTAATGACAAAACTCTTCATGCCAGCAGAGCCAAGGCAGGGGCAGAGGAAAGGGCAGAGCCAGGCCCAGGGGACAGGGCTGCCATGGTGATGGCTGTGAGGTCACTGCCCCTGCAGCAGCCTGGCTGCCCTCAGCAGACATTCTGGCCAGAAGCGTTGTCGGGGCACCCAGCACATCAAAGAACTCACAACAGGAATTCTGTCACTGGGGAGGGGAGGGTTTCACTGGGTCAGGTTGCACAATGTTCGTGCTCTTGGACAATTCCTGGGATGGAGAATGCACTTCTCTGGAAAATCAGCTGCAGTTTCGAGCCACCCTCTTACTTGTAAAATATTTCCTCCTTCTAAGATATATAAATCCACCCTCATTCAGTTTAAAGATATTGGCCCTTGTTCTGTCATTGCAAGATTTGGGAGAAAATAACTTTGATCATTATTTTTCCATTTTCTCAGACCTTGGAGAAGACACAAAAATCTCCCAGGATGGGGTTTGGAGGCCTCATCACAAAACTAGCTGGTAGAGTGTGATGGCTCTGGGCTCAGTGGTGTGGAGACTGAGGGTAGAATAGGAGTAGCCTGGGAGGGATGGAAGGGTGGTTTCAGAGAGGCTGGAGCTTTTTTTTCATAGTGGGAATGAGCCTGAAGAAGACATATTAGCACCAAGGGCAGCTGGGGAGGCCCAGACTGGCACCAGGAGAAAGGAATTTCCCTGCCAGGGCAGGGCTGTGGTGCAGCACATCCCCCTGGAGCCTGGAGCAGCCCAAGGCTTTGTGTGGGCAGGCAGAGGCAGGCAGGAGGCAGAGCTGTCAGCAGAGGAAGGGGCCAGCCAGGTGGGGCAGCCGGGGGATGCCGACAGCCTGCAGGGACAGAGGCGCAAGTTTGCTCAGTTTCAGAGACACCTTTCCCTTGCTTGTCCCCACCTGTCATCCCTGCCACCTGTGTTCTCCTCTACCTGCAACCTGGGGACACTTTCTCAGTCCTGTCCCTCAGAAGGATCTATTTAAAGTATGAGAAACTTCTTTGTTTCAATTTCTTTTTGAGTCCCTGAGAAGTTCTTTGAGCACACTCTGAGGGACAGAATCTGATGCAAAGAGCACCAAAGCCCCAGAGGGTCATTGAAGTCCCTGCGCTGTGTCTGTGCTGCTGAGCTGGGCCGGGCTCCTGGCCCAGAGGCAGGTCCAGGCAAGGGCAGCGCTGCAGAGAGACAGCTCTGGCCAGGAGCAGCTCCTGTGCACAGCCCAGCAGGGCTGGGGCACTGCCAGGGCCCCTCAGGGACACCAGCAGGGCACAGACAGAGCTCACAAGGGCTCAGCACTGGCAGGGGCTGTGGGATGTCCCAGAGGGGGCTGTGTCACAGCAGCACCTGTGTGGCTGTGTCATAGAGGCACAGAGCAATTGTGATGTCAGCAAGGGGCTGTGTGACAGCACAGAGTGGGCTGTGTGAGGTCACAGATTGGGCTATGACATCACAGAGTTGGTTGTGTGAGGTCATTGAGCAGCTACAGCATCACAGAGGGGATTCTGTGACATCACAGAGCAGGCTGTGACATCATGGCATGACTGTGTGACATCATGGAGTGGGCTTTGTGTTCAAAAGGTGTGCTGTGACATTACAGAGTGGGAGTATGACATTACGGAGAGGGTTTTGTGACATCACTGAGGGAGTTGTGACATCACAGAGTGGGCTGTGACATCATAGAGTAGGGTGTGAGGCCATAGAGCAGACTCTGCCATCATAGAGCGTGCCTCTGTGACATCAGAGTGTGGGTTGTGACATCATCAGGTGGTTGTGTAACATAATAGAGCAGGCTGCAGCATCACAGAACAGATTCTGGCATAACAGAATGACTTTGCGACTTCACAGTCTTCAGTGACATTGCAGCACTGCTGTATGGCATCACCGGGTGACATTATAGACTTGGCACTGTGACATCTCAGATATGGCTGTTTGACATCCCAGACATGGCTGTGTGACATCCCAGGGGCTGTGTGACATCACAGGGGCTGTGTGAGGTCACTGGGGAGGTCACTCAGGCCCGGCCCGCCTCACAGTTGCCCCCAGAGCAGTCCAACCCTGCTCGTGCACAGCAGGGTCCCCTGTCCCCCCAGGTCCCCCCACCCCTGGCCCCGCAGCCTCCCGCAGAGGATGTTCCATGAGACCGACCTGGGGACTGGGGGACAGGGCCCTGGGGGTGGCACAGGGGGACAGGGACTCCCTGCAGAGTCCCAGTGTCCCCCAGGGCCAGTGCCTGGGCCAGGGCTCCTTCACCCTGTTACGAACGAGGCCTTGAGAGCGCTGAAAAAATCCCCAGCAAGGGAGCAGCAAAAACCAGATTTAATATTAGGCGACAGCACCACGAAATTCCTTGGCAAGAGTCACTTTGCTCCTGACTGGAATATTTCAGGCACAGCAAGGAAACAAAGCAACAGCAAAACCAAACAGAATCCAGGCAATCAAACCAGAAATTAACTGAGAACTGTCCCTGTGTGTGTGTGACACAAGGACAGTGAGGGCAAGGATAAAAGAAATATGGCCGAAAAGGTTAACAGAGCTCAAACTTAACAGGACTTAACTGATACCTTAGCCTTAACTGACACCTTAAACTTCCCAATTTAGCAAAGAACAGAGCTTAACAGTATTTAACCTAACTTATAACCTATGACTTAGCAATTTAACAGAGGAATAACACTTAACAATATTCAACTTAACTTTTATTAAACATAACAACTTAGAACAAGAAGAATTCTTAGCAGCATTTAACTTAGCTCAAACCTTGTGACTTAACCTAACTTACAGCTATCCAAGGCACTCCAAGCCCTCAGAGAGCAGCATTTCTGCCACATTTCCCCAGCACAGGCACTCCTGTGTGCACACAGACACAAAGAGTCAGGGCAAGGCACCTGTGAGAAATTCCCCTGAGGGCAGGAAATGCTCCCTGTGGATCCTTTGGCATCTCCCCTGTGGGTGAAGGGTTGATCCTGGAGGAGTGTGGGGATCGGCCCAGGCTCCATTGTTGTTGGGGATCCCCGAGTGCAGAGAACGGGAGAGTTCCCGGCTGGGAGAGGCCCCACTCAGAGGGAGTCGCTGGCCCAGGAGAGCTCCAAGGGCTCCTTTTGGAGTGCTGTTTGTAGGGCCCCAAGAGAGGGGCTTCAGTCCCAGCAATGGTTCATCCTGGCCACACTTGGCACCAACAGCTTTCTTTGGAAGTGTGAGAACAGGGATCTTGTGCCACTGAGGGAACAAAACCAGTTCCCAGGGCTGCTCCTACAGGAACCAGGAGCTGGTTGGGCAGCAGCAGTGGCTGGAGCAGACAGTGTTTGTGATGAGCTGCAGAGGGGCTGAGCCCAGGGGCTGCTGGCCAAGGCCGAGGCCCAAGGAGCATTTCTCAGCTGGCAGGGCGGCCTGAGAAGGGGAGGGGGGAATGCAGCAGCACAGGGCCATGGAAGCAAGGGAGCATTGTGACACTGTGGGGCTCTGTGACACCAAGGGACCATTGTGACACTGTGAAGTCTTGTGAGACCAAGGGACTGTTGTGACACTGTGGGGCCTCATGGAATTGTGGAGAGCACTGTGACATTGCTGGGCCTCATGGAATCTAGGGGACTGTACTGACACTGTGGGGCTCCATTGAGTGTAGGGATCATTGTGACACTGAGAGGCCCCATCAAACCAAGGTCCATTGTGACACTTCAGTGCCTTATGGAACCATTATGACTCTCTGTGGTGTCATGGAACCAAGGGGCTATTGTAACACTGTGACACCCCATGGAGCTAAAGGTCCATTGTGACATTGCAGGGCCTCATGGACCCATGGAAAGACCATTAAGAGACTTCACAGCCTCATGGAACCACTGAGACCATTGTGACCCTGGGGGTGCCCACAGAACTAAGAGGACCATTCTGAATACTCTGGGACCTCATGATACCAAGAGGCCTTTGTGACACTGAAGGCTGCATAGGGGTCATGGGTACATTGTGGGGCCTCCTGTCATCAGGGGTCCATTTTTACACTGTGGAGCCAAAGGAGACCATTGTGACACTGCAAACCCCCAGGGTCCAAAGGTCCATTGTGACATTGCAGGGCTCATGGAATAGGAGCCACATGACATTGTGTGTCTTGTGGAACCACAGAGATCATCGTGGCACTGCAAGGCCTCATGGAATCATTGGGACAATTATGACACTGCAGGGCCTTCTGGAACCTTGGGGCCATTGCAACACTGTGGAATCCAATTGAAAGCAGGGTCTCTTTTGACACTGCTGGACCCCATGGAATCAAAGCACCATTATGACACTGCAGGGCCCCATGGATACAAGGTACCATTGTGTCACTGTGGGGTGCCATAAAAACAAAAGAACACGGAACAGGGCTGGCTCTTTTGTCTTTCTCTGTTTCTGTGCTCCTGCAGATTTTGATTAACATTAATTTGAACAGGCTTAGAGTTTGTGAAGTTGAATGGACCAAGTCAATGCTTTGAGAAGTGTTCTCTGTTGATTGAATATCTTACGTAGTTTGACATAAGAAGAATTTAAAAAGGTATTACAAAACTTTTTTGTGTAACTGACAATCTGTTGAACCACTAAGATGCTGAACATGCCTCTGTGAAACACATATGTTAAAGATGAAAAAACCCAGGAACCTCCTCTTTCTTTTCCAGTCAGCAAAGAAACAGTGGCCTTAGCCCTGGCCCCCATCTCAACCAAACCAAACCTAACCTAACCTAACCTAACCTAACCTAACCTAACCTAACCTAACTAAACCAAGCAACCCTGTCGTGGGCTGAGCCCCTTCCCCCCTCCCCAGGCTGCCCCCTCCCCATTGGTCCTGTTCTAACCAAACCAAACCCCAACAACTACCAAACAGGAAAACAAAAGAGGCTACAAACCCCCAACCAGAACAAAGCTAGCCACACCTATTAAAATCTTACCATCAGGCCCCCTCACCCCAACACAACTAAAACCAAAAACTCCTACAACTTACAACCCATAGAAAATAACCCTACAACTAAAAAGTTAAACACAAAAAAAAAACCCAAAACCAACTGTAAAACCAATCCTAACACAACCCAACCACCACTCCCACCACAAGTTACAGGCGGATCAGTAACCTTTTCAATACTTCAATCCTCCCTTGAGTAAAAGAAAAACAAAATACAAACATATAAAGAAACAATGTAAAACCATCAAAGTAAGTAAAGAAGCAATGAAATTCTAATTAAAAAAAAAAAGAAAAAAAACCCCCTTAATCTTAAAAATAAAATTGTCTTGTAAACTATAGAGAAAAAACTCTTTTTCTTTATAACACATAAAACTACAGAAAAAATTCAAATTAATGTCAAACAAAAACCTCCATACTTAAATAAACAAATGTTAAAATAACTGTAATTTCATAAAAAGTTTAAAGAGGGTAAAAAAAATAGTCCAGTATCCTCAAAAAAAGATCTCTATTCCCAGAGATAAAAATAATTTTGAACTTAATAATAAAAACTTTTACCTTTTAACGACTCATACTTAAAGCAATACCCCATAAGTCGACATGGCTCATCAACAAGCTGTAAAAAAGCTTGTAGCAATAAAAGTAACTTCACAATAACAAAGTTCTATAGACAACTGTTATCCATGAGAGAATTAAGAGCATCAAAAAATCCATTTTTTTCTCTTGTAAAAAAATCTCCATAATCTTAATAAGAAAAACTTCTCTCCCAAAGTAAACTAAAAAAGACTATTCTAGAAATAGTACCCTAACTAGAAATTTTAAGTTTAGTTTCTTTTCATTGTCAGTAAAAAAAAAAGTTGTAAAGAAAAAAGTGTTCTAAAGAGTTTAATTCTTACTACTTTTTTCTTTTTAATTTTATTTTTAAATAAAAATTTCTTTATATACTCTTAAAATTTTAGGCCTACTGTACCTTTCTCGCAATCCTATCTCACAACAAAATTAATACATAAATAATTAATGGACACTAAAACCCACCACACTCATCAATACATTACTTCAGAAATCCCAGGATTTGAAAAATCTTAAATTAACAAACCAAAACTATTACAAAGCTATAATAAACCTTTTGCCAAAGTTTCTCTGATTTTCTAAAGTACCCAGTAAAGGCTGTTTTGTTCTTCTGTGCTCCTCAGAATCTCTTGTATTGGTATTTCTCCAGTGCTCCTAACTCAGAGCACACAAACAATTGTAATTCCTTTTAAATGTCTCCTTGAGAGAGTTGTTTGGGGAATAGGAGTCAGGTCTTGTCTGTCCTGCTTGGCCCAGCCCAGGCAGGGCTTTCCCAGCCACATTCCACACTCCATTTCCCAGCTGGAGCCACTGGTGCCTCTGAGTTGTGCTGCCCCAGCCCCAGGGACGCTCTCCTTGTCTGCCCATTCCCCCACGGTCTCTGGGCAGGGATGGCCTCAGTGGGGGCTGCTGACATCCTCAGCACCTTGGAGGCTGCTGCTGAATTTTCCTGCTCCAGAGGCTTGTTCAGCCTTGAGCTCTTCAGTGCAGGAATTAAGTGTCCCAGGTCTCATTAACATTCAGAACACCTGAACAAGCCAAGCCTCTGGGAATAATTTGATTTTAATTTCCAAATCACTTGTGGTTAAGTAGATCTCAGTAATGTATTCAAAGTCAATATATTCTATTTAAAAATACAGTGAGAAAAGATTGTTTAGATCCTGTTTAGTTTTGTTTTCCTGTTAATTTATTGTTATGTGCAACTTCCAATTGACAGTAAATCCATGGACCTCGTCATGCAGTTTGAGTGGATATTAAAATTAAGACCCTTCATGGCTGACAATCCATCAGACTCTGTCCCTACCCCCACCCCACCATTTCCCCCATCCAAGCCCTGGCCCTCAGAGCAGCCTTGTGCAAATCTGAGTTCCCTCCAGCCCAGGCTGCACCTGCAGCTTTCAGCTCCTTGGCTCCAAATCCCACCTACTTTCCTTGGAGAAGGAGCTGCCCGAGACACAGAGGGATGTTCATTTCTTGTCAGCCAACAAGGCCAAGGGAAGGCATAGCTCTGTAAAATGCAAAAGTCATTCTTCTCCCTGGCTCTGCCCTGCCTCTGATCCCCACAGCCTGTCCTGTTCCCTTCAGGAAAAAGTTTCCAGTCCTGGGGCAGCATCAAAGGCATGGGCATGCTGGGCTGCAGGGCACCTTATCTTCTATGACTTTTTTTTTTTTTTTTAGATCATGGAGGGGCCCTCCCCTGTCTTTGCTGGGTGTTCCTAAAACAATGATAGGGGAGTTCCAAGGGCTGTTGGTTTTGGTGATGCGGCCCTTGGCAAGCTGCTCCTCCACGAGGGCCTCCAGTGCACGTAACTTTGTGTTAGAAAGAAAGGGGCCACTGGTCATTCCACACTGGATGTTGTTGTTTCCAGGTGAGTTGTGGGATGGTGGGTTTCACACACTTCACAGTGGCCCCCACTAAGAATCCCTACTGGGAATTTTTAGAGAGGCGCCCCATTGGGCTAGAAGGTCCCTGCCCCAAAAGGTGATCAGTGCCCTCACCACGAATGGCTGGATGGTTGCCATCTTGCCTTCGGGACCTTCTACTATAATATTTCTCTTACTCCTTATGGAAACCGCTGCCCTTCCAATCCCTGAAATCATCCCCGCCACGGGCTGTAGTTCCCAATTTGCTGCCTATTCAGAGCGGGCTATGATGGTAACATCCACCCTGGTGTCCAGCATGCTCAGGCAGTAAATCTTCTCCCCTTTGCAGAACAGGCCACACTCCATGACAGGTTTGTTGGAGGCCACAACCTGCACCCACATGATGGTGGGGTTGAGGGGAACCTGTCCTGGATTGTCTTTAGGTAACAGGAATGCTTGTGCAATAGGAGTCCCTTGTGATAGATAAAAAGGAGGTTCTGTGCAACAGAGCTGTACGAAAATTTCTTCCCCTGGGCCAATGGTCTGGACTTTGGAAGTGACATAAATTTGTCCAGGTCCATGAAAAGTGCCTCCCAGAATGAATATATTGGAAGGACCATCGGATGGCCCACATCTTCCCGTTGGCACGCGGTGAAGCATTCCCTGTTAGAGAAATCTATGGACAGCTGAGTTACCAGCTGGTGCCGGGTTCCCACCTGTCCCGCTCCATGCGTTGGATCCCGCTGATGTCCCTTGGGATCCCTGCAGTGATGATGCTGCTCATGGTCGGCCTGCAGCTCCTGATGGGTGTCAGTTGTCACCATCTGTTCGTATGAATGGGGGTTGTGATGGTTTGCTTACTGCTCTTGGAGTGCAAAACCAACACGGAAAGGGGATTGCAGTATCAATCAGAACAAATGCACCTTTATTGAATGACCACAGCAAATGTGTTAATGGAATTAGAGAAAGGAAAAGAATAGAAAAGAGGTGGAGAGAGAGAGAGGGAGCTACCAAACGTAGAGAGAAAAAGTCCTTGTAGTCCAACTGATGGAGTTCGCCTAGTCACATTGGGGAGATCTCAAAAGTCCTGGTAAACTCAAGGTTCTATTATAGTCCATTGCTGAGGAGGGGAACAAATCTTGAAATTGTTGAGGGGGAACAGATGCAATAAAGAATAAGTCTATTGAAATTGCTGAGGGGGAAAGAAGGTATTGAAGACAGGTACAGACAGTCTATGTTCTCAGCAGTAGGTGAGAACCATTGTCTTCTTGGTCCAATGGCCATACCTGCAGGCAAATATCTGGCTTTGGTCAGGTCAGCTCCCCCACACACCTCCCCCATGTTGAGGGTTTCAGTCTCAGTCCTTGGGAAGGGGGAGCTTCTCCATATAGGGTTCTCATATCTCAGTCCTTGAGGGAGAGTCTTCTCCCATCTCAGTCCGTCCATCAGGGTGGTTGAAAAGCAGATGATGGCTCTTCTGTGGGAGGGGGACCACCAAAGGTTACCCCAGAAAAGTCCAACCAGGCCAAGAGGTGGGGAAATCCACAAGCTATTGTCACAGAGCAGGTGCAAGCACATGGGGTGTATCACCCCCTGGCAGGCCCTGCTAGAAGCAGTCACTGTAGGCACAGCTGCAAACAATCCCTTGGCAGGCCAGAATTCTGCTCAGGAGTCTCAGGATTATTTGGTGTTCATCCACCACCGGCAGGCCAGAATTCCAATCCAGGTCCTCAGGGTCCCAATGTCTGTCCTGGGGACGGTAGTGAGGCAAATGAGGGGAACTGCAGACCATCTCTCACACCTTCATGTGCATGCTCTGGGAAGCCAGGAGCAAGCTGCTCCAGGTGCAGTGCCCCCCCTGCCTCCCCGGCAGGGCAGGGGTCAATGAGCCAGTGGTGGCTGTCCCTAAACAGATCCACAGCTGGCTGTAGCAGAGGGGCTGGTGGCTGCCCATGCCGGGGGACGCGCTCCTCCAAGTCTGACTGGGATGTGCCTATCAAGGTGGATTCGCTTTCCCATGGGGTCTGGCCCCTTAGAGTTCTGGAAAGCATTGACCAGATTGATAGTAGTCAAGGTACACTCACATCTCACCTCGGTTCCCCCAGACACAGAGACCCAGTGAGTCCCAGGCCTGCAGATCCAGTGAGATTTCCACATCCACGGGGAAACCATGAATTTTGGCCTAACAGAAAAGCCTGCAGAGAACATCTTGCAACATAGGAAGTCTCATGACAAATCATAAGTTCCCACACTGCAAGGGTTTCATCTTCTGACATAGAAATTTGGATGCCCATTTCTGCAGGCACCTTTTCCCAACCGCAAGCTCCCCCGGGTCACATCGGGGTTCACCCCTTGCCGTAACCAGGCGTCCCCAAAGGGGTAATAATTAGCATTGACTCCACGATTCTCAGAAGGCTGATCAATCACTTTATTATACTATGCCTTTTAAGACACCCATCGCCCTTAGAGACAGTCACCATACAGGTGGACCTAATTGGTCCTTGAATCCAAACACCATCACCAGTGGCCAATTAAGAAATCACCCTTTGGTAAACAAATCTTCATAACACATTCTACATGTTCACAACAGCAGGCGCAGCAAGTGAAGATAAGAATTATTTCTCATTAATTTCTCTGGTCTTCTCACAGCCTTCCCTAAGACAATGCCTGGCTAGTTGTGCCTTGCTCCCTGTGGCCAGAGAGCTGCTGCCACATGTTTGCAGACTGCTTCCATGTCTGCCCTTCCCAGGTGCCCAGGATCCTCTGGGATGGCTCTGGCCTTTCCAAGAGCTTTGAGAGAAGTCTCACAGTGACACTGCCCAGCCTTCTCAACATCCCTGACACCAAAAGCCTTTTCCACATCCCTCAGTGCCAGCTTAGTGCCCAGGACACAGCAGAGCCCTGTCCAGGTCCTCAGGGTGGTTCAGAAGGGAGGCAGCTGTGATTTCTCCCCACAGAGTCACCACTCCAATGTCTCTCTGTGCAGTCTATGGCGGTCCTGAGCATTTTCCCTGGAGCCTCCCTGCCCTGGATGTTTCTTTCAATGCAGTCCTCAGCACAGCCAAGCAAAGAATTTAGGTGGTTTCCGAGAGGACATTCCTCTTGAGTGAAGTGGCCTCAAGGCACTGTTTGTGCCACTGGAATTGTGCCACCCCCGGGTGCTGCTGATGGTGTTTGTACTCACTGGGGTTCATCTCCCCACACACACATGATGCACTGCTGAGATCTCCTCAGTACAGAGCAAACATGGCCTGCTGGCCTTGGTGTCCCTCTGTGCAGTGACAAACAACCTCCTGTAGGTAGGGAGAGGCCAGTGCTGGCAGTGGTGGTTGCAGGGGCTGGTGTGGGACAATTGCCCTGGGCCACCTTCCCAGGCTGTCCTGGAACAAGGACAAAGCCCAGGCCCTGCTCTGCTTCTGCCTCAGGTCCATGCCAGGAGCTCTGGCTGTGCCAGGACTCTGCTGTGAGCCCCCCATGCACACTCTCCCCCTGCCCCAGGCACTGGGTTTTGCTGTGCCAGGACATTCCTGGGGCACATTCCTGACAGCAGGAAATGGAGAGAGGGCAAAGCCTTCCTGCTCTGCCCTCAGGGGATGCCCTTTCCTGATGGAGCTGCTGTGCTTGAGCCCAGCTGTGTCCCAGCAGTGCCCATGGCCTGGCCCTGCCTGTGGTCACAGCAGGGACATGCAGCAGGACAGTGACCAAGTTGCCAGAGCACTCTGGCCTTGCACCCACAGCAGGGCTGGGAAAGAGAGTGTGGACTTGGGAAGAGCAGCTCTGAAAGGACCAAGTGCTGCTGCTCCCTGGCAGTGCTGCTGTGTTGGGACCCTTCCCTTTCCCCCCTATAAATTCATGCAGGTCCCAGAGTTGAGATCCCAAAAAAACAAGGCACTGCAAGGTCGTTTATTTTGTTCAAACAAAGCAATAGTACAGCTCCTGGATTACAGAGCTTCTGGATCAAATTCAAGAGGCAGACAGGGAATTAGGTGAGGGATGAATAGAAACATTTAATTGAGCACTTTATGGCAAGAAGAATCCATCGGCATGACCAAATACCTGAGAAGGCAGAGACTGGGCCAGTCATGAGTTCCATTCTGAAAACTAAGCAGCAGAAAACAATCACTTCTTTGCTTCTGAAAAGTACCCAGTCATCTTTGTCCTCAGGGCATCCTTGAGCTCCTGGTTCCTCAGGCTGTAGATGAGGGGGTTCAGGGCAGGAGGCACCACCGAGTACAAAACTGACAGGGCCAGATCCAGGGATGGGGAGGACATGGAGGGGGGCTTCAGGTAGGCAAATACTGCAGTGCTGATAAACAGGAAGAGCACGGCCAGGTGAGGGAGACAGGTGGAAAAGGCTTTGTAGCGTCCCTGCTCAGAGGGGATCCTCAGTACAGCCCTGAAGATCTGCACATAGGAGAAAACAATGAACACAAAACAACCAACTAACAAAAAAGTACAAACTATGAGAAGCCCAAGTTCCCTGAGGTAGGAATTGGAGCAGGAGAGCTTGAGGATCTGAGGAATTTCACAGAAGAACTGGCCTAAGGCATTGCCATAGCACAGGGGCAGGGAAAATGTATTGACTGTGTGCATGACAGCGTAGAGAAAGGCACTGGCCCAGGCAGCTGCTGCCATGTGGGCACAAGCTCTGCTGCCCAGGAGGGTCCCGTAGTGCAGGGGTTTGCAGATGGACACGTAGCGATCATACGACATGACTGTGAGAAGGGCAAGCTCTGATCCAGAGAAGAAGAAAATCAGAAAAACCTGTGCAGCACATCCAGTGTAGGAGATGGTCCTGGTGTCCCAGAGGGAATTGTGCATGGCCTTGGGGACAGTGGTGCTTAGGAAGGCCATGTCAAGAACAGAGAGGTTAAGCAAGAAGAAGAACATGGGCATGTGCAGGTGGTGGCCGCAGGCTACGGCGCTGATGATGAGGCCGTTGCCCAGGAGGGCAGCCAGGGAGATGCCCAGCAAGAGGCAGAAGTGCAGGAGCTGCAGCTGCCGCATGTCTGCCAATGTCAGCAGGAGGAAGTGCCTGATGGAGCTGCTGTTGGACATTTGCAGTGTCTTGGCATGGGGATCTGTAAAAAAAGTAATCATGGTATAGTTGTGTTTGAGGAGGACTTTAAAAATCCCAGCACAGACTGGGGGCACTTTCCCCCCACTCCCTGCCCAGGGCTCTGCTGCCTGGAACTGTCCCTGCCAGCAGCTGCTTCCCTGTGCCCAGGACTGGGCCCTGCCAGTGCTGCCAGAGCCCAGCCCAGCCCTGGGGGCTCAGCTCTGCCCTGCAGACCCCTCCCAGCTCTGGCACTGCCCAGGGGAAGCTCTGGCTCTGCAGGCTCTGATCGCAACGTCAGAGCAACCCTGAGGAGGCTGGAAAAGCAACAAAGATGCCGCCGTCTGAGGGGCCCTGTGATGATTTCTGTCACTGCCTGGTTTATTCAGGTCTATTGGGGTTTTTTTAATTTATTCTCCACCTGAACTGAGAGATGAATATCTATATGCAATTTCCCATTCAGGCAAAACAGAGCAGTAGAATAAAAACCCAGGCTTTTCGCATTTATGAAACCCCTGCCAAGCTCTGCTCCCTGTATGATCTACTTGGAAATGTTCTGCAGTTAAATGCCATGATGGGAGCAGTCCTGAACAATGCAGCATCCTCTCCACACAAGGAGAACACTTCCAAGCCTTACCAGCTGTCTCCTCCCACCCAGATCTTGTCCCCCAGTGCCAGGAGCAGCTGCCAGGGCTGGCTGAGAGCTGTCCCTGGCAGGCAGCAGAGTCCCTGCCCCAGCACAGCGCCCTGGGCTGCAGGACCCTGCTCTGCAGGACAGCCCTGCGCACCCTTGGCTGCTCTGCACAAGAGACAATCAGAGAATGTACTCACAGGGTCTGTAGGCACTGGGATGTTCCAGCTTCAGGAGATGGCTCCAGGTGCTGCAGCTGCATTGTCCTGCAGCCAGAGGTTCCTGTGCCAAGGGCTGGCAGTGATTCTGCCACAGGCACTTCTCAGCACCTTCCCAGCCCTGACTGATTGAAGCTCTCTGTGCCTCTGTTCTGTGCCTGGGGTGGCTGCAGGCAGTGCCCCAGCCCTGCTGGGCTGGCAGAAGAGCTGCTCATCAAGAGAAATGTGCTTTTGAAGCTCTTCTTGGTTACCGGGAGCTGCCTCTGTGCCAGGAGCCCAACCCAGCTCAGCAGCACAGATACAGCACCAGGACTGTAATGAGCCTCTGGGGCTTTGTGCTCAGGCCTTGAACATCAGTCCCTGAGAGGGAGTTGAAGAAACCTCTCCAGAACTCCAAGTCAGAATCCAACTCCAAAGTTTCTTGGACTTGTAATGGGTCCCAGTGAGGGACACAACTGAGAAAGTGTCCCCAGGCCCCAAGCAGAGCAGAGAACTGGAGGCAGTGATGACAAGTGGGGACAAAGAGAAGCCAGTTCTTGGCGCCCTGGGGCACAGGAGCAGGGTCTGTGCCACCAAGGGCTGTGAGGAGACACCTTGTCCTGAGGCACTGGGGTCTCCTGGCACAGCCCCAGCCAGGCTGGGCACTGTCATCCCCTTGTCCTGCCCTCCACATCCCCCCCCTAGTCCACATCTCAGTGGCCTCAGGGATCTGCTGGAAGGAGTCCCTGGGGAGCCTTGCTCAGGAATGGCCCTGGGGGCTCCTGAATGCTCCCTGCAGGGATTGCAGGTTTTTCAAAGGACTTTGGGTTTGGCTTTTTCATTGGAGTCTCTGAGAGGTTTGTGTAATCATGGCCTCTAATTATCTGCTTTAATTAGTCCCTGGAGAGTCTTTGTCAATAACAATACTTAGTGGGGCTCATTAATGCTTCAAGGTACTTCAGTTATTTTTGGTACTTGGTGTTTCCATTTTGATAAAGACTCTATTAGATTTTTGTGCAACCATGGTCCCAATTATCTTCTTTAATGAGTCCCTGGAGAGCTTTGTACTGACACTCAGTGGGGCTCATTAGTTCCTTGAGATACGCAAGGATTTTAAGGTATTTTATGGATTTAAGAATACTTTTAGGTACTTTTAAGGATTTTCCTTTCCACACTGAGTCTCTGAGAGGTTTTTGTGCCATCCTGGCCTCCAGTTCTCTCCTCTAAGGACTCCATGAGGATCCTGTGTTGGGTATCTTCCCCCTTTCTGTTTTGCAACAAAGATGGAACTGAAAGAATTTTGTAAGACTTTCTAAAACCATCCAAACAAATATGGGACAATTAACAATACAACAACCACCACTAAGAGAATAATAATCTGGTTTTAGTTAGACCTCATCCAAACCTTAAGTCCTTGGGATTGGAAGAGTTTATTGACCCAGTCTTTGTGTTCCACTTGAAGTTTCTTGAACCCTTCCTTCAGAACCTGAATGCTCATGTGGATTGACTCGCTGTGACTGGAGAGGTTCATGCAACACATGCCCTCAGAGTCTACACACCCATGCTCATGTGCCCAGAGTAAAAACTCTATCGCTGTTCTGCAAGGTGGCATGTCTGATGGTCTTTATGTCTGAGAGCAGGCCACTCAATGTGAGGGACATAGCATTGGTTTGCTTACTTAACAGGCACCCAAGATGGTCCAATTGTCCTAAAGCTTTAGCTGCAGCCACCCAAGGTAATCCAAACTGGGGGTGGTACCATCCGATACCTGGATTAAAGCTTTCAAAGCCATCTCTTTGATATCATCCAATACTTCTCTGAGGATACCTGCTGTTTGATCATCTGGTAGGCTGTATTGTCCTTCTCCAGCTAGATGGTTGATTGTCAATTCCACCCTTGCCTCATTATTAGCATAGTCTGCTATTAATTGATTTAGTAAACACTTCCATCCCCCTTCCCACAGGGTGTGTTCTGTAGGTGACAACAACACGGTCATATTATATTTTAAATCATAGGGGGTTAACATATGTACTGTAAACATGGCCCTCATTAGACCATTAAAACAAGGTAAGTCCCTCCTATGGTCTTTAGCTGCCCTACACAGATCCTTGATTTCCTTGCAAGCCAATGGCTGATACCTGGGATTCTGCCCCCTTCTTTCATAACATACGGGGGCAACGAGGAGTTGTTGAGACTGTTTGCCAGTCTCCTTCCTAACTGCTTCTTTCCGGATCCTTTCCTGGGGATCTTCTGGGGCTGAGGGGTGAGGTGGCTCTGGGGAATCCAAACTGTCTTCTGGGGATGAAGAGCAACTTGGAGCAGAAACATTTGGATTAGAAACACTGTGACTGTTGGGTTTAGTATCATTGATCATGGGGTTATATTGTCGCCAGAGGGGGAGGCAAAGGGCACTGCCATTTTGTCAGGTGTTGGGAGGAAGGGCCTTGATTCAGGATGGCGGACTTCCGGGGTGGAGTTCTGGAGGCATGGCCCAGGGTGAAGGTGGAATGACTGACAGTGAGGCATGACCCACAGTTGTGGGGGTGGAGTCTGGAGGTTCATTCAGGGCGGAAGAGAAAGTTTTGGTAGCAGGAAGTGGAGGAGCTAAGATGGAGGGAGGATGGTGAGGCTCAGGGGCATCTGGAGAATTTTTAATGATCCGCCTCAGGATTGATTTTAACTTGTTCTTTGAAGATATTTGGTCATGATCTGTGAGAACTAACTTAAAGCATCGATATACACACCTTTCTACTTTGGACATCTGGCTGCCCATTTTTCTCTTTCTCTGCCTTACGTAGAACAGCCACTGGAACACCCTAAATCAGTTATGGGACGTCGGTGTGTATTGTAAAAAGACAGTGACAAAATGGGCAATAATTGTCCTGTGTGTCCCCAAACCCACCTGCAATCCTATGCAGGTGAAACTGTCATTTTCCCTTGTGGATCCTGGCCAAGGTCCCTCAAAGAAATGATGAATCTGCCAGCCTGGCACAATCCACAATCCTGGGGAGCACTGGCCTGTCCATCAGCTAACCCCAGCTGACATGACTGAATGTCAGGGTCCGTGTTCGGGTGCCAAATGTCGCAATGAGGGTGGCTGTGACAAACCTTTCTGGTTCCCCAACTTCAGGGCAAGTGTGGTGAAAATGAAAAGGAGCAGATGCAAGGGAAGATGAAACAGAAAAGCCTTATAAATATGATTGCCTGGCAAAAGATTTTGAAAATATGGAAACTGTCAGATTGAAATGAAAGCAAGCTTTGAGATACCAAGCCTTAGTTACTGAACAACTGGAAAATAATGGTATGGCCGGCTGAAGGTAATCCCCTTCTGATGAAACAACTCCCTCTGCTTGCAGACAGGTCCAAGGGTCAGAGCAGACCCTACTAGCTTGGCAGAAGGGGTCCAAAGAGTAGTTTTTAGGGTTTAAAATGTAACACAGTATGGTAATGTAATGATTCTTATAGGCTGTATGTAAATGCTGTAAGATTTGTATCTTGCACTAGATTAGTTACTGAAAATTAGAATATGCAGCACAGAAGATTTATTGTATTGTAACGGGAACTCCCCTCCTCTTTTGGGCATCCATTTTGGGCGCCTCTTTCAAGCTCCTCTTTCGGGCCTGCTCCGAGCTGTGGCTGGCAGCTCCAAACAAGGCCCCTGCACCCACACCCTTTGCAATAAACCACAAGTTGAAAGACCTGGCCTCAGAGATCTCTCACCTCCGTCCGTCCCAACCGTCCTACCCACCAATGCTACAACAAGCAGGATCAATGGAGTTGCCCAAAAAGAACTTTAGTAACAGGGTGAAAAACAACAAACATGGAGAAGTCAAGCACAGGACGAGGGATGGGATTCAAAGACCTGAGAAAAAGGCAAAGCAACAATATATACACTTGAGGGTAGAACACTCTAGAACAATAATCCTGTAGGGGAAACAAGCAACCACTGGAGGAGAAGAACTTGGACTACTTAGCATAACAACACTAAAGGCTTATGGGGGAACTCTCAAACTTACCCTAAGTTAAATGAATTATTCCCAGGGCTTGAAACTCACGCCCAGTTCTTTGGGATAAAATCCATCTGACTCTGAGTTACAGCTGGGCTAACTTCCACACCGCTGCTTTGCTCTGGTCCCTTGGGCCCAACAGAGCCACAATGATCTGCAATGGTTCCACAAGGCTCCACAGTGTCACAATAGTCCCTTGGATCCATGGTGCTCTGTAGTGTCACAATGGCCAAATGAAGGTTTCACAAGGCTCCCAAATGTCACATTGGTCTCCATAGGAAGGAAATCACTTATCCCCATGTTTCAGAAGCTGATGAATGGCAACCACCAGAGGCCAAGGCAAGCCTGACCTGTCTGTCTTGGCAGGTTTGCTTGGAGCAACTCATGGATATTTGAAATTATGAATGTGGAGTCCCAGTTTCAGACATTTGTGCCTGGAGAAGAGGGATGGGAGTTTTTTCCATAAAAAGAAAAGCGCAGAGCCCTTTCCAGTGTTTGGAGTATAAGTGAATGCTGTCCCTCAGGAGTCAAAGACCAGCCCGACTTGTCTGTCCTAGTAAATTTAGTCTGGGAGCAATCCTTTAATACACAAAAATTTGGAGGTGGAATCCTAATTTTGGCCATGGATGCCTGGAAAAAATGGACAGTTCTTTTCCATAAAAAGAAAAGCCCAGAGCCACAGTGTTTCAGGGGCAGATGGGAGCAGCCTTCCACATTCCCAGGTCAGCCAGACCTGTCAGGTGACCCCTGGGAGGCCAAGGCAGCCACACCTATTTCATGTTTCCTTGGTGCCACAGGGCCCTGCAGTGTCACAATGGTTCTCTTGCTTCCATGAGGGTTTGCAGTGCCACAGTGGTTCTCTGCTTCCATGATGCCCTCAGGTGTCATAATGGCCCCTTGGTTAGACAAGTCCTTAAGGATCTTAATGGTCTCCATGGTTCCACAAAGCTCCACAGTGTCACAATGGTCTGTTGGTTCCATGAAGCCTTGCTGTGTTCAATGACCCCCCGCAAAGTTTCCGCAACTTCCCATAGTGTCACAAAGGCCCCTTCCCTCCATGAGGCCCCACAGTGTCACAAGGGTCTCCATGATTCCATGAGGCCTTGCAATGGCACAATGCTCCCCATGGATCCACATTGCCTCGCAGGATCACAATGGACCTTTAGCTCCACAAGGCCCTGAAATGCAGCAATGGCCTCTTGGTTCCACAAAGCCCTGCTGCTTCACACTGGCCCCTTGGGACCATGCGGCTCAACAGAGCCACAAAGATATCCTTGGTTCCACAAGGCCCCACAGTGTCACAGTGGCCCCTTGGATCCATGATACCCTGCAGGGTCAACATGTTCCCCTTGGTTCCACAAGTTCCTACAGTGTAACAGATTCCACAAGGGCCTGCAGTGTCACCATGGCCCATTGGTTCCACAATGCTCCGCAGTGTCACAATGGTCTCCATAGGAAGGAAACAAGTGAGCCCCAGTGGTGCAGGGGCAGATGAGAGGCAGTCACCAGAGGCCAAGTCTAGCCAGACTTGACTGTACGGGCAGATTTTGTCTGGGAATAACCCTTGCATATAGAGAATTTTAGATGCAGAATCTCAATTTTGGCCATGGGTGCCTAGACAAGAAAGACAGTTCTTTCCCATAGGAATAAAACCACAGAGCCCCAGTGCTTCATGGTCAGATGGGAAGTGGCCCTTGACATGTCAAATTCAGTGGGACCTGTCAGACAGCACCCATGAGTCCAAACCAGGCAGACGTGTTCCATGTTCCCTTGACTTCATGGGTCCTAACACTGTCACAATGGTGTCCTTGATTCCATGAGGTCTGGCAATGTCACAATGGCTTCTTGGTTTCATGAGCCCCAAACAGAGTCACAAGGGTCCATTGGCCCCATGCAGCCCCGCTGTGAAACAATGGCTCCTTGTTTCTATTTAAATCAATCACAATCAAACCACAGTTCGATCACTGATCCTTGCTTCCATAGGCCCCCTGAGCTGCACAATGGTCTCCTTGATTCCCTGATGCCTGGATTCCACAGTCTCACCATCGTTTCCTTGGATCTCCATTGTCACAACTAACCCATAGTTCCATGAGGTTCCGTAGTGTCACCGTGGTCGCTGTCAGAGGCTGGATGAGATCAATGTCCCGAGACACCTTGGGATGCTCGGAATGCGTGTGTGGGGCGAGGGCTGGGTCAGGCCTTGGTTTGTGGTGGGACAGAGCCCCACCCCCAGCCCTGGCCTGGCAGAGCTGTCAATCACACAGCAGGGGGTGATGTCAACCCAGCTCTGATTGGCCCAGCTGTCAATCAATCACACACTAGCAGCAGGTGCTACCCTGGCTCTGATTGGACAAGCAACTGGCAGTCCCACCCCAGGGGCGGGCCCATGAAGGCCCAGGGGGTTTAAAGCCAGAGCACGAGGCCCAGGGTCTGGATCCTGGTTTCTCCTTGGGTTGTTCTGTTAGTGATGCTGGAACCTGAGCTGTTGGTACCTATGTGTGTGTCTTTTTATGGATCTTCTGTCTCTCGGTTCTTCTCTAGTTCTTCTCTGTCAAATCCTACTTACCTGGAAAATTTTTGGGTAACTTCAAATGTTAAGGGTTAATAGATTTTAGATTAAATGTGTGGGAATCCAAGGCACAGGGAATATTTCTGTCTGCTCTGAGAGGTCTTGACCCCTAGAGAAACACTGCCTTTCACCTTCGCCCATGGAGAGGACTTCCAGGAATTTGAGAACTATTAGAATTTTCTGAAGTGTGACATAGTTTAGAGGGTAGTATGCTATGTTCCTTGGATGAGAAATTTAGGTTTTGGGGTTTTTAGTATGGTGTAGAAAGGCAGCAAGATGGAGGAATTGGGGTGTAGTCCCTGTCATCTTCATCTACTCCATTTTCTGCAGTGTTGGTGGCACAGGGTGATTGGTCAAGGAAAGCACAGTGCAGACATTATGTGGACAGTCAAGGGATGAGTTATGTGTAGATAAGTAGAAATAATACACGTTTTAAGAGTTGATTGGATGAGACAACTTTAAAAGACCTTGAAACCGTACATTTTAGAGCCATTTTGAGGTGTTTGTTCCAGCATTCTGAGCCGCCTGTGGACAGCAATGCAAAACTTTAGATAAGATAACAATAAACAAGAAGCTGAAGACTGAAAAAGTCCCATGCACTTCCTTTTAGCTGGCACAGAACTGCTACAGGAGGGTTTCCCACATCGAGAGAGCCCCCAGAAAGGCCCAACATAAAACAACCATCAATACCTGGTGCCCTGACAATGTTTGAAATAAGTAGGCTTTTTTCCATAAAGCTGTGCTGTCTTAATTAGCCATTCATGTGAAATGTGTTGATTAAATGACCAATGAGGTCCACCTGAAGCAAACCAAGATGTAAAAGTCGATGTTTGAATAAATGGGTAGGTTTTAGCCCTTAGCCTTGTGATGTGAGTCTGTGTCATCTCTGACTAAGTAGTGATATTTGGGGATCTGTGGGGGCTACTGGGGATCCTTTCTGCACTTCATGACCCAACAGGAGCTTCTCTAATATTAAACTTTGCCTGAAGCTCCCACTGTGCCCATGACAGGAACCCCTGTGAGTGTCTGGGGCATCCCGGCTCTTTGGCAGCCTGGGGACTCCTGGGATGTCACCGTGGAGCCCTCGTGAGTGCCTGTGACAGATTGGTGCCTTTGCGGCCCAAGGTCCCCTGGGATGTCACCATGGCTGTGACTGCCTCTGCCCACAGGGCTCTTTACCATCCCCAGAAAGCCCTGGCAGGTCTCCATGGAGCCCCTGTCCCTGCCTGTGACATTCCAGCTCTGGAACAGCCTGGAGACTCTTGGAAAGTCCCCATGGAACACCTCTGAGGGCCTGTGACAAATTTGATCCTTAGCAGGCAATGATCACCAAGCCCCTGTTGCTATGGTCCGTTTCCATGGTAACCAGCACCAGCCTCCTGTTGCTATGGTCAGTTTCCATGGCAACAATCACCAGCCCCCTTGCTATGCTCAGTCCCTTGGCAGCTCCATGGAGACCCCATGCCAAGGGTGGTTGCCATGGACACCAGCTCAGGCCTGCAGCCAGAGCCCGTTGCCATGGCAACCATTGGCAGCCCCATCCCCAGGCTCATGGGATCCCAGAACCACAGAATTGGCTGAGCTGGGAGCGACCCATCAGGATCCTCCACTCCAACTGCTGGCCCTGCACAGGACACCCCAACAATGCCAGCCTGGGCCTGGCAGCGCTGTCCAAACGCTGCTGCAGCTCAGAGAGCCCTGGAGCTGGGACCCTTCCCTGGGGAGCCTGGGCAGGGCCCCAGCAGCCTCTGGGCAAAAACCTTTTCCTGACATCCAACCTGAGCCTGCCCCGACTCAGCTGCAGCCGTTCCCTCCACTCCTGTCCCTGGGCACCAGAGGGAAGAGGTTCCCACAGCCCCAGCCAGGGACCCGCTCCCAAGGCTGTTGCCATGGCCACCAGGGCTGGGACCAGCTGGGATGTTCAGTTTCCATGGGCCGGGGTTCAGGAATGGGATTCCCCAATTTCCTGCTCCTGCTAAAACCACGCTGCCCTCGCTGCCCTCCCGCCTCCCATGGAAAGCACAAAAGGCAAAGATCCTAAGCTGGGATAAAAACCATTTATTGGGAACAGCAATGAGATAAGGAACACACAGGAACAAAAACAATATTGATAACAGAAGGGATAAGTAAAACTATTGGCAGAGAAAACTAAAACATCAACAATTGGCTCTTCATGGCGATGTATTTCCTCCTGTCTGCAAAGGACACCCTTCTCCCTGGGGTGAGAAAGAGTCCCTTTCCTGCCCCTGGCAATGACCTGAGGTAGGAGTGAATGTCATGACAGGGCCATGGCCAGACCCTCATGTTCTTCCATCCCACATCATGTCATTGGCAGGGGCAGGAAAAGGGACAGGTGTCTTCCTAGCATGGATCACAGGGAACATGGATCACCAGGGCTCTTTCCAATATGGGTCCTCCAATGAGGGATGAAGCCGGAGCTGGGCATGAAGCTCTTCTGCTGTTGGGGCACTGATAGAACATCTCTTACCAGTGCTTCCATTGGTGACTGGTCAAGGCAGAGCTCTGGGTGAAACTCATCCCACACTGGGGACACTCGAAGGGCCTCTTCCCTGTGTGGATGCGCTGGTGCCTGATGAGGGTGAACTTATGCTTGAATCCCTTCCCACAGTCGGGGCAGCGGAAGGGCCTCCCCTCTGTGTGAATCCGCTCATGCAGACGGAGATTTGAGCTGGTCTGAAACCTCTTCCCACACGTGGGGCACTCGTAGGGCCTCTCCCCAGTGTGGATGCGCTGGTGGATGATGAGGTGGGACTTGCACTTGAAGCCCTTCCCACAGTCAGGGCAGCAGAAAGGCCTCTCCCCAGTGTGAATGAGCTGGTGCCTGAGGAGATGGGAGCTGGTCTGAAAGCTCTTCTGGCACTCAGGACACTTGTAGGGCCTCTCCCCGGTGTGGATGCGTTGGTGGGTCACAAGGGTGGACCTGTAACTGAAGCCCTTCCCACATTCCCCACACTTGTAGGCCCATTCCCTGGTGTGGATCATCTGGTGGCTGATCAGGCTGCTGCTCTGCCTGAAGCTCTTCCCACACTCTGAGCACTTGTGGGGCTTCTCCCGATCATGAAGCTGCTCACGAACCACAGGCTCTGTGCTCTGGCTGAAGCTCTGTTCACCTTCCTGACTCAGGGTGGGTCTTTCCTCCTCAGCGCACCCTGGGCTGGGTTTTGAGCCCCTCTTCCTGTGGAATCTCTGGGGATTATCCTCCCCATTGAATTCCTGTGTCATGGAGCTGCTCAAAACGGCCTCTTGACGAGGTTCTTCTGTGGGGATTTGTCCTTGCTGGTCTCCATCCTCAGCTCCTTCTCTGGGGGAGGAAGCACAAGGAGAGGATGGGATTTGCCCCCATGTCAGAGGGAAAGGGAAGGAGATCCCCTCAGTGCATCCCCGGAAGGACGGCTTTGGCAGCAGGGTTGTCCTGCAGCCAGGGGCTGTGCTGGGCTGGGAGATGGAGCAGGAGAGAGGGGGAAAGGGGCACTGACTTCCTCCTCACCTGCCTGGGTGTCCTGGGGCATCTTCCTTGTCCTTGCAGCCTCTCCCTCCATCTGGCTAAGTTTTAGGAATGGGAAATTCTGATTTGGGAAGACAACAAGAAATAAGCACACTAAATTTTTTACCGGATTGATGGCAAACTTGGAGGAGAGTCTAAGTCAGAATTCCAATTCAAAAACAAAATTAGGATCAAGGCAATTATACAGAAACACTGCCTTAAACTGACAGAGTCAGGATATATCCTGACACCCTGTTGGTCAGGGTGGTGGCTGCAGTCCCATTAAATGGTGGCTGCAGTCCTGTTGGAGTGATGAACATGATTCTGTCCAAGAAGTGATGCTGTAGAAGGGTCTGGCCTTCCTCTGAAGGTCCACTGGTGGTTATGGAGATCTTGTCCTCTGGGAATCCAGTAGGCAAGGTGCTGCTGGTGTTGCCAGCCTCATCTTATATCCAGGTAGGAATTCTTGGATCCTCCCCCTGGGCAGAGCACCCCACAATGGGATGATGGAATTTTATCAGTCCTGCAGTGACACTCAATGGCCCATTCACAGAAGATATCTCCCCTGGAGGGCGTTATCAGTGCTGAGTCATGGAAGAGATAAAGAACACTGCCCCACCTGCTTATAGCAGTTGCTGAAGGTGGGGATTGAAAACATGCATTTGGTTACATCTTGCATTGCAACCTGAAGCAGTGGAGTAATCCCTGCTCGGGGGGTCAACACCACCCCCCTTTTCCAAACTGGCTCAGGTGTAAAACCCCCACCCCGGGAAGGGCACACACACAGGGGACAATGTCACACTTGGCCCTTCTCCATGTGAAGTCTCTGTCCCTTGTCACTCCCTTACTCTCCCCCCTTTTCTCTTTCTTTCCAACTCTCTCTCTACCTCACATTTACTGTTCAATAAAATCCACCTTGGATTTGGTCTTGTTAGTATCTTAATTGGGGCAGAGGAATTTCTCCAACAATTTTCTTAAGCAGATTGCAATATTATTTTGCCACAGTGTGTTCAGGGCACCGTTGTCTGACCCCAAGTGCCTTTGACAACAGCATGGTTCCCTCCTCTGAGGAGGTTATGGTTCTCTCTGGAGGAACTCTTGGAAACTTGGACACAGCTTCCTCTGAGCACCTTATGGGAGAACTGATGAGGAAAATGGCTGTTAGAGGTGGCCAGTGAAAAAGAAAATATTTTGTTGTCCTTCCTTGAAAAGTTTCTTAAAATCACTGGAGGAAAGGGAGCAAATGCTACCAGCCAGACTGACAAGGTTCATTCACCCCACGATGAGGAACACAAGGCTGCGAAAGTCCCACAAGAACCCCCACTCAAGTAGCTAAATTCCAGGATAACTTCTGAATTCACAGGCTTGGGTGGGGGCTTTGCCAAATGTGAGAATCTTTTTTCTCTTCATCCCTGTCAGCTTTGTGACAGCTACACAGAGCTTTCCCTTCCTTTTCATAATCTGTATTGGGCCGAATTTCTACTTTGCTCTTATTGGAACCTACCAGCAGCTGAGCTGGAGCTGTTCAGGAACTGATCAAACTTGGAATTGCCACAAAATTGCTTCTATTTTTGGTTTATTCATGTTTGCAATTTATTTGTGTTTTCATCACATATGACTTGTGGGAAAAACAAGTATTCATCAAAGCGATTTATGCAGAGTCAGGTTTGATTTCTGCCAAGTTTATTTTGTCCAGTGCCCAGAAGAATCTCCCATCCTGTCTGCAGCTGCTCCCACAGGGATGTGAGGGCTGATCCCAGAGCCCCAGGGGTTACAGTCAGGGCTGCCTTCCGGGAATGCTCACCTGGTATTGAGGGGCAGCGTGGGAGCACCTGGATCTTGGAGCACCCAGCTGCCCCTCATGTTTGGATGTGCCTGAGGAGGGCTGGGATGATGCCAGGGACATTCTGCAGTGACATCCCCTCTGTCCCGCTCTGGGTGAGCTCAGTCCCAAACCTGACCCTGATCCTCGTCTCAATCTCACTCCATGTTTAGACACACTCACAGTTCTGTATTTAATTTCATCCCAGTGCCAGACTTGTCTAGCCCCAGACCCAATCCCAACCCCAGCCCTAAAGCCAATCCCATGCGTAGCCTTAACCCCAATCCCAGCTCTAATCCAAATCTCTGCCCCAACTCCAACCCCAGCCCCAATTCCAGCCCCTTCCTAAATCCTCAGCCCCAAACCAAATCCCAGGTCCAGCTCTTCTGGGGGTTTGCGGGTGTCTCTGTCCCTCTGACCCCGATGATGTTTGGGTAGGGTCACACCAGTGCTGAGAGGGACAGAGACTGCCCTGACCTCCGCAGGTGTGAGAAGGTGGGAGAGCCCCCTCAGCCCTGAGCACCCTCAGCGGGGAGAGGGACACAGAGCCCCTGGTGCCCAGCCCTGCACAGGAATTGCCTGGGGCCAGAGGGATGGAGACCCCCCAAGTATCCCCCAGGGTGAAGGGACAGAGAGCTCCAAGCATTCCCTGGGCTGAGAGAGACAGAGACTGCCCTGAGAACCCTTTTCAAGGAAGGACAACAAAATATTTTCTTTTTCACTGGTCAGTCAGAACAGCCATTTTCTTCATCATTTCTCCCATAAGTTCCCCAGGAGGAAGGAGGGACTGTTTCCAAGTCCTTCCAAGTTTCCAAGAGTTCTTCCAGAAAGAACCACAACCTCCTCAGAGAAGGGAACCATGCTGTTGTCAAAGGCACTTGGAGTCAGAGAACAGTGCCTAAACTCACTGTGCCAAAACAATGTCACAATCTGGTTAAGAAAATTGTTACAGAGATTCCTCTGCCCCAATTAAGGTGCTAACGAGACCAAATCCAAAATGGATTTTATTGAACAGTAAATGTGAGGTAGAGAGAAAGATGGAAAGAAAGAAAGAAGGGGGAGAGAGCAAGGGACAGAGACCTCCTCTGGAGGGAGCCAAGTGTGACATTGTCCCCTGTGTGTGTGCCCTTCCCAGGGTGGGGGTTTTACACCTGAGCCTGTTTGGGTAAGGGGAGGGTTATTCACCCTCTGAGCAGGGGTTACCCCACTGTTTCAGGTTGCCATGCAAGATGTAACCAAATGCATGTTTTCAATCCCCATCTTCATCAACTGCTATAAAAAGGCAGGGCAGTGTTCTTTATCTCTTGCATGACTCACCCCTGATAACGCCCTCCAGGGGAGACATCTTCTGCTAATGGGCCATTGAGTGTCACTGCAGGACTGATAAAATTCCATCATCCCATTGTGGCATGCTCTTCCCAGGGGGAGGAACCAAGAATTCCTACCTGGATATAAGCTGAGCCTTGCCTACACTAGGAGCAGCTTGCCTACTGGATTCCCAGAGGACAAGATCTCCATAACCACCCCTGGACCTTCAGAGGAAGACCAGACCCTTCTACAGGATCACTGCTGTGACAGAATAACGTTGACCACTCCAACAGGACTGCAGCCACCATTTAATGGCACTGCTGCCACCACCCTGACCAACAGGGTGTCGGTTATATCCTGACTCTGTCAGTTTAAGGCAGTGTTTCTGTATCATTGCCCTGATCTAAATTTTCTTCTTAAATTGTAACTCTGACTTAGACTCTCCCCCAAGTTTGCCTTCAAACCAGAACAAAAGACAATGTGCGCACCCTTTGTTTTCTTCCCAGAACAGGATTTCCCATTCCCAAATCTTGATTGGATGGAGGAGGAGGCTTTGAGGAAAAGGAAGGAGCCTTGGGATACCCAGGCAGGTGAGGAGGAAGTCAGTGCCCCTTTCCCCCTCTCTCCTGCTCCATCTCCCAGCCCAGCACAGATCCCGGAACAAAAGACAATGTGCGCACCCTTTGTTTTCTTCCCAGAACAGGATTTGCCATTCCCAAACCTTGATTGGATGGAGGAGGAGGCTGAGAGGAAGAGGAAGGAGCCTTGGGATACCCAGGAAGGTGAGGAGGAAGTCAGTGCCCCTTTCTCCCTCTCTCCTGCTCCATCTCCCAGCCCAGCGCAGCCCCCGGCTGCAGGACAACCTTGGTGCCAAGACCATCCTGCCGGGGATGCACTGGGGGAATCTCCTTCCCCTTCCTTCTGGAATGGAGGCAAATCCCATCTTCTCCTTGCCCTTCCTTCCCCAAACAAAAAGCTGATGATGGAGACCAGGGAGGAAAAATCTCCTTGGCAGAACCTCATGGAAGAGGCTGTTTTGAGTGACTCCATAGTGCAGAATTCTAATGGGGAGGAAAATCCCCAGACATCCTGCAGGAAGAGGGGCTCCAAACCCTGCCCAGGCTGCTCTGAGGAGGAAAGACTTACCCAGAGCCAGGAAGGTGGACAGAGCTTCAGCAAGTTCTTGGAGCTGATGGCCCAGGAGCAGCTTCATGATGGGGAGAAGCCTCACAAGTGCTTGCAGTGTGGGAAGAGCTTCCAGCAGAGCAGCACCCTGATCAGCCACCAGATGATCCACACCGGGGAATGGCCCTACGAGTGCGGAGAATGTGGGAAGGGCTTCAGCTACAGATCCAACCTTGTGACCCACCAACGCATCCACACTGGGGAGAGGCCCTACGAGTGTCCTGAGTGTGGGAAGAGGTTTTGGACCAGCTACCATCTCCTCCTGCACCAGCGGATTCACACCAAGGAGAGGCCTTTCCTCTGCCCTTACTGTGGGAAGGGCTTCAAGCAAAAGTCCAACCTCATCATCCACCTGCGCATCCACACTGGGGAGAGGGCCTACAAGTGTCCCCAGTGTGGGAAGAGCTTTGCCCGGTGCTCTCACTTGACCAGTCACCAAACGAGGCACTGGTAAAATAATCTCTGCCAATGCCCCAAGTGCAGGATGAGCTTCGTGCACTGCTCCAGCTTCAACCCCCATGGAGGACCCATGTTAAGCAGAGCCCTGGTGATCCATATTCCCCATGATCCAGTCTGGGAAAACACTTGTACCTTTTCCTGCCCCTGCCAATGGACATGATGTGGCTCTGAAAAAAACACATGAGAGTCGTGGCATGACCATGTCATTATATTCTCTCCCACCTCAGGAAATTGCCTGGGGCAGGAAAGGGACTCTCTCTCTCTCTCTCTCTCTCTCTCCTGAGAAGAAGGGTGTCCTTTCCAGGCAGTGGAAAATTGTGTCCAGGAAGAGACAGTCAGTTATGTTGTAGTTTTCCCTTTATTTTATCCCTTCTGTTACCAGTATTATTTCTGTTCTTGTTTGTTCCTTATCTTGCTGCTGTTCCCAATAAATTGTTCTTATGCCAGCCTGGGATCTTTGCCTATTGTGCTTTCCATTGGGGGTGGGAGGGCAGCGAGGGCAGCGTGGTTTTAGCAGGAGCAGGAAATTGGGGTATCCCATTCCTGAACCCCGGCCCATGGAAACCGAGCATCCCAGCTGGTCCCAGCCCTGGTGGCCATGGCAACAGCCTTGGGAGCGGGTCCCTGGCTGGGGCTGTGGGAACCTCTTCCCTCTGGTGCCCAGGGACAGGAGTGGAGGGAACGGCTGCAGCTGAGTCGGGGCAGGCTCAGGTTGGATGTCAGGAAAAGGTTTTTGCCCAGAGGCTGCTGGGGCCCTGCCCAGGCTCCCCAGGGAAGGGTCCCAGCTCCAGGGCTCTCTGAGCTGCAGCAGCATTTGGACACCGCTGCCAGGCCCAGGCTGGCATTGTTGGGGTGTCCTGTGCAGGGCCAGCAGTTGGAGTGGAGGATCCTGATGGGTCCCTCCCAGCTCAGCCAATTCTGTGGTTCTGGGATCCCATGAGCCTGGGAATGGGGGGGGGGGGGGGGGGGGGGGGGGGGGGCTGCCAATGGTTGCCATGGCAACGGGCTCTGGCTGCAGGCTTGAGCTGGTGTCCATGGCAACCACCCCTGGCATGGGGTCTCTATGGAGCTGCCAAGGGACTGACCATAGCAACAGGGGGCTGGTGATTGTTGCCATGGAAACTGACCATAGCAACAGGGGGCTGGTGATGGTTGCCTGCTAAGGATCAGATTTTTCACAGGCCCTCAGAGGGGTTCCATGGGGACTTTCCAAGAGTTTCCAGGCTGTTCCAGAGCTGGAATGTCACAGGCAGGGACAGGGGCTCCATGGAGACCTGCCAGGGCTTTTTGGAGATGGTAAAGAGCCGTGGGGTCAGAGGCAGTCAAAACCATTCCGTGGTGACATCCCAGGGCACCTTAGGCGGCAAAGGCACTGGTCTGTCAAAGGCACTCGCAGCGTCTCCACGGTGACATCCCAGGAGTCCCCAGGCTGCCAAAGAGCCGGGATGCCCCAGACACTCACAGGGGTTCCTGTCATGGGCACAGTGGGAGCTTCAGGCAAAAGCTTTATTTCTTTATTGGAGAAACTCCTGCTGAGTCATGAGGTGAAGAAATGACACCCAGTAGCCATCATGGTTCCTCAAACCCCTGCAGAGCCCCTAGACTTCTGAAATTCCTTTTAAGAGAGGAGACTGGGAGTGGCTGGATCCAATCCCAGCCCCAGAATTTGTCAAAGGTATAAAAGATTGAACAGGTGGAATTCAAATTTTACACAATTTGTCCTGCAGAATCAATGATAGAATACCCGAATAATTTATATAAATATGTCTCTAGCTTATTCTCATCATGATCAGATGGAAAGATCACTAGCACAGTTATTTATTCCACAGATCAGGAGCTATAACAATTATTAGAATATCGTGCTGTGGGCAATTTTGAAGTCAACAGGGCCTTGCTGGAATTGCTGCAGCCCATTGCAGGCAGAGCCTCCTGCTCCAGCAGGAACTGCCTTTCCTGTGCCATGAGCAGGGCAGGTCCTGCTGCAGGAAAAGCCCCAGGCCAGCCCCAGCACAGGGAAGGGCTCGGGCACAAGGGCAGAGTGCCGTGCTGGGAGCTGTGCCAGGGAGAGCCTGAGGCACCAAAGGCACATTGGCGGTAGCAGCTGCTTGCAGGCCATGGCCAGAAGCCTCCCTTGGCAGCCCGGCCTGGTGGCCACCACTGCAGAGCTGCTGCCTCAGGGCTCATTCCTGGCTGGGCTCTGAAAAGCCACTTCTGCTCCAGGAGCCTGACTGGAAAGCCATTGGCCCCAGCACCTCGGGGACAAGATATTAATGACAAAACTCTTCATGCCAGCAGAGCCAAGGCAGGGGCAGAGGAAAGGGCAGAGCCAGGCCCAGGGGACAGGGCTGCCATGGTGATGGCTGTGAGGTCACTGCCCCTGCAGCAGCCTGGCTGCCCTCAGCAGACATTCTGGCCAGAAGCGTTGTGGGGGCACCCAGGACATCAGAGAACCACAAAACAGGAATTCTGTCCAAGGGGATGAGAGGGTTCCCTTGGGTCAGGCTGCACAAAGCTCCTGCTCTTGGACAATTCCTGTGATGGGGCTTCCAATTCTCTGGAAAAACGGTTGCCATTTTGTGCCACTCTCATAATTGTAAAATATTTCCTCTTTCTAGCAAATGTAAATCCACCCTCATTCAATTTAGAGATATTGAGCCTGTCACTGCAAGATTTGCGAGTAAATGCCTTTGACTACATTTTTCCATTTTCACAGACTTTGGAGAGGAACCAAAAATCTCCCAAGATGGGATTTGGAGGCCTCATCACATAACCAGCAGGGATGGGCTGATGGCTCTGGGGTTGTTCCAGATTGAAGGCAAGATGTATTCTATTACCATCTGTATGGCAGTTGTCTTGTCAAGTGGGCAGTTTTCCTTATCTCTCTCTCTGACTGATCACAATCACTTCTCCCTTGGGAGGGGCATCTGCTAATAATGGGCTATTGAATGTCACTGCATGACTGATAAGAACTCTAATATCTGACTGTGAGATGCTCCGCCCAGAGGGAGGAGCCAAGCATTGCTACCCAGATATAATCTGGAGATTCTGGAATACCAGAACAGCTTTCTCCACTGGATTCCCCAGAGGAACAGCAGCTGCCTTTTCTCCCACTTGATCTTCAGAGGAAGAATACATCCTTTTCTACAGGACCTCCTGCTCCAACAGAACCACACCTGACACTCCAGGAGGACTGGAGCCACATTTCTAACTGGACTGCTACCAACATCCTGACCCACAGGGTGTCAGGTTGAGTTGTGACTCTGTCAATGTTGTTCTAGTGTACTGCATTGTTTATTTGTTTAATTTTCTTCCCTATTAAAGAACTGTTATTTCCTGCTCCCATATCTGTGCCTGAGAGCCCCCTCAATTTCAAAATTATAACAATTTGGAGGGAGGGGGTTTACATTTTCCATTTCAGGGGTAGCTCCTGCCTTGATTAGCTGACACCTGTCTTTTCAAACATTAACAAGGGGAAAGTTTCAAAGCCTCAGTTATAAAGCAAACAAAGTTTGGAGGAACAAATAAAATATGAATTGGGGATGTTCTATTAGTTCCAGAAGCAGGGTGAAATTTATTAGGAAAGGATTTACAGGTGCATTTTGACATTCTCTGGAGTGCTCCCAGAGAAAGGGAAAATGGTAGTTAAGCTTCTCCAATTAAGGGAAGAAAATGAGGAGAAAACTCAAGAGATGGTTTGGGCAAAACCAAAAAACTGAGGTAAATTGAACATGAAACCTATAGTAATAAAAATAACTAATGAGCATCATCCAGTTCAGCTATGACAATATCTACTCTCCCTGGAGGGGAGACGAGGACTACAGCCGCTGATCCAGGACCTACTTGAGGACAGGACCTTAGAACCATGTATGTCCCCCCATAATACACCCATATTACCAGTAAAGAAGTCAAATGGGACTTACAGGTTTGTCTAAGATTTGAGAGAAGTGAACAAAAAACCAGTGAATTGATACCCAGTAGTGCCTAATCCCTATACACACCTAAGTAACATGCCAGTGGTTTAGCATGATAGACCTAAAAGATGCTTTTTGGGCATACCCACTGGCAGAGAAAAGTGGGTAGTCTTTGCTTTTGAATGGGAGGACCCCCATTCTGGGAGGAAGCAACAGCTTCAGTGGACTGGGTTACCCCAAGGGTTTTCTGAATCCCCAAACCTCTTTGGTCAAGCGCTAGGAGAAGTAACGCAACTCTTCTCCATTAAACCTGAGATAAAGCTCATCCAATATGTAAATTATTTGCTTTTCTCAGGACAGGAAGAAAAAGAAGTTTGGAAATCCACCATAGTGTTGTTAAATTTTCTGGGGGGCCAAGGACTTCAGGTATCAAAAGGGAAACTCGAATTTGTAGAAAGAGAAGTAATATACCCAGGATTTGTGATATACCCAGCTCCAAGGGACCTGGCGGCTGAACCCTGAGAGAATTACAGGGATAGTCTCACTCCCACCAAAAACTAAGAGAGAAGTCAGAAGGTTTTTAGGCCTGTTGGGATATTGTAGGCTATGGATTGGAGGATACATGCAGGCCATCTGGTACTTGTATGAAAAGTTAATTGAAGAGATTAGGTGGGAAAAAGACGATGAACAAAAGTTTGAAGCTTTGAAGCAAAAATTGGTTAGTGCACCAGCCCTGAGTCTTCTTGCCTTAGACAAACCCTTCTATCTGTCTGTGGATATAGAAAAAGAGGTAACACATGGAGTGTTAGCCCAGGACTGAGGAGGATCCAGGAAACCACTGGCCTATGTATCATAATTACTAGAGCCTGTCAGCCAGGGGTGGCCAACCTGCATTCAGGTGTGGCAGTGACTGCCCTACTCATAGCAGAAAGCAAAAAATTAACCTTTTGGGGGAAAATTGAAGATATATGTCCCAGACTCAGTAACAAGTATCCTGAGCCAAAAGGCTGACAAATGGCTCACTGATTCCCAAATGCTAAAGTATGAAGCCATCTTAATAGATAATGGTTTAGAGCTAATTGTGAGTAACCAACTCAACCCTGCCCTGTTTTTGTATGGAGAACTAGATGAGGCACTAATACATAATTGCCTAGAGGTTATAAACTGTCAAACTAGAGTAAGAGAGGACGTAACAGATCAACCACTCCAAGGTGGAAAACGATTGTACATCAATGGATCTTCACAGGTAATAAAGGGGCACAGGTTATCGGGGTATGCTATAGTGCATGAAGGGTTGGTAGCCATAAAAAAGATAAAGTTACTTTCCAACTGGTCAGCCCAGGCATTGAGTTGTATGCCCTAAAACAAGCTCTGGATATATTAGCATAGAAAAGGGGAACAATATATACAGACTGAAAATGCACTTTTGGAATAGTGCATATATTTGGAAAAATTTGGGAAGGGAGGGGGCTATTAAATTCAAAGGGAAAGGGACTGATTCACAAAAAATTTGTCTGAGAAGAGTTAGAAACCGTCCAATTGCCAGAGAAGTAGTGGGGGTATATGTTGAAGGACATCAAAAAGGGGAGCAAGGGAACAATTTAGCCAATTTAGAAGCTAAAAATGCCACTGAATCAGCGACAGAAAAACTAATAATAGTATTACCACCCATGAGAGAAATGCAAAAAGTCCCTGTATTCAGTGGGACAGAAGAGGAAGAATTTCTCAAAATAGAAGCAAAGAAAGATAAAGGGAAGTGGAGATTAGCAGATGGGAAGCAAATATTGAATAAACCCTTTTCCAGGAAAATGCTAGAAGGCATACATGGAACAACACACTGGGGTACCCAAGTGCTAAGTGATCAATTTTTAAGGGATTTGGGATGCAAAGGAATTTTCAGAATAGCTAAGCAAGTAACTGAACAGTGTGTGATATGTCAACAAGTTAATAAAAAATAATGAGGGAAACACCCAGAGGAGAGCAAGAATTAGCCTTATGGCCCTTCCAAAACATCCAAGTAGCTTTTACTGAGCTTCCCCAGGTACAACAGTGGAAGTTTTTGCCAGCGATAGTAGATCACGTGACTCATTGGGTAGAGGTGGTACCCACTATGAAATTCAATGCCAATGTTGTGAGTAAAACACTTCTAGAATCAATCATTCCCTGATATGGGATGGCAAACAAGATTGATTCAGACTGGGGAACTCATTTCAAATCAAAGATATTGCAGAAAGTTTTTCAGTCCCTAGGAGTAAAATGGGAATTACACACTCCATGGCATCCACAGAGTTCCAGTCAGGTTGAGAAAATGAATCAAACTCTTAAAAGAGCTCTAGCTAAGCTAAGAATTTAAACCCAAATCAAGGATAAAATGTCTCCCTTTGGCCTTATTAAGAATTAGAACTCAACCCCAGTCAGATCTGAGGGTGTCACCCTATGAAATGATGTTTGGGTTACCCTTCCTGACCTCACCCCAGAAGGCTGCCACCTATGAGAAAGGGGAAGCCAATGCCAAGAAATAAGTGATGTCTATAGCACAAACCTTATAAGGGCTAAGATATAGAGGGGCAATTCCTCAAACTACCACCCTGGATTTCAGAATCCATAATGGGGATTGGGTGATGATTAAGCCATGGAGAGATCAGCCTCTAACTCCTCAGTGGGAAGGTCCCTTTCAGGTACTGCTCACCACTGAATCAGCCGTGCAAACTGCAGAGCGGGGATGGACTCATGCCAACAGAGTCAAAGGCCCAGGAGAGGAACCCGAAGAGTGGACTATAACATCCAGGCTGGGTGAAACAAGATTGACTCTCAAGCAGAGATTTACCAGCATCTGTTGAGGAGAAGTACACAAGGGACTGTCAAAGGCAGTGGGACAGCTTCCTTAAGAAAATAAGACAAAGGAAGGAGGGCATGACCAAGTTGGCCCCTTTGCTTGCTACCAAGAAGGCTCCATAGACCTGCTGTGGGTAGGAACCCCATAGGCATGGTAAGGTAGGGACAAAAGGCCATACCAGACCTCTATCATTCCTCAGTTGTCTTTTAATTCAACAGAAATCTGAAGGCAAGACTGAGTTGGCCTCTGTACTCACCCCTAAGAAACACCAACTATGGGTATCAGGCACATAGGCATTGTAGATGGGAGTCAAAGCCATACTGGACCTCTGTGATGCCCTTTTGTTCATTCCAAATAAGTGTGTCTAAGGAAAACCTGAGGTTTTTTCTGCTGTTCCCACTGTCCTTGCCCACATCAACAGATGCTGGTATGACTCATTCAAGAGAGACAGAAAATTTTTTACCTAACTGTTCGCACAAAATGACTTATAGAAAAAGAAAATGGGGGCTTGTTATAGATGTGTAATTCCATGGTTGATTTTCACAGTTAAGGGGTGAATATTAAATATATATGTTAAGAGAAGTTTTGTAGATGTATAGTTATCCTTCCCCTCCCCCTTGCATTGTTATCACAGGATGGCCTCAGTAGTTGGGGCATTTAGGAGAGTCGGCTTCTTACTGTTGCAGCACCTGACCTCCAATCAAGGTGTTAGACAGTGATCTCCACCACTGGAGAGTGAACAAGGAATCGATTCACAAGACTTTGGGAGGGGCTAGAGGTGTAAAAGACAGAATATCCATTTTGTAGATGAGCACACAGTGACTGAATTTTTGCTCCCAGCATTGTATCCTTTTCTTTATTCAGTTTTTGTTGTATTTTCATGAGGTCTCAATAAACAATTTAAATTTTTGAAAGTAAAAATAATTTCTCTCATGGGTTGGGGAATTTGGGGCAAGGTTGTCCACACTGGGTCAGCTCCTAGGTACAACTTCACTGACCTGGCCAGACCTCCTTAGGAGAGACCCTGGATCAACATCAATCACAGGATGATGCAATCACCTCTTTTATAGTAAGAACAGCAATAAAAGACACCCTTTAAGATAGGATTGCATATTTCTCAGAAGCTCCTTGAAATATTTCTCCATAACTGTAAAAGGAAATCTTCCTGATGAACTGCTCCAGACCAGAGAGAAATCAAGGCAGAGCCATGGTTTGTCAGGACTTGCTTGATCCTAATGAGCCCTGTGGTGCATTTGGAGCTGAGCCCTGGAACCCTGGGCCTGACGGGAGATCGCACAAACCTTCCCAGGAGTCAAAGTCAATGGAAAACCCCAAAGTGTCTCAAGGCACCAATGGGTCTCACTGAGGTCCATCCCAACACAGGCTCCTCATGGACTCCTTGGAGGAGAGAATTGGAGACCAGGACGGCAAAAAAATTTCTGAGAGACTCAGTGTAGAAAGGAAATTCCAAAGTACCCTAAAAACCGTGAGTACCTCAAAGTATTAATGAGCACCACTGAGTGTCAGTACAGAGCTCTCAAGGGACTCGTTAAAGCAGATAATTGGGGCCATGATTGCAGAAACCTCTCAGAGAGTCTGTATCAAAAGGGAAAAACCAAGTACCTTAAAATAACTGAAGTACTCTGAAGCATTAATGAGCCCCACTGAGTGTTGGTTTTGACAAAGCCTCTCCAGGGACTTATTACAGCAGATAATTGGAGGCCATGATTGCAGAAAGCTCTCAGAGACTCCAAGGCAAAAGCCAAACTCAAAGTCCTTTGAAAAACCTGCAATCCCTGCAGGGAGCATTCAGGAGCCCCCAGGGCCATTCCTGAGCAAGGCTCCCCAGGGACTCCTTCCAGCAGATCCCTGAGGCCACTGGGATGTGGGCTAGGGGGGGATGCTGAGGGCAGGACAAGGGGCTGACAGTGCCCAGCCTGGCTGGGGCTGTGCCAGGAGGCCCCAGGGCCTCAGGACAAGGTGTCTCCTCCCAGGCCTTGGTGGCACAGACCCTGCTCCTGTGCCCCAGGGCACCAAGACTTGGCTTCTCTTTGTCCCCACTTGTCATCACTGCCTCCAGTTCTCTGCTCTGCTTGGGGCCTGGGGACACTTTCTCAGTTGTGTCCCTCACTGGGACCCATTACAAGTCCAAGAAACTTTGGAGTTGGATTCTGACTTGGAGTTCTGGAGAGGTTTCTTCAGCTCCCTCTCAGGGACTGATGTTCAAGGCCTGAGCACAAAGCCCCAGAGGCTCAATACAGTCCTTGTGCTGTGTCTGTGCTGCTGAGCTGGGCTGGGCTCCTGGCACAGAGGCAGCTCCCGGTAACCAAGAAGAGCTTCAAAAGCACATTTCTCTTGATGAGCAGCTCTTCTGCCAGCCCAGCAGGGCTGGGACACTGCCTGCAGCCAGCCCAGGCACAGCACAGAGGCACAGAGAGCTTCAATCAGTCAGGGCTGGAAAGATGCTGAGAAGTGCCTGTGGCAGAATCACTGCCAGCCCTTGGCAAAGGAACCTCTGGCTGCAGGACAATGCAGCTGCATCTGCTGGAGCCATGTCCTATAGCTGGAACATCCCAATGCCTACAGACCCTGTGAGTACATTCTCTGATTATCTCTTTTGCAGAGCAGGCAGGGGTGCCCAGGGCTGTCCTGCAGAGCAGGGTCCTGCAGCCCAGGGCGCTATGCTGGGGCAGGGACTCTGCTGCCTGCCAGGGACAGCTCTCAGCCAGCCCTGGCAGCTGCTTCCAGCACTGGGGGACAAGATCTGGGTGGGAGGAGACAGCTGGTAAGGCTTGGACGTGTTCTCCTTGTGTGGAGAGGATGCTGCATTGTTCAGGACTGCTTCAAGGATGGCATTTAAGGCCACAGCACTTCCAACTAGATTACACAGGGAGCATATTGAAACAGGGGCTGCATAAAAGGGAAAATCCTGCTTTTTTATCTACTGCTCTGAGTTAGAAATTGAACATACATATTCATCTCTCATTTCAGGTTGTGAAATATAAAAATAATCTCCCAATCTGAGTAAACCAGGCAGCAACAGCAATCAACACAGGACCCCCTAGAGGCTGCATCAGTGTCACTTTTTCTGCCTCCTCAGGGTCACTCTGACGTTACCATCAGAGCCTGCAGAGCCAGAGCTGCCCCTGGGCAGTGCCAGAGGTGGGAGGGGTCTGCAGGGCAGAGCTGAGCCCCCAGGCCTGGGCTGGGCCCTGGCAGCACTGGCAGGGCCCAGCCCTGGGTACAGGGAAGCAGCTGCTGGCAGGGACAGCTCCAGGCAGCAGAGCCCTGGGCAGGCAGAAGGGGGGAAAGTTCCCCCAAGGCTGTGCTGGGATATTTCAAGTCCTCTCCAAACCCACCTATTGTTGTCTTATATATTACAACAGTTCAATTATCATTATATGTTGTCTCAGAGATTAAGAGTTCTGTTGTCTTACATTGTCTTATATATCAAGAGTTCTCTTATCATTATTGTGCAAGGATTTCATACCCTCAGAGTTTCATACCTCCTCTAAGCACTGACTGTTCTTGGTCCTTGCAGCAACCATTGGACTCCAGTGACTTCTCTTTTATACCACTAGTTCTTATTGGTTACAGGTGTTGCCTGTTATCATCCAGCCTGTTTCTCATCTTTAGTAGTAGGGTGCAGCTGCAACTTGTTGGGGGAAGAGATTACATTCTACATTACCCATACTGTGTCCTCCTACAACCTATTCCATGATTGCTTTTCTTACAGATCCCCATGCCAAGGCACAGCAAATGTCCAGCAGCAGCTCCATCAGGCACTTCCTCCTGCTGGCATTGGCAGACACGCAGCAGCTGCAGCTCCTGCACTTCTGCCTCTTGCTGGGCATCTCCCTGGCTGCCCTCCTGGGCAACGGCCTCATCATCAGCGCCGTAGCCTGCGGCCACCACCTGCACACTCCCATGTTCTTCTTCCTGCTCAACCTGGCCCTCACTGACCTGGGCTCCATCTGCACCGCTGTCCCCAAAGCCATGCACAATTTCCTCTGGGACGCCAGGGATATCTCCTACTCAGGATGTGCTGCTCAGGTATTTTTCTTTATGTTTTTCATTTCAGCAGATTTTTACCTTCTGACCATCATGTGCTACGACCGCTACGTGTCCATCTGCAAACCCCTGCACTACGGGACCCTCCTGGGCAGCAGAGCTTGTGCCCACATGGCAGCAGCTGCCTGGGCCAGTGCCTTTCTCAGTGCTCTCATGCACACAGCCAATACATTTTCCCTGCCCCTGTGCCATGGCAATGCCCTGGGCCAGTTCTTCTGTGAAATCCCCCAGATCCTCAAGCTCTCCTGCTCACACTCCAACCTCAGGGAACTGGGGCTTCTTGCTGTTAGTGTGTGTTTAAATTTTGGTTGTTTTGTGTTTATTATTTTCTCCTATGTGGAGATCTTCAGGGCTGTGCTGAGGATCCCCTCTGAGCAGGGATGGCACAAAGCCTTTTCCACCTGCCTCCCTCACCTGGCTGTGGTCTCCCTGTTCATCAGCACTGGCTTTTTTGCCCACCTGAAGCCCCCCTCCATGTCCTCCGCATCCCTGGATCTGGCCCTGTCAGTCCTGTACTCGGTGGTGACTCCAGCCCTGAACCCCCTCATCTACAGCCTGAGGAACCAGGAGCTCAAGGCTGCTGTGAGGAGACTAATGGCTGGATGCTTTCAGAAACATTAAACTGCTGCCAAATTTCTGAAAATCACTTCTAATAAAAGTCATCTTTGATACTTCTTGTTTGTTTAATTGTGGAGGGAGGGGTTCCCTTTATTTTAATTTTTTTATCTTGTCCACATAGAAATGTCATTGTTTGTGCCATTTCTCATTTTGTTTCTCTCCGCCTTCCCTGTGGTCCAAGACTATGTCAATGAGTGGTTGCGCTCTCAGTGGCATTAAAGGAACTAAAGGATCTCCCAGCAAAGTTTTCTGCAGAGATGCACTTTGGCTGCCTTCTCTGGAGCTGCAGCAGCAATGTCTGTGTGCAGAGCAGGGGGCAGATCAGTGCTGGCACAGCAGCTCTGCTCCTGGAGGCCACACCATTCCTCATCCAGGACAGGAGCCATTGGCCTTCTTGGCCACCTGGCCACACTGCTGCCTCATGTCCAACCTGCTGTCCATCAGTCCCTGCAGGTCCCTTTCTGCCTGGCTGCTGTCCAGCAACTCTGTCCCCAGCCTGTAGCGCTGCAGGGATTGTTGTGGTCAAAGTGCAGGACCCAGCACTTGGACTTGTTAAACCTCACCTTGATGGATTTGGACCCTGGATCCAGCCTGTTCCATGAGGCCCCAGAGCGTCCCAATGGTTTCCACATTTCTATGAGGTCTCCCAGTGTCACAATGTCCTTTTGTTTCCATGGGACCCCTTGGTGCCACCAAGTCCCTTGGGTCCTTGGGCCCCACAGTCTCACAATGGTGCCGTGGTTCCCCCAGGCCCTGCAGTGTCACAATCCGTGGTTCCATGAAGTCTGGCAGTGCAGCAATGCTCTCATTGCTTCCACAGTGTCACAATGGCCTCTTGGTCCCAACAGCCACCATGGTGTCAAGCATGTTTCCTTCATTCCAGGAGTCCCTGAGGAGCAGAACTGGCCCCTTGGTTCCATGGGACCCTGCAGTGTCACAATGGCCCCATCTGACACCAGGTCCTGCTCTGTCACAATGCTCTGCATGGTTCCACAAGGCCCTGTGGGGTCACAGTGGCCTCTTGGTTCCATGAGGCCTCAGAGTGCCACAAGGAATTCCTTGGCACTGCAGTGTCACAATGGAGTTCTGGTGACACATGATCCTGCACTGTCACCAGGGACCCTTGGTTCCATGGGGCACCATAGGGTCACAATTGTTCCCTCAGTTCCCAGAGTCCTTACAATGGAGCAATGGTCTCTTGATTCCATTGTCCCCAGGCTCTCCCCAGGGTCTCCTTGGTTCTGCAGTGGCACGATGGCCCCTTGGTTCCACAAGGCCCTGCAGAGTCACAGTGGCCTCTGTGGTTCCACCAGTACCCATACTTTCACAATGGACTACTTGCTTCCATTCAGCCCCACAGTGTCACTATGGCCCCTTGGCTCTGTGCTGCCATGTCGTACACAGTGTCACCATGGTCCTCTTAGTGCCATCAGGCCCCACAGTGTCACAATGGCCCCTTGCTTCCCCAGGGCCCTGCAGTGTCACAATCATCAGAGAATCAACCAGGCTGGAAAAGACCTTGGAGAGCATCAAGGCCAACCTGGGACCCAACACCACCTTGTCACCCAGACCATGGCACTCAGTGCCACATCCAGTCTTTCCTTAAACACTTCCAGGGATGGTGACTCATCCACCTCCCTGAGCAGCCCTTTCCAATACCCAATCACCCTTAGTGTGAAGAATATTTCTTAATGTCCAGCCTAAATATCCCCTGGTGCAGCTGAAGGCTGTGTCCTGCTGTCCTGTCCCAGTTCCCTGGGAAAAGAGCTGGACCCCCACATGGCTGCACACTCCTGTCAGGGAGTTGTAGAGAGTGATGAGGTCTCCCCTGAGCCTCCTCTTCTCCAGGATAAACAATCCCAGCTCCCTCAGCCACTCCTCACAGGACTTGTGCTCTAGAGCCCGCCCCAGCCTTGTTGCCCTTCTCTGAAGATGCTGCAGCCTCTCCATGTCCTTCTGAAATTGGGGGGCCCAGAAGTGGACACAGCACTCGAGGTGCTGCCCAACCAGTGCCCAGCACAGGGGAAGAATCACAGCCCTGGTCCTGCTGGCGACACCATTCCTGATCCATAGGAGAGCCAGGGGTTGGATGAGGGAAATGGTGGGGAGGGAGTGGGGACAAAGTGTGATTGATTGTCAGCTGTGAAGGGTCTTGATTTTCATATCTGTTCAGACTGCATTAGAAGGAATTGGGGGTCAATATCAATTGGACATTGCTGATAACCTTCTATAACAGGAAAAGAAAACAGGACAAAACAGTTCTCTCTGCATTGTTTTCAATACAATATATTCACATTAAATAAACTACTGAAATCTCTTCAATTAACCAGCGAAGAATTGAACATTTAAATTATTCCCAGGGGGGTTTTTTTGCTCAGGTATTGTGAACACATATATATGAGCCTTTCTCAGTGAATTCCTGAGCTGAATAGCTCCAGAAAGAATAGGCCTCTGGAATAGTAAAATTCATCAGCAACCTCCAAGAGGCTGAGGATTCAGCCCCATCAGAGCAGCAATGAACAGAAATGGGCACAGCTTTGTGACTGTCCAGCTTTGGCATGGGCCCTGGGCCTGGAGCAGGAGCAGCTCTTGAGGGCCCCAAGGCCAGGGCTCTTGTGCTGCCCTGGGCAGATGGGATGGCACCAGGGGCTGCAGAGCTCTCAGCACCTCAGGCAGAGGGCAGCCAGGGAGCCTCCTTTGGCCTTGGCCAAGCGCCTTCCCCCATGGCTAGGGCTGAGTCCTGTGGCAGCTGCAGCTGCTGCTGTGCCCTTGTCAGGGGCTGAGGCCATGGGGCCAGTGGCCAGAGCAGCCTGGCCTGAGCAGAGCTGTGGAGCCAGAGCCGGCTGGGCTGGGGAAAGGCCCTTGGTACTGCCCAGAGCTCAGGCAGCTGGCAGAGCTTGCAGGGAGCCGGGCTCAGAGAGCCTGGCCAAGAAACCATCAGTGTCCATCTCAGCCTGGCTGAGCGTGCAGGGGCAGGACTCAGGCCAGGCCTTGTGGGGCAGAGCCACCACCTGTGCAAGGCATTGCAAACAGGCAAGTGGCCCAGAGAGGAGGCTGCTCTGTGCCCTTGGGGGCATGGACAGAGCAGGGAGGGGGCCGAGGACATTTGTCAGCGCCAGCCTCTGTGCCCAGCCCTTGGCAGCCCTGGCTGCTGAGCCCAGCTTCTGCCTGGGCTGAGTTTGGCTGTGGCCCAGTTCCATCCTCCTGTGGGGCTCAAGGCCTGTTCCCGGCCATGGCCAGCCCTGGCTGCCTCTCTGCCGGCCCAGAGGCCGGCAGAGCCCAGGGCAGAGCTGTCTGTGCAGCCCCACAGGTGCCACAGGCTCTGCAGGAGCTGGCAGTGGCTTCCCAGCAGGGAGGCCATGGGGCACAGAGCCCCAAGGCTGCCGTGGGCACAACGGCACAGGAGCCGTTCCCAGCCGCAATGCTCCTGGCCTGGGCTGGGCCTGCACAGGGGCTGGGCCACCATGTCTGGGCCAGCACAGGGCCACAAAGGGGCCACGCAGCCACTGCTGGGGCTGACAGCAAGGCCAGGCACACACAAGCAATTGCTGAGCATGGCCTGCACTGGCCAGACCTGACTGAGCCAAAGGCAGAGCTCAGCTGCCCTTGGGGGCTGCAGGAACAGTCCAGAGCCCAAAGAGCCTCCATGGCTGTGCTGGAGACTAAGGCTGCAGGAGGGAAATGCAGGGCTGCTGCGCGATGAGGAGGGCATTGAATTCCAGCACACACCTCAACTCTCTGATGATCCTGGCACCATGCTGGGCCCTGTTTCAGACTGGAGCAGAGCAGATGTTGATGGGACAGGAGCCCTGCACGGCTGGCTGGGACCTGCAGCTTGCAAGGTGCTCTGCTCTCCCTCAGGTGCTCTTGGAGAGATCCAATCCCAGCTGGGCACCTGAGGGCACAAGTGGCACTGCCTGTTCATGGGCACACAACTGATGTCTGCCTGGACAGGGGCACAGGTTTTAGAGCCTGTTAGTTTCATAATATACAAGAAAATCTTTATTATATGGGTCATTTGAGTATTTTTAAGAAATTACAGAATTTTCTGACTAGGAATGGGGATATCCTGAAGATCTACTACATTCTTATGCTGATGGCAGAAGAAATAATGATCTTCCTTTCTGCCTTTGCCACCAACATTTAGTCTAATATTTCATTATCTTCTTCCTTTGGGTGTTTCCAGCTCTCCTGTTTAAATGGCCATGTCTAAGGATGTCTCTTCATTTAGAGCAGCTGGATCTATGTCCTTGCTGCTGCTCCCAGATTTCCTTCTGCAGCTGTTCTCTGATCATTCCAATGCATCTCCCTTAACAGGCTTCATGCTTTGAGCATCAGGGAGTTGCCCAATCTTTCAGAAGTTTAAATAACTCCTTAGTCAGCCCCTTTGTTGTAGTTTTATTTTTTATATTACCTCTTTTTTCGTCTGTGCCAAAATCGTTCCTGTATGGCAATCACTTGTGGATGGTGGACATGTCAGATGTTGCTGACATGTTACAAGCAGCTCAGAGAAGTGTTTTGATGTTTATTAAAATTTATCATGTTCACATTTTTTATGTTGGCCATGAAGAGAATCCTTTCTGTGCCTCTGAGTCTCAGCAGTTCCTGGTCCCTCAAAGGACACAAACCAGATGAGTTGTGGTTCCCACTACAGTGGATGCACTTGGACTTCCCTCCATAGCCAGAGCAGTGCTCCCTTGTCCCACAAAGTCCCTGGCAAAGGAGGGATGAAGGAAACAAGACCGGCTGTGGGAATCAGAGGCAGGGCAGAGCCAGGGAGAAGAATGACTTTTGCATTTGATGGAGCTGTGCCTCCCCTTGGGTTTGTTAGATAACAATGAATGAACATCCCTCTGTGTCTCGGGCAGCTCCTTCTCCAAGGAAAGCAGGTGGGAGTTGGAGCCAAGGAGCTGAAAGCTGCAGGTGCAGCCTGGGCTGGAGGCAGCTCAGATTTGCACAAGGCTGCTCTGAGTGCCAGGGCTTGGATGGGGGGAATGGTGGGGTGGGGGTAGGGACAGAGTCTGATTGATTGTCAGCCATGAAGAATCTTGATTTTCATATCTATTCAAACTGCATGAGGAGGTACTTGGATTCAGTGTCAATTGGAGATTGCACATAGCAATGAATTAACAGGAAAACAAAACTAAACAGGACCAAAAAAATCTTTACTGGCTGTCTTTTTAAATATCATGTATTCACTTTGAATACACTACTGAGATCTAATTAAATGCAAAGGATTTGAAAATTAAAATCAAATTATTCCCAGAGGCTTGGCTTGTTCAGGTGTTCTGAATGTTACTGAGCCCTGGGACACTGAATTCCTGCACTGAAGAGCTGAAGGCTGAACAAGCCTCTGGAGCAGGAAAATTCAGCAGCAGCCTCCATGTTTCTGAGGATGTCAACAGCCCCCACTGAGGCCATCCCTGCCCAGAGACCGTGGGGGAATGGGCAGACAAGGAGAGCGTCCCTGGGGCTGGGGCAGCACAACTCAGAGGCACCAGCGGCTCCAGCTGGGAAATGGAGTGTGGAATGTGGCTGGGAAAGCCCTGCCTGGGCTGTGCCAAGCAGGACATACAAGCCCTGACTCCCATCTCCCAGACAACTCTCTCGAAGAGAGATTTAAAAGGAATTACAATTGTTTGTGTCCTCTGAGTTGGACTCCCTGGAAAATAACAACAAGAGATTCTCAGGCACTCAAAACAACCAAACAGCTTTTACTGGCAACTTTAGAAAATCAGAGAAACTTTGGCAAAATATTTATTACAATATTGTAGTGGTTTTGGTTTGTTAATTTAAGATTTTTCTAATCTTGAGATTTCTTAACTAATGTATTGATGAGTGTTGTGGGTTTTAGTGTCAATTAATTATTTCTGTATTTATTTTATTGTGAGACAGGATTACGAGAAAGGTAAAGTAGTCTTAAAATTTTAAAAGGGTATAAAGAAAATTTTATTAAAAATAAATTAAAAAAGAAGAAAGTAGTAAGGAATTAAAATAAACTCTTTAGTACACTTTTTTTCTTCCAAATTTTTCTGACAATGTGAAGTAACTAAATTTAAAATTTCTAGTTAGTTTACTCTTTCCAGAATAGCCTTTTTTTTAGAATACTTTGAGAGAGAAGTTTTTCATGTTAAACTTATGGAGTATTTTTACAGGAGGAAAAAACAGTTTTTTTGTGGTTCTTAATTTTGTCATGAATACAGTTGTCTGGGGAACTTGGGTATTGTGAAGTTCCTTTTATTGCTATAAGCCATTTTACTGCTTGTTGATGGGCCATGCTGACTTATGAGGTATTGTTTTAAAGATGAGTTTTTTAAAGGTAAAAGGTTTTATTATTTACTTTTAAAATTATTTTTATCTTCCGGAATAGAGTTCTTCTCTTGAAGGTATTGCATTATGTGTTTTTTTCTTTTACTTTTTAAACTTTTAATAAAATTACAGTAATTTTAACATTTGTTTATTTTAGTATGTAGGTTTTTTTTTTGATAATTATTTGAATATTTTTTTATAATTTTATGTGCTATAAAAAAGAGGGTTTTTTCATACTTTATAGGAGGATTTCAGATTTAAAAATAAGGTATTTTTTCTTTTTTGTTTTTATTTGGGATTGCATTTCTTTTTTACTGACTTTGAGGAGAGTTTTTTAATATGTTTGCATTTTGTTTTTTCTTTTACTCAATGGAGGATTGATGTATTGAAAGGATTAACACCTGACCTGCCAGTAACTTGTGGTGGAAGTTGGTTTTGGGTTGTGTTAGGATTGGTTTTATGGTTGGGGTTTTGGGGGTATTTTTGTGTTTAATTTTAGTTGTAGGGTTATTTTTTATGCGTTACAGGTTGTAGGGGTTTTTGGTTTGAGTTGTGTTGGGAGGGGGGGGACAACGACTTGATGATAAGATTTTAATAGCTGTGGCTGGCTTTGTTCTGTTTGGGGTTTTGTAGCCACTTTTGTTTTCCTGTTTGGTAGTTGTTGGGGTTTGGTTTGGTTAGAATGGATCTGATGGGGAGGGGCAGCCTGGGGAGGGGGGAGGGGCTCAGCCCATGCCAGGGCTGCTTGGTTTGGTTTGGTTTGGTTTGGTTTGGTTTGGTTTGGTTGAGATGGGGCCTTGGGCAGGGGCCCACTGCTTCTTTGTTGACTGGAAAAGAAAGAGGAGGTTCCTGGGCTTTTTCATCTTTAACATTTGTATTTCACAGAAATGTGTTCAGTCTCTTAGTGGTTTAACAGATTGTCAGTTACACAAAAAGTTTTGTATTACTTTTTAAAATTCTTCTCATGTCAAACGATGACAGATATTCAGTCAACAAAAAACACTTCTCAAAGCGTTGACTTGGCCCATTCAACCTCACAAACTCTAAGTCTGTTCAACTTTAAGTTAATCAAAATTTGCAGGAGCACAGAAACTGAAGAAAAAGACATAGAAAGCAAGAAAGACATAAAAGATACAGAGAAGAACACACAGCTACCAACTCCTGGATTCCAGCAGTGTTCAGATGGAAATTCCAAGAGGAGGCAGGGTCAAGATGTGTGCTTGCCTTGTGGTCAGCCTTAAATACCCCTTGGTCTCCCTGGGCCCTTCCCCCAGGTGGGAATTGGGCTCATTTGGTCCCTCAGGAGCTGGGCTGGGGGCTGCAGAGGTGGCTGTGGAGCATTGCCTGTGCTGTGCCAGGGACTGGCAGACACTGCTGGGCTGGGATAGAGGCTCTGGGGGGACTGGGGTTCCAGGGCAGGGCAAGGCTGGACCTGCCTTTTCATCCCCCACACATGAAATGTTTTCAGCCAACAGTCTCCTCCAGTCTCTCACAAAAGGCAATGTTGGAGGTCAAATCCCAATTCTGGCCATGGGCACCTGGAGGAGAAGACAGTTCTTTTCCATAGCAAGGAAATCACAGAGCCCCCGTGTTTCAATAGCAGATGAGAAGAGACCCTCAACATGCCATGGTCAGCTGGACCCGTGAGGGGGAAGAGGAGGTCAAACCAGCCAGACCTGTTCCACGTTCCCTTAGTTTTATGGTGCCCTATAGTGTCACAACGACACCTTGGTTCCATGAGGCCTTGCAGTGTCACAATGGTCTGTTGTTCCCCAGGCCCCACAATGTCATGCAGCTCCTCTGTTACATGAGGCCTGCAATGTCACAATGGACCTTTGGACCCTGGAGGTTTGCAGTGCTACAATGATCTCCTTTGGCTCCACAGTGTCACAATGGACCATTGATGACAGGAAGCCCCTCTCTGTCACAATAGACCTTTGGTTCCATGCAGCCCTGCAGTGTCACAAAGGCCTCTTGGTTTCACAAGGCCCCACAGTATCACAATGGTCCTCTTGGTTCTGTGGGGACCTCCAGGGTCACAGTGGTCTCACTGGTTCCATGAGGCCTCACAGTGTCACAATGCTTTGCTTGTTCCATGGGGCCTCATAGTGTCACAATGATCTCCATGATTCCATGAGTTCCCTCAGTGTCAAATTGGTCACCATGATTCCATGGTGCCCCACAGTGTGACAAAGGTCCCTTGGTTCCATGAGGCTGTGATGTATCTTAATAGTCTGTCCATGGTTCCATGAGGCCTTGCAATGTCACAATGGACCTTTGGCTCCATGGGGTCTCACAGTGTCACAATGGTCCCTTGGTTCCATGACACCCCAAAGTGTCACAATGGTCTCCACAGTCCTCTGCAGCTCATCACAAACATTGTCTGCTCCAGCCACTGCTGCTGCCCAACCAGCTCCAGGGTTCTGTAGGAGCAGCCCTGGGAACTGTTTTTGTTCCCTCAGTGGCACAACATCCCTGTTCTCACACTGCCAAAGAAAGCTGTTGATGCCAAGTGCGGCCAGGATGAACCATTGCTGGGACTGAAGCCCCTCTCTTGGGGCCCTGCAAACAGCGCTCCAAAAGGAGCCCTTGGAGCTCTCCTGAGCCAGCGACTCCCTCTGAGTGGGGCCTCTCCCTGCCGGGAACTCTCCCGTTTGCTGCACTTGGGGATCCCCGAACAACGACGGAGCCTGGGCCAATCCCCACACTCCTCCAGGTTCAATCCTTCACCCACTGGGGAGATGCCAAAGGATCCACAGGGAGCATTTTCTGCCCTCAGGGGAATTTCTCCCAGGTGCCTTGCACTGACTCTTTGTGTGCACACAGGAGTGCCTGTGCTGGGGAAATGTGGCAGAAATGCTGCTCTCTGAGGGGTTGGAGTGCCTTGGATAGCTGAGTCAGTCAGATATCCAGATAGTTGTAAGTAATGTAAAGTCATGAGGTCTAAGCTAACTTCAATTCTATTAAGAGTTGTTCTTTTGCAAAATTTTTATGTTTAATTTGAGTTGTTAGCTAAATTAAATATTGTTAGGTGTTATTCCTCTGTTAAATTGCTAAGTCATAGGCTATAAGTAAAGTTAAATACTGTTTAGTGCTGTTGTTTTGCTAAACTTTGATGTTTAAGGTATCGGTTACATTTAAGGTGTAAGTTAAGTCCTGTTAAGCGTGAGGCCTGTTAAGCTTTAGGCTATATTCCTTTTATCCTTGCCCTCACTGTGCATGTGTCATACACACACACAGGGACAGTTCTCAGTTCATTTCTGGTTTGATTGCCTGGATTTTGTTTGTTGTTGTTGCTTTGTTTCCTTGGTGTGCCTCAAGTTTCCAGTCAGGAGCAGAGTGACTCTTGCCAAGGAACTTTGTGCTGCTGTCCCTTAATATTAAATCTGGTTTTTGCTGATCCCTTGCCATAGATTTTTTCAGCACTCTCAAGTCCTCATTGGTAGCAGGGTGAAGGAGCCCTGGCCCAGGCTCTGGCCCTGGGGGACACGGGGATGCTGCCAGGGGGTCCCTGTCCCCCTGTGCCACCCCCAGGGCCCTGTCCCCCCATCCCTGTGTCAGGTTCTGGGGTCGATCTCGTGGAACATCCTCTGGGGGATGCTGCGGGGCCGGGGGCGGGGGGACCCGGGGGGACCCTGCTGTGCACGAGCAGGGTTGGACTGCTCTGGGGGGAGCTGTGAGGGGGGCCAGGGCAGAGCGACCTCCCCAGTGATGACCTCACACAGCCCCCGTGATGTCACACAGCCCCTGGGATGTCACACTGCCCTTTGAGGTCACAATGCCCCTGTGATGTCACACTGCCCCTTTGATATCACACAGCCATCTCTGTGATGTCACACTGCCCCTGTGATGTCACACTGACCCTGTGATGTCACAGGGCCAACTCTATGTCACCCTGTGATTTCATACAGCAATGCTGTGACATCACAGAAGACTGATGTCACAAAGTCACCCTGTGATGTCACAATCTGTTCTGTGATATCATAGCCTCCTCTATGATGTTACACAGTCACCAGGTGATGTCACAACCCACTCTCTGATGCCTCAGAGCCACCCTCTATGATGGCACACTCTGCTCTATAGCCTCACACTCTGGTCTGTGATGTCACAGCCAGCTCTGTGATGTCACAGAACCCTCAAGAACCCTCAAGAACTCTGTTCCATTGAAACACTTAAGTTTCTTGTACTTTGAAGACATCCCTGTCAGGGACACGACTGAGAAAGTGTCCCCAGGCCCCAGGCACAGCAGAGAACTGGAGGAAGTGACAACAGGTGGGGACAAAGAGAAGCCAAGTCTTGGTGCCCTGGGGCACAGCAGGGTCTGTGCCACCAAGGGCTGTGAGGAGACACCTTGTCCTGAGGCCCTGGGGCCTCCTGGCACAGCCCCAGCCAGGCTGGGCACTGTCAGCCCCTTGTCCTGCCCTCAGCATCCCCCCCTAGCCCACATCCCAGGGGCCTCAATTAATGCTTTGAGACACTTCAATGTGTTGAAGGTACTTTGGATTTTCCTTCCCACACTGAGTGTCTGAGAGGTTTCTGTGTCATCCTGGCCACCAATTCTTTCCTCCAAGGAGTCCATGAGGAGCCTGTGTTGGAGAGGGACCTCAGTGGGAGCCATGAATGCCTGGAGACACTCTGGGTGTTTCCTCTGCCTTTGACTCCTGGCAAGGTTTGTGCAATCTCCTGCCAGGCCCTGAGGTTCAAGGGCTCAGCTCCAAATGCACAGTGAGGCTCATGAGGATCAAGCAAGTCCTGACAAACCCTGGCTCTGCCTTGATTTCCCTCTGCTCCAGTGTAGTTCATTAGGAGGTTTTCCTTTGACAGTTATGGAGAAATAGTTCCAAGACCTTCCAGGAAATATGTAGTCCTATTTTAAAGGGTGTCTTTTATTGCTGTTCCTATTACACAAGAGATGATTGCAGCATTCAGTGACTGATATTGATGCAGGGACTCTCCTAAGGAGGTCTGGCCTGCTCACAGAAGCTGTGTCTTGAGCTCTGAGACAGTGTAGACAAACTTGCTCCACATTCCTCAAGCCCATCGTGTCCCTCCTCACTCACCTGGGACCTGCTTTGCTTGAAGAACTGGCTGCACACAGCCAAAGAGGGATTTTTCTTCATTTCTTTTTGAAGCAATCTAAAACTCCTGAGTTTCCCCACTGCAAACAGACCTCCTCCTCAAGTGTGTGCCAAGCCCAAGGTGCCACCCAGAGCACTCCAGACCTGTCCCGGGCCAGCTGTGAGGGTGCATCATCATCCCAACATGCAATGGTGCCATTGCAAGGGACTGTTCCACGGACACTTCAGGGACCCCAATGCCGTGTCTGGGTGCCATGGCAACCCCCATCAGTTCAGGTTTCCTTGGAAACCAGCTCAAGGAGCCATTTCTGCAGCCAGGTTCCATGGCCACTTGCCTGCAGAGCTGTTGCTGCCCTCGGTTGCCATGGCAACCCTGGGACAAAGCGGTGCCAGGGCTGTTCCAGGTACAATTGCAGTGACACTCCTTGGTGCCACCAGGTGCCATGGCAATGGCCATGAGGAACCATTCCTTGGTTTGGTGCCATGGCAACCAATGCCCGGCCCCCTTGTGATGGTTGGTGGCCATTGAAAGCTGTCCTGGGCCCTTGCTCAGGGCTGGTGTCACTGCCAAGAGCCAGAGGGGATCCCTTGCTGGGGGCTGTGCCATGGCCACCTGCCCTGTGCCGCGCTGGCCGCTCAGGCACCAGGAAGCAGCAGCCAACAGCACTGCCAGGGCCAAAGGCCAGGTCAGCCAGACAGAAAGGGGCAGGGCTGGGCACTGTTTCCATGGCAACTGGCACTGGGGGGGACACCTGGGTCACCTGTCCTGGCAGTTGCCATGGAAACCCCTGGCAGGGACTGAGGGCACAGCCCCTGGCACTGAGACACTGCTGGGCCGGGTGCTGAGCACAGGGCTGAGCACGCAGAGATGGTTTTGTTCTTGCTGAGCTGCAGCACAGCCAAGGCCTGTCCTGCCCCTCGTCCAGCCACGCTGGGGAGGGGCTGGGGCTGCGGGGAAGCTGGGCAGGGGACACAGCCAGGACAGGGGACCCCAACTGACCCCTGGGTACCCCAGACCAGAGCACATCATGATCAGGGTATGAAGGGGGGAACAGGGAGGAAGGGGGGAATTTTGGAGGGAGGGTTTTTGCCTTCCCAGGGAACACTTAGGCAAGAGGGGGCCCTGTTTCACCAGTGGGCAGGGTCACTACCAAAGACACAGACACCAACTTAAGGAACTGTGTCATTTATATAGGGCACAGCTGCCAAGATTTACAAAAGGATAAGCTCAGCAAAGCACATCATCATTAGCAAAGAATTACAAAAGAAGCTCAGCAATCCATCATAACCCATCATCACATTTTGATGACCAATCCATTGGTGAAACACCAGAGGTGTTTGTGGCAGACAAAGATTCTGGCTGACTATCAAGGTACACCTTACAGACATCAGCTGTACTTTAGTGACACCGTTCTTCATTCTTTTTTCTCAATCTCATTCCAATTAGGAACAAGAATTCTGTTGTGCATGGAGCTGGCACCATGTTAATTCCAGAATAATGCCCCGAGGCCCTTTGCTGTTCAGCTTTACCATGCTGTCTGTGGCTAACAAGGCTTGGGGGCCCCTTTCCCTCTGGCTGGAAGGGGCCGGGTCCCAGTCCCTGAGGGGCACCCAGGCTCCTGAATGGAATTCCTGTGCAAGTCCCTCAGTGTCACGGCAAACAGGAAGGTCTGGTCTGGCAGGATGTGTAAAACAATATCCTGTCAGATCTACTTGTTCTCACACACAATACTTGGCTGCAGGGACACATTCCCATTGTTCCTGCCCAGGGTTCAGGACTCACAGTTGTCTTTCCTAGGAGCTGCTCCTTCAGCTGCCTCGGGAGGGCCTTTTGGCCTCCGGACCCACACTCTGGCTCCATTATTAGGGCTACTGGATCCAAACCCTTTATCTCCACAAACGGTGGTGACTGGAGCTGGATCTCCTGTTTTCACAATTGTTCTTAAAATTGCAATATCGATAATTGTGCTACCCTGTCATGGGGTTGAATAATCCAATCTTGTTCATTATTGTTTAACAGAATTACTGTAATTTCTCCCGGATATTCTGCATCAATTCCTCCTGCCATGACAGGAACACTTTGCAAGGCCAAGCTCCAAGGGAGCAGTTACCAAAGCAAAGTGTCCTGAAGGTATCTGAATTCCTGTTTCAGTATTGACAGCTCTCATTTGCTTTGAATTTCTCCTAACGAATTCCAATGCATGAAGGCCCAGCCCTGCAGCCTCTGGGCTGGCCCTGCCAGGGGCCATCACAGCCAGAACAATTTCCCAGGCAGCCCAAGTCTCACTGCCAATGGTTGGATTTGCAAATTGGGGGCAGCCGTGCACAGCCAGGGGGTTTCATTTCCCCCGTGGGCCATTGTGAAGGGCATGGAGCACATCTGGGAGATGGGTTCTCCGTGGACAAAGGTTCCCATCTCCTCATCTTTCCAACTGCTCTTTTAACAACCCCTTCACCCTTTCAACCAATCCTGCAGCTTGTGCATAGTCTGGTACATGAAAAACCCTGCAGGAAAAATCACTGTATTTTTCACAGGAACAGACAAAACACTCTGCATCACAGTATCAGCACACCCTGTAGAAATAGCCAATTTCCTCCCTTCCTCCTTTTTCCATTGTATACAATCTCACAAAGTTGACCACTGACATTAGGGTCCTGGCCAATCCTGTTCTGTAGGGTATTTAGTGTTACATCCCTGAGCAGCCAAAGATACCAAATTAGTATTGTCAGCACTATTTCACATTATTATTATATGTACATATTTATATATAAATACAGATATAGACATGTAGATATAGACATATATACATTAAAAGCTATAAATATAAACATGAAGGTCTTATTATACTATAAATATGTATATAGTTATTTATTATATTGGTATTTCACTTGCACAAGTCCATCTGAGCTCAAGATGAAAACCTTCTTTTGTTGCTCCATGTGGGAGCATTCCAACAATGATTGTTCCTTCTGAAGGTGCTGTTTCCTATGTACTGTCAAAAAATTCATCTTTGTCTGCCCAAATCCACAAGGTCTTTTCCTTTTCCATTTGCAATTTTTGGATGCATTTGAAGCCATCCAGGGGTGCAGCTTCTTTTACCCAACAGTCTCACTGCTCACACGGGGCTCCAAACTCAGCCCACTCCAGAGTAAGGGAACTCCAGGGAAGGGCTTCCCAGCTGGGAATTTCTGATGGCACTGATTCCTCACATTTACACTGAACAAGTGACATTTTGTTGGGATCTGGCCAGACTGTGCCAGTTTTGTTTTACCAGTGGGCAGGGTCAGCACCAAAGACACAGACTCCAACTGAAGGAATCAGTGTCATTTCCTGCAGTTCAGAGCAGCAAAGAATCACAAAAGGAGCAGCTCAGCAATGCACCCAACCATCCCCACCAAAGATTGCCTGCAGAGATTAACAAAGATCCAGCAGCATTTACCCTCAGGCTTTACCATCCCCCGGACCCACACAGCAGCTGGGGAAGCTGTCACAGCCAAGGGCTGCAGAACCACTCCTGGGCACTGGGAATTCCTGCAGGTGCCTCCAGCCCCGGGAGAGGCTCCAACCCCGCTGGGAGAGGGCCCAGCTCTGACAGTGCTGAAGGAACAAACTGACAGCACTGCTAGTGTGGCAACATCTGCTTTCATCCTCCTCTTGGGTCTCTCTCAAAGCCTGGCCAGGGCTCAAGGAGGAACCAAGGGAGCTGACTTTGACCATACAGCCCCAAACAAGGCCAGATGTCAGATTTCATGGCCTTGTCTGGTTTTTAAATACACAAAGGTCAATCCATGTCTCACTAAGGAGTGGCTACATCTATCACAGGGCTGATGACCATGCATATGTCATCAGGGAGCAGATACAAAGATAACGTTTGGTTGGAAGGTTCATCCAGAGGCCACCTTTGGCTCAGGGCCTGCTGTCCAGGTCCCACTCAGGGCTGGTGTCCAGGCCTTGGCACTTCAGGGACGTGGTTTAGTGCTGGGCTTGGCACTGCTGGGTGAGCGGCTGTACTGGGTGAGCTCAGAGGGATTTTCCAACAGAAAGGATTCTGTGATTCCATGATTATATCCACTGCATTCAGCTGGGGCTATTTTAGCAGCATTGCTTTGCTCCAAAAGTTCCCTCTTGCCCAGCTCCTGTGGCCTGAGGCTTCAGCTCCTTCAGCTCCTGGTGCTGACCTGCTCATGCTAAACGAGACGAATCAGAGAGAAGAACACAGTCCATGCAATTCCTTCTGGGACATGGAGAGGGGAGGCTGTGCAAACAGGAGCATTGTTTGCTGTGGCCTCCTCTCTGCCCTTCACGCCTTTCAGCGCTTTGAACCAGCCAAGAGCTTTCTCCAAGAGTGCAATGGAGCAGCTGTTCCTGCTCCGAGGCCTGGCTCTCTCCAGTCTCTGCCCTTGCCTGGTTCTGTCCCTCTTGCTGTGCCCTCTGTTTCCCCAGTGCTCGCTGGCTGCTGCCCAGGACTGTGGCACTGGCACAGATCCAGTGCTCCAGAGCCTCCTTTCTGTGCCCTTGGAGCTGCCTGGGCACAGCAGCCTTTTCCATCTGGAAGCTCCCCATGGACAGGGAGTGCCCAGCTCCGTTCCCTGCACAGCCTCCAGGAGCCCAGGGCTGCCATCTCCAGTCCCTGCTGGCACTGGGGGCTCCCAGGTGCCTCAGGCTGCTGTGACACTGCTGCACACGGGAGGGAAGAGGGGCAGGGGCTGTGCTCAAAGTCAGCTCTATCTGCTGCTGCTGCTGCTGCTGCTGCTGCTGCTGCTGCTGTGGGGTCATTTGTGCAGCCCTGGCCCAGAGTCAGGGATCAGATCCTGCCAGTCTCTTCCATTCCTGGCTGCTCAGAGTTTGGGCCTTGGAGCCTCAAGTGGCCAAAGGCAGCTGCTGCTGCTCCCTCTGTGTGCCCGTGTTCAGAAGTGCTGCTCCATCAGTCTGTGCCCAGCAACGGGGAAAAGCCTCAGCCCTGCAGGGCCAGGAGCTGCCGGGCTCTGCCTGAGCAGCTCAGCCAGCAGGGAGGGAGCTGCTCCACACGGGAACCAGGAGCAAAGGACATTCCTTTGATAGGACATGTTTTCTATTTAAAGGAAAAAAAAGGAAAAAGGAAAAAAAATAGGTAAATTGTAAAAGATAGGAATAAAATCCAGGTGTTAGTGAAAAAACAAAACATAAAGGCAAAGTTAAATTCTTTGCATTAAGAGGTAAATGATCTTTTTAAAAAGAGAACTCAGGTATTTACATTGTAAATGTGCTGATGGCATGCATCCATTTTACTGACCTCAGCAGCCTTTTAAAAGATTTTGGGCTTTGTTTCCAAACATTTGAAATTTGTTATTGAAATTGTGCTCGAAGCAAGAAGAAATTGCTTTGTGCCCTTCCAGCTCCAAGCAGGACTGGGAATGGAAACTCTGTCAAACCCCAAATCCTTCAGAAGATGACCTTCCTTCTCAGCCTGAAAACGAGCTGCACATTCCCTTTGAAACTGACAGGGATTTCTTAGAGACACAAAGTCCCACTTACGGCTTTTTGCTCTGGTTTGGAAGTGCAGAAGGGCAATCCTCCATCCACCAGCTCCAGACTGCACTGCCTCAGGAGCACGGCCCACTTGCCAGCTTTGGCCCACTTGTGGCACTTCTAGAGGAGGAAGAAAGTGCAATTGCACAATTCCAGCCAATCAAGAAGGAAGAATGGGACAGACAAAACACCCTGTGCAGATCCAGGCGTTCAGCTGGGACTGTGGAGAGTTTGGGTCCTTGCCAGTTGGATGTGTGTCCCCAGCTGCAATCTCTGGGCCTGCAGCAGAGTCTCACTCACCTGCCAAAGCAGAAAGCTCAGGCACTGTGCTCGCAACGGGCTCGTCTGATGCAGAGCTGTGACAGCAATGTCAGGGCAGAGCCAGACCAGCTGGGCCCAGGGCTGAGCCCAGCAGAGCCCTGGCAGAGCCCAGAGCAGCCTCAGCACCCGCAGAGCCCGGCTGCAAGGAGAGAAAGCAGAAAGCGCCCGTCAGCTGAGAGCTCCTGTGCCCTTGTGCCAAGGCCTGCGGTGCCCAGGCCATGCTGGCTGTGCCCAGAGCTGTGCCCATCCCTGCTGCCTTTGGCAGCAGAGCAGGAGGGCAGGACATGTGCCCAGCCTGCAGCCCAGCCACGGCACATCCAGCCCTCAGCAGCTGCCCAGAGCAGGATGCTCCTGTGCTCGCTGCCATCTCCCAAAAGCTCTGATCCCACCCTGCCAAGCACACAGGGACCCACCTCATGCCACCCACGGCTGGAAGAAAAGCTGCTCCCAAACCACGGCCTCAGCCTTCTCCAAGGGCACGGCCCATCCACGCCACAGCTGCTCCCAAGCACTTCCCCATCCACACTGGACCACCTTGAATGCTTCCTCTGGAAAAATAAACAACACATTATTGAAAAGAGATTAGATGCAAAAAGGGAAAACAAGAAAAACGGTAAAAACTCTTATCTGTGTCAGGGCCTTGAGGAAGGCCCAACCCCCACATGCCAGGGAAAAACCCAGCCATGGGTGAGGGAAGCCCACACTTTCTCTCTTCCCCTCTGCACTGCCGCCAAAAATCACAGTGACCCCAAAGCAAACAAGGGCAGTGAAGCAGCCCAAGCCTTTCCTTGCCTGCACAGCAAAGCAGCTGTGCACAGGTTCTGGAGTCCCACCTCTGCTCCCACCATAGGGGTTTGTTTGTGTTGGCCTGGCTGCCCCAGCCCCAGCCCCAGCCCGGGGCACGGTGGGTGCTGGGGGCTTTTGGGAGGGCCAGGAGCCCACTCCCATTTCATACCCACCCCAGCCCATGCCCCAGCCCTGCCAAAAGCAGCTGGGCAGCCACTGAAGAATGAGTTGCATCTGCCCCAGCAAAGGGGGAGCCTTTGGTTCCCAGCCAGGCTGGGCAATGCCCAAATCTGAGAGCATCCCCCTGCCTGTGGACTCATCTGCAAATTCACTGTGGAGCCTGGCTTTGAAGAAGGTGCCAGAATCAAAGTCCATCATCTTCAGCTGGCCAGGCTGAGGAAGAGCTTGTCATCCTTGGTGTCCTCCTCACTCTCTCCAGCAGCAGCAGCCCCACCCGGTACAGCTTCTCCAGGGGCTTCTTCTCCTTCCCTGGGGGCAGACCAGGCTCTCAGGGCTCTGCCCAGGGCCCCAGCTGTCAGGGAACCAGGACAAGCAAAACCAGCTTGGATGGCGGCCACCAGTGCTGGGCAGAGCAGCTCAGCTCCAGCCCAAGGGCTGCGTGTTCCCATCCCATGAGCCCGGTGCAGTGACACAGGCAGCACAAAAAGGGCTGGGTTCCTTTGCTTCTCATTGCCAAGGTATGTGTGGAGCTGGAACTTACCAGGGCCCTGGATCAAAGTATGCCTGTGGCTCTCTCCCTTCTTCTAGGGCAGATGAATATCCTGTATCCAAGGATGACAGAACAGCTCTTCTAATGAGGGCCTTTCCAAGTCCAGCATGGATAAACACCGCCTGATCAGATCTTGGAACTCTGGGCAGAGAAACCAGAAACCACCACTTAGTTGGAGAAGGCTCCTATTGGCTTTGCCCCACCATTCCCATGCACAAGCCATGCTGGATGTGCTCAAAGCTGGGCCTAAACTTTCCCATCCATTCCCTGTTTTGGAGGAGAGCAGGACATTTGCCACCTCCTCAGCAGCTGCCAGTGCAGGATGCCCACAGGCCTGCTGCTGTCTCCCAGCACTGGGATTCCCCCCGTGCCCAGAGATGAGGATCCACCTTGAGAGAGCCGTTCTGGCAGCGAGAGCTGATGGTCCCAGCTGATGTTCTGGCACCTCCTGAAAGGGTGCTCCCCACAGACCATCTGGTGCAGCAGGATGCCCAGGGACCAGATGGTAGCTGGCTTGCCATAGTACCAGCCAAAGTGGGTCCATTCCGGGGGGCTGTATGACCGTGTTCCTATGGAATACAGATGGAGTTCATCAGGGGGATGAGGCTGTTCCCAGAGCCTGGCCCCAGCATCACTAGGCATGTGGGGGCTGCCCCAGTGGCACACAGGTGAGCATTGCCCTCTCACCAGCACCTGGGACTTGTGTACAGACTTGGGGTTGGAAAAGAAGCCACTGGTGTTTCAAGAGGGCAGTGGAAGCCCTGGCAAGGCCTGACCATAACAAGGAAGAACCCACCCAGTGCTGGGAAAAACCATGCTCTCATCCTCCCTGCCTGCATTGCCCCAAAAACCATTATGAACCCCAACAGACCAGGTGAGTGGAGCAGTCCAAGCCCTTTCTCACCTGCACACCAAACCGGCTGGGCACAGGTTCTGGTTCTCCCTCTCTGCTACCCCCACCCACGGGTATTTTTGTTGGGCTGGCTGCCCCAGCACCAGTTCTGGGCAGAGTGGGGGGCAAAGGCTGCCAGCAGGGCTGGAAGATGGCTACCCACTCAGCCCTGAGTTTCAAAAGAAACTCGCTGAAGACTCAGTGACATGAAGGGCCGCAAAAGAGAGAATCCCTGCTGCCACAGTCAGCTTGGGCTGGGAGATGTTGGGTCATGAGATGCTGGGCCCAGGAGCCCTGCGTGGGCTCACCTGCAAAGCGCGTGTAGGCTGTGTCCTGCAGGTAGGTGCCACAGCCAAAGTCAATCAATTTGGCCTGCCCGGTGGCCAGATCAACCAGGATGTTCCCTGGTTTGATGTCACGGTGCAGGACCCCGCAGCTGGTGCAGTGCCGCACGGCCTCCAGCACCTGGCGGAACAGCTCCCGTGCCTCCTCCTCGGGCAGGAACCGCCGTGCCCGAATGAAACGATGCAGGTCCTGACACCGCTCTGGCCGCTCCAGCACCATCAAGATGTCCTTGGGGAGCTCAAGCCACTCCAGCAGCTGGACCACACCGGGGAAGCCAGTGGACACCTTGGCCAGCAGCACAATCTCCAGGGGTGCGCTGGTGTCATCGCGCTGCGGGAGGAGCACGATGCCGTCAGTGGAGCCGATGCCGTGCCGGGGCTCGTGAAGCCCTCAGCCAGCCCGGGATGCTCTGCGCCCTGCGCTGGCCCCACGCCTGCTCTCCCTCGGGGCGTCCTGGCGGCTCCCACCGTGCCGGGCCTCGGCTCATTCCCGCCCGGCACGGTCTGGCTGCTGCCGCTGGCCCTGCTCACTCACCAGCTTGCCCCAGTGCAGGACGCGGTTCCGTGGCACCCTTTTGATGGCCACCTGCAAATCAAGGGGAGCAGAGGGCTCAGCTCACCGCCTTCCCTGCCCAGCCCCATTCTCTGCCCTCCTCCTCCTCCTCCTCCTCCTCCGCCCCCTCCCCTCGTCCGCCGCTCACCGGGGCGCCGTCCGAGAGCCGCGTGGCCGCGAAGACGCTGCCGAAGCCGCCGCGCCCCAGCAGCGAACCCAGCCTGTACTGCTCCTGCAGGCCCTGCTGAGTCTGCCCTGCGGGCGGGACGCGGCGGTCAGCGCTCGGCCCGGGGCCAGCAACGGCCCCCGAGCGCCTCTCAAGCGCCCCGGGCCGGCCATGCCCAGGCGTTCGCTCCCGGGAACGCGGCACGGGAGGCTCGGGGCTGGCGGCCGCGCTGCCGAGAGGCGGAGCTCGGGCCGGGGAAGCCGCAGCGGAAGCGGCGGGAGCGGCCGCGCCGCGTGTGTCCTCCGCGGGCCCCGGGAGGAGCCGGGGCCGGGGCCGGGGCCGGGGTCGGGACTGGACCCTGCCTCGGGGCCGGGGCCGGGCTCGGGCCAGGCGGAGCCGAAGGGCGGCGATGCCGCCCCCGCACCAGGCACTGATGCCCGCCCAGCAGCGCCACCGCCAGTACGGCCAGAGCCAGGCGGAGGCGAGACCGCGGCGGGACGGCCGGGGCCGGGCACGGGGCAGCCCCGCCCGGGGCCGGGGGCGGGCCGGGGGCATGGCCTGGCCCGGCAGGGGAGAGGGAGGCGGGGAGAGGAGAGGGACGCCGGGCAAGGGACCCCGAGAGAAGGGCGCCCGACAGCGGGAGAGAGAGAGAAGAATGAGAATGAGAGTGAGAATGAGAATGAGAATGAGAATGAGAATGAGAATGAGAATGAGAATGAGAATGAGAAGCAGTGTTTAGGGTCTGTGGTCTTTTTTCTGCCGACGCTGTTGCTGCTGCTGCCGCTGCTGCCGCCGCTGCCGCCGCTGCAACTGAGGCACCGGGGCCGTTCGTCCCCGTGTCCGTTCCCCGCTCGCCCCACGAGCCCCACGTTCGAGCCCCGCGCGCCCTGGGGACAGCCCCTCCGTCTGCCCAAACACGGGAACCTTCCAGCGCTGAGCCCAGATGCAGAGCCCTGACTCCTGCGCACTGGCACAGCGATCCCCTCGCTTGCTGCTGTGCATTGTCCTTGCTGAGGGTCAAACACTGTCGGGCCACCTTCCCTTGGGGTAGGATTCCTACCTGAGCCCAGCACTGCACTTACATGTCCAGTGTTGCTTTCCAGTAAAAAGAGGAGAAGGAAAACTGTGTGTGGCTCATGGTATTTTAGAACGCCTAAAAATCCCTAAGTCACTGATCTTAGAGGTGAGGTACATCTGGAATTACTGGGATGCAGCATGGAAAAGGGGAGCATAGAAATAAATAGAGGAAAACATCTTGGATTGTTTCTTCCATTTTCATTTCACTTTTGGAAAGCTGTTTCAGTTTTACAGGAATCTTCTCCTGTCTGCTCTTCCCAAGAATTTCTCATGGAGAACAAGGTCAAGCTTCTGTCACAAGATTTGCCACCAGGAAATTATGCCACTGGTGAAGTTTTCATTGTGACTGTTTGTGCTGGCTTAGGGCAAATTTTGGGAGGAAATCTCCAAAAGGAATACATCTAGAAAGAAAGTTCAAGCAGCCCCTACCCCTACTACTTCAGGAAAAGACTTCCCTCGAGAAAAGTGAAAAAAACCTCAGTTTATTAAACAAGTAAAGTATTCACAACATGAAAAATGAATAATATTAAATAAAACCTTGGACAGTGCTGAAGAGATGGAAAATTCAGAAAGTCCTTGTTGTGGGTTGTAGTTGGCTCACTCGGTCTCTTCTAAGTCCCTCTGGTGCTGGAATGCAGCGTCCCAGAGCTCGGGGGGCCACAGGTGTGAGCTGCAGGTGTTTGTCTGGGTTTTCAGTCCAGAGCAGGTTTAAACAGTTCCAAGAAAAAGGAAAGTCACAGTCCGAGGAACTTCTCTTCCTAAGCTAGCTAAAACCAAATTGCTAGACCTGGGCTGTGAAGGCATCGGGAAATTTCCAAATCTGTGCACTGGCAGTCTAGGCAAACACTAGATCTGGATGGTGCTGGAGTCAGAACCTTGAAATTTCCAAATTTTAGATTTCTGTGCCAGCAAATCACTGGACTTGGGCTGTGCGGGCACCAGGAAATTTCCAAATCTGGGTACTGGGGCAGCAAACACAAGACATGGGAGGTGCCAGACCCAGTAGCAGGAAGTTGCCGGGTTTTGGATTTCTGTGCCAGCAAATTGCTGCACTTGAGCTGTGCCAGAATAGGGAAATTTTCAGGTCAAGGCACTGGCAGTTCCAGCAAACTCCACATTTCAGGAAGGATTGGATCTGAACCCTTCCCTTCCCTTCCCTTCCCTTCCCTTCCCTTCCCTTCCCTTCCCTTCCCTTCCCTTCCCTTCCCTTCCCTTCCCTTCCCTTCCCTTCCCTTCCCTTCCTCCACAAGGTGCGAGAGGGGCCAGACAGCAGCCAGGCAGAAAGGGACCTGCAGGGACTGATGGACAGCAGGCTGGGCATGAGGCAGCAGTGTGCCCAGCTGGCCAAGAAGGCCAATGGCTCCTGGCCTGGCTCAGGAATGGTGTGGCCAGCAGGAGCAGGGCAGGAATTCTTCCCCTGTGCTCAGCAATGCTTGGGCAGCACCTCAAGTGCTGTTTGCAGTTCTGGTGCCCCCAATTTAGGAAAGACATGCAGGGGCTGGAGTGTGTCCAGAGAAGGGCAACAAGGCTGGGGAGGGGTCAGGAGCACAAGTGCTGTAAGGAGTTGCTGAGGAAGCTGAGGTTGTTTATCCTGGAGAAGAGGAGGCTCAGGGGAGACAAGGCAGTGTCAGGGCACAGGCTGGACTTGATGATCTCCATGGCCTGTTCCAGCCTTGCTGATTCTGGGATTCTCTGGAACCACCCTTGGAGCAGTTGCAGGATGAGCCCTGGGCCCCCTCTTGAGAAGCTGCAGCAGCCCAGGTCCCTCAGCTTCTCCTGCCAGCCCCAAAGCCCATCCTGTCAGTCCTGCAGAGCCTTTGCACTCCTCCTCACTGCCCAGAACAGGGAGCCCCAGAGCCAGACACAGCAGCCCAGATGTGCCCCCCTGGCCTGGGGTGCCTCTGGCAAGGGAGCAGCACCAGGCACTGCAGGAGCCTGCAGACAATTCCTGCAGCACTTGTAGGATGATTCTGCTCCCCAAGGGACGTTCCCATGGGGCCAAGTCAGGAACTGCAATGGGGAGTGGAGCCAGAGAGGAAAGGGCAAACAGGGATGAGCTGTTTTCAGGGGAGGGAAGAGGGGTGGGCAATAGGAAGAAATTTGCAGCAGGAAGAGGAAAGAAAGCAATAGTGAAGCCAAGGAAATGCTCATTGCAGTTTGCGGGTGGCTGCCAGGCAGCCCTGGCTCTGAGCAACAGCGTCTGCAGTGGGACAGGAAACTCCCAGCTGATGGGAACAAACTTTCTGGCTGACTGCAGAGGCCAGGACAAAGCTGAGTGGTTTCCCTGGTGTCCCTCAACCCTTGCTGGCCCCAGGGGCTGATGGCATTTGTGCTCCCTCACGTTCATGTCCCCACACCAAGAGCATGGGGGTGCTCCTGCCTGTTGTGTGCAATGCAAACAGGGGCTGCTGAGCCAGTGCTGCCGTGTCTGTGCCTGCAAGGATGGGGCACCTGTGTGAGCTGGGGGAGAGGCCAGGGCTGCAGAGGGGGGATGTTGTTGGCAGCTCCATGAGGACGCTCTGGGACGCTGCCCTGGGCTGTGCAGCGCACTGGGGATGGATCAGCCCCTGCTCTGCTGCTCCTTCCCATCTCCCCCAGGGCCCTTGCAGAGCCCCAGCCATGCTGTTTGCTCCCAGCCTGCCCACGGCCAGCCTGGGGCTGCTCACGGGGTTTTCTGTGCTGAGCATTGGCCTGGCTGTGTTCTTGAGAAAGCCTGGGCAAGGAGCCTGGAGCCCCCAGGGCCTGGCCTGAGGCGTCAGCACTGCCCCAGCAGTGCCCATGGCCTGTCCCTGCTGCAGCCGCGGCACTGCCACACCCAGGACTGTGCCCGGCCCCAAGAGCACTCAGGCCCTGCAGCAACATTAGGGCCACCAGGGCAGCCAAGGGAATCTAGATAGCCCTGGCAGCTTTTGTCTGGGAGGTACCATTGGAAAACTGTATAAGGAATTTTGGAGGCGGATTCTCAATTTTGGCCATGGATGTCTGGACTTGAAAGTGTTTTTTTCAATGGGAAGAAAAGAACGGGCCCCCAGTGTTTTGAAGGCAGATGAGGAGTGGCCCCCAAGAGGCCAAGGCCAGCCAGAGCAGTCTGTCCTGGCAGGTTTCATATGGGAATAATTCTTGGATATAATCAAATTCGGAGGTGGAATCCCAATTTCAGCGTTGAACCCCTGGAGAAGGACAGTTCTTTCCCACAGGAAGGAATGCACAGAACTCCGGGGTTTCAGGGGTTGATAAGAAGCAACTCTCAACATGCCAAGGCCAGCTGGACCAGTCAAGCAGCCCCCAGGAGGCCCAGCCACCCAGACCTGTTCCATGTTCTTGGATCCTTGGGGCCCTGCAGCATCAAAATTGCCCCTTGGTTCCATAAGGCCCTGTAGGATCACCACAGATCTTTGTTTCCATGAGGCCCAGTGATATAACAATGGTCTCCTTGGCTCTGCAGTGGCACAATGGCCCCTTGCTTTCCAAGTGGCCTTGCAGTGTCCAAATGGTTTCCTTCTTGCCATGGGACTGCACAATGCCACAATGGCCCCTTGCTTCCATGAGGTCACAGAGTCTCCAAATGGCCCCTTGGTTCTATTGGGTTCCCCAGGATCACAGTGGCCCCTTGGTTCCAGCAGGCCTGGATGTGTTACACTGGCCCCTTGCTTCCATGGGGACCCACAGTGTCCCAATGGCCCCCTGCTCCCACGAGGCCCTGGGATGTCACAATGGTCTCATCGCTTCCACAAGGCCCTGCTGTTCCACAATGCCCTTGAAGTGTCACAATAGTCCCAGTGGGTTCCCCTGCTGGTTCACAGTGGCCTCCTTTGTTCTGTAGTGTAACAACGGTATCCTTGGTTCCACGGTCAGAATGGCCCCGTGGTCTCATGGAGCCCCCACAGCCCCTTATGGAGCTCCACAGCCCCTTATGGAGCTCCAAAGCCCCTTATGGAGCCCCACAGTGTCACTTTGATCCCCTTGAGTCCATAAGGCCCTGCCATGCTACAAGGACCCCTTGGTTATACAAGGCCCTGCAGTGTCACAATGGCCCCTTGGTACCAGTGGTCCTGAAGTGTCCTAATGGTCTCCATGGTTCCACGACACCCCACAATGTCACAATGGACTTTTGGTTCCATGAGCTTTCCTACTGCCAACAACAGTCTCCTTGGTTCCACAGTGTCACAATGGACCCTTTGCTCCATGAGGTTCAGTAGTGTAACATGGATGCCTTGATTCCATGAGGTTGTGCAGTGTCACAATGATCTCCTTGGTTCTGGGGCCCTGCTGTGGCTGCTGTGTAACAATGGATCTGTAGTACCATGAGGTTCCATAGTGTCACCATGGTGCCTTTGGTTCCACAAGGCCTTGTTGGGCCACAAAGGCCCCTTGGTTCCATGAGGCTCTGTACTGTCAACAATGATTTCCTTGGTACTGCAGTCACAGAGGATTCTTGGTTCCATGAGGGGCCTGGCCTCCCACAGCCCCTCACAGACCCTTATGGCCCCTCATGCCCCCTCACAGCCCCTCATGGCTCCCTCACAGTTCCCCATGGCCCCTCACAGCTCCCCATGGCCCCTCATGGCCCTTCACAGCCTCCCACAGCTCATGGCCCCTCACAGTTCCCCAAGATCCCTCACAGCCTCTCACTGTGGATGCCCTGGAAGAGAGAGAGAGAAACAGCAAGTGTTTCTCACAGCAGCATGTGAGAATTATTAGGGTATGGTAGGGATGTGATAACTTGTTAAGTATAAACAATCTGCAGGTGGTGTTGCTCTACTTCGTCTTTCTGTTTCTCTATAAAAACCGCACAGTTCTCTTGAATAAAACCTTCTTTCACTCTCTCTACACAACTGCCTCCTACCTGTTCCTGTGACATTCTCGACGAGTGACACCTCACAGCCCCTCATGGCCCCTCAAAACCCCTTCACAGTTCCCCATGGCCCCTCACAGCCCCTCATGGCCCCTCACAACCCCTCACAGTTCCCCTTGGCCCCTCGCAGCCCCTCACGGCCCCTCACAGCCCCTCACAGTCCCTCATGGCCCCTCACAGCCCCAGACGCGGGGCTCCTCCCAAAGGAGAAGGTGTCGGGCCCTGATTGCTGTTCTTTCATTTCAATCCTTTCACAGCCATGAGTGCAGAAAGGCTGAAATGGGGTTTCCCTTGGGGTTAATTGCGGGCCGAAGCTCTGTGCTGGCACTAGCCCCAGTGCCACCATCCCTGCAGCCACCAGGCCTTTGCTGTCCCCCCGTGTCTGTTCCCTGTCCCCGAGTCCCGCCCGGCTCTGGCAGCAGCAGCAGCCGCAGTGCAGGGGGCGCCGGCCCGGCCCAGCCGGGGCTCCCGGCCAGGAGCAGCAGCAGTGCCGGCCCCTTCCCGCCTGCTCCTTCCTCTGCTCCCAAGGGATTTTTCCAGCTCAATTCTGGAGCAGAGCAGCAATCACCCACACACAGCCCTGACTGCTCAGGGCTCGCCTGTGCTGCCCTGAGCCAGCCCTCAGAGCAAGAAAGGATTGGGTTCCAGCACTGTTTCCAGCTCTGACTCACCCTGAGGTGACAGGAGGAGGCTGCTGGTGCCTCTGCCTTGGGAATTGCAGATCATGGCTGCTCTTGGCCCTCTTCTTCTTGCCACCTGAATTTTATCCATAAAAATGCAAGTGCCTCTTTCAGTTGGTGCTACCTACGGTGCTTTCATAACAGTGAAGTCAGTATTTTTGTCACAGACATAAAGATCAGCAGATACTGGAATGCTCACCAGCCCCTGAACACTAAGATGAGGGGAATTAAAGCTTCACAGGCCACATTTGCAGGGCTCAAACAGAGCCCTGCTGCTGGCACTGTTGAAATAGAATAAGCTGACAGTGGCTGCCACAGAATTTGCCTCCGCAGTGTGGAGTTAAATTAAAAAATCAACCAGGAGAAGCAGAAACCAGAACTTCTAAACTCGCTTCATTGTTCCTTCCCAGCAGCAGGAAACGCAGATGCCCAGAGGTGTTTTGCACTGCTGCTGCCCCCAGTTTGAGCCCAGGCTCTGCCCAGGCCCAGCAGGAACCTGAGCCCAGCCCAGGCAGCTCAGCGCACGCGGGGCCAGGCCCAGAGCCCTGGGCACGGCTGCCCATTGCGGGGCAGCGGTGCAGATGGAATGTCCTGTGGCCCAAACCTCCTGCTCCTGCCACACAGCTCCAGCGCTCTCCCCCTCCTCCTCCTCTCCCAACACGGCACAAATTCCAGCTCGGAGGAGGCTTCCCCAGACAGCGCTCCGGCTCCTGTTCCAGTTGAATGTCCCTGCAGAGAAACAGGGCATCTTTCAGCCACTTCCACAAGCTCAGGCTTCGCACTTCATGGGGAATCTGGGATGCAAATGGCCTTGTTAAGAAAGCCAAAGGCCAAGGGAATGGATTATAGATTGCTGAAAAAAAAGTCACCCATCTTCCAGGCAAAGTTTACCAAGGCATTTCCTGCATTTCTTCTTTTCAGATTCTTTCAGTTGGCTGATCTGGGAAGTCCAGCTTGTACTGGTGCTTATCATGAACTGTTATGAATTGTGCTCTTGATTTACGCACCAAGACACCAAATGTGGAATCGTCTATATGGAACTGTTATGAATGATCAATCAAAAGCCAAATTATAAAAAATCTGAAAAGATTTCTTTATCTTTTTCCGCTACTAAAATATGGTCTTCAAAACCACCACAGCCAAAGAGACAGTGTTGAGCCCTGGGTTGGTGCTGGGTGAACCTGAATCCCACCTCTATTGCATCGGACCCTCCACCATTCACGAGAGCCACTTCTTGCAGGGATGCTTTATACAGTTTATTATGCCTGAGCGAAGAAGTCCCAGTTTCTTTTGTAACTGCATATTCATAGTTGGTTCTTTCACTGTGCAGAGCTGGACAATCGCCATTTCCTTGTTGATAGCCAGCACTGATCAGATTCAGGGAAGTCACGTATTCACACGTATCTTTCTGGCGACTTTGTCTATCTTAATCGATGTTATCAACAGGGCAATGATCACTCTTGGGTGTCTTCCAATGACATGACCACGATGTCTCGGGATAATGGTGATCATCACACTGGGTGTGTCTATTCTTGGGCTAAAGTGCCGATCGTTATCTGGCCACCTTCAGGAATTTCGGAATTTAAATAGACGCCTGCCTCTCAGGCTGCTTGTGGTCAGAGACTTGTTTGGATTTTGCAATCTTTATGAAATACACGCTTTTATAGCATGAATTATTTCCCAACATATATTACAACATCACTACAATCTCACAGAAGAAGGCAATCATACCGGTCAGTGTATAGTCAAATTGCCCCCTAATTCTCATAAAGTCCATCTACTCTGCACACCCTTACTTTGTATTTTTGTTTCTCAGTCTTCACAGAACTGAGAGCTGCAAGAAAAAGAGAAAGAAATATGAACAGGTATCCCTTAGGTAAGGGAAATACTGGACTGTCAGGAACTAAAAATAGTTGATAGCATCTGTATCAGGCAATTTTTTTTACCCTCTACCAGTGTCCATTTCAGGCATCCTGTTAACATGACCTAGGATTTTGCAGCTAAATGCAATGGGCTGCAATTTGAGAGGCCTACAAGAAAAAAAACTTATCAGACTTTTTTCCCCCCCGACTGACAGGTGCAAATTACAAAATGAAAGGGCCTACAGAAATTTAAAATTTTCTAATTTTAGAAAAATACAGTATTAGCATCAGATTCCAAGGGCATAGAGATATAGGAGCAGCAAGGAAATGCTCCCAGAAATGTTTTCTAGCCTGAAGAGACAAGCTAGCCACAGGAACAAGAGACAGCCACTTCTTTTAAAATGTGTGAATTACTGAATGCAAGAGCCATTGGCCCTTTCAGCTTCTGTTTTTAACAAAAAGTAAGCTATTAACTTGTGTTTATGAAGACTTTAGTTGGACTTCAATGTTTTTGAGACAGCTTCTGAGCAAAATACAAAGAAACTACATTACATATTAGTAAATGCAGCATCTAGAATAACAACTACATAGTCCTATCTCATAGTTAAATGTTCAGTTTTTCATAAATTGTGATTAAGACCATGAAATGCAGCACCTAATCCAGTTAAATCCCACCTACACCTCAGATTTGCTTGTGTAACTAATATTTTCCACTCCACTCCCTATCCCTTCTCTCACCACAGTCGTCAAGCTCTCAGCCAGGCACAAGCCAACTTCTCAGCTCAACTGCTGTTAGCAATTACCAAGCACCTGTTGGTAATTACCTGAGCACCTGCCCCACCCACAGCAGCTGTAGGTCCCTGGCTGCTGGGAGAACAGGTCTGAAGTGCAGACCCGAACACCACCACCCCCCACAAAAAAAAAAAAAAAATTAAAACTTTTCTAAATAATTTGAGACTAGTAAAAGATCAGGACATGGAGGGACTTGTTTATCCCCTTTAGGCCAATCAAGAAAAGGTTTATAGCCTTCTCTGGAAAGGGAAGACTGGGGGGTTTTTGTTGAAGCAGAAGCATGTTTTATCAGCCCAGTTTCCTTCCTCATTTGTTCCTGCTGCCCAGGAGGCCATTCACTAGGCATAGATATAAATATCTCTGTCTGAAAACACATCTACAGGAGTGCATGACTTACACTGGTGTGATTTAAAACATAGTTTTTATTGTACAAAAATGCAAAAATCTGTTCTAGGAGAGGCACATCTTGTGGAGCTGTAAGGACCCTGACAGCACATCTGCTACCAAAGCAACAACTCCTGCTCTGCAGTGGCTTAAGCGGGCTGAGATGGAAGTGTTTCTTCATAAATGCATAAACCACAACAAAGTAGTGGTGACAAGCCTTTTTTCCAAGTCTGACTGAAGGTTTGGGAAGCAGGTCTGCCGGCAGAGGGCATAAGAAGCATGACAGGTTTGCCTACTGTGCGCCTACAATTTCTACACCATCATATCACTACTCGGTCACTGAGCAAGCTGACAGTGTATGACACGTTATCCATCCTGCATAGAAAGTCACAGAGAGAAGAAGAGAGGAAGAAAACACGGAAGATGACAATGCAAAAAAAGTTGAAGAAATGTGGCAAGGATTGAGCATTAAGGGACAGAAATAAGAAGAGACCATACCCTTGAACTATAAAGTCCTGTCAGGAAACTGCAAGTAGTTGCATATTTGAGTTCACCACCTGGACTTGCATGCTTCTCCACATTTCCATTATTTCAAAAATTTTGCTTCCTGGACAAGCTGCCAGGTCTCCAGTACCAGTCCTAGCTCCCTTCCAGCAGTCTGCATCTGAGCAGGGAGTTGAAAATAGATCAGGGATTACCTTTTACACTGTAAGCATTCAAGACAGCCAAAGAACTTTGAGGCAAAAGGCCATACTGAGTGCCCAGGACAAAGAGATCTTTAGAAATTGGAAGAAGGAAGTATTGATTGAGGGTCACAGTTATGTTGAGGTTTAGCCTTTCAAAGGTTTGTTGCTTTTCTACTGAAAACTGCAGGTGAGAAAGCCTAGGCAGAAAAGGGAAGGAGAAGCTGTGTGAACAAACCCATAGCTGTACACAAGGACAGAAGCAGATTTCTTCTTCACCAGGCTGAAGAGAGTGGTTTTATTATTCGAAAAACAAAAGTCAAACTACCCCGAGTCAAATATATATTCTCCCACTACATTTAGATATTGCAACAATAAAAATGCACTATAAAACTACTGCAGTAAATTAGTCAGTTAGGAACAATAAACAGGGCACATGTTAATAGTATCCATATCTATCTTTGGAAAGATGAGCAATTACAATCTCATCCCAGCTCATGCTCAGTATTTACTACAATCTCAAGTAACAATAAAGTCAAACACAACAGATGACTGATGTTCCTACCTTCTGCTTTCCAAACAGAGTTTTAAAAGATAGTTTATTGCAAAATCAGTCTCAAGTATGTTCAAGGCCTTGGGAGCTCTCTAAGTTTAATTAATATCACACATATAGAACCCATTTTAATATTTGTGTAAAGCCAATATTATAATATTATAATTTGTATTTAACCATCTATCTGTAATATTGCTGAAAGAAGGCACACTTTTGTAAATATCTACTGGCTTTGGTAACTGCTAAAGGTAATGTAGATTGGGCTGTACTACTGTTTACTCATCTTTCTGTTGCACAGAAATCTTGGATACTTTAGTGTGTACATCTGTAATTCTGACATTTTCTGAAATTAAAGTGAGAGGAGAAATGGGCTAAATTCAGGTACCTTAAGTTACATATCAACATTTGCAGACATAAATCAAATACATAAGGAAAACTTTTCTATGGGAAGAATGCCAGAGCAAATTAAAATATGTATTGATAAGAATAATCAACACAGTAGAAATGAAGAGCATCTGCACCATAGGAGAGAGTGTATAAAATCACACTCTGCATCAAGAGAACATAATCGGTATTTCTTCACAGCCTTCTGCCTTTGCATGCCCCTCTGCAAAGTGCAAGGGGCCTCAAGGACTGAAGGAAACAAAGGGAGTCAAATGGAGACACTTGCACCTGTCTCACTGGGGCTCCTGGGGAAGCAGTTTCCTTGGGAATCAAGCCCCTCTCTGCCAAGGGCACTTCCCCAGATGTGTACATTTCATGGGGAAAACCAACACACCCTTAAGTGCATGGTGGGGAGGTTCAGGGGACATCACAACATAACCAATATGATCCAGTGAAGCTAAATTTATTATTCCTAAAAAGACTCTATTTATAATAAATCTTTACTGCCCATGTGTCTCTAGCTAATACATGATTAGTTAATCCTATCTGTTCACACATCTAAAATAGAATGCTGATTGGATCATCTAATTTTTTACGCATCTTGCTGGGGTTGTCTGGCCCACCCATGGCTCACTTTCCCAAGCCTGCTGACAAACTAGCTGAGTCCTGATGACTCTTCTTCTTGTGTCTTTTTCAGGGATGTACCAAGCTCATTTCTGAATATGTCCATAAATAATGCTTTGTGAAGGTGTTCATTGTCCATTATTACAAGCAGGCTGGATTGTGCATTGGCTGAATATGGCCATTCTCTAGCAAAAACTCGTCCATTCTGTCTCTGAGCCAGCATTTGAGCCAGTTAAAAAAAATCCTCCCTCTCACGCTGTAAAGAATGTGGAATTAGAGTTGGAATGTGACCCTGAAATAGAAGCAGCTCAGAAACTCCAGTAGAAAAAAGTTATTGCAGAAGCTATTGTAGAAGGGACTTTTCTCTCCAATGATGTAGAAGCTTTTCCTGTAGTAACTAATGCTGCAAGTAGAGTTTGAGAACCTTTCAATTGGAAGATTTTAGAAAAATTGAGAGCTGCAATTTCACAATTTAGTTGAAAATCCCAACTTGTACAGTCACTTCTGAAGTATATTTTTCCATCTAACACATTAATTCCAGCTGATATGCGTACCCTAAAAAGACTTATAAGACCACCCTATCAGCAGGAGATGTTTCATAAAAGCTGGGAGGAAAAGTGTGCTCAAGAAGCAGCAAGACCTAGAGTGCAAGGTGATCCTCTGTATGGTTTAACAGCACAACAGTTACTTGGCAAGGGGCCCTAGGCTACTGTCACTGCCCAGGCTAAGAGCATTGATCAAGTCTTACAGATGAGCCAACAACTAACATATAATGCTATTCTTGCACTTCCAGATAAGTTACACACCATGTCTTTTACACAGATTTGTCAAAGAAGAATGAAGACTTTGATAAATTTGTAGACAAATTGCATGAAGCTATCTATAATCATTCTGATTTAAATTCAGACACAAAGATACAATTAGACTTTGGGACCAATTTGGGACAATATGGACTTTGGGATCATTACTCCATTCCAAATGGCTTTCCCTTCAGTCACAAGAGGCTTCCATCTCTTCCAAAAACTGCCTGCTGAAACTCTTCTGCTCCCTTGCAAATCAGTTCACTACTCCAGCATAACCCTTGAAGCACAGACAGACGACTCTTCAACTAATTATAGTAGAAAAGAGGGTATTTATTGCAGCCCTGGTCACATGTGAACTAGTTTCCAAAGACATGTGCAAGGAGTTGCAGACTCCTGCTCTCTCTTTCTACAGAAAAGGTTTTAGAATAGGTTTCTAAGGACCCATAATACGTAATTATTACCTGCCTGTTTCGGATTTTTATCAGCTGACTATCTATTACAGCTGTGCAATTGTACTCCCTTAACTGGGTCGGTGGGATTTTGAAATGAGGGAGTGGTTTTATGGGAGGAAGAAAGCTGTCTTCCTCATGGTGAACTCTTCTCCCATGGCCAGCTGGCAAGATCTTTGGACCTGCTGCTCACAGTCCAAGCCTCTCCTGACTGTTCAATTATTCTTAAGGCAAGTTATTTCTATGGTTTCTGCTTCTTCACAATTGCTTCCTCTATGCCTGTCACTCCTAGCTTTATGTTCCTAATATATTTGGTACTCTTTAACTAAGGTATGTGATTTCTGCTAGCTGTATTACTAACTTAGATTCTTACCTCATTTGAAGATCTTAACTAAAATATGCAATCTTCTACTATCCCAATTCTATTCCCAGCTGGCCCCTCAACTCATCTGCACTTTTCAATTATCCTCATTACATTTTCAGCTAACCCCTTGACTCACCTCAGGCACATCCCCGACTGCCTCTCTCCCAGCAGCTCAGAGCTGCATTGCACAGCGCTTGCTGCACGCCAGAGAGCACAAAGCAGGCTGGCCTGGTGGGCCTGAATATTTCTGCCAAACATGCTGCATCTCACACCTTTGCTCAGGCTCAGTGCAGAACTGCAGGATTGCAGGTGCTTCCTCCCAGAGCTGCGTGAGGCGCTGGCTCCTGCAGATGGGCCCTGCCAAGCTGTCCCTGCCTCACGCTGGCCTCGCTTCCCTGGCACAAGTGCCGAGCCTGAAGGAGCTGCCCTGTGCTCCAGCCTGCCGAGCAGCCCGGCTCCCTGCCCCGGTGCCCAGAGTGCTGCACACACTGCTGGCCTTTGCCAGGGGTTGCAGGGCAGCCGGCAGAAGAGGAGGAATCCTCAGCCAACCCAGCGGCCCGCGGCTGCCCTTGGCCTTTCCCTGCTCCTGGGCACACTCCAGATGGCCAATGCCTCCAGGCCGGGCTGTGCCCAGCACGGATGCGCTTCCCCTTGGCAGCAGCCAGCTGCCACCTGGGCTCTGAGAGTGGAGGATTCGCCCGCTCCCAGCAAGAGGCACCCAGGGCCCGGCTGCTGCCTCTTGCTGGGAGCGGGCGAATCCTCCACTCTCAGAGCCGGCAGCTACAAGGGCCTCCTTCCAGCCTGCCTCTGCCGGGGCTCAGGCTGCTCCGGCCTCTGCCAGGGCTCTGCTGGGGCTCCAGCCCGGGCAAGGCCGGGCCCGCTCTCACCTCACAGGTGCTGACAGCTCCGCACCACAGGAGACCTTCCCGAGCACCCTCCCTGATCTTTCTGCTTTCTCACTTGAGCAAGGCTTTCCTCCAGCCAAAGAGATTATTGCATTTATGGATACAAATCGAAGTGACAGGAACCCAAATCCTCTCCAGTCACAGCTGAAGGCCTGCATCTGCACAAGATGTTTGGGCTGCCTCATTCTTCCTTTGGTTTTGCCTTCAAATGCCATTGCCCTTTCTGCCTCAACTAGAAATACCACAGCTGCGCCATAACCAGCCAGTGGGTCATATTCCAAAGGCAGTGTGGTCTGGAGAGGATGAATGAAGAAGAACCCTCCTCACTTACGAAAGCATACAAAAGAATCCATATGTGTGACTTAGCACCAATAAAAAACAATTGGTAATTCAGAAGGAAATGTTGAATTTTCTGAAGGGGTCAGAAGGAGGAGCATCTTCCAAATGAGTTGATGTTTCAGAAACTTTATTAATTACAACTCTAATCTATAATTCTATGCTACAAATCTGTTCAGCAACCCTACTCTACAATCCTACTCTAAATTGGTAACAGAGATAACATCTTGACATGATTGCTATGTTCTCGTCTCCTAGGGTTAGGGTTAGGCTAAGGCTTAGGCTTAGGCTTAGGTTTAGGTTTAGGTTTGGGTTTAGGCTTAGGTTTAGGCTTAGGCTTAGGTTTAGGCCTAGGCTTAGACTTAGGGTTGAGGTTAGGGTAAGTTTAGGGATAGGGTAAGGGTTACAGATAGGGACAGGGTTAGGGTTTGGGTTAGCATTTAAGGTTAGGGTTAGGGGTTAGGGTTAGGGTTTAGGGTTAGGGTTATTCGTCTTCTTCACTGAGTTGATGAGTTGTGCCAAGATGAATGGTGGCTTGGCTGAAGTTACAAATGGATGCTGTCCACCGGAAAAAAAAATACAACAAAGAACAGTGAACCATTACTTTCCAAGCTCATTGCTTCAGGGACTCAATCAGGATACATCAAGTTCCTGGAAAGACCCAGAAAGAGGAGCAATGGGACCATCTGCTCCCCAGTCATCTCCAGTGTGCAAGACCTTGCCATCACAGGCAAACCTGGCCCAGAATCCCACTCATCTGTTTATTGTGATGTCTTCATCATGCTGGGATTTTTGCCCTGCCAGTGCTCTAGAAATGGCGCTTTCTGTCCCTGGGTTTTCTTCCTTTCAGGAAACTCCAGTGACTCACACAGGCCCCTGTCTTTGAAAGACAGGCACTGTGCTGATTGCCACAGACACAGAAAGCAGTGACTACTGTTCCATGCCCTGCCCCTCATGTGCTGGATGGCACCTTCCTTCCCAGCAGAGCCAGCCCAGTGGCACTGGGCCCTGCAGTTCCCTCTCTGCCACACAGCCTGGCAGTAACCCCGGCGCGGTTCCCGTCTGCTTGAGCGTGCCAGGCAGCAGATGGGGCTGGGACAAGTCTCTCCCAGCTGTCCCTGTTTGCATGGCAGAAACCTCTGAGGGTGGGCTGGGGGGCACAAACCAGGGCCCCTCAGAGGCTCACAGTGAGCCCCCCACAGCCCCTCCTGCCCAAATCTCTGACTCCTAGGCTGGGACTGGCTTCCTTGGGTTCCTCCACCACCATTTCATGTCTCTGTACCCCGCATTGCTCTACTTCAATTCTTTTGCCTTTAGATAAAACTGAACACCCCACCAAATCACAAAAGAGGGCAAAGAAACAGTCAGAGGACAGAGCACCTCTCCTCACAGGAAATGCAGAGGGAGCTGGAGTTATTCAGTTTTGTGAAGGACAGGCCCCTGGGAGACTTTATTGCCACTTTCCAAGACTTCAGAGTGGCTTTGAAGAAAGTGGGGGACATCTTTTTTAACAGGGCCAGTTACAATAGGATATGGACAAATATTTCTAAACACAAAGGGCATCTAATCAGAGTAGGTCTAAGGAAGAACGTGTTTACTCAGAGCATGGTGCAACCCTGGCACAGCTTGCCCCAAGAGCTTGTAGGAGCCCCATCCCTGCAACCATTCCAGCTCCAGTGGCAAAGGGCTCTGAGCAACCTGATCTCTTTAAAGATGTCTCTGCTCATTGCAGGACACTTGCACCACAGGACCTTTACAGGACCCTGCCAGCCCAGCCCAGTCGAGGATTCCTCACCATTTTCATTTGAAGAGCAGCAAGAGTGGAGGTGAGGAGGAAGGGGGCTCATCTGCTGCCTTGGACTTGAGTGGAAGAGGAGCCCATCCCTCAGAGCCTGTTTCACCTGCAGCCCCTTCACAATTTACCTGCAGGAGCTCCTTGGCAGACCAGCGCTGCTCCTCGTCTGTCTGCAGGCAGCAGCTCAGGAAGTCACGCAGCAAAGCCGAGAGGAGCTTGGGCTGCCGCAGCTGTGGAGTCCCTACTGTGGCTATCAGGTGTGTAGCCTGGAGAAAAAGGAGACACCAGGCTCCACCTCCTGCTTTCACATCTCTAAGGCTCTCCCAGATCCCTTTGTTTAACCTCTGTTCTTCAGTTGCAGTTTCTGCCCTGGCACAGACCCAGAGATGACTTTCCTTTACCAACCAAAAACCCAAACCCCGATGCAGCCACAGCTTTTCCACCATCCCTCAGATCTTGCCTTGGCAGCTGATTTCATTGCCTGACCTAGTTAGTGGGAACTACATCAGCAAAAGGACATTTGCTTCTCTGAGGATTCATGCCAGCTTGAGATGGCTTTTGGAAGAGGGACTTTGCTATACTAACTAATTTCATGGGTTAGTACATGAAAGGCATCTCTGCAGTGCTTTTTGGTCCTTTAAGCACACGTGCCCTACAACAAAACTCATCAAGCTTTTTGTACTGTTCTTGAAAACAATGGTAATTTTAAGAAAAGAAAGGAAATCCATCAGTTAATACCCAGGTAGGGAAGCAAACATTTACAATCTCCTGTTCAACACAGACACATTAAGATGCCTGCACAAATGTATTGGGATGAAAATGCCTGCTTGGGCACACAGGAGCCACCTGCAGCTCTGTCTCTCAGCAGTCTGAAAATTTCAGCTTCCCATTTTTGCAGCAAAAGAAAAATTGTCTACGTCAGAAGAAGGAGAGGCTCCATCCGTATGGTCCCCCTCCAGTCATTTGGCTACTCAAGTCAATGCAAAAATGGTTGGCCCATCCCAGAAAGTACCAGGAATCACTGGGAGGTTTTGGCAGGCTCTCCGCATCACCAGGCTCTGGCTTGGTGACGTGGAGAATGTGCCTTGGGCTAGGAGAGAAACACGGTCACTGAGGGTTTCAGCAGCACTGCACAAGAAGCAGAAGAGACTCTGTGGTCTTTACACCCTCATGCCCATGTTTCCCAGTGAGAAGAAACTGCACACAGGGTTAGGTTCCTCTCTAAAGACCACGGTTTTAGAAACTTTGTTGGGTTTGGGTTTCCTTCCTTCATTTCTGGAAAGATAACAACACTCTTATAATGCTCTTTTCCTGTTATTAAGCCATCTACACAGACAAAAGAACTGGAACCACTAACCCAAATGAAAGTGTTGCCTGAGAACACTTTGTTTGTTTGGAGTTTGTTTGCATGTGGTAAGGCTTGAATTCCCCCATTGATGCAACCAAAAGTACAGTAGATGCTGATGTATTGCAGGGACATTTGTAGGAGGGGACCTTGGTGGAAGTAATTCCAGCAGATGGCAATGGGATTTTGTCCAGTGGCACACAGGACATGGGACAGGTGAGAAAGACAGTGGGATCAGTGAGTATTTGCTCCTTACCGTGCCAGAACTTTCACTCAAGTAAGGAGGTTCTTGTTCTATCATTTCAATTCCCACAATTCCCAAAGACCATATGTCCACTTTGGGGCCATATGGTTGACCTGTCACCACTTCAGGCGCCATCCACCAAGGAGTCCCGGTTACCGAGCACCGTCTGCTCTGCTCAGGGGTGAGCTGAGTAGCGAGGCCAAAATCAGCTAAGGAGAAAACAAAATACTGGTTTTATCTGAATTCTGTGCAATTAGGAAAGCAAGCAAAAGAATTCCCCAGTAGAAGTTTGAAATTGTGCTGTTGAATCTCCTGGCATTGGTGACTTTAAAAATCCCCCCATTTTTTACACTGCCTCTAGCAGTGGCTTTTGTTCTTTGGAAACTTTGGACTTGTAACTCCCTCCCTGTGGAAGGGACACACACAGAGCAAGGCCACTCTTGACTGCTTGTGGCTCCTTATACCTCTGTGCACGTTGCAACTGTGCCTTCAGCTCGCAGCAGGGGTCCCTGCACTGCCACCAGCACCATTTTTGGGGAGATGGCAGTCACTCCAAGCAGCCCCACACCCACATCCCTGGAATGCTGAACCTGACCAAGAATATACTGACCCAGTTTGACAGAACCATCAGTTTTGAGAAGGATGTTGTCACTCTTCACATCTCGATGGATCACATCGTTTGAATGAAGAAAATCCAGTCCTTGCAGGCACTGAGCGAGAAAACAGAAACAGAAGGGCAAAAATGAGTGATATGATTTCATCACACAAGAAAGGAAACAAAGAATCTGAAAGATTCCCTCTCCAGGGGAATGGGGAGTAATGACAGAACAGTAATGGCCACTGAGAGGAAGAGCTTGCTGCTCCAACACCTGCAGAGCAGGACCTTTCTGAGGAAAGGCACGTCAGCTTTTGAAAGAGCAACAGCACCTGCTCTTGTAGGCTGTCCCCTGCCAACCAGCCAGGATGACTCCTGCTGCAGTGCATGTGCTCAGAAGCAAAGAGCATTCTGGCTGCACTACTATCCTTTTCAGCTGAGGACTGAGAGAAACGAGTCTCTCTCTTTTTTCTTTGCTGTTTGTTTCAAATCCTGCCACCAGCACCTTTGCTTTTACAGGCAAGGAATGCAGTGAAGACAGACTCCAGGCAAACATTTAGAGAGGCAAGGTGGAGAACAGCAAATACAAATACAAGAGAAAGAGTGAGAATACAACAGCAGGAGATAAGAGTACTGGCACTGAGTACAGGGAGTGCAGGGGCACTGGCAGGCCTTTCACTTGAGATGCCTTTACTTGCCCATAGCATACCAGCAACACAGAAACAAAGCTCGGCACAGGAAACTTCTCCTGTTCTGAGCCCCTGTTTCCCAGACAATGCTGCCCAAGCCCTTGGAAACACAGATGGGATTGCTGACCTCCCGACTGATGGCTGCTGTCTCATCTTCAGACAGGCAGGTCTGGCTGACGATATCGCTCAGGACACCTCCATCCATGTACTCTATAACCAGCAAGAGTTCCTCGCCCAGAAGGTAGCTGAAAGAAGGAAACAAGGGCATGGAGATGAACATGCATGGCTACATTGATTTTTTGCTTCCAGGTTTCTTATTTCCAGATGCCTTTGTGACAAGGACAGAATCAAAGGAATAGATATTCCCTCTTGGCTGTGCATTGTTTGCAATCTGTGCAGTCTCAAAGAGAAAGACCCATCTGTGGAAAAGGAGATGTCTTAGATGGGCAGCAAATGAAAAGTGCAGTTTAGAAACAACCCAGATAAAAAAAAACCTGTCAGGCATGGTGTTTCTGGAAATAAGCACCTAGTCTTCCTGGCCTACATAGCAATGGCAGGGAGGGGCAACAATCCAAGCGAAATCAACTTTAGGATGGTTCATCTGCACTTAAGAAACTTTAAAAAATCAATCCCAAATAAATGTGGAGGCAGTGAACTTTGAGGCTATTGAGTTAGGAAGATACAGCTGATCCAGGTATTGAATATTTTGGAGTAATTATCAAACTAGGTGTGCCAGGGAAGACTCATGCAGACAAGATGCACTCTCTTCTCATCCATTGGAGATGAGTAGAGAAATATGAATAAATAAAAATTAACAGCTTTACTTGCTGCCACTAACCAAAGTGGGTTTTTAACCTCTCATGTTTGCTTTATGTAAACACACATCCATGGGATAAGACCATGACCTCTCACCTGTCTAAATAATTCACAACATTGGGACTCCTATACCTCTTCATGATCAATATTTCATTAAAGGTTAGCTCCTTCCTCCTCACTCCTTGAAGATTTATTTTTTTTATTGCCACCTAAAATGACATTGAAAATCAGTAACTTGGGAGGTTGGTGGCATGAGACCACAAGGCACGTGGAGCGAGTGATTTTGCAATGACACGGCTGAGCTGTGCCAAACTGCCTTGTGATTAGGCACTGCAGTCATTAGGAACTGACATTCCAACAGCCCATTTCTCTGCTCCCTTGGGAGCCAGTTACAGGACACGTGGGGCCACTGACATTTTGCCTTGACCACTTGGTAACAGCAGTGTCTCAGTTATCACCCACAAACCTCTGACCGCACTCTCTGCTGCTTTGTTTGGCACTCAGAAGAAGTAATCCATGCCTTAATACTCTGTGGATACATCTTGGGATATGGGCAGGGCTTTGGGCTTTCAGGGATGCCTTGCAGATCTCTCCCTATGTGCAGTTTCCAAGTGCAGCACTGCAGGTGGCCAAGGAACTACCAGTAACTTTCAGATGGATTTGCTGGCAGCCAGAAATGAGAACTCAGGACTCTGAAGCTGTAGCCCCAAAGAGCAGTGAGGTGCTCAAAGGCACCACCTTTGTTTTAGCAATGGAGAGCGAGTGAGCGCGTCCTTCTCTGAAAGGAACCGCTGCCCTCCGTGCCTTCCTTCCGGCAGCTGAGGAGGACAAAGTCCCAAATGTGTTTTGTGGGCTGGCACCAGTCTGTGCTTCTTGTGCCTTTTCAGCACAGCTCTGCCCAAAGCTCCAGCCACAGCTCACACTAGAGGGGAAAGCCCTCGAGTGCAGCAGAGCCTGCAGGGCCTGTTGACATTTACCTCTCCTCCTGTGGAAGTCTCAAGTGCTCTGTAAACATCTCCATACCCCTAGAAACAAAACAGAAGCAGAGAAAGGAGAAGCTGTTTAGACCTTGCAGTGAAAGCCAGCCCACACAGGAAATCTCTGCTGGAAGTGTCAAAACCTGCAGGATGCAGGAGGGCTCTGCCAGAAGGCAGATAATGCATTTTCCTCTCAAGTGCGTGGGCACTGGGCCTGTTCCTGAAGCACTGGGGTTCAACTTCTAAAGGGAGGTTAGTATTTCCTCTTGGGTTTCACTGTCTAAATGGTGTGGTCCTATCCTGACCACAGAGTGTTTCCTTCCTCAAACCAGGGGAAAGAATTGCTCCTGGGAACTGTTATCTCACAGCTTTGATAGGGCGTAGGTTGCTCTTTCAGGCAAGCAAGTTTCTTCTCTTTTCATTAGTGTGCCAGTATGATTTTGAGACATACAAAAAACGCTAAAGAAATTGACACAGAGCTGTCCCACACTTGAGAGACAAGGAGACCTTCCAGGTCCTGTTCCTTGATGCAGGCAAGACCTCGGTAGCAAGGCATCTCTGACAATGCCTTCTGAGCCCACTCACAAATTCTGAGCAGCATTGAGAGATGGGACAATCTATCCCCAGTGTGTGAACATCTTTGCAGCTGGCCTGACTTCACGCTGGATAGACATTCCACCAGAAAAACACCTGGCCCATGGTTGTACAGGAGTAACTGCTGTTGGACTCACCCGCTGCCAATATAATTCAGATGTGTGTATTTCATCAGGGGATTTTCAGTGGGGTTCACCGTTCTCCCTGAGGGAAACAAAATGCAAGATGCTGACTTTAAAGCAGAGATCCCAGCTTCCAGGAGATACAAAAGGTAGCCCCAGTGCCTGGAGCTCTGAGCCCTTTGTGGTCGGCTGGGTAAAAACAACCACAACCAGGCAGACAGCCCTGCAGCACAGGTGGCCAGCACAGAGACTGATTTGTACAGTCTTTTGAAGAGTTCTCTTGACAGGAAACAAAGCACAGGGACCTGCAATCCCAGGAGAGGAGGACATCTTCCCCACCTTTCAGCAATTTGCAAAAGGAATGCCTTCCCATTTGTAAACCAGAGCACCTCAAGCTGTAACTGATTCTGACGGGGCTTTCAGCATCAGGACCCTGACCTGTTTATGAGCAGGCTGAGCTCCAAGATGCCCCTCTCCCAGCTAAGGAAGGCTCCAGCCTCTGCAGTCCCTCCAGCCCTCAGGGACAGGGCAGTTAGCACAACAAGGCTGGCAAAGCCCAAGCATGAGCACTGACAGGCACTGATGGGAAGAAGCCAGAGTGAGCCTGGGCCCCGGACAAGCTGTTGCCCCCATTCAGGACACACCAGGATGGGCTTTGAGATCAGCCACACCGAGGTGCAGATCAGTGCCCTTTTTGTCCCAACAGGTGATGGCAGACACAGCATCCACTGGGCTCTGGTCTCAGCCCCACCAGGTCTTATCTGAGAGCACAGCACTGGCAGCTGTTACGGGCAAGAAGCAGATTCATTGGGTTGTGCTGCAGAATCACAAAGGGCTTGATGTGTTTTCCTAGAGCAGGGCCTGGGCCAATGGGTAGGATTCTAACAGTCATGGGAAAGAGTGGGAATCAGGTATGGAAAAGTGCCATGGATCTGAGGAACATAGCATGGCTGAGCTGGAGGCTCTCTCCTGAGAAATGCCTGCAGTACAGTTTTATCTGATCACGCCACTTGGATGTGTCTCCTGGACACATCTTGATAAGCATAAAACTAGAAGATTAAATAAAGGTTGTTATCAAAGTCTCTGTTTTTTCTTTGGGGGCACATAGAAAATCCCTCGTGCTCTCTATTTGTCCTGTAACCTGATGTTCTTTCAAAGTAGTTCTTATTGACAAAAAGATAGCATTCTCTTATTGACAAAAATATAGCATTCTCATGAAAATAAACTGCAGATGTAGTAGTGGTAACAGTAACAGTCATAAAAATGACATCAGTAAGACATCGGGTAGAAGGGCTCCTTCAGGATAGAGAAAAACACAACAAAGAACCCCCACCAAAAATGAACAACACAAAAGCAATCCCACCCCCCCTCCCCCCAAAAAAGATTCCCCAACCAAAACGACAAAACTCCAAAGCCAGTCCATTTCTCTGAAGTTTTTTTGCTCTGATGACTGGTTGGAAGTCAGGAGTCTAAGGAGAATTTAGGAAGCTAAAAATTCTATTCAGTTTGGCCACTAGCACATAGGACTTGCCTAGATCATTTGCTAGGTCACAGCCTTCTGCTGATCCAAGAACAATCCCTGCTTCAGCCTTTAGCAGAGAGGGAAGCTCAGGCAAACCCAAGCCAGTCCCAGGTGCCCTCAGAGGCAGCAGGAACACCCAGAGCTCTCTCGCTGCCTCGGAGCACAGCACTTCCCTGGGGAATCCTAAATGGCCCTGTGACACCAAGCTCAGGAGGAGCATTTGGTACAGCTCTGCTGACACCCGCACACAATTCACTGTCCCTCAGATAAGAAACACCCCAGACGTACGTACCCAGCAGCTCCAGGTACTCCTCCTCAATCTCCTGTTCCCAGGATCTGCCTGAGCTTGAGTTCCCAGGTTTCACAGAAGGGTTTCCTCGAGGTGATGCTGCTGCGGCAGCAGGTTCAGAGCCCAGGATGTGCTGGACCTGGAGCATTTCTGGTGGGCACTGTTCCTGTGCCTCACTCCTAACTTGGGGTCCTTCATTGCCACACATTCCCTGCAAGTCTTCGCAGGCTGCCCGGTGAGATGTCAACACTTGCACCTCAAGTCAAACAGAACAAAGCAGTCAGACACTACAGCTTGTCCCTGTCAGCCAGGAGTCATCGACTGTGAGGAAAGGCAAAGAACAGATTGAAAGGGGATACAATAGCTTGTTTAAATCCTCCATCTGGGTCACCAAGTTCCACTGTAAAAACACCTCAAGAAAAAAGGAGAGCAGGAACAGGCCAGCAGGAATCAATTTGGATGACTGCTGGCCAAAAGGCCAAAGGACAAGTTTCGCTGTCCAGGGCAGCAGCTGAGATTCAGCACACCAGGAAATGTCCTTCAGAGTGACTGTGATACACACACTACAGCAGCATGGCACTCAGAGGCATGGCCCCACTCCCTGCTGCTCTGCACTGGAAAGGCAAGAAGGGCAGAAACCACCAGACTGGTGACTGCAGTGGCTGCATCCCTCTTTCACTCACTAGGTTTTGCAGAGACTGATGGAAGCGATTAAGTTTCTCTCTGATGATTTTCATTTCTTCCTCCAGCTGCTTGTGCCTTGCCTTGGTCATACTGTGAGCTATCTGAAGCTCTGCATCCAGCTGTTCCTTCATGTTCTCTAACAAACAAAAGAGAGGACATTTCATGAGTGGAGTGGCTGCCACTCTTTCATTCACCTGGTTTTGTTGATCGCCCCTCTGCTGATGGAGATTCTCCTCTTGAATTCTTCCCATGTCTTCCTTGTTCTTTCTCTTCACTGCCATGATGTCACTCTGAGCTTCGGGCAGCTCTGCTTGTGGCTCTGCATTGATGTTCTGTACACACAAAAGCAGAGCAATAACTGGGAGCTGCCGTAAGGCTCAGCTTTTTTCCTCTTTTAGCCTCAAAATCACATTTATTCAGCCATTTCTTTCTGCTTCCCTCTCCACATCAGCCTCCATTGCAAACCTCCTGTCCCAGGGCTGATCTCTGCAGGTTGCAAGGCTCTGTCCTTCCAGTGCCTGTGGGACTCCTGGCCTCCTCAGTCCCAAGAGCTCTGGTTTATGCCCCTCTTCCTGCCCTTCCCTCTTTCCCCTGGCCAGTCAGGCTCACCTGGCCATTCTCCTGTGGCTCTTCCACCTGCTGCCTGAGCTGCTCTTCCTGCCCTCGGGCAGGGAACAGCTCTCCCCGAGTCTGGCATGGCATCTCAGATGAGGCAGTGTGCTCCTGCTCTTTCTCTAGAAGCACCTGCACAGAAAGCAAGACAAGATGGGTTTCAACTTCCCATACGCCCTTTGTGGGCCAAGACTCACAGACTGCTGGGCTCACACATTCCCAAAGCACTGTACTGCTGCTCTCCTGGGTCGTTCTCTGCCCGAGGGGAGGCACAGATTCCAAAGTGACCCTGGCCCTACAGTAAGGGGCCATCTGGGACTGAAGCTCCAACAACCTCTCAGCCAGCTAACAGGGAAGGGGTGGCATTTCTCAAGGGTCTGGTGAGGGCCTCCCTCTGCTTCTGCCATGTCCTGTTTGTCTTTCAGTAGTGACTGACACCCCGCCCTGTCCCACAGCTCCATCCTGGCTCTGCAGGGGCTTCCTGGGTGAGCTCCCTCCTTGTGAGAGACACTTCTGGAGTTCACCTTCTCTTCAGGCCTGCACCAGCTTTGTGACTTCCTGACATCCACATTCTTGTTAGAAAACTGGGTCATTCAGGAGATGAGGATGCGTGCAAAGATCTCTGATGGAAGTCAGAGAACCTCTATGGCCACCTCAGTATATGGAGGAGGACCAAGGTGTTTCTTCTCCCTCTTTTGTCAACTGAGAGTTCTGACCAGCAGCAACAGAGTTTCTCATAAGGCCCCATTAACGAATGCACTTACACAGCCCTGGGGATACCAGTGAAGGAAACCATGTGTCATGTATGGCATGTATGAGCAAAGTCACCAGACCCCAACTACAGCATGGGATACTTCCACTCCCTTAGGACATGCAAAAATTTAAAGGATAAAAAGAAGGCTTCAGGGCACAAGAGGCTGGAGTAGGAGAACAGGAGGGGAAAAAACAACCGTCTCTGGAGGGGGAAACATCTCTGCCTGCTCAGGATCAGTCAATGGAACTTGTCTCTACCCCTCTCCTGAAGGGATGCCTTTAGGTGAGCTTTGCATCTTCCACTGCTTTGGAGCAGAGCCAGGAAGATTCAAATAGACAGATAGACAGATCTCACTTTTATAATCTCTCTTTACTGTGCTGTGGTATTTACATTCTTTGAACAGAGAGAGATATAATTCCCTCTCCTAGGTTTTTTTTAAGGGAAGGTAGTGACAAACTTAGAGAAGAAGAGAAAACAATTATTATCTCTACTGGCTGTTCTTGTTGTTTAGTACATGTAGAATGTGTTCTAGTGATTGTTTACTGAAAGTGATTTGTTAATTGGATTTTAGCGATAGTTGTTTAGCTTGACTAGCTAATTAGATAAAAGCTGTGTCATGACTTTCTGGGGACAGTCACGAGTTTTTCTTTAGTAGCTTTATAGTATAATATCTCTTTAGTATAGTTTTAATACAGTACTAGTGTAATATAACATAGCTTAAAAAAGCATTTGTTTAACATTTTAAATCATAGAGTCAAAGCACATTATTCACCACGTGGGGGTCACCCTGAATCAACACTGTCCTTTCTGTCACTACACACATCAACACTCGGTAGCAGTGCCCCGATCAGCAGCCATCCTGAACTTGCTCTCCTGATGCTTCAGTAACCCACACACTTGGGGAATCTGGAGCATATGGGTCCTTATGAAATGCAATCAGACCCAGAGCACTGCACTGGGAACTGCACTCTTCGTGCATCTGTGCTCGGGCAAGTTCTTCTCTTGCCCTTGGCCACAGTGATGGTGCTGAAGTGGCTGGAATCAGAAATACAGCCCAGCCCATCCCAGCTCCTCTAATCTCTGAGCACCAGCTGGAATGCAAGGGCATTGATTTCCTGCTCAATTCCCAAACACAACACACACTGATTCCCTGGGCTGCCAAAAGACACGGGAGCCGTTACCGTGAAAGTGATGTGTTTCTGCCAGTGCTGGAAAAGGGCAGGAAAGATGGAGAAAAAGCTCCCTGGAGAAGGAGAAATTACAGGCTAGAAGGCTTCTCCTTCTAGCAAACAAACAAACAAATAAACAAACAAAATATGAAAGTGTTACCTACTCCAGTGTCTAAAGCACTTGGATGCACTGAAGAGATGTTTGGCAGGGAAGCAGCCCTTGTGCTGAGCATTGGCTCTATGGATCTAAGGCAGGGATCTATGGAAGTCTGCCTGAAGGTCCCTCAGGAGCCCCCATTGTGCAGGCTAAAGCTCCCTCAGCACTTCCTCACTGGCCTTGTGCTGCCCCCCCTTGCCCAGCTCCCCTGTCCTTCTGTGCACTCGCTGCAGCCCCTCCATGACTTTCTGCTTCCCAGGGCCCACAGCTGCACACAGCACTCCAGCTGTGGCCGCAGCGCTGCCCAGCACAGGCCACGCTCCCTGCCCTGCTCCTGCTGCCCCACTGCTGCTGGCACAGCCACCGTGCCCTTGGCCTTCTTGGCCCCCTGGCCACACGCTGCCTCATCTTCAGGTGCTCACGGCCGCCAGCCCTGCGTCCTTTGGGCCCACGCAGTTCCCCAGCCACAAAGGTGCCCATTGCACTTCAGATACAGCAGGCACCATTGCAAAATGGCCTTCCTTTTCTACCACCTCATGTTCCAAGTAGATATCATAAAATTTGATAGGAATAGGATTCTAAGTCACTCTGTTTAAATTAAAATTATCTAATTCAACTGTACAGAAAAACGGTCTTAATGAAATTTTTCCTATCTCCTGTCTGCAAGCATTGTTCTCTTTTCAAAACTGGGTTTTAGTTCTTCAAACTCTGAGAAGGAAATTTAAAAATATCTATAGCTGCCTTTGTTACTTTTGTTTCAGGCATGGAAATGGATTTCTTTCAGCCTTCCTAGCTGGCCCTCTACACTCTACTGCTACTGGCCAAGCTCCCAGCTTGCTCTACAATTCCTAAACACCAGGAACATGAAATGTTCCTTTCTCACTCACCTCAGGATCTTTAGCACTGCTGAATACACGCTTCAGGTGACTTGTAGTGGGAAGGGAAAATGAACCAGCTGCTGTCAGAAAACTGCCTGGCCCTCTGAATCCAACAGAACAAGTCAACCCAAACAGGTACGATTTCCCGTTTCACAACATCCCTCCAGGAGACACATTCCATTCACACAGCCAGCAAGGGATCAGGACAATATTCTTGCCTGTTCCTAAGCTTCAGCCTGTTTAGCCAGTAAATGAATACAAAGATGATCAAGAAAATGCAAATTGTCCTTTAACACTCAATGCTCCTGTTCTACCAAAGACATAAAACAGCTTCTGAAATCCTCTCCTTCAGGTACTCTTTTTTTTTCCAATCAGATACATGCACTAATTCTCAATAACTTGCAGGAAACAGTTGCCCAGAAAAGCTTCCCAAAATTCCCCTGAGCTGTGGCAGTTCTGTTGTGGAAGAGCACAGCAGCACCTCTAGGGTTCAGGAGCAGACACTCACTGCTTTAGAGTTTGCACTTCCTTTCAAAGGAAATAACTATTTTTGCACTCAGTAAAAGGTTATTAAGTTAGACAGTCAAATCCTTTCATGACAAAATTTAAAAAGAAATAAGCTTTCTCCGAATTCTGGGAACAACTGCAGAGTTTTTAGAAGGCCTTCCCTGAAGCTCTGCCAGTCTGCATTTTCAAAGCTGTCTTGCTTGTCCCAGCAACCTGAGTAAATGACAGACTCTGCTGCCACAGACTCCCCTGTGGAGGGAACGGATGCCCTGCAGGTTCCCCTGTAAATGCTGTCCCTGTGGCTACAGACACCCCCTTTTTAGCTGAACCTCTTGACGGGAGCTTTACCAAACCACTGGCACTCTAATGCTCTTTCTGTTTCAAAATCAGAAACTCAGCCACCAAGAAAGAGCAGGAAGACATCCAAAAGCCAGGTTAGGATACACCCTTATCGAAGTAGAATGGAAAACTCTACTTATGTGCAAAGTGTGCAACGTAATATGCGGAAAAACAAACACCATAGGCCAGATGGTGGATCATTGTCCCAGTGCTGCGCAACTTTTCTCCAACACTAGAAAAACAAGTGCCCTGTCAGAGTGCAGCTGCCCACTGACCACTGCTCAAACCAGGAGGGTTCTCCTGATGCGAGCAAGGCCTAGGGCTGCTCTGACACTCAGGCCTTCCATGCACCAAGACAACCTTCTGATGCCACTATGACGATGTGGCAACCATGCCCTGACATCACAAAGCAAACGCTCCATGTTGGTCTGTGAATTTATGCCAAGCAATAACCAACCTTTCCTACAGCAAACACAAAAGAGCCTGGGAAGTTCTCATCTGTCACCAAGCAGCACAAAATCCCCTCATGGGCCAAACCTTGTTGTTCAGGGGATCCAAGAGGAACTCCAGGAGTGCCCCAAGCACCTACAGCCTGTACCCCAGCTGAGCACTCAGATGGGACACAAGCAAAGGAAACCAGACTAAGAAAATGGCCCACAGCATTGCACATGTGAGAAATGACTCTCACTTTTAAAATTTTAGAGGTTTAGTAAACCTTAACAAATGACTGAATAAGGAAAATTGCAGCATTGGGAGTCTCTGTGACTAGCAGCCATGTGCTTATCTACAAAAAGGACGCTCTGCCTTTTATACCCTTAGCCCCTCTAAAAATTTTGTCAGTCAACTCTTTCTCTGCTGCCCATTGGTGGAGATTACTTTCTTGCATCCTGACTGGAGGTCAGGTGTTGTTACACCCTGCCTGCTGGTCACGAGCCAGCCCTCCTCAAATGCCCTGACTACCAAGGCTATTACAAGGGGGATGGGAAAGAGGACTATGGGAGGATATATTACAATACCATCACTACACATTTGAACATCCACATAACATCTACTTCTTAATTGTCAGAGCCAACCATTGCATTACTCGTCCAGAACACACAGAACCAGGAGAGAAGCCACTGTTGGCATCACAGCTGAAATCCTTCCTAACAAATCTCCCCACAAATTTACACCTTTATTGGACATGCCCAGGGCTCCGGTGCGGGTACATCTCTGCCTTTCTTCCCCTGTGGCAGCAGTCGAACTGGCAGCATCTGCCCGCCAGCAGCAGCTGCTCCAAGCTGGGAACGCCACTGGCGGTGCTGATTTCCAGAGGCTTCTGTGTGCCAGGGGAAGCCAAGGCAGGAGCGGGTTGAACGGTGCTGGCGCTGCTGCTGCTCTGTGCCAGAGAGCCCCGGCTGGGCAGGGCACGGTGCCCACTGCACTGCGGGCTCCTTCTCCTGCCACAGCTGGGCACACCTGGCAACAAGGCATGACAACTTGTGGGCAAGCCAGGGGGTTTCTGGGGCTGCACTGCTCTGCACACACCCAGCACACCTGCACCACAGAATTTTAACCCTCAAACAGGTAAACCAGAGGGAAACAGGTGGAAAAGATTTCATTTCAACCTTTCTTTATGCTTCAATAGGAATGACCAAAATGAAAGTTACCAAGCAGGGCCCGATCCACAATGCCAGCTCAGTGTGAGAAAAGAGGCATTACTTTATTTCAGTGCTGGGTGCGTGGGAATCACTTTCCTGAAACATGCACACCCACGTGTTAGTATCCATGGAATTAAGACATTACTTTCATTATTTTTATTCATTACTTTGCTCAAACTCACAGGCTAAACATTCTCAGAAAGTATTTGACATGTTTAAATCCCTTCCCCAAAATTACTTACATTTAGAGTAGGGGTCTCTTGAGGGTCTCTGGGGGTCATATGGTGAATATCCCATTCCTCAAATTCTACTTCCATGGTTAAGAGCCTTCTTCTCCTTGAATGCATTGCAGCTACCTCCTCAGTAGGCCCACTGTCTTTATTCTCAAGGCTAAGACATCCACTTGCACACATTAACCACTGCTGTGAGAGAAGGTACGACTAAGCACTGCCTGTAAAAGCTTAACAAATTCACAATTTGTTGCACGTCAACACTTCCCCAACATCTCTCATTCCTTCTCTGGGAATCAAACACAAGCATTTTGTGGTCACTGAGCCCAAGGCCGCCTCCAGCCCTCCTGTCACCCAGCAGCCCTTCTCTCCTCACAAACAGCAGGCCCAGCAGTGCCTTCCCTCACTGGCTCAGTCACCAGCTGTGTCAGGAGTTCTCTGTCACACACTCCAGGAACATCCTGGACTGTTTGCTCTCCGCTGCACTCTGTTGCCAGCAGACATCCCCACCCTGTTCCATGCCCCTTGCAGAACCCTGCACCTGCTGTCCATGGGCACCTGGCAAGGGGAGGCACTCCCGGCAGAGATGCACCAGCTGCCCTGGGCAGGAACCAAAACCCTCTGGTGGCACAGCTGCTGGCCTGGGTCTGGCACAGCTCTGCACGCCCCACTCCTCATGGGCTCTGGGCTGGAAATGCAATTGCACTTTCTGCCTCATGGAGAAATACCAGGGCTGCACAAACAACGGCCAGCAGGCCACATCCCAAAGGCACTGCAGCATGGAGTTGAGAAGGAAGAAGACCCTTCCCCAATTCCTAACCATACCAAAACCACCATAATGGGGACTTTTATTCTTCTGAATGTAGAGTTGATTCACTGGGTGACAAGGGAAGCTTCCAATAGAGTTGAAGTTTGGTAGAGTATTTTTTCTGAGTCCTACTCAGACTGTTGATTTGAAAATTTTATTTCAAAATATTTTTTTAAAAGGCTGTCCAGTCATATGGTTTTGTTCTAATACTAAAATGGCTAGATGAAATGTACTGGCATTTTAATTACATCCAAACTGATTAGTCTGTAAAAGCTTTCCTGCAGAATAGCCACTGAACAAGAAATGAAAATCTGTGGACTGTTGACTTTGCAAATTTCTACTAAACTTATCAGACAATGAGGCATTTTTAGTTAGACCATAGAGCAAATAAATTCCTATGGATTACTTGATTTGGATAAACCTGTTAATTTCAAATTAAAACTGCCAGCACATACTAAGTGGAAATCTGAATACTCACTGCTATGAGCTCTGAATTATTAGATAGTCATTGTTTGCCATGTTAACAAAAATTATCATTCTGGCTATTTTTTTTACTTACAGCCAGTTCTTCAACACTCTTTGTAACATCGGAAAGAGAGTTTGTAGCAATGTGAACCGTGGGTTGGTGGAGCATTGCAGAAGGCTCCTACGCCAGCACTAAATGTTCACATTTACCATGGCATCACTTCTTGCCTTTAATTCCAAGCTACAGCTCAGTTCCTGCAGTATAGATTCACACTTGTAGTCTGTATTTGCAGCTGGTTCTTACTTTCCTGTCCAGAAAAGATCATGCTTGGATCTCAAATCAAAATAAAACGAGGAGAGAGTCAGGTTCTGGATAGGTATAGCAAGAACTAAGAGAGTTTTTTGCAAATATGTTGAAAAGTTGTTTGTACATGCTGCAAAAATGGCAGATTAAAGACTTGCACTCTAACTTGCAAGCTGAGCTTTTCCTTTTCTTTCTGGAATCATTTCTTGAGGCCAGACACTGAACCCAATGAGTAAGAGAATCAAAATCACCGGAGTAGTTTGGAGAATATTGTAAATCATTCTGTCATGATGCTTTTTGCCTACAAGTTCTGGCCATCATCCGATTGGAGTAATTAGCGGAGATTGAAGCCATCACACTGTGCCTGTGCACACAATTCCTTCCCAGGAGTAATCCATGAAGCAACGCTGACACATCCACACCAGCAGCTGTTTCCACACAGTCATGAAGCAGAGAATATGTATTTCTGCTACACCTGGACAGCTGAAGATGCCTCTGCTGAGCTAATTTTAGTGACTGCCCACCACAGATGAGACCTTGTGGTCAGTCTCCAACAAGTCAGGGCAGTTAATATTCTGCCTAAATGAAGTAAGTCTAGCAATACATAGGCCATGGGGCCTGAGGAAAGCCAGCAGCTGTGGGAGATTTAATTTGTTTCCGTATCTTTCTTTTTACTAATTTATTGCAGTCAATTATTTAAAGAATGGAAACTTTTGGCATACCATTGGCTGGAAGGTTGGTCAGTCTTCCATTCATGACTCCTCTGAAAGCATCACCCCAGTGTTTTTATCAGTAGCTCTTCCATCATCATGGCTCACACAGCATTTCCTGCAGCTCTTGCTGGAGTCAGGGAAAGGTGCCAGGAGAAGGGGGAGAAAGCTGTGTGCAGAGACTGTGTCAGCTGAAGAGACATTTGTTTCCTCTGATTTGACTGAATGGCTGCAGGAACCTTGCTGGCACTGCTGGCGGGGTGGCCTTTTGCAGGGCTGGGCAGAGTTTGGGGCCCAGGATCCCTCCTCTTGGTGGGACACCAGGGTGAGCAGCCCCTGTCCCAGGCAGGAGCAGAGGTTCTGTGGCTCTGCCCTGGGCACAGGGACCTGCCACTGCCATGAGCTCCTGCCGCGGCTCCTCTGGGGCAGCTCCTGCTCTGCAGTGATGATGGGCGCAGCTGGGGGTGGCTGCAATGGAGGGTGGCTTCCAGTGGGCTCTGCTGGTCTGCCACACTGGAGCCAGCAGAACTTCTGGACGGAGTCTCCTCTTGTGAGCTGCTGGAGCTGGAGCTGGCACTGGCCACAGCGCCGCTGTGTTCATCCCTGACAGGAGCAGAGCACAGCAGCCTCTGGGCCTCCTTGCTGCACGATGGCAGTGAGGAGACCATGGACCAGAGGTTCAGTATGTGTGACTCAGCTTCCTCATAAACTGTGCTAAGAAAACCCTGCATCCCTCCTGACAGATCTAAGACACTCCAAGAAATCTGTTGGCACATTGGGAACTCAGAATTGTTTCCATTTTGAACAATTGTCTTATGAGTGCTTTTGATTGTTTTTGTCATTTTGTGTTGATTCAGTTGATCCTTCAGAGAAGCTTTCCTAATAATATAAAACACGGGGAAGACCCTGGGGGGGCATTGCCTGGTCCATGGAGACACAAGAAACTTCCCTCAAAGAGCTGTTAGACCCCATTGGCTACTTCCCCTGTTCCTGTGTCTGTTCCTGTGTTCCTGAGCCACACCTTCCCTATTCCTGATCGGCCCCCTTATCTTTGTACTTCCCTGAGATCAGGGTCAGCCCCCAGGCCCCTGTGGAGACAAAGTGAGACCCTCTGTGTGTGGGTGCTGGGACCTGAACATCTCCCTGCACAGCTGAATAAAACATCTGTGGAGATTAAGCAAAGGTCCTTTTTGCTTCTTTACCCTGGGCTATGCTAGCAGCAATTCAGACTGCTCCAGAGGAGAAGCTGCAGTACTGGCACCAAGATTTTGGCAACTTGACCATAGGCACAGAGGGCGTGCAGGATGCTGCTCTATGAATTCCTTAACCAGCCATCTCTGGTGCTGGCATATTCCCTCCAGCTTCTGCTGCAGCCAGGGCCACCTTTGGTCCAGCAGATGACATTGTTATTTGAAAAATTCGGCCCACACCTTGGGCAGGAGGCCATGCACAGGCTCTGGTCCTGCAGCCCCCTGCTCAGCTGGGGACAGTGTTTCCTGTGGGGAAGATGGAACAGCCATCACAGGGTCTTGGGGGCTGTTTTCAGCAAGGCTCTGTCCCTGCTGGACTCTAGCAATGGTTTGGGGGAGCTGATGGCACATTGTGTGTAGTCCTGTTCATCCTACTCAGAAAACCTGACAGCTTCTATCATTCTTCTGCAGAGTGGGCACGATGGATTTCTCTTTGCCCACTGCAGGATGCAGCCCAGGCAGAACTGGTGGTGACAGGGCAGAGAAAAATTCACATCCTTCTTAGTGCCCTGGCAGGTGGGGCAGCTCCATTCTGTCCCCATGGCCATGTCTGTCTGTCGCAGCAGCAGGGAAGAGCTGAGGACCATGAGCTGCTCTCATTTGCAATCTTGCTTGGCCAGAGCCCAAGCTCGAGCCAGAGTGCTCCAGGCTCTGTCAGTGCCCAAACAGAAGCAGAAAGGGATGTGGTGTCACAATCCATTCCTTGGGGAAGGAGGTCCATAGCAGCCTCAAGAGGCACCTCAGACACTCAACAGTCAAGGCAGTAACATGTGGACAGGACACAGATGGCAGCTCATGGCTGGGAGAGCATTCGTAGATATATCCAAGGACAAATTTCCCAGGAACTCTCCACAGCTCTGGGATCTGCCCATCAGCTCTGTCAGAAGCTGCAGCAGAACAACCGAAGTCCAAAAAAGCAGCTTCCAGACACTTTCCCTACCATCCTGCCTGAGTAGCCGGGTTGCTTGCTGCAAAACACTCCTTTTCTCCTCTTCCCCAATGCCCTGTGGACACTTGCAGCCAAAATAAAAAGCTCCTGGCCCTCTGTGTGATGTGATAGTACAGTTTTTATATTTCCATGCTGGGATGAAAGAAAGCTGTGCTGTGAGTCAGGAGAGGCCAGGACCCACTTGGCCTTCCTGCAGGCTGAGAGGGTCCCAGCAGACATCCTGCTGCTTTTTTGGGGAATGTGTGAGGGGGAGTGGAGGAGGTGACAGAGAGGCCGAGATCATAGAGTGGAAACTCAGCTCCAGAGTGGCAGTGCAGACTCTCCCTGCTGAATGCCTGCTGGGGCTGGCAAAGAAGGAAAAGGCCCCAATAACAGCCTGGTGGCACTGTGTCTCGGGGACAGGTACAGGGAGGTGACAACAAACAGCAGCATGGCCCGGTCTCACAGCTCCTAGGAAGCAGTGACAGAGGGGCCTCATGTGCCAGAGATTTCAGAAAGGCTGTCTTCTCAAAAGGCCACTCTGAAACCCCTCTCTTTGCCTCTTGGGTTTGTGAATGCTTTTGACAGCCACAGCATCCTGGGGCAACGCGTTCCACGATTTCATTAAGCACTCCTTGAAAAGCACCTCCCATTGTTCACTGAGCTGCCAGCCTGGTCATTTCAGAGGGTGCTGCCTTGGTGGAGAGAAAAATCAATTGTCTGCCTTTTAGGGAGCTAAAGGAGAAGGGACTCTTCACCATCCAACACCTGGCTGGGTCCCATTCAGAGCTCCTGCTTTGTAGACTTGGTGAGGTTTGCTTGGCAGTTACCAGCGAGGTGAGAACATTGTTTGGAATTGTCCCCCATACTTCATACATAGTGTGTACAGTAGGTATGTGCTTGCTCATCTCCATGTGTGCTCAGGGTCAGCCTTCATTTCTGGTTTTAGACCTGAGATTTCTAATGTCTGTCAGCTATCTGTAGGATCTGTGGGTCCATGCAGCTGTATTTACTGGCAGGTCGGGTATCTGACTCTCATCTTTGAGTGTGGTGCCTTTATAATGCAATGTGCAAATGCAGAAACTGAGACACTAATGACGTTATTTGCCAGAGTCCCAATCTCTGCCCAAGCTGTAATTGAACACTGCAAATTATTCTGTAGACCTGAGCCTGTGTTTTCTGTTTCCTGGCTGAGTGCTTCAACTGCTGGTGTTGCTTTTTTGAACAGGAGCATCTGACTGTTCAATGCTGATAAATGAGCAGTCTCATTTATCTTTATGACTTGTGCCTTTAGGATTTGAAAGCTGCTCTTGCTTTAATTTTCTAGTAAAAGGGCCTAAAATCAAAGCTGTGGACATTTTAGAAGGGTTAAGTCGAACACTTAATGAAATTTTTATTTTAGGCCTGCAGTGAGCAGGTCTGAGGCCAGAAATTGGTGCCAGAGTAAGTGCCTTTCTGTGCTTGTGCTCTCCTGCTCTTCCTGTACTTGTATGTTCCTCTGGACCCAGTGGGATGTGTTGTCATTTCCTGGGACTTCTGTTGAAGGCAACTGGTTTTCTTTCCAAGGTGATTCTTATGTTTCCCCTCATGGTTTCCCCAGGTGACCAACCTCCGTTCCAAGGTGTCCTGCTCTGCCATTGTCACTCTGGGAGAGGTCTTTGTGACCTTGAAGAAGGACATGGACTCTGAGGTGGATGAGGTTGCTTGCTCTGGTCCTTCTCCAGATGGTGTCCAGCTCCCCAGAATTTGTTCAGAAAGCAGCCAGTCAGAGGCTGGGGATCCTAGTGGAGAACGCGACTCCTGCATGAGCAATGACTGCTCTCATGAACATGGGAGTCAAATAGGTTCTTCTTCTTTTAGTGATATTCTTCACCTTCGTGTGTGTGGGAGGGAGAAGGGATGAGACGGAGAATGGGAATGGTGGGAGGGAAGGGTCCTGTATCCTGCATCTCCTGTGAACTCAGTGACTTGATTCTGTGACCAGCCTCACTTCTCTCCTCTTGTCACCTATTTCAGCCCATTAGTTCTCAGAATCACAGAAGTGTAGAATATGGGGAGTTGGAAGAGGCCCATCAGGACCATCAAGCCTAGCTCCTGGCCTTGCCCAGAACAGCCCAAGGGTCACACCAAGTGCCTGAGATTGTTGTCCAAATGCTCCTTCAACCCTGTCGGGCTTGGTGCTGTGACCACTGCCCTGGGGAGCCTGTTCCAGTGCCCAACCACCCTCTGGGTGAAAAACCCTTTTTCCTGATGTCCAAACTAAAGCTCCTCTGACTCAGCTTCCTGCTGCTTCCTGGAGTTCTCCCAATCTGTCAGATTTTCCTAGATGTGGTGATCAGTGGGGAAGGGAAAGTGCCTGCAAAGGCCAAGGATAGAGCCTTGTGCTTTTGTGGGCAGAGGGTCAATTGCAATTGCAGCTGTGAGCAGTGTTTGGTATTTCACAGCGCTAACCACAGAGGCCCTGGGAAAACCATGTCTCCTCATGATGCCATTACCTTAAGAAATGAAGAGGGTCCTTGCTGGGGCGTGGAGCACATGGGGGACAATCTGCTGGGTGTGGCACAGCCTGCACAGCAGGTGCAGCTCCTGCCAAAGGAGTCTTGTATGACTGTCCTGGCCTTAGAGCTCTACTTTCTATTCCAACTGATGTTTCATGTTAGCCTTGAGATGATGAATCACTTTACAGGCACCTTCACAGGCTGACTGCCATGGGACAGTTGAAGCAAATGCTGCCTTAAATGTTGGTGCTGGGCCTGATAGTTCCCAAGAGACGCTCTCTAGAACAGGACAGCCTGCCTAAACTGCCTGCCAACCTTTACTCAGCTTTGCAATAGGGTAAAAGATTCAGATGGATCTGTTGCCAAGCCCCACAGAAGAAACAGGCTGCATTGCTGGATATTCTGCAACTTCACCGGCCACAATGCGTTTTCCCTGCATTTGTTGTTTTCCAAAGTTCTGCAGATTTGGGGGTAAATGGGTGGAAAGAGCCTCAATCCTGCTGCAGCTCTGTGTACTGGGTGCCCTCTGATGGGTCAGCATCAATTGTCCTTAATTTCTAAATTATTCATTTGTCATCTATTTCTTTAATCTTTCTCAGAGTAAATACTGTGAAAGAAACTGAGTATCAGAGCAGGGAGACTGAATTCTCCCTCTTCCGTGCAGGCAGGCCTTGTGTACAATGCTAACTTTGTGTTTAGCTGAGGACAGAACCTTCTGCAGGTGTCTGAAGGTGCAGGGACAGCCCAGGCTCCTTCACCCAGCAAGGGCAGGGAGTAGCTCTGGCCAAAGCCGGCGCTGCTGCTGCTCCTTGTCCCTGTGCCCAGGGTTTGCTCTCTCCTCCCCAGCAGCCGCCCCGCCCCGGTGCGCGAGTGCGCGGCCCAGCTCCTCCTGTCCCTGATGGAGAGAATTGGAGTCACCCAGCTCGCAGGCACAGCCAGGGCTGAGAGGCTGCCACACGTGGCAGGGAAGCTTGCTCAGGACTGCCACAAGGACACAAGGTAATGATCTTCATTTCACCTCCCAAATCAGGAAAACCGTTTTGTGTCTGGCTGTAAAGATGAAACCACACAAGAGTGGAAACCAAAGGGAATATGAAATTACCTCACGGTGTGAATAAGGGTCATAGAATCATGGAATATGCTGAGTTGGAAGGGACCCATCAGGGTCATCGAGTCCAGCTCCTGGCCATGTGCAGGAAACCCTTAGAGTCACCCCATGTGCTTGAGATCATTGTCCAAACTCTTCTTGAGCTCTGTCAGCCTTGGCGCTGTGACCACTGCTCTGGGCTGCCTGGGCAAATGGCTGTGCTGGTGTCCTGGTTTAGGACAAATCTGTTAAAGAATCTGCAAAGGAGGGCCCCTCCAGGAAGCAAACCCACACGGGCCCTCCTCCCCAACTGGTTCGGGAAGAATTCCTCGGAGAGAGGTGGAAAGAACCTGTTTATTTGACAGACACAGCACCCCCCAGCACACAAAATGAACAATACCAGATGACACCGCTCTGAGAAAGATGACAAAATCAGAAAGTCTCTTTCGGGGGGGGTTGCTCTGTTCTCAGTCCCTCCGGCACTGGGCAGCTGCTGCAGGCCAAACGGTGCAAACCCTCAGTGTTCCCAGGTCCCAGTCTGGAGCAGGTTTGAGATGGTCACAGAAACAGGAGAGGAGAAACAGTCCAGGAAGGAATGTGGACTGTTTAGCTAGAACTAGCTTATAAGCAGAGGCCAAAGCAGAGCAGAAGCGAGAGCAGAAAAGAGAGCAAGCAAAGCAGCAAGCTGAAAGCAAGAAGCTAAAACAGCCCTAGGTACTGTCCGTCTCTGTGTCCCTGATAAGAGAAACCCAAACAAAACTTCCATGTTGGAGAGTTTTTCAAGAATGACTTAAAGAAAAGGCCATGAGACATACAATTGAGAGAAAAGTATAGGGGAAAAGTAAAAGCAGTTTCTAACAGCTCTCAGCCTTCTGATTTGTATAAACAATTAGACTCTCTTAGGCATCATTCTATAAACAATGGAGTTCTCAGATTGTCTTCCCATAATAAGCAGAACACCGTCTCTGGGAAGGCCTGCCATCCTGAGAACAGATGTAGAAGTTTTGGGAACACTGGTTTCTGTTTTAGTTTCTGGTTTCTGTTTTGGTTTCTGTTTTTAATAAACAATTGTAGGTATTCTAAAACAAAGGGAGTGGTTAGAAGTTTCTCTGTTAGCCTATCATGACATTGGATTACAGAATATTCATGGCGTTCGTTAGCACTGTTATTTAAGGTGATTGATTGATCAATAAAGTTGGAGTTCGATGCATTACCAGGATGGTCGTTCTCCCCTTCACTTCAATATATGGTGACCTCCGACCGTGATAGCGAACACCACGGGGAAGCGAACGCCACGCGAAGTGAAGTCAGGTTCGGGTTCCGTAAGATCGAAACTGCAGCCGGAACGGCGAAGAAGCGCGGAAGACAAAGCGGAGGGTAACCCGCCGGCCCGCGCCGCGCTGCGAGCGACTATACAGATAGGCTCGTCCGATACATGCGGCCGCGACCTTGATTTGAAGAGCTGCAACGTGCGCACATAGGTATGGAAAGGCAAGCCGCATATGAACTTTTTATTACCCTTTTGCAAAAGCGGCAAATTAAGGGAATAGATTTACAGAAAGATTTACCGGGTCTTTTAATTTATGGCCTAGAAAGGGGGATCTTTATAAATCCTCACACAGTTCACGAATTGTTGGAGTGGCGTAGATTTGGTGATTTATTGTGGCAGGCTACGTTAGATGATGATAAAACTGCTAAGAAGTGGGGTAAATTATGGCGGGTCGTTAACACCGAGCTTTTGCAAATTCAGGCTGAAAAAAGGGCTGCTCACCAGGCTACTGCCGCTTACGATCGTAACAAAGAATGCGATCAAGATAGGGAATTTGATAAGAACGCGGGAATTCCTCTTGGCCCCGCGACGCGGACAGTTTTATTATCTGCTTCACCACCTCCCTCGGAAAGCCAGGCTATGAGTCACACTATGAGCCAGGCGCAGTCCGCCTCGCTGCCCGCCGCGCAGCCCCCCTTAACGGGCCAGGCTACAAGCCCGGCTACGAGCCAGCCTACAAACCAGGCTACGCAGACTGCTTTAGTACCCGCTTCGCAGCCCCCCCTAACGAGCCAAGCTCCGCGGGGTGCCTTGTTGTCTGCTTTGCCGCAGGCTACACAGGCACCTTTGAGTCTCCCGTACCTGCTGCGTCTCAGCAGCTGGGGCCAGATACGTGTACTCCATTCCCGACAAGCAATCAGCCGGTCCCTGGGTCGGAAATCGGCTTGGCGGCGGCGATCGCGAGGGAAAGAGATGCGTGGGCTGCCCTGGCCAAAGATGCAATTGAAAAGGGAGATCAGGAGCTGATAAGTTCGGCTCGGGAACTGGCTTGTCCAGTTGTCTTTAACCCTCAGGCTGGTGGAGGAATTCAAGCCGCAATTAGTGCTCTTGACTGGAAGCTGTTATCTCAGTTGCGAGCTACTGTTAGTCAGTTTGGCTTTAAGAGTGGACCAGCTAAGCAAATGCTCGATTATATTTTTAACACCAGTATCCTCCTCGTTAATGATTGTCTTGGCATAGTTAAATTAATCTTTACCTACCATCAACAATTGCTGTTTAATGATCATTGGTGGATACTTGTTAGTGAGTGTGTGGTAGTTCAGAGACAGCCGGGTGACCCTCTGCATGGTGTCACTGTTGATGAACTTATGGGTCTGGGACGTTTCCTTCGTACTGATGCACAAGCTTTAATAGGTCCGGAAAAGTGCCGGGAGGCAATGCGGTTAGTCAGACTCGCGATAGATAAGGTAAAAGAACCAGGAGGGGTACCAGTGTATATGGGAATTAAGCAAGGCAAAGATGAGACATTTGGCGCTTTTGTTGATAAAGCTGCGGCTGCAATTAAGAGAGCTGGCGTGCCAGAATATTTGCGCAGGGTCCTACTCAGGCAGTGTGTCCTTCAAACTTGTAATTCTGCTACTAGAAACATACTTAACACTCTAGGTGCAAATTGGACTATCGAGGAAGCATTAGAGGGGATGGCTCTTATTCTTACCAGGCAGCAAGCTTTTGTGGTAGATGCACTTAAGCAGATAGGAATAGGTTTTCGAAAGCAGGCAAGGTCCTCTCAAAGTCAGGTGTTAGCCGCTTTTGCACCTCTTCAAGTGTCAGCTGCGTTTGCAACATCTAATAAAGAGGGCCGCACGAAATGCTGTCCATGCGAAGGCAAGGGCCGCTTGCGCCGGGAATGCCAAGCACCAACAGAAGTCATCGCTGCATCATCGGTACCTTTTCCTGCCTCTAATCCCCCACAACAGGGAGCCACCGTGGGCGAAGCTGAACCGCCGCGAAGGGAGTGACCCGCAGCGCAAAGCAGAGATGAATTAGTAGAAGGACTTAACAGGACTTTGGGCTTATAGTTACGGTAAAGGGATTTTCCATATGGTTTACGGATTAACGGAAATGTGTGAATTCGGTGATTTATGGTAGAATTGCAGTGCTGTGCTACTCCGAACTCGGCACGGGCGCGCCGGAGGCAGCGGCGGGAAAATCAAAAGCTGCCGCCGCAGGAGCCGCCGCGCGGGAGCGGCCGCGCCGCCCCAAGAACGGAGCCGCCGCCGCAGAAACCAAGCTGCGCCGCGCCGGAAGTGAACAAAGAGCACCGCGGGGGGAGCGACCGGAGCCGCATCGCCCTCATGTGTGAACTGGGGGCCAGATGTCCACGGGCGGCCAGTTGCTGCTTGGGAACAGTAACTGGACATCAGAGAGCAGGTGATGGAGGAACAATCATGCTGTGCATTGATAGTTTTCGTCCTGCTGTTTAGATCGACCAACATCTTTTCTGGGCTCTGATGAGTGTCCAGCGCCATCCATTTTCAGGGCTAGTTACACACTCCTTAGCGGATTCCGACTTCAGAGTGCTTTTTCAAGCAGGAGCGTTTCTCCCTCCCCCCGTAGCCGGCAAAAGCTACAGTTTAAGATCTAACAGCCGTAATAATCGTGACTCTTGTCAACAAAAGAAAAGATTCCTATTGCAATTAAAAGATTAGTGAAACTAAACAAGCGACACCAAGGACTGTTGCTGTCAGGATGTTTTTCACCTAAGTTAGAGAGATCTTTTGTTCTCCCCAGCACAGACTGTAAAGCAGAAATCAGCGTAAATGAATGCGAGAGTCAAATTTCGGTCGATTTGGCTCGGCATTGGTTATGCTGTCTTGGAAACATCTGTATTACCAGAGACTTTGAACATCAGAAGCCCGGATGGCTGGGCCGGTGGAACATTAGACTTTAAAGCTGTGTTTTGAAAAGTTTAAAAATGTTGAGATGTGTTGGATTGATTGTATGAGTGAGATGTAATGAGTGTGTTTTTTGTATTCTTTAAGCTTTGTTTAGATGTGATAGATGTAAAAGCAAACACTGAATTCAAAAGAATTTTTTCACAGGTGCACCTTAAATGAATTGTGTTTAAGTGTATTTAAGTATAAAAATGCTATAGCAAACACGTGAAGAAAGTTATTTTAGCTTAATATTTTAGAATCAGGCCTGTAAGTAAGCTATAGTAAATGCTATATATTATTCCTATGGTAAGTTTTATCTGTTATTAAGTAGTTTAAGTTAAGTTATCAATTAAGTGCCATTAAATGTTAAGGTTAAAATTGTTGAGCTTGTTTTCGGTTGGGTTCGAGGTCTTCTAAGTTTAAATTATATATAGGTTTGAGTTGTGTGAGATTTAAAGAAAATTAAATTTTGTTAAGTATTATTAAGTAAGTTAAGTTAGATTCTGTTAAGTTTGAATTAGATTTAAGTGATTTTACATGATTTGCAAATAAGTCTGTTAAGTTAAATATTTTAAGTGCCTTAAATGCATACTATCTTTTCACCACTCCAAATTAACAAAGGACTGAGAATCTCCCAGTTGATGCCATTTGAGCCAAATGACTAAAGGATTACAAACTGAAAACTGACTTTGAACATTTCTGGGAAGCTCATGAAAAAAGGTGGATGTGATAACTTCAAGGACAGAAAGAATCATTTTCAGCCTTGTTTACGTCTCTCCAGGTTGCATGAATGAAAACAGTTAACAGCTTTCTTTTCTTAGTCCAATTACCACCTGTCGTGCAATGCCTGATAAGGCCTTAACACGCGGTTGCCAGACGACCTGGGAATATAATTGGGAGTGGGCACTACGGAATGAGACAGGGCTAAACACTGCTTCAGCTTCAGACCTTTATAAATCTCATGAGCAAAAATCTTAGCTTATTATCAGTGGGAGGTACAGTGTATTTTGAAAAGGGGTTAAAGCTCAAAGTACATCATATATAGCCTCAATAAGATGTAGAAAACCGGTGCCTTTAACACAACATTCTGTTGTAGGCCCTATAAGAAGAGATCCCAATCAAGCATTAGATAATTGCAGTTCAGCTGTGATTACTCTAAATTTCCAAAGGATGAGTCAGCATAAACAGACATGGGCTACTCTGGATTCATCTCTAAACCTGGAAATAGTGTCCAAACAGCTTTATAACCAGTGTAAAGGCTCTACTATTATGACACCTAAGAAATTACCCACAGGAATATTTCTAATTTGCGGAGATAGAGCCTGGAATGGAATACCAGCCCAAGCGCAGGGTGGATCTTGTTATTTAAGCAAGTTATCATTATTCCACCTCTGAGCACTGGTTCTGATCCTTCTCCACAGGATCACATTTCTGACACTGAGTGTCCTGTTTATCCTCAGGCCTTTGGTGCAGCTGAGCCCTGGCAGAGCGGGGTCTGCACTTCTCTTGACATCTGGTAATGCCTCCTCCACAAGAGTTTCTATGAGGAAAAACTTCACCATTATCTTACCTTGTTGTATCCAAAAGATGGTTGGTAGAATGATATAGAAGACCTGGCAAACTAACATCTTTTCTCTCAAAGAAAAAAACAGGGGAAATGTTGGAGAGTTTTTCAAGAATGACTTAAAGAAAAGGCCATGAGACATACAATTGAGAGAAAAGTATAGGGGAAAAGTAAAAGCAGTTTCTAACAGCTCTCAGCCTTCTGATTTGTATAAACAATTGGACTCTCTTAGGCATCATTCTATAAACAATGGAGTTCTCAGATTGTCTTCCCATAATAAGCAGAACACCGTCTCTGGGAAGGCCTGCCATCCTGAGAACAGATGTAGAAGTTTTGGGAACACTGGTTTCTGTTTTAGTTTCTGGTTTCTGTTTTGGTTTCTGTTTTTAATAAACAATTGTAGGTATTCTAAAACAAAGGGAGTGGTTAGAAGTTTCTCTGTTAGCCTATCATGACATTGGATTACAGAATATTCATGGCGTTCGTTAGCACTGTTATTTAAGGTGATTGATTGATCAATAAGTTGGAGTTCGATGCATTACCAGGATGGTCGTTCTCCCCTTCACTTCAATACTTCCACTCTTCAAAGCCTGTCTTAAAGGCACAGAACAGATGAATGGGGATACAAGCATCATAACGTCACCCCAGGACATTCCACCCCTTATCCCCATATCATCAACATACTACCACACATCATGCATTATTCATACAAAATTTCCATCTGTTCCCCCAAAATTTACAAACAATACCCATCATGACTTCATCACATCCCCACACTGGACCACTGAATCCAGGCCCTATACTACAGAGCTGCAGGATTCCCCCTTTTCACTTTAGTCACTTAAAGCTCCATCTTTCACTTGCTCAGACCTTCGACACTTACGCATTTCCTTCTCCATCTTCCACTTGCCCAGACCTTCAACACTTACACATTTCCTTCAATCTCATGTCTGTATGGTTTAATGTACAGACAATGGCAGTAACATCCAATGAACAGTGATACTGCACATCATTCTTACCCCACGATCAGATCTCCCTGAGGTGCACATCGTGTTGTTCCATCTCTTTGCATTATCCACCACGTGCAACCTGGTCCCTGAGCAAAGACAACCCCACAAATGGGTTTGTCTGTACTCGAGGCAGAATTGATCCACACAGTCTTCCCTAACAAACCTCTGATATGTACCACTGGGACTTTGTCTCCTTCTATTACATTCAGGGACTCAGACTGGGCAGGACCTGCTCGGTTGGTGGAACCTCGGGTGTTAACTAACCAGGTGGCCTTTGCTAAATGCTGCTCCCAATTTTTGAAAGATCCCCCACCCAAAGCTTTCAACTGGGTTTTTAGTAGTCCATTGTACCTCTCCACTTTTCCTGCAGCTGGTGCATGGTAGGGGATATGGTACACCCACTCAATGCCATGTTCCCTGGCCCAGGTGTTGATAAGGCTGTTCTTGAAATGAGTCCCGTTGTCTGACTCGATCCTCTCAGAGGTGCCATGTCTCCACAGAACTTGCTTTTCCAGGCCCAGGATGGTGTTCCGGGCTGTAGCATGAGACACAGGGTGGGTTTCCAACCATCCAGTGGTGGCTTCCACCATGGTCAGCACATAGCGCTTGCCCTGGCGTGTCTGGGGCAGTGTGATGGAGTCAATCTGCCAGGCCTCCCCATACTTGTACTTGGACCACCACCCACCGTACCACAGGGGCTTCACTCGCTTGGCCTGCTTGATGGCAGCACACGTCTCACAGTCATGGATAACCTGAGAAATACTGTCCATGGTTAGATCCACCCCTTGGTCTCATGCGCACTTATAGGTGGCATCTCTGCCCTGGTGGCCTGAGGCATCATGGGCCCATTGAGCTGGGAATAACTCTCCCTTATGTTCCCAGTCTAGGTCTATTTTGGACACCCCTATCTTTGCAGCTTGGTCTACCTGCTCATTGTTTTGTGCTCCTCATTGGCCCTACTCTTGGGTGCATGGGCATCTACATGGCGGACTTTCACAGGTAGCCTCCCTACCCTGGTAGCAATGTCTTTCCACTCATCAGCAGCCCAAATTGGTTTCCCTCTACGTTGCCAGTTAGCCTTTTTCCACCTCTCCAGCCATCCCCACAGAGCATTGGCTACCATCCATGAATCAGTGTAGAGGTAGAGCTTTGGCCACTTCTCTCTCTCAGCAATGTCTAGGGCCAGTTGAACAGCTTTGAGTTCTGCAAGTTGGCTTGATCCACCTTCTCCTTTGGTAGCTTGTGCAACCCATCGTGTGGGGCTCCATACGGCTGCTCTCCACTTCCGGTTCATCCCTACGATGTGACAGGAACCGTCAGTGAAAAGAGCGTAGCGTGTTTCCTCTGGGGGCAGTTGGTTATAGGGAGGAGCCTCTTCAGCCCGTGTCACTGGTTCTTGTTCCTCTCCATGTGTGACACCAAAATTCTCACCTTTGGGGCAATTTGTAATTATCTCCAAAATCCCAGGGCGATTCAGTTTACATATACAGGCGCGTTGAGTGATAACAGCAATCCACTTGCTCCATGTAGCACTGGTGGCATGGTGAGTGGAAGGAACCTTGCCTTTGAACATCCACCCCAGCACCGGTAGTCGGGGTGCCAGGAGGAGTTGTGCTTCAGTGCCTATTACCTCCGAGGCAGCCTGGACTCCTTCATAGGCAGCCAAGATTTCCTTCTCTGTTGGAGTGTAGTTGGCTTCAGACCCTCTGTAGCTTCGACTCCAAAATCCCAGTGGTCGACCCTGAGTCTCCTCAGGCACCTTCTGCCAAAGACTCCAGGACAAGCCATGGTTCCCGGCTGCAGAGTAGAGCATGTTCTTTGCCTCTGGTCCTGTCCTGACTGGGCCAAGGGCTACTGCATGAGCAATCTCCTGTTTGATCTGGACAAAGGCTTGTTGCTGCTCAGGGCCCCACTGGAAATTGTTCTTCTTGCGGGTGACCAGGTAAAGAGGGCTCATGATCTGACTGTACTCAGGAATATGCATCCTCCAAAAACCTATTGCATCCAAGAAAGCTTGTGTCTCTTTCTTATTGGTGGGTGGAGACATTGTTGTGATCTTGTTGATGACATCTGTGGGAATCTGATGCCGTCCATCTTGCCACTTCACTCCCAGGAACTGAATCTCACGAGCTGGTCCCTTTACTTTGCTCTTTTTAATGGCGAAACCAGCTCCCAGGAGGATCTGGATGATTTCCTTCCCTTTCTCGAACACTTCCGCAACTGTGTTCCCCCACACAATGATGTCATCAAGATACTGCAGATGTTCTGGCTCCTCTCCCCTTTCTAGTGCAGTCTGGATCAGTCCATGGCAGATGGTGGGGCTGTGCTTCCACCCCTGGGGCAGTCGGTTCCAGGTGTACTGCACGCCCCTCCATGTGAAAGCAAACTGAGGCCTGCATTCTGCTGCCAGAGGAATGGAGAAAAATGCATTGGCAATGTCTATAGTGGCATACCACCTTGCTGCCTTGGACTCAAGCTCGTACTGGAGCTCTAATATGTCTGGCACGGCAGCACTCAGTGGTGGAGTCACTTCATTCAAGGCACGGTAGTCTACAGTCAATCTCCATTCCCCGTCAAATTTTCGCACAGGCCAAATGCGGCTGTTGAAGGGTGAGTGGGTCTTGCTGACCACCCCTTGGCTCTCCAGCTCTCGGATCATCTTATGGAGGGGGATCACAGATCTCGAGTGGTTCTATACTGTCGTTGATGAACTGTTGAGGTGGCAATTGGTACTCGTCGCTCTTCTCCTGTCAGGCATCCTACTGCAGATGGCTTCTCAGACAACCCAGGCAAGGTGTTCAATTGCTGAATGCCCTCTGTCTCTACAGCAGCTATTCCAATTGCCCATCGGAGTCCTTTTGGGTCTTTGAAGTACCCACTTGGAAGGTAGTCTATGCCCAAAATATATGGGCCTCTGGGCCAGTCACAATAGGATGCTTCTGCCACTCATTTCCTGTTAGGCTCACATCAGCTTCCACCAAAGTGAAATCCTGGGATCCCCCTGTCACACCAGCAATAGAAACAGACTCTGTCCCCACATGTCTTGATGGGATTAATGTGCATTGCGCACCAGTATCGACCAAAGCTTTGTACTCTTGTGGTTCCGATGTGCCAGGCCAACAAATCCACACAGACCAGAAAACACGATTTTCCCTGGCCTCTACCTGGCTAGAGGCAGGGCCCCTCTAAGCCTGGTTATCCTTCTTTCCCTGGGCGTATGTTTTGGATGTTCCTTCGAGGGGATCAGACATGTCATCATCATCATACCTGGCCGGTCGGCTACGGGCAACTGGAGCTGCTTTCCTCCTGGTGGCTTCCTTCAGTTCACGCACCTGTCATGCCAGAACAGCAGTAGGTTTCCTATCCCACCTTCTCATGTTTTCCCCACTGTGGGATCTCAGTCTCTCAGAACTGGGGTGGATGGTGAAGGGCCAAGTTAATTGGAGTGTGAGATACAGGGTTTAAGATCTCTGTACAGGGGGGTCTAGAGAGGTAAGATGGAGGAATTGGGGCGTGCCCTTCTCCTTCTTCTTCTTCCTCTAGGCCTCCATCTTCTGTGGTGATGTTGGCACTCCGGGATTGGACCTTACTAGGGGAACACTGGTTAATAAGGGTAGAGGGTATTGGAGAAAAATGATAAATATTGTATACGTAACTCCGGGTATAAAGATAGGTGGCCGCCCCAGGGGCTCTCAGTGTGTGCCCATGGCTGACTGCTGAGCAGAACTCTGTCAGGCCAAGAGAAAATCTTTTAGATAAGCAATTAATAAACACCGAGACCGAGAACAAATCTGAAGCTTCCTCTCGTCCTTTCGAACCCCGGGGGCCCAAGGCCATCTTTGGGCTTTTCCCAGACCATCTAGACAGCACCAAAATCCGACACCCCACAATCACAGGTAAAACCACAGCTCAGCTCGTGGGGTGTACCTTCTCTCACCATCTGGGAAACGTCTGCCTTGGAGACCAGAACCTCGGATCTGTACTGCTGAAATTTGGAGAAGGTCTTCTTTAATCTTCTCTCTAAGCTTCTTATGGTTCTCCTCTATCTTATCCTCTAAATTCTGCAGATGTGTTTCTACCGCTGCGATTCTGGCATGTGGGGCCAAGTACAGCATCTGCATATGCTCAGAGCTTCCTTGCCATGTCAAGCACCGTCTCACCCCTCTCATCCCTCTTCATGATGGCTAAGGCAGAAGCATATTCATGTGGCCCAAGTCGTACAAGTTTCTGCCACATCACAGACGTGCATGGTACTAAGTCTGGGTTCCTAGTTGTTACATCATCTGAGAAGATAATCTCTGCCACTGCCATTTCTCTCAGGTGTTGGATCCCTTGCTCTATTGTCTTCTACTGAGTTTGCTGCATATAGAGATCGTCCGCACACAGGTATCTTTCTGCTACACTTCTTAGGACCCGTTCCCAGAGGCTGTGAGGGTTAGCCCCCCTCATCATTCCTTGGTCTATGACAGGATCCTGTGACAGGGATCCCAAATGCCTGGCTTCAGTGCCATCCAGAATTGTAACCTTGCCTGCAGCATCCCAGAGACGGACAAGCCAACTAATTATGGATTCATCAGACCTTCGAGTGTAGTCCTTCCATAGGCCACGAAGGTCCTTCAGGGAAAAGGACTCAATATTTGCATCTGATCTTGCACCTGCTGCTTTGACTCCTGATTTTATGTCAGGAGGCATTGAGGTTCCTTCTCCTTCATCATCATCATCATCATCATCATCATCCACTGGTTGATTGGTCTTGTCCGTGCATTTCCTACTTCTAGTGCTGGTAGCAACAGCCATGGGTTTAGCTGCTGGCTTCGAGCCTGGAGTGTTAGCTGCAGCCTGAGCCACTGGGACAGTTGCTGATTGATCTCCCTGCCCCCCTGCCTCTGTCTGCTGCCCGACAGTATCTAGCAGTGTGCGATAAGCATATGCCAGGGCCCAGCTCACTGCAATGACCTTCCTCTCCTTAGGCTCATCCTGGTACTTCTCTTTCAGATATTTCTCCACCTCATCTGGGTTCTGAATTTGTTCATGGGGAAAATCCCAGACTATAGGGTCAGAGAATTCCTTCAGGATTTGGCCCATATCCTCCCATTTCCCACACCACTTAGGGTTTTCCACACTGGGGTTTACTCCTGAGTCAGGGGTCTCATCAGCCCGTCTAGAAATCTCAGCCCTCATTCTAGAGAAGCAGCAGGTTGTATAGAGGTAGGTTACCAGATTGAATACCAGGAAGATGGTTTCTGTAACATTGAGGGGAAACTGAACATCCTTCACTAGTGATGCAACTGATTCATAGGAGAAGAAGGAAAGCAGAGGCTGAAAAACCTCATTCCCTCCTGCTCCTCCTGCAACAAACTGGATGCATAACCATAGCCATGAACCATTCATACCTGGAGCAGACCCTGGCATGTTTATAAACTTCTTGCACATCATTGCCACCAAGCCCAGCAGGATAGCTACTCTGGTCACTGCCCCTCTGATGTAAAAACTACGTATTAGGGGCAATATAAAAGCTATTTCTGGATAAGAAAATAAACCTAGGGACCAGAGGGGTATTAAAATCTCAGAAAGCCCTAGGGACCAGAAATGCATGCAAACCTTCACCCCAATAAACATTATGAATTCAAAAAGCATGGCTATTAGCTGATTTAAACGAATGCAGAGTAATAGCAACCAAAATGCAGTCAAAACAGGGTTTTTCCACTCTCTCTCAAGCCCCACGTTTGGGCACCAATATTTTGTCCTGGTTTAGGGCAAATTTGTTAAAGAATCTGCAAAGGAGGGCCCCTCCAGGAAGCAAACGCACACGGCCCCTCCCCCCAACCGGTTCGGGAAAAAATTCCCTGGAGAGAGGTGGAAAGAACCTGTTTATTTCAGGCACAACACCCCCCAGCACACAAAATGAAAAATACCCAATGACACTACTCTGAGAAAGATGACAAAATCAGAAAGTCTCTTTCGGGGGGGGTTGCTCTGTTCTCAGTCCCTCCGGCGCTGGGGCAGCTGCTGCAGCCAAACCTTCGGTGTTCCCGGGTCCCAGTCCGGAGCAGGTTCAAGATGGTCACAGAAACAGGAGAGGGGAAACAGTCCAGGAAGGAATGTGGACTGTTTAGCTAGAACTAGCTTATAAGCAGAGGCCAAAGCAGAGCAGAAGCGAGAGCAGAAAAGAGAGCAAGCAAAGCAGCAAGCTGAAAGCAAGAAGCTAAAACAGCCCTATGTACTGCCCGTCTCTGTGTCCCTGATAAGAGAAACCCAAACAAAACTTCCACTCTTCAGAGCAAGTCTTAAAGGCACAGAACAGATGAATGGGGATACAAGCATCATAACGTCACCCCAGGACATTGAGGAAACAAATGTGTCTTCAGCTGACACAGTCTCTGCACACAGCTTTCTCCCCCTTCTCCTGGTGCCTTTCCCTGACTCCAGCAAGAGCTGCAGGAAATGCTGTGTGAGCCATGATGATGGAAGAGCTACTGATAAAAACACTGGGGTGATGCTTTCAGAGGAGTCATGAATGGAAGACTGACCAACCTTCCAGCCAATGGTATGCCAAAAGTTTCCATTCTTTAAATAATTGACTGCAATAAATTAGTAAAAAGAAAGATACGGAAACAAATTAAATCTCCCACAGCTGCTGGCTTTCCTCAGGCCCCATGGCCTATGTATTGCTAGACTTACTTCATTTAGGCAGAATATTAACTGCCCTGACTTGTTGGAGACTGACCACAAGGTCTCATCTGTGGTGGGCAGTCACTAAAATTAGCTCAGCAGAGGCATCTTCAGCTGTCCAGGTGTAGCAGAAATATATATTCTCTGCTTCATGACTGTGTGGCAACAGCTGCTGGTGTGGATGTGTCAGCATTGCTTCATGGATTACTCCTGGGAAGGAATTGTGTGCACAGGCACAGTGTGATGGCTTCAATCTCCGCTAATTACTCCAATCGGATGATGGCCAGAACTTGTAGGCAAAAAGCATCATGACAGAATGATTTACAATATTCTCCAAACTACTCCGGTGATTTTGATTCTCTTACTCATTGGGTTCAGTGTCTGGCCTCAAGAAATGATTCCAGAAAGAAAAGGAAAACCTCAGCTTGCAAGTTAGAGTGCAAGTCTTTAATCTGCCATTTTTGCAGCATGTACAAACAACTTTTCAACATATTTGCAAAAAACTCTCTTAGTTCTTGCTATACCTATCCAGAACCTGACTCTCTCCTCGTTTTATTTTGATTTGAGATCCAAGCATGATTTTTTTCTGGACAGGAAAGTAAGAACCAGCTGCAAATACAGACTACAAGTGTGAATCTATACTGCAGGAACTGAGCTGTAGCTTGGAATTAAAGGCAAGAAGTGATGCCATGGTAAATGTGAACATTTAGTGCTGGCGTAGGAGCCTTCTGCAATGCTCCACCAACCCACGGTTCACATTGCTACAAACTCCCTTTCCGATGTTACAAAGAGTGTTGAAGAACTGGCTGTAAGTAAAAAAAATAGCCAGAATGATAATTTTTGTTAACATGGCAAACAATGACTATCTAATAATTCAGAGCTCATAGCAGTGAGTATTCAGATTTCCACTTAGTATGTGCTGGCAGTTTTAATTTGAAATCAACAGGTTTATCCAAATCAAGTAATCCATAGGAATTTATTTACTCTATGATCTAACTAAAAACTCCTCATTGTCTGATAAGTTTAGCAGAAATTTGCAAAGTCAACAGTCCACAGATTTTCATTTCTTGTTCAGTGGCTATTCTGCAGGAAAGCTTTTACAGACTAATCAGTTTGGATGTAATTAAAATGCCAGTACATTTCATCTAGCCATTTTGGTATTAGAAACAAAACCATATGACTGCACAGCCTTTTAAAAAATATTTTGAAATAAATTTTCAAATCAACAGTCTGAGTAGGACTCAGAATAAAAACTCTACCAAACTTCAACTCCATTGGAAGATTCCCTTGTCACCCAGTGAATCAACTCTACATTCAGAAGATTAAAAGTCCCAATGATGGTGGTTTTGGTATGGTTAGGAATTGGGGAAGGGTGTTCTCCCTTCTCAGCTCCATGCTGCAGTGCCTTTGGGATGTGGCCTGCTGGCCGTGGTTTGTGCAGCCCTGGTATTTCTCCATGAGGCAGAAAGTGCAATTGCATTTCCAGCCCAGAGCCCGTGAGGAGTGGGGCGTGCAGAGCTGTGCCAGACCCAGGCCAGCAGCTGTGCCACCAGAGGGTTTTGGTTCCTGCCCAGGGCAGCTGGTGCATCTCCTCCGTGAGTGCCTCCCCTTGCCAGGTGCCCATGGACAGCAGGTGCAGGGTTCTGCAAGGGGCATGGAACAGGGTGGGGATGTCTACTGGCAACAGAGTGCAGCGGAGAGCAAACAGTCCAGGATGTTCCTGGAGTGTGTGACAGAGAACTCCTGACACAGCTGGTGACTGAGCCAGTGAGGGAAGGCACTGCTGGGCCTGCTGTTTGTGAGGAGAGAAGGGCTGCTGGGTGACAGGAGGGCTGGAGGCGGCCTTGGGCTCAGTGATCACAAAATGCTTGTGTTTGGTTCCCAGAGAAGGAACGAGAGATATTGGGGAAGTGTTGATGTGCAACAAATTGTGAATTTTTTAAGCTTTACCAGGCAGTGCTTAGTTGTACCTTCCCTCACACCAATGGTTAATGTGTGCAAGTGGATGTCTTAGCCTTGAGAATAAAGACAGTGGGCCTACTGAGGAAGTAGCTGCAATGCATTCAAGGAGAAGAAGGCTCTTAACCATGGGAAGAGAATTTGAGGAATGGGATATTCACCACATGACCCCCAGAGACCCTCAAGAGACCCCTACTCTAGATGTCAGTAATTTTGGTGAAGTGATTTTAACATGTCAAATATTTTGGGAGAATGTTTAGCATGTGAGTTTGAGCAAAGTAATGAATAAAAATAATGAAAGTAATGTCTTAGTTCCATGGATACTAACACGTGGCTGTGCATGTTTCAGGGAAGTGATTCCTCACACAACCAGCACTGAAATAAAGTAATGCCTCTTTTCTCACACTGAGCTGGCATTGTGGATCGGGCCCTGCTTGGTAACTTTCATTTTGGTCATTCCTATTGAAGCATAAAGAATGGTTGAAATGAAATCTTTTCCACCTGTTTCCCTTTGGTTTACCTGTTTGAGGGTTAAAATTCTGTGGTGCAGGTGTGCTGGGTGTGTGCAGAGCAGTGCAGCCCCAGAAACCCCTTGGCTTGCCCACAAGTTGTCATGCCTTGTTGCCAGGTGTGCCCAGCTGTGGCAGGAGAAGGAGCCCGCAGTACAGTGGGCACCGTGCCCTGCCCAGCCGGGGCTCTCTGGCACAGAGCAGCAGCAGCGCCAGCACCGTTCAACCCGCTCCTGCCTTGGCTTCCCCTGGCACACAGAAGCCTCTGGAAATCAGCACCGCCAGTGGCGTTCCCAGCTTGGAGCAGCTGCTGCTGGCGGGCAGATGCTGCCAGTTCGACTGCTGCCAAAGGGAAAGAAAGGCAGAGATGTACCCACACCAGAGCCCTGGGTATGTCCAATAAAGGTGCAAATATGTGGGGAGATTTGTTAGGAAGGATTTCAGCTGTGATGCCAACAGTGGCTTCTCTCCTGGTTCTGTGTGTTCTGGACGAGTAATGCAATGGTTGGCTCTGACAATTAAGAAGCAGATGTTATGTGGATGTTCAAATGTGTAATGATGGTATTGTGATATATCCTCCCATAGTCCTGTTTCCCGTCCTCCTTGTAATAGCCTTGGTAGTCAGGGCATTTGGGGAGGGCTGGCTTGTGACCAGCAGGCAGGGTGTAACGACACCTGACCTCCAGTCAGGATGCAAGAAAGTAATCTCCACCAATGGGCAGCAGAGAAAGAGTTGACTGACAAAACTTTTGGAGGAGCTAAGGGTATAAAAGGCAGAGCATCCTTTTTGTAGATGAGCACGTGGCTGCTAGTCACAGAGACTCCCAATGCTGCAAGTTTTCCTTAGTCAGTCCTTTGTTTAGGTTTACTAAACCTTTAAAAGTGAGAGTCATTTCTCACATGTGCAATGCTGTGGACCATTTTCTTGGCCTGTTTTCCTTTGCTTGAGGCCCATTTGAGTGCTCAGCTGGGGTACAGGCTGTAGGTCCTTGGGGCACTCTTGGAGTTCCTCTTGGATCCCTGAACAACAGGGTTTGGCCCATGAGGGGATTTTGTGCTGCTTTGTGACAGATGAGAATTTCCCAGGCTCTTTTGTGTTTGCTGTAGGGAAGGTTGGTTATTGCTTTGCATAAATTCACAGACCAACATGGAGCGTTTGCTTTGTGATGTCAGGGCATGGTTGCCACATCGTCATAGTGGCATCAGAAGGTTGTCTTGGTGCATGGAAGGCCTGAGTGTCAGAGCAGCCCTAGGCCTTGCTCGCATCAGGAGAACCCTCCTGGTTTGAGCATTGGTCAGTGGGCAGCTGCACTCTGACAGGGCACTTGTTTTTCTAGTGTTGGAGAAAACTTGCACAGCACTGGGACAATGATCCACCATCTGGCCACAGCAGCTTTTGCTGCCTATGGTGTTTGTTTTTCCGCATATTACGTTGCACACTTTGTTCGTAAGTAGAGTTTTCCATTCTACTTCGGTAAGGGTGTATCCTAACCTGGCTTTTGGATGTCTTCCTGCTCTTTCTTGGTGGCTGAGTTTCTGATTTTGAAACAGAAAGAGCATTAGGATGCCAGTGGTTTGGTAAAGCTCCTGTCAAGAGGTTCAGCTAAAAGGGGGTGTCTGTAGCCACAGGAGCAGCATTTACAGGGGAACCTGCAGTGCTACCGTTCCCTCCACGGGAGAGTCTGTGGCAGCAGGGTCTGTCATTTCCTCAGGTTGCTGGGACAAGCAAGACACCTTTGAAAATGTAGACTGGCAGACCTTCTTTAAAGCCTTCCAAAAACTCTGCAGTTGTTCCCAGAATTCAGAGAAAGCTTCTTTCTTTTTAAATTTTGTCATGAAAGGATTTTACTAACTTGACCTTTTACTGAGTGCTAAAATAGTTGTTCCCTTTGAATGGAAGTGCTGCTGTGCTGTTCCACAACAGAACTGCACCACCTGCAGGGGGACTGTGGGGAAGCTTTTCTGGGCAAGGGTTTCCTGCAAGTTAATCAGAAGAAGTGCATGACACTGAGTGATAAAAAAAAAGAGTACCTGAAGGAGAAAATTTCAGAAGCTGTCTTATGTGTTTGGTAGAACAGGAGCATTGAGTGTTAAAGAAAAACACTTTGCATTTGCTTGATCATATTTGAATTCATTTACTGGCTAAACTGGCTGCAGTGTTGGCACAGCCAAGAATATTGTCCTGATCTCTTGCTGGCTGTGTGAATGAAATGTGTCTCCTGGAGGGATGTTGTGAAACAGGAAATCATCTCTGTTTGGGTTCACTTGTTCTGTGGGATTCAGCAGCCCAGGCAGTTTTCTGACAGCATCTGGTTAATTTTCCCTTCCCACTACAGGTCACCTGAAGCATGTATTCAGCAGTGCTGAAGATCCTGAGGTGAGTGAGAAAGGAACATTTCATGTTCCTGGTGTTTAAGAATTGTAGAGGAAGATGTGAGCTTGGCCAGTAGCAGTAGACTGTACAGGGCCAGCTAGGAAGGCCGAAAGAAAATCCATATTCCTGCCTGTAACAAAAATAATAACGGCAGAGATAGATATTTTTAAATTTCCTTCTCAGAGTTTAAAGAATTAAAAACCTAGTTTTGAAAAGAGAACAATGCTTGCAGACAGCAGATAGGGAAAATTTAATTAAGAGCAATTTCCTGTACAGTTGAATTAGATCATTTCAATTTAAACAGAGTGACTTAGACTCCTATTCTTACCAAACTTTATGATATCTGCTTGGAACATGAGGTGGTAGAACAGGAAGGCCATCTTGCAATGGTGCCTGCTGTATCTGAAGTGCAATGGGCACCTTTGTGGCTGGGGAGCTGCGTGGGCCAAAAGGACGCAGGGCTGGCGGCCGTGAGCAGCTGAAGATGAGGCAGCGTGGGGCCAGGGGGCCAAGAAGGCCAAGGGCACGGTGGCTGTGCCAGCAGCAGTGGGGCAGCAGGAGCAGGGCGGTGAGCGTGGCCTGTGCTGGGCAGCGCTGCGGCCACAGCTGGAGTGCTGTGTGCAGCTGTGGGCCCTGGGAAGCAGAAAGTCATGGAGGGGCTGCAGCGAGTGCACAGAAGGACAGGGGAGCTGGGCAAGGGGGGGCAGCACAAGGCCAGGGAGGAGGTGCTTAGGGAGCTTTAGCCTGGACAATGGGAGCTCATGAGGGACCTTCAGGCAGACTTCCATAGATCCCTGCCTTAGATCCAATGCTCAGCACAAGGGCTGTTTCCCTGCCAAACATCCCTTCACTGCATCCAAGTGCTTTAGACACTGGAGTGGGTAACACTTTAATATTTTGTTTATTTGTTTGTTTGTTTGTTTGCTAGAAGAAGCCTTGTGTAGTTTCTCCTTCTCCAGGGAGCTTTTTCTCAATCTTTCCTGCCCTTTTTCAGCACCGGCAGAAACACATCGCTTTCAAGTTAACGGCTCCCGTGTCTTTTGGCAGCCCAGGGCATCAGTGTGTGTTGTGTTTGGGAATTGAGCAGGAAATCAATTGCATTCCAGCTGGTGCTCAGAGATTAGAGGAGCTGGAAGGGGCTGGGCTGCATTTCTGATTCCAGCCACTTCAGCACCATCAGTGTGGTCGAGTCCAAGAGAAGAACTTGCCTGAGCACACATGCACAAAGAGTGCAGTTCCCAGAAATGCTCTGGGTCTGATTGCATTCCATAATGACCCACATGCTCCAGATTCCCCAAGAGTGAGGGTTACTGAAGCAACTGGAGAGCAATCTCGGGATTGTAGTTGAGCAGGGCACTGGCTACCAAGTTCTGATGAGTGTAGCAACAGAGAGGACAATAAAGAGGGATTTCAGTAATGAGATCTGTCTGTCTGTCTATCTATCTATCTATCTATCTATGTAACATTTACATAATTGAATCTTCCTGGCTCTGGTCCTAGGCAGTCGGAGGTGCAGAGCTCACCTAAAGCATCCCTTTCTGGAGAGAATTAGAGACATGTTCCCTCGACCAATTCTGAGCAGGCAGAGATGTTTTCCCCTCCAGATATGCTGGTTTGTTTCCCCTCAGAGTTGTTTTCCTCCTCTGGCCTCTTCTGCCCTCAAGTCCCCAGTTAATTCTTTCAATTTCTGCCTGTCCCAGAGCTGCAACAATTCCATGTTTAGGTGGTGTTTGGTGACTCTGGTCACACATGCATTACGTGACACCTGGTTTCCTTCACTGGCATCCCCAGGGCTGCGTAAGTGCATTCGTTCATGGGGCCTTAGGAGAGTCTTCTCTTTCCCTCAGCAGCAGCAGCAGCAGCAGGGAGCGGTGGCAGGGTCAGGACGAGGAGGAGGTGGCTGTCCTGGCCCTTTGCTCCCGGGCCCGAGGCCAGGAGGGCTCTGGCTGCAGCAGGGCGCTCTTCAGGCAGCCCCTGGCAGCCTCTGCACGGAGCATGGCACGCTGCCCCATCCTGCTGGTGCCACTTTTCTTCAGCAATACCCTAGCTCCTCTTCACAAGGAAAAAACTCCAGCAATCTAAAAAGAGATCATTCAAGTACAGTTCTACCTGCCTTTGCATTGTAGTTCAGGGCATGTATTTTTTGGTCTATAATTTCATGATTTTTATGAAAACATGCATTCATATCTTCACATTTTTGTGGTTTTAATTATTCATATACCTAAACACTCCATTTTAAACTCTTGATTTATTGCAGTTGGTAATTTTGAGGTAGTATATTTTAAAATGCCACAAAACAACACCTTTTGGGTAGTTTTTCACACTCTTAAAAAAAAACCCCATAAGCCATTTTAGTCTCTGTCTCTCCAAATTGGTTCCTATCGGCCTATTTTAAATCAGGGCTACAATACTTTTATAGGATTGAGAGAGCTCCAATTAAATGCACACCGGTGATTCCTCTTGTGGAATATCATGGCCCCACCGTAAAGCTTCTATTTACTTTTTTTTCTTCATTAGCTCAACTGCAAACACACATTCAGTTGCAAACTTACACAAGATGAGCAAAATCAAAATGATGTGAGGGGCCTTTGAGAGCTCCTTGCTGATCTTTCTGCTTCTTCGGCTGAGCAAGGCTCTGATCCAGGCAAAGAGATTGTACTTAGTGCTACACAACCATTTGGCTGGAACTTGCTGATTTCTAGGAACAGCTGGAGGCCTCTCTCTCCCCAGGATGTTTTGGCTGAGCCAAGCTTTGCTGGGTTTTGGCTGCAAATACCATTGCCCTTGCTTTCTTCTATCCACAAGTACCATGGCTGGGCAAAAACTGCCACGTGGGCCATCTTCCAAAGGCACTCTGGTCTGGAGTTTGTGAATGAACGAGAGCCTCATCCACTTCCAAACCACAGGAAAAAAATCAGGAAAGAAAACTTCCCATCCTTAACAAACAACTGACAATTCACAAGTGGATCTAGAGCTTCTTTACGCAATGAAAAGGAAGGCAATCTTCCAATGGAGTTGTGCTTTCGGGAGTTTTTCTTCTGACTCCCACTCCCAGCTGGCACTGGAAAAAGTCACGTCTCTGCAAGTGTCAGTGCCTTCTGTCTGCCATCAGTTGTTTTGCTGCAACAATCAGAACAAGCATCAGGCTGAAGAGAGGCTCAGCTGACGCTAGGAACAGGAGCTGCCCCAAGGAGAAAAAAGACATGAACTTTTACCTCCCAAACCCATCTCCCCAGAGGCTCAAGCAGGATTCCTCTGGTTCCCAGAAATACAAAGAAATAGGGCTGAGAAGACCCTTTGCAGCTATGTGTTCATGCCCAAGACTTTGCTGATGCCATTTGGGTTTTGCCTTTTTTCTTTTCTGTCTTTTCTGTATTCCTTGCACATCAATTTAGAGCTCTGTAGGCTACTCGATTTGTGACTACTTTTCCCAGTCCTTTTCCATGGCCTTTGCCTAAGCAGAAAGACAAACTTCCAGAGCTCCAAGCGCCAGGGGGTAGAAGGCGCCAGTGTTATCTTGGTTCTTCCTGGGACAGACCCCTGCAGGGAGCTGGTGGACTCACCATCCCTGCAAGCCTTTGAAAGAAGACTGGATGTGGCACTCGGTGCAGTGCTTTAGTTGAGGTATTAGGCCACAGATTGAATTCGATCATCTTGAAAGTGTCTGTCTTCCAAGCCAGGGATTCTGTGATTCTGTGACTGAGGCAGCTTTTCCTGCAGCCCTGCAAAGGGCTGCGGGGGCCCTTGGCCAAGGACGGGGATCAAGGCTCATGGAAAAGAAGCAAAGGGCTCAAGGCGAAGGCTGACAGGGCACAGCTGCCACAGCCTGACCCAGAGCGAGCCTCATGTCCTCCTCCTCAACCTGCGCCCTCTGCGCTGCCCTTTGCGGCGCCGGCGGCTCCTCTCGCTGCGGGGCTCCAGGGCGTGCTGGGGGCCGGGCCCTTCGTCTTCGGGAAGCGCTGGAGCCTCGGAGGCGAGCGGCTGCTGCTGTGGCCGGCAGGGGAGAGCTGCGGCTGTGGCCCCGGGCACGGCGAGCTGCCCCTATGGCCGGCTCCTGCCTCTGCTCCGGCCTCTGCTCCTGCCCTGTGCGCACAGACACGGCCGAGGGCTGCCCGGCAGCTCCGTGCCGCTCCGCAGCGGGCCCGGCCGGGCTGCTGCTCTCTGCGGCCTCTGCCCGCCGCTGCCGGCCCCGCTGCGCTCCCGCCCGCCTCTGCCGCGGCCGGGCCCACACGGGAGGCAGCACATTGCGGCCGGCTCGGAAAAGCCCTGCCCGCAAACCGCCCGCCACGGCCTCGGCCTCAGGGCACAGGCTGCCGGCGTCCTCGCAGCTGCGAGCCGGCCCGGGCTGCCTGCCGGCCTCGGCCACAGCTCCCGCCTGTGTCTCCATGGCCGCGGCTGCTCCGCACAGCGGGCTGAGCACAGCCAGCGCCAGCAACAGGTCCTCACGGGCCCAGGCTCTGGGCGCTCCGAGCCTGCCCTCCCCCGAATCCCAGCCATGAGGGGCTTGGCGTCCCAATGCATCCCCTGGGGACAGCAGAGTCGGCCGCTTAGCTCAGCCCATGGTGACACCACCAAGTGACCAATGGAAAATTCACCAAATCCTCATCAGAGACAAGAGAAAACTCCCATGGTGCCTGACAGCCTGAAGGAACTGCCAATTCCAGATCATTCCATCCATGTATGAAAAGAGGCTTTTGCATTAAAGCAGAAAAGAGTTATCAAAAAGGAGGGCAGGAACAAACAACAAAGTTATTTGGACTCATGCTTCTTGTGTCTGTTAGAAAGGCCAAGAAAATGCACTCCTTGCTCTTCTGACACAGCTCTCTCTGTTCATGATGTGGGACAGCGAGTGCTGATGATGTGCAGGAGCTGATGCAAGGGACAGGGACAAGGATGCAGCAGGCACAGTGCCAAGCTGACAGAGGGATGATCTCTGGCAGTGGCACTGAAGGAGAAGAGTTTGCAGGCAGCACAGAAAATGGCTCTTTGTTTCACCTCTTCTTTCAGTGCTGCTAAGAATATAGCCTGGAGCAAGCTGGGGACACCAGAGCATGGAGCCCTTTCCAGGCAGGGCTGCATCAGACACAAACCAGCAGGGGACTGAGGAGCCCCTGGGGTGGCAGTGAGCAACCTCGGGCTCTGCTCACTGCTGCTGGCATTTTCTATTGAACCATCTCCAAGGACTTCTGTTGTGCTCTGTATTTCTAAGGGTTTTCCCCCTTGGTTTGTTTTTTGTTGTCTCCTGCACCTTTTTTTCTCCATATTTTCCTATCCTGTCAGCAGCAGCCCTTGTCCAGAACTGGCTCTAAAATATCAGCAAAGTAGCTAGGAACAACAATGGGTGGAATCCTGCGGCTCAGGAATTCATATGCCAGAGCCCTGCCTGTGCCTCATGCTTTGTCAGGACCTCCTTCTCTGTGCAAAACTAGGGATTAGTGGAGTTTTTTTGCTGAAGACCTCCTGAGAAGCAAATGTTGTGCTAAGTGTCGGAGGAAGGAGACCCAGACACCAGTTGGTTCATCCAAGTCCAATTTATTGATCGAATAAGGCGGGTTAAATATAGTTCTTAATAAGCTTCATACATATTGCAAAAGTTGAGCTCAGGATTGGTTAGTTACATATCAACAACTACACCTACTTCTACATTCTTGTGCTTATTCTTCTGTTACATTCTGCAGATATTCAGGACTAATCTCACCTCCCTTTCCTCATGTTGCAGCAAGGTCATCCGGCATTCTTGCCTGTCAGCAGTCACTGAATCAGAGACTGCTGACCTCCCTCTTTCAGCTTAACCAGTGGCATTATGTCAGTATGGCCTTTCTCAGCTAACCAACTCTTAATAAAATCCTCCACATTTCCCCCGTTTTCTTCTTGAGCAAGAAGACTAGTCTGCATTTTTGCTATCATACGACTGACCATGTTTTGAATACAATTAAAGACACAAGGCAAAATAAGCAAAAACAGTAAAACTACACCCAGTAGTCCTATAGCATAGATCACAAGGTTCCTCAGTCATGGCCCAAGTCCTAAGTTTTTAAGCCACTCATCAATTCCTAAACCTTCTTCTTCCTTGAGATTGTGAAGTTCTTGTTGCAGTTCTTTTATCTTAGTGTGAATGGACACCGAATGATCAGACAGATTCATGCAACACATTCCCTCAAACTCTTCACATCCATGCCCTTGTGCTAAGAGCAAAAAATCTACAGCAGCTCTATTTTGCGAAACAGCATGGTTAACACTCTGCACATCTGCAGTTAACATGTCTAGAATTTGGGATGTCTTGTTCAGCTCATTTTTTGCCCAGCACCCTAATTGCTTTGCTAAATTTATAGCCTTATTGGCAGATCCTCCTGGTAAAATAGTTGAAACTACTACTTGCCTGAATGTACCCCAAAACTTTGGGTCTCCTATCTGGCTGCAGTCCAAGTCATGTATACTACGCTTTTTCCTGTTTGATGTTCGACTGAGCTGCATTAGCAAGGACACATTAGGATGAAACAAGGACAATTTTCCCAAATAACAGGGTCCACCCTGTGGCTTAGCTGGTACACCATTCCACGCCCTGTCTCCACAAATTAAAAATATCTCTGTAGGTAATTTCATTGGTGCCGTGATTTTTGTACTGTTACATTGACTGTAATACTGCGGAGAGAATTCACTCAAATTCAGGGATGAATCTAAGGTGGCCCATGTTTCTTTAGGTTGATTTAAATTTTGAACATACTGGCATTTGCACTTCCAAAAAGATCCAATTCCTCAGGAGGAGAATGCAAAGAGGTGTTAAGTGATTGGATTAGTAAGCATTGGCGATAGCCATCACTCTGACCTGCAGTATACCCTTGCTGCACTGGCAATGTGATGTTTGACATGTTAGACAAACATAAAGTTCGATTATTTATCAAACCGCAAAATTCTCCTGGAGACCACACCGGAAGTCCTACCAGGCATGTTCGAAATGGGTTAGTAATTCCTCCATGACTAAGACAAAGCGATGATTGATTAATTTGATTAGCAAGTGTTACCCATAAATTCTCTCTTGGCTGACTAAAATGCGTTATTCCTACTGCTTCACTTGCTACAGCATTGAGCAATATAATAAAAATAAACCTCATTTTTCTTTCTGCTTTCTCTGTTTTTCCTTTCTTCGTTGTCTGTTCCCTGGTTTGTTAGAATGTCTATTGTAAGGCTGAGTCAATTTCCGAATACACTGGTCTAATTCCAAATCAGCATCCTTGCTTACAGGTATAGCGTGAGGTAAGTTTAAAGGCAAATCAGCTTTACAGCGAGCTGCTATGATGCGTGAGGATGTAGTAATTTCAAGCTCTCTAAGTACTTGCTGTAATTTTCACCTTATATATGCTATGGCCACTTGTTCTGTACTCTCATAAAGTTGTAATCCTGACCTTCCTGGTAGACCAGTACTTTGCTTAAGAGCTCTATACCAGGAAGAATATTGAATCCACTTCCCAAAACAAGAGTGACACCATAAAATTCCTACTGTCCTCTGTGAATACCAATAAACCTTATTGCAATCAGCACAATGCAAAGCTACCCAAGCATAACACTTACCATTATCCTTTTTGCAAACATAACAAGGAAGTGTATATAGGAAAGGATCAGTATTAAAATTTGTCTGTGTGATCCAATCCAACCAGTTCAATGGTGGTGATTGCAAAGCCTCTTCAGCTTTCTTACTATATACAGCTACCAATTCAAGCTCCTTCTTTAATGCAAAATGTATCTTATCTCGTAATCGCTGTTCTTGTTCTTCAACACCTATAGCATGCCACGAAGCAGGGTCCCATGGAGCTACATCATCCCACAAGGCAGGGTCCCATAGATGTGAAATTGCCCTAATCATAAAAAACTAATTAGCAATCACTAATAGCCTTATTTAGATGAGGTCGTTCCCTATCTTACCTTCTTTTTCTTGTGTGTTTTCAGTTTTGCTGCTCCTAACTTTACTGGTCCTGTTACTTGCAAACTTAATTTTTTCAACTTTTCAATGCAGCAGTCTAGTGCTCTTTCAGGATTCCTTCTGAAGTGTCCTACAATAGAACGTTGCGTTAAAGGTACTAATTTTCTACACCTTACAGAGACTATACGTGATTTACTTTGAACCTTAATTCTATTCACAACACATTGTACTTCCCATCGATAATAAGCAAGAATTTTCTGTTGAGGAGACTCATAAAGATTTAAAGCTATATATGCATTTTGCCCTGTTTGTCTCCTTAATTCATCTTGCCAGCTTTTACCCCACGTGTCCTCGTGCTTACAAATGTGACACCATAAATCCCATAATGATGATTGTTCTAACCAAAAAGTTCTATCACAACCCCCACAACGTAGGGCTATCCAGGCAGCACAATGTGGATCGTGACAGTCAAGGCAATGTTCCTTTGCTGGATTTGTTAAACGAAAAGTTGATAATGAGTCAATAAAACCAATCAGCTCCTGGGCCGTCCGATAGTGACGTGTCAGTGCTCTGTCCACCGCTTACAAGTGTCCCTTCAACTGTAACAGTAGTGGTCATAGGACTAGAAGCAGTTTCTTCCTCAATCACTCCTTGTCCTCCTCCGTGAGGTGGTCCACCAGAGGCTGTATCAAAAACAGGTTTAGTCCACTTAGCAGGCACCCACAAAGGTCCTGTAGGTGAGGAAACACAAAGATATCCCCGACCCCAGTATAATACTTTTGCAGGTTTTTCCCATAATCCTGTAGTCGGGTTTTAATTTCCTGACCTGACCTCGGATGATGTTTAATTGCAGGAGGGATATCGTCTTCCCCAAAAATACATAAATGATTGATCACATACAGAACCTTAGCTAAGCATGATTGTGGGTCTGTTAAATCTTGATGCTTCTCAATATACTGCTTAAGGGTACCATTTGCTCTTTCCACTATTGCCTATCCAGTAGGAGAGTGTGGAATACCTGTCACATGCTTAACAGACCACTGATTCAAGAATTTCTGGACCCTAGCACTCACATAAACTCGACCATTATCCGTTTTGATACTCTTTGGGACTCCCATAACAGCAAAACAACTTAACAGGTGCCTGATAACATGTATAGCTTTTTCTCCTGCCTGAGCCGTAGCCTATATGTAATGACTATATGTATCTATAGTGACATGCACACACTTAACTTTACCAAATCTAGCTATATGTGTAACATCCATTTGCCATTTCTCATTTATTTCTAAACCTCGAGGATTAACTCCCATGCCTAAACCTATTCCACCATTATGATAACTACATGTTGGACATGCTCTAACAATAGCCTTAGCTTCTGACAAACTCAGCTCAAAGTGCTTTGATAATCCCTTTGCATTTTGATGATATTTACTATGTGCTTCTCTGGCCAATGTGTGCTTATCAATAGGACAAGAGTTATCAATGGGTAGGGTAACCAATTTATCTGCACGTTCATTCCCTTCTCCTAAACCTTCAGACCATTTATGACTCCCAATATGAATCACAGAATACACTGCATTTCTCTCTCGTAAAGCTTTCCTTAATTGTATCAATAACTCATACAATCGTTTATTATTCACTTCCTTAATTGCTGCTTCCTCTATTCGTCTGACTACTCCTGCAACATACATAGAGTCTGTGACCGCATTTAAAGGCTCCTGTAAGTTGGACACTGCCCATACTACTGCTAACAATTCCAAAGTTTGTAAGCTATCTGCAGGGTCTGCTGTGAGAAGTTGATGCTTCCATTGTCCTTTTTCTTGCCAGGTGACAGCAGCACACCTTGATTTCTTTCCTGCATCTGTAAAAGCTGTAATAGCTCCTGTATCCAATAATCCATAAAGGGTTATGCTTTGATGCCCATGGGTAATTTCCACTTTTTGTTTTGGTCTATTTTGTAAATCCACAGTTAAAAGTGTAACACCAGTAGAGCCAAAACCCTTTTCATCCCGCGTTTGTCCAGTAAATGATGGTATACCAGATGTCATTTGTGATAGTGGTATTAATTGTGCAATGCGTTGTCCTTTTGTTATTTTAATAGGAGGATAAAGGGTGTAAACCATGATTTGTATTTCCCCTGTATAATCCGCATCAATAACACCAGGTAATACAAATAATCCCAGCATAGTTATTGAAGAACGTCCTAATAACAATGCTCCACATCTTTATCCATTTAATATAAGAGGACCCTTTACTCCAGTTTGTATCCTCTCAGGCCGGTTCGTCATTAGTGTGACGTCTACTGCTGCTGATAAATCCAAATCGAGGCTCTCTGCTGTTGCTGGTTGCAGACAGGAGGTGACAGCGATGTTGCGTCGGCAGCTGGTGTCTCCGATGTCACGGCGGCTACTTGTGTCTGGGCGCGTATGTCCCTCATTGCCGCATCGGTAACACTTGATGAATGGTCTCGAACCTCCTTGCATGAATGCCAGTGACCCGCTTCGGAGAGGAGCAAGAGCAGCTAACACCTGATTTTGAGCAGCTAACACCTGATTTTGAGTAGACTCTGCTTGCTTTTGTAACCCTAATCCTAATTCCTTTAAAGCTTCTGCTATAAATGCCTGTGAAGCTGTTGGCATTATTGCCATTCGCTCTAATGCCTCCTCAATGGTCCAATTTGCCCCTAAAGTAGCTAACACTCTTGCATTTGCCTAACAGGTTCACCTTTTACTCCAAACTGACTAACCGTAGAACGTAACTGGGCTAACAACTTCCAACCTAAGGGAGTATATTCTGCTATATTATGTGTAAGGTTCCCCTGTGCATCATACTCTGGTGTGTATGTGACCGGACATGCGAGATTAGAAGCTACTTCCACCGCCTCGCCATCCCCCATTTGCATTACTTCTTTTGCCAAAGCAGCCCAAGCTTCCCTCCTCTGTTTAGCCATCTCCCCCCATAGACCACGGTGTGCCCCTGGGATGGGATCTGACTCTTTAAGGGTGCTATGCTGCTGGCACTTCGGTACAGACACCGAGTTCTCGCATGGGGAAGGCGGAGCAGGAGCTGACTCGCGCGGGGGAAGCGGCCCCCCCGCTGCTGGAGCTGACAGTGAAACCGGAGACGACTCGCGCGGGGGAAGTGACCCCCCCACCGGAGCCGGCCCGCTCGGGGAAAGCGGCGGAGGCAAAGGTGGCGGCGGAGGCGCAGCTGGCTTGTTCCCACCCCCACCATCCGACCCACCTGAAGCTGGCGGTGGAGGCAAAGCTGGCTTGCTCTTACCTCCACCATCCAACTCGCCCTCCCCCTCTGACAGGAAGGGTGCAGATGGTTCCACTGTATCTAAGGGAAAATTCTCCACATCATTTTGCTGGGGACCCTTAGGCATAAGTATCTGAGTTACAGAAGGTGCTAAGGGATCATCCGCATGACCATACCCTATATTCTTCTTATAAGCTTCTGTTGCCCTTTCTGCTGCCTTTCTCTCAGAGACCTGCTGAAGTAACGTATTATACACCACCCGCCATAACTTGCCAAATTTCTTTGCTGACTTATCATCATCTAACACTGTATCCCACAGGATATCCCCAAACTTTTTCCACTCTGCTATCTCATGAACTGTATGTGGGTTAGCAAAAATCCCTTTAGAATAACCATAAGCTAATAACCCTGGTAATTCCTTTTTTAAATCTATCCCTTTTACTCCTCGCCTTTCTAAATATGAGGAGAAGGGATCGTATGTCGCTTGCCTATCCATACCTATATATCAGCGCGCACTGTTGCAGCTCTCCAGGCTCCTGCGACACGTTGAGACTTGAGTCACCGTTGTGATCCTCAAGGGTGCTTTTAAAATCCGGCACCGTCCCGGCTGCAAGGACTCTCACCCAACTTCCTCGACCGTGGCGAATTTATAATCCAAGAGAGCGAACGTTCTGAGTGCTTGCCCGCATTCTCCACCATTTGTCAGAGGAAGGAGACCCAGACACCAGTTGGTTCATCCAAGTCCAATTTATTGATCGAATACGGCGGGTTAAATATAGTTCTTATTAAGCTTCATACATATTGCAAAAGTTGAGCTCAGGATTGGTTAGTTACATATCAACAACTACACCTACTTCTACGTTCTTGTGCTTATTCTTCTGTTACATTCTGCAGATATTCAGGACTAATCTCACCTCCCTTTCCTCATGTTGCAGCAAGGTCATCCGGCATTCTTGCCTGTCAGCAGTTACTGAATCAGAGACTGCTGACCTCCCTCTTTCAGCTTAACCAGTGGCATTATGTCAGTATGGCCTTTCTCAGCTAACCAACTCTTAATAAAATCCTCCACAGCTAGGTTTCTCAGGAGTGTATCTGTTAAGTTCATTGCTGGCAAACAGAAAGTAAGGCCAGGGTAGCAGAGCAGCTGGGAGCTGGTCACTCCCTGCAAAGGGCTGGTGTAGGATGTGGGAACACCACGTTCCAGGACGGGCAAGCAGGGTCAATGTGCTCAAGGTGCTGCAAATGAGGTTTGGGTTCACTTGGAGAGTAGTCAGGGCTGGTGAGCACTGCAAGATCCAGCTGCAGTCCCCATCCATGTCCCTTTCAGTGCTGGCTTTAGGGTGTCTGCAGCCTGGATCCAGAGCGGCCTGGGGGACTCCTGAGGCTGCCTTTGCACTCAGGGTGAGGGTGCACAGGAGCCCCTTAGGCCGGCAGTGGGGACCAGGGCTGGGGCTTGTGGCCAGGCAGGTGTGGCTCTGGGGGCTGTGACATGCCAGGGCATGGGTCACTGTCACTGCCCTCCGCAGCCCTGGCTAGCTCTGTGATGCTCCAGGGACAATGGCAAGAGTGGGGAACTGGCTAGGTTAGGGTTTTGCCTGAGCCAGAACCTCAAGGCCAAATGCCGAGCAGTAGAGACCCCTGGAGGACCGAGTGGAGGAAGCAGAGGAGGCTCTTCTGCGGCATAAAGTGCAGCAAATTCGTCAGGAGAGGCGGGGGGGAAGGTCCTGCAGGCGAGAATTCCCAAAGGGAACAGATGTGGAAAAAAACCCCAACATCCCTGTGACTGGATTTTTAAAATCTTTCAAAACAGGGAGCGCACACCATATAGTACCCAATAAGTGACTCTTGGGGTGTGGTTTGAGGGCTACAACAAATCAGAACAAGGGGAGGAGAGAGCGTTGGGACAGGGATTGGATCTTAGGGTGAGAGACAGGGAACTTTCTGGAACAAATGGTAGGGTTTGGGCTGATGGGTGGGGCAAAGGGGCCGGGTTGTCTTGACAGACAGGGAAAAATCTGGTGAGGAGGGAGGGAATTCCTTAAAAGACACTTGGGTAGGAGGGGATAACACAGGGGAGAAACTAACTGTAATAACTCGGGGAACACTTGAACATACCACTATATAACAGAACATTTGACTCAATAAACTACCACACTGCAACACAGAAATTCAGGGTTTTGGCAGCTGAGAGGTGGCACTATTAGAACCCGCAGCAGCTAGTGAAAGCCATCTCTCTCCTTCAGGTTCTTGCTGTGTGGGAAGGTGCTGCAAGTTGTGGTGGCTGCACTCCCCCTTTGCTGGGAGGATGATCTGTTCCAGGGCAGAGCAGAAAGCTGCCATGGTAAGCAGAACATGCTCAGAGCATTACAGTTCAAAGAATGGCACTGGCCCTGAAGGGCAAAAAGCTTGAAAACATATAATTATGTGCAGAACCATTGCACAAATTTTCTCTTCTAGAACATGCCCATTTTTGTATACTGTAGATGAATACTCTGGGTTTTATAGAATACATGGGTTTTTTTCTTAAGAGTTTTTGGTAGAACTCTCAAGTTTATTTCTGTTTGTATTTTACATCCAGCATGCATACACTTTTTTAAATTATTATTATTTTTCTTTAGTAAATAATTAGGGAAAAATACCTAAGCATTTTATAATCTTTTGGGATATGGTGATTAATATTCTTAGAAAGAAAACCTTGTTGAACCCATGTGAAAACATAGAGAGAGGGAAAACAGTATAAAAGTCTTTTAGAAAAGGGCGTGTAATAAGGACTGCAGAACTGAGTAATTCCTCCAAGGGCAGAATTAGCAAGATATAACACCAAGAATACCTACCAAGATATGTGGGATCTCAGCACATCAGTCCTGATGTGCAGAGTCACCGAGATAACCCTTGGGGGGCTCAGAGGTCCTGGAATGTTGCCAGAAGTGTCTGGTGGCTGGACTTTGATCCTGCACAGGAGACGACACCTGTATACGGATGGGAGGATCGCACGGGGATAAATGGTGCAGGGATAGGTTATTTATAGTGTGAAACACAGGTTTTAGAAATTCAGTACAGGGGGTCTAGAGAAACAAGATGGAGGAATTAGGGCGTGTCCTGTCCTCCTTCTTCTTCTTCTTGGCCTCCATCTTCTGTGGTGGTGGTGGCACTTTGGGATTGGTTCTTACTAAAAGTGCACTTGTCAATAAGGGTGAAAGGTATTGGGGAAAAAGGGTAAATATCTTATACGTAGTTTTGGGTATAAAGATAAGTGACCACCCCGAGGGCACTCAGTGTGCTCGTGGCCGACGTGCTGTGTGGACCTCTGTCGGGCTGGGAGAAAATCTTGTAGATATAAGCTAATAAACACTGAAGACCAAGAAAAAACCTGAAGACTCTTTTCGTCCTTTGGAGCGCGGGCTGTCCCAAGGCCATCCCGAGCCTTTCCAGGCCATCAAAAACAGCCAAGAACGGGACAAAGATACTTCCTTAAACCAAGGGAAATGTGACCTGCAGCCATACGAAGCACAGCCAAAGCAAATGAAAACCTTTGGAAAAGAGGGAATTTTGCCAGTGAGATCAGTCTGTCTGGATAACTGAGGGATGCCCATCAATATTGCACTACATTCCTCAATATTTGCAATGTCTTTTCTCCCAATTTCTGTGAAATGAATAAGCTGCAGTTGTTTACCATTAACTTAAGCTCTTAGGGGAATTACCAAGCACCATGTATGTTTTTCTGTAGCTGAGCCGGACTTGAGTTTCCCAAATCTACAAAGCAGAAGGGAATCACACAGTTATTTGTGCTAATGTTAATGAAGGGTTTCATGAAAGCAGGTGAATGAGAGCATTGCATTGTAAAACTTCCACATGCAAGAAAACAGGAGTCCACTTAGAATAAAACATATAAGGCTAGCATAACATCAGAACAGGATAAAATGAAATTGCTAGACAGGAACTGATGCATCAGAAATTAGATGTATAATTTCTGATATATCTGCATGCATTTGCAAGCTAAAACAGAAAAGGAAGGGCAGAGATAATAAGGAACGAAGATTTTAAAATTGCACTGTGCAGAAGAGACACACGAACCACCAATGTGAGCACAGCTGGGAGATTCAGCTTGGAGATGGATTAGAGTGGAATCCATTCACTGAAGGTCTCTGGTGCACATGAGTGCAAAGACTGAGGAAAAAAGGAAAAAAGATTTCTGAAAGCTATTTAGATTCCTGGAAGCATTGTCTAGAGATCTAAAAATCTAAAGCCTCACAGAATCTGAACCTAAACCATCCCCAAATGGATTGATAAGGTATGATGTGCACATCTCTGCTGTTTTCAGAGTCAATGAAATTGACAATGAGTGGCTGGAAATTAGGAATGCCCACCCAGATTTTATCTCCATTACTTTAAGAACACCTTAATAAGGCACTTCAGGAACTGAACACTGACATTCTCTCCCTGCTCTATTTACTTTACATTTGAATACAGGCTGGTAGAAGGAGAAATCGGGCTTTAATTTCTCCCCAAATTACCTGTTGCACTTTCAGGTTAGGAGTAGATGTAAAATTCAGCTAATCACTCTCTCCATGAATATTCCACTAGTGAACTGACATACAGAACATCCTTTTCATCTTTTGTACCTTCCTAAATGGTGCCCAATGAACAGGACACTCGCATAAATCTCACAGAAAATCACCAAAATTGCTGAAATTAACTCTCAATTCCATGATAAAAGCTTCTGAGAAAAGGCTTGACAGGATCACTGAACAAACTGAAACTTGGAAGAGAAACACGCACTTCAGCACTGATCAAGGGGAAAGAAAAAGAAATGCTGTAAAAGTTCCAAGTGGAAGGTAAGGAGAAACACAGGAAGCAGAGAAAGAACAAGGCCCTGTCAGATGACCTGTGCAAGGTAACTTTGTGCCCCAGCACTGTTAGAGGACATTCCCTGTCATTGGTGCAAGCAGCTGGAGACATAAATGCTGATTGATTTGGGGGCCACAGTCTTGCTAAGTGCAGAGGTGGTTCAATAACGTGACATGAGGGAGTTCCCTCAGAGCAACTGGGATGCCAGAAAGAAGTGAGCAGCTCACCACAGCCCGGCCCGCTCGGCTGCTTTTCCTTCTGACCCTCCTTGGGAGGCTCTGACATTTCCTCTTCCCTGATGGAAGTGCAGCTGCTGCCAAGGGAAACGTCCCCACACTCACTCAGTGTTCCCTTTGCTTGCCAGATGTCCCATCTGCTGTCCCTGCCCAGGAGAGCTGCTCTGCTCGGGAGGAGGAGCCCGAGCGAGGGCCTGGGAACATCGGCGGCTGCAATCCCTCCTGATCTAGCCCTGTTTATGGATGTGTAGTTAGATTTGGATAGTTACAAGTATAGGGATATTTACATACACTGACTGATATTTGTATAGGGATATTATGTGTTTATATTGTTATATTGATGCGTGTATATTCATCTGTTTACATACTTGTACAGCTCTGTAGCTGTGCATTTCTATTGCTGGGGTTGTATGGATTTTTTTATTGGTCCATTGATATTTGTGTATTTATAGACAGGTTTGTTATGTTTGTATTATATTGTCATGTTATATGTCATGAAATATGTAATGCATGTTTACATATCTATATTGTTATGCCTATATATGTATTTACTTCTATTTATTATGTATGGAGTTGTATAGTTCTAAAATTCTATTTATTTAGTTCTGGATCTGAGTTCCTTTACAGAGGGATATTGCTGTTTCTGTATTTGTATATGGGCTGTACATTTGTATTAATAAGTAATGAATTTAATTGTTAAACTTCAATTCAGTAACTTCAATATTTGTGTACAGTGAGTTGTTGCAGAGGGTTGCAATAATTTTTTTTCACTGAAGTTGATATCTGTATATATTTACATAGCACAATTCTCAGAATAAATTAATTTTATTCATAAATTGATGTTTCTGTGTTTCTATATTGGTAGCACAGGTGTTGCAATTTAAAATAAATTTCATTTTTAAACATAAGTTAATGTTTGTGTATTTGTACATTAGTAGTGTGGGTGTAACTATCTGCAATAAATGCAATGTTTCAACTGAAGTAAGTGTAGATTTGTGCTACACAAAGCCATGGGCAGATGTAAATGCTGGAGGATTTTGGCCATGCAAATCTCCGGCCATGCCCAGCACATGCCCCACCTGCACTCAGGCTGGGCAGGGGAAGCGCAGATTTGGGCAGGCAGCAGAGCCCCACGTTGGCTCAGAACTCGCTGCAGAGGCTGCTGAGAAAACTCCGGGGCTCCATGAGCACAGAATCCAAGCAGGAGCCACCCGGGGAGGACAAATCCCTATCCCACGGGCAGCTCTTTAGGAAAGTGCTCCAAGTGTGCCCCTGAAGCTCATCCCAGAGAGCAGAAGCCAGCAGGGATCCTGAGCCAGCTCTGCTGCCTTTGGCAGCACTTTGGCAAATGAGCTGCAGCAAGGGGGAGGCAGCAGCGACTGTGACTGCTGCAGGCTGGGGATGAAGGAAGGGCCATGGACACAAGTTCTGAGATGCCCCAAAATCCAGAAGGAGGCTGGAGAGCTGGGAATCAACTTGGCATTTCAGTGCCAAGCTCTCACAGTCACTGAAATGATGGAATCCCTTTGTGTGGAGTTACCTGGAAGAACTAACAGGGAGTTGCTGCTAGGATCAGCAGCAGCAGAAAGCAAAAATGTACAAACACTAGGAGATAATCTAATATTCCCCACAAGCAATGGCTTCAAAACTGATCTCATATATTCATTATATTATATTATATTTTATATATTATATTATATTATATTACATTACAATACATTATATTATATTATATTAATAAAAATATATAATGCATAATATGAATGAAATTTAATGCACATGTAGTTTTGGACAATTTTATTTTTTGATATATATTTTCATTTAAGATACATATTTGAAATAGCCTTTCAGCTTGGGAGAGTGAAGATTTACAACAGTGCAAAACCATCTGCCCACACAGCAGTCAGCGCCCAGGTGTGTGCATGCATACCCACCCACTGTGCCTGCTCTTCTCAGCATCTCGGGGCTGCTGTTTGCACCGAATTGGGATGAATTTAACTCAACAGAGCCACGAGTGGGGTGTCCAGCTTGTCATGAACTCTCATGTGGCAACGAACAACACAGAGCTCTCAAACCACATTATCACAGGTCATTTCATTTCTGCTGGGCACTGCAGAACCCTAAAAAAGACACAGAAAAGGGGTGGAAAACATTGGCATCATGCTACTGCTGGTATCCTCCTGGAGGAAAATCTGTTGGGTTTCTTAAGGTGGTAGCTTTCCAAAACCTAGGAAAACTGCTGAGCACTGGTAGCCCAATTGTGAATGGTTTTCTTGACTTGGCAAAGCTGGGGTGTTAACAATGGACTCTGTCCTTGGTTCAAATCACCTGCCCTCACCTGCAGACAAAAGTGCTATCACCACCACCAGCAGCAGCTACATCAGTCAATTTTCTCAAAAAGCTGTGTTAAACTTGGGAGAGGAAAGGAAAACACATCAGACACTGTGGATTAATGACAAGACTCTGAGGAACAGTTCCAAAGCAAAGGGCAGCAGCTTCTCTCTGGGGCACTCCTTGTGCCCCAAGGCAGCCGGGCTGCCCTGGCTGCCCAGGACCCTGCGCCCCGCAGGCTCTGCAGAGCTGCACAGTGGGGAGGCAGCTTCGGGCACCTCAGCCCCTGGGGAGGGGCTGCTTGCTCTGCAGGGCTGCCTGGGGGCAAAAGCAGGGTGCTGGCCTTCTGCTCCTGGCCCTAGCCTGGCCTTGCCGGGCTAATCCTGTTCCCTGTCTCAAATGTGCTAAAGATAGACCCGGTTGTTTGCAGCTCTACACAGGTGTGATTTGCACCACAAAATACTGAAGGACCAAGGCCTGAACAACAGACCCTGACTGAAGCCTCAACAACAGGACCTGAGCCAAAGCTGCCCTCTAGCTGACCTTCCCAACCCAATGTTCTATGTACCTGCTCCTTAACCAAGTGTTATTATCAAAAGGATTGTTGCATCCACTCACTGGTGAAACACGTCTTCACCTTTCTGCATGAGGAAAATGGACAAGGCCACACCTGGCCTTGGTTCCTCCTTGAGCCCTGGGCAGGCCCGGGGAGAAAACCAAGAGGAGAATGACACCACCTGTGCCCCCAGCAGAAGCTCTGGCACATTGCTCGCCCAGCACTGTCGGAGCTGGGCTACTCTCACAGCACTCGGGAGCCTCGTGGCCAGCAAAGGTGGAGGCACCGCAGGATTTCCTGGTTCCCGGGCGTGGCTCTGCAGGGCTGGGCTGGGACAGCTTCCCCCAGCTGATGTGCAGCTATGGATGAAGGGGAAACCATTGGGCTACCTGGTGATGGATCTTCCTTAATCACCAGAGGCACCCTTTTGTAATAATGCTGAGGTGCATTGCTTAGCTTATCCTTTCCTGACTCTTTTTTACACTTTGGCATTACAGTAAATCACACTGTTCCTTCAGCTGGTGTCTGTGTCTGCATCTCTGACCCTCTCCACCATCAAAACAAACACACAGCCAGTTTAGCACAAGACCTGCCTCTCTGCCAGCCCATCTCTTGGCAAACACCCCTGGTGGCCATCTCCACAAATGAAATTCCCACTTTGCAACTTCCTTTTCTGCAGGCAGGAGAGAAAAAGAGCCATTCCCAGTTCTGGACACCTCCAGAAACCAGCTGCTTTCAGCAGTCACAACCCTGAAATATCAACCTCCTTCCTTAACCTGCCACAGAGAGCTCCCATCAAGAGGACTTTTGTCCAAGGATACCCACAGAAGAGCTGGAGAAGGGAGCAGTTTGAAACACAACTGCTTCAGAGTTTAAACCTGCCTTTATCAAATGAGCACACACCAATCTGTCCCAAAGGGAAAGCAGGCAGGAAAGAGAAGCTCCTCTCCCACAACTGCAAACTCCGTGCCTCCTTCTGTTCCAGCTGGAGAGTGGAGGCCATGGGCTGCACCTCACTTTGGGAAGGAGCCCTGGGAATTGGCCTGGTCTGAGAGGGCAGCAAAAGGAATTCCCCAAAAAGTAGGAAAATATTCTCTGGAAGCATTAGATTATGACAGCATTTCTGGAGGAAAGCAAAAAATGCACAGCCCTGCATAGGTTGCCTTAGAGCAGAAGCATGCTGCCCTTGGGCAAACAATATAAAGATGTTTGCCAAGATGTACCCCAGGAAAAGAGACGTGATGCAAGATGTTCTAGGGATGTGAAGAGAAGATATGGGGCAGAATGTTCTGCTGACACTTTTGCCAATCTATGTACCTGACCAAAGATATGTTAGTTCTTTGTCCTACACATAACACTTTGTAACCACTTATGTATTCTCCCTTTGCTGAACCCTGCACTAGCATATAAATGTACCCTGAGATTTGCAATAAACTATATAAATGTACCCTGAGATTTGCAATAAACTAAGCATCGATCATTACCTCCATGAAGATTGATCTCTGCCTCCGGAGGGCTCCTTTCTCTATTACCCCTCTCCTTTTCCCCGTCTCTCTCCCATACACCTTGTTTCTCTACCTGGCGTCCGTATACTTTCTTTCTTTACAGGAATGAACTTGCAAGGCTTGGATAAACACCACTGGTGTCCGTCCCCCAGAGGATGAGCAGCTCCCCAACAAGACTTCAAGACTAAGGGACAAAGCTTCCCCCTTCAGCTCTCTACAGCAGCTCTAGGGAGTCTCTCCATTGCAAGATCTCCTTTGTCAGTCTACAGTGACAAGAGTTGGCTGCAGGAAGCATTTGCATTGGAGCTCTCTGCAGATGGGGGGAAAAAAAAGAAGAGGTGATTCCTGTGGAAATACAAAGGCAACGCTGCTTGGGAAGACACCAGTGTGAGTTTGCTACAGCTCTAGGCCAAAAATCCCTTGAAGAAAGCAACATCCATCCATGGGGCAGCACTTTAGCTTTGATATCAATGCTGACAAAATTGCTTCCCATTCCTGCTGCTGTAACTGACTCCGAATCACGAAAAATGTGCCAACTCTGCCAAAGACAGGCAGACATAGTGAGATAAAACCAGCTAGTCTGTGGAAAAGAAGACCAAATGAATGTTTTCTAATCACCCCTTTTCATCCTTTTCCCAGCCAAAACAGATCAAAACAGATCAATGTCCTTCCACTCTGCCACCGATGGTGACCCAGGCACGGGATGCAGAGTGGGGATAACCTGCTGTGCTGTGCCGTGCCGTGCCGTGCAGAGCCGAGCCGAGCCGAGCCGAGCCGAGCCCGGCCAGCCCCGGAGCCGCCCCGCCCGCGCTGAGCCCGCAGCCCCGGCTCTGCCGCGCGCAGCCCCGCGGGCCCAAGCGCAGCGCCCCCCTCAGGCCGCGCGCCGCCGGCACAGCCGCGGCCGTTTCGCTGCAGGCGTTGTGGCCACAGTCGGCGATGGACGCCATGGCGGAGCTGCAGCTGCCCGCCAGGCTCAGCGCCCGCACCTTCCCCGCCAAGCTCTGGCGCCTGGTGAACAGCCCCCATGTCCGCTCCGTGCGCTGGGACAGCCGCGCCCAGGGGCTGCTCATCGACCGCTCCCTCTTGGAGCGGGAGCTGCTCAGCTCGGGCCGTGCCCACAGGGGCCGTGGCCATGGGCCGGCCCCGGTGCCGCACACCTTCAGGGCCACGCAGTTCCGCAGCTTCGTGCGGCAGCTCTACCGCTACGGCTTCCGCAAGGTGCCGGGCTGGCTCGGCTCGGCCGCACCGGGCGATGCCGGGGCCTGGCTCCACTACAGCAACCCCTGCTTTTGCCGCGACCGCCCCAACCTCCTGCTCCGCATCAAGCGCCGGAGCGCGGCCAACAGGCAGCGGCCGGCGGCGGGCCGGGATGGCCGCAGGCGCCCGCCCTGCTGCTCCCAGCAGCTCCCCGGGGCGCGGCCGCTGCCGGACGGGCGGCACGGGCGCGCTCGCTTCACGCCGCTGCCCAGGGAGCGGCCGCCGCTGCCGGCTGGGCGCCCGCCCAGCGGCTTCCTCCTGCTGCACAGGGAGCGGCCGCTGCCGGACGGGCGGGAGCTGCGCAGGCCCCGGCCCGGCCGCCTCCAGCAGCACCCCAAGGACCGGCCGCTGCTCGCCTGGCGCCCGCCCTGCAGCTTCCACCTGCTGCACAGGGAGCGGCCGCTGCCGGCCCGGCGGGAGGGGCCGAGTCGCTTCCAGGAGCTCTACGGGGAGCGGCCGCCACCCGCCGAGCGGGAGGTGCTCGGCATCCCGCCCTGCCACTTGCTCGGGCTCTACGGGGAGCGGCCGCTGCCGCTCGGGCGGGAGGGGCCCCGCAGCCGCTCGCAGGAGCTCTGCGGGGAGCAGCTGCCTCCGGCCGAGCGGGAGGTGCTCGCCATCCAGCCCTGCAGCTTCCAGCAGCTCCACAGGGAGCAGCAGCCCCCAGCTGACAACGCACGAGGTAGGAAAAGAGTTGTAGCCTTGTTTTTCCAAAAGGTCCTGAAAAGTGACCGTTTGAAGTATTTTGCCGCAAGGCTCTGCCATTCTCGGCCAGAAGTTGTCAAGCCTACTAGGAAGGGGCACCTAGGAGGCCAAAAGATTCTCTGCCTGGTTTTGCTGTGTGCTTCCCATGATGTTTGATCCACAGCAGCACTAGAGCTCTGGGTCCCACAGCCACGTTGTGGAGCCTGACCAATGTGTTTGGATTCTTGCAGCCACCCTGGGCACTTCAGGGCCCAGCGCTCCACCCGGCAGTGCAGCTTGTGCAGCATGGACGGCCTCCAGCTCAGCACAGAACGCACCTGAGGAGGAGGAATGGCCACCAGCAGATCTAGGCCTTGCCGTTGAGAAAATGATTCGGGAGATCAGGAGGTCCCTGTCTGAAAGATCTCCCTCTGTGCAGGTAATTCTATTGGATGGGGATAAAAGGGCTGGTCTGAGAGCTTTTGAACGTTGTTACACGGTTGAGAAGCAAAGGCTTCTTTAATTGAAATTACTTCATTATTATTTAGTTATTGAATTATTCTTGGTATTGAATTCTTCTTGGATTTCAAAAAGAGGGGATGAAAAAGAAATGAAGAAGAGGTTTTACTTGCTGGGAAAGAGGAGAAGAGTGTTTGGAGAAGTGGCACTGAAGGCCAAATGTCCTGTGCAGGGAGGGGCATGCCAGAGGTGCCTCTGTTGCAGCTGCAGCAGATGTGGGCTGTGCCTCTTTTGGGTGGGAAGGCCAAGGCAAAGCAAGGGCTGGGCTGCAGCTGCTGCTTGCTGGAGCCTTCTACTACTGCCCCATGTGTGTCCTCCAGGCATCACCTTGGCCCCCTGAATCCTGAGTTTAAAAGGCTTGTCATATGAACTGTGTGGGCAGTGTTCCCTCCTCTGTGCTCCATGTCCTTTGGGAGTGGAGAAGGACAGTTATTGTATCCCTGATATGATTCCAGTAAAATAGTGAGCGATCTTTGGGTTCCATTCTTTCTGTTTTTCTGTTCAGGGCAATGTTGGTGTTGCCCCTGATTCTTCAGGAGGGGAGCCTGTGGACAGAGCTGCAGCAGAGGAAGCTTCATCTGGCACCGAGAGCTGCAGGAACAGTTCCCAGGAGCCCGAGGAGCCTGGTGAGGACAGAGCCCCCACTGGTTTAGAGAGCTGTGAGATGGCTGCTCTGAGCAGGGTTGGTGCTTCCTGGTGCCTTGAGTTCAAATCCTGCACTGGCACAACCTCCCTGAGCCCTGCCCTCCACGCTTCTCCGGAGGCTCTGACACGGAGTCCTCTGCTGGGGCAAGAGAGCAGGGAATAAACCTGACCTTGTGGGAGTTGTGTCACCAAGCTGTGTGTCCCAATTTTGTGCTGAAGTTGGTGGATAAATTTACTGCAAGGCGCCAGGGGAGGCCAGGCTGAGCGACACTTGAAGGAGCAGGGGAAAAAAAAGAGCAAAAATTCAGGGTAGAAGTCCAAACCACTGACTAAATGTAGTGCCAGTCTGCTGGTATTGGTCCTGACCCACAAGAAAAACAAGGAGCACAACATCAGAGGCCAACCAATTGAAAAATCACGGTAACTCCAGTATCAGAAGGAAAAGCTTGAATGACCCCTGATTAGGGAGGCCTAAGAGGTTAAAAGGAGCACTGTGGATCCATCCCTTAGCCCAGCTGGTGCAGCCTGCAGGCCTTGTAGGCAGCTCTGTCCCTCCCAGCCCTTGCTGCCAGAGCTGATGGTCGACTTGGAGCAGCTGCTGCTCACTGTAAAGGGCAGTTTGTAGATGGCAGGTAATGGAGCTGGTTCATGACTCAGCTCCCAGCACCTTCAGCTTCAGCCATTTCAGTGAGGACTGAGGTCTCTCTGTCAGCTCAGAGAAAGAACAAGGCCGGGCTTCCTTGTGGCAGCTGGGACTGTCTGTGTTTCAAGCTCTCCTGGGTGCCCTTTGCACTGCGGCAGCTGGGACTTTATCGAGATAATTCAATGTTTTGAAGCACACTTTTGAACCCTTGGAATGGTCCCTGTTCTTTTAAGGGCACATTGCTTCAAATTGCCAAGTGAGAGTCTGCCTTTCAGGTCATCTTTGACAGCCCCTGGTAGAAGGACAATTGCTGCCCAAGGGAAAGGTGCACAAGGGCCAATATTGACTGAGCGTTCCCTTTGCTTCCCAGATGCCATCTGACCAATATCTCCAGGAGGGCTGGAAAAGACAGGGGAGAGCCTGTGACCATCAGGCAGGTAGAACTCCTCTGCTTGTAGATATGTTTATAGATTTCTATGGTTATTTATTAGTGGTTATAGTTCCATTTATAGATGATATTGTTCTATTTATATAGACATATATTGATAGATCTGTATAGTAAAATGTGGATATGTATATAGGTATAGATATGATATAATTATATTTTAAAATATATTTACATTTGTAGATTTTCAGAGTTAGATTTTTCTATGTGTAGAGTAAAATATTTATATATATATATGAAGTTACATTTATGAATGTGTATAGTTATATAGTAAGAGGAATGTTTAGATGGAGAGATTGATGGAAGGATTGCTGTTTGTGTAGGCCTAGGCTGCATTTGTAGCTCTTTCCCCCCTCAGCTGCCTTTTTCACCTCTTGCTTTTCCCCCGGTGCCCCCTGTGTCCCCTGTCCCTGTGCTGGGTCCGAGCTGGCGGCCGGGCCGGGCAGAGCAGCACTTCCAGCCCCGGCTGTCCCTGGAGCGGTGGGAGCTGCCGCTGGCCCCCAGCACTGTCCCTGAGGAGCTGCTGAAGGACGGTGAGACAGAGGGGGCTGAGGGGGCCGTGGCGCTGAAGGGACAGTGACCCTGAGCTGCTGCTGGGGCTGAGGGCTGTGGGGCAGCCGAGGGCCTTGGTGGCACTGAGGTGACAGGGAAGTGGCACAGGCTGGCAGGGTGGTGGGTCTCAGGGGACGGGATGGCTCAGAAGGGACTGAGGCAAGTGAGAGGACTGTGAGGGGCTGAAGAAACTGAAGGCAGCTGGGGCTTCACCGAGAGCATAGCGGGGCTGAGGGGATGGAGGGGGCCAGCAGGGAGCACAGAGGGCTCCGGGGCTGCAGCTCTGCCAGGCCTTGGAAGCAATTCCAGAGCCTCCACTTTTGCCACAGCTGCCATGAAGACCTTGAGGACAGCTGGAGACTGACGGGAGCCAGCAGGGAGGAGCTGAAGGCCAGCAGCGAGAGAAATGAACGGGGCCCGGCTGCTGCCAGCCTGGAGAGAGCCTGGCTGAGGCCAAAGGCCCGGGGAGGCAGGTGGGGCTGAGGCTGCCGTGGGCTGTGGCTGTGGGCACTGCCCGGCAGGGCAGGAGCGGGCCCTGCCCGTGCTGGGGCTGCTCAGCGCAGCTGCCCCGGCTGGCACAGGGGCTGTCCTTGGGCAAGGCAGCTGTGCCGGCAGGGCCCGGGAGCTGTGCCGGCTCTGCCAGGCTGCGGGACAGTCCCGCTGCGGCTGCGCTCACCACAGCCCAGCCCGCCCAGCTGCTTTCTCTTTCTGACCCCCCGGGGAGGCTCTGACATTTTCTCTTCCCTAATGAAGTGCAGCTGCTGCCAAGGGAAACGTCCCCATACTCACTCAGTGTTCCCTTTGCTTGCCAGATGTCCCATCTGCTGTCCCTGTCCCTGTCCAGGAGAGCTGCTCTGCACGGGAGGAGGAGACCGAGCGAGAGGCTTTGAAGATGGGGCAGCTGGGATCCCTCTGCTTTGAGTGTTCTTTACAGATACATGGACTTGAACATAGACAGGGATTATTACATCTGTATTTCTGTATGTGGGTTGCTATTTGTATGGATTTATTTCCATGTGTAAATTCTTGTATTTATGTATATTTATTTTTTTATGAATGTATGCTATATGTATATATACATATATGTTTGAAATTACATATATGTGTATCAATTTATCTATGTATACATGGATATTGTTATATCTGTGTTAATTTCTATTTCTCATGGGTACAGTGGTGTAGGTATGTCTTTTGATATAATTTTTGTTATATGGCTTTTAAAATAGGAATATTAGTATTTGTATAGGTATATAAGTCTATTTGTATAGGTATATTTATCTGTTTATGGATGTAATTCTATTTACATATCTATGGACATATTTTTGTATTCTTAGATGGGCTTAATCCTTGTAGTAATATGTAATAAATTAAGTTGTTAAACGCCTAATTGATCTTTGTGTATAGTGAGTTTTTGTAGAGGTTGGCAAGAAATTAACTGAGGTTGGTATTTGTATATTATTACATACACAGGTTGTAATAATCTATTAAATTCCTGTTTTTAACCTAAATTGAGATTTGTATAGTTCTGTATTGTCAGCGTGGGTGTAGCACTTTGTAATAAGTGACATTTTTCAACTGAAATTGATTCTCGTGTATTTGTGGATCAGCAGCGTGGCTGTAGCAATCTGCAAGAAATACCATTTGTCAGCTGTGATGGGTGTTCTGACATTTGTGCTCCCCAAAGCCATGAGCAGGTGTAAATGCTGGAGGATTTTGGCCATGCCAATCTCTGGCCATGCCCAGCACATGCCCCACCTGCACTCAGGCTGGGCAGGGGAAGGGCAGATTTGGGCTGGCAGCAGAGCCCCACGTTGGCTCAGAACTCGCAGCAGAGGCAGCTGAGAAAACTCCAGGGCTCCACTGAGAGGAGAACTCCAAGCAGGAGCAACCCTGACAGGAGAAATCATTCACAATGAAAAAAAGAGAGAAAATGTGGCAAAGCAGATGTGGGGATACTCTGTGAGGCTGATAAAATGCTCTGAATCACCCCTGCCTAGGCACGTCTTCTGCAAAAAGGTTTTGTTAAAAACTGAACACCTCCCATGAAATACAGATTGCTCTTTCCCCTTCACTTGCCTTGCTGTGTGAGTGGAGACACTCCTTATCACTGAGAATTTTTGCCCTTCAGCACCTCACATTTAATCAAAGATGATGTACTACCTTGGCACCATCAATGAAAACAGCCCTGCCCTCGTGGCAGTGTTTGCAGTCTTCCCTCCTCCTGTCTCCACGTGTGACAGACGGAACCATCCCCTTCTGTCCAAACTGTGCCTGAGCTGAGTGAGGGCTCCAGGAGCTCAGGAGGGTGCAAGAGCACCGCATGTGGGAAGGTTTTGCAAAGCTTCCTAAGCACCAGTAAACTCTGGGTTTGCCAGTCTTCCCCTGCAATATTGTCCTATTCAAGAATGATCTTGGAGGACACTGTGCCTCCAGCTCACTCAAGAAAAAGTTTGTTTTCTTCAAGGCTTGAATAGAGGAAAATTAAAATTGTGGGTTTTAGAGTGAAATTCGGGGGTTGGTGCGACTGGGTTTGCTCCACTATTTGCTGGGGAAAGTAGGGCAAAAGCTTTAAATTCCCAGCAGAAGCTGACTACCAGCCCACACAGACCTGAATGAGGCCCAGGTGGGCTTGCTGCACACTGGTCCAAGGGAAAAGCTGGAACAAAGTCCCCTTTTATTGCAGATGGAGTCTGTTCTGGTGTCTCCAGGGCTGTCTGTGGTAAGACACGGCAATCCAGCCAGAAACTGTGGATATGAGAGTTCCAACAGCAACCTGCTTCTCCAGGGTGAGGGACGAGGCCAGCCCAAAAGCCTGGAAGGTGCTCTGGGCACTGGAGAAGGCCAGGCTGTCCTTGTGCAGGGATGGCCTTCAAAGGGGACCTCACACCTTGTGCTGCTGACCAAGGGCAGCTGGTGGCCTTCCACAAAATGCTTCTTTTGTCCAGCTCTTGGAAAATTCCAGCCAGAAACAATTCCTGCTGCTCACACCAGCCCTTTCCAAGCAGGAGGAATTTCAGCAGCAGCCTGATTGCTTAGTGGCAGGAGAATAAAATACTTAGCTGAGCGTTATCAACTCTCTGTCAGAAGCCACATCCTCAGCCCCTCATCTCCTCCAGTTGTCTCAGATGTGGAGGAAGCAGCAGGAAATCTCTGATCCTGGAAGGGAAAGCAGAAGGAGGAGAGGCAGTGGCTGGTCCCTGGGGCCTTGGGAGCAGTGAGAGCCATCCAAAACAGGATCTCTGCTTGGCTGTGGAGATAAGAGTGACCAATCAGCAATGCTCTGTGTGAGACTGGAGCCATCTGTGAAAGTGAGCATGGAAATCTGACCTTGCAAAACAGAGGAAAAGGTGTCCTTGGGTATTTGCCAAAGCTCGCAGGGGCTCTGAGCCACCTGGTCTAGTGGAAGGTGTCCCTGCCCATGGCAGGGGGTTGGATCTAGAGGGCCTTTAAGGCCCCTTCCAGCTCAAGCCCTTCTGTGAGTCTGAATTACAAACCCACAATGACAAAGAGAACACAGCAAACCTGGCCTCCGCTGGGTTGTTGATGTCTGCAGTCACTTGTGTCACCTGGGGTCTGGTTTGGATCTGAAGAAATTTTCATGGTCCCAAAGTATTTCAGTGTGACTTTCCTGGTTCAGGGCTTCAAAAGATGCCAGAACAGATTATCTGCAAGCACAGAATTGGTTAAGCTGCCTGTGAACCTGATGGAAGAAGTGTATTCATGTTATTGCAGCATTTACCCTGTACAGGTGATATTTGGTTTCCATTTTGAAGATGAAATGTTCTTGCACAATGCTTGTATATGCAGAAATACTGGCTTTAAATCCTAATTCCATCTTCACACAGGGATGTGTAATCCCTCAGAAATGTTTAACACGGAGCCATATTAGCTTTGGGCTGGGTGGTGTGGTTTGTTTAAAGTTTGTGATGAGTAATGGCAGTGTTAACAAATACCACTCTTGTTAATTTGGGTCCTCCCTTTATCAACCCTGTTGCATAGAAATCACTTCTTTACAGCAGAGACTAAATGAAATCCCTTCATACAGATGAGAATTGTGCAATTCAGGCTGATTAAAGGGGAAGTTTTCTGTTATTGTGAAAGGACAATTTAGATAACCTGTTTGCTGTTCATCCTGGAGGTGCTTTGCAGTTAAGAGTGAAAAGGAAAAGGACATTTCTCTTAAGAAGTGTCTTGAAAGAGCTTTTTGTATTACCAGAAGCAGCTACATTGATATTGACCTCCACAATTAGAAATGCACAACAACCACTTAGGTGACTTAATCTGGCCATGACTTTTAGCTGCAATTCCAAAATCTCATCAAATATGTTGCTATCCTTTAAACAAGGAAGGAGAGCACAAATACCAACAATTCTCATCAGCCTTCTGGGTTGGAAAGACCATTTAATTTATGCTCCCTTAGCTGTTAGCCTAAACTCTGCTGTGCAAACCTTAGGTCTGTGTTGGACCTCATAAACTTCTTGAGCATCAACTTAGGTGCAACCCTGCTACAAAACCCTTCAGGCACCACACTGATTTAGAGTGGCAGGACTTCACTGTTCTAGCAGAGAATTTTATTTACTTGCTCCTGCAAGTCATTTCCAGAGCGGACGTGAAATCAGTGCCGTGCTATCTGGATGTGATAGGATTTTCCTCCTGTCCCAAGAGACAACAGGGGGAAAGATTTGTTTCTATTATACCATTACATCTAAATCTTTGGTTTGAGAGCAAAAGGAAAATGTTCCTTTAAGAAGTTCTGCCCAGACTTTTTGGCATGAGGACAAACTGTGGTGTGCTGGCAGGAGCAGCACTGTCCCTGTGGGTGCAAACCCCCTGAAGGATGAACAGGCTGCTGTCACAGGGGCCACACCTGCAGCATGAAAACCCACCGTGCCATTAACTCGATGCAAACTAAACACAAGTGACTCAGCTCTGCATCCTCAGCAAGGACTTGCCTCTGCAGAGATGTTACTGACAGACTCAGCTCTTGTTTGCAAGGGCTGTTAAATTGTCACACAAATCAACCACCCCTCCCTCTCTTGTCCTTGGCGTCCGGCTGCTGAGCTGCTGCTGAGAAAGAAGAGGCAGAGTCCTTCAGGGCAAACGGGGACTTTCCAATGGGCAGAAACTTCCTCCTTTGTTTTGTTTTCAGTGACAACAGAGGGGTTTGTCTTCAGTCCCTGTGTCAGCAGGGAAATTGTGCCTGCCCATCACACCTAGGATCTGAACAACCTGGATTTTTATTGGTGTAAAACCCACAGTGACCTGACCTTCTGCAGGAATATGGAGAGAAGAGTCAAAAGGGATTCCTGGAATGTTGCAATAAGCAGAAAGTGGTATTAAACATATATAGATAAAAAGGCATAAAAGCTCATAAAAGCTCATATGGAACTGATGTAAACCTAATGAAAAGAAGCATTTTATTGTAATAAAGAGTGAGGGTTGCAGACCACAGTGTGAGATATAGCTACTCTTCATAGTTTTGGAAGGTTTATTAAACCTTATCAAAAATACAACAGAAGACTGAATAAAGAAAAAAGGTTACAGCACCAGGAGCAAAAGATTTTCCTCGCCATGTGCTCAGCCCCCTCACACTGGAGACTTTCCCTTTTTAACCCTTTAACCCCTCCCAAAGTTTTGTCCATCAACCCCTTCTTTGCTGTCCAGTGGTGGAGATCTCTTCCTCAAATCCTGATTGGGGGTCAAGTGTGGCCATAGTGACAAGTCAGCCCTCCCAGATGTCCCAACCCCAGCTGTCCCTTGATAACCATGGGATGGGGTGCAGAATAACTATAAATCTATAAAACTTTTCTTAACTTATATACATGATATTTTTCTATTAATTGTGAGAGTCAATCATCACATGACCCATCTATCACAACAGGAAAAGAAGTTTCTGGTGGGAGGAACACTGGTTTTAAAGGTAGGACCAGCTCTTGAGGTTTGATTTGTTCCCTCTTTCAGATTACAAGGAAGTCATGGTGTTCCAGAGTAGAAGCTGGTCCCAAAAGTTTGAGAACAGGGTGTGATAAGATTACCAGGGTATTTTATCCGTATCTAGGAAGAAGCCCTGCAGAGCTTCTCTTTAGCTTTGACTGAAAGTAGAAGTCCTGTTTTTACCAAGAATTTTGATCTCTTCGTGTTTTGGAGAAAGAAAAAGAAAACCCCAAACCACCTGAAGTTTACATTGAGGTGAGGTGTATCACAGAGGGATGAGGGCTCCCCAAAGCAAGACACCCTCCTGTAATTTAAACTGTTCTTTCAATAAAAACAATAATTTCTCAGTACATGTTGATTTCAGCAGGCACCAGATTCCCTCTTCTTGTTCTGGCCTTTCACATATCACTCACATAAGGGAAGGTGAGGCTGTGTCATTGTCATTCAGATTTTTAATTCTTCAGAAGTCAAAACTGAATTCAAGTCAAGTTCATTAAACTGCAATTTACATGTATGATAAATAGGTATGATTCGTGCTGATAAAAATTGAAACAGCAATCAATATTGATACAGTAATTGATATTTGAGAATAATAAGATAGTTAGAAGTTGTAATGCCAAAGAAGAGAAGGATAGGAGGGGCTCCACCCCCCCCCCCCCCCCCCCCCCTTCCCAGGAGATGTTGTCAAGGACCACCGGAAAGAAGCTGAAGATAAAGTTGCTAAAAATGAGCAAAAACCTGGTTGGGTCCCAGAAAATGCTAATTATAAGGGATTTATTGCCTTGATATGTAGATGCAGTGATACGTTAGTCTTGGCTAACATTGTACTGGCTTGATGCGCTTGTGTAACCCAAACGTGAATTAAAGGACACAGAAGAAGACTACAGAGCCTTCATCAGTGATGACCCCCAAAGACTTGTGTGACCACCAAACCGAGTGGTGGCGCATGTGTGGTAAAGGTGGTAATGAAGGCTGAGATAGAGATATGACGAACCGAAAATGGGAGGAGATGGTATTGACACATGGCATATAAGGGGTGATTTTCACTTTGCAAGCTCGTATGGGATGTTGCAAGGGTCCCAGAACCCTGCCCTCCATACCCCGTGGTTATCTTTTGCTTATGCGCTATTATTGGAACCAAATTATCCCTTATTTTAATCAAATTATATTGTATCAAATTTTATAATTTTTTTTTATTTTAACTATTAAATTAAAATTGTTACTACTCTTAATATTGTTTGGCTTTTTTTATGATAGGATAATTGGGCAAACATAACAATTTTGGTGCCGACATCCGTGACTCTCTCAACTCTGGGGAGGTGGATAGTTTCTGGGAAGGAGCTCCCCACCAGACTTTTAAGTGGTCCCAAGGCTAGACCACTCTCCCTTGGGAAAAGAGAGGCTTTATTACAATAACACATAAGCAAATTAGTTTTTAAGAGCGTGCAAGAGAGGCTCCCATCAGAGTGACGGCTTATAGGAGAGAGAGTACCCATAGAAAACTGCTTTGTGCACGAAGACCCTTGTGAGAAAAGGAGGCTGTGAGTATCACGGGGTTTTGGGTCAGGGGGCAGCTGTATGCATGTGTGAGTGTGTGTGGAGTGTCTGAGACGGGGGCTGGGCAGTCCCGGACCCCCGAAGCAAGTGGGACCTCCCTGTACCGCGTTTTCGTGTTCTCCGCGAGGAGACCGGCCGGAAAAGGAGGGAAGTGCAAAGTGAATGAGTGGGGACCCTGGGAGGGTTTGACCCAGGGGCAAGGAGGGGATCCCTGGTCCAGGCACCTGTGGGAGGGTCCTTGAGCAGGAGGTATTGACTCAGTAGGGAGACTGAGAAAGAGAGTGAATGAATAGGTTCAATTTCCTTGGAGGGGTTGGTAGCAGGCAATTTAGTATGTGATTAGATGGTGAGAGATCGGGGCTAATAAATTGAGAAAGAGGGAGAGATAGGAGTGGAACAAGTAGATTGCAGAGGGAGAGATAGAAGTGGAACAGGTAGATTGAAAAGGCAGTGTGACAGTGTAATAAGTGAGGCAGTTGAGCCACGAGGTGAGTGTGGGAAACTAAGACTTTCCTGGTACCGGGGATTTCTTAGTTTGTTGCCGCCAGAAATGGGTCAGGGAAAAAGTAAGTTCCTTGACCCAGGGGCTGCGGATTGTAGGAAAAATTCGCAGTGGTTTGAGGTATCTGGGAACCGTGAGGGGGGTTCTCAGGGAAGGAGCATTCCTCAGGACAGCCCACTGGGGATGATAATACAGTTTTGGGATGAATGGAAATCCGAAAGGGTAGAAAATCAAGGAATTCAGAGGGCAGTGCCTAAGGGACATAATATAGGAAAAGCTTTGAGTGAGCATCAGAAAAAATATGAGTCCCCAGCAGAATGATTAAAAAGATTAAAAACAGACTTGCAATTATATTCAGGTATAGATACTGATACTGCAGTTGGGCAGGTTTTGTTAAAAATTCAGTTTGTGACCAGATCTTGCAGTGACATCAGGAAAAAGCTGGAAAAATTAGAAGACTGGCAAGACAGGGGACTTCAAGTGTTACTGAGAGAAGCACAAAGGGCGTTTGTAAAGAGAAATGAGAAAAAGCAGAAAGCAGATGCCAGAATTTTGGTTGCGGCGTTCAAGAAATGCAGGCAGCTTTGAATACAGAAGAATCTGCAGGGAAAAACAAACGGCGGATGTCAGGATCTATTTTTAGGAAGACAAGACCTGTGCATTTTTCCCGCCACAAGAAAAGATACTTAAAACATTCTTGTCCTACTTTAAAGGATGCGGGACCTACCTGTTTTTATTGTCATAAAAAGGGGCACCTGCAAAAAAATTGCAGAAAGAAACAGCAAGATGAGAAAACTACTCAGGAGAATCAGAGAGGTCAAGAGTTTTGTTTAATGAAGAGGACCGAAATACAACCAGAAGAGGCCTTGATAACAAAACTAAAAGTAGGTCCTCAGAGTGAAGAAGTTGTATTTTTAGTCAATACAGGAGTTTCTCAGTCGACAGTGACAAAATTACCCCAGGGATGTGAGATAAGTCGTAAGCGAGTTTCAGTAATCGGAATTACGGGAGGTGGTTTCCCTTTTCCTGTAATAAAAGGAGTGCAAATTGAAACAGATGGCAAATTTGGAGTAAATGATTTATTGTTGATACCAGAGGCCGAGAATAATTTGTTAGGCAGAGATCTAATAATAGCCTTAAATTTACGGATAAAACCCTGTGAAGGAAAACTTAAAATTTATTCTTTAACTGAAGAAGATAATCTAGAAATTAATGACACGGGTTGGCGTTCAGGTGAAATGGGAAAAGTTTAGGGTAAAGGAGTCTGGTCCCCTTAGTCCCTCCTGGTCAGCACAAGCCTGTGAATTTTATGCATTACTCTGTGCATTATTAATACTAAAAGGGCAAGAAGGGACTATTTATACAGACTCCAAATATGCTTTTAGTGTAGTACATACTTTTAGAAAAATTTGGAAGGAAAGGGGACTTATAAACTCTCAAGGGAAAAGGTTAATACACGGGGAATTGATAATTCAGATACTTGAAGCTTTAAAAGGCTCAAAGAAAATAGCAGTAGTTCATGTAAAGGAATGCCAGAGAGGGAGGGACATTAGAGTCAGAGAAATAATTTGGCTGATGAAGAAGCAAAAAAGAGCAACCTTAAGGAAAAGAGATACTGAAATCATGACCTTACAAAAAATAGAAATTCAGCAGGAGACACTTTCCCTTCCGCTAGCAGAACTGGCAGCTATAAGGAAATTAGGAGCAACATTCAAGGAGGGAAAGTGAGTTTTTCCTGATGGCAGGATTATGATGCCAAAACCAGTGGCATATTAGATCTTAGATAACTTGCATAGACGGACACACTGGGGAACAAGAGCCTTTTGTGATCACTTTTTAAAATTTTATGGGTGCATAAGGATATTTGAAATTGGAAAACAAATTACCCAGGTGTGTCTTACCTGTCAAATGGTAGATAAGAAAGTGTTAAAGAGCCCTCCCTCTGGACAACAAAAAAAAAGCCTACAGGCTATTTGAAAAGATTCAGGTTGATTTTGTAGACTTGCTTTAAGTGGCTCGGTGGAATATTTGTTAGTTATAATAGATGAATTAACTCAGTGAGTTGAAGCATTTCCAGCAACTCGGGCTACAGTTTAAACGGTAGCTAAAATATTGTTGGAACATGAAATTCCAAGAATGTGAAAATATGGTGGGATTTAAGTAGATTTATATTAACCCTGATTTATTAAGAAGGAACTAAGCATCCTGGAGTAGCTGCGAACCGCAATTCCCTTGAGCTCAGAGGCAGAAGAACACCGGTGGAAAAAGAATAAAAGACTTTCTGAATAGGTGGGAACAGCCTAAAAAGATCGAAGATCTCCTCCAGGATCACCCACCAGCAACATTATTAGAATTGATTACAAAACTGCAATTCCAGAAACTGAGATTGATAACACCTGTTGCTAACAGAGCTCAGAGACAAGTAAAATGTTGGGAGTGCAGTAAACATGGTTTAGGGTGTCATCCCTGGATATGTATTGTTTGCACACTTTGCTTTAACTCGTGGTGGAAAGTAAGAGGGAAGAGAAAGAGAGACAATTGATTTGCTTGTTTTGCTATGGTTATGTATTTAGCCAGCTAACTATAGAACTCATTGCTATTGATTTCTTTGAAATACCTTTGAGACTGGGAGACGGGACTCTTCAAGCAGCAATTGGATTAATAGAGAACTTAGATCAATTGGTTCTTGCTATATTGGCAATAGCACAAATAAGAGAATGAGCAACTCATAATATTATAGACCAGTGTCTCATAATTGATAGTTGTTGTGGAGAAGAAGTCTATATATCACATCATAGGCATGTTTTTGGGGCATATTGGCCCCAGAATTGGAGGCAGAGACTTAATGCACTCCCCGCCCTTGAAGAAAATTTAAAAAAAAAAAAAATTAATTAAGTCTTAGTGTGGTTGGCATATCTCTGAAATTTTGGAAAATATAAATTTATAGTGTTCCTGCCTAACCTTTTCCCTGTTCTTTTCATTGTAATTATTTCTTCTTAACTAGCCAGAACAGAGAAATGGAATTTAAAAGGGGACAAGCAAACCCTGTGGGGCTATGGGTACCAAGGAAACGAAAAGCACCAGTGACTAGATCCCAGAATATTACCTTTGCTCCCGAGAAGACTGGCATCTCGGCCCTTGGTTGCAACCCAAGGGGCTTTGAGAAAGGTAGAAAGGTAGATTTCCTGAGGATTATTTTCACTGTGATCATTATGGTACCCTGGACGGTTGGCCAAAGTCAGAGAGCCGCACTAGACCGAGTTTCGGCAATGAAAAAGCAAACAAGGCAAAAACCAAGTCCCAGTAATTTCAACATTTGTGACTATTGCAATCACCCTGTGTAGATTAAGGACAAGATGAAATCTGTGTTTGTGATACACCTATATGTTAGTTCTGCTTGCTACAATCACAGCAGTTTTATAGATGTTTGTATTAAGGAAAGAAAGATGTATTGGGTAAGGAAAAATTTGAGCTATAATAGACAAGCTCCTTATCCCCATGGTGATCAAATTTGCCCTCAATATGGAAGATTCTTTTGTTTTGAAAGAGATGATAATGGAAAGGATCCAAGTACAGGGAAACCAGGCACTAAAAGAAAAATGGAAAGAGAAAAAAAAAAAAAGAAGAAAAAGAAACAAAGGGGAATAGAGGAAAAAACAGGAGAAAAGAGTCAACAGAATTGGCTGAACTGTATAAACAACTAAAACAGCACTACAAAGATTGGGATTTGCCAGCCTCAAATAAGAATCTGTTTGTGGGATTGATACAAGAGATTGCTACAGAATTGGGATTATCCAAATGTTGGATTTATAGAGGTCTAAAAATGGCTGAAAGACGGCTGTGGAAAAGTGAGAACTTACCTCCAGAGCAATTTTTAAAGTAGAATCGCACCCAAATTTCTGGAACATTGAAGAGACCTGAAGGATGGATTTTAAGCCATCAAGTAATTAGAATCATTTGTGTAACTCGAGAAAGAAGGAAATTTAATAAAGTAGTGGGGCATACTCTTTGTAAATCCACATTAGTAGTCAATATGGATAATTGTTCAAAAGTTTGGTGACCTGAAACCCCTATAAGATATTGAGGATCAATAAAAAAAAAATTGTGAATGGGATGAACAGATTAATTTATGCTAGTACAGAAGTCCTGGAGCTAAACCCTACCAATCCATCGACAGGCTGAGGTCATATTGAGAACAACTGGAGAAAACTGATAAGAAATGGAAAGCCTCAAATGGGATATATTGGATTTGTGGGCAACGAGCATACAGTGAGTCACCTCAAAAATGGGGAGGAACCTGTACGTTCAGAGTAATACAACCCTCCTTCTTTGTTCTACCGAGGTCTAGGAGCAATGTGTTAAGAACTCCTCTGTATGAAACCCTGCAGCAGAGTAAAAGGGATTTGAATTTAAACTTTCCAACAGCAGGAGGGAACGAAAAAGGATGGGAGGACGAGTGGCCTGCAGAATGAATTATAGCATATTATGAATCAGCAACATGGGCTCAGGATGGGTCATGGGGATATAGGACCCCAGTTTACCTGTTGAATCGATTAATAAGGCTCCAAGCAGCAGCAGGGGTAGTGTCAAATCACACCTCCAGTGCTTTAAAAATGTTAGCCAGGCAATATACAAAAATGCGGGCATTTGTGTACCAAAATAGGATTGCCCTAGACTATCTGTTAGCAGAAAAAGGAGGAGTTTGTGGGAGATTGAATGAATCTGAGTGCTGTGTAGAAATTGATGATTATGGGGAAGCTATCACAGAACTTGCAGAAGAAATTAAAAGAGTGGCTCATGTGCCCGGTACAAAAGTGGAATTCAATCTTGAAAGCAGATTGGTGGGATAACCTCTTTGGAAGCGTTTGGAAAAAAAAGTTAGAGTTCATGTTGTTATGCTCGATTCTGAGACTTCTGTTTCTGCTTTGTATGATTTTGTGTTTTATTAAGCTAATTCACTCAGTGATTCAGGGGATGCAGATTACAACAATGTCTCTAGATTCAGAATCAGCAGAAAAAGGAAAACCAAGATCTATAATGGTATTAAAAGCTGAATCGACCCCTGTTAAAGAACAAAGACCTAAAAAGATTGAAATAGAACAAGAAATGCTAACTAAACTTGAAAGAGAGTGTGAAAGACTAGAGGCAGTAATAGAAATGCTAGAAAAGTTTGAAGCTGAAAAGAGACAACAAGAAAACCAAAATTCTGAAAAAATACAAAAGATATCAGAGCATAGCTTTTTAATAAAGCACAAATCATAATGATCAAGAAGATAAATGGGGGATTTGTGATAAATAGGTATGATTCATGCTGATAAAAATTGAAACAGTAATTGATATTGATACAGTAATTAATATTTGGGAATAATAAAATAGTTAGAAGTTGTAATGCAAAAGAAGAGAGGGAGAGGAGGGGCTCCACCCTCCCCCTCCCGGCAGATGTTTTCAAGGATCACAGGAAAGAAGCCAAAGATGTCATTGCTAAAAATGAGCAAAAACCTGGTTGGGTCCCAGAAAATGCTAATTATAAGGGATTTAATGCCTTGATATGTAGACATAGCGATATGTTAGTCTTGGCTTACATTGTACTGGCTTGGTGTGCATGTGTAACCCAAAGGTGAATTAAAGGACACAGAAGAAGACTACAGAGCCTTCATCAGTGACGACCCCCAAAGACTTGTGTGACCACCAAACCGAGTGGTGGCGCACGGGTGGTAAAGGTGGTAATGAAAGCGGAGATAGAGATATGACCAACCAAAAATGGGAGGAGATGGTATTGACAAATGGCATATAAGGGATGATTTTCACTTAGCAAGCTTGTACGTGAGGTGGCAAGGGTCCCAGAACCCTGCCCTCCGTACCCCGTGGTTATCTTTTGCTTATGCGCTATTATTGGAACCAAATTATCCCTTATTTTAATTGAATTATATTGTATCCAATTTATAGTTTTTTATTTTAACTATTCATTTAAAATTGCTGCTACTTTTAATATTGTTTGGTTATTTTTATGATGGGATACTTGAGCAAACATAACAAAATTCAATCTGCTATCTTAAAAAAAAAAAAAAGCAGAGAGAACTTTTTGTCCTATTTTCTTTTCCTTTTTATAGTTTGATATCTACAATCCCCAGTTGATATTGACCCCCAGCACCTTCTAATGCAGTCTGAATATATACAAATATCAGGACCCTTCATGGCTGCCAATCAATTGCACTTTATTCCCACCCCCTCTCCACCATTTCTTTTATCCAACCCCTGGCACTCCTATGGATCAAGAATGGTATGGCCAGCAGGAGCAGGGCAGGGATTCTTCCCCTGTGCTCAGCACTGGTTGGGCAGCATCTCACGTGCTGTGTCCAGTTCTGGGTCCCCCAATTTAGGAAGGACATGGAGGGGCTGGAGTGTGTCCCAGAAAAGGGCAAAAAGGCTGGGGAGAGGAGACGAAAGGGCAAACAGGGATGGGCTATTTGCCCTTTTCCAGGGCAGGAACAGGGGTGGGCAAAAGGAAGAAATTACTACCAGGGAAGAGTAAAGAAAGCAAAGGTGAAGGCAAGGAAATGCTCAGGGCAGTTTCAGGGTGGCTGCCAGGCAGCCCTGGCTCTGAGAAACAGCGTCTGCAGTGGGACAGGAAACTCCCAGCTGATGGGAACAAACTTTCTGGCTGACTGCAGAGGCCAGGACAAAGCTGAGTGGTTTCCCTGGTGTCCCCATGCCCTTGCTGGCACCAGGGGCTGATGGCATTTGTGCTCCCTCACGTTCATGTCCCCACACCAACAGCATGGGGGTGCTCCCGCCTGCTGTGTGCAATGCAAACAGGGGCTCCTGAGCCAGTGCTGCCGTGTCTGTGCCTGCAAGGATGGGGCACCTGTGTGAGCTGGGGGAGAGGCCAGGGCTGCAGAGGGGGGATGTTGTTGGCAGCTGCATGAGGACGCTCTGGGATGCTGCCCTGGGCTGTGCAGTGCACTGGGGATGGATCAGCCCCTGCTCTGCTGCTCCTTCCCGTCTCCCCCAGGGCCCTTGCAGAGCCCCAGCCATGCTGTTTGCCCCCAGCCTGCCCACGGCCAGCCTGGGGCTGCTCACGGGGGTTTTCTGTGCTGAGCATTGGCCTGGCCGTGTTCTTGAGAGAGCCTGGGCAAGGAGCCTGGAGCCCCCAGGCCCTGGGCTGAGGCGTCAGCACAGCCCCAGCAGTGCCCATGGCCTGTCCCTGCTTCAGCCCCAGCACTGCCACACCCAGGACTGCGCCCGGCCCCGAGAGCACTCAGGCCCTGCAGCAACACCAGGGCCACCAGGGCAGCGGGGCAGGGCCACGGCAGCAGCACTGGCAACACCAAGTGCTGCTGCTGCTGCTGGGCACAGCTGCTGGGCCAGCACTGATCTGCCCCCAGCTCTGCACACAGACATTGCTGCTGCAGCTCCAGAGAAGGAACAAAAGGGCATCTCTGCAAAAAACTTTCCTGGGAGATCCTTTAGTTCACTTACAGCCACTGAGAGCACAGCTCCTCATAGAAACAGGTTGTGGGTCACAGTAAAGGAGAAGGGAAACAAAATGAGAAATGGCACAATGACATCACTTTGTAGACAATACTTTAAAATTAAAACAAAGGTAAAAAACCTGCAAAGTGAAACTAACAAAAAGTATTGAAGATTACTTTTATTACAAGTGATTGGCAGAAATAGGCCAGTAGTTTAATGTTTCTGAAAGCATACAGTCACCAGTGCCCACATGGAAGCCTTGAGCTCCTGGTTCCTCAGGCTGTAAATGAGGGGGTTCAGGGCTGGAGGCACCAACAAGTACAGAACTGACAGGGCCAGATCCAGGGATGCGGAAGAGATGGAGGGGGGCTTCAGGTAGGTAAAAATTGCAGTGCTGAGAAACAGGGAGACCACGGCCAGGTGAGGGAGGCAGGTGGAAAAGGCTTTGTGTCGTCCCTGCTCAGAGGGGATCCTCAGCACAGCCCTGAAGATCTGCACATAAGAGAAAACAATGAACACCAAGCAGCTTGAGGCTACAGAGACACTTACAGCAAGAAGCCCAAGTTCCCTGAGGTAGGATTTGGAGCAGGAGAGCTTGAGGATCTGGGGGATTTCACAGAAGAACTGGCCCAGGGCATTGCCATGGCACAGGGGCAGGGAAAATGTATTGGCTGTGTGCATCAGAGCATAGAGAAAGGCACTGGCCCAGGCAGCTGCTGCCATGTGGGCACAAGCTCTGCTGCCCAGGAGGGTCCCGTAGTGCAGGGCTTTGCAGATGGACACGTAGCGGTCGTAGCTCATGATGGTCAGGAGGGAAACCTCTAATGACATGAAAAACACAAAAAAAAAGAGCTGTGCAGCACATCCTGCACAGGAGATATCCCTGGCGTCCCAGAGGAAATTGTGTGTGGCTTTGGGGACAGTGGTGAAGATGGAGCCCAGGTCACTGAGGGCCAGGTTGAGCAGGAAGAAGAACATGGGCGTGTGCAGGTGGTGGCCGCAGGCTACGGCGCTGATGATGAGGCCGTTGCCCAGGAGGGCAGCCAGGGAGATGCCCAGCAAGAGGCAGAAGTGCAGGAGCTGCAGCTGCCGCGTGTCTGCCAACGCCAGCAGGAGGAAGTGCCTGATGGAGCTGCTGTTGGACATTTCTTCATTATGGACATTGTGAGCTTTTTAAAGACACATTGACAATTTGGACAAATTACCTTGAGTCAGTCCTATGCTATTTTCTTACACAAGCAATAAAATTTCCTTTTCTTTCTTTGTGGAAATTTCATTTACTTTTTTTTTTTGAGTTAAGAATTCGGCTGCTAAGTAACTGTGTGTTTTTAAGAACGGACAGAAATCCTGTTCTTGGCATTGCTCTCACCCTGAACACTGGGGAGCCCAGAGGGAAAACAGGCCTCCCTATGCCCCAGAACAGTCAGAGCTGCTCATCCTAAACAGCTGCCCGTTGCTCATTTCACCTCCCTCTAGTACAGAATGGAAAAATTATTAACTGTAGTTATAAAAAACGTAGCCTTTTTGAACACTCCAGTTTCAAAATCAATCTCTCCAAACCCTACACTCTTCCCTGATGCTGTTGGCTGGAGGGATACCAAGGGTTGGCCTGGCTCTCTGCTGCCTCGAGTTGTGCCTACTGGGAGCAGTTTCTCTTTACCCAAGCCTTGTCCCTGCCAGTGCTGCCAGAGCCCAGCCCAGCCCTGGGGGCTCAGCTCTGCCCTGCAGACCGCTCCCAGCACAGGGCACTGCCCAGGTGCATCTCCCTGGCAGCAGGGCCTTAAGGGCAGGCCAGACAAACAGAGATGCTGCAAGCCAAGGTGCTGCTGCTGCTGTCTGTAGGGAGAGAAGGCTGAGGAGGACCTGTCTGAGGGAGATCTGAGGCCCATCTGCTGATGCCCAGGGTGACAGTGCAGGAGTCTCAGTGACACAGCCAAAGCTGACAGCCCCTTTCCCTTCCCTTTAGGAGAAAGCTGAGAGCAGCCCTGGCCATGCAGCACCATCTCCACAGCAGGAGGAATCTGCCCTGATGGGGGTGGCTCCTTCCACCTCTAACTTCTCCCCAGCAGCATCCATGGGGAGCTGCCAGGCAGGCTGGGAGCTGCCCCTGGCAGGTGGCACATGCCCTGGGCTGGCCAAGAGCCCTGAGGGCTGCAGGAGCTGCTCTGCAGGACAGCCCTGGCTGCACATGCAGTGCATGTTCATGTCCCAGTCATGCTGTGCTATGGCTGCTTTTCAAGTCTGCTTTGAGCCAAATAAATAGGAGCGATAATATCAGGAAGGGGAAATTCTGAGCTGGCCCTGTTGTGCCTTCTCCTCCTGCTGCCTTTGCTGATCCAAGTCTTGGCCAGCCCCCTGGCCTGTTGGCTCAAGATGCTGATCCCCTGGAAAACCTTTTTGTTCCAATGGGCTTCCAGCACAGCCAGAGCTCTGAGCCAGGTCCTGGCAGGGCCATGTGCAGGCAGGACCTGGGGGCTGCAGCTGTTTGTTCCATCCCTTACCTGCCTGACTACCTGAGCAGAGTCAAGGACAGTGCAAATCTGGAGAAGATCTGGGTATTTCTGAGAGCTGAAAAGTTCTGGATGTGTCCCAGGCATGTCTGGAATCACTCTGTCTCCAGTGGTTTCCTCCTGTGTTAAACACTTGTCTACAGTCAAGGCCAAACTCCCTCTTTCAGACTGAGCTGTGCCTGCCAGGAGTTACTGACCTCCTGTGCCAGGCTCTGGAGCTGCTCTCATCATGCCCAGATTTCCCTCTGGGAATGTTTGCCTGGCTTGAAACCACTGGCCTGAGCCAGCCTGCCTGAAGAGACCTGGGAGGTGGCCACAGACCCATTTGGTGAGCAGCAGACCATTGCCTCTTCCCAGGCTCAGCATCCAGCAGAGGATCTGACACCAGCCCCAGGCACACAAGCACAGAGAAGATCGTGTCCCTGCAGCCCAGCGAGCTGTGACACCTCTGGGAATTTACTGGAAAGCCCTGCCACCTCTCTAAGGCTCTCAGGAACAACCATGAGGGAAGGAAATAAAAAACAAGCCCTCAGAAAAACACAAAATGCTGTGTGGAGTACCTGAAATGCCCCCAACAGTTTAACTAGAGCATGGAGTAAGCTGAGAAAATATATGAACAAACCAATTAAACAAGTGAGCACACAGCAGACAAGTTGGCATGTAGGTGTCTACTGAGAAAGCTTAAGCACAGCAAGGGGAGAAAAAGCAAACTCAAACCAAGGCATAATATCCCTCACATTTTGGAGCAGAGCTCTCACACCATGTATCATCCAACCCACTCCAAATTACCATCTGCCAGAATGTCCTTCAAAGAAAAAAGGTCCACAAGTTTGCAAAGCAGCAGTTTAATGTTGTCCTATCAGATGAGAGGCTCTCTCCAAAGAAGATTTTTGCACTTGAGTAATAAACACTACACAAAAGTGTGACTCTCGTGGCCACTGCTACACTGTCAGGTACCATGAGACAATGAATTTTTGGAGTCCTGGCCATGTCATGGCAGGTACATCTGGAAAGAAGCTCTTTAGCAGCCCCTGTCATTTCATAAGTTACCTGCAAATGTTTCCAGATCCTCTGCATGATCTTCTCTGTATGCAGAAAGAGTCTACATAAAGAACCTGAGCAAACCACTCTGGTATTGTTTCAGAGACAAAGATACACCAGAATATGAAGAGCAGGTTTTGTTTCTCATGTATCTTCCTGTCATCCCTAAATCAGGCTCTGTTTCAGACTAGAAGCTGGATCCTTCCCTGGTATAAACCTGGGTACCTGCTCCTGTCCACGAGGCCCATCACTCCACACACGCTGAGGCCCAACTGCATTGCATATGAGATTGCCAAGTAAATGCAGGTCTGTGCATGCACCATGTGTTAGACTAGGCCATAAATAATTTATGATGCTGGAGAAGGTGACTGTATTTTTAGGTGTAGAAATATGCAGATAAAACAGTCCTGACCTTCAATTTTCACTCTGCACTTCTGATCCTGAATTTGAGTCCATCCAATGCATTTCTAAAGCCTCTGCACCTCTGAATGAGCAACACATCCCCTGCAAAGCCCCAAAACCCATAAATCAAAAAAGGGGCACCAGGAAATCCCATGGAGCCCACAGGATACCTCCTGTAGCCAGCGCTACACAGGATGCCCCAGCATAAGGAAGAGCAGGCTCCTTCCCCTGAACCTCAAATATTCTGCAGGTCAGTCTCCTCTGGATTCTGGCTGCTGACCCTTATTCCTGACCCCACATCTAATCAACACGCCTTTGATGTCAGAGGCACGTGTTCATGGGGCCCAAATCTCTCTCTAAAGACCACGGGAGCTGCTCAAATCAGCACCTTGCCATCCTGAGGCAGCCCAGGAGCAAGGATGAGGAAGGACAAAGGTGCTCACTGGGGTGCTTGTAACTGTACCCTCTGTTACATCTTCTCCCAGAGAGAGCTGTCAGTGGGACAGAAGGAGAATTATTCCTTCCTTGGACTTTGTAGAAACAGGGAGCCCAGGGAAACCAAGAAACAATCATAGATTTGACACCACATCACTTCTGGATGTGTCCAATGAGCAAGATAAGGACACACTGAGGAGAAGGGGAAACAGATGTTGCAAGGGCGAGGAAGGGGACAAGACAGTTTTGTGGTGTGTCACAACACAGCTTTTGGTCTCTGCTATCAGAAATAAACCAAGGGAGGTGGAGAGAGGCACAGAGCCCAGGTGAGGGCAGGTCTCACCTGGACAGGGCAGCTCCCAGGACAAAGGCAGTGTGTTCCTTCAGCGAGGCCTCGCTGCTGTTCAGCCCCTTGATCACCAGCCGGAGCCCACCCATGGACAGGAAATCCTTGGCATTGTCCACCTGGGAGAGAGCAGCTTCCATCAGCACAAAGCCCCAGCCCCTGGAGAACACCTCCCTTCACGCCCACAGCATCCCTTCCCTCCTGCTCTGACCAGCAGGGAGTTTTACAAGGGATTAAAAATTCCAAGGGAATGGCTGTGGCTGAGCTTAGCACAGCCCTGCCCATGAGCAGAGATGTCACAGCTGCCCAGGCCCAGTGTCCTTGTGGGAGGACATTGTCACACTCAGAAGGCATCACTGGAAACTCAAATATTTTGATTATAGCTATCAAAACTGCTCTTGACATGTACTTTGGCAATTCAGGTGGTGTCAAAAACTCGATATATCTGCTGATGTCAAAAAACTCCAGCTCTTTGCTCTCCCCTGAGCAAGCCTTTACTAGGGATCCAGGGAATTGCATGTTTTGCAAATGAAGTTAATTAATTGATGCTGTAATTGTAGCACCAGGAGTCAGGGATGTTTAGGAGCCTGTCAGCATCAACAGGGTGCAAAGGGGGCATGGGAGCGAGTAGCATGGGCAGTTCTGGGAGTTCTCCATGAGTTCCATCAACAACTTCCCATGGACAAGGAAGGAAAAAGCCAGTCCCAGCTTGGAGGGGTCATCCAGGAGCTTCCCCAGGGAGCAGCCCCACAATGACTTTTCTAAGCAAACAATAATGGATTAACTGCCAGTATGGAAAACTTTGCACATTAGTGGGAATTCATCAGCCTCTGGCTCTAAGTGGATCAGGGGCTAGCCAGGCACAGTCCCAGTGGGCATCTGCTCTTGGAGAGGAGATCAGAAAAGGCTCTGAGTGCTCACAGACAAAATTTAGAGAAACAGCACAAACTACTTCAAGTACAAAATTCAGTCCAAAGTCAAATCAATGCATTTTGGTATTCAATGATTTTTTTTTTTCAGTTTAAAAGAGGATCTGATGAATGCTCAGAACTGCCTGCACAGAAAAATCAGTTTCTGCCTGCACAGAAAAATCAGGTTTAGAAATTCAACATATCTCTCTGAAAGACAGGGACACAACAGCAATTGTTGGCTGATGGAAACAGAATATAAAAATGAGTTATCAGCAGGGCAAGCCGACCCCCTGATGAGGTGGAACAGGACCACAAGCCATGCAGGGCATGTGGGACCCTCTTCTAGTCAATGACTTCATGCTCAGTGTTATATGTATCTCAACTATGTACCTTCATCAAAATTGGCCCTAAGTCAGATATTTCAGGTACCCAGGAGAAGAAGAAGCTTTGTGTCCTACAGGTCTGTCGTTACCAACCAAAGCAGGACCTGGGGAGCTCCAGCTCATCTCTGCTCCCCAGTGGGACAATACCCACCTGTCCCTCTGCAAAGCTGCTCTCTGCAGGTCTGCTGGGGCTGATTCAGGATTTGCAGCAGCTTTTGTATCCTTTCAGATGCTGTTCTTTTAACTGTCCCTATAAACCAGGCCTGCCAGAGCTCTCACTTTTCTGCAGACCCATCTTTATCTACAACGAAATCTATGCAGCAATCCAATTTCATCTGCCAGTGGGTCCTTTTATTACTCAGCCTCTGTAAAAACTGGTTTAGTGCTGGAATCAGACATTGACTTTGCATGAGAAGGAATATATGGACAGGCAGGAATTTGCATCCAGCAGCTGGAGTGGTAAAACCATCCCCTGCTGTAACCTCAGCAGCACCAGAGTCCTTTGTGCTGCCCCAGCGTCAGTGAGACACCACAACAGCAGAATGTAAATTGTGCTGTTGTGCTGTAAAGCTTATTCTGAAGATGTGTTTATCTTTTTTAACCAGAGTCTCTTGTGAGAGCTCCAGTTCTAAAACTAACAAAATCCCCAAACTTAACAACTTGAAGGCATTAACCTCTCTGGGGAGCAGTGTATGCTGCAAGGCAGCAGCTTCTACCTCACTTCAGTCCACTGAAATCAGCACAGAAGAAAAACCAAAGATCAAAAGAGCTCTTGAGTAAAGTACACAGGCAAAGCAGGCGAGGGGAAGGATGGGAGAAGAGCAAATATGACAGCAGTTATTCAGGGAGCAGGTTTGAATTGGAGGAGAAAGAAAATAGGGAGGGAAGGTGAGAGAGAAAATGTTACAAAACAAGAGCGAGGGAAAGCAGCATGTCAACTGCACACGATGGAGAGGAAATTAGCAGAGAGAGATGGTGTAGCATGTCAGAGCAGAGGAGAGGAGAAGATAAGCAGAGTAAATAATTGAGAGAAAGAGCCTGCAATGCCTGAGAACGGGTCTTGGCTCCACACACTGCTGTGCAAGCACCGTGAATGCTGTTTATGAGTTACGCTCTTCCCTCTTCACATTTGCATTTGGGTTTTATGCGTTACAGATAACCCAGCAAGCCAAACCTTCCTACTCCTTCTCCAAGATGGGCTCCAAAACATGCCAAGCTGAATCATGGCTGAGGAGAAGCAAACCAGAGCTGGCAACCAAAAGCTGAGCAAAGGCAGAGCCCTTGGGCTGACTCTTCAAAGGCAGGAGAGAGCATCTCCCCGGGCTGGGCACCAGCCATGGCTCCCACGGCACGCTCCGAGACACGAGCTGCCCCGCACCACTGCTCCAGGGTGACCATGGCACAGAGCAGGGAGCAGCCTTTGCTTGCACACCCTCCAGGGCATGGCATTTTCCACTCCACAGGGCATCCCGTGTCCCGGAGACAGCAGCAGGATGGCCGGGAGCTGGACAGTTCTGAAAAGCCACGGCACGGCATGGTACTGCTCTGATGGAGGCTGGGGAAGGTGGGACTTGCAAAGTGGCCCTACACAAGTCCTTGGCCACCCACATCTGCAAGGATCCCCTGCTCCCACAGCAGGGCTGTGACTCGCTGCAGAGGAGTCCTGGCAGTTCAGCCCTTCCAGAGTTATGCGGCACCAGCGTCCTTTGGCTGCTGTTCAGTAATTACATTAAGCCACTGCTGCTAAAGTCAGTCCCAAGCAGAGATAATGCTCTGGATGCATTCAACTGACTGGAAGAAGAAAGAGGAGGAAAAGCCATGCTGGCTTAGAGACAAGTGATATTTCTTATCAGCTTCCTGCCTGACGAGAAGGTGCTGCCCAGCCATCTGCCCCGACAGCCCGGGCACAGAGCAGCGCTGTGATCGGCACACAAAGGAGCCCCTGTGCTCCTGCCAGCCTCCTGCCATTGCCCCTCTCTGACCCCTTTGATGCTGCATGTGCTTCCCTTTGATGCTCCAGTCCCTGCTCCTCTGCCATTCTGAAATTGTTTGCCCCATCCTGTGCTGCAGGGATTTTCTGCTGGAATAGTCCAGATTGCTATGCTGGAATTCAAGGCATGCCAGGGCATTTGGGGGTTGCTTTTTAGCACAATGGCCTGATGCTCTGGCACCCTTAATCAGGCAAGATTAGCCCTGAGTACAAATATGAAGCTCTTTGGGTGCCCATTGTTCACAGTTATTCTCTGAGTCACACAAATGCAGTCAGTGACACAAAAGCAGGGAGAACAAACAGCAAGGAAGCCTCTGCATGCCCACAATGACAATTCAGAGTGGAAATTCAAGACAAAGAGCCCTGGAAATAACCCTTGTATCAGCTGGCACATGGACTCTCTCTCTCACAGCAGCAACACTTCAGCTGCCTGCCTCCAAATACCACATTTGGTTCAACAAGTGCTGTTCCAGTGAAAGGGCTTGCACTGGCACCTCCCAAGAGTTGTCCTATTCACCCTCTGAAATGACAAAGTGCCATTGGAAACTCTCGCAGTGCACTCCAGACTCTCGCCAGTCACTGGGGAGGGAGAAGCCAAGTCCCTTCCCACACGGCAGAGCAGAGGCTGGATGCCCAGACACCCTCCCAGGAGTGGCACCAAGGCAGGCACCAAGCCCAGGGGAGCAGAGCTCTGTGCCTGCAGCTGCATCCAAGGGGAGGTAGGAATGTGTGAGCTGAAAGCAGAGCAAGAGAGATCAGAGAGAGGAGGGAAAAGTGTGAGCACAAACCCCAGGAAGCGAGATGCCAGGAAATATGTTCACCCTCACACAGAGCTAATTGGCACAGCGAGGCTCTGCTTGCCACTGCTTACTCACACCAATGCAAAACAGGGGGTTTTGGGTGGCTGTCACCTTTCCTGGTACAAAGACGTTCTCTGTGAACTGATATAAAGGCACCTACCATCAACCATGGCAGCTTTCCATGGAAGCAGAGAGAAAGTAATTATTTTCAGAGCAACCACCACTCTACTTACCCAAAAATGGCAGCTAAAACACCATTTTGAAACATTAAGGAGATAAAAAAGGAAAAAGAGAAGATAAGAAAACCAGCCTGAGAACAGACAACAAATCAGGCAACCACCAGGATACTGCTGGCTCCTGGCCCAAGCGATGATTAATTCCAACCTGGATATAAAATAAGCCTGCACTAGTCCTCTGCTGTCTGTTATTGTCCCAGGATTATGGCAATTAAGCAATTTGTATTACCTGATACTGATAAGAAAAATAAAGCCCCGTTTATGATACCGTATCCCCTGGATTTTACACGGTAGTTACTGAGGCATTCTTGTTACCTGGTGAACATAATATTCGAGATCATAAAGCGCCACGACTTTCTCATCCAGCGTGGAGGCAGAGCTGTTGAATTTTCTGATTAATTTAACCATAACTTCATAATCTGTTTCTATCTTCATGTTCAGCTTTTCAAACTCCTCCGTTCAGCTGATCTATGGGCCAGAACTTCTTCCTCACCTCTTCCTCTCGGGCCTTGGAAACAAAAGGAGGTAAAACCAGATGTGAGATAACAAGATAGGAGATGAAGAGAGACAAGACAGACACAGAAAGGAATGCCAGCCCCAACATTCACAAAGGGAACCGGGCTGTCTGTGCCAATGGATTTATTGCTCTACATCAGAGGTGCAGGGGCAGGGTCCTTCTGAGAAGCCCAGGAACCCAGTTAGCTGTGATATACCCACAACATGAGAGAACAGTAGAGCTCTGTGCACCCCTTCTACATCTCTACAGCATTTGTGCACTATTTCTACATCCCATTTCCATCCAATTCAACATCAAGCCCACAGGCAGCAGTACTGCTGTTCTCTGCTTGCCTGCAAGTGGATCTTCTCAAAACCTGGCTGCAAAAAGCCCTGAGGCACCTCCCTGATCTTACAGCTGAACCTCTCTGGAACTGGACATGAGGCTGGAGAGCTCCAGAGGTCCCATCCAGCCCAAAGTGCCCAGTGACTCCAATGAGTTCTCAGACACAGACAAAGATGCTTTTGCCTTTCCAAGTGTTGAGCAAATTCCTGGAAGGGTCTATCTCCTAGGGAGAGGTGTGAGGACAGAAGCTGTCAGAAAGGGAGGCAGAAGGAGCAGTGATAAGCTGGGGGCAGCTGACGTGCTGTGCCATGGGGCTTGGCCAGCACACAGCCTGTCCTGAGCTCATCTCCCTCGCAGTAACAGCACCCCAAGGGCTGCCCTGAACAGAGAGCTGACACAAAACATGTGGTGAGGAGGAAAGGCTCTGTCAGAGATCTCAGAGAGCCCCAGAGGTGCAGGAACATCAGCACTGGTGGCACTGGGGACAGACCCTGCTGCTGCAGGGGACAGAAGCAGCAGAGAGGCCATGCTGGAGCTGGGCTGCTCCAAGGACAGGAGAAAGGCAGAAAACCCCTTTTGGAAGGCATTTGTCACAAATGCCAAGATGTGTTTGTATGCGGAGTGAGCCTCAGCTGGAGGGTTTGCACTGTCCTGCTCCCCATGAGGGATCAGAGAGGGCTGGAGGAAAACCAAGTGAGCAATGGAGGTGAAAGCTGTGTCAATGGAATGGTAAATTACCAGAGGTACCACACCCAACGCATCCCTCCCCGAGCTGCCTCTGCCAGAGCACAGAGGGGCTCAGTGTAATTCCATTTCCTCTGACACTGAGCCTTCAGGGATGGATTTGCTCTCTGCAGGAGTGACTGCAAATGGAATACTTTAGGTTCATTAGATGTAGCTGCTTTTAGCCTAGTTGCTGGGACAAAAGCTATTCTAACAGGGGGTTTTAAAATATGGCTTATTTTCCCCTAATAGAGTATCACTAATTTTTGCATTTCAATGACCCTCATTTCCAGCAGCCCTTTTCAGCAGCCCTGCAATCAATCAGCAATGCTACTATGGAAATAATCTCCAGCAAATGAAATCATGCCGTGCTGCCACATAAGGGAAGAAAAAGCCTTTCTGTGACACCAGAACTTTAGAGCCTTGACTCCTCTTTCAGTTTTTGTTTGAGTGAGCCAAGACCAAGGCAGCAGGAGGAGCGAGGGTTAAAGAAATACTGCTGAGGGGGAGAAGGGAAAGAGGCTCTGATGTACCTGATGAGTCACACATCTTCCCACCTATTTACTTCAGGTAGTGGGTTGTTTTGTAACTAAATGGACAACTTGGAGCTTGTGTAAGGAAATGTCAGCCCCTGCTTCCCCATGGCCACTTGGGTTTTGCTATCCAGAGCACAAGGTTGGAAATCCAAAGCAAGGAGAGTAAAGGGAAATACCCTCTGTAAATACCATCAGCTGCAATCCAGTTCCCTTTGGGGTCTGCAGACATTTTTGTGAATTGAGCTGCAGTGAAACAGATAAATTACATTGTTCAGAGCAGCTGTGGCTGCCCCTGGATCCCTGGAAATGTCGAAGGCCAGCTTGAATGGGGCTTGGAGCAACCTGAGATAGTGGAAGGTGTCCCTGCCCATGGCAGGGGTGGGACTGGATCACCTTTAAGGTCGTATCCAACCCAAACCACTCACAGAATCTTCGAGTCATACAGAAAAGTCAGGGAACAATATCACTAACAGGGTAATAAAGGTATTTTAGGTCCATATTCACTACAAAATTAGTTTGCATAGTGTTTTCCAAGCAATCATTTTAACCATTGTGTTTCAGCAGAGTGTAACAGGGTGTTTTCAGATCCCTGCAATGTGCATTGCTTTAGAAATGGGAAACTCACCTTCCTTTCTGCCTTCTCACTTTCCTTCATTTTAGCCAAGGCCTTTTTAAGCTCCTCAGATGTGAATGAATTTGCATCGAGATCAACCTTGCCCAGCCTTGCAGAAGAAACAAAACAAACAAGAACATGTAATGAGTGAAAAACGGCCTCAATTCTATTTTCACTGTGACATTCTAGCAATGGCTAAGGGCAGGAGGAAAGGAATGAAAAAACCTACCATACTCAAGAAAAGATTAGTCTGAGTGCTGGATTCTGTGTCAGGCTCACAGACACCACCCCCTGACAATAAAGGGCTCTGCTGACCCAAATTCTCAGATCCCACCACAATAAAAACAGCTGATGAATTGATACCTCAGAATTTCGTGTTGCCATTGAGGAACCACCCCAGCGCCACTATATAACTGCAGAGGGCCTACAAGCTTCAACTTGCAGATTTCAGCTTATGAACATTGTACAGAGAATCACAGGAGACCTCAGCACCTTTCCAGTGAGGGAAGGGACTACAGAGAAGTGGGAGAGGACTCTTAGTCAGGAACTTTAGTGACAGGACAAGGAGGAATGGGATCAAACTGCAAGAGATGGAAGAGACTTGATGATGGGAAGAAGTTCTTTACTCTCAGGGTGCTTGTCCCCGACACAGGGACCAGTGCAGAGAGGCTGTGGATGCCCCATCCGCAGCAACATCCAAGGCCAGGTGTGACAGGGGCTGCAGCAACCTGCTGTGCTAGGAGCTTGCTCAGCTTGGAACCACATCATCTTGAGGGTCCCTTCCAAGCCAAACCATTCAAGGATTTGATCAATCTGACGTCCCCATCTCCCACTGAGCAGCGGCCCTGAAACTTCAGTGACATCACAGCTCCCAGAGGGTTCCAGATGGAACGTCCAGGACCTGGAAACGAGCACAGCAGACACTTCACTGGTTGCCAAGGGTCAGTTGCTGCCCGCCCTGTGCTCTGACCCTCAGCGCTGAGGTGCTGCTGCTGCCTGGGCTTTTCCTGCAGCCAGATCTGGAGCGCTAATCCCAGCAGGACATGCTCTGCTGTGCCCATGGAGGTACAGTGCCATTCCAGGCAGAGGGCATCCGGCTTGGGCAGGCTGCAGCCATGTGGGAATGGATGGTGTGGGACAGAAAGCCCATTGGGAGATTGTGCTGCCCCTTGCAGAATGACAGAGACACTGTGAAGGAAATGGAAGTGGAGCAGGGGCTGGATAAGGAAGAAATGATAGAGGTGGACTCCTCCTCTACTTCCATGTCCAACCTGGTTGAGGACATGGAAGTAGAGGAGGACGACAACATCGACAAGATGGAGGTCGATGAGGAGGATAACATCAAGGACATGGAAGTAGATGAGGAGGATGAAAACGAGCCCATGGTCCTTGGATGAAGATGCAGCCCCATAGGTAAGAAAGGCAGATGCTTCCCACATCCTGCCCACACACACACTGGGTCCCCTGACGCCAGGCTGGGGCTGGGCTGGATGGCCCCGCTCAGGGACACGGTGCCCGCAGGGGGCCTGGCTTGTGCTGCCACAAGCACCAGCCCCGGCCTGCCCTGCGCTTGCCTGGGGCCACGCCAGCCCTGCCAGCCCCGGCCCAGCCCCTGGGGCCCAGCTCCCAGCCCTGCTGGGCCCTGTGCTGCCAGCTGAGTCCAGCTCTGCTTCTTCCTTTCTTCCAGGACTCATGCACATGATGGCACAGATCTGATGCCTTTGTAAATACGTTCGAAGTTTAGAAGTTCCTTGTAAATATGTTTACTACGTTGGAAGTTTTTTGTAAATACATTTTGAAGATTGTTAGCCCATCAGATCCCATGTCAATATGTTCTGTATGTTTTTGTGGTTGTTGTTATAACAATTGTTATAATGACACATGTTCTGTAAATCCTATTTTTGCCGATCTTCGGCAAATAAATACTGTTTCTTTTTAAAACCTCACTTCTCTTGGCCATTCCTTTGGGCACAGGCAGCCTTTGCACACTTGTAGGTTCCACTTGTTCCGCCTTCCCGGGGCTGGAGGTCCCTGGGGGTGTTGGAAAAGAAATGAAATTTAGCAAAATGTGTAATTATAGTTTAGTTATGAGTTGTGTGTGAATTGGTTTGTTAAAAGCAGTTTTGCAGTTTTGTAGCCGTTGATAGTGTGTGTGTTGGGTTTGTGCGTAACCTAGCAGGTAGTCTTAGGAATTTAATAAATAATTAAACTAGTGCAGGAAAGTAAGAATGCTAACCTGTCTGGAGGCAGCATACAATGCTCTTAGAATAAGATAAGCAGAAGATTTATGATCTTGCTTGTGAACTAAGGAATGTATTACAAGGGGACCGTGACTAGGCAAGGGGAACTGTTTCTTGGAGACTTTGTTATGAATCGCATGTATAAGAGGGAAGCACCCATACGTGAAATCGGGGGCTTGGGTTTTTTTTGGGACGTGAGTCCCCCCAGCTCCCCGGGCCCTTAATAAAGCACCCACAAAACTTATTCAAGTTTTGTGTCATTTATCAATCGGGCAACAGTTTTTATGGCGACCGCGGCAGGACTCTGAGGGCAGCCGGGGCGGTTCCGCGTCTCGATCCACTCCAAGCCGGCACCGAGCATTTCTCGGGGAGTCATCAGTCATGTCCGACCCCCGCGCCTGTTGGACAAACTGCATCAAGGTAAGCCCAAAGATGCTTTATATTGGAAAAAGGTGATAATTGGATTTGGATTTGGTGGTTGGTAAAAAAGCCTAGGCTCCGGCCATAAGACGTCTAAGGACGCAGGACCGGAACTCGCCTCCTGTTTTTTTTTTTTTTGGGGAAGGACGGCAAGAAGGTATATTCGTTTAAGGTGTATTGGTTTACTGGGACTAAAGGTGGAATTAAAGGTTGTAATATGATGTCTTGTAAAACTTTTAAAACCTTACTGCAAGCCAATGGTAAAATACCTGGAAATACGCCATTAGGTTGTATATTGAAACGGTGGAAAAGTGAGGGGTATTATCAAGAATTGGATAAAAGTAAAATGATAGATTATTGTAATCATTGGTGGCCTGAATATGAGATTGGGCAAGCGGGATGGCCAGTGAATGGTACACTGGAATTGGGGATAATGGAATCTTTGATGCAATTTTTAAGGAGAAATGAGAAATGGGATGAAATACCATATTTGGATTTGTTTTTCGTTTTGTACTGGAAAGATGAATGGCAAAAGGAGTGTGGTATTTTGGTTTTAGAAGTGAATGATGAGAGGGAGTGCGTGGGATGTAAAGAAAGAAAGGAGCGTAATTTGTATCCTTCAGTTGAGAAAGATTTGTCTTATTGTATAGCACGCCCGAGGGCTCTGGTTGTTCCTAATCTGCCCCCTGCTCCCCCTGCGGATATAGCTATAAAAATGGGATCTAGTGAGAGTGATAGTGATGGTGATAGTGAAAAGAATGAGAGTGTTAAAAGAACTCCGTTAGCAGGGCGGACTCGCAAGGGGAGGAAGGGGGCAGAAGGGGCCACAGTTAATTGCACCATTAAGGGAAGCTGTGGGACCACAGGGAGAAAGGATACTTATAAAGGTGCCTTTCTCCCCCGGGGATTTGGTAATATGGAAGCAATCAGCGGGGAGTTATCGGGAGGATCCTGAAAGGGTGGCAAGGGTGGTTAAAATGGTAATAAAGACTCAGAATCCAGACTGGAATGATTTACAGGTATTATTAGATACTATAATGGATTCCACGGAAAAGGAAATGGTTATTAGAGCCACTAGAGAAAAGGCTCGTGAGGAAATTCGGTTGAGACAACTAAATGAAACAGTTGATGAATTGGTACCTAGTGAGGAACCAAGGTGGGACCCAAACTCTACGGGAGGAATAAGGGCTGTAAAACGATATCAGGAATTGTTGGTGGAAGGAATTAGAACAGGAATACCTAAGACTATGAATTGGTCCAAGTTGTATTTGGTCAAGCAGGACAAGAATGAGTCTCCGTCTGCCTTTTTAGAACGATTAAAAGACATGGCTCGGAAGTTTACTAATTTACATGTAGAGGATCAATCAGGAAAACTTCAATGGGCATTGTTGTTTATGGGGCAATCACAAGAGGATATTAGGAAAAAGTTACAAAAGCTGGAAGGAGAGGACACTCGGAGTTTGGATAAAATGTTGGAGGTAGCGTGGAAGGTGTACAACAACAGGGAAAAAGAAACTGCAAAAAGACAACAAGCTAGTATTCTGGCTGTAATGCAACAGACAGGGGCAGGAGGAAGACCCATTAGGGGTCGAGGTCGGGGAGGAGCTAGTCACGGACAGAGGGGGCTGGCAAGAGGTCAGGGAGGATTTGGGTTTGCACCTAACATGGGGAGGTTGGATCCAAACCAGTGTGTGTTTTGCCGACAATTGGGACACTGGAAAAATGAATGCCCGGTTAGAGGAGGTATGGGCATGGGAAACATAGGATTAAGGACAGGTCCAATGGGGAATGCTCCTGTGGGAGGATTCACGGGAGGACCAACAGAAGTCGCTCAAGCACTAGTTTTGGGAAACTATCAGAATCAAAGCTGACTAGAAAAGGATCTTAGGGTAGTTTTAGAGATAGATGGAAAGGATCAAGAATTTATGGTAGACACTGGAGCAACATATTCTGTACTTAATAGACGATTGGGACCTTTGAGTGACACAACAGTACAGGTGGTGGGGGCAACAGGGAAGCTAGAGGAACAACCATTTTTAAAACCTTTAAATCTTAGGTTTGGGGGGAAAGAATTAGATCACCAATTTTTGTATATGCCAAATTGCCCCACACCCCTTCTTGGCAGAGACCTGTTGTCCCGACTTAATGTGAAAATAATATTTGAGGGAGGAAGGGTGAAATTGGAAATACCTGAGGAACAAATAGCAGGCATTTTTGTGATCAAGGAAGTGGATGCCTCTCCTATTCCAGAAGAAATTGAGCAGGCTGTAATACCCTGGGTATGGGAGTCAGGGGTCCCCGGAAAATCTAAAGCTGCACAGCCAGTAAAGGTGGAACTAAAGGAAGGGGCCCAACCAGTGAGGGTAAAGCAATACCCCTTGAAGCTTGAGGCAAGGAGGGGAGTATCCCCGTTAATTAAACAATTTTTGGCTCAAGGAATATTACAGGAATGTGAATCGGAGTATAATACTCCAATTTTTCCAGTAAAGAAACCTAATGGTAAGTACCGTTTGGTACAGGACTTAAGGGCTATTAATGAAATAGTGAAAGACATACATCCAGTTGTTGCTAATCCTTATACCTTGTTAACATCTGTATCGGAGGAGTTTAAATGGTTCTCAGTGATTGACCTTAAAGATGCCTTCTTCTGCATCCTGCTGGCAGTAGAGAGTAGGAAATATTTTGCCTTCGAGTGGGAGAGTCCTGATTTTGGGAGAAAGAAGCAGCTTACGTGGACGAGACTCCCACAGGGATTTAAATGCTACCCTACTATTTTTGGAAATCAACTGGCCAAGGAGCTGGAGGAATGGAAGATAACCCAGGTAACAATATCCCCATCCTTGTATGTAGTCCTGCAGTAGGTGGACGACGTTTTTCTGGCTACTAAGGAAAGGGAAATGTGTGTGGAATTAACAATTAAATGACTCAACATGCTGGGCCAAGCAGGGTATCGGGTTTCTAAGGAAAAAGCTCAATTGGTCAAAAATAGCGTCAGTTATCTCGGTTGTGAGATCACACAAGGGCAGAGACATTTGGGAGTAAACCGAATAGAGGCAATATGTGCTATTCCTTTGCCTCGTAACCATCAGGAATTGAGATCTTTTCTAGGAATGGTGGGATGGTGTCGACTGTGGATCATGAATTTCGGTCTCCTAGCCAAGCCACTGTATGAGGCCTTGAAGCAGCATCGACTGGAGTGGACGACACAGCAAAAGAAGGCCTTCCAGGAATTGAAGCAGGCACTAAAGGAGGCCCCAGCCCTAGGACTCCCTGACCTGACCAAGGAATTCCAGTTGTACGTGAATGAGAGGCAAAAACTGGCATTGAGGGTCCTCACCCAGAAGGTGGGATCCTGGAAGAGGCCAGTGGGATACTTCTCTAAACAACTGGATTCGGTAAGTTCCGGGTGGCCCTCAGGTTTACGAGCTGTGGCGGCAACAATAATTCTTATTCAAGAGGCCCGGAAATTGACTTTGGGGGCAAAAATGAAAGTGTTTGTTCCCCATATGGTCATGGCCGTTTTGGAGCCAAAGGGGGGTCACTGGCTATCATCCAGTCGAATGTTGCAATACCAGGCCATCCTGAGAGAACAGGATGATATTGAAATAAGGACTACTAATCATGTTAATCCAGCAGAATTTTTAGGCAGTGATCAGGAGGCTGGGGGACTGGTGCACGATTGCGTAGAGGTAATTGAACAAGTATATGCCAGCAGACCCGACCTAAAGGATGAACCATTGGAAGACCCTGAATGGGAACTATACACTGATGGATCCAGTTTTGTCGAGAATGGGACTCGCTATGCCGGGTATGCAGTGGTAACATTGGATCAGGTAATAGAGGCAAAGGCTTTGTTACCTGGAACTTCGGCCCAGAAGGCAGAGGTGATTGGACTCACCAGAGCCCTGTATTTGAGCAAGGACAAAAGGGTTAATATCTGGACGGATTCTAAATATGCCTTTGGTGTGGTTCATGTACATGGGGCGTTATGGAAGGAAAGGGGGCTTTTGAATTCACAGGGAACTAACATCAAGCACCGGGAAGAAGTGCTACAGCTACTGGATGCAGTACATAGTCCCAAAGCAGTTGCAGTTATGCATGTTAGAGGACATCAGACTGCGGAAGGAGACGTTTACAGAGGAAACCGATTTGCTGATGCTACAGCACGGCAAGTGGCACGGGAAATATGGATTCAAATGGCATTGGTACCGGTAAGAACGAATCCGGCTACCCCATACCTGAATCAGGAGCCCAAATATTCAATAGAAGATGGAAAACTAATAAACTTGCTAGGGGCACAGAGGAATCAACTTGGGTGGTATGTTACACCAATGGGACAAATAGTGGTACCAACCCGCATAATGAAATTTATTTTGGAATCAGAACATAACAAATGTCATTGGGGGGCAGAAGTATTGGTAAAATTTTTGAAGAATGAGATAATCTCTAATCAGATGTTAACAATGGCAAAAAGAATTAATGCAATGTGCCCGGTATGTTTGAAAAATAATCCAGTAGTTAGGAGACAAATACAAATAGGAAAGCTGCAAGTCGGGTCACAACCGGGAGATTACTGGCAGGTTGATTTTTCTGAATTGCCTAGGGCACAGGGATACAGATATTTGTTAGTGTACGTATGTACGTTCTCAGAGTGGCCGGAAGCTTTTCCATGTAGAACTAATCAGGCTAAGGAGGTGGTAAAAACCTTGTTAAAAGAAATAATACCAAGATTTGGAGTACCTTTAGGATTGTCATCAGATAGGGGTCCGCATTTTATAGCCGGGGTAGTGCAGGAATTAGCACGACTGTTAGATATAACCTGGAATTTGCATACCCCCTGGAGACCTCAGTCTAGTGGGCAGGTGGAAAGCATGAATCAAACCCTGAAAGGACAAATCAAAAAGATTTGCCAGGAAGCTAAACTGCACTGGCCTCAAGCTTTGCCTTTGGCCCTACTCAGGATTTGAATTAAGCCAAGGGAAAAGGTAGGCGTAAGTCCATATGAGATACTATATGGCAAACCATATCATGCAACTGTATTAAAAGGGGAGGTACATGTGAGTGGGGACCAGGCAATTGCAGAGTATGTTATGTCACTTAATAAGATCTTAAATTCTTTAAGAAATACCTTACAGTGGAATAGACTGCTCACGCTGGAGAATTCTGTCCACGACATCCAGCCTGGGGACCAGGTGTACGTCAAGAAGTGGATCACGGATCCGCTATGGGAATCATGGAGCGGACCCCACCAGGTGATGATGATGACCTACACGGCGGTGAAAGTCCAGGGGATGGATGCTTGGATCCATTACACCAGGGTAAAGAAGGCACCGTTCCAATGGGAAACCCAGATGGTGTCTCCAACCCGGATGATCTTCCGCGCAAAGCCGCCTTCTTAATTATATTACTGCTAGTGATCATGAGACTATTACCTGTTCAAGGGTCTACTCTAGTACAGGTTGAAGAAACAAAGGTGTGGAAGATTTTATTAAGAGTTAGTTAGCTGAGAAAGGCCATACTGACATAATGCCACTGGTTAAGCTGAAAGAGGGAGATCAGCAGTCTCTGATTCAGTGACTGCTGACAGGCAAGAATGCCAGATGGCCTTGCTGCAACATGAGGAAAGGGAGGTGAGATTAGTCCTGAATATCTGCAGAATGTAACAGAAGAATAAGTACGAGAATGTAGAAGTAGGTGTAGTTGTTGATATGTAACTAACCAATCCTGAGCTCAACTTTTGCAATATGTATGAAGCTTATTAAGAACTATATTTAACCCGCCGTATTCGATCAATAAATTGGACTTAGATGAACCAACTGGTGTCTGGGTCTCCTTCCTCCGACAAATGGTGGAGAATGCGGGCAAAGGCAGCATTCTGAACGTTCGCTCTTTTGGATTATAAATTCGCCACGGTCGAGGAAGTTAGGTGAGAGTCCTTGCAGCTGGGACAGTGCCAGATTTTTAAAAGCACCCTTGAGGATTACAAAAGGTATCTCAAGTCTCTACGTGTCGCCGAGAGCCTAGAAGGCTGCAACAGCGCGCGCTGATATATAGGTATGGATAGGCAAGCGACATACGATTCCTTCTCCTCATATTTAGAAAGACGAGGAGTAAAAGAGATAGATTTAAAAAAGGAATTACCAGGGTTATTAGCTTATAGTTATTCTAAAGCAATTTTTGCTAATTCATATACAGTTCATGAGATAGTAGAGTAGAAAAAGTTTGGGGATATCCTGTGGGATACAGTGTTAGATGATGATAAGTCAGCAAAGAAATTTGGCAAGTTATGGCGGGTGGTGTATAATACGTTACTTCAGCAGGTCTCTGAGAGAAAAGCAGCAGAAAGGGCGACAGAAGCTCATAAGAAGAATATAGGGTATGGTCGTGAAGATGATCCCTTAGCACCTTCTGTAACTCAGATACTTATGCTTAAGGGTCCCCAGCAAAATGGTGTGGAAAATTTTCCCTTAGATACAGTGGAACCATCTGCACCCTTCCTGTCAGAGGGGGAGGTCGAGTTAGATGGTGGAGGTAAGAGCAAGCCAGCTTTGCCTCCGCCGCCAGCTTCAGGTGAGTTGGATAGTAGAGGTAAGAGCAAGCCAGCTTTGCCTCCGCCGCCAGCTTCAGGCGGGTCGGATGGTGGGGGTGAGAGCAAGCCAGCTGCGCCTCCGCCGCCACCTTTGCCTCCGCCGCTTCCCCCGAGCGGGCCGGCTCCCGGGGGGCCACTTCCCCCACGCGAGTCAACTCCGGTTTCACTGTCAGCTCCAGCAGCGGGGGGGCCGCTTCCCCCACGCGAGCCGGCCTCAGCGGGGGGGCCGCTTTCCCCGCGCGAGTCAGCTCCTGCTCCACCGCCTTCCCCGTGCGAGAGCTCGGTCTCGGTACCGAAGTGCCAGCAACATAGCACCCTTAAAGAGCCAGATCCCATCCCAGGGGCACACCGTGATCTGTGGGGGGAGATGGCTAAACAGAGAAGGGAAGCTTAGGCTGCTGTGGCAAAAGAAGTAATGCAGATGGGGGATGGCGAGGCGGTAGAAGTAGTTTCTAATCTTGCATGTCCAGTTACATACACACCACAGTATGATGCACAGGGGAACCTTACACATAATATAGCGGAATATACTCCCTTAGATTAGAAGATGTTAGCTCAATTACGTTCTATGGTTAGTTTGGAGTAAAAAGTGAACCTGTTAGGCAAATGCAAGAGTGTTAGCTACTTTAAGAGCAAATTGGACTATTGAGGAAGCTTTAGAGCGAATGGCATTAATGCCAACAGCTTCACAGGCATTTATAGTAGAAACTTTAAAAGAATTAGGATTAGAGTTACAAAAGCAAGCAGAGTCTACTCAAAATCAGGTGTTAGCTGCTCAGAATCAAGTGTTAGCTGCTCTTGCTCCTCTCCGAAGCGGCTCACTGGCAGACACGCAGAGCTCGAGACCATTCATCAAGTGTTACTGATGCGGCAATGAGAGACATACGCGCCCAGACACAAGTTGCCGCCGTGACATCAGAGACATCAGCTGCTGCCGTAACATCACTGTCACCTCCTGTCTGCAACAGCAACAGCAGGGAGCCTCAGTTTAGATTTATCAGCAGCAGTACACGTCACACTAATGACGAACCGGCCTGAGAGGATACAAACTGGAGTAAAGGGTCCTCTTATATTAAATAGATAAAGATGTGGAGCATTGTTATTAAGACGTTCTTCAATAACTATGCTGAGATTATTTGTATTGCCTAGTGTTATCGATGTGGATTATACAGGAGAAATACAAATCATAGTTTACACCCTTTATCCTCCTATTAAAATAACAAAAGGACAACGCACCGCACAATTAATACCACTATCACAAATGACATCTAGTATACCATCATTTACTGGACAAACGCGAGATGAAAAAAGTTTTGGCTCTACTGGTGTTACACTTTTAACTGTAGATTTACAAAATAGACCAAAACAAAAAGTAGACATTACCCATGGGCATCAAAGCATAACCCTTTATGGATTATTGGATACAAGAGCTATTACAGCTTTTACAGATGCAAGAAAAAAATCAAAGCGTGCTGCTGTCACCTGGCAAGAAAAAAGACAATAGAAGCATCAACTTCTCACAACAGACCCTGCAGATAACTTACAAACACTGGAATTGTTAGCAGTAGTATAGGCAGTGTCCAACTTACAGGAGCCTTTAAATGTGGTCACAGATTCTATGTATGTTGCCGGAGTAGCCAGACGAATAGAAGAAGCAGTAATTAAGGAAGTGAATAATAAACGATTGTATGAGTTATTGATACAATTAAAGAAAGCTTTACGAGAAAGAAGTGCAGCGTATTCTGTGATTCATATTGGGAGTCATAAATGATCTGAAAGTTTAAGAGAAAGAAATGAACGTGCAGATAAATTAGTTACCCTACCCATTGATAACTCTTGTCCTATTGATAAGCATACATTAGCCAGAGAAGCACATAGTAAATATCATCAAAATGCAAAAAGATTAGCAAGGCACTTTGAGCTAAGTTTGTCAGAAGCTAAAGCTATTGTTAGAGCATGTCCAACATGTAGTTATCATAATAGTAGAATAAGTTTAGGCATTAGAGTTAATCCTCGAAGTTTAGAAATAAATGAAAAATAGCAAATGGATGTTACACAAGTACCTAGATTTAGTAAAGTTAAGTGTGTGCATGTCACTATAGATACATATAGTCATTACATATGGGCTACAGCTTAGGCCGGGGAAAAAGCTACACATGTTATCAGGCACCTGTTAAGTTGCTTTGCTGTCATGGGAGTTCCAAAGAGTATCAAAACGGATAATGGTTGAGCTTATGTAAGTGCTAGGGTCCAGAAATTTTTGAATCAGTGGTCTGTTGAGCATGTGACAGGTATTCCACACTCTCCTACTGGACAGGCAATAGTGGAAAGAGCAAATGGTACCCTTAAGCAGTATATTGAAAAGCATCAAGATTTGAGAGATCCACAGTCATGTTTGGCTAAGGTTCTGCATGTGATCAATCATTTATGTATTTTTGGGAAAGACGATATCCCTCCTGCAATTAAACATCATCCGAGGTCAGGTCAGGAAACTAAAACCCGACTACAGGATTATGGGAAAAACCTGCAAAAGTATTATACTGGGGTCGGGGATATCTTTGTGTTTCCTCACCTACAGGACCTTTGTGGGTGCCTGCTAAGTAGACTAAACCTATTTTTGATGCAGCCTCTGGTGGACTGTCTCACGGAGGAGGACAAGGAGCTACTGGAGAAGAAACTGCTTCTAGTCCTACGACCACTACTGTTACAGTTGAAGGGACACTCGAAAGTGTTAGACAAAGCACTGACACGTCACTATCAGACGGCCCAGGAGTTGATTGGTTTTATTGACTCATTATCAACTTTTCGTTTAACAAATCCAGCAAAGGAACATTGCCTTGACTGTCACGATCCACATTGTGCTGCCTAGATCGCCCTACGTTGTGAGAGTTGTGATAGAACTTTTTAGATAGAACAATCATTATTATGAGATTTATGGTGTCACACTTGTGAGCACGAGCACACGTGGGGTAAAAGCTTGCAAGATGAATTAAGGAGACAAACAGGGCAAAATGCATATATAGCTTTAAATCTTTATGAGTCTCCTCAACAGAAAATTCTTGCTTATTATCGATAAGAAGTACAATGTGTTGTGAATAGAATTAAGGTTCAAGGTAAATCACGTATAGTCTCTGTAAAATGTAGAAAATTAGTACCTTTAACGCAACGTTCGATTGTAGAGTCCTTCAGAGGGAATCCTGAAAGAGCACTAGACTGCTGCATTGAAAAGTTGCAAAAATTAAGTTTGCAAGTAACAGCACCAGTGAAATTAAGAGCAGCAAAACTGAAAACAGATAAGAAAAAGAAAGTAAGATAGAGAACGACCTCATCTAAATAAGGCTATTAGTGATTGCTAATTAGCTTTCTATGATTAGGGCAATTTCACATCTATGGGACCCTGCCTTGTGAGATGCTGTAGCTCCATGGGACCCTGCTTCGTGGCATGCTATAGGTGTTGAAGAACAAGAACAGCGATTATGAGATAAGATACATGTTGCATTAAAGAAGGAGCTTGAATTGGTAGCTGTATATAGTAAGAAAGCTGAAGAAGCTTTGCAATCACCACCATTGAACTGGTTAGATTAGATCACACAGACAAATTTTAATACTGATCCTTTCCTATATACACTTCCTTGTTATGTTTGCAAAAAAGATAATGATAAGTGCTATGCTTGAGTAGCTTTGCATTGTGCTGATAGTAATAAGGTTTATTAGTACTCACAAAGATCAATAGGAAATTTATAGTGTAGACCTTGTTTTAGGAAGTGGATTCAAGATTTTGTCTGGGTTAGAGCTCTTAAGCAAAGTACTGGCCTGCCAGGAAGGGCAAGATTAAAGCTTTTTGAGAGTGCAGAACAAGTGGCTATAGCACATATAAAGTGGAAATTACAGCAAGTACTTAGAGAGCTTGAAATTACTACATCCTCACGCATCATAGCAGCTCGCTGTAAAGCTGATTTGCCTTTAAACTTACCTCACGCTATACCCGTAAGCAAAGATGCTGATTAGAATTAGACCAGTGTATTCAGAAATTGACTCAGCCTTACAATAGACATTCTAACAAACCAAAGAAAAGACAACGAAGAAAGGAAAAACAGAGAAAGCAGAAAGAAAAATGAAGTTTGTTTTTATTATATTGCTCAATGCTGTAGCAAGTGAAGCAGTAGGAATAACGCATTTTAGTCAGCCAAGAGAAAATCTATGAGTAACACTTGCTAATCAAATTAATCAATCGTCGCTTTGTCTTAGTCTTAGAAGAGTCACTAACCCATTTCGAACATGCCTGGTGAGAACATGTCAAACATCACATTGCCAGTGCAGCAAGAGTATACTGCAAGTCAGAGTGATGGCTATCGCCAATGCTTACTAATCCAATCACTTAACACCTCTTTGCATTCTCCTCCTGAGGAATTAGATCTTTTTAGAAGTGCAAATGCCACTATGCCTAACACTACAGCTGGAGGATAGTTTAGTTTCAAACCCTTGGATGTTCAAAATTTAAATCAACCTAAAGACACATGGGCCACCTTAGATTCATCCCTGAATTTGAGTGAATTCTCTCCACAGCATTACAGTCAATGTAACGGCACAAACATCACGGCACCAATGAAATTACCTACAGGAATATTTCTAATTTGTAGAGACAGGGCGTAGAATGGTGTACCAGCTAAGCCACAGGGTGGACCCTGTTATTTGAGAAAATTGTCCTTGTTTCACCCTTAATGCAGCTCAGTCAAGCATCAAACAAGAAAAGGCGTAGTATACATGACTTAGACTGCAACCAGATAGGAGATCCCAAGTTTTAGAGTACATTCAGACAAGTAGTAGTTTCAACTATCTTACCAGAAAGATCTGCCAATAAAGCTATGAATTTAGCAAAACAATTAGAGTGCTAGACAAGAAATGAGCTGAACCAGACATCCCAAATTCTAGACATGATGACTACAGATGTGCAAAGTGTTAACCATGCTGTTTTACAAAATAGAGCTGCTGTAGACTTTTTGCTCTTAGCACAAGGGCATAGATGTGAAGAATTTGAGAGAATGTGTTGTATGAATTTGTTCGATCATTCAGTGTCCATTCATACTAAGATAAAAGAACTACAACAGAGACTTCAAAATCTCAAAGAAGAAGAAAGTTTAAGAATTGACGAATGTCTTAAAAGCTTAGGGCTTAGACCATAGCTAAAGAACATTGTGATCTATGCTATAAGACTACTAAGTATAGTTTTACTGTTTTTGCTTATTTTACCTTGTGTCTTTAATTGTATTCAAAACATGGTCAGTCGTATGATAGCAAAAATGCAGACTAGTCTTCTTGCTCAAGAAGAAAACGGGGGAAATGTGGAAGATTATATTAAGAGTTAGTTAGCTGAGAAAGGCCATACTGACATAATGCCACTGGTTAAGCTGAAAGAGGGAGATCAGCAGTCTCTGATTCAGTGACTGCTGACAGGCAAGAATGCCAGATGGCCTTGCTGCAACATGAGGAAAGGGAGGTGAGATTAGTCCTGAATATCTGCAGAATGTAACAGAAGAATAAGCACAAGAATGTAGAAGTAGGTGTAGTTGTTGATATGTAACTAACCAATCCTGAGCTCAACTTTTGCAATATGTATGAAGCTTATTAAGAACTATATTTAACCCGCCGTATTCGATCAATAAATTAGACTTAGATGAACCAACTGGTGTCTGAGTCTCCTTCCTCCGACACAAAGGTTACAGTCATGGAAGGGATGGATGTTCAATCAACTTGTGTTATATTTGACAGCCAGAGAGTTGAGGCCGATGAAGTTATTGCAATATGGCAACGGGGGGCTGAAAGAAGCCGAGGCAAGATGGGAGTCGGTTGGGATCAGGATAAACAACAAGGAAACACAGTACTGAATCTTACTAAGGTAACCACAAACAATACGGGAGAATATGCATGTTTGATCAAGATACGGGATAGTGTTGATTAAAAAAGAGTGAGTATGAGGGTTTTGCCAGGCACAGGGGATCGTGCTGAAAACATAAAGGTTGATCCAGTATCAATGACAGCGAACATGTGGGATGGGCCACCCCTTAGAATAAATTGTTCCTTCCTAGTAAGATCAAGATATCAAAGGAACCTACGGGTCAAATGGTGGAAGCAAAATAGGGAACTGACCTGGGACAGAATAGAGGATGGGACCAGTTGGTGGGAGAAGGAAGGCAAAGGTTGTGGGTGGTTGAATGTCACTAATCCCAGAATAGGAAATGCATGGTGGAGGCATGACAGAATGATGTTATCCTTACAGAGACACGGTAGAAGGAGTAGACGGGAGGCTAATGATACAATAGAACGGAATACTGAGCAGGAAAACTTAGTGGTAGGATTAATTAGAGATTTTGGGATCATGCAGAACGTGACTAAAATAACAGCTTGCCTACCATTACCACAGGCTGCAGGTGAACCAATTCCCTGGGGAATAATACCGGTAACCAAAATGCCTGAAACATTCAAGAATGTTTCATGGTCCTGCCAGTCAGTTCCCAAACCAGTAGATGTATGGAGGGATTTGTGTATGACCTTTCGGGCTATGACTAGAGAGGAATGTGAAAAGAAACCCAATCATTATGGTTGGATTCAAAATACCAGGAGGTGTTTGATTGCAACCCCAATAGATGAGCCATGCAATACAGTACGAATAAGAACGAAATCCCACCGAAATGAGATGAGTTGTCAGAATGTCACACAGAATTTTGACACCTGGAATAGTTGGAAGACATTATGGGGACCTAGTGTTTTGGAACACTATAGTTACCTTGGGGAAGTACAATGGTGCATCCAATGATCAGGAGTAAAGAATCAGTCACATTATAGGGCCCTTATCACATCTACATCTTCCCGAGAGTTCAGACCGCAGAAAGAGGATTGGAATTGTACTGAGGTTTTTACATGTGATACACCAGAAGACCGAATTGGATTGGTACCGGTGAAAATGGCATTAAAGTGGGGATGCGAGTGTAGGGGATATGATCATACGGTTAGCAGAGAGTCCATGGAGGGACCTATAGATTGCAGATATACTACTGTGCATAGCCCTGGAAATCTAGTCTGGGTGTTGGGACATGGACAGTGGACCACACATTTACCTCTAGATGGAACAGTAACACAAATCACCCTAGGGGTTCCCACATTGTGTCCATACTGGAAACAGAATAGATTGATCCAAAGGAAAGGACTCAGAAAGAGGGAAGAATCCCTAGAGGAGCAGTGGCGTGAACCTGGCTCAGGAGTACACTTTGGATGGATACTAGAGTCATTATTCCCTCTGGTAGCAACATATTGAAATAGGAAGATGCTCAACAACTTGTTAGGACAGAAAGGTTGGCAGCAGCTACTAAGAAGGGTTTTAAAGATCTAAATTTGCAATTGCAAGCTACATCAAGAATGACCCTACAAAACAGAATGGCACTGGACTTGCTACTGTTAAAAGAACATGGAGTTTGTGGTTACCTGAGTAGGAGAATAGATCATTGCTGTGTACACATTCCAAATGTTACACTTGAAGTTGAGAAAGATATTTCTCAACTGGCAGAAGTGGAAACAAAAACCAAGGAAATTGAAAAGGAAGCACAGCATAACTGGAAAGGAGCAGTATTTGATTCTTTGGGGCTTCACCTGTCTGGCTGGATTACGTCTGCTATACAGTATACACTAATGTTTTTAGTATTTTTAGTGACTGTATGGATTGTATATAGATGCCGCTTAGGTGTGATCGAAAAGGAAAAGAAACGATCTCTCCGGTTGCTGAAGGCGATGACCCGCGGGCGGCAGAATGAAGAACACTCCCCACCTCATTATGAAGATGTTACTGTCAATACTGTTGATTGAGCATCCTTGCAGCAGGACTGAAGGATGCTCAAAAGGGGGGAAATGTTGGAAAAGAAATGAAATTTAGCAAAATGTGTAATTATAGTTTAGTTATGAGTTGTGTGTGAATTGGTTTGTTAAAAGCAGTTTTGCAGTTTTGTAGCCGTTGATAGTGTGTGTGTTGGGTTTGTGCGTAACCTAGCAGGTAGTCTTAGGAATTTAATAAATAATTAAACTAGTGCAGGAAAGTAAGAATGCTAACCTGTCTGGAGGCAGCATACAATGCTCTTAGAATAAGATAAGCAGAAGATTTATGATCTTGCTTGTGAACTAAGGAATGTATTACAAGGGGACCGTGACTAGGCAAGGGGAACTGTTTCTTGGAGACTTTGTTATGAATCGCATGTATAAGAGGGAAGCACCCATACGTGAAATCGGGGGCTCGGGTTTTTTTTGGGACGTGAGTCCCCCCAGCTCCCCGGGCCCTTAATAATGCACCCACAAAACTTATTCGAGTTTTGTGTCTTTTTTCAATCAGATAACAGGGGTGCTGGCACGGCGACCCCGGGGCTGGGGGTCCCTGTGCACAGGGGCTCCCACTGACACCACTCCTGGCACTGGGCACTGCTGCTCTTCCTGGCCTGGGGCACAGCGCTGCCCCCAAGAGCTCAGCTCTCACCAGCTCTTACACAGGGGGCTCTCACAGCACTGGCCCCGGCAGCCAGGCCACCCAAAAGCAGGCAGCAAACCTTCAGCCACCCTTCCTGCTGCAGCCACAGGGACTCCTGGGCCCAGAGCCGCCAGCAGGCCACAGCCATGCAAAATCCACCTGCACGCTCTCAAGGCCACCACAGCCTTGGCAACTGGGCCACCTGCATCTGGGCTGCTGCAGGGGCTGATCTTTAAGCCTTGCAGCCTCCAAAGGCCCTGGGCTCTGCTTCCCAGCCTGCTCTGCACTGCCCTGAGCCCGCTTTGTTCCAGAGACAAAACCAAGCCAGGGCATCCTCACCCTGCCCGCATTCCTGCTGCTGCCAGCGGCCACTGGCCCCTGGGCCCCACTCAGGTGACAGCTGCAGGGACAGGGCAGCCTGTGCTGGGCAGGGGGAATGGAGCTTTGGGCCCAGGGGCCGCTGCTGCTGCTGCTGCTGCTGGGGGCCATGGGCCAGACAGGGCCCCGAGCTCAGCCCCTTCCTGGGCTGCTGCCCCCAAAGCCCCACACTCCCCAAGCATCCCCATCACAGCTGCCAGGGGGAAATCCCACGGGCTTCAGGAAAGAAATTCCCCCTAGTGACTAAACCAAGGGGTCCAAGGGGAAAGTCAGCACCAGCTGATGTTTACAGCACCTTGACAGTGGTGGCTGCAGGGTAGGTGAGATCTCCAGCACCTTTGGCAGTGCCTGCTCTGCACGTGAGTCTGTGGGGCTGCTCCCACTGGGACACAGCACTGGGCTCAGGACAGCCCTCAGCCCCTCACAGCTGATCCCAAGGAGCAGGCTCAGAAAGCAGTTTCAGACCACTGCCTGCAGATATTTCAAAGGACTACATGTCATTCAAAAACCCAAACTGCCGATTTATTTTTGGTGTCGTGGCATGAGAAGCCATGAAGGTGCGTCTAAATGTGCACTCAGGGCATTTCCACTGCCATCCCAAATGGATCACAAAGGACAGGCCTGTGCTTTCAGCACTGATGAGTTCCTCACCCAGCAAAGAAATCTCAGGAAGATGCAGGAACAAAGTTCACCAGAGAACCTGGCCTCTAATAAAAGGCATGCATCCAGTTGCCGACTCAAACCAATGCCCTACGTTTTCCTACATTTTCCGTCTTCTCTCATCTCTCGTGTCACTTTCCCCATTTTCTCTGACTGGGAACTTGGCTTCCCTGTCCTGTCTGCAGGTCCAGCCACATGTGTGACCCTGCAGGAACAGCCTGACCCACAGGGAAGTGGAAGAGGACTCTTGGTCAGGAACTGTTGAGACAGGATAAGGGGGAATGGGATCAAACTGCAAGAGGCGGAAGAGATTTGATGATGGGAAGAAGTTCTTTACTCTCAGGGTGATTGCCCCCGACACAGGGACCAGTGCAGAGAGGCTGTGGATGCCCCATCCGCAGCAACATCCGAGGCCAGGTGTGACAGGGGCCGCAGCAACCTGCTGTGCTAGGAGCTTGCTCAGCTTGGAACCACATCATCTTGAGGGTCCCTTCCAAGCCAAACCATTCAAGGATTTGATCATTCTGCCATCCCCATCTCCCACTGCACAGCAGCCCTGAAACTTCAGTGACATCACAGCTCCCAGAGGGTTCCAGGAATGTCCAGGACCTGGAAACGAGCACAGCAGACACCTCACCGGCTGCCAAGGGTCAGTTGCCACTCGCTCTGCGCTCTGACCCTCAGCGCTGAGGTGCTGCTGCTGCCTGGGCTTTTCCTGCCACCTTCTCTGGAGCGCTAATCCCAGCAGGACATGCTCTGCTGTGCCCGTGGAGGTACAGTGCCAAGCCAGGCAGGGGGCACCCGGCTTGGGCAGGCTGCAGCCATGTGGGAATGGATGGTGTGGGACAAGAAGCCCACTGGGAGATTGTGCTGCCCCTTGCAGAATGACAGAGACACTGTGAAGGAAATGGAAGTGGACCAGGGGCTGGATAAGGAAGAAATGATGGAGGTGGACTCCTCCTCTACTTCCATGTCCAACCTGGTTGAGGACATGGAAGTAGAGGAGGACAACAACATCGACAAGATGGAGGTCGATGAGGAGGATAACATCAAGGACATGGAAGTAGATGAGGAGGATGAAAACGAGCCCATGGTCCTTGGATGAAGATGCAGCCCCATAGGTAAGAAAGGCAGATGCTTCCCACATCCTGCCCACACACACACTGGGTCCCCTGACGCCAGGCTGGAGCTGGGCTGGATGGCCCCGCTCAGGGACACGGTGCCCGCAGGGGGCCTGGCTTGTGCTGCCACAAGCACCAGCCCCGGCCTGCCCTGCGCTTGCCTGGGGCCACGCCAGCCCTGCCAGCCCCGGCCCAGCCCCTGGGGCCCAGCTCCCAGCCCTGCTGGGCCCAGTGCTGCCAGCTGAGTCCAGCTCTGCTGCTTCCTTTTTTCCAAGGCTCATGCACATGATGGCACAGATCCGATGCATATGTAAATACGTTTGAAAGTTTTAAAGTTTCTTGTAAATATGTTCACTACGTTCCGAGTTTCCTGTAAATATGTTCACTACGTTCGAAGTTTTCTGTAAATACGTTTTGAAGATTGTTAGTCCATCGGATCCCATGTCAATATGTTCTGTACATTGTTGTTCTTGTTGTTATAACAATTGTTATAACGACGCATGTTCTGTAAATCCTAGATTTGCCAATCTTCGGCAAATAAATACTGTTTCTTTTTAAAACCTGACTTCTCTTGGCCATTCCTTTGAGCACAGGCAGCCTTTGCACAATTGTGGGTTCCACTTGTTCCACGTTCCTGCGGCTGGAGGTCCCTGGGGGTGCTGGCACGGCCACCCCGGGGCTGGGGGTCCCTGTGCACAGGGGCTCCCACTGACACCACTCCTGGCACTGGGCACTGCTGCTCTTCCTGGCCTGGGGCACAGCGCTGTCCCCAAGAGCTCAGCTCTCACCAGCTCTCACACAGGGGGCTCTCACAGCACTGGCCCCGGCAGCCAGGCCACCAAAGCAGGCAGCAAACCTTCAGCCACCCTTCCTGCTGACGCCACAGGGACTCCTGGGCCCAGAGCCGCCAGCAGGCCACAGCCATGCAAAATCCACCTGCACACTCTCAAGGCCACCACAGCCTTGGCAACTGGGCCAGATACATCTGGGCTGCTGCAGGGGCTGATCTTTAAGCCTTGCAGCCTCCAAAGGCCCTGGGCTCTTCTTCCCAGCCTGCTCTGCACTGCCCTGAGCCCACATTGTTCCAGAGACACAAGCCAAGCCAGGGCATCCTCACCCTGCCCGCATTCCTGCTGCTTCCAGCGGCCACTCGTCTCCCTGGGCCCCACTCGGTTGACAGCTGCAGAGACAGGGCAGCCTGTGCTGGGCAGGGGGCACGGGTCTTCGGGCCCTGGGGCTGCTGCTGCTGCTGCTGCTGGGGGCCATGGGCCTAACAGGGCCCCGAGCTCAGCCCCTGCCCGGCCAGCTGCCCCCAAAGCCCCACACTCCCCGAGCATCCCCATCACAGCTGCCAGGGGAAATCCCACGGGATTCAGGAACGCAATTTCCCATAGTGACTACACCACAGGGTCCAAGGGGAAAGTCAGCACCAGCTGAGGTTTACAGCACCTTGACAAAGGTAGCTGCAGGGCAGGTGAGATCTCCAGTGCCTCTGGCAGTGCCTGCTCTTCACGGGAGCCTGTGGGGCTGCTCCCACTGGGACACAGCACCAGGATTAGGCCAGCCCTCAGCCCCTTACAGATGATCCCAAGGAGCAGGCTCAGAAAGCATTTCCAGACCACTTCCTGCAGATATTTCAAAGGACCACATGTCATTGAAGGAAGCCACCTTGCATATTTAGTTTTGGTGTCGTGGCATGAGAAGCCATGAAGGTGCCTCTGAATGTGCACTCAGGGCACTTTCACTGCCATCCCAAAGGGAACACAAAGGACAGGCCTCTGCTTTCAGCACTGCTGAGCTCCTCACTACAATGATATCTCAGTAGGACGCAAGGTTTTTTGGAGGCCCAGGGGCCTATTACAGGAATTATAATACCGCACGACAAAAATGATAAATTACAATAAAGTGAGGCAGCCCTTTTAATGCAATGTTTTATCAGTTTTACCTGGGTATACTAAATGCAGCGTTGACACCCTGAAGCAGCAACAGGGCCCTCTCAGCTGGTGAAGCCCAGGGGATATTTTGAAACATCTGCATCCAGCACCACCAGAGCAGGGTATGTGGGGACAGGCACCTGCAGTGCAGGATCCTTGGGTGATTTTTTAGTCCTGTGGGTGGGCCACCCTTTACATCAGGGGCAGCTCTGAGTAACAAATTATCCAAAGCTGAGAGGGACATATATGTTCCAGTTAGGTAGTCTCTCCTTGCAGAGTGGAAGACTTTTACTACAGGAAGTTGGAAGTCATTTGTTCATTGGCTGTTTACGGAGTTCCCAGACATTTCTGTGTATTCTTTTTGTCTTATAGCATTCTGGGACTGAGTCAGAGAAAGTCTCTATTTTTAGAAAATTCAGGGAGTGATAAGAGTCACAAAATTTTTTCCCAACTTTTCATATGATATATGGAGTTTTCTCAAGGGTTCAAAGTTCTTATATTCAATCCAGTCTTCCAGTTCTTCCCCCCGCATTCCTGAACCGTCTGACACCATTAGGATGAGAGATGGAAACTGCTGTAAAGCACAGACAAGACACCTTCTGTCTGACATCTCCCCTCCTTCTCTACCCCCTTCCCACCTCTGTAGTGATCACACAGGACTGGATTCTACCCTAACCTATTCTCCAGTACCTCTCCTCCCTGGATCCCCCTCAGATAGCTCACAAAATGGAGTCCCTCCTCTGGAGGGGGTCGTCAATGTCAAACTCCCTCCCACCCCCAGCTCTCTCATCGTGTCATGCCCCTGTGTTGGGTCCCAGCTCTGTGTCAGGAACCACCCCTGCATTGGGATCCAGCGCTTCCTTGCCTACTCCCACTGGCCTACCCCCTCCAACTCAGCCCCTTGTGGATCCCACACTGTTGGAGCTGGAAGTGTGAGGGGCCATTACTGGAAGGCCGCCATCTTAGCTACCAAAGGCCCACAACACCGGGCCTGGCCAGTCACACCAAGGCCCAGCTCCTCTGCCAAAGAACAAGTTCCCTCTTCTGGAGAGGAGAGGGAAGGTTCATCTGACGTTCAGCATGAGCCTGAGGATTCTTGGCAGAGGATGCAGAAGCTGGCGGCTGAAGAGGGGGACTGGGAATTGGTAGCTGAAATACAAGCAGCACCGGTGCAGTACCAGAGTGGGGCTAACCCCCAATGGGAAGCTGTCACACACGGGAGATGAAAGACCTTTGTAAAGCAGCGAAAGACCATGGGAGGGGGTCACCATATTTTAATAATTTGTTAAATGCCACCTTCACTGCACATGTTATGGTGCCTCACGATCTGCTCCATTTTATGAACATCCTACTTTCTCCCACTGAAATTATTCTGTGGGAAGGAATGGGGAAAAAACTAACAGAACAACTATTAAAAGACTATGCTAGGGAAGACAGGTGGGCACACCTAACACTAGTCCATCTAGCCAGGGAGGAAGATTTCACTAAACCTCATTCAATAGACTTTCCCAGAGCTCTGTTAGAAGAGATAGAAGTGCTGCAAACACAGCTCTCAAGCAGACAGCCAATGGAACAACACTTACTCTAGATTTCACAGACATTCTGCAGGGACCTGGGCAATCCTTTCTAAAATTTATTGACCACCTTCCACAAGCAATAGAGAAGCAAGGTGAACATCCAAAAGCCAGGAAGGTGCTTCTTACTAAACTTGCTGAAACAAATGCTAACAAGACTTGTAAAGACATTTTACCTTCTCTACCAGTCACCACAAAGCCTAGCATTGCGCAAATGGTCGAGGCATGCACACTTAGGGCATCCTTACTCTGTCACGCCAGCCTAGCTAAGGCTACCAGTCAGGGTGTGGTAGAGTTGCTAGTAGCCTCCCAAGTTATTCTCTGGCATACACATGAAAAAGGACCTGGCTTTAAGTCTAGGGAGATGGGGCATTTTCAACAGAATTATAAAAATAAAGGCTATTACCAGGGACCTTCTAGCTGTTACAGCCACTGTCCTCACTGCCCCCCTCGTCTACATGCTTTCAAACACCGGCAAAACCGGTGGCCTGCGGGAAAACCCACACAGACACAGAAAGGGCCTGTGCAATGACACCAAACGCGAGGCTGTTCCGCCCTACTCTCCCCAACACTGTGGAGAATCAGCAAAGCGACCTTCTCAGATCCAGCAGGACACCTCGATCACTGCAGAAAACGCGACAAAAGACTGTTCTGCCCTGAAGCCGAAAGACAGCTGGTAGGGGCCTTTTCATTTCTAATCCATGATATTTATGTTCATCATATTCCAACAGGCAAACACAGGCCTGAAGAACGGCCCAGAGACATTTTGATTTTAACCAACACCAGGGAAGGGATGGAGACACTCAGTATACTACCTGAGGTAGTCACCTTGATATCTTTGCAGGAGATAACTGTCCAGGAGTTATGCTTAGACTCTCCCCTTTTCATTCCAAAAGGAACAGTTACAGCCAGACCCATCCTCCTACGGGACATGATCACCACACCATCTCATCCAATGGTGATGTGGGCACAGACAACATGCAGAAATAGACCTGTTCTAAAGTGTGCTTGGTCATTTAAAGCGAGAAAGAGATGTCTTTCAGGACTATTAGATACAGGAGATGACATCACCATAATTTCCCACTCTGATTGGCTAAAACAATGGCCCCTGGTTCCAGCTGCTGGGGTAGTTATTAGGTACCAGGGGAGCCACTACCAGCTTCTGGAGTCAAGGTACCATCTGCATGGAAGGTCCTGAGGGCACAGTGGTACACCCGGGCACCAATAACAATTTGAGGAAAAGATTTCTTGTCCCAAAGGGGGACAAGGCTAGAGATCCTATCAACACCTCAGGATTTCTAGACAGGGCCACTGAGCTGCGTGCCACCCTTCAGTTAACCTGGAAGTTCCACAACCCCATATGGGTGGATCAGTGGCCCCTCCCAGGCAGAAAGTTAAAGGCCCTGCAATCCCTCGTACAGGAGCAGCTGTCTGTGGGACACATTTTTTTTTGTACCATCTACTAGCCCCTGCAATGCGCCTTTGCTTGAAATACGAAAGCCTGGCAAAGAAAAGTGGCAGCTCCTGAGGTCCTCAGGAAAATCAACGAGGTCATTGAGGACATTGGTGCCCTCCAGTCCAGCCAGCCCTCAGCCTCCATGTTACATCGAGTTTGGCAGATGGTTGTTATACATCTAAATTACTGCTTTTTTGACACCCCCTTGCACCCCAATGAAAACCCCTTGCTCGCCTTTTAATCCATAAGTGGACAAGCACCTTTTACAGAGGTATGAGTAGACCGTATTGCCTCAAAGAATGAAGAAGAACCCAAATACTGATCAATACCTTGGAGCCCAAATTCTCTTGCCCCACTGGAAAAGACAGTCTAATGCTATAATTTTTCATTACATGGACAATACAGTTGTTTGTGCAGAAGCTCAAATAGTTTTGGATGTTGCAGTACAAGATGTCATCACGGTTGTACAGCAGAAAAGTTTTAAGATTACAGCAGATAAAGTCCAAAGACAGCGCCCTGGAAGTAGCAAGGCCTAAAAAGCACAGAGAAAACCATCACACCCCAAACACTGCACATCAAGGACAAGCCAAAGACTCTGCAGAGACTCCACCAGCTCTGTGGAAGCATCAGTTGTGTACATTCACTGCTGGGAATCACCACAGAAGATCTCACGCCACTATTCCTGCTTCTCCTTAAAGGCCGTGAAGGACTCGATTCCTGTGATCACTGACACCAGAGGCCGAAGCAGCTGTACAAAAGGTATCCTGGGTGATTCAAACTAAACAGGTACACAGATACCACCCTAATTTTCCTTTCTCCCTGGCAATCCTTGGTGTAAGTCCAAAATTCCATGCATTATTCTTTCAGTGGGACTATACTATCTCAGATCCTGATAATATTTGAATGCATTTTCAGAGCACACCAACCTACTAAAACAATTACAATCCAACAGAAAGTTATTGCAGAACTATTGCAGGAAACCTAGAGTGCGTCTGTGCACTCTTGCAGGAATAGACCTTGTGAATATTTACTTACTTCTCACTCCAGAGCACCTCAATTGCCTACTTCAAACATCTGAGCCAGTGCAATACGCCTCAAATCAAATTTACACAGACTAGGATCAGCCAAAAATTCTACCACCAAAATATTCCTGCGCTGCTCAGGATGTTCAAAATTACCTGAGACCAGGCAAGGTCCATTGTAGCCACCTGCCCAAATTGTCAGGAACATGGCCTTGCTTCTGTCAGAGCAGGAGTCAGTCCAAGAGGATTAGAGAGTCTCCACATCTGGCAATCAGACACCACACACTAAGCCCCTTTGGGCACACTAAAATTCATCCACTTCTAAATCAATGTCTTTTCCAGTGTGATTTTTGCCTCTGCCCATGCTGTTAAAAAATCAGAAGATGCTATAAAACATTACTTTTTCGTTTTTTCCACCTTAGCAATCCCACAGGAAATTAAAACTGCTAATGATCTTGCTTATACCTTGCACTGATTCCAACAAGCTTCTGACCACTGGGGTATAAAACATGTCACAGGCATACCACACTCTGCCACAGGACAGTCCATAGCCGAGAGGGCCCACTGATCCATCAAAAGGATCCTTGATCAGCTGAGCTGGGGAGTCCAGATATTATCTTCCATTGAGAGACTGGCCAAGGCCTTTTACGTATTCAACTTTTTGAACAACCCATTTATGGAGACAACTCCCCCAGTCATCAGGCAGTTTACTAATTCAACTGCAGCCCAATTACAACACCAGCAACCTGTGCTGAGCAAAGAACCTGAATCTAAACAAATTATGGGCCCTTTTCCATTAATTACTTGGGGAAGCGAAGATGCCCTTGTCTTTACAGTAACACTCCTAAGATGGATCCCAGCAAAATATGTAAAAACTCTTTCTGGGAACTGTGAGGCAAACACCAGAGCCACCATCAGAAGAACAGAATGAAAGCCTAAGAGAGACAGCAGCAGCCTGGAAAAGAACAAGGAGAAGGACAGAAGAAGATCGCCTAAGCAGCGTTGATACACACACCAAGACCAAGATAGCTCAGACACCACTAACTAGGATCTATGTCTTAACATTTGTAAAAACTATATTTTAGCATTGCTCTATGATTGTTGTAATAAGCTGTGTTCACACCCTTGCCTTACAGAAGAGAAAGTTTAGTGGGAACACAACTTACGTTTCACTTTCTACTCGCTTTATCTGTTTACTTTTAGGCCATCAAAGCCTCCAGATAACAAATTATCAAAGTCAGAGGATGCTGCCATTGGTTGCTGCTGCAGCAGGAATCTGGATGCTCTTCACTGAGCCGCATGCTTTCAGCTGGTTGCTTGCACAGACAAGCCACAATTTCTTGTCCATAACCATGCCTGTCAGGCTTTTGATGGCATGTGTTTTTTCTACCTGCTATCATATAGGGAGTCAGTATACCAGGGCATCCAGCTGCTAAAATATCAAGGAAACAAGATCCAGATGGAAGGCATCAAGGACTGGTTCACTGGACTTTTCAAATATTGGGGGATGAAAGGCTGGCTTCCATCTTTAGTTAAGACCGTTTTGTGGACTTGGTTTATTATATTCATTGTGTTGGTTATTTTATCCATTTTTGCTAAATGCCTGCAAAATTCTATGGCAGAAGCCTTGTTTATAGGCAACAAAAAGGGGGGAGTTGTGAGGGCCCCGGGGCCTACCATTGGAGCTGTAATACCTCAGGGCAAAGTGACCATGGTAAAAGAGAGACACGGCTCTGAATGCAATGGTGTCGCCCATGGGCATTTGCAGGTTCATGTTGATGCAGCACGTTTTCTCCATACCACCCAGTTCAACTGCTGTATTTTCCATATATGTGTTCCCCTAGACTGTTCCAACTCTCTTTACCGTTTTGCTCCTGGCTTACTGTAATGATCCTGCACTATTCACCCCCATATTGTGTGCCCAGCCCCATTTTGGTCTCCCTCCCAGGACCCTCCTAATTGCAATCCACATTGGTTAGAGTTCCACAAATATCCCACACTCACCTTGTTAACAAGCAGTTAAACAAGCGTGCTCCCAGCTCTGGGAGTGCAGGTCCCTCACACAGGCTGGCTGTGGACAGGCTGCAACACAAGAACTCAGTGCACAAGGGAACGTGGCCTCTAATGAAAGGCACGAATCCCACATACCACACAACCCAAACCAATGCTTGCATGTCTCTACTTTTTCCGTCTTCGCTCAGTTCTCAAGCCACTTTCCACATTTTCTCTGACTGGGTACGTGGCTTTTCTCTCTCCTGTCTGCAAGTTAAGCTACATGCGTAACCCTGCAGGAACAGCCTGACCCACAGGGAAGTGGGAGAGGATACTTTGTCAGGATATGCAGGGGGAGGAAACGGAGGAATGGGATCAAACTGAAGGAAGTGGATGAGATTTAATGATGGGAAGTTCTTTACTCTCAGGGTGCTTGTCCCTGACACAGGGACCAGTGCAGAGAGGCTGTGGATGCCCCATCCCCAGCAACATCCAAGGCCAGGTGTGACAGGGGCCGCAGCAACCTGAGACGTTGCTCAGCTTGGAACCAGATTATCTTGAGGGTCCCTTCCAAGCCAAACCATTCACGGATTTGATCATTCTGCCATGCCCATCTCCCACGGTGGTGTGGCCCTGAAACTTCAGTGACATCACAGCTCCCAGAGGGTTCCAGGTGGAATATCCAGGACCTGGAAACGAGCACAGCAGACACTTCAGCGGCTGCCAAGGGTCAGTTGCTGCTCACCCTGCACTCTGACCCTCAGCACAGAGCTGCTGCTGCTGCCTGGGCTTTTCCTGCAGCCAGATCTGGAGTGCCAATCACAGCACAATGTGCTCTGCTGTGCCCGTGGAGGTACAGTGCAATTCCAGGCAGAGGGCATCCGGCTTGGGCAGGCTGCAGCCATGTGGGAATGGATGGTGTGGGACAGGAAGCCCACTGGGAGATTGTGCTGCCCCTTACAGACTGACAGAGACACTGTGGAGGACATGGAAGTGGACCTGGGCCTGGATGAGGAAGAGATGATGGAGGTGGACTCCTCCTCTACTTCCATGTCCTCCACTGTGGAGGACATGGAAGTAGACGAGGAGGAGACCATTGAGGTGATGGACGTAGATGCGGAGGGCAACATCGAGGATATGGAAGTTGATGAGAAAGATGAGGAGGAGCCCATGGTCCTTAGATGAAGATGCAGCCCCACAGGTAAGACAGGCAGATGCTTCCCACGCCCTGCCCACACACACACTGGGTCCCCTGACGCCAGGCTGGGGCTGGGCTGGATGGCCCCGCTCAGGGACACGGTGCCCGCAGGGGGCCTGGCTTGTGCTGCCACAAGCACCAGCCCCGGCCTGCCCTGCGCTTGCCTGGGGCCACGCCAGCCCTGCCAGCCCCGGCCCAGCCCCTGGGGCCTAGCTCCCAGCCCTGCTGGGCCCAGTGCTGCCAGCTGAGTCCAGCTCTGCTTCTTCCTTTCTTCCAGGACTCATGCACATGATGGCGCAGATCTGATACCTTTGTAAATACGTTTGAAAGTTGTGAAGTTCCTGTAAATATGTTGACTACGTTAGAAGTTTCCTGTAAATACGTTTTGAAGATTGTTAGCCCCTCAGATCCCATGTAAATATGTTCTGTACATTGTCATTGTTGTTGTTATAACAATTGTTCTGACACATGTTCTGTAAATCCTAGATTTGCCAATCTTTGGCAAATAAATACTGTTTCATTTTAAAACCTGACTTCTCTTGGTCATTCCTTTGGGCACAGGCAGCCTTTGCGCACTTGTAGGTTCCACTTGTTCCGCGTTCCCGGGGCTGGGGGTGCCTGGGGATGCTGGCCCGGCCACCCCGGAGCTGGGGGTCCCTGTGCACAGGGGCTCCCACTGACACCACTCCTGGCACTGGGCACTGCTGCTCTTCCTGGCCTGGGGCACAGCGCTGTCCCCAAGAGCTCAGCTCTCACCAGCTCTCACACAGGGGGCTCTCCCAGCACTGGCCCTGGCAGCCAGGCCACCAAAGCAGGCAGCAAACCTTCAGCCACCCTTCCTGCTGACGCCACAGGGACTCCTGGGCCCAGAGCCGCCAGCAGGCCACAGCCATGCAAAATCCACCTGCACACTCTCAAGGCCACCACAGCCTTGGCAACTGGGCCAGCTACATCTGGGCTGCTGCAGGGGCTGATCTTTAAGCCTTGCAGCCTCCAAAGGCCCTGGGCTCTGCTTCCCAGCCTGCTCTGCACTGCCCTGTGCCTGCATTGTTCCAGAGACAAAAGCCAGGCTAGGGCATCCTCACCCTGCCCGCATTCCTGCTGCTTCCAGCGGCCAGTGGCCCCTGGGCCCCGCTCGGGTGACAGCTGCAGGCCAGCCTGTGCTGGGCAGGGGGCACGGGGCTTTGGGCCCTGGGGATGCTGCTGCTGCTGCTGCTGCTGCTTCTGGGGGCCATGGGCCCAACAGGGCCCCGAGCTCAGCCCCTGCCCGGGCAGCTGCCCCCAAAGCCCCACACTCCCCAAGCATCCCCATCACAGCTGCCAGGGGCAAATCCCACGGGATTCAGGAAAGAAATTCCCCATAGTGCCTAAACCAAGGGGTCCAAGAGCAAAGTCAGCACCAGCTGATGCTTACAGCACCTTGACAATGGTGGATGCAGGGCAGATGAGATCTCCAGGGCCTCTGGCAATGCCTGCTCTGCACATGAGGCTGTGGGGCTGCTCCCACTGGGACACAGCACCGGGCTCAGGCCAGCCCTCAGCCCCTCACTGATGATCCCAAGGAGCAAGCTCACAAACCAGTTTCAGACCACTGCCTGCAGATATTTCAAAGGACTACATGCCATTCTAGGAAGTCACCTTGCACATTTAGTTTTGGTGTCATGGCATGAGAAGCCCTGAAGGTGCCTCTGAATGTGCACTCAGGGCACTTCCACTGCCATCCCAAAGGGATCACAAAGGACAGGCCTCAGCTTTCAGCACTGCTGAGCTCCTCACCCAGCAATGAAATCTCAGGAAGAGGCAGGAATTATGTGCTTGTCCTGGTTTAGGACAAATTAGGGGAAATCTCCAAAAGGGTGTCCCCCCAAAAAAATAAACCTCCAACCACCCCTCCCCCCAATACCAGGTTCGGGAAGGAATTTCTTGGAGGAGCAAAGTGGAAAACAAAACCTGTTTATTGACAAATAACAAAAGAACACTCCCCAACACAAGAAAAGGAGAGAAACCAGTCAGTGTTGTGGAGGGCGCCAAGCTTCTCTCGCAGACTCCGGGGATCCCGGACGTCCCAGGTCAGGTCCGGAGCCAGTCCACTATCTTCAGGGTAGGGTAAGAAAGAGAGGACGAAAGAGAAGGAAAAAAAACAGCGCAGAAAGCAGAAAGCAGCAAAGGGAAAAAAGGCAGCTATCAGCTAGGGCTAAGGCAGTAGCAAGCAAGCAAAGCGTCAAGCCAAGCAAGCAGGCCAGCCAGCAAGCAAGCAGCAAGCAAAGCCAAACAGCCGAAAGTGAAAGTGCCCCAGTCCCCCTCACTCCTCCCTCCCCGCCCCACCACGGCAAGACGGACGGGGGGTGGGGGGGAGAGAGAGAGAGAGAGAGAGAGAGAGAAAAAACACAGCTGCCAGACCAATACACGATACTGGGATAAAGGCTGTCACCCCATGACTCTCTACCCCTTATCCCATATCGTGAACATACAATAAAAAACTTTCATTTTACTTACTCACACCTTTGACACTTACGCATTCCTCTCATCTTACTTGCTCAGACCTTTGACACTTACAGTTTCCTTCTGTCTCACATTCAACAAACAATGACATTCATATATGAGTCTCACCCCACAATCGGGTCTCCCTGAGGTACACACCATGTTGTTCCATCTTTCTGCATTATCCACCATGTATAACCTGGTCCTTGAGGAAAAACAATCCCACGGATAGGTTTGTCTGTACTCGAGGCAGGGTTGATCCATACTGTCTTTCCCAACAAACCTCTGACATGGGCCACTGGGGCTTTATCCCCATCTACTATATTAAGGAGCTCAGACTGAGCAGGACCCGCTCGGTTGGTGGAACCTCGAGTGTTAACTAACCAGGTAGCCTTTGCCAAATGCTGCTCCCAGTTTTTTAAAGACCCCCCACCCAATGCTTTTAAGGTGGTTTTTAACAATCCATTATACCTTTCCACTTTCCCTGCAGCAGGTGCATGATAGGGGATATGGTATACCCACTCGATGCCATGTTCCAGTATGTCCGGTACAGCCGCACTCAGTGGTGGAGTCACTTCATTCAAGGCACGATAGTCCACAGTCAATCTCCATTCTCCGTCAGATTTTCGCACGGGCCAGATAGGGCTGTTAAAGGGTGAGTGGGTTTTACTGACCACCCCTTGGCTCTCCAGCTCTCGGATCATCTTGTGGATGGGGATCACGGCATCTCGATTCATCCGGTATTGCCTGCGGTGCACTGTTGAGGTGGCAATTGGTACTCGTTGCTCCTCTACCTTCAAGAGTCCTACTGCAGATGGGTTCTCTGATAGTCCAGACAAGGTATTCAATTGTTTAATACCCTCTATCTCCACTGCAGCTATTCCAAAAGCCCACCTGAATCCCTTAGGATCTTTGTAATAGCCATTCCGGAGGAAGTCTATGCCCAAAATACACGGAGCCTCTGGACCAGTCACAATCGGATGTTCCTGCCACTCCTTCCCAGTCAAGCTCACCTCAGCTTCCAATAAAGTCAACTGTTGTGATCCCCCCATCACTCCAGCAATGGAAACAGGTTCTGTCCCCACGTGTTCCGATGGCATTAAGGTACACTGTGATCCAGTGTCAACCAATGCTTCATAGTCTTGTGGCTCTGATGTGCCAGGCCATCTGATCCACACCTTCCAAAAAACCCGGTTTTCCCGTGCCTCTTCCTGGCTAGAGGCAGGGCCCCTCTAAGCCAGACTGTCCTTCTTTCCTTGGGCGTATGCCTTAGAAGTTCCTTCAAGGGGATCGGACATGTCATCGTCATACTCAACATCTCAGCTACGAGCAACCAGAGCTGCTCTCTTTTTGGTGATACTTCCTCTTTTCTTCAAATCACGCACCCGTTGTGCCAAAGCAGCGGTGGGTTTTCCATCCCATCTCCTCATGTCTTCTCCAGACTCACGCAGAAAGACCCATAACTCAGCCCATGGGGTGTACCTTCTCTCCCCATCAAAGGAGCGCCAGCGTTGGATACCAGGGCCTCTAATTTGCACAGCTGAGATTTGAATAAGGTCCTCCTTAATCTCTTCCCGGAGTTTCTTATGATTCTCCTCTATTTTGTCCTCTAGTTTCTGCAGTCGGGTTTCCACTGCTGCAATTCTGGCATGAGTTGGTCCATGCACAGCATCTGCATACACTCGAAGCTTCTTCGCCATATCGAGCACAGTCTCATATGTATCATCCCGCTTCATTATTGCTAGGACAGAAGCGTATTCAGGTGGCCCAAGTCGCACAAGTTTCCTCCACATTACGGGTGTGCATGGTACCAGGTCCGGATTCCTAGTTGTTATATCATCTGAGAAAATGAGCTCTGCCACCGCCATCTCTCTCAGGCGTTGGATCCCCTGTTCTATGGTCTTCCACCGTGTCTGCTGTATATAGAGATCATCTGCACATAAGTATCTTTGTGCTACACTATCCAGGACCCGTTCCCAGAGGCTGTGAGGGCTAGCCCTGCTCATCATACCTTGATCGATGACAGGATCATGTGACAGGGATCCCAAATGCCTCACTTCAATACCATCCAAAATCGTAACCTCCCCTGCAGCATCCCAAAGGCGGACTAACCAACTAATTATAGATTCGTCAGGTTGTCGTCTGTAATCCTTTCTTAGGCCTCTGAGGTCCTTCAGAGAAAAGGAGTCAATATTAGCTCCAGAATCTGTGCCCTTTGATGTGGCCTCTGATTTTGGTGAGGGTCCTTCTCCTGCATCATCATCATCATCTTCCACCTTTCGATCGGTCTTGCCTTTACACTTTCCACCTCTTGTATTAGCTGCGACAGCCATGGGTTGAGGCCCATTGTCTGATTCAGCTGCTAGCCTGGAGCCTGGGATGTTAGCTGCAGCCTGGGTCACTGGGATAGTAACTAACTTATCTCCCTGTTCCCTTTTTGCTATCTGCTGCTCCACAGTATCTAGCAGAGTATGGTAAACAAGCGCCAAGACCCAGCTCGCTGCAGTAATCCTTTCCTCCTTAGTATTACCATGGCACTTCTCCCTCAAATACTTTGCCACCTCGACTGGGTTCTGAATTTGATCAGATGGAAAGTCCCAGTCTATAGGATCAGAAAATTCCTTTAAAGTCTGGCCCATATCCTCCCATTTCCCACTCCAGTCAAGATTTTTCCTGCTTTGTTTTACTCCTGAATCAGGAGTCTCTCTAACCCCTCTAGAAATCTCGGCTTTCATTTTATATACACTCCAGACAGTATAGAAAAGGCTTAATAAATTAAATGCCAGAAAGATGGTTTCTTTTAAACTCAGGGGAAATTCAATATTTTCTAATAGAGATGTCAACAATTTGGAGGAGAAGAAGGAAGACAAAAGCTGAGAAGCCCCTTCCCCTTCTTCTCCCCAAACAAACTGAGTACACAGCCATGACAGCAATCCATACATTCCTGAAACAAAGTCTTTCATAAACCTCCGACAAATCAGCAAACATACGACCAGCCCAATGACTATTCTGGTTAGTGCCCCCCGCTTACAAAGGTTACTTATTAGGGACAACACCAGAGCTATTTCTGGGTAAGGAAATAACCCTAGGGACCACAAAGGTATTAAAGCTTCAAAAACCCCAAGGGACCAGAAATACCGGCAAGCTTTCACCCCAAATGACATTATGAATTACCAATATGCCCACAAAACAACCAAAACCAAAATATTATTGTTATAGGTTTTTTTCCACTGTCTTTGGCCTCTGTTTCCTGGCCAACGCACCAAAAAGATTGTCCTGGTTAGGACAAATTAGGGGAAATCTCCAAAAGGGAGCCCCCCCAAAAGACAAACCTCCGACCACCCCTCCCCCAATACCGGGTTCGGGAAGGAATTTCTCGGAGGAGCAAAGTGGAAAAGAAAACCTCTTTATTGACAAGTAACAAAAGAACACTCCTCAACACAAGAAAAGAAAAGAAACCAGTCAGTGTTGTGGAGGGCTCTGAGCTTCTCTCGCTGACTCCGGAGATCCCGCCGGATGTCCCAGGTCAGGTCCGGAGCCGGTCCAGTATCTTCAGGGGCGGGTAAGAAAGAGAGGAAGAAAGAAAAGAAAAAAAACAGCGCAGAAAGCAGCAAAGGGGAAAAAAAAAAGGCAGCTATCAGCTAGGGCTAAGGCAGAAGCAAGCAAGCAAGCAGGCAAGCAAGCAGGCCAGCAAGCCAAAAGCGAAAGTGCCCCAGCCCCACTCACCCACTCACTCCTCCCTCCCCGCCCCGCCAGGCAAGACTGCCGGGGCGGGGGGGGGGACCAGGCAGTGCCACTTGTGCCCTGAGGTGCCCAGCTAGGATTGGATCTCTCCGAAAGCACCTGAGGGAGAGCAGAGCACCTTGCAAGCTGCAGGTCCCTGACAGCCCCGCAGGGCTCCTGTCCCATCAACATCTGCTCTGCTCCAGTCTGAAACAGGGCCCAGCATGGTGCTGGGATCATCAGAGAGCTGAGGTGTGTGCTGGAATTCAATGCCCTCCCCATCCTGCAGCAGCCCTGCATTTCCCTCCTGCAGCCTTGGTCTCCAGCACAGCCATGGAGGCTCTTTGGGCTCTGGACTGTTGCTGCAGCCCCCAAGGGCAGCTGAGCTCTGCCTTTGGCACAGTCAGGTCTAGTCAGCACAGGCCATGCTCAGCAATTGCTTGTGTGAGCCTGGCCTTGCTGTCAGCCCCAGCAGCGGCTGGGCCTGTGCTGGCCCAGCCATGGTGGCCCAGCCCCTGTGCAGGCCCAGCCCAGGCCAGGAGCATTGCGGCTGGGAACAGCCCCTGTGCCGTGGTGCCCACAGCAGCCTTGGGGCTCTGTGCCCCATGGCCTCCCTGCTGGGCAGCCTCTGCCATCTCCTGCAGAGCCCCTGGCACCTGTGGGACTGCACAGACAGCCCTGCGCTGGGCTCTGCCGGCCTCTGGGCCAGCAGAGAGGCAGCCAGGGCTGGCCATGACTGGGAACAGGCCCTGACCCTGCAGGAGGATGGAGCTGGGCCACAGCCAAACTCAGGCCAGGCCAAAGCTGGGCTCAGCAGCCAGGGCTGCAAAGGCCTGGGCACAGAGGCTGGTGCTGACAAATGTTCTGGACCCCCTCCCTCCTCCATCCCTGCCATCAAGGGCACAGAGCAGCCTCCTCTCTGGGCCACTTGCCTGTTTGCAATGCCTTGCACAGGCTCTGGCCCTACCTCACAAGGCCTGGCCTGAGTTCTGCCCCTGCACGCTCAGTCAGGCTGAGATGGACACTGATGTTTTCTAGGCCAGGATGTCTGAGCCCAGCCCAGCTCCCTGCAAGCTCTGCCAGCTGCCCTGAGCTCTGGGCAGCACCAAGGGCCTCTCCCCAGCCCAGCCCAGCTGGCTCTGGCCCCACAGCTCTGCTCAAGCCAGGCTGCTCTGGGCACTGCCCCATGGCCTCAGCCCCTGGCAAGGGCACAGCAGCAGCCACAGGACTCGGCTCCAGCCATGAGGGAAGGTGCTTGGCCAAGGCCAAAGGAGGCTCCCTGGCTGCCCTGCTCCCCTCGGCCTGAGGTGCTGAGAGCTCTACAGCCCCTGCTGCCATCCCATCTACCCAGGGCAGCACAAGAGCCGCGGCCTTGGGGACCTCAAGAGCTGCTCTTGCTCCAGGCCCAGGGCCCATGCCAAAGCTGGGGCAGCCACAAAGCTGTGCCCATTTCTGTTCATTGCTGCTCTGATGGAGATGGATCCTCAGCCACTTGGAAGGTGCTGATGAATTTTACTACTCCAGAGGCCTCTTCTTTCTTGAGCTACTCAGTTGAGGAATTCAGTGAAAAAGGCTATTAAACATTTGTTTAAAACATTTCAACAAGAAAACCCCGTGGGAAATATTGAAGTTTTCAATTGTTCTGTGGTTAATTAGTCAGATTTCAGAGGTGTATTTAAAGTGAATATGGTATATTGAAAACTAAACAGAGAGAACTGGTTTTGTCCAGTTTTCTTTTCTTGTTTATAGATTGGTATCTTGTTTATAGATTGGTATCCAGTTGACATGGATCCCCAGCACCTCTTGACTTCAGGAATTAAGTAAGAAAAGCTCATAAACATTTGTTCAAAACACCCAAAACAAGAAAATCCCATGGGAATAATCTAAGTTTTCAGATCTTCTGTGGTTAATTAGACAGATTTCAGAAGGCTATTCAAAGTGAATATACCATATTGAAAACAATGCAGAGAGAACTCTTTTGTCCTGTTTTATTTTCTTCTTTATAGATTGATATCAGCAATCCCCAGTTGATATTGATCCCCAGCACCTCCTAATGCAGTTTGAGCAGATATGAAAATCAAGACCCTTCATGGCTGACAGTCAATCACACTTTGTTCCTACCCCAACACCACCATTTCTCTCATCCAACCCCTGGCAGTCAGAGCAGCTGAGGAATGGGGTCACATCCAGGGGTGTCCCCAGGGCTCAGGATTGGGGCCAGGTCAGCGAAATCTCTTTATTGCTGATCTGGATGAGGCCATTGAGGGTACCCTCAGTCAGTTCCCAGGTGAGCCCAAGCTGGGTGGGAGTGTGGCTGTGCTGGGGGGGCAGGAAGCTCTGCAGAGGGATCTGGCCAGGCTGGAGCCATGGGCCCAGGACAATTGGATGAGGTTCACCAAGGCCAAGGTCTGAGTCCTGCCCTCGGCTCACAACAGCCTCCAAATCCCTGGCTGTGCCCTGCCCCTGATCCCCAGAGCCTGTCCTGTTTCCTTCATCCCTGCATTGCCAAGAACTTTCTGGGACAAGGGAGCTCTGCTCTGGCTATGGAGGGAAGTGCAAGTGCCGCCACTGGAGTGGGAAACACAACTCATCGGGTTTGTGTCCTTTGGGGGTCAGGAACTGGTGAGACTCAGAGGCACAGAAATTTTCCCTTCATGGCCAACAGACCACAGTTGAACAGGAAACAATTTATTAACAATTATGAAGGGCAGACTTTGGCTTATTTAGGATGCAGATTTGGGGAGTAATGAATCAGGCACTGATTTCTTTTTAAGGAAAATATCCCTTACAAACAAAGGGGTCCAGGAAGGATGGACACATTTCAAGAAAGTAATCTTAAGGGGGAAGGAGCAGCCTGTCCCAGTGTGGCAAAAGATGAGCTAGTGAGGAAAATGACTGGCCTGGCTGGCCGTGGAGATTTTGTGGGAACTCAAGGGTAACAAGAGGTGCATCAACTTTGGACAGAAGGTCAAGCAGCTTAGGAAATGTTTAAGGATGTTGTAAAGTCGTGCAGAAAAAAAGTCAAGAGGTGAAAACTCAATTAGAGTTTAACCTGACCACTTCTGTGAAAAAAAATAGACAATGTTTCCACAATTAAATTAATAGCAAAACATGGGATAAGGAGAACCTCTACTCTTTATTGGATGCAGTGGGGAATATAGTAACTAAAGATAAGGAGAAGGCAGAGCTACTTAACATCTTGTTTCTCTCAATTTTCAATATTAGGACAGGCTGTCCTCAGGACAAGTGCTCTCCTGAGCTGGTAGATGGGCACAGGGAGCAGAACAGCCCCCCTGGAATCCAGGAGGAAGCAGCTGGTGACATGTTGAGCCACTAAGATGCTCACAGGTGAATGGGATTGGATGGGATCCATCTCAGGGGGATGAGGGAGCTGGTGGATGAGCTCCCCAAGCTGCTCTCCATCATTTACCATCAGTGCTGGCTCAGCAGGGAGGTCCCAGAGCACTAGAGGTGCCAGTGTGAGCCCATCCCCAAGAAGGGCTGGAAGGAGGATCTGGGGAACTCCAGGCCGGTCAGCCTGACCTGGGTGCTCAGCAAAGTTATGGAACAGATCACCTTGAGTGCCATCCCAGGGCACCCACAGGATGGCTGAGGGGTCAGAGCCAGCCAGCGTGGATTTCAATGTCTGCATGGAATGGTCTGGATGAGGGGATTGTGTCCAACATCAGCAAATCTGCAGATGACACCAAACTGGGTGTGAGTGTGGATCTGATGGAGGATGGAGGTAGGAAGGCTCTGCACAGGGCCCTGGACAGGCTGGATCCAGGACCCAAATCCAACAAGGTGAGGTTTAACAAGTCCAAGTGCCGGGTCCTGCACTTTGGCCACAACAACCCCTGCAGCAATACAGCCTGGGGACAGAGCGGCTGGAGAGCAGCCAGGCAGAAAGGGACCTGCAGGGACTGATGGACAGCAGGCTGGGCATGAGGCAGCAGTGTGCCCAGGTGGCCAAGAAGGCCAATGGCTCCTGGCCTGGCTCAGGAATGGTGTGGCCAGCAGGAGCAGGGCAGGGATTGTTCCCCTGTGCTCAGCACTGCTTGGGCAGCACCTCGAGTGCTGTGTCCAGTTCTGGGTCCCCTGAGGAGGGCAATTAGAAGAAATTTGTATCAGGAAGAGTAAAGAAAGCAAAGGTGAAGCAGAGGAAATGCTGAGAGCAGTTTGGGGGTGGCTGCTAGGCAGCCCTGGCTCTGAGCAACAGCGTCTGCAGTGGGACAGGAAACTCCCAGCTGATGGGAACAAACTTTCTGGCTGACTGCAGAGGCCAGGACAAAGCTGAGTGGTTTCCCTGGTGTTCCCCAGCCCTTGCTGGCCCCAGGGGCTGATGGCATTTGTGCTCCCTCAGGTTCATGTGCCCACACCAACAGCATGGGGGTGCTCCCGCTGCTGTGTGCAATGCAAACAGGGGCTGCTGAGCCAGTGCTGCCGTGTCTGTGCCTGCAAGGATGGGGCATCTGTGTGAGCTGGGGGAGAGGCCAGGGCTGCAGAGGGGGGATGTTGTTGGCAGCTCCATGTGGACGCTCTGGGACGCTGCCCTGGGCTGTGCAGCGCACTGAGGATGGATCAGCCCCTGCTCTGCTGCTCCTTCCCATCTCCCCCAGGGCCCTTGCAGAGCCCCAGCTGTTGCTGCCCTCAGCTGCCATTGCAACCCTTAGGACAAAGCGGTGCCAGGGCTGTTCCAGGTACAATTGCAGTGACACTTGTTGGTGCCACCAGGTGCCATGGCAATGGCCATGGGGCCCGGTCCTTGGTTTGGTGCCATGGCAACCAATGCCCAGCCCCGTTGTGATGGTTAGTGGCCATAGAAAGCTGCCCTGGCCCCTTGCTCAGGGCTGGTGTCAGTGCCCAGAGCCAGAGGGGATCCCTTGCTGGGGGCTGTGCCATGGCCACCTGCCCTGTGCCGCGCTGGCCGCTCAGGCACCAGGAACCAGCAGCCAACGGCACTGCCAGGGCCAAAGGCCAGGTCAGCCAGACAGAAAGGGGCAGGACTGGGCACTGTTTCCATGGCAATGGGCACTGGGGGCACACCTGGGTCACCCGTCCTGGCAGTTGCCATGGAAACCCCTGGCAGGGACTGAGGGCACAGCCCTGGCACTGAGACACTGCTGGGCCGGGTGCTGAGCACAGGGCTGAGCACGCAGAGATGGTTTTGTTCTTGCTGAGCTGCAGCACAGCCAAGGCCTGTCCTGCCCCTCGTCCAGCCACGCTGGGGAGGGGCTGCGGCTGTGGGGGAGCTGGGCAGGGGACACAGCCAGGACAGGGGACCCCAACTGACCCGGGCATAGCCCAGACCAGAGCACATCATGCTCAGTGTATGAAGGGGGGAACAGGGAGAAAGGGGGGAATTTTGGAGGGAGGGCTTTTGCCTTCCCAGGGAACACCTAGGCAAGAGGGCGCCCTGTTTCACCAGTGGGCAGGGTCACTACCAAAGACACAGACACCAACTGAAGGAATTGTGTCATTTATATCATGCACAGCTGCAAAGATTTACAAAAGGATAAGCTCAGCAAAGCACATCATCATTAGCAGAGAATTACAAAAGAAGCTCAGCAATCCATCAAAACCCATCATTACATTTTGATGACCAATCCCTTGGTGAAACACTAGAGGTGTTTGTGGCAGACAAAGATTCTGGCTGACTATCAAGGTACACCTTACAGACATCAGCAGTACTTTAGTGACACCGTTCTTCATTCTTTTTTCTCAATCATTCGAATTAGGAACAAGAATTCTGTTGCCCATGGAGCTGGCACCTTTTTAATTCCAGTATAATGCCCCAGGGCCCTTTGCTGTTCAGCTTTCCCATGCTGTCTGTGGCTAACAAGGCTTGGGGGGCCCTTTCCCCTCTGGCTGGAAGGGGCCGGGTCCCAGTGCCTGAGGGGCACCCAGGCTCCTGGATGGAATTCCTGTGCAAGTCCCTCAGTGTCACAGCAGCCTTCACATGGAGCCCCGTGGATCAGAGCATTTTCCACAGGGGCCCTTGGGGCAAACAGGGAGATCTGGTCTGGCAGGATGTGTAAAACAATATCCTGTCAGATTTACTTGTTCTCACACAGAATCCTTGGCTGCAGGGACACATTCCCATTGTTCCTGCCAAGGTTTCAGGACTCAGAGTTGTCTTTCCTAGGAGCTGCTCCTTCAGCTGCCTCGGGAGGGCCATTTGGCCTCCGACCCACACTCTGGCTCCATTATTAGGACTGCTGGATCCAAACCCTTTATCTCCACAAATGGTGGTGACTGGAGCTGGATCTCCTTTTTTATCAATTGCTCTTAGAGTTGCAATATCAATAATTGTGCTACCCTGTCACAGGGTTGAATAATCCAATCCTGGTCACTATTGTTTACAGAATTACTGTAATTTCTCCTGGATATTCTGCATCAATTCCTCCTGCCATGACAGGAACACTTTGCAAGGCCAAGCTCCAAGGGAGCAGTTACCAAAGCAAAGTGTCCTGGAGGAATCTGAATTCCTGTTTCAGTATTGACAGCTCTCATTTGCTTTGAATTTCTCCTAATGAACTCCAATGCATGAAGGCCCAGCCCTGCAGCCTCTGGGCCGGCCCTGCCAGGGGCCATCACAGCCAGAACAATTTCCCAGGCAGCCCAAGTCTCACTGCCCATGGCTGGATTTGCAAATTGGGGGCAGCCGTGCACAGCCAGGGGGTTTCATTTCCCCCATGGGCCATTGTGAAGGGCATGGAGCACATCTGGGAGATGGGTTCTCCATGGGCAAAGGTTCCCTTCTCCTCATCTTTCCAACTGCTCTTTTAACAACCCCTTCACCCTTTCAACCAATCCTGCAGCTTGTGCATACTCTGGTACATGAAAAACCCTGCAGACAAAATCGCTGTATTTTTCATAGGAACAGACAAAGCACTCTGCATCACAGTATCAGCACACCCTGTAAAAATAGCCAATTTCCTCCCTTCCTCCTTTTTCCATTGTATACAATCTCACAAAGTTGACCACTGACATTAGGGTCCTGGCCAATCCTGTTCTGTAGGGTATTTCGTGTTACATCCCTGAGCAGCCAAAGATACCAAATTAGTATTGTCAGCACTATTTCACATTATTATTATATGTACATATTTATATATAAATACAGATATAGACATGTAGATATAGACATATATACATTAAAAGCTATAAATATAAACATGAAGGTCTTATTATACTATAAATATGTATATAGTTATTTGTTATATTGATATTTCACTTGCACAAGGGCATCTGAGCTCAAGCTGAAAACCTTCTTCTGTTGCTCCTTGTGGGAGCATTCCAACAATCATTGTTCCTTCTGAAGGTGCTGTTTCCTATGTACCCTCAACAAATTCATCTTTGTCTGCCCAAATCCACAAGGTCTTTTCCTTTTCCATTTGCAATTTTTGGATGCATTTGAAGACATCCAGGGGTGCAGCTTCTTTTACCCGACTGCCCCACTGCTCCCACGGGGCTCCAACCTCAGCCCACTCCAGAGCCAGGGAACTCCAGGGAAGGGCTTCCCAGCTGGGAATTTCTGATGGCACTGATTCCTCACATTTACACTGAACAAGTGACATTTTGTTGGGATCTGGCCAGACTGTGCCAGTTTTGTTTTACCAGTGGGCAGGGGCAGCACCAAAGGCACAGACTCCAACTGAAGGAATCAGTGTCATTTCCTGCAGTTCAGAGCAGCAAAGAATCACAAAAGGAGCAGCTCAGCAATGCACCCAACCATCCCCAACAAAGATTGCCTGCAGAGATTAACAAAGATCCAGCAGCATTTACCCTCAGCCTTTACCATCCCCCAGACCCACACAGCAGCTGGGGAAGCTGTCACAGCCAAGGGCTGCAGAGCCACTCCTGGGCACTGGGCATTCCTGCAGGTGCCTCCAGCCCCAGGTGAGGCTCCAACCCCGCTGGGAGAGGGCCCAGCTCTGACAGTGCTGAAGGAACAAACTGACAGCACTGCTAGTGTGGCAACATCTGCTTTCATCCACCTCTTGGGTCCCTCCCAAAGCCTGGCCAGGGCTCAAGGAGGAACCAAGGGAGCTGACTTTGACCATACAGCCCCAAACAAGGCCAGATGTCAGATTTCATGGCCTTGTCTGGCTTCTAAATACACAAAGGTCAATACATGTTTGTTGGAGAGTTTTTCAAGAATGACTTAAAGAAAAGGCCATGAGACATACAATTGAGAGAAAAGTATAGGGGAAAAGTAAAAGCAGTTTCTAACAGCTCTCAGCCTTCTGATTTGTATAAACAATTAGACTCTCTCAGGCATCATTCTATAAACAATGGAGTTCTCAGATTGTCTTCCCATAACAAGTAGAACACCGTCTCTGGGAAGGCCTGCCATCCTGAGAACAGATGTAAACGTTTTGGGAACATTGGTTTCTGTTTTAGTTTTTGGTTTCTGTTTTGGTTTCTGTTTTTAATAAACAATTGTAGGTATTCTAAAACAAAGGGAGTGGTTAGAAATTTCTCTGTTAGCCTATCATGACATTGGATTACAGAATATGCATGAAGTTCGTTAACTTTGTTATTTAAGGTGATTGATTGATCAATAAAATCGGAGTTCGATGCATTAAAGGATGGTCGTCTCCCCCTCATCTCCAACACATGTTTCACTAACGAGTGGCTGCATCTATCTCACTGCTAATGACCATGCATATTTCATCAGGGAGCAGATACAAAGATAACCTTTGCTTGGAAGGTTCATCCAGAGGCCACCTTTGTCTCAGGGCCTGCTGTCCAGGCCTCACTCAGGGCTGATGTCCAGGCCTTGGCACTGCAGGGACGTGGTTTAGTGCTGGGCTTCGCACTGCTGGGTGAGCGGCTGCACTGGGTGAGCTCAGAGGGATTTTCCAACAGAAAGGATTCTGTGATTCCATGATTATATCCACTGCATCCAGCTGGGGCTATTTTAGCAGCATTACTTTGCTCCAAAAGTTCCCTCTTGCCCAGCTCAGCACCAGGAGGCTTCAGCTCCTGGTGCTGAGCTGCTCCTGCTGAACGAGACGCCTCGGAGAGAAGAACACAGTCCATGCAATTCCTTCTGGGACACGGAGAGGGGAGGCTGTGCAAACAGGAGCATTGTTTGGTGTGGCCTCCTCTCTGCCCTTCACGCCTTTCGGCGCTTTGAACCAGCCAAGAGCTTTCTCCAAGAGTGCAATGGAGCAGCTGTTCCTGCTCCCGGGCCTGGCTCTCTCCAGTCTCTGCCCTTGCCTGGTTCTGTCCCTCGTGCTGTGCCCTCTGTTCCCCCAGGGCTCAGTGGCTGCTGCCCAGGACTGTGGCACTGGCACAGATCCAGTGCTCCAGAGCCTCCTTTCTGTGCCCTTGGAGCTGCCTGGGCACAACAGCCTTTTCCATCTGGAAGCTCCCCATGGACAGGGAGTGCCCAGCTCCGTTCCCTGCAAAGCCTCCAGGAGCCCCGGGCTGCCATCTCCAGTCCCTGCTGGCACTGGGGGCTCCCAGGTGCCTAAGGCTGCTGTGACACCGCTGCACACGGGAGGGAAGAAGGGCAGGGGCTGTGCTCAAAATCAGCTCCATCTGCTGCTGCTGCTGCTGCTGCTTCTGTGGGGTCATTTGTGCAGCCCTGGCCTAGAGTCAGGGATCAGATCCTGCCAGTCTCTTCCAGCCCTGGCTGCTCAGAGTTTGGGCCTTGGAGCCTCAGGTGGCCAAAGGCAGCTGCTGCTGGTCCCTCTGTGTGCCCGTGTTCAGCAGTGCTGCTCCATCAGTCTGTGCCCAGCAACGGGGAAAAGCCGGGCTCTGCCTGACCAGCTCAGCCAGCAGGAAGGGAGCTGCTCCACACAGGAACCAGGAGCAAAGGATGTTCCTTTTGTAGGACATGTTGTCTATTGAAAGGAAAAAAAAGGACAAAGGGAAAAATAGGTAAATGGTAAAAGATAAGAGTAAAATCCAAGTGTTAGTGAAAAAAACATAATGTTAGTGAAAAAAAACAAAATATAAAGGCAAAGTTAAATTCTGTGCATTAAGAGGTAAATGATCTTTTTAAAAAGATAACTCAGTTATTTACATTGTAAATGTGCTGATGGCATGCATCCATCTTACTGACCTCAGCAGCCTTTTAAAAGATTTTGGGCTTTGTTTCCAACATTGGTATTTGAAATTGTGGTTGAAGCACAAGGAAATTGCTTTGTGCCCTTCCAGCTCCAAGCAGGACTGGGAGTGGAAACTCTGTCAAACCCCAAATCCTTTAGAAGATGACCTTCCTTCTCAGCCTGAAAATGAGCTGCACATTCCCTTTGAAACTGTGTCTCTAAGAAATCCCTGACAAAGTCCCACTTACAGCTTTTTGCTCTGGTTTGGAAGTGCAGAAGGGCAATTCTCCATCCACCAGCTCCAGACTCCACTGCCTCAGGAGCACGGCCCACTCGCCAGCTTTGGCCCACTTGTGGCACTTCTAGAGGAGGAAGAACGTGCAATTGCATAATTCCAGCCAATCAAGAAGGAAGAATGGGACAGACAAAAGAGACCCAGGCATTCAGCTGGGACTGTGGAGAGTTTGGGTCCTTGCCAGTTGGATGTGTGTCCCCAGCTGCAATCTCTGGGCCTGCAGCAGAGTCTCACTCACCTGCCAAAACAGAAAGCTCAGGCACTGTGCTCGCAACGGGCTCGTCTGATGCAGAGCTGTCAGAGCAATGTGAGGGCAGAGCCAGCCCAGCTGGGCCCAGGGTTGAGCCCAGCAGAGCCCTGGCAGAGCCCAGAGCAGCCTCAGCACCCGCAGAGCCCGGCTGCAAGGAGAGAAAGCAAAAAGTGCCCGTCAGCTGAGAGCTCCTGTGCCCTTGTGCCAAGGCCTGCGGTGCCCAGGCCATGCTGGCTGTGCCCAGAGCTGTGCCCAGAGCTGCCCATTCCTGCTGCCTTTGGCAGCAGAGAAGGAGGGCAGCACTTGTGCCCAGCCTGCAGCCAGCCACGGCACATGCAGCCCTCAGCAGCTGCCCAGAGCCAAAAAGCAGCTGGGCAGCTGACTGAAGAATTCATTACATCTGCCCCAGCAAAGGGGGAACCTTTGGTGCCCAGCCAGGCCGTGCCATGCCCAGATCAGGGAGCATCCCCCTGCCTGTGGACTCACCTGCAAATTGGGCCTGGAGCCTGGCTTTGAAGAAGGTGCCAGAATCCAAGTCCATCATCTTCAGCTGGCCAGGCTGGGAAGAGATTGTCATCCTTGAGGTTGTCCTTGGTGTCTCCAGCAGCAGCCCCACCTGGAACAGCTTCTCCAGAGGCTCCTTCTCCTGCCCTGGGGCCAGACCAGGCTGTCAGGGCTCTGCCCAGGGCCCCAGCCATCCATGAACAGGACAAACAAAACCAGGGGGATGGTGGTCACCAGTGCTTGCCACACCAGGTCTGCAGCTCAGCTCCAGCCCAAGAGCTGCATATTCCCTTCTGCTGACCCCTGCTCAAAGCTACAGGCAGGACAAAACCAGCCTGCTTTGCTTTGCCACTGATTGCCAAGAGATGCGTGGAGCTGGTACCTGCCAGGCCCCTGGATCCAAATGTGCATGTGGATCTCTCCCATCTTCTAGGGCAGAGGAACACCCTTCACCCAAGGATGACAGAAAAGATCTTCTAAGGATGGCCTCTCCGAGGGCTGCATGGACAAACACCTCTTAATGATATCCTGGCAGTCTGGGGAGAGAAACCAGAAATCATCAGTCAGTTGGAGAAGTTGCCCCCCTGTTCCCATGCCCAGGCCATGCTGGGTGTGCCCAGAGCTGGGCCTAAACTTCCCCATGGATGCTCTGTTTGGAGGACAGCAGGAGAGCAGGACATGTGCCACCTCCTCAGCAGCTGCCAGAGCGGGATGCCCATGAGCCTGCTCCTGTCTCCCAGCAATGGTACTGCCCCTGTGCCCAGAGATGAGGATCCACCTTGAGAGAGCCATCGTGGGAACAAGATCCGCCCCCGGATGATCTCCTGGCCCCTCCTGAACGGGTGCTTCCCCATGACCAGGTGGCACAGCAGGAGGCCCAGGGACCAGATCGTGGCTGCCTCGCCGTGGTAGCGTTGGTGCTGGATCCACTCTGGTGGGCTATAGGACAGGGTTCCTGTGGAACACAGACAGAGATCAGCAGGGGGATGCTGCTGCTCCCAGAGCCTGGCCCCAGCATCCCTGGCCATGTGGGGGCTGCCCCAGAGGCACATGGAGTGAGAGCTGCCCTCTCACCAGCACCTGGGACTTGTGCACAAACTCGGGGCTGGAAAAGAAGCCACTGGTGCTGGAAGAGGGCAGCACAATCCCTGGGAAGGCCAAACCATGACACACAAAGAAGAAACCCACCCAGTAGTGGAGAAAACTCACTCTCCTCCCCACCTCCATGGCCCCCAAAAATGTTAATAAGCCAAGGCAAACAAGGAGAGCAGAGCAGTCCAGCCCTTCCTCACCTGCACACCAAACCATCCGGGGCACGCGGTCAGGCCTCCCTCTCTGCTACCCCCATGGGGGTTTGTGTTGGGCTGGCTGCCCCAGCTCCAGCCCCAGCCCAGGCCACAGTGGGTGCTGAAGGCTGTCAGCAGGGCTGGGAGCTGGCCGCCCTCACACCCCACCCAGAACAACTCGGCTCCAGCATCAATCCTATCCCGGCTGCAATAGGGGGAAGCCCCAGTGCTGCACCCAGGCTGGGCCACAAGATGCCCAGGAGCATCCCCTGCGAGGGCTCACCTGCAAACTGGGTGTAGGCTGTGTCTTGGAGGAAGGCGCCACAGCCAAAGTCGATCAGTTTCAGCTGCCCGCTGGCCAGGTCGAGCAGGACATTCTCGGGCTTGATGTCCCGGTGCAGGACCCCGCAGCTGGTGCAGTGCCGCACGGCCTCCAGCACCTGGCGGAACAGCCCCCGCGCCTCCTCCTCCGGCAGGAACCCCCGCTCCGCCAGGAAACCCGAGAGTTCCTGGCACCGCTCCGGACGCTCCAGCACCAGCAGGAAGCTGTCGGGGAGCTCAAGCCACTCCAGGAGCTGAATAACACCACCACAGCCACGGGACACCTTGGCCAGCAGCACGATCTCCAGCGGGGCGCTGGTGCCGTCGGGCTGCGGGAGGAGCGCGGTGCCGTCAGTGGGGCCGAGGCCGTGCCGGGGCTCTGCGAGCCCTCAGCCAGCCCGGGATGCTCTGTACGCCCCGCTCAGCCCACGCCCACTCTCCCCGCAGGGCTCCCAGCGGCTCTCACCCTGCCGGGCCCCGGCTCCTCGCCGCCTGGCACGGCCCGGCTGCTGCCGCTGGCCCCGCTCACTCACCAGCTCGCCCCAGTGCCGGATGCGATCCCGCGGCACGCGTTTGATGGCCACCTGCGAGCGAGGGAGAGCAGCGGGCTGAGCTGGCCACCCGTCCCGCCGCGCCCCGACCTTCTCCTCCTCCTCCCTCCTCCTCCGCCCCCTCCTCCCGCGCCCGCCGCCGGCCCCGCCGCTCACCGGGGCGCCGTCCGAGAGCCGCGTAGCCGCGAAGACGCTGCCGAAGCCGCCGCGCCCCAGCAGCGATCCCAGCCGGTACCGCTCCTGCAGGGCCTCCTGCGCCTTCCCTGCGGGCGGGACGCGGCTGTCAGCGCTCGGCTCGGGGCCAGCAACGACCCCCGAGCGCCCCTCACCCGCCCCGGGCCCGGCATCCCCACCCGCCCCGGGCCGCGGCGGCTTGGGGCTGGCGGCCGCGCTGCCGAGCGGCGGAGCTCGGGCCGGGGAAGCCGCAGCGGTAGCGGCGGGAGCGGCCGCGCCGCGTGTGTCCTCCGCGGGCCCCGGGAGGAGCCGGGGCCGGGGCCGGGGCCGGGGCCGGGGCCGGGGCCGGGACTGGACCCTGCCTCGGGTCCGGAGCCGGGCTCGGGCCAGGCGGAGCCGAAGGGCGGCGATGCCGCCCCCGCACCAGGCACTGATGCCCGCCCAGCAGCGCCACCGCCAGTACGGCCAGAGCCAGGCGGAGGCGAGACCGCGGCGGGACGGCCGGGGCCGGGCACGGGGCAGCCCCGCCCGGGGCCGGGGGCGGGCCGGGGGCATGGCCTGGCCCGGCAGGGGAGAGGGAGGCGGGGAGAGGAGAGGGACGCCGGGCAAGGGACCCCGAGAGAAGGGTGCCCGACAGCGGGAAAGGGAGAGAAAGAGAAAGAAAAAGAGAAATGGAAAGAGTGTTGAAAACTATCTGTTTGCTGCTGCTGCTGTCGCCGCTGCTGCTGCCGCTGCTGCTGCCGCTGCTGCAACTGAAGCACCGGGGCCGTTCGTCCCCGTGTCCGTTCCCCACGAGCCCCACGAGCCCCACGTTCGAGCCCCGCGCGCCCCGGGGACAGCCCCTCCGTCTGTCCAAACACGGGAACTTTGCAGCCTTGAGCCCAGATGCAGAGCCCTGACTCCTGCGCACTGGCACAGCGATCCCCTCGCCTGCTGCTGTGCATTGTCCTTGCTGAGGGTCAAACACTTTCGGGGCACCTTCCCTTGGGGTAGGATTCCTACCTGAGCCCAGCACTGCACTTACATGTCCAGTGTTGCTTTCCAGTAAAAAGAGGAGAAGGAAAACTGTGTGTGGCTCATGGTATTTTAGAACGCCTAAAAATCCCTAAGTCACTGATCTTAGAGGTGAGGTACATCTGGAATTACTGGGATGCAACATGGAAAAGGGGAGCATAGAAATAAATAGAGGAAAACATCTTGGATTGTTTCTTCCATTTTCATTTCACTTTTGGAAAGCTGTTTCAGTTTTCCAGGAATCTTGTCCTGTCTGCTCTTCCCAAGAATTTCTCATGGAGAACAAGGTCAAGCTTCTGTCACTAGATTTACCACCAGGAAATTATGCCACTGGTGAAGTTTTCATTGTGATAGTTTGTGCTGGCTTAGGGCAAATTTTGGGAGGAAACCTCCAAAAGGAATCCATCTAGAAAGGAAGTTCAAGCAGCCCCTCCCCCTACTAGTTCAGGAAAAGACTTCCCTCGAGAAAAGTGAAAAAAACCCCAGTTTATTAAACAAGTAAAGTATTCACAAGTCGGAAAAATGAATAATATTAAATAAAACCTCGGACAGTGCTGAAGAGATGGAAAATTCAGAAAGTCCTTGTTGTGGGTTGTAGTTGGCTCACTCGGTCTCTTCTAAGTCCCTCTGGTGCTGGAATGCAGCGTCCCAGAGCTCAGGGGGCCACAGGTGTGAGCTGCCGGTGTTTGTCTGGGTTTTCAGTCCAGAGCAGGTTTAAACAGTTCCAAGAAAAAGGAAAGCCACAGTCCGAGGAACTTCTCTTCCTAAGCTAGCTAAAACCAAATTGCTGGACCTGGGCTGTGAAGGCATTGGGAAATTTCCAAATCTGTGCACTGGCGGTCTCAGCAAACACTAGATCTGGATGGTGCTGGAGTCAGAACCTTGACATTTCGAAATTTTAGATTTCTGTGCCAGCAAATCACTGGACTTGGGCTGTGCGGGCACCAGGAAATTTCCAAATCTGGGTACTGGGGCAGCAAACACAAGACATGGGAGGTGCCAGACCCAGTAGCAGGAAGTTGCCGGGTTTTGGATTTCTGTGCCAGCAAATTGCTGCACTTGGGCTGTGCCAGAATAGGGAAATTTTCAGGTCAAGGCACTGGCAGTGCCAGCAAACCCCACATTTCAGGAAGGATTGGATCTGGACCCTTCCCTTCCCTTCCCTTCCCTTCCCTTCCCTTCCCTTCCCTTCCCTTCCCTTCCCTTCCCTTCCCTTCCCTTCCACAAGGTGCCAGAGGGGCTGGACAGCAGCCAGGCAGAAAGGGACCTGCAGGGACTGATGGACAGCAGGCTGGGCATGAGGCAGCAGTGTGCCCAGGTGGCCAAGAAGGCCAATGGCTCCTGGCCTGGATCAGGAATGGTGTGGCCAGCAGGAGCAGGGCAGGGATTCTTCCCCTGTGCTCAGCACTGCTTGGGCAGCACCTTGAGTGCTGTGTTCAGTTCTGGAGCCCCCAATTAAGAAGGACATAGAGGGGCTGGAGCGTGTCCAGAGAAGGACAACAAGGCTGAGGATGGGTCTGGAGCACAAGAGCTTTGAGGAGTTGCTGAGGGAGCTGAGGTTGTTTATCCTGCAGAAGAGGAGGATCAAGGGAGACAGGGCAGTGTCAGGGCACAGGGTGGACTTGATGATCTCCAAGGTCTTTTCCACCCTTGCTGATTCTGGGATTCTCTGGAACCACCCTTGGAGCAGTTGCAGGATGAGCCCTGGGCCTCCTCTTCAGAAGCTCCAGCAGCCCAGGCCCCTCAGCTTCTCCTGCCAGCCCCAAAGCCCATCCTGTCAGTCCTGCAGAGCCTCTGCAGCTCCTCCTCACTGCCCAGAACACGGAGTCCCAGAGCCAGACACAGCAGCCCAGATGTGCCCCCCTGGCCTGGGGTGCCTCTGGCAAGGGAGCAGCACCAGGCACTGCAGGAGCCTGCAGACAATTCCTGCAGCACTTGTAGGATGATCCTGCTGCCCAAGGGACGTTCCCGTGATGCCAAGTCAGGAACTGCAATGGGGAGTGGGGCCAGAGAGGAAAGGGCAAACAGGGATGGGCTGTTTGCAGGGGAGGGGACAGGGCTGGGCAATAGGAAGCAACTTGCGGCAGGAAGAGTGAAAAAAGCAAAGGTGAAGTCAAGGAAATGCTGAAGGCATTTTGGGGGTGGCTGCTAGGCAGCCCTGGCTCTGAGCAACAGCGTCTGCACTGGGACAGGGAACTCTCAGCGGATGGGAACAAACTCTCTGCCTGACTGCAGAAGCCAAGAAAAAACTGAGTGGTTTCCCCGGTGTCCCCCAGCCCTTGCTGGCCCATGGGGCTGATGGCATTTGTGCTCCCTCAGGTTCATGTGCCCACACCAACAGCATGGGGGTGCTCCCGCTGCTGTGTGCAATGCAAACAGGGGCTGCTGAGCCAGTGCTGCCGTGTCTGTGCCTGCAAGGATGGGGCACCTGTGTGAGCTGGGGGAGAGGCCAGGGCTGCAGAGGGGGGATGTCATTGGCAGCTCCATGAGCATGCTCTGGGACGCTGCCCTGAGCTGTGCAGCGCACTGGGGATGGATCAGCCCCTGCTCTGCTGCTCCTTCCCATCTCCCCCAGGGCCCTTGCAGAGCCCCAGCCATGCTGTTTGCCCCCAGCCTGCCCATGGCCAGCCTGAGGCTGCTCACGGGGGTTTCTGTGCAGAGCATTGTCCTGGGCGTGTTCTTGAGAGAGCCTGGGCAAGGAGCCTGGAGCCCCCAGGCCCTGGGCTGAGGCGTCAGTGCCGCCCCAGCAGTGCCCATGGCCTGTCTGTGCTGCAGCCCCGGCAGTGCCACCCCCAGGGCTGTGCCCGGCCCCAAGAGCACTCAGGCCCTACAGCAACATCAGGGCCATGATGTCGTAGCACATGATGGTCAGGAGAGAAAACTCTGCTATGATAAAGAAGAGAAAGAAAAAGAGCTGAGCAGCACATCCTGTGTAGGAGATGGTCCTGGTGTCCCAGAGGGAATTGTGCATGGCTTTGGGGACAGTGGTGCAGATGAAGCCCAGGTCAGTGAGAGCCAGGTTGAGCAGGAAGAAGAACATGGGCGTGTGCAGGTGGTGGCTGCAGGCTACGGTGCTGATGATGAGGCCGTTGCCCAGGAGGGCAGCCAGGGAGATGCCCAGCAAGAGGCAGAAGTGCAGGAGCTGCAGCTGCCGCGTGTCTGCCAATGCCAGCAGGAGGAAGTGCCTGATGGAGCTGCTGTTGGACATTTGCTGATCCTTGGCATGTGGACCTGTTCATGGAGAAAAAGACAGTGTAGAGATAGAGGAGACACCCATAAGCAAAATCAAAGCAATTTCCCATACGCTGTCCCCTGTAAGTGACACAGACCTCCTTTTGTGTTCAAGTGTTCTGCAGTTTTCTTTCTAAGCTCCCTCCATGTCTGTCTTGGTATTCTTGGATATCATAAGCCCTCAGCATTTTTGCTGCCCCCCGGGAGAATAGAGTGATTTCTCTGAGACAAAGTGATGAGTGGAGACTAAGGGGAGGTGTTCTTTCATTCTGATCTGTTCAGATTTTGTCAGGGGTTTAAACTTTAGCAGGTGGAGGGTGATCAACTTCCCATGTTTATTCCCAAAAATGCCTTAGGTACTGCTGAGAGCAGATGGATCCACCACAGCCCAGCTCCACATTTGTGGCCAAGGGCTCTCTTTGCTCATTTCACCAACCCAGCAGCATTTTCAGTGTAACAACACCGCTGCCTTTCCCCACCAATCTTATATCTCAGAGATACTCCAGGACAGGTTTGCGCCCTGGATTGAAGCTCCCAGCTTGGACTGAAATCTCAGGGACACTTCCAAGTGTCCTTATGATGGTATTGGATGAAGGGAGATGCAGCTCCTTCCCTGGCTGATCTGACAGCATTGCCCAGAGCCGGGCACTGGGGACAGCGTCACCCTGAGCCAGCGGTGCCCCCTGCCAGAGCCCCCAGGGCCGGGCAGATGCTCCCAGCCCTGTGCTCTGCAGAGGGAACTGGGCCCGGGGCTGCAGAGCTGCCCCACAGCTCTGCTGCAGTTCTGCCTGCACAGGAGGGGCTGCACACCTTGGAGCCCCGGCCCTGAGGGCAAAGGCTTGGCTGGGGCACAGGAGGGAGGGGGCTTGTTCAGAGGGAGGGGCTGCACTGGAGGGGATCCTGTGGGCATCTCTAAACTCTCCCTGCCACAGCATTGCTGGGTTTTGTTTTCTTTCATTCCCTGATCTTCTCTCTGCTTCCTGCAGATTTCCCTGCTGCAGGTGTTTCCCTGTGCCTGATCTCTCTGTGCCAGCACTCACAGACCCCAAAAAATCTCTGTGCACTCTCCTTGGTCCTACAGAACCCTGCCTGTTTGCAGGGCACTGGATGGGGCAGGTTCTGTTTGCAGCTTGGAGAAAGGACAGCTCAGACTGAGCCTGATGGGTCATGCAAAGGTGATGCTGGTGCTGTCCATGGGCAGAGGAGTGGCTGAAAGTACATTAGGAATCTCCTGTGAACCTATTGATCACTAAAAGTAACAGTTCAGATTTCTCAGGTACTTGTCAAAATTCATAATCATCCTTTAATATTTATACCCCCTCCCCGTCATCCTCCAATAGTAGGAAACTGAATACAATCTTAGGAATTTTCCTCATTTTTATCAAAATCCTTGTCTTGGAAATATTCTGTGACTGATCAGAACCCCTCAGTACATCAGAGCTTCATGAGCATTTCACCTCCCCTGCACCAGAAATACCCAGAGTTGTACTCACAGAGTCTATAGGCATTGGAATGGTCCAGCAGCAGGAGATGGCTCCAGGAGCTGCAGCTGCATTGTCCTGCAGCCAGAGGTTCCTGTGCCAAGGGCTGGCAGTGATTCTGCCCCAGGCACTTCTCAGCACCTTCCCAGCCCTGACTGATTGAAGCTCTCTGTGCCTCTGTGCTGTGCCTGGGCTGGCTGCAGGCAGTGTCCCAGCCCTGCTGGGCTGGCAGAAGAGCTGCTCATCAGGAGAAATGTGCTTTTGAAGCTCTTCTTGGTTACCAGGAGCTGCATCTGTACCAGGAGCCCAGCTCAGCTCAGCAGCACAGACACAGCACAAGGACTGTAATGAGCCTCTGGGGCTTTGTGCTCAGGCCCTGAACATCAGTCCCTGAGAAGGAGCTGAAGAAACCTCTCCAGAACTCCAAGTCAGAATCCAACTCCAAAGTTTCTTGGACTTGTAATGGGTCCCACTGAGGGACACGACTGAAAAAGTGTCCCCAGACCCCAGGCAGAGCAGAGAACTGGAGGCAGTGATGACAGGTGGCGACAAAGAGAAGCCAAGTCGTGGTGCCCTGGGGCACAGCAGGGTCTGTACCACCAAGGCCTGGAAGGAGACACCTTGTCCTGAGGCCCTGGGGCCTCCTGGCGCAGCCCCAGCCAGGCTGGGCACTGGCAGCCCCTTGTCCTGCCCTCAGCATCCTCCCCTAGCCCACATCCCAGTGGCCTCAAGGATCTGCTGGAAGGAGTCCCTGGGGAGCCTTGCTCAGGAATGGGGACTCCTGAATGCTCCCTGCAGGGATTGCAGGTTTTTCAAAGGACTTTGGGTTTGGCTTCTGCCTTGGAGTCTCTGAGAGCTTTGTGCAATGATGGCCTCCAATTATCTGCTGTAATTAGTCCCTGGAGAGGCTTTGTCAGTAACAACACTCAGTGGGGCTCATTAATGCTTCAAGGTACTTCAGTTCTTTTAAGGTACTTGGTGTTTCTGTTTTGATACAGACTCTGTGAGAGGTTTGTGCAATCATGGCCCCAATTATCTACTTTAACAAGTCCCTTGGGAGCTTTGTACTGACACTCAGTGGGGCTCATTAATACTTTGAGATACTCAAGGTTTTTAAGGTACTTTGGAATTTCCTTTCCACGCTGAGTCTCTGAGAGGTTTTTGTGCCATTCTGGCCTTCAATTCTGTCCTCCAAGGAGTCCATGAGGAGCCTGTGTTGGGGATGGACCTCAGTGGGAGCCATGAATTCCTTGAGACACTTTGCGGTTTTCTTCTGACTTTGACTCCTGGAAAGGTTTGTGCAATCTCCTCTCAGGCCCTAAGGTTCAAGGGCTCAGCTCCAAATGCACAGTGAGGCGCATGAGGATCAAGCAAATCCTGACAAACCATGGCTCTGCCTTGATTTCCCTCTGCTCTCATGGAGCTCATCAGGAAGCTGTCTGTAGTGGTTTTTGTTCACTAATTTGAGATTTCTTGGAGAATACAGCAATGATTGTGATGGGTTCAGTGTTGGCTATATACCAGTACACTCACTAGATTATACGTACTTATTTCCTGCTGTGAGGTAGGATTAGGAGAAAGGCAAAGTAGCCTCAAAACTTTAAAAGGGTATAAAGAAAAGTTTATTACCAGTAACTAGAAGAAAGAGTAATATGAATGCAAAAAAAACTTTTGGAACACTTCTCTCCCTGCAAGCTTTTCTTTCTTACTGACAATGAAAGAGACAAAACCTAAAATTTTCAGTCACTTTGCCACCTCTAGAATAGTTTTTCTTCAATTCACGTAGGGAAAGGAGTCTCTCTTCCATGCTATGGAAGCTTTACAAGAAAACATATTTCTCGTGGCTCTCAATTCCCATGAACATCAGCCTCCCAGAAAATCTGCAATCATGAAGTCCCTCCCATTTTTTCACATCTTTTGCCACATCTGTGTTTATGGGCATGTTAGTTTATGGGGTATTAGTTTAAAGATGAGCTGCTTAGGAACAAAGGTTCTCTTCATCTATTTCTGAAATCATCTTCATATCTACAAACAGAGGTCTTCTTCTCTTCATGAGGCACAGGGTCTCATCACTAGTCTCTCTTTCTCTGTTCAAATTTCTCATGGGATCATAGCTACTTCAAGGTTTGCTTACTTTAGCATGGAGGTTTTTGCTGAACAAGTCATCTTCCCATGCTTTTCAATGCCTTATAGGGAAAAAGAGAGTCTGATGTATCAATTACATCCTTCTCCATTGCTTTACAAGAGGATTTCAGCTCCAAGATCAAGACATCTCCTCATCCCTCCTATCTGGGACTCAGCTTCCACTTCACTGACCTCCATGTCTTTGTGCTGCTCATGTATGTATCTGCACTTTGTCCTTTTCTCTCCCTCGAGGGAGGATGGAAGCACTGAAAGAGTTCATATCTCACCCGGGGCCTGCAGATGGTTCTGTGACCCCAGCCGGGCTCGGTGCTTGTGGCCGGAGCTGTTTTATGATGGAGGTTTCTGCAGCAGCTGCGCTGGGGCTGTGTCAGGATGGGCCGCGCTGGGGCAGGGCCAGGATCTCAGCAGCCAGGACAGACCACAGCAGCAGCATGGCCGGGGCCAATGGCTTCTCCTCCCCCTGCCTGGGGATTGCGGCTGAACCCCAACGGTGGCAGAATCTTGGCCGAGCCGGCCCGGCCCGGGGCTGCTCCTGGGGCCCGGTGGATCATGGCTCAGCCTGGGTTGGCGGCGGGGCAGGGCTCAGCAGTGCCCAGATGGTCACAACTGCAGCCATGGCCCAGCCGGGCCTCGGCCCCGCGGCCTCCCCTGCCCTGCCCAGCAGCCGATGGGGCCTGGCGGGGTCCCTGGGAATGGGCCCGGCCCCACGGCAGGAGCCGCCCAGCCCGGCCTGGCTGAGATGGGGGCCGGGTCGGCCTTGTTACCTCTTTGCCAGCCAGAAGGGAAAGAGACCCTCTGTCCTGGTTTGAAAAGCAAGTGAGTTTTTTGGGATGCTGTAGTTAAACCAATAGGTGCCCAGATTTGAATATTGGCACGTGGTGTGGCCACTGAGGACATGGATACGCCTCTGAGAACACAGGGGGTTAAAAGCAGAGAACTGCCAAGAAAACTTTCTTTTGGTTCTGGTGGGTGAAAGAAACCTATGTTGTTAGCTTTTTCTGCTATTTGAAATATTCCTGATTGTTGGATCCAAATTATTCCTAATTGCTGTAAGTTTCTTGTTCACTGCATGTATTATTTTGCTATGATGTTTCATCATACTTATAAAAAAAGACATGCATCTCATTCTTAAAAAACAAAAAAGAAGAGGAATGAACGCCTTATGAACATTCAAGTAATGCAATATGTACATGAGAAATTTGGACAACTAATCATTTTGAATAATGCAATATTTACATGAGAAATTTGGAAAAAAGATCATCACATCTAAATCCCAATAGGCTCTATCACAGTGAAGCCTAATTAATTCATTAACTTCAGGAGAAGATGTGCCTGTGTTTTATCATCAGCAGTTCAAAGCAGTCACCTGTTCATTCCATCAGTGTGGGATCTCAGTCTCTCAGAACTGGGGTGCAGGGTGAGCAAGACCCCCCCTGGGGGGCTCGGGAGTCCTGGAATGCTGCCAGAGATGTCTGGTGGCTGAACTTTGATCCCACATGGGAGATGACATCAGTATGAGGACGGGAGGATTTCACTGGGGTGAATGGTGAAGGGACAAGTTAATTGGAGTGTGAGATACAGGGTTTAAGATCCCTGTACAGGGGGGTCTAGAGAGGCAAGATGGAGGGATTGGGGCGTGCCCTTCTCCTTCTTCTTCTTCCTCTGGGCCTCCATCTTCTGTGGTGATGTTGGCACTCCGGGATTGGACCTTACTAGGGGAACACTGGTTAATAAGGGTAGAGGGTATTGGAGAAAAATGATAAATATTGTATACGTAACTCCGGGTATAAAGATAGGTGACCGCCCCAGGGGCTTTCAGTGTGTGCCCATGGCTGACTGCTGAGCAGAACTCTGTCAGGCCAAGAGAAAATCTTTTAGATAAGCAATTAATAAACACCGAGACCGAGAACAAATCTGAAGCTTCCTCTCGTCCTTTCGAACCCGGGGGCCCAAGGCCATCTTTGGGCTTTTCCCCAGACCATCTGAACAGCCGAGAAATCCCACAATTGGCGTCCGCTGTGCGGGCTATCTCCCACCAAACCTTTCGGGGGGGGGAAAGCCCTGAAGAGCTGAAGAGCCAAGAGAACAGCACTGATAACTCCAGAGGAGGGAAGCCTGAAGAAAGAAAGAAGAAAAAGAAAAAACCGGCCGGGAGAAGCTGCAAAAATCAGCAGTCACTGAGAAATCCCATCTCTCAGCTTCTGCTGAAGACAGCTCGTAGCAGAGCGGCCTGGACTGGGACCAGAAAGGCGCCTCTGATCCATCCCTCGTGATCTGCTGGACGGAGAACAAGGGCCTCCAGACCACGCTGACGACGGATTCGGTAAGAAGGCCTGAAAAATTCTCCGACGATCTGTCAATGGTACGTGGCGCGAGCTTTGGCACCAGCACGAAAGAAATTTCCGAAGGCGAAGATCATTCATTACATGGATGATTTGCTCATCGCAGCATCAACACGACAGGAGCTGCAAGAAGCTCGTGACTGTGTGATCGCAGAGGTGCAAAAGGCAGGTCTGGAAATCAGCATTTCAAAGATTCAAGAGGTTGCACCTTGGAAATATCTAGGGTGGAAAATCTCAGAGAAAACAATAAAGCCTCAAAAGGTGGAGATCAGCACAAAGGTCAACAATTTGCATGATTTGCAACAGCTTTTGGGAGAAATCAACTGGATGAGACCAGTTTTGGGAATCACAAATAGTGACATTCCAGCACTGCTTGATCTCTTGAGAGGAGACACAGACATTCGTTCTCCCAGGACACTCACACCAGAAGCAAGAAAAGAGTTGGAGAAAATCTCGGATGCGATACAGAAAAGGCAGGCACATCGATTTGTTCCATCGTTGCCTTTTCAGTTGGCAGTGCTGGGGAAGAAAACGCAGTTCCATGGTTTGATCTTCCAATGGGATGAATCACAAAAGGACTCTTTGATAATCATAGAGTGGATTTTCCTACCGCACAGGCCCGCGAAAACGATTCTCACAGATCTGGAGATGGCAGCACAAATCATCATAAAGGCGAGAACAAGGCTGCTGACAATGGCAGGAAGAGAATTCTCAGTCATCAGGTTACCTCTGAAACGAGACTACTTCGATTGGGCAATGCAACAATCGAAAGACCTGTTAATCGCATTGTTAGCGTTCCCAGGAGCTTGCACAATCCACTTTCCCCAACACAGAATACTGCAATCGCAAATATGCTATAGAGCAAAACCACAGATAAGTGAAGAACCTTTGGACGGGATCACCGTGTTCACGGATGGCTCGGGGAAGACACACAAGTCAGTGATCACGTGGAGAGACTCAACGACAGGGGATTGGGAATCAGACGTGAGGATGGTTCAGGGCTCTCCACAAATTGTGGAGTTGGCAGCCGTTGTCCGAGCATTTCAGTTGTTCAAACAGCCTCTCAATCTGGTGACAGATTCCGCATATGTTGCGGGTGTGGTCAAGAGATTGGAGGGTTCGCTCTTGAAAGAAGTCAGTAATGAGGTTTTATACTCATACCTGACAAGCTTGAAAACACTGCTAGAGAGCAGGGAAAGGGAGTATTTTATCACACACATTAGAGCGCACACAACACTTCCAGGGTTTTTAGCGGAAGGGAATGCTCGGGCGGACAGGTTGACAATGCCCATTTTGCAAACACTGCCGGACATTTTTGAGCAGGCAAGGTTAAGTCATGCGTTCTTTCATCAGAATGCGCAAGCACTGATGGAGTCCTTTCGTCTCACAAAGAGTCAGGCGAGGGAGATCATTAGTGCTTGTCCAGACTGTCAGCTTGTGCAGCCACCTTCTTCTACCGGGGCCATCAATCCGCGGGGGCTGCAAAGTCTTCAGTTGTGGCAAGCTGATGTCACAAAATACCCATCTTTTGGGAAGCTCAAAAATGTTCACGTTTCTGTAGATACATTCTCAGGTGCAGTCTTTGCTTCAGCACATGCTGGGGAAACAGCAGACCATGCTTGCCGACACTTTCTGCAGGCATTTGCAGCATTAGGTGTGCCTCAGGAGATAAAAACAGATAATGGTCCAACATACACAGGCAGGGTGCTTGACAGATTCCTGAAAAGATGGGGTGTCAGACACACGTTTGGTATTCCGCATTCACCCACAGGTCAGGCAATCATTGAGAGAACACATCACACCCTAAAATCCCTTCTGGACAGACAGAGAAGGGGTGAGCCAGAGGCAACACCTCACATGAAATTAAATAAGGCATTGTATGTGCTGAATTTCCTAAATAGCTCATCCTCGGAACCTGATCCACCGATCGTGAGACATTTTCTAAACAACACACAGGCAAAGCTAAGGGAAAATCCTTTAGTTTTGATCAGGAACCCAGAGACCGGACAAATAGAGGGTCCTTTCAGACTAATCACTTGGGGAAAGGGTTTCGCTTGTATCTCCACAGATCGAGGTCTGAAGTGGGTGTCAGCGCGGCACGTGAAACCATTCCGAACGCGAGAACACGAGAATGCTGATCCAAGAAGCAGAGAGACGAGTACTCAGACAGAAGTCGAGACTCGGGCTGCGAAAAACGACCCAGAAGAGAAATGAAAAGAAACTGAGGACTTTGGGGGGTTTTCACATAAAAGCAAAAAAAAAGGTCTTTTTGGTGCAAACAGAAGGGGGAGATGTGGGATCTCAGTCTCTCAGAACTGGGGTGCAGGGTGAGCAAGACCCCCCCTGGGGGGCTCGGGAGTCCTGGAATGCTGCCAGAGATGTCTGGTGGCTGAACTTTGATCCCACATGGGAGATGACATCAGTATGAGGACGGGAGGATTTCACTGGGGTGAATGGTGAAGGGACAAGTTAATTGGAGTGTGAGATACAGGGTTTAAGATCCCTGTACAGGGGGGTCTAGAGAGGCAAGATGGAGGGATTGGGGCGTGCCCTTCTCCTTCTTCTTCTTCCTCTGGGCCTCCATCTTCTGTGGTGATGTTGGCACTCCGGGATTGGACCTTACTAGGGGAACACTGGTTAATAAGGGTAGAGGGTATTGGAGAAAAATGATAAATATTGTATACGTAACTCCGGGTATAAAGATAGGTGACCGCCCCAGGGGCTTTCAGTGTGTGCCCATGGCTGACTGCTGAGCAGAACTCTGTCAGGCCAAGAGAAAATCTTTTAGATAAGCAATTAATAAACACCGAGACCGAGAACAAATCTGAAGCTTCCTCTCGTCCTTTCGAACCCGGGGGCCCAAGGCCATCTTTGGGCTTTTCCCCAGACCATCTGAACAGCCGAGAAATCCCACACATCAGATACTGATCAGTTCTGAAAAAATGAGGCCCAGTGAAAGGAGAAATAACCTCATCACCTTGCAGCCTTTGTGGCCGGAGCAGGAGCAGAAGGAGCACTGCCAAGACATGGCTGTGGCTGGAAACTGACAGAGGCAATTTGCCAACAAAAGCCTCATGGCATCCTCATGGTACAGTGCTCCTACGAACCTTCTGCAGTTATTCCCTGTTCCAGTGCCCAGGAGGACATTCAGTGATGTCAAAGATCAGCATTTCCAGCTCACAGACTTTCTCATCCTTCTCAACTAATTGGAAACAATGGTCATTTCTTTTCATTTCCCTAAGAGACATTGGACATTTTTGTTTTGTTTTCTCATGCTGCAAAACCCTGTGTCAATGACTTGATAGAATTTGGTAAGTTTTGTTGATTATAATTGGTCATTTATCTATCTTATCCCATATCTAATAGATAACCAGTGACAACTGTGATGAGATAATACCCTCACAAGAGTGAGCTGTTTCAACATCAGAACATAGGAGCCTTTATTAAATGAACGAAAAGGGGGAGATGTCATAGACCAGTAGAATAATGATAAAAGAAAGGCCTTTTGAAATCAGGCCTTCTTCTGCCATATTAATAGCTGGCCTGTAATCTCTTCTGAGTGCAGCTAAGCAGTTACAAGTTCCCATGTGAAGCTATTTGGAGAATGAGACTTTGTGAACAATCTATTCTGAGAGTGAAAAACTGCAAAAATGCACCTGCAACAACAAGGGATTAGTCCCATGAGACTCGGTGAAGAGAACAGGTAAACAATACAATAGAGAGATTTGATGCACAAGTAAAATCTAATTTATTAACCAATAACAGAAGAACTGCTAAGAAATCTATGAACTAACTAATGTTGCACACGAGGTCTGTCAAACTGTGTAAAACGAATTTTGTGAATAAAGAGTAAAGAGTTCTCCAGCTCAGCTGGGTCTTCTGGGATTGCAGTTCCCCCCTTCTTTAGGGCTTTGCTTTCGCACTCCTTAGGGCTTTGGTTTCGCTCTTCTCTGGAGCTTTGGGTTCCTTCTTCTTTAGGGCTTTGGTTTCCTTCTTTTCTGGCGCTCTGGTTTCCTTCTCTGGGATTTTGGTTTCCTTCCTCTCTGGGAATTTGGTTTCCTTCTTTTCTGGGATTTTGCTTTCCTTCTTCTCTGGGATTCTGCTTTCCTTCCTCTGTGATGCTTTTGCATGGGCTTCTTTCTTCTCCCGGGTCTTGGTTTTCCCCTTCGCTGGTTTTGGAGCTTGCTTCCCAACAGAGACACTCTTCTTTTCCTTCTTCTGCCTCTCTTCCTCCTTCCCCCTGTCTTCCTCCTCTAAGGCTTTTGCCTCCTCCTCGACCTTTTGAGCTGGCTCCTTCAGCTCCCTTCTGCAGACAAAACAGAAAACATGGCTGCGAGTCCCACCAGAAACTTGGGCTCCCTAGTCCTGGCTGGCCCTGCACTTCATTCCTTAACCCTGAGGCCATTTCCATGAATTCTCCTCAACCCACAGAGGTTGGGAACATCCCAAGTGAGGGCATGGGTGGAAGGGGACCTCCAGGACCAGCCAAACCTGAGCTTTGTCATCATAAGGTGTTGACTGTGCCAGCTCCCTCTGAAGGCACAGCCAGACCCCTCCAGCCCCTGCCAAAGGCTGATCCAGCAGCTCTCTGCGCTGGTGCCTGGAAACGCCCTTTGTCTCTTGGCTTCCCAGTTTAAAGCAGAGCACAGATTGCTGACATCTGCTTAGCTCTCCTACAGTTCTTACTCAGCTCATTCACCTCCCTTCTCCCTGGGCATAGCTGAAGCATGATTTTAAAGAGTTCAGATTTCAGCTGAGGGTTAGAAGCAATTCCCATTGATCAGGATGTAGGTTAGATAGGCAGACCATAGGTTAATGATTATGAGATGCTTAAGCTGGAGCTGATTGTTCTATTGTTTACCATTAGGAGCTTCTTTCTAGAGGGAAGTGGAGGAAGTGAACTGTTATAAGAACATCTTGAAACCAGTAGAACAATGGTTAGCACCTGGGCTTGATGTCAATCAATCACTAAGTTGGGGACCTTGGATAGTGCCAGAGGGTCACAGAGATCTGATGAAGATATTCCTGACTTCATCCCTTAAGACCACTGACCCAATTCGAGACCATTAACCCAATTCAAGGGAAGAATTGCACAGGAGTGAAGGACCAATGACCTCATTTGAATACAGAGCAGGGATGGGAGGTGCTGGGGTTGTGCAGATGTATTGTATGTAAGATCTTGGGAAATAAGGAGAGGGCAAAGAACCTTGGACAGCGTGGTCATGCCTTTTAGGGACGGCTCTGGTGCCGCCCGCCGGTGTTATTAAACATCCCACAATCTAACTTTAATTAGTTAGAGTCTCTGTCCGTGATCTTCGGTTTTAATGACTCCTAGCCTGCTCCTTCATGAGAACAATCCTATCAGTCAGAAAGCAAAGGCTGCAGGAACCCCTCTCCTGCAAGACAGGCTCTTGTCAGGCAGATTTCCTGCTGGAACCCAGCTGGGACCAAGCAAACCAGTGCTGGCTGCCATGGAAACCATTGGAAGCAGCCTCATCCATCTCCTCACCATGAAACCAACTTCAGCCTGGCCTGAAGAAGTCCTGCTGCACAGGCTTGCTTTAAGCAGCCTCCACTCCCAGCACCACACTTGTGCCTGTGTGTCCTGAGCTGGGCTGCCTTGCTGGAGCTGAGCTTCTCCTGTGCTTGCCTACGGCTGCAGCTGCAGGGGAGCCTAAAGGACAGGAGCTTTTCTGGCTGCTGCGCCACCATAAGGAGAACCCTGGCAAATGAGCAGTGCAAGGACTTCATCTGTGGCAGGAGCAGGACCCAAAGCAAGGTTTGCTCTGTGCCCCACGCCTGCCCATACCACAATCCCACTGTTCTGGTGAAGAAGGCAGATGATGAAGAAGATGCCACTCAACACCATGGACTTCAAGACACCTCTAGAGGTGGTGCCAAGGCAAGCCCAGAGCCCAGCTCTCTGCAGACAGCAGCTAAGCCAGCAGGGCTCAGAACTCAAATAGAGAAGAAGATGTTCTGTCTCAACAGAAGAAGGTCCTTCCTCTCTTGGCAGCCAGGGAGCTCAGAGTGGCCATCCCTGTGTTGCTGCTGGCCTTTGCTCTGCAGCTCCTCTGAGCTCAGAGGCCTTGGAGCAGGGAAGCCCTGCAGGGACAATAACCCATGGCAGAGCAGGAACCCATGGAAGGCTGACTCACCTGTCCCTGAGAGGGGCCTGTGAGCCACAGTTGATCTCCTGGGGGCTCAGGGAGGAGCTGACACGTGAGGCCGCCCTGGGCACAAGCACCTTGGAAGTGGAGCCTGCCTCCATGTGGCACAGCTCCGGGACATTGCAGGTGGTGTTGAGGTTGCCAGAGAAGGTGGAGGAGACCTGCTGGCTCTCTCCTGGCTGCAGAACACCTGGCAGTGGCAGGATATTGAAAGCCTGGATGGAAGACAGGAGAGATTGAGGTGTTGAGCATGGAAATGGATCCAATGGAGCATCTTGGAGCAAAGTGCAGCTGTAGCCAGAGGGGCCTATTCCCCAAACACTGCCAGAATCACCCTCACCTCATCCTGCATCCATGCCATTGACCAGTGCAGGGACCATGGGGAAAATCTTCTCCCATACTCACGGGTCAATGCATTAATTAGTACATGACATGAAAGTGAACTGGGATGGCTCCTGGCAGTAGAAATTCTCTCTGATGCCCAACTTGCCTTTAAAAAGTTTCAAAACTTCCTGCTTTTAGAAAAGGAGGAGACTCAGAGTGAGAGCTCTTGGAGCTGAGGGAAGGAGTCCAGCCCAGCTCATCTGACTCCTGAGGCTCTTCCCCTCTCTCTCTGATTTAAATGCTTCTTTCTCAAGGTGCTACAGCAAAAGCTCCTGCAAAAATTTCCTATGGAGCACCTGAGGAGTTCCAGGGGGAGCAGTGCCCTCCACAGGTGCCGCACAGCGTCCTTGGACAGCCCTGCAACGTGTCCTGCACGGCATCTCCAACAAGCAGCTGCTCCAGCAGAACTTTGTGATGGGCCTGCAGGGATGGGAGGCCCCTCTGTGGCCAATGCTGAGGGCCCCCAGTGGCACTGGCAGCTCCAGCCCTGCTTGCCACACTGACAACGGGCACGGGAGACAGATTCCCTCTTGCCTTCTCCGCTCCCAGGGGAGTGTGCACCACGTCCAGGGAGCACCTGAATCCCTCCAAGCCTCGAGGCAGGTGAGGGTGCTCAGGAGTTGGTGCTGGCACCCAAAAAACAAGCCATTTTCTATGCTGGGAAGAAGAGACAGCCCCTCTGCAAAGTCTCCCTTTGTCAGACAGCTCCAGGGCCAGCAGTGCAATAGCAGCTCTGGGTGAAAGCAGAGCCCTGCAAACAGGGAGTCTGGCTGCCTTGGGAAGAGGCTCCATGGAGATCAGGATCACCCCAGCTTGCTCTGGGAGGGAAGCTGGAGGTGTTACCATGATGATGCAGAGAAAAGCCTCATCTTACATTGGGAAGGAAACAAGGCAAAAAATCCCACACTCAGCACAGGCCTGTAGGATCTGAGTCAGCTTCTCCAAGGAAAACTGTCCTATTTCTCCCTCCCCCTCAGCCCATGTCCAGCCACAGGCCCTGCTGCCCAGCCCACTGTCAGGGCACAGCACAGCAGGGCAGCAAAAAGGGAGCTCAGCATGAGCAGGACTTGGTGCTGGCAGGCTGGGGAGGCAAAGCAAGCAGTAGGTGCACAAGAAAATCCACCTCTGCTCCTGAAGATTGGCTAAAATCCTGCACTTCTTTCAGGGCTCTGGCTGCCTCCTCCTTTCCAGTCCTGAAGTGCCTCCATCCAGTTGCTGCACAATCCAGACTGGTTCTCCTCTCCTTCGGTGGCTGGGGTTTGAATTTAGGTGGGTGGAGCTCATCTCTGGAAAATAAATAACTATGAACAGGGACCTGCAGTGGGACGGAGGGAGGGACACCTGCACGAGCAGCTCCTGGCCAGGATGCAGCCCCTGGCTGAGTGCTCGCACGTTGAACTGAGAAATGGTTTGATCCAGCCCTTCCCAATCCAGGCTGGGGCAGGTCTGTTCTAAAGGCAGCCCAGGGGTGACACTGAGGTGCTGCAGCAGCTGCAACTGCTTGCATTGAGCAACTAGAGAGGACAGGCATTTACACCTGGTGGGGATGCAAAAAGCACAGTGGGAGAGGAAAAGACAGAGAAGGCAGCAAAAAGGTGAGATTTGAGACACCGAGGGGCAGACCCAGCCAGTGCCCAGCCAGCACAGCCCCCCCAGTGCCCAAGGCCAGAAACTCTGCAGCTCCACCGGGGATTTATCAGGAGCGTTCCCCTGACACCGCTGGGGGGTTGGTTGACATTTTCCAACACTCCGAGGTGACTCAGGTCGCATTCCCCATCCATCCATCTTTCCATCCATACATACACAGGCGGTGGTGCTGGGATCCTGCCAAGCTCTGCCAGCCTTGGGCTTGGGGAGATTTCTGCCAGCCGTCCTGAGCTCTGTAATTGTGCCCTCTGTTCCATGAAGAAAGCAAGAAAGATTTTAAAAAACCCAAAACAAACCACAACAGACAAACCTAAAAAACCTTCAACAGCTCAACCCTGCTCAAGTTTTTTCTTTAGGGACACCTACCACTCTCCAGCTGAAATGCTGGGCTTTTGGGGAAAAAGAAAATTACATGTTCACCTCCAAATCAAAAAGGATTAAGGTAAGAGAACCTTTCCAACTAAAAATTATTGGCCCAAAGCTTTAATCTTTCCAAGAAATCTCTAATTAAGACCAGGCTGAAAGTTAAACAACTGGTTCTTCTGGTGGGGAGAAACCCTCCTCTTTAAGGAAAGCAGCCTGATAGTTGAAAGCAACTGTTTGGTCAAACTTCAGGCTCCCTGGCACAGCCTGCATTGCCTTTCCTTCCTGTTCACTGATTTACAGGCAGTGCCACGATGGCCCGGGTTCAGATGTTTGGTGCCATCCAGGGAATTTGGCATTGCCATTTCCATATGTTTTAATTGAAGTTTCAGTCCTTGCAAACACTCTTCAAATGCCAGCTTTCCTTTCTTTTACAGAAAGCTCAAGGTTCCCACAAGTCTTCTGACATCCTCTTTTGCACTCAGAGAGATGACATTTTCAAACAGATGTTTCCAAAGTTAACAGCATTTGAAAGAATAATGAACTCAAATGCCCCTGGATTCCAGCTTCGCCCAACTCCATTCTGTGTCAGACACTGAGATTCCCACCTCTAAGGCAGGAGCTGTTTGTGCCCCCCATCCCTCCTGTCCTTCTCCCCAGCAGCCTGTGCCTGTTTTCCCCGGCACAATCCCTGTCCCTGTGCACCCTGCCAGGAGCAGCTGCACACAGGCTCACATCTCCCCTTGCCCTCACCAGGGGGTTTCTCTCATCCCCGAACACGCCGATGAGAACGTTGGTGCGATGAGTGCCCAGGGCCTGCACTGCCACCACAACTGGGATCTCTGCTGTGCTCTGGGGCTGCACAATCCCACAGGGCCTGGGGCTGGAGTAGAGCACAGCAGAGTCCTCCTTGCGTTTCTGGAAGGGACACAATGAAACGCAGATTCAGAGGGACCTCTCAAGAAACTTCAGGCTCCTTAACATCCACCACAACAGCAATTTACACACACCTTTAAAGCTCCCCAGGACAAAGGTCAAAGGCACAAACAAGATGCCAGAATTGTAGGTTTACTGCTCCCAGGGCATCCTGCAAGGAGGCTGCCAGCACAGGCACTGGTGTCTGTGGGTGCAGCAGCTTTTCACAACCCTCTAAGATCTCCCACAGGAAAACACCCTGAGGACTAGAACATCAACTGTTTTTTCAGCAGCTTAAACTGCCTCCTAAAGTTTACAGTAGGGTAGGATCCTGTTCTCAGCAGATCTTTAGGACTGATTAGAAACCAGCAAGGTCTTATCCAAACCCTTTTTTCCCCTAATAATCTCCTCAGGAATATTTGACAGGAGGAGGTGGATGTGATGCCAAACCTGGGGAATAAGCCCGTAGCAGCCAGGAAGGTGGCTGGGATTCCTAATGAAGATCTTCCTCTCATAGGGCACCTTCAGGTGGCACTCATCACACAGCAGCACTGGGGAGGACACTTGGAGCTCAGGAACGAGACATCTGGGCAAAGAGATGACCCCAGGACAATCAGAGATACTGAGAGAATGGAGAATGCCTACCCCCAAAGATTGTGAAATGGAGCAGAACACATTGGTCACTGTCAAATGCACATTGAAGAGCCCTACAGGGATAAATTGCCTTCTACCTCTTCCCACTCCAACATGTCTTGCCAAGGAGGGGCAAACCCTGAGAGGCAGCACCCAGAGGCTGCCAAGTGCCCCAGGCAGAGCACTTTGCCCCACAGCTGCCTCAGCCCCTCCTTTACACAAGAAGGCTTGCAAGGACTCCTGGAAGAGTCCCAGTGACCCACGAGCTCTGGGGGAGCCTTGCCAACAAGGATCAGTGCTCCCTAAGGCTCAAGGAACACACAGCTCCAGGGTCTCAGTAAAAATGACTCCCTTCTCTGCCATGGTGCTGTTGCCCTGCCTGAGAACTCAGCTCTTTGCCCCAGCCCTGGAGGGCACGAGACAGCAGCTGCCCCACAGAGGGGCTGATCAGCCCCTGCCAGGCCCTGCAGCTCCCTGGCTCCTTCACTGCACAGCTCCAGGCACTGCCTGGCCCCAGCTCCACCTGCTGTACACAATGGCAGCCCAGGCACTGCCTGGATGGCTCTGCCTGGCACAGGGAACAGCGCCAGGGAGCTGCATCCCTCTGGGCATCACACTGACACCCACAGCAGCACAGCAGCATGGAATTCTGCTGCAGCAACGACGACTTTTGCTCTCAACTCTGACAACATTAAAGCTCAAAACGGGAAGCAGAGGGAAGGACAAAAACTGGAGCTGACCTGCCACATCAAGGGCTGCTTTCCCCTTGTCAGACCTTGCCCTCCCCACTCTTGCTGGGAGCCACTTCCCCCCTGCCATGTGCCCTCATGGACAGAGCCAGAGCTTGACTCTCAGCAGCTGCTTGCTGTGGCCCAAACCAGTGCACGGTGCTCACAACCACCACAACTCCACCTCTTGCAGCCAGGAGGAGAGGAGGCCCTCAGGAAATTTGTTCCACCTCAAGCACCAAAAACCAGGCCAATCAATGATATCATTCCTGGTGCCTTTAGAAGAGGGCCCAGGACCATGCTGGGCTGTGAGCAAACGTGCTTTTCACCACGGGCTGCTGCCCAAGCACTGCTGTTCTCGTGTCCAGCTGGCACAACATGAGGGCATTCAGCAGCACTTCTCCTTGGCAGCTGCAGCCAGCACAGCCTGGGCAAGGCAGTGCCTGCGGGAGGCCAGGCAAGGGCTGGTACCTGGCTGTGATGATCAGGGCTGCCACTCCCTTGCCAATACCCTCCAGGTCCACCAGCAATCTCTGGTAGAACTCCATCACCGTGTTGGAGCACAGGGTCACCTGGTGGAAGAGAAGAACAGTCAATTCTTCCTTCCAAAAGCTCATTACCCACGGGTGATATCCTCCAGTTCCTGAGGGAGGATTTGCCCTTCATTCTTCTGCTGCTCCATATGTAGAGCACAGTCTCAGAGTAACAAAAGCCTTCTGGCAATACCAGATTTGTTAAACACACCTTGCTATCAGGGCACAGGTCAGCTACATTAAAACATTAGACTACAGCTCCATGCACCACTGCATTCAAATTAAGGGGCCAATTGCTCATCTGACTACAAAGACATCCATGCAGAGGAAATCTGACTTGACCACAATGAGTTCAGCTTTACAGCAGGAGGTTGAGGGCAAAGTGTGGCCCAGCAGGTGCTGGGCAGTTCATGGCTGCCCTGGGAGCCCGGGCTGGCTCTGAGAACTGCGGCCCCACGCCAGGAATGGGGAACTGCCCCAGGGTGGGCATTGACCAGAGGCAGAACCGTCAGAACTGCCCCAGGGTGGGCATTGACCAGAGGCAGAACCCTCAGAACTGCCCCAGGGTGGGCATTGACCACAGGCAGAACCCTCAGAACTGCCCCAGGCTGGGCATTGACCACAGGCAGAACCCTCAGAGCCTCTTGCTCTATGCCACAAGAGACAAGCCACCAACGGGACCAGGCAGAGGAGAAAGGAGGAGGATCTCTGTCTTGAAGTTCCACAAGGAAGGGTTTATTCCAAGCAAAAGGATCAAAGCCAAAAGAACCCTGGACACTCCTGTGCAAGGGCTTTTGCACAGATACAAATCAGGGGGTGAATACAAACAGCAAGACAAAAGGGAATCTTCAGGGGAGCACTGAGGGGATTACATCAAGTGTCTGGGGCCACTTTGGATAGGAGGGTGGGGAGGATGGCTCACATGGGCCAATGGGGCCTCCAGGAATAGGGGAATTCCAAAGGGGTGTTGCAGACAGGGATTGGCTCCAGGTTAAATTGGCAAAGAAGGCTGGGGAACAAAAGGGGCTGGGTTTGACAGGCAGGGAAAGAGCTGGAACAAGGGGCATGAGGGACAGCTTTGAGGGAAGGTAAATCCCAGGGGTAAACACACTCGGGGAGAACACGGGGTACCACAGAACAAACCACTTAACAAGGAATCAATACAATAAATTTGTACCGCTACACATGGCTGCAGATTTTTTTGTCTGCACTGGAGCTTCCTGCAGTGAAAACAAATCTTTCTGCTCCCCAGGAGAGGGGAAATGACACCATGAAGAAAAGCTCACTGCTTGATACAATGACATCTCTCTAACAGCCACCTTCTGCCCTCATCCTTGCTCTGCCCTGTTGCAATCAAATCAATCGTTCTCAAAAACACAAGAATGCATTTAGGCCTTGGCCATAAGGTCTGTGTACTCAGGCATATGATTTTGGAAAGCAAACAGTGCTCCCTGAGGAACATCCCGAGTAAGCCAGCTAGCAGAGACCCCCAGCAGTGCAGATCTCTCAGTGCCAGGATGCTCCAAGTTGGCACCAGAGCTAAAGCCCTCCCACTCTGCAGTGCAGCTCCAGCCCTGGTGCTGCAGCGGCTGTGGCTGGGCTCTTGCCGTACCTCGATGTCCTGGTGTCCCTGGGGGAGGATGGTGCCTTGGCTGGGATTCAGGGTGAACTCCTTGGGCTCCACATGGAAATGGATTCCCTTGCTCCAGGCTGGGTCGGTGTCCCTGCGGATCTGATCCACGCTGTCCACAGCCGGCTGCGTGCCATCGTCCGACATGCGGAGCTGGAACGCCAGGGGCACCGCGGAGCTGTTGGTGAGGCGGCAGCGCTGCGTGTAGGGAAAGCCTGGACAAGGACACAAATATCCATTCAGGCACCCAGCAGGGCACGATCCTGGGGGCAAGATCCTGGCAGGATCAAAGTGGGATTGGAGTTGAGCTCTTTATTATCTGAACTACAGCTCACCTTGAAGCTGCATGAGGAATTAATCGTCACTTAGTTCCCTTCGACACAGATTCCAGACTGCAGCCTTGAAAATGCCCACTCCTAGCCCTGCTGAACACTGCAAGCTTCCCTCTTTGGGATGGGGACGAGCTCCCTCACCTGCCCCAAACCAGCACCAGTTCTCTCTCAGTGATGAGTGTGCACCCAGACCCAGCATTTACTCTGAGAATTCAAGCTGTCCAATTCCCTGCTCAGCCTGCCAACACTCCCACCTTTTTCAAGACATATAAACAGTGAGTTGTCAGTGAGAAGAAGCTACAGCAAAAGAAAATGAGGATGGAATCAGGAACTAGAACGTGATGCAAACACCCTAATGCAGCTTCTCTCTGCAGGACCCTTAAGGCATCTCTTGCTTTGGGCCAAACAGACTGAGCACGTGACAGCTCAGAGCCCACTCAACTGGGGACACAGCCAAGCCTTGCTTTGAGATTAGCAATTAGGAACCAGGTCCCACCTCAGCCCACAAACAGGGACATCACAGCCATGCTGCTCACTGAGAGTGCTGCCTGCAAGGCTTCACCCCACCTTGGCTCTGAGATTTGCTTTCCATCCTGCAAAGCCAGAGATACAGCCACTCATGGTGGGGATGTCCTGCAGAGCGCGCAGAGCAGCCACAGCCTGCTCTGCACTGCACATCTGGCTGGGCTGGCCAGCTCTGTGGGGAGGAGACTTCTCCCCAGGCCTGCTCACCAAGAGCATCTGGGACACAGATGGGGAGAAAAAACAACTGCAGCTGCAGCCCAGAGCTTCTCTGTGCCCATCCAAGTGACCACTGCCAGCTCCAGCAGGGACTCCAGCAGGGAGGCAAGAGAGGCACAAAAAGGACAAACCCAGATGTCAAAACCTCCAATGAGACTGAGGCCAGCACATGCAGACAACAGTCAACAGTTACAAAGAAGCAAAGATACAACAGCTGCCTTCAGCCAAAGAGCCCTTAGGAATGAAATTGGATTCAGCAGGATCAATCTCCTGCTTCAGATCCATATTTCCATCTGTTGCCTTTCGTGTTTCATTCCTTCCAAAGGCAACTTGACAAGCGCCTCCGTGGTGATGCAGGCTGGGGAAGAAGCAGCTCAAAAAAGGCAATGAGTTTCCTTCAGAAGTTCATGAACTTCATTGTTCTGGGTTTAGGCTTGGCCGTGAATGTTGCCCTTGGTCTGGGAAGGGGGATAGGGGTTCTGGGGAGTTTTGGGGGGTTTTGGCCCTGGGCTGGGCTTTTCCCTTGGGGGTTTTGGGAGTTGTGGCGTGATGCCGTGGGCGGCTGTGCAGTGGGAGCTGAGGCTGGGCAGGGAGCGGAGCTTCCCTTCCTCCCGCTCGGGGATCACAGCTCGGCCGCTGCTGCTGCGGGAGGTTTGTGCTTGGCCCGGGGCTGCCCTGGCTGCAGCTCAGCGCTGGCACCGACCCTGCCTGCCTGCCCCGCTGCTACTGCTGCTGCTGGGCACTGCCCACATCCCCCTGCCCTCTGGGGCTTTGCAAAAGGAGCATTTCCTCCTTCCCTTCCCTTCCCTTCCCTTCCCTTCCCTTCCCTTCCCTTCCCTTCCCTTCCCTTCCCGCACCGGCTGGGGGGGATCACTGCCCTGCCAGAGCCCACAGCTCCTCCTGCTGTGACCACAACTCCACCAAAGGGGAAAAACAGGACTTGGCATCTGGGAGATGTCTGTTCTTGTCTTGTCTGTGCTCTCCTGAGATAGTCTAGCAAAGAACTGTTATTCCTTTTCCCACAGTTTTGCCTGGGAGCCCTGTCATTTCAAAGGGATAATCATTTGGGGGGAGGGGCTCATCTTTCCATTGCAGCAAGATTCCCACCTTCCTTGGCAGACATCTGTCTTTTAAAGCAGCACAGAGACCCCAGAAAATACTGCCTTTCTATTCCTTGCTTCCATTGGATCTCACAATGGCAAAATGCCCCCTGAGGCAGCAGCAGCAGCAGCAGCCCTGCAGTTCACAGCCTGAAGAGGCTGCTGGGGCAGGGCAGGAGTGAGGGATGCTTTTCTGTTGGAAGGCACAGAGCCCTGAGGCTGTGTCCCAGCCCAGGGAACACTCACCAAAGGAGATGTCCCCGAAGTCGAGCTCAGCGAGGTCGAAGTGTAAACTCGGTGCAGTGACGCTGCCCCTGGAGGCCGAGGACAGAGCAGGCAATGGCTCGGTTAAAGGCACAAGACTCTGTGCTTTGATGCTCAGGGACAGCTCATGGGAAATGTGCTTCTGCCCAGCAGCTGCTGGGCTTTGTGCCCTTCTACAGCCCCAGTGAGGAAACAAAAGTTCCTGGCCCTGGTGCTTTGTTGCTAGTCAATCTGTCACTTCAAATGTGTTCTGGGGACTTTGCTGATGAATGCATCACACACAAAAACAAAGAGAACATCTGCCAAGCTGAACTTTGTTCATGTCAGTAGTAACAGCTGATGAACTCGCTTCAGGTTCTGCTCATTAAGGACCTCTTGCTGTAATTATGGGCTGACCTGTTCCCATTGCCACTGGTGAGAACATCACTGCTGGCTGATGGAGAAGCCTTGGGCCAGCAATGTTCATGTGCTGGACGTGAGACTTTGGAGGCAGGGGAGGAAAGACAAGGCCCCAGCAGCCCCAGAGCCAGATCAGTGCTCGTGCTCCTGCATCTGCCCCGGGGCTGATGCCAGCACGGCTGCAGCTCTGCTGGGGCTGGGGGGATCAGGGCCTGCTGGGGGCAAGGCACAGCATTCTGTTCTTAGTCTTTGGCCAGAAATTTCACCACAATAGAGAAGCTGCCAGTTAGGGGAATCCCTGGCCAAGCTTCAGCACTACCTTCCATTCCATTCCCTTCCCACTCCTGCCCCATGTTACATGCTCCTGCCTTCAGGTGGCAGGATGGGAATAACATTCCAGGGATGACTTCAGGGCTTGCCTGAGAAAGAAGGTGTCTTCTTCTTTTCAAATTATCAGGAGAAGAGGATCCAGCCAAGTCCAGGACTCAGCCGTCAGCACTGAAAAACTGAGTGCAAATCAGCCCCCGCATCTCTTCAATCCCTGGGCGGTACCCACCAGACTCCTCTGTTCCTGCTGTAGCAGTCATCTCTCACACACACCTGGCTCCCCAAGACCCAAAGACACAAGCTCTACAAGTCTACAGCTAAACGTAACTCCTCTGAATTTCAGCCAACACCACTAAATTGTTCCCTGAGCCCACAGCTAGAAGAGCTGTGAAGGAGACATCCCTGACACTGTAAGAACCAAATGAAAATCACTGCCAAGAGATAGGCCTGGAAAGCTAAATTTTGGGCTTTTCTCTGTTAATTGTGAGCTGCTCCTTAAGACACTTCTCATCCTGTTAGATCCATCCTCTCAATGAATCACTGCTGCACCTGACAGGCAGAAAAGATAAGGTATGGAGGGGTTTTAAAAGGTTGTTTTCTTCTGCTTTTATAACTAGGTCCATTGACATGTTTGTTTTCTTGTATGGCATCTAAAGACAGGTCCATGTCTCCCAATGGCACCTTGCAACCCCCAGACACTGCTCTTGCTTTGAGCAGTGTGTTTGCTCAGATGATTTCCAGAGGCCCTCTCCAGGACCACTGCAAAGCCACGTGCCTGTGGCCTCCCAGAGAATGGCTCTGTTTGGCTGACAGTGCTGAGGAAGCATTTCCGAAGCTGCTTGTGCTCAGCAGGGTGCAAGCCAGCTCCCAACATGTTCCAGCAGCCTCCAGGGAATCTGGGACACAGAAAGCTCCAAGGCCACTGAAAGCAAGAGCAGATGCCTTCCATCCTGCTCACTTCCAGCCAGGCTGCAGGGCAGCAGATCCGATGCTTGGTTCCTTCTGTAGCTCTTTCCCAACTCCGCTCTCACCCAAAGGTGTTTGCACAGCGACAGATGAGCTGCCTCACCTCTGGGTGCTCAGCTGGTACCGAGCTGCCCGGGCACCGACATTGCGCACCAGCCGAGTCTGCTGGGTGCTGACCTTGACGGGACACTTGGAGAAGTCCAGCTGGGCAGGGAAGTCCAGCACAGCTCGGGCACCAATGGCCCGAATTGGCACAATGATCCTTTCCCTTGCAGTGAGGCACACCAGCTTGTGGCAATAATCCTGCAGGAAAAGAAACTGGCTCAGCACAGGACATTTAGTGCCATCCCCATGGCAGAAGAAAAACCATTTCCTATACCCCTTCAAGGCCATCAATTTACCTATTGCACCCTCAAATGAACACAAAGTTCTACTACTATGTCACATTTTAAAGGCACCAGTGCACTTTGCAAAATCTGTCTCAGTGGCATTCAGCTCTTGTGTCACTTGGCTCATAGAGATAACAGCCCTAGGCCACCATCATTCCTACTCTAAACTTTAATGATGTTAAAGAATTCCTAAGCCCCTTCTAAGCAACATGGAGCTGGGGAACACAGGACATTGCTCTTTAGGCTTCTATATTCCCACTTTCTGAGAATAGGACAAAGTGTTCAACTGACTCTAAGCAGCAAAAGGAAGAGGAGAAAACAGCTGCACCCAAAGACATCCTGCACCTCTGGCCTGGTGCAGAAACATCAGTTGGCTCACAACTCCCCTCTAACTTTGCCTGTCCAACCAAGTCAGGAGAAGAACAGTGCTAAGAGGTAGCAGGATGCTGTTGGAAAGGGCCTCTCTTTGTTTCCCTGCCAGGCTTCCTCCCTTCCATGCCATGCCCTCAACCCTTCTGTATGAACAAGCCTCCAGATCAGAACATGAACCCTCCAGATCCCAGCACTGAGATCAGACTTGCCAGGGCCTCAGCACTGCCGTTCAAACCTCCCCACAAAAGCACCTTTGGCACGGAATGGGTGCCAGCTGACAGAGCAAGCACAGCGACAGGCATGAAGACAGAGCCCCAGCAGTGTCACTGCCACGGGCACTGGGCTCACAGCTCTGCCTGCAGCTTGTACCTGCCCTACACCAGCTCCTTCAGGCAGGTGTTCAAGTCCCCTGCAGCTCAGCAATCTCCTGCTGACCAAGGGCACCCAGAGCCCAGTGTGCCTGTGCCAGGCCGGGCTCACAGGCACAGCACATCCTCTGCCCTGGCCCTGCAGCTGTGCCATGCTCACTTGTGCTCTGGGACAGCACAGCTGCAAGGCTGCACAACAGAGGGAGTGAAAAAGCACCGGCTTTGCTCCAGCCCAGGGGCAGGCAGGGAAGCTGTTGGCAGTCCAGGAAGGACGAAAGCTCTCTGACCTCTTTGTTCCTCTGGTGTTTTCCATCAGAATGAAACCCCTTCCACTGCACCTAGAGATGGCCCAACATCTATCAGCAGCCCTCTGTCATTTTCATCCTGTTTCCTGTGCATCTTCCCTTGGCAATGCTCAGCAATGTGCACGGAGGGGAAGCAGAGCCTCTCAGGCCTGGCTGCAGTGCCTGCCAGCAGTGCCCAGGTGTGACTGGCTGCAGGCTGCCTGCCCACGCCTGGAGCCCAGCTCACAGCATGCAATGGGCTGGAGCCAGAGTGCAGGGAAAACAATGGCTGTGGAGATCATTGTGTGCTTTGGCTCCTCCAGCCTCACCTTGTTCTTGCTGGGGGTGAAGCGGATGCGCACAGGGGCAGAGACGCCCGGCGGCACAGCACGGTACGCATCGCTGGAGCTCACCAGCTGGAAGTAAGGTGAGCTCTCCATGGAGACCTTCACCACGTGAAGAAACTGCAGCAAAGACATGAAATTTGATTTTGCCACTTGTGGAAACAGGACGAGAGGAGACCTGTCCATGCCCTGCTAACATCCCTTCCTTGACCCTTTTCCAAAGCACTTTCAGCTGAGCAGGCACAGGCACATCATTCACAAGGCTGAACTTGAATCCCTTCTCTCTGGCTCCCGCATTTTGGCCAGGGGCAGTAGGGCAGTGCCTGCTGGGAAGGAAGGGCCGAGCAGGTCAGCACCAGCAGGATGGAGACACAGCATCTGAACCAAGTCACCTGCGTATTCAACAAGGCCAAAAAACCTGCTGGCTTCTGCCTGCACACAGCCATGAAGTTGTCATGTTCCAGAGGGGGAATGTGCTACCTAAAAGCAAACCAGCACATTACTGTGGGGCAAGGAAGAAATTCCCTTCTAGCAGATCAGGTTTGGGTAGGGACCTTCTGGGGATACAGTCAGGCAGGCAGAGCAGCAAGACAGGAGACCAAACACTGGGGTCTTACTGGGAATAAAAGCAAACCTGAAAAGCAAAAGAAGGAATGAACACAGCAAGACAATCCCTAAAACAAGGAGATGGCAAAGAGAACTTAAATGGGCAGTAAAGCAGCAAGGAAGAATCATAAAACCATGAGAGCAACCAGCTTGCCAAAAGTAACAGAAACACAGACAGGCGGTGTCTATTGACCATGGGGCTTCAGAGGCATTTTCTGCCTGGAGAAACAGGACCAGCACTGACTGACAGTGTGGTTCCAGTATGCAAAGCCAATCTTGGCTCTCCAGGGCTTCCTGCTGCCTGTGAAGGCAAGCTGGGCTGCTGGGCATTCCTGCCTGCAGCCAGGAGGCCAGGTTCTGCCCTCTGGGGTACCCATGCACAGCACACATGCATTTTCTAGCACACTGATATCATCAACCCCTGAGCACCAAAATGCTCTCCAAAAGTCTAAACCAGATGATTTGGACTCCCTCCTGTCTCCTCCCACCAGCCCACTCTTGGCACAAGCCTCACTTGAGAAAATGCTTCCCTGACTGAAATTCAAATGGTCTCAAGTTTTCCTCTTTACAGTGGAACACAACTGACATTTTTCAACTTTTCCCCTCTCAGCTCTCTTGGGAAACTGCAAAACAATCCCAATTTCTTCAGCTGAAGGTGGAAACCTCCAGGAGCACATGGCTTAGGATGTGCTGTGCTTCTGCAAAGGGAAAGCAGGGCACCGTGTTGCTTTTGGAAAAGCTGAGCAGAGCTGGATGAAGCTGAGCAGGAGCTTCAAGTGGCACCTAAAGGCCTCTCACTGCTTCTGCTCCATCACTCTGATTGCAGGGCTCTTGCAGAACACGGTTCCTGCAGGGCCAATGCTATTAATGAGAAGTGATTCCAGCATAAGGTGCAGAAGGCTCAGCCCCTGAGCTTTGGCTGTGAGCTGCACAAAGGGAGCCAAACTGGTTGAGAGAGGCAGAGATTCCTACCAGGAGCCAAGATTAACCAAGGAGACACAGCGTTGTGGTATAGACCCAAGGCAAAGCATGAGAGCAGGTAAGAACTGTACAGCCCTCAACATTCCTGTCAATCCAGAGCTTTCAAGAAAAGGAAAAAAGGAAACTCCTTTGGGATAGACACCATCAACGCCTGGCAAAAATCTGGGCACAATTCCCAGCACAGGAAGATTTCCACCATCTTGCAGAACAAGGTGCTGAGACATTTTCTTCTGCATGTGCTGCAGCAGATAACTTGCTTTGCTGTACACTGAGGGAATGACAGCACTCTCCTCTTCCAGCACAGTGTTAAAGCTCTGGGTGCCAGCACTTACCTTGTCCTTATTCATGAGAGACAGCACCATTTCAGAGACCTCCCGAGCGACGAAGTTCTGAAATACCAGCTCTGGTGGGGAAACCCCAAACCAGCTATGTTTCGGGGCAGCTGACGGCAGCTGGAGAGGAGAGAGAGCAGGGAGAGCTTCAGCTGCTGGGAGGAAGGTTCATGCAGGAGAATCTTCCACTGATCCCCAGTGAAGTACAGACTCTGGGGGAGCACGTCTGCCCAGCCCACACTGGGCAAACAGGGGCTCACCCACCTCTGCTCTGAGCTGATCCACAGCTGCTGGGCCACACAGAGCAGGCTCAAGCCAAGCTGCTCTTCTGGCATGGATTTCTCCAGGTTTCTTTCTCCAGAATGCCAGGCAGCACTTTCCTAAAATACAGCCCTGTGCCCATGCGGTCACAGAGCACTGGGGCACTGACTGAGCACTCATGGAGTAAGTAAAACCCATGAATTTACAGGAGACTCCATGGGAAAGGATTTGGGATGTCTTTTACTCTGAGACAGGGAAACCGAGGCCCACACAACTGCAAATATCTTTTCTGCTCTACAACTTAGACATCAGTAAGAAGAGCACAGGACCAGAGGTGGTGTGAGAGATGAGGTGACACTTGGCTGAAGCCAAAAGGTTATTAAGCAAAAGAATGGAATTTGTTGGTTCTGTGTGTTATTTCTGGTTTGCATTTGTTCAGGTTGGTTTGTTGAGTGTCACAGTGAGAGGGACGGGGTTGAAGACCTTACCAAAAGGAAGGAGGACGAGAAGGGAGGGCACAGAAAAGTTGGTGCTCAGTAGAGAATGGAAGCTCCTGAGTACCCATCCAATGGCAAAGGGCACAGGGACCGCCCCAGCCAGGTACAATGGGGATACAAAGATTGCCATTTTCTCAGAGGGTGTGTGTGTGCGCTTGGCTCTCAGGGAGGGAGACATCCCCGGCTCAGCTGAATCCTTACTAAGAAACATTTTTCCTTTGCTTTGATGATTTTGTTCCTTTTCATTGTATTTAAAAGTTAGTGTGTTCCAAAGAGAGGAAAAGGCAAAAATAAAAAGACAAATGAGCTGAAAATAAAAAGACAAGTGAGGTGAATGCTGAATGAGGATAAGTTTCAGTTATTTTCTCAGCAACTTGGGTAAAAGTAGAGTTGGTATCTCCTTTTTCAGTGGCCTTTAAATGGGTGCTTTCTTGTCATTACTGCGATCTTATTTCATGCCATTCTAGAGGAACATCTGGAACGACACAACAACAGCAAATGCTCCTGGAGCAGAGACATTGCTTGGAGAAAACTCTGCCCTGCTTTGTCTGCCTTCTCCAGCCACACTGCTGTCACTGCAGAGACACAAGCAGGTCTCCTCTGTGACTTCACAGCAGACACATTCTGCTGAAGGGAGTGGCTGCAGCACACTGTCCCTTAGCTGTGCCCTTCCCTGAGGTGTTCCCAAGGCCCCTCTCCAGGACAATCCTTTACCTGGATTGTGTTCCATGTCTCTTGCTTCCAATTTCCTACTCAACAGCCCACCTCAGTCACCTACCCGTTTGGACTGTGCTTTATACCAAACTAGTCCTGCCAGAAAAGCAGCTTTAAACACACCTCTGAGTAGGCACTGATCCAGACAAAGCACATCCATTCCCCTCTGCCCAGGGCCAGTCCCCTGTACATCTGGCAGACTGCAAAATCTAACACCCCGTCAGGGTCCAACACATTGTTCCAGCCCAAAGCAGAAATGCAATTTGTTGTGTTCAATCTGAAGTAATTCCTGCAGATCCTTGGCCTTCAAAGGCCAACGCTGCCACTCTGCAGGGAATCCTGTGACCCCGAGCATTTGATGGTGACCACACCAAAGCAAGAGGTGGCTCCTTCAGCAGCAGAATGGCAAAGGGCAATTTTGGGTCTCTGTGTCCCCAGCCTTCCTCCCATTGTTTTAGCAATGGCAGCTGCACTCCAGCACACCCCAGCAGCTTCAGCAGCGGGTATTTGTGTTGGCTTAGTGCAGATCAGGACTCCCAGTCCACCACTCCCAGCACCTTGCAATGACAGCAGGACCTGGACACTGAGGTATTTTGCTGGAGGCAAGCCTGTCACAAACACACACCCTCTTCAAACTTCATGTGAAACAGAAAGGAAAAGAGCAGGAAAAGGCTACCTTTGGGCGAGTCTCACTCCTGTCTAGAAATGGGCCAATTCTGGGCAGAATACTCCCCCCAGTGCTGGCCTCCTTCTTCCTGCTGAGAAACTTCTCCCTCTGGAACTTAGAGGGAAGCAGCTGAAAGGCAAAAGTAAACCAGCTAGAGCCTCAGAGTTGTGCTTGTTCAGAAAGGCTTTTCTTGAACAAGTGGCACTGCTGAATAACTTGTGATCACAGCCACTAGGACATTCCTGGAAGCCCTGGGGGTTTCCTGCTGAAATACTTAGCATCAGTGAATTAATAATACAGAGTGGAACACACATACTCCAGCCATATGGCTCTGTCCCATTGGCTTCTCCATGATTGCATGGGACATGGTTGGGGATTTCTGCTCTTTGGGCATTTGTTTCCTCTTACGTTTCATTGGACTGAGGCAGTGACCTTTCCAGAGAATGGGGAGGAGCTCTCAGAACTGCCTGAACTCCATCCCTGCACAACGCTCAGAACTCACAGCAAGGAGATATCGCTGCTGGATGAGTCCAAGAGATACAAGAAGGGAACACTGTACCAAGAGTGAGGTGCACAGGAATGTGTCCAGGTTTTAGTTCTCCCTGTTAATTGTTTTCTCTGTCTGGGCTGACAGAGCCCTCCACAGAAGAAAACAGAGGCATCTCCTTGACAGAGCCTCAGCAGTGGGGCATCTTCAGCCAAGTGAGCTGCAGACAGCAAGGGACCTTTGTGGCCCTGGCTCCAGCGCTGCCTGCAGGGCTGCATCTGTGCCCACACAGGAGCTGGGAGAGAACAGCTGCTTTGGAAGCTCTTCCAGCTGGGACCAGCCGTGGCTCTCAAGGCTTTGGGCAGAGTTTGAGCTTCCCCCCACCACATGCCCAGGTGCCCAAGGGCAGGATGGTCAGAGCAGCACAGGTGAGTGCCCAGCCTGACAGAAGGAATTCCTGTGGCAAAGGGAAAGGGACAGAACACATGCTCAGGCCTTCAGCTGTGCATTGGTTTCACTTGGCTCTGCTGGCACAGCCAGGCAAGACACAGCTGAAGCATCCCACAGTGTTCCCTATTGCACCAGGACAGCCCCAGCAACAGCAGCACAGCACAAAGGGCTGGGCAGGGGCTCTGCAGCTTCACAGCACTGCTGGACAACAGGGGCAGGGAGAGCAGGGACACCAGGGCAGTGCCAGCCTTAACACAGCCACAGTGGGTACTCACAGTATGAGGCTTCAGCGCTTCCCTGGACAAAAGATGAGGTGTTGTTGGTGTCTTCTTTGGCAATCCAGACGCCATTTCCAATGGACGATGTCGCAGGTGAGCGACAATGCCTCAACAAAACTGGAAGGAGCAACAATGGAACTCTGAAAATCCACAACCCAATTCATGGCAGATCCAAGGCATATTCTGGTGCTAAAAATGTTACATTACGGGAAAGTAGCTAAGTGCTTGTTTGGTGTAAGTAGCTAGTATAGTTAGGCCTGTAGTTGGACTTTATTTGAACTATATGGCTACCTTGTGCAATTCAAAGTTAGATCATACTGAAACCTGGAGCTAAAAATCTGAACATTAATAACAGTTTGAACAGACAAAGCTGTAGCCTAAATATTACTCAAAAATAGCTAGAGTGGGCCTCCTCTTCTTTAGGCTAAAGCACCCTTGCTCTCTCAGCTGCTCCTCACAGCTGAGACACTAATGAGAGACTGGAATGTTATGGCTAATGGCTTAAATATCATTATAAAGGACTTTCTGTCCATTGTGACAAAACTGTATAAAGAAGCTGCGACCACCCAAGCCCACCCCTCCTGACTGGAACTTGGCACTGTGAGTTAAGCTGCCTAAGGGAACTTGAGACAAGATCAAGGTGACACTATTGTCCCATTACCTCAGGTCCGGGGAGAAGTAAACAAGGCTGAGGAGAAAAACCTATCCACAACAAAGCCAAACCCAGCAGCTGTCCTGAAAATCAGCTCTGTCTGGGTTCAGGCTGGGGAAGTCATAGCCACAGACTCTTCTGCTGAGGCCAGGTTTGCTCACAAACCTCCCAGCTAAGACCTCCACAGTGCCTCCAGACCCATTCCTGAGGCCTTGCACCAGACGACTGCAGGGCATGCAAAGCAACACAACAAATCTGAAAATCCAGAACCCAACTCATGGCAGACTCAAAGGATATATGGGTGCTAAAGATTTTATATTATTTGAAAGTAGCAAGAGACAGATTCCAACTTGCCCCACCCCTGGGAGGTACTTGGGCAAGGTATCACCTTGCCCAAAGCTGCATTAACCCAGTGGAGTCTTACATTTTGCCAGACCTCACCACAGAGAAGACCAGAAGAGGATTTAATGGTAGGCCAATGGGATCCATGGAATGGTGATATTTTCTACTAAATCTCTCTCTGTCACTCTCTTTCTCCTCCCCCCCTTCCCAACCTCCATCCCACTCCCACTTTTTCTTTTCTTTCTCTCTCTTTCTCCCTCACATTTACTGTTCCATAAAATCCAGACCATTGGCTTTGGCATATGGTCTCGTCTGCACCTCAATACAGAGGCATCTCCCTAAAAATTTTAAAACCCAGATGATAAAAACCCACTGAAACTTGAACAGAACTCATTCACCTTTAAGCAGTTTAAGCAGTTACTATAGGGAAAAAATGTATAGACTACTATCTTTAGAAAATGTTGCACTTCTTCAGTAAAAAAAGCACAATCAGTAGTCCATTTATTGTTCATCCTCTCAGGTGTACATGTCACTGAACTACTGCGCCAGAAGACTGGCATGATCACATTCTCTGTATCCCTTTGGCATTCTCTTTCAGAGCACAGATGAAACAAAACCAAAAAGTTCAACTTTAGTCGGTCTTTACCTTCAAATGAAATTCAGGACTCCCTAGCAGACACCAGTGTTCTGCACGCTGAGGAGCTTTTCGCAGAGGCCAATGCTCTGCACCTTTAGCAATTCTCTACGCCGACAGTTCCCCTGGCGAATGGCCCGGTGCAGCCGCCTGCAGGAGCCCAGGCTGCGCACACCCAGCCAGGGCCGCGCTCTCAGGCAACTGAGGCCGCGCCGCTGTCACAGACGCTGAGGGCCCGGGCGCGGTTACCGGGCAACCGCGGCACCGAGTGCGGGGCCGGGCGGGGCCGGGCCGGGCCGCAGGGATTTGCAAAGGAGATTGGCACTGCAGCGACGGACTGCAGTTTGGGGCTTCCCAAGAGTCTTTCTGTAACTAATGAAAGGTTAAAATGTGGTGACGAAGGCACCTATGCCAGGTCTGTACATTGCTCTTTGCAGCACTAGTATCCGACTCTGGCTGGAACAGCAGGAGGGGCTGAGGCAGCAGGGAAGGGGGCTCAGCCTGGAGGAAAGGAGGCTCAGGGCGGACCTTCTGGCTCTGCGCAACTCCCTGACAGGAGGGGACAAGAGGCTGCTGCAAGTTCAGGCAGCGCCGGAGCCGCCTGGCTCCCCCTCTCCTCCCCCGCTCCGCCTCTTCCTCCCTCCCTCCTCCTCCTCCTCCTCTCCCGCAGCCCTCGCAGCCCCCGGAAGGGGCGGGGATGGAGCCGGGACAGGTCGGAACGCAGAGAGGCCTGGGGAGATGCCAGGACTGGGAGTGACTGGGCTGTACTGGGATCATCCTGGGAGCAGCTCCTGGGTGACTGAGTTCTACTGGGATCATCCTGGGATCACACTGGCAGTGAGGAGGAGCAGCGCGATGGCTCCAGCACTGGGGCTGAGGGCGCTCCTGGGGGGCCAGGGGCGAGTGGGACCCCCGGCACCGGGACCCTGAACCGCCACTGCCAGCACCGGGACCCCCCTGCTCCCCTTAGCCTGCACAGGGACCCCCTGAATCCCCCTGTTGTGGACATCAGGACCCTCTGCTCCCCTTTTCCCGGGCATCCCATGGCTCCCAGGCTCCAGACTTGGTGTAGGCTTGACTCTGGGACAACCTGGAGCGCCTTGGTCTCCCATTCCTGCCTTTCCCAGGCACACCTTTCTGCAAAAACAGAGACCCCCTGAACTCCCCCTTTCCGAACATCCCGGGTGTCCTCACTCTGGTCCCCACTTTTAGGGAAACCCTGGACTCCCCTTTCCTGGGCTCAAGGACCCCCTGGTACTCCCTTCTACCTCTCCACGTCCCTGCCCACCCCACCCATGACCCTGAGACCACCTGGCACCCCCATTCCTGAGAACCCAGACCCCCCTGCATCTCTTCATCGAGCACCAACGCAACCTTTTCCTCACCCCCCACCTCTCCCAGCCCCCAGCCCCACCCTTCTCTCTTCCCACAAGTGCAATTGACTGAAAACAAATGTGACAGAAAGGAATAATTTTGCACCTTTTATTTACTATTGAAATACAATTTCCTCCCTTTCTCACAAATCTCCTCTCTGTGTCATTCAGCAGGGCTGTCAGAAAGTCCTTAATTCTGAGTGGGTGTTCCAATCTGCAGCCACAAGGAAACAGAGAATGGGGATTTTCCTGCTCCTGGGAAGTTTGACATCCTCAGCTGAGGAGAGGAGGAGTCACCGGAAGGAAAGGGCAGCTGGGCTTCCTCTTTCCACAGGGAAGAGGGGGGGAAAATCTCTCATCCTGTCTGCATCTTCTCCCACAGGGATATGAGGGCTGATCCCAGAGCCCTAAGGGTCACAGTCAGGGCTGCCCTCAGGGAATGCTTGCCTGGTATGGAGGGGCAGTGTGCGAGCACCTGGATCTTGGGGCACCCAGCTGCCCAGTGTGCGAGCACCTGGATCTTGGGGCACCCAGCTGCCCCTCATGTTTGGAGGTGCCTGAGGAGGGCTAGGATGATGCCAGGGACATCCTGCAGTGACATCCCCTCTGTCCCGCTCTGGATGAGCTCAGTCCCAAACCTGACCCTGATTCTGGTCTCAATCTCACTCCACGTTTACACACACACACAGTTCTGTATTTAATCACATCCCAATTCCAAACTTGTCTAGCCCCAGACCACAACCCAACCCCAGCCCAAAGCCAATCCCATGTCTAGCCTTAACCCCAATCCCAGCTCTAATCCAAATCTCAGCCCCAACTCCAACCCAGCCCCAATTCCAGCCCCTTCCTAAATCCTCAGCCCCAAACCAAATCCCAGGTTCTGCCGTTCTGGGGGTTTGCGGGTGTCTCTGTCCCTCTGACCCCGATGATGTTTGGGTGGGGTCACACCAGGGCTGAGAGGGACAGAGACTGCCCCGACCTCCGCAGGTGTGAGAAGGTTGGAGAGCCCTCCCAGCCCCAAGCACCCTCATCTGTGAGCAGCACCCCTGCCGTGTCCTTTCTTCGGTGACAGCACAGACATTCCTCTGTGCCCGGGTCCGTGCCAGTCCCGCACACGGCGCTGCTCTGCGGCAATGGGGACACGGGAAATGGTGCCCGTCGTGTGTCCCCTTTGTGTTGCTCTGTGTCCCCCCATGTCCGGCTGTGTTCCCCCGGCCAGGTAGCTGCTCTGGCCCGGGATGGCCGGGCCCAGCCGCCGGGCCTCGCCGGCAGCGGGCAGGAGCCGGCCCGGGCTGCGGGACACGGCGGGGCTGCCCAGCTGGAAAGCAGCTCTGGCTCCTGCCAGGGAGCTGTGGGCAAGGGGCTGCCGGATGTGCGGGAGGAAAGCCGCTGGGCCGGCCCCTAACGCTGCCCCGCAGAAAGGAAGGGGAGGAGGGAGCTGACAAATGAGCTCGGAATGTGGCAGTGCAGAGATGAAGGGACAAGTGCCCTTGGGGGCCGCGGGTCAGGGCCAGCCCTCGGGCACGGCTCTGAGCGTCTCCTGAGCCGGCATGAGGGCTGCCTGTAAGGATTGCAGGCGGCAGCCAAGAGCAGCAGCGCCGGCAGTGCCAGCCGGGCCCCATGGCCATCTGCCCGTGCCTTCGCAGCTCGTGAGGGCCGCGGGCTCTGCAGCGCGGCTCCTGCTCCCACAGCCGGCCTGGAGCCTCAGGGCTGCCCCGCAGGCTGCGCGGGAGCAGCAGCGGCCTCAGGGCCTGGCCCGGGGCTCGATCTGCTCAGCCCGGGGGCAGAGCCACAGCAGGAGGGAAGGAGCTGAAGGAGCACCAGGGAGCCCGGGGAGAGACAGGATGTGAGACAAGGCTCTGCCCGTAATTTTAACAGTTTTTATTAACCTAATAACTATATACAACTAACTTAGTTATTATATACAAGTAAAAAGTCAAGTTCCTTATGACAGTTGTCACAGGTGTTTCTCGCTTCGGACAAGATGTCCCAGGCCGAGCATTGGGTGCTGAGTCCTTTCCAGCTGGCCGGGGCCTGTTGATGTCTGGCGGGGCTGGAGAGGCTGCTCGAGCCCTGGGGCCCATGAGACCTGTCAAGGAGCTGTGCCTGGCCGGTGCTCTCCTGAGGCGGCAGGGCCTGGGTGGTGAAGGACAAGGGTGAGCCGCCACAGGTGCTGGCCCCAGCACACCAGGACTCAAGGTCTTGTCCCACACTGGGCATGGCCATTCTCTCACGTAACTCCAGCTCCAAGCTCAGTTGCCCCATGTGCCAGTCCTCCTGCTCCATTCTGCCCCTTCCTTCTTACCCCAGACGCAAAATACCCATGCCACATTACCCAGCTCACTACACAGAGCCCCACTCATCCCCCAGCTAGCACCCTGCAGATAATCAGCCCCCTGTCGTCACTGACCCCCTCGCCCTGACAGGGCCATATCTGACGCATCCTGTGTCCTGATCACCGTGCGATGCTGGTCATTACGGCCCCTCGAGATGTGTCCATCACCGTGCAGCAGGGTCACACTAGGCTGAGGAGGAGAGGGCAGCTGGCTGCAATGCAGGGCCCAATCCAGCACCCCCCAATAATCCTCCCAACCCAGGTCTCCCTGGGGACTGAAGGCACAGATTCCTCCTAGATAGTCAGCAATGCTTAAAGCCTCAGTCACCATTCTGTGTCTCTACCTTCATCACACCTACCTTGTTGTGGTGTACCAGGAGACGCTGCAGCTGTGTACTTGTATGTGGGGAAGTCTTGATGTTCTGCATCGTGAAACTGCTGCTTTGATGGTCCCCAGAGATCTGAGGCATACGGGGGACACTGGCACAGACCAGCGGCCTCCTGTGGGATGGGACAGAGGAGGCTCAGTGCCCAGCCCTGTGGCATGCAGGGCATCACCCTGCTGTGCCAGGGAGGGCACTAGCAGTGCTGCTTGCAAGGGCATGTCCCTGCCAGCTCCTGTCCACCTGCTGCAGGAGCCCCAAGCCCATCCCAGCAGGCTTGATCTGCTGGCTCTGTCCCCACAACAAGGTGTGCTGGCCATGGCCATGGCAGGTCCCTGTGCACAGGACACCAGCTGGCAGGAGCTGCGCTGTCCCAGCTGCAGGGATTGGTTTTGGGAACTCCTTTCACAGGAGGCACACAACTCCCCACCAAGCCTGAGCTCAGACTGAAAACAGACACAGCTCATCAGATGTGCTTTCAGCAACCTTGGGACAGAGAGGTGGGCCGGACAGGGCAGTGCAAGGCAAGGAATGCAAAAGCCCCCAGCCCTGGGGCAAGCACTGGCCCTCCACAGCTGCCTTCTGCTCCCCTACCCTTCCTGGAGCAATTCTGATCTCTTGTGGTGTGTGTTTGGTGTCCCCAATGACGATGTACTTACAACGAATTCGGTTCCAAGTACTCTTCTGTTCAGGATTTACAGAGACAAAATGCCAGTTACTGTCCTTCAGGAGAAGTGACTCTGTCAGCTGCAGCCTGTAAGGCTCATTGACAGAAGACGTGGTTAGCACAGGATTACCTAAATCATAACAAAGGTTATTTTGTTTCACTTTCAACAGTGTACTAGCAGACTTGGTCTTTGAAGCACCTGCTTCACTTACACAAACATAAATATTATCGCGCGCTTGATTTGATTTGCTACCCTTATTCCCTTGGCCTGCTTTTTTTATGTCTGTGCGCCTGGCAGGCGGGCGCTCCCTTTTCAGTTTTTTTGTTGTTGACCCGCAGGGAGGGCTTGTAGTTCTCCTCCCCTGCCATTTCTAAATTCATCAAATTCCCTTTTCAGGGGGCACTGGTTACTCCAGTGCCCTAGGTTATTACAAAGCAGGCATGGTTTTGTGGGCTCAACCATTGCTGGTCTCCGCTGCTGCCCAGGGTACTGCTGTGCTGAGGGGAAAGGTGCAGGGCTGGCAACGGCGACACGCTGAGGTGGTCTTGGCAGCAGCCTTGGTCTGGAGTCTTCAGCCACACTCATCAGAGGCACTTTCCTGTTACAGACTAGAAGCATATCTTTTAATGTAGGAGTAAGTTCCGTAGGAAGGCTCAGGATTGCCGCTTGACACTGTGCATTTGCATTTGTAAATGCCATTTCCTCTAAAATTGCTTCTCTAGCATTTTCTTTTTTAACTTGTATTTCAATGGCTCTAGTTAACCTTTCTACAAATTTCAAAAAAGGCTCTGATGGTAGCTGTTTAATTTTACTATAAGTCTCAAAAGGCCCCTCAAGTTGGAGGGAAAAGAATGCTTTTTCAGCTGCTTCTTTTACTTTCTCGAGTGTTTCTGCAGGAATTGCAGTAGCTTGGATTGAGGGGGAAGACCATTGGCCCTCACCACAGAGGTGCTCAATGGTGATAGGGTTACCACTGTTGTCTTTGGCTGTGTTTGGATCAGCATGCAAGCCTGGGAGAGCATCTTTTAGCAGCTGTTTCCATGCAGTTTCCCATAATTTGAATTCCGTGGAAGTCATGAGACAAGAAAAAAGCTGTTTTAAATCATGTGGAATCACTACAGTCCTACTCAATTCAGAATTTAAAAGGCCACGGAAATATGGACTGTGTGGACCATATTCTTTATGAGATTTACAGATCTCTTTAATCAATTGTCGTCCAAAAGAATTCCAAATAGCAGTCGGGGCTGCCCCCCCTTGTGCTGCAGGCTGAAAGGTAACAGGAGCCAGTGACAACATGGGACTATGCATTGAATCTGCTGTTCCCTGCTCTGTATCCCTTGAAACAGAAGCATTGGGATCACAGATACAGGTTTGGGGACCGGCAGTGGGTGTGTCCCCACTGTGGGAACTCGGGGAGGGGGCGGGGACAGGGGGCAGGCAGGGGGCGGGGACACCTGGTGACATCACGTCAGCAGACGCCCCCTGGGAGGAGTAGAGGGGCGGAGCTGAGGGTACTGCAGGAAAGGGGGGGGAAGGGGGGAAGGGGTCATGAGGAACAGGAGGAGAGGGGGATGGGGCTGGAATTTTGGGATGTTTAAGAGGATTTTGGGAAGAAGAAGACCAGGTTTGGGAAGGTGCCACGTGGCATCCACCATTTTGCGGACCCCCTAGGGATTGGGGGCCATTTTGGGCATCACTGCTCTCCGGAAAGCTAACTTTGGGTTTCAGAGGAGGGGACACAAGGGATTGGGAAAGGTTCCACGCAGCCTGGCCAGGGCCTTGTGGACAGGGCAACTCAGGCAATTCAGCAGACTCTGGGAGACGACTTCCCAATGAGTTTGCTCTCTTTAAAATACCAAGTTTTGGGGTAAGAGGTTTAGGGGTTTTAGAGCTAGGAGAGGGAGAAACAGGGAGAGCAGAGGTACATGGCTTGGTATTTGGCTTTTTCTCCATTTCCCTTTGTTTGAGCAATGCAGTTTGAATTTGTAAACTCCAGAACACAAATTTAGCTGAGGGTACATTGCCAGATTGTCCTAAGGTTATCAATGCATTCCCAACTTTATCCCAGAATTGAATATTGTAGATTACTTCAGGGGAAATTTTTGGGAAGTGGAGGAAAAGCCATCTTATAAACTGTTTTAATTTTCCTTTAGAGAACTTCACATTACCACTGTCTAAAATGCTAACAATATTATAATACACTCCTTTTTGTACAATGCTGAGTTTGGAACCCATGTTAGATGTAAAAAGCAAAGTACTTAATCCTGCCTGACCAAAAACAAAGCTAAAATCAGCTACCGATTTCAAAAAAAACCACAGATAGAAAGCGATAACGAACAGATAAAAGCTTCACAATGCAGCTGTATGTACTGCTTTTAAAATTCCCGGGCAGCAGCAGCAGGGCACGCCCTGCCGAGCCGAGGCAGAAACAAAGCCTCCCCCGCCGTGGAATGCAGCCCCCCCGCGGAGCTGAGAGAGCAGCCTCTCCCACGCCACGTGGCAAGCCGAAACCGGGCCCCCCCCCCGCGCCGCGTGTACCGAGAACACCCCTCCCCCGCACCGAGAAACGAATCCCCCGGCCACGTGGAAAGAGAGCCCCCCCCTCCCCCGCACCGAGAAAGGGATCCCCCGGCCACGTGGAAAGAGCCGAGAACGCTGGGCTGCCGAGCGGGGGGGAAGGGCAGAGCACTCCCGCCGCTCCAGCGCGAATTCCAAAAGACAGTGAAACACACGGCAGAAAGCAAAGCTAAAACGCAACAAATTCCTCTGTGGGGCTGCGCAGCCAAAAATGCAAAGGCAAAAAAAAGGAACAGAACTCACGGCAGAGTCTGTTTTTGAGCTTCTGCTCTACTGAAAGCAGAAATACTCACCTGAAATGGAAGCTGAAGCTGGCTGGGTACAGGAAGGTCTCCTCACCGGACAGGACTTCTCTCTGGGCACGAGAGAGGCTCCCCTGTCCTCCCTCTGGAAAATCTGCTCACCACAAAAGAGCTGGGCTTTCCAGAGGCACCGAACAGTCCACGAAACTTCTTCTGGGAATATTCCCAAAGTCTCTAGCTGAGGGCTATGCAACCAAAGCCCTTCCAGCTGGATGCACGGCTGCCAGAAGCTTCTCCGAGGTGTTGGGAGTCCGTTCTCGGGCTGCAGAGTCGCGCCCACCCAGGGACGCCAAAGTATTGGAATAGGAATCCCAATGTTATCAGTTAGATGGTGCCTGGGCCAGTCTGACCCTCGCTGCTGGGCCAAAGGCAGCAACTGTGGTGTAAATCACCCCAGAGATACCTTGGCTGCTGGAGGTTGCAGCTGGGCACTGAGCAAGTCCAGGCTTGTCAGGAACTCCGTTTACCTCAGGAGAGAGAGCTTCTGGCGATGGTGAAGAGAAAAAGGAGAGGATTCCGCTGGAAGGTTTAATGTCCAGAAGTTTATTCCATGGTTACAGAGGTCTGGACGGGAGCAGCTGCTCCAGCAGAATAATGAGCACATGGCCTGATCACCTTTTAAGCTCCCGGGGCAGGGGGAGGGGGGGGGACAGGTGATCACTAACCAGGTGAAAGGGGCGGGGTCTCAAGGGACGAGGGACACCTAGACATAGGCCAATGACCCCTGGGCATAGGGGCATCTTTTGAACTTGACCAATCACACGATGCCTTGCTGGAATGTTAAGCAAGGGGGCGAGGGGGAAGGGAGAGGCATATAGGCACACCTGGGAAAGGGACCCAGAAGCTTAAGACACACCGCAACATACCCTGCTCTGTCCCCCCAGGCTCCTCTGCCCCAGCCCAGGTGCAGAGCCCTCCTTGCTGTGTCAGGGCTACCCTGCACCCCAGGCACGGGGAATGTGTCCTCAGAGCCCTTACCTTTGGCTGGGCAGTGGCTCCTTGCTAGGGGGCATCGGCTGCAAATACAGGAGTTTTTCGGGGTACCTGGGGAGGGCAGGGGTCACAGGTGTGTGGCAGGGGACAATGAACCTGTTCCTGTTGGAGGCAGCACCCCCGAAGCCATGGGATTGTAGCCCATGGCATCTCGCTGCCTGTAGCCCTTGGGATGAGCCCCCACAGGCCCTGCTGATGGGCAGGGCTGCAGAGGGGGCTCCCCACATCAGCCCCTCCCAAGCAGACACTGTCACCCCTGTGCCCAGCACAGTGGGTCACTGCTGGCACCCATCTCCCCCCATGCCAGCCCTGCTGCCCTCGATGCACTGGTGCTACTCACTGGCCAGGAACCTGCACGCTGAGCATGCAGTCACACGACAGACACATGAAAGGGACTGGCAGCTGCCTATGGAGGGTGAGGGAAGAGGGCCGGCTGAGCTCCTGAGGCCACAGGCCTGCAGCACACAGGCAGCAGCTCCCTGCAGCAGCCAGCTGCAGGGCAGGTCACTGCACAGGGTCACAGCCATTGCAGGGTGAACCGTGGGCTGTTGAGCCTGTTTCTCCCCATCCCCAAGGTGCTGGCTGATGCCAGGTGAAGGGCACAGGCACCCATGCCACCATCTCAAGCAGCCCCTGCAGCGCTTTCAGCCCCTCTCTGGCACCAAAGTCCCCCCGTGTGCATGGCCAGGAGGGCAGGGCATGGCCCAGCTCAGGGGCATAGTGTGTGACAGCCCTGCCTGGAAGGAGCAGTTCCCATCTCCATTCCCAAAGCCCTCAGAATCTCCATTGCACTCACTTCTTAATCCCAGCGGCGTTTTCACGCAACAGCCTATCCTCGAGTTCCTCCATGCTCCTGTTCCAGGAGTCTTCCAGGTGTTTACGGAAAGTCTTCAGCTCCAGGCGATCCAGCTGTGAACAGGTGCACAGCCTCAGCCAGCTGCTCCAGGATGTGACATGGAGCTCTCCAGGGAAAAGCCTGGAGGGGGATCCTCAGAGGGATGCTGCCGCAGGCTGTCAAGTCCCAAAGGTGCCAGTTCCTCACGGTGGGGACGAAATACCCCTCACCTTGTCTTCAATTGCATTGCTGAACTGCTGCTGCATATTGTTCCAGTGCTGCTCCTGGCCTGAAATCTGGCTCTGCAACTCCTGCATTCTCCCATCCAGCTCCTCTATGTTCTCTTCAAACTGGCTGCAATCGACTTTGCTGTCCAAGGCAGCTTTGTCCGCCTTCTAGCAGAGGGGAACGGCAGGAGAGCGGCGGGGAAAGGGATGAGGAATGCCAGGCAGGGCCAGCGTGTGAGGGCCAGAGGGAGGAGTGCTTCCTCCAGGCCATCATGCCCCTTTCAGGGTGCTGTGGCCCCATTTGCCCCATCACCCTGGTGAGCTTGGTCCCACCATGTGAAGGGTGAGAGACCCCATGAGCTCAGGAAATTCCCCCTCTCAAGGGGACAATTTCTGCCACCCAGCCCCCAAGGGACAAGGGGCATTTGTCACCCTGCCTGGGAAGCCCTGGGCTGGCACAGAGGCCCCTTAGACTGTACCATGTCCATGGCAGCCATCATGTCCTGCTGATCTGCTTTCTCCTTCTGCAGCTTCTCCAGAGGCTGGGACAGCATCTTTCAGCACAGAAAGGAACCCATGACACCACAGCAAGGTTGGGGCACACCCCAGAATGTAGGAGCACACTCCTCTCCCCCTGTCTGCACACACTCTGTCCCTGATTTGTCACAAGCCTTCTGCCCAGTTGGGTCTGTCAGAGACGAGCAAAATGGACGACAAACAGGGTGAACAAAAGGGTTGATAGAAGCAATAAGCAAAGCAATGATAAAAAGGACGAGCAGCCAGCAGGCTCCTTCTCCTTCCAAATCCCTTGCAGGACTGAGGCCCTCCTCAACACAACTCCTGTTGCCAGGCAACGCACCCCACTCCACTCCTGGGAGCCAGTGGGTCCCATGAAGTCATAGATTAATGGAGTCTTGGAATGGCATGGGCTGGAAGGGACCTAAAAAATCATCTCGTTTCACCCCCTGTCAGGGACAGGTAAAGGAACATTTTCCACTAGACCTGGTTGCGACAAGATCCCATCTAAGCTGCTCTTGGACACTTCCAGGAATGGGGCAGGCTCTGTTAAGGCATCACCATGCTCACAGGGAAGAATTTCTTCCCAATATCCCACCTATCTCTCCCCTCTGTCATTGTGACGCCATTTCCATGCCAAGCCCTTGTACAAAGTCCACCTCCAGCCCTTTTATAGTCCTTTTAATTCCCATAAAGTGCTCCAAGTTCTCCCAGGAGAGTACAGCCTCATTGTTTTTCTTTTGATCAGTTTAAGATGTGCGTCACATCTGAGCCAGTTCCCCCACTGCTGCAAACCCTCAGCCTGGTTTGGAGCATCCATTGGGATCAGCCTTTGCCAGGGGGGCTGTGCATGAGCCCCTGGCTGAGCTATGGGGTTGTTGGGGCACAGAATCCTTTCTTCTCAGGAGTTCAGGGCAAAAAGTCTCTGTGGGTGAAGCCTTTGGACATTTTCCTCCAAGTCAGGTTTTATGTCAGCTTGACAGTCCATAAAGAAGACAATGACATAATTGCTCCTGCCAATGTCCCCAAGACTGTTGGGGAAGACAGATCAAGTTCTTCCCTTCAATACCTGCCATTTACTATATGTTCTACTTTAGGTGTCCACAGAGCCCCATAATTACCTTGGGCCGCCTTGATTTGTTACTGAGCTCTCAAGGTAGCGCTGACTGTTCCATTAACTGCCACTTTTGCAAAATTTGCTACAGTTTCAGTGAGGTTTCATTGTCCCCTGGGGAATGGCCTGGGGTGACAGGGACAGGGACAACCCTCCCAAGCCCCTCCCAAGCATCTCCCAGGGCGAGAGGCACAGAGACCCCTTGAGCATCTCCTGGGAACTGGACAAAATAAACTTGGCAGAAATCAAACTGAACTCTGCATAAATCACTTTGAGGAATATTTGCTCTTCCCACAAGTAACTTGTGATGGAAATGCAAACAAATCCCAAATATGAATAAACCGACAATCCAAGCATTGATGTGGCAATTCCAAGTTTCATTGGTTCCTGCACAGCTCCAGCTCAGCTGCTGGCAGCTTCTGATAGAAGAAAAGAGAAAATTTGGCCCAATACAGATTATTAAAAGGAAGGGGAAGTTCTGTGTAGCTGCCACAAAGGTAACAGGGATCAAGAGAAAAATGATTCATTCTCACATTTAGCAAAGAACCCAAGCCTGGGAATTCAGGAGATATTTGGGAATTTAGGTACTTGAGCTGGGCTTCTTGTAGGACTTTCAGCAACCTTGTGTTCCTCACCGTGGGGTGAATGAACCTTGTCAGTCTCGCTGGTAACATTTGCTCCCTTTCCTCCAGTGATTTTAACACACTTTTCAAGGAAGGACAACAAAATATTTTCTTTTCACTGGCCACCCACAACAGCCATTTTCCTCATCAGTTCTCCCGTAAGTTGCTCAGAGGAAGCTGCATCCAAGTTTCCAAGAGTTCCTCCAGAGAGAACCACAACCTCCTCAGAGGACGGGAACCATGCTGTTGTCAAAGGCACTTGGGGACAGACAACAGTGCCCTGAACTCACTGTGCCAAAATCATGTCGCAATCTGGTTAAGAAAATTGTTAGAGAGATGCCTCAGCCCCAATTAAGGTGCTAACGAGACCAAATCCAAAGTGGATTTTATTGAACAGTAAATGTGAGGTAGAGAGAGAGATGGAAAGAAAGAGGAAAGGGGAGGAGAGCAAGGGAGTGACAGGGACAGAGACCTCCCCTTGAGCAGGTGTAAGAGTCTGTCCGAATTTTCCCTCATCTGCCTCACAATCATCATTTGAGGACCACTGAAGAGAAGATCCCCCCGTCTCCTCTGTAGGAGAAAGTCATATGCCACAAGGCCCTGAGACCTGAGAGCATTGCTAAGCTACTGTTTCCACAGGTGTTGTTTGCTGTATGCTACACTGAGCCCAATGACAAGAAGGGGGCACCGTGCCCTTTTTGCATCAACAGCCTTGGAAGCTGCCCCACCTCTCGGTCTGGCTGGACTTCTCCTGAGTGGTGGAACCCTGCAGAAGACCCCTCTCACTCGTTTGCAACCACCGTGACACATAGACTGAGATGTAAGAAGCCTCTTCATCAAGAGACCGAGACATCAAACCCCCATGTGAGAAAGCCCCCTCTTATACTTTCCAAGGACTGGGACTGAGACCCCCAACCCGGGGGAGGTGTGTGGGGAGAGGCAAGCTGACCAAAGCAAGATGGATGTTGCCGGTGTGAGCATTGGACCACAAAAACAATGGCTCACGCCCACTGCCGAACATGGACTGTGTGTACCCTTTCGAAACACCATTCTTTCCCCAAAACTACCTTTGATTCAGTTGCAAAATTCATTCTCCCTTCCCCCATTGAAAAAGAGTATAATTGGGGTCCAGATGAACTGTGCCTCTGAGATCTCCCTGACGTAACAGGCGGATCCTCAACTGGACTGGACCAAAGGACTTCATCTTTACGTTTGGTAGCTATAGCCCCCTCTCTCTCTCTCTTTTCTCTCTCTTTCTCTGTATTTTTCTCTCCCTTAATCCCTCTATCGCATTTTGCTGTGGTCATTCAATAAAGGTGCATTTGTTTTGATTATTACTGCAAATCCCCCTTTACTGTGTCGGCTTTTTGCACCCTGAGATCAATCCATGAACAATCACGAAACCCGTTCATAAGGATGGATTGTGACACTGGGGTTACTGGGAGCTACCAGGCCCATGCTGGGAGCTCTCTGTGCACACAGTGGGAGGAACTGGGAGCAACTGGGAATGGCAGGATGCATGCTAGTGACAACTGGGATGTCCTGGCAGTGACTGGGATAAAACTGGGGGCAGCTGAACCATGCTGAGGTAACTGGGAGTGCCTGGCAATGACTACGAGAATGTTCAGGGCAGCTGGGATATACTGGGAGTGTCTGAGACCATGCAGGCAATGACTGGGACTGGACTAGGAGCGACTGGGAGCCACTGGGAGCGTGCTGCGGGGAACTGGGACCATGCTGGGGGCAACTGGGGGCAAGTGTGAATGACTGCGGCCCTGCTGGGAGAGACTGGCATCATACTGGGAGTTACTTGGGGCTACACTAGGGGCAACTGGGAGAACTGGGAACACACTGGATCAAAGAGGGAGCAACTGAGACCAACTGGAACTGTGCCAGGGGCAAATTGCATCATAATAAAGAATGACTGGGAGCAACTGGGATCATACTAGGAGCAGCTCCTGCGTGACTGAGTTCTACTGGGATCATCCTGGGAGTGAGGAGGAGCAGCGCGATGGCTCCAGCGCTGGGGCTGGGGGCGCTCCTGGGGCCCCAGGGGGGAGTGGGACCCCCGGCACCGGGACCCCCCTGCTCCTCTTATCCTGCACAGGGACCCCCTGAATCCCCCATTCTGGACATCAGGACCCCCTGCTCCCCTTTTCCTGGCCATCCCATGGCTCCCAGCCTCCAGACTTGCCATGGGCGTCACCCTAGGATGCCCTGGAGCACCTTGGATCCCCATTCCTGCCTTTCCCAGCCCCCAGCCCCACCTTTCTGCAAAAACAGAGACCCTCTAAACTCCCCCTTCCCGAACATCCCGAGTGTTCCCACCCTGGTCCCCCCTTTTTGGGAAACCCTGGACTCCCATTTCCTGGGCTCAAGGACCCCCTGGAATTCCCTTCTACCTCTCCACGTCTCTGCCCCTGTCTCCTGTCCCTCAGCTGTCCCCTGTCCCTCGGCTCTGTGAGGCCAGGGACAGCAGCAGGACGCAGGGCAGCCCAGGGGGAGAACAACCCTCAGCCCCAGCTGGGCCAGTTACCCCAGTTCCCCCCAGGTCACTCCTAGCATGGGCCCTGTGGCTCCCAGTCACTTCCAGTTACTCTCAGTGTGATCCCAGTATCATCCCAGTCACTCCCAGTATGATCCCAGTACGATCCCAGCATGGTCCCAGCACAGTCCCAGCTGTTCCCATTCACCCCTACCATAGTTCCAGGCACTCCCAGTTTGGTTCCAGTCCTTCCCAGTATGATTCCAATATGAACCCAGTCACTCTCAGTAGAGTGCCATTTGCCCCCAGTATGATTCCAGTCACTCCCAGATACTCCCAGTATTATTCCAGTAACTTTAAGCTTCCTCTGTGATCCCAGTCACTCCTGGTCTCCCCCAGTATATCCCAGTTGTCCTTAATGTGTTTCCACTCACTCCCAGTTGCTCCCAGTAGTTTCTAGCATCATTCCAGTTGCTCATAACCACTCCCAGTAACCTCCAACATGATTCCTGTCACTTCCTGTATATCCCAGTTGCCCCAGCATGGTCCCAGTTGCCCTCAGCCTGCTCCCAATTACTTCCAGTATGATTCCAGAAGGATCCCAGTCACCCTCAGTGTGGTGCCAGTTGCTCCCAGTATGATCCCATTGGTCCCCAGCATGTCCCCATTTCCTCCCAGTGTGATCCCAGTTGCCTCTAGCACAGACCCAGTCCCTCTAAGTATGATCCTACTCTGATGCCATGATGATCCCAGTTGCTCCTAGTATGGTCCTGGTTGCTCCCAGCTGCTCCCAGTCTGCTCCCAGTTGCTCCCAGCGGCCCCTGTGTTATGCTTTGGAGTAGGAGGAAATTTAGGGAAGTGATGCAAAGTTTTTTGTGTATCTGACAGTCTGTTGAGCTACTGAAAGCTAGACACGCTTTTGTGAAACACACATGGTAAAGATGAAAAAATTCAGAAACTTTTTTTCTTTGTTGGTCAGCAGGGAGCTGCTGGGTTTTGGCTTCTGCTCTGTGTCTGGGCTGGGCTGGGCTGGGCTGGGCAGTCTTGCTGCAGGCTGGGCTTCTTTTCTATTTTCTGGGCTGCTTGCTGGCTTCTCTCTCCATGGGCTCTGGTTTGGCCGGGCTGGGCTTCAGCAGCTGCTGGGCAAGGAGACAGGGGAGGCTGCGGAGCTTTAGCCAGAGCAGGGCTGGCTGTGGCTGTGAAGATCTCGCTGTCAGGCTGCTTCTTCTTCTTCTTAGCGTGGCTGAGACCAGAGACTTCTGTGGCTGGTGTAGAAAACGAAACACTAACTATAAAGCTGATCTGAACACAACTGAGCCACAGCTTTCTGTTAGTAGTAATTGGTGGGTTAGGTAGGCCTCATGCGTGATGTTAAGTTTTTCAGTACTTCAGTCTTCTTCTGAGTGAGACAAAAGAACGAAATGCAAGTATATAAAAAACAACATGAAGATACTAAAGTCAATAAAGAAGAAGTTAAGTCTTAGATGAGAGGGCTGAGAAGATGCTTTGTTTTTAGAGCTGAAATCTTCTTGTAAGCTGTAAAGGAGAGGAATAGTGGATTTGTTTTTACTAACAATCTGTGGGTCTGCTCGTAGATAAAACCAGCTCTGGAAGATAAAAGAAACAATGGGAAGGATTCCACTGATTGATGATTGGAAAAAGATATTTGCTTTTACAAATACACTTTAGGTTTGCAGATAAACAAAATAAGCCATTGAGAAATGAAAGAAACAATGGGGAAGAAAAACCCCTAAACTCCGTAAGAATTAAAAACTAAAAGGGAGGGTTATACATTAGAGGGAAATCTTTGGGAAATCTTCGGTGTCAGGCGTATCAGGGCATCTGTATCTCTCAAGCACCTCAGCCAAGGGGAAAGAGAGAAGGGAAACGTGGCCAGGAAATTAGGATAAAAAGAAGGTTGCATCCTCCAAAAATTCAAGAGATCCCAGGGGAATGCCCCATGGCCTCTCCCTTTATTGGAATAAAGCCAGAAAGGACTCCTCTGTCTCCTTTGTGAACATAAACCTCTGGTGTTTCTGGATTAATTTTCCTAACAACAACAAAATACTCCCCCCAGGAGCGCCCTCAGCCCCAGGGCTGGAGCCATCGCGCTGCTCCTCCTCACTGCCAGTGTGATCCCAGGATGATCCCAGTAGAACTCAGTCACCCGCGAGCTGCTCCCAGGTCCTGGCATCTCCCCAGGCCTCTCTGCGTTCCGACCTGTCCCGGCTCCATCCCCGCCCCTCCCGGGGGCTGCGAGGGCTGCGGGAAAGGAGGAGGAGGAGGGAGGAAGAGGCGGAGCGGGGGAGGAGAGGGGGAGCCAGGCGGCTCCGGCGCTGCCTGAACTTGCAGCAGCCTCTTGTCCCCTCCTGTCAGGGAGTTGCGCAGAGCCAGAAGGTCCCCCCTGAGCCTCCTTTCCTCCAGGCTGAGCCCCCTTCCCTGCTGCCTCAGCCCCTCCTGCTGTTCCAGCCAGAGTCGGATACTAGTGCTGCAAAGAGCAATGTACAGACCTGGCATAGGTGCCTTCGTCACCACATTTTAACCTTTCATTAGTTACAGAAAGACTCTTGGGAAGCCCCAAACTGCAGTCCGTCGCTGCAGTGCCAATCTCCTTTGCAAATCCCTTCGGCCCGGCCCGGCCCCGCCCGGCCCCGCACTCGGTGCCGCGGTTGCCCGGTAACCGCGCCCGGGCCCTCAGCGTCTGTGACAGCGGCGCGGCCTCAGTTGCCTGAGAGCGCGGCCCTGGCTGGGTGTGCGCAGCCTGGGCTCCTGCAGGCGGCTGCACCGGGCCATTCGCCAGGGGAATTGTCGGCGTAGAGAATTGCTAAAGGTGCAGAGCATTGGCCTCTGCGAAAAGCTCCTCAGCGTGCAGAACACTGGTGTCTGCTAGGGAGTCCTGAATTTCATTTGAAGGTAAAGACCGACTAAAGTTGAACTTTTTGGTTTTGTTTCATCTGTGCTCTGAAAGAGAATGCCAAAGGGATACAGAGAATGTGATCATGCCAGTCTTCTGGCGCAGTAGTTCAGTGACATGTACACCTGAGAGGATGAACAATAAATGGACTACTGATTGTGCTTTTTTTACTGAAGAAGTGCAACATTTTCTAAAGATAGTAGTCTATACATTTTTTCCCTATAGTAACTGCTTAAACTGCTTAAAGGTGAATGAGTTCTGTTCAAGTTTCAGTGGGTTTTTATCATCTGGGTTTTAAAATTTTTAGGGAGATGCCTCTGTATTGAGGTGCAGACGAGACCATATGCCAAAGCCAATGGTCTGGATTTTATGGAACAGTAAATGTGAGGGAGAAAGAGAGAGAAAGAAAAGAAAAAGTGGGAGTGGGATGGAGGTTGGGAAGGGGGGGAGGAGAAAGAGAGTGACAGAGAGAGATTTAGTAGAAAATATCACCATTCCATGGATCCCATTGGCCTACCATTAAATCCTCTTCTGGTCCTCTCTGTGGTGAGGTCTGGCAAAATGTAAGACTCCACTGGGTTAATGCAGATTTGGGCAAGGTGATACCTTGCCCAGGTACCTCCAAGGGGTGGGGCAAGTTGGACTCTGTCTCTTGCTACTTTCAAATAATATAAAATCTTTGGCACCCATATATCCTTTGATTCTGCCATGAGTTGGGTTCTGGATTTTCAGATTTGTTGTGTTGCTTTGCATGCCCTGCAGTCGTCTGGTGCAAGGCCTCAGGAATGGGTCTGGAGGCACTGTGGAGGTCTTAGCTGGGAGGTTTGTGTGCAAACCTGGCCTCAGCAGAAGAGTCTGTGGCTATGACTTCCCCAGCCTGAACCCAGACAGAGCTGATTTTCAGGACAGCTGCTGGGTTTGGCTTTGTTGTGGATAGGTTTTTCTCCTCAGCCTTGTTTACTTCTCCCCAGACCTGAGCTAATGGGACAATAGTGTCACCTTGATCTTGTCTCAAGTTCCCTTAGGCAGCTTAACTCACAGTGCCAAGTTCCAGTCAGGAGGGGTGGGCTTGGGTGGTCGCAGCTTCTTTATACAGTTTTGTCACAATGGACAGAAAGTCCTTTATAATGATATTTAAGCCATTAGCCATAACATTCCAGTCTCTCATTAGTCTCTCAGCTGTGAGGAGCAGCTGATAGAGCAAGGGTGCTTTAGCCTAAAGAAGAGGAGGCCCACTCTAGCTATTTTTGAGTAATATTTAGGCTACAGTTTTGTCTCTTCGAACTGTTATTAATGTTCAGATTTTTAGCTCCAGGTTTCAGTATGATCTAACTTTGAATTGCACAAGGTAGCCATATAGTTCAAATAAAGTCCAACTAGTGGCCTAACTATACTAGCTACTTACACCAAACAAGCACTTAGCTACTTTCCCGTAATGTACCATTTTTAGCACCAGAATATGCCTTGAAGCTGCCATGAATTGGGTTGTGGATTTTCAGAGTTCCATTGTTGCTCCTTCCAGTTTTGTTAAGGCATTGTCGCCTGCGACATCGTCCCTTGGAAATGGCGTCTGGATTGCCAAAGAAGACACCAACAACACCTCGTCTTTTGTCCAGGGAAGGGCTGAAGCCTAATACTGTGAGTACCCACTGGGGCTGTGTTAAGGCTGGCACTGCCCTGGTGTCCCTGCTCTCCCTGCCCCTGTTGTCCAGCAGTGCTGTGAAGCTGCAGAGCCCCTGCCCAGCCCTTTGTGCTGTGCTGCTGTTGCTGGGGCTGTCCTGGTGCAATAGGGAACACTGTGGGATGCTTCAGCTGTGTCTTGCCTGGCTGAGCCAGCAGAGCCAAGTGAAACCAATGCACAGCTGAAGGTCTGAGCATGTGTTCTGTCCCTTTCCCTTTGCCACAGGAATTCCTTCTGTCAGGCTGGGCACTCACCTGTGCTGCTGTGGCCATCCTGCCCTTGGGCACCTGGGCATGTCGGGGGGGGAAGCTCAAACTCTGCCCAAAGCCTTGAGAGCCACGGCTGGTCCCAGCTGGAAGAGCTTCCAAAGCAGCTGTTCTCTCCCAGCTCCTGTGTGGGCACAGATGCAGCCCTGCAGGCAGCGCTGGAGCCAGGGCCACAAAGCTCACTTGGCTGAAGATGCCCCACTGCTGAGGCTCTGTCAAGGAGATGCCTCTGTTTTCTTCTGTGGAGGGCTCTGTCAGCCCAGAAAGAGAAAACAATCAACAGGGAGAACTAAAACCTAGACACATTCCTGTGCACCTCACTCTTGGTACAGTGTTCCCTTCTTGCATCTCTTGGACTCATCCAGCAGCGATATCTCCTTGCTGTGAGTTCTGAGCGTTGTGCAGGGATGGAGTTCAGGCAGTTCTGAGAGCTCCTCCCCATTCTCTGGAAAGGTCACTGCCTCAGTCCAATGAAACGTAAGAGGAAACAAATGCCCAAAGAGCAGAAATCCCCAACCATGTCCCATGCAATCATGGAGAAGCCAATGGGACAGAGCCATATGGCTGGAGTATGTGTGTTCCACTCTGTATTATTAATTCACTGATGCTAAGTATTTCAGCAGGAAACCCCCAGGGCTTCCAGGAATGTCCTAGTGGCTGTGATCACAAGTTATTCAGCAGTGCCACTTGTTCAAGAAAAGCCTTTCTGAACAAGCACAACTCTGAGGCTCTAGCTGGTTTACTTTTGCCTTTCAGCTGCTTCCCTCTAAGTTCCAGAGGGAGAAGTTTCTCAGCAGGAAGAAGGAGGCCAGCACTGGGGGGAGTATTCTGCCCAGAATTGGCCCATTTCTAGACAGGAGTGAGACTCGCCCAAAGGTAGCCTTTTCCTGCTCTTTTCCTTTCTGTTTCACATGAAGTTTGAAGAGGGTGTGTGTTTGTGACAGGCTTGCCTCCAGCAAAATACCTCAGTGTCCAGGTCCTGCTGTCATTGCAAGGTGCTGGGAGTGGTGGACTGGGAGTCCTGATCTGCACTAAGCCAACAGAAATACCCTCTGCTGAAGCTGCTGGGGTGTGCTGGAGTGCAGCTGCCATTGCTAAAACAATGGGAGGAAGGCTGGGGACACAGAGACCCAAAATTGCCCTTTGCCATTCTGCTGCTGAAGGAGCCACCTCTTGCTTTGGTGTGGTCACCATCAAATGCTCGGGGTCACAGGATTCCCTGCAGAGTGGCAGCGTTGGCCTTTGAAGGCCAAGGATCTGCAGGAATTACTTCAGATTGAACACAACAAATTGCATTTCTGCTTTGGGCTGGAACAATGTGTTGGACCCTGACGGGGTGTTAGATTTTGCAGTCTGCCAGATGTACAGGGGACTGGCCCTGGGCAGAGGGGAATGGATGTGCTTGGTCTGGATCAGTGCCTTCTCAGAGGTGTGTTTAAAGCTGCTTTTCTGGCAGGACTAGTTTGGTATAAAGCACAGTCCAAACGGGTAGGTGACTGAGGTGGGCTGTTGAGTAGGAAATTGGAAGCAAGAGACATGGAACACAATCCAGGTAAAGGATTGTCCTGGAGAGGAGCCTTGGGAACACCTCAGGGAAGGGCACAGCTAAGGGACAGTGTGCTGCAGCCACTCCCTTCAGCAGAATGTGTCTGCTGTGAAGTCACAGAGGAGACCTGCTTGTGTCTCTGCAGTGACAGCAGTGTGGCTGGAGAAGGCAGACAAAGCAGGGCAGAGTTTTCTCCAAGCAATGTCTCTGCTCCAGAAGCATTTGCTGTTGTTGTGTCATTCCAGACGAGCCTCTGCAATGGCATGAAATAAGATCGCAGTAATGACAAGAAAGCACCCATTTAAAGGCCACTGAAAAAGGAGATACCAACTCTACTTTTACCCAAGTTGCTGAGAAAATAACTGAAACTTATCCTCATTCAGCATTCACCTCACTTGTCTTTTTATTTTCAGCTCATTTGTCTTTTTATTTTTGCCTTTTCCTCTCTTTGGAACACACTGACTTTTAAATACAATGAAAAGGAACAAAATCATCAAAGCAAAGGAAAAGTGTTTCTTAGTAAGGATTCAGCTGAGCCGGGGATGTCTCCCTCCCTGAGAGCCAAGCGCACACACACACCCTCTGAGAAAATGGCCATCTTTGTATCCCCTTTGTACCCGGCTGGGGCGGTCCCTGTGCCCTTTGCCATTGGATGGGTACTCAGGAGCTTCCATTCTCTACTGAGCACCAACTTTTCTGTGCACTCCCTTCTCGTCCTCCTTCCTTTTGGTCAGGTCTTCAACCCTGTCCATCTCACTGTGACACTCAACAAACCAACCTGAACAAATGCAAACCAGAAATAACACACAGAACCAACAAATTCCATTCTTTTGCTTAATAACCTTTTGGCTTCAGCCAAATGTCACCTCATCTCTCAAACCTCCTCTGGTCCTGTGCTCTTCTTACTGATGTCTAAGTTGTAGAGCAGAAAAGATATTTGCAGTTGTGTGGGCCTCGGTTTCCCTGTCTCAGAGTAAAAGACATCCCAAATCCTTTCCCATGGAGTCTCCTGTAAATTCATGGGTTTTACTTACTCCATGAGTGCTCAGTCAGTGCCCCAGAGCTCTGTGACGATGTGGGCACAGGGCTGTGTTTTAGGAAAGTGCTGCCTGGCATTCTGGAGAAAGAAACCTGGAGAAATCCATGCCAGAAGAGCAGCTTGGCTTGAGCCTGCTCTGTGTGGCCCAGCAGCTGTGGATCAGCTCAGAGCAGAGGTGGGTGAGCCCCTGTTTGCCCAGTGTGGGCTGGGCAGACGTGCTCCCCCAGAGTCTGTACTTCACTGGGGATCAGTGGAAGATTCTCCTGCATGAACCTTCCTCCCAGCAGCTGAAGCTCTCCCTGCTCTCTCTCCTCTCCAGCTGCCGTCAGCTGCTCCGAAACAGAGCTGGTTTGGGGTTTCCCCACCAGAGCTGGTATTTCAGAACTTCGTCGCTCGGGAGGTCTCTGAAATGGTGCTGTCTCTCATGAATAAGGACAAGGTAAGTGCTGGCACGTGAAGCTTTAACACTGTGCTGGAAGAGGAGAGTGCTGTCATTCCCTCAGTGGACAGCAAAGCAAGTTATCTGCTGCAGCACATGCAGAAGAAAATGTCTCAGCACCTTGTTCTGCAAGATGGTGGAAATCTTCCTGTGCTGGGAATTGTGCCCAGATTTTTGCCAGGCGTTGATGGTGTCTATCCCAAAGGAGTTTCCTTCTCTCGAAAGCTCTGGATTGACAGGAATGTTGAGTGCTGTACAGTTCTTACCTGCTCTCATGCTTTGCCTTGGGTCTATAGCACACCCTGTGTGTCCTTGGTTAATCTTGGCTCCTGGTAGGAATCTCTGCCTCTCTCAACCAGTTTGGCTCCCTTTATGCAGCTCACAGGCAAAGCTCAGGGGCTGAGCCTCCTGCACTTTATGCTGGAATCACTTCTCATTAATGGCATTGGCCCTGCAGGAACCGTGTTCTGCAAGAGCCCTGCAATCAGAGTGATGGAGCAGAAGCAGTGAGAGGCCTTTAGGTGCCACTTGAGGCTCCTGCTCAGCTTCATCCAGCTCTGCTCAGCTTTTCCAAAAGCAACACGGTGCTCTGCTTTCCCTTTGCAGAAGCACAGCACATCCAAAGCCATGTGCTCCTGGAGGTTTCCACCTTCAGCTGAAGAAATTGGGATTGTTTTGCAGTTTCCCAAGAGAGCTAAGAGGGGAAAAGTTGAAAAATGTCAGTTGTGTTCCACTGTAAAGAGGAAAACTTGAGACCATTTGAATTTCAGTCAGGGAAACATTTTCTCAAGTGAGGCTTGTGCCAAGAGTGGGCTGGTGGGAGGAGACAGGAGGGAGTCCAAATCATCTGGTTTAGACTTTTGGAGAGCATTTTGGTGCTCAGGGGTTATGATATCAGTGTGTTAGAAAATGCATGTGTGCTGTGCATGGGTACCCCAGAGGGCAGAACCTGGCCTCCTGGCTGCAGGCAGGAATGCCCAGCAGCCCAGCTTGCCTTCACAGGCAGCAGGAAGCCCTGGAGAGCCAAGATTGGCTTTGCATACTGGAACCACACTGTCAGTCAGTGCTGGTCCTGTTTCTCCAGGCAGAAAATGCCTCTGAAGCCCCATGGTCAATAGACACCGCCTGTCTGTGTTTCTGTTACTTTTGGCAAGCTGGTTGCTCTCATGGTTTTATGATTCTTCCTTGCTGCTTTACTGCCCATTTAAGTTCTCTTTGCCATCTCCTTGTTTTAGGGATTGTCTTGCTGTGTTCATTCCTTCTTTTGCTTTTCAGGTTTGCTTTTATTCCCAGTAAGACCCCAGTGTTTGGTCTCCTGTCTTGCTGCTCTGCCTGCCTGACTGTATCCCCAGAAGGTCCCTACCCAAACCTGATCTGCTGGAAGGGAATTTCTTCCTTGCCCCACAGTAATGTGCTGGTTTGCTTTTAGGTAGCACATTCCCCCTCTGGAACATGACAACTTCATGGCTGTGTGCAGGCAGAAGCCAGCAGGTTTTTTGGCCTTGTTGAATACGCAGGTGACTTGGTTCAGATGCTGTGTCTCCATCCTGCTGGTGCTGACCTGCTCGGCCCTTCCTTCCCAGCAGGCACTGCCCTACTGCCCCTGGCCAAAATGCGGGAGCCAGAGAGAAGGGATTCAAGTTCAGCCTTGTGAATGATGTGCCTGTGCCTGCTCAGCTGAAAGTGCTTTGGAAAAGGGGCAAGGGAGGGATGGTAGCAGGGCATGGACAGGTCTCCTCTCGTCCTGTTTCCACAAGTGGCAAAATCAAATTTCATGTCTTTGCTGCAGTTTCTTCACGTGGTGAAGGTCTCCATGGAGAGCTCACCTTACTTCCAGCTGGTGAGCTCCAGCGATGCGTACCGTGCCGTGCCGCCGGGCGCCTCTGCCCCTGTGCGCCTCCGCTTCACCCCCAGCAAGAACAAGGTGAGGCTGGAGGAGCCAAAGCACACAATGATCTCCACAGCCATTGTTTTCCCTGCACTCTGGCTCCAGCCCATTGCATGCTGTGAGCTGGGCTCCAGGCGTGGGCAGGCAGCCTGCAGCCAGTCACACCTTGGCACTGCTGGCAGGCACTGCAGCCAGGCCTGAGAGGCTCTGCTTCCCCTCCGTGCACATTGCTGAGCATTGCCAAGGGAAGATGCACAGGAAACAGGATGAAAATGACAGAGGGCTGTTGATGGATGTTGGGCCATCTCTAGGTGCAGTGGAAGGGGTTTCATTCTGATGGAAAACACCAGAGGAACAAAGAGGTCAGAGAGCTTTCGTCCTTCCTGGACTGCCAACAGCTTCCCTGCCTGCCCCTGGGCTGGAGCAAAGCCGGTGCTTTTTCACTCCCTCTGTTGTGCAGCCTTGCAGCTGTGCTGTCCCAGAGCACAAGTGAGCATGGCACAGCTGCAGGGCCAGGGCAGAGGATGTGCTGTGCCCGTGAGCCCGGGCTGGCACAGGCACACTGGGCTCTGGGTGCCCTTGGTCAGCAGGAGATTGCTGAGCTGCAGGGGACTTGAACACCTGCCTGAAGGAGCTGGTGTAGGGCAGGTACAAGCTGCAGGCAGAGCTGTGAGCCCAGAGCCCGTGGCAGTGACACTGCTGGGGCTCTGTCTTCATGCCTGTCGCTGTGCTTGCTCTGTCAGCTGGCACCCATTCTGTGCCAAAGGTGCTTTTGTGGGGAGGTTTGAACGGCAGTACTGAGGCCCTGGCAAGTCTGATCTCAGTGCTGGGATCTGGAGGGTTCATGTTCTGATCTGGAGGCTTGTTCATACAGAAGGGTTGAGGGCATGGCATGGAAGGGAGGAAGCCTGGCAGGGAAACAAAGAGAGGCCCTTTCCAACAGCATCCTGCTACCTCTTAGCACTGTTCTTCTCCTGACTTGGTTGGACAAGCAAAGTTAGAGGGGAGTTGTGAGCCAACTGATGTTTCTGCACCAGGCCAGAGGTGCAGGATGTCTTTGGGTGCAGCTGTTTTCTCCTCTTCCTTTTGCTGCTTAGAGTCAGTTGAACACTTTGTCCTATTCTCAGACAGTGGGAATATAGAAGCCTAAAGAGCAATGTCCTGTGTTCCCCAGCTCCATGTTGCTTAGAAGGGGCTTAGGAATTCTTTAGCATCATTAAAGTTTAGAGTAGGAATGATGGTGGCCTAGGGCTGTTATCTCTATGAGCCAAGTGACACAAGAGCTGAATGCCACTGAGACAGATTTTGCAAAGTGCACTGGTGCCTTTAAAATGTGACATAGTAGTAGAACTTCGTGTTCATTTGAGGGTGCAATAGGTAAATTGATGGCCTTGAAGGGATATAGGAAATGGTTTTTCTTCTGCCATGGGGATGGCACTAAATGTCCTGTGCTGAGCCAGTTTCTTTTCCTGCAGGATTATTGCCACGAGCTGGTGTGCCTCACTGCAAGGGAAAGGATCGTTGTGCCAATTCGGGCCATTGGTGCCCGAGCTGTGCTGGACTTCCCTGCCCAGCTGGACTTCTCCAAGTGTCCAGTCAAGGTCAGCACCCAGCAGACTCGGCTGGTGCGCAATGTCGGTGCCCGGGCAGCTCGGTACCAGCTGAGCACCCAGAGGTGAGGCAGCTCATCTGTCGCTGTGCAAACACCTTTGGGTGAGAGCGGAGTTGGGAAAGAGCTACAGAAGGAACCAAGCATCGGATCTGCTGCCCTGCAGCCTGGCTGGAAGTGAGCAGGATGGAAGGCATCTGCTCTTGCTTTCAGTGGCCTTGGAGCTTTCTATGTCCCAGATTTCCTGGAGGCTGCTGGAACATGTTGGGAGCTGGCTTGCACCCTGCTGAGCACAAGCAGCTTCGGAAATGCTTCCTCAGCACTGTCAGCCAAACAGAGCCATTCTCTGGGAGGCCACAGGCACGTGGCTTTGCAGTGGTCCTGAAGGGGGCCTCTGGAAATCATCTGAGCAAACACACTGCTCAAAGCAAGAGCAGTGTCTGGGAGTTGCAAGGTGCCATTGGGAGACATGGACCTGTCTTTAGATGCCATACAAGAAAACAAATATGTCAATGGTCCTAGTTATAAAAGCAGAAGAAAACAACCTTTTAAAACCCCTCCATACCTTATCTTTTCTGCCTGTCAGGTGCAGCAGTGATTCATTGAGAGGATGGATCTAACAGGATGAGAAGTGTCTTAAGGAGCAGCTCACAATTAACAGAGAAAAGCCCAAAATTTAGCTTTTCAGGCCTATCTCTTGGCAGTGATTTTCATTTGGTTCTTACAGTGTCAGGGATGTCTCCTTCACAGCTCTTCTAGCTGTGGGCTCAGGGAACAATTTAGTGGTGTTGGCTGAAATTCAGAGGAGTTACGTTTAGCTGTAGACTTGTAGAGCTTGTGTCTTTGGGTCTTGGGGAGCCAGGTGTGTGTGAGAGATGACTGCTACAGCAGGAACAGAGGAGTCTGGTGGGTACCGCCCAGGGATTGAAGAGATGCGGGGGCTGATTTGCACTCAGTTTTTCAGTGCTGACAGCTGAGTCCTGAACTTGGCTGGATCCTCTTCTCCTGATAATTTGAAAAGTAGAAGACACCCTCTTTCTCAGGCAAGCCCTGAAGTCATCCCTGGAATGTTATTCCCATCCTGCCACCTGAAGGCAGGAGCATGTAACATGGGGCAGGAGTGGGAAGGGAATGGAATGGAAGGTAGTGCTGAAGCTTGGCCAGGGATTCCCCTAACTGGCAGCTTCTCTATTGTGGTGAAATTTCTGGCCAAAGACTAAGAACAGAATGCTGTGCCTTGCCCCCAGCAGGCCCTGATCCCCCCAGCCCCAGCAGAGCTGCAGCCGTGCTGGCATCAGCCCCGGGGCAGATGCAGGAGCACGAGCACTGATCTGGCTCTGGGGCTGCTGGGGCCTTGTCTTTCCTCCCCTGCCTCCAAAGTCTCACGTCCAGCACATGAACATTGCTGGCCCAAGGCTTCTCCATCAGCCAGCAGTGATGTTCTCACCAGTGGCAATGGGAACAGGTCAGCCCATAATTACAGCAAGAGGTCCTTAATGAGCAGAACCTGAAGCGAGTTCATCAGCTGTTACTACTGACATGAACAAAGTTCAGCTTGGCAGATGTTCTCTTTGTTTCTGTGTGTGATGCATTCATCAGCAAAGTCCCCAGAACACATTTGAAGTGACAGATTGACCAGCAAGAAAGCACCAGGGCCAGGAACTTTTGTTTCTTCACTGGGGCTGTAGAAGGGCACAAAGCCCAGCAGCTGCTGGGCAGAAGCACATTTCCCATGAGCTGTCCCTGAGCATCAAAGCACAGAGTCTTGTGCCTTTAACCGAGCCATTGCCTGCTCTGTCCTCGGCCTCCAGGGGCAGCGTCACTGCACCGAGTTTACACTTCGACCTCGCTGAGCTCGACTTCGGGGACATCTCCTTTGGTGAGTGTTCCCTGGGCTGGGACACAGCCTCAGGGCTCTGTGCCTTCCAACAGAAAAGCATCCCTCACTCCTGCCCTGCCCCAGCAGCCTCTTCAGGCTGTGAACTGCAGGGCTGCTGCTGCTGCCTCAGGGGGCATTTTGCCATTGTGAGATCCAATGGAAGCAAGGAATAGAAAGGCAGTATTTTCTGGGGTCTCTGTGCTGCTTTAAAAGACAGATGTCTGCCAAGGAAGGTGGGAATCTTGCTGCAATGGAAAGATGAGCCCCTCCCCCCAAATGATTATCCCTTTGAAATGACAGGGCTCCCAGGCAAAACTGTGGGAAAAGGAATAACAGTTCTTTGCTAGACTATCTCAGGAGAGCACAGACAAGACAAGAACAGACATCTCCCAGATGCCAAGTCCTGTTTTTCCCCTTTGGTGGAGTTGTGGTCACAGCAGGAGGAGCTGTGGGCTCTGGCAGGGCAGTGATCCCCCCCCAGCCGGTGCGGGAAGGGAAGGGAAGGGAAGGGAAGGGAAGGGAAAGGAAGGGAAGGGAAGGGAAGGGAAGGGAAGGGAAGGGAAGGGAAGGGAAGGGAAGGGAAGGGAAGGGAAGGGAAGGGAAGGGAAGGGAAGGGAAGGGAAGGAGGAAATGCTCCTTTTGCAAAGCCCCAGAGGGCAGGGGGATGTGGGCAGTGCCCAGCAGCAGCAGCAGCAGCAGCGGGGCAGGCAGGCAGGGTCGGTGCCAGCGCTGAGCTGCAGCCAGGGCAGTCCCAGGCCAAGCACAAACCTCCCGCAGCAGCAGCGGCCGAGCTGCGACCCCCGAGCGGGAGGGAGGGAAGCTCCGCTCCCTGCCCAGCCTCAGCTCCCACTGCACAGCCGCCCACGGCATCATGCCACAACTCCCAAAACCCCCAAGGGAAAAGCCCAGCCCAGGGCCAAAACCCCCCAAAACTCCCCAGAACCCCTATCCCCCTTCCCAGACCAAGGGCAACATTCACGGCCAAGCCTAAACCCAGAACAATGAAGTTCATGAACTTCTGAAGGAAACTCATTGCCTTTTTTGAGCTGCTTCTTCCCCAGCCTGCATCACCACGGAGGCGCTTGTCAAGTTGCCTTTGGAAGGAATGAAAGACGAAAGGCAAGAGATGGAAATATGGGTCTGAAGCAGGAGATTGATCCTGCTGAATCCAATTTCATTCCTAAGGGCTCTTGGGCTGAAGGCAGCTGTTGTATCTTTGCTTCTTTGTAACTGTTGACTGTTGTCTGCATGTGCTGGCCTCAGTCTCATTGGAGGTTTTGACATCTGGGTTTGTCCTTTTTGTGCCTCTCTTGCCTCCCTGCTGGAGTCCCTGCTGGAGCTGGCAGTGGTCACTTGGATGGGCACAGAGAAGCTCTGGGCTGCAGCTGCAGTTGTTTTTTCTCCCCATCTGTGTCCCAGATGCTCTTGGTGAGCAGGCCTGGGGAGAAGTATCCCCCCCACAGAGCTGGCCAGCCCAGCCAGATGTGCAGTGCAGAGCAGGCTGTGGCTGCTCTGCGCGCTCTGCAGGACATCCCCACCATGAGTGGCTGTATCTCTGGCTTTGCAGGATGGAAAGCAAATCTCAGAGCCAAGGTGGGGTGAAGCCTTGCAGGCAGCACTCTCAGTGAGCAGCATGGCTGTGATGTCCCTGTTTGTGGACTGAGGTGGGACCTGGTTCCTAATTGCTAATCTCAAAGCAAGGCTCGGCTGTGCCCCCAGTTGAGTGGGCTCTGAGCTGTCACGTGCTCAGTCTGTTTGGCCCAAAGCAAGAGATGCCTTAAGGGTCCTGCAGAGAGAAGCTGCATTAGGGTGTTTGCATCACGTTCTAGTTCCTGATTCCATCCTCATTTTCTTTCGCTGTAGCTTCTTCTCACTGACAACTCACTGTTTATATGTCTTGAAAAAGGTGGGAGTGTTGGCAGGCTGAGCAGGGAATTGGACAGCTTGAATTCTCAGAGTAAATGCTAGGTCTGGGTGCGCACTCATCACTGGGAGAAACCTGGTGCTGGTTTGGGGCAGGTGAGGGAGCTCGTCCCCATCCCAAAGAGAGAAGCTTGCAGTGTTCAGCAGGGCTAGGAGTGGGCATTTTCAAGGCTGCAGTCTGGAATCTGTGTCGAAGGGAACTAAGTGACGATTAATTCCTCATGCAGCTTCTAGGTGAGCTGTAGTTCAGACCATAAAGAGCTCAACTCCAATCCCACTTTGATCCTGCCAGGATCTTGCCCCCAGGATCGTGCCCTGCTGGGTGCCTGAATGGATATTTATGTCCTTGTCCAGGCTTTCCCTACACGCAGCGCTGCCGCCTCACCAACAGCTCCGCGGTGCCCCTGGCGTTCCAGCTCCGCATGTCGGACGATGGCACGCAGCCGGCTGTGGACAGCGTGGATCAGATCCGCAGGGACACCGACCCGGCCTGGAGCAAGGGAATCCATTTCCATGTGGAGCCCAAGGAGTTCACCCTGAATCCCAGCCAAGGCACCATCCTCCCCCAGGGACACCAGGACATCGAGGTACGGCAAGAGCCCAGCCACAGCCGCTGCAGCACCAGGGCTGGAGCTGCACTGCAGAGTGGGAGGGCTTTAGCTCTGGTGCCAGCTTGGAGCATCCTGGCACTGAGAGATCTGCAATTGGGGGCCTCTGCTAGCTGGCTTACTCGGGATGTTCCTCAAAGAGCACTGTTTGCTTTCCAAAATCATATGCCTGAGTACACAGACCTTATGGCCCAGGCCTAAATGCATTCTTGTGTTTTTGAGAACGATTGATTTGATTGCAACGGGGCAGAGCAAGGATGAGGGCAGAAGGTGGCTGTTAGAGAGATGTCATTGTATCAAGCAGTGAGCTTTTCTTCATGGTTTCATTTCCCCCCTCCTGGGGAGCAGAAAGATTTGTGTTCACTGCAGGAAGCTCCAGTGGAGACAAAAAAATCTGCAGCCATGTGTAGCGGTTCAAATTTATTGTATTGATTCCTTGTTAAGTGGTTTGTTCTGTGGTACCCCGTGTTCTCCCCGAGTGTGTTTACCCCTGGGATTTACCTTTCCTCAAAGCTGTCCCTCATGCCCCTTGTTCCAGCTCTTTCCCTGCCTGTCAAACCCAGCCCCTTTTTTTCCCCAACCTTCTTTGCCAATTTAACCTGGAGCCAATCCCTGTCTGCAACACCCCTTTGGAATTCCCCTATTCCTGGAGGCCCCATTGGCCCCTGTGAGCCATCCTCCCCACCCTCCTACCCAAAGTGGCCCCAGACACTTGATGTAATCCCCTCAGTGCTCCCCTGAAGATTCCCTTTTGTCTTGCTGTTTGTATTCACCCCCTGATTTGTATCTGTACAAAAGCCCTTTCACAGGAGTGTCCAGGGTTCTTTTGGCTTTGATCCTTTTGCTTGGAATAAACCCTTCCTTGTGGAACTTCAAGACAGAGATCCTCCTCCTTTCTCCTCTGCCTGGTCCCGTTGGTGGCTTGTCTCTTGTGGCATAGAGCAAGAGGCTCTGAGGGTTCTGCCTGTGGTCAATGCCCAGCCTGGGGCAGTTCTGAGGATTCTGCCTCTGGTCAATGCCCACCCTGGGGCACTTCTGAGGGTTCTGCCTGTGGTCAATGCCCACCCTGGGGCAGTTCTGACGGTTCTGCCTGTGGTCAATGCCCACCCTGGGGCAGTTCTGAGGGTTCTGCCTGTGGTCAATGCCCAGCCTGGGGCAGTTCTGACGGTTCTGCCTCTGGTCAATGCCCACCCTGGGGCAGTTCCCCACTCCTGGCGTGGGGCCGCAGTTCTCAGAGCCAGCCCGGGCTCCCAGGGCAGCCATGAACTGCCCAGCACCTGCTGGGCCACACTTTGCCCTCAACCTCCTGCTGTAAAGCTGAACTCGTGGTCAAGTCAGATTTCCTCTGCATGGATGTCTTTGTAGTCAGATGAGCAATTGGCCCCTTAATTTGAATGCAGTGGTGCATGGAGCTGTAGTCTAATGTTTTAATGTAGCTGTCCTGTGCCCTGATAGCACGGTGTGTTTAACAAATCTGGTATTGCCAGAAGGCTTTTGTTACTCTGAGACTGTGCTCTACACATGGAGCAGCAGAAGAATGAAGGGCAAATCCTCCCTCAGGAACTGGAGGATATCACCCGTGGGTAATGAGCTTTTGGAAGGAAGAATTGACTGTTCTTCTCTTCCACCAGGTGACCCTGTGCTCCAACACGGTGATGGAGTTCTACCGGAGATTGCTGGTAGACCTGGAGGGTATTGGCAAGGGAGTGGCAGCCCTGATCATCACAGCCAGGTACCAGCCCTTGCCTGGCCTCCCGCAGGCACTGCCTTGCCCAGGCTGTGCTGGCTGCAGCTGCCAAAGAGAAGTGCTGCTGAATGCCCTCATGTTGTGCCAGCTGGACACGAGAACAGCAGTGCTTGGGCAGCAGCCCGTGGTGAAAAGCACGTTTGCTCACAGCCCAGCATGGTCCTGGGCCCTCTTCTAAAGGCACCAGGAATGATATCATTGATTGGCCTGGTTTTTGGTGCTTGAGGTGGAACAAATTTCCTGAGGGCCTCCTCTCCTCCTGGCTGCAAGAGGTGGGGTTGTGCTGGTTGTGAGCACCGTGCACTGGTTTGGGCCACACCAAGCAGCTGCTGAGAGTCAGGCTCTGGCTCTGTCCATGAGGGCACATGGCAGGGGGGAAGTGGCTCCCAGCAAGAGTGGGGAGGGCAAGGTCTGACAAGGGGAAAGCAGCCCTTGATGTGGCAGGTCAGCTCCAGTTTTTGTCCTTCCCTCTGCTTCCCATTTTGAGCTTTAATGTTGTCAGAGTTGAGAGCAAAAGTCGTTGTTGCTGCAGCAGAATTCCATGCTGCTGTGCTGCTGTGGGTGTCAGTGTGATGCCCAGAGGGATGCAGCTCCCTGGTGCTGTTCCCTGTGCCAGGCAGAGCCATCCAGGCAGTGCCTGGGCTGCCATTGTGTACAGCAGGTGGAGCTGGGGCCAGGCAGTGCCTGGAGCTGTGCAGTGAAGGAGCCAGGGAGCTGCAGGGCCTGGCAGGGGCTGATCAGCCCCTCTGTGGGGCAGCTGCTGTCTCGTGCCCTCCAGGGCTGGGGCAAAGAGCTGAGTTCTCAGGCAGGGCAACAGCACCATGGCAGAGAAGGGAGTCATTTTTACTGAGACCCTGGAGCTGTGTGTTCCTTGAGCCTTAGGGAGCACTGATCCTTGTTGGGAAGGCTCCCCCAGAGCTCGTGGGTCACTGGGACTCTTCCAGGAGTCCTTGCAAGCCTTCTTGGGTAAAGGAGGGGCTGAGGCAGCTGTGGGGCAAAGTGCTCTGCCTGGGGCACTTGGCAGCCTCTGGGTGCTGCCTCTCAGGGTTTGCCCCTCCTTGGCAAGACATGTTGGAGTGGGAAGAGGTAGAAGGCAATTTATCCCTGTAGGGCTCTTCAATGTGCATTTGACAGTGACCAATGTGTTCTGCTCCATTTCACAATCTTTGGGGGTAGGCATTCTCCATTCTCTCAGTATCTCTGATTGTCCTGGGGTCATCTCTTTGCCCAGATGTCTCGTTCCTGAGCTCCAAGTGTCCTCCCCAGTGCTGCTGTGTGATGAGTGCCACCTGAAGGTGCCCTATGAGAGGAAGATCTTCATTAGGAATCCCAGCCACCTTCCTGGCTGCTACGGGCTTATTCCCCAGGTTTGGCATCACATCCACCTCCTCCTATCAAATATTCCTGAGGAGATTATTAGGGGAAAAAAGGGTTTGGATAAGACCTTGCTGGTTTCTAATCAGTCCTAAAGATCTGCTGAGAACAGGATCCTACCCTACTGTAAACTTTAGGAGGCAGTTTAAGCTCCTGAGGAAACAGTTGATGTTCCAGTCCTCAGGGCGTTTTCCTGTGGGAGATCTTAGAGGGTTGTGAAAAGCTGCTGCACCCACAGACACCAGTGCCTGTGCTGGCAGCCTCCTTGGAGGATGCCCTGGGAGTGGTAAACCTACAATTCTTGCATCTTATTTGTGCCTTTGACCTTTGTCCTGGGGAGTTTTAAAGGTGTGTGTGTCTGTTGTGGTGGATGTTAAGGAGCCTAAAGTTTCTTGAGAGGTCCCTCTGAATCTGCGTTTCATTGTGTCCCTTCCAGAAACGCAAGGAGGACTCTGCTGTGCTCTACTCCAGCCCCAAGCCCTGTGGGATTGTGCAGCCCCAGAGCACAGCAGAGATCCCAGTTGTGGTGGCAGTGCAGGCCCTGGGCACTCATCGCACCAACGTTCTCATCGGGGTGTTCGGGGATGAGAGAAACCCCCTGGTGAGGGCAAGGGGAGATGTGAGCCTGTGTGCAGCTGCTCCTGGCAGGGTGCACAGGGACAGGGATTCTGCTGGGGAAAACAGGCACAGGCTGCTGGGGAGAAGGACAGGAGGGATGGGGGCACAAACAGCTCCTGCCTTAGAGGTGGGAATCTCAGTGTCTGACACAGAATGGAGTTGGGCGAAGCTGAAATCCAGGGGCATTTGAGTTCATTATTCTTTCAAATGCTGTTAACTTTGGAAACATCTGTTTGAAAATGTCATCTCTCTGAGTGCAAAAGAGGATGTCAGAAGACTTGTGGGAACCTTGAGCTTTCTGTAAAAGAAAGGAAAGCTGGCATTTGAAGAGTGTTTGCAAGGACTGAAACTTCAATTAAAACATATGGAAATGGCAATGCCAAATTCCCTGGATGGCACCAAACATCTGAACCCGGGCCATCGTGGCACTGCCTGTAAATCAGTGAACAGGAAGGAAAGGCAATGCAGGCTGTGCCAGGGAGCCTGAAGTTTGACCAAACAGTTGCTTTCAACTATCAGGCTGCTTTCCTTAAAGAGGAGGGTTTCTCCCCACCAGAAGAACCAGTTGTTTAACTGTCAGCCTGGTCTTAATTAGAGATTTCTTGGAAAGATAAAAGCTTTGGGCCAATAATTTTTAGTTGGAAAGGTTCTCTTACCTTAATCCTTTTTGATTTGGAGGTGAACATGTAATTTTCTTTTTCCCCAAAAGCCCAGCATTTCAGCTGGAGAGTGGTAGCTGTCCCTAAAGAAAAAACTTGAGCAGGGTTGAGCTGTTGAAGGTTTTTTAGGTTTATCTGTTGTGGTTTGTTTTGGGTTTTTAAAAATCTTTCTTGCTTGCTTCCTGGAACAGAGGGCACAATTACGGAGCTCAGGACGGCTAGCAGAAATTTCCCCAAGCCCAAGGCTGGCAGAGCTTGGCAGGGTCCCCACACCACAGCCTGTGTATGTATGGATGGAAGGATGGATGGATGGGGAATGCGACCTGAGTCACCATGGAGTGTTGGAAAATGTCAACCAACCCACCAGCAGTGTCAGGGGAACATTCCTGATAAATCCCAGGTGGAGCTGCAGAGTTTCTGGCCTTGGGCACTGGGTGGGCTGTGCTGGCTGGGCACTGGCTGGGTCTGCCCCTCGGTGTCTCAAATCTCACCTTTTTGCTGCCTTCTCTGTCTTTTCCTCTCCCACTGTGCTTTTTGCATCCCCACCAGGTGTAAATGCCTGTCCTCTCTAGTTGCTCAATGCAAGCAGTTGCAGCTGCTGCAGCACCTCAGTGTCACCCCTGGGCTGCCTTTAGAACAGACCTGCCCCAGCCTGGATTGGGAAGGGCTGGATCAAACCATTTCTCAGTTCAACGTGTGAGCACTGAGCCAGGGGCTGCATCCTGGCCAGGAGCTGCTCGTGCAGGTGTCCCTCCCTCCATCCCACTGCAGGTCCCTGTTCATAGTTATTTATTTTCCAGAGATGAGCTCCACCCACCTAAATTCAAACCCCAGCCACCGAAGGAGAGGAGAACCAGTCTGGATTGTGCAGCAACTGGATGGAGGCACTTCAGGACTGGAAAGGAGGAGGCAGCCAGAGCCCTGAAAGAAGTGCAGGATTTTACCCACTCTTCAGGAGCAGAGGTGGATTTTCTTGTACACCTACTGCTTGCTTTGCCTCCCCAGCCTGCCAGCACCAAGTCCTGCTCATGCTGAGCTCCCTTTTTGCTGCCCTGCTGTGCTGTGCCCTGACAGTGGGCTGGGCAGCAGGGCCTGTGGCTGGACATGGGCTGAGGGGGAGGGAGAAATAGGACAGTTTTCCTTGGAGAAGCTGACTCAGATCCTACAGGCCTGTGCTGAGTGTGGGATTTTTTGCCTTGTTTCCTTCCCAATGTAAGATGAGGCTTTTCTCTGCATCATCATGGTAACACCTCCAGCTTCCCTCTCAGAGCAAGCTGGGGTGATCCTGATCTCCATGGAGCCTCTTCCCAAGGCAGCCAGACTCCCTGTTTGCAGGGCTCTGCTTTCACCTAGAGCTGCTATTGCACTGCTGGCTCTGGAGCTGTCTGACAAAGGGAGACTTTGCAGAGGGGCTGTCTCTTCTTCCCAGCATAGAAAATGGCTTGTTTTTTGGGTGCCAGCACCAACTGCTGAGCACCCTCACCTCCCTCGAGGCTTGGAGGGATTCAGGTGCTCCCTGGACGTGGCACACACTGCCCTGGGAGCAGAGAAGGCAAGAGGGAATCTGTCTCCCTTGCCTATTGTCAGTGTGGCAAGCAGGGCTGGAGCTGCCAGTGCCACTGGGGGCCCTCAGCATTGGCCACAGAGGGGCCTCCCATCCCTGCAGGCCCATCACAAAGTGCTGCTGGAGCAGCTGCTTGTTGGAGATGCCGTGCAGGACACGTTGCAGGGCTGTCCAAGGACGCTGTGTGGCACCTGTGGAGGGCACTGCTCCCCCTGGAACTCCTCAGGTGCTCCATAGGAAATTTTTGCAGGAGCTTTTGCTGTAGCACCTTGAGAAAGAAGCATTTAAATCAGAGAGAGAGGGGAAGAGCCTCAGGAGTCAGATGAGCTGGGCTGGACTCCTTCCCTCATCTCCAAGAGCTCTCACTCTGAGTCTCCTCCTTTTCTAAAAGCAGGAAGTTTTGAAACTTTTTAAAGGCAAGTTGGGCATCAGAGAGAATTTCTACTGCCAGGAGACATCCTAGTTCACTTTTATGTAATGTACTAATTAATGCATTGAGCTGTGAGTATGGGAGAAGATTTTCCCCATGGTCCCTGCACTGGTCAATGGCATGGATGCAGGATGAGGTGAGGGTGATTCTGGCAGTGTTTAGGGAATAGGCCCGTCTGGCTACAGCTGCACTTTGCTCCAAGATGCTCCATTGGATCCATTTCCATGCTCAACACCTCAATCTCTCCTGTCTTCCATCCAGGCTTTCAATATCCTGCCACTGCCAGGTGTTCTGCAGCCAGGAGAGAGCCAGCAGGTCTCCTCCACCTTCTCTGGCAACCTCAACACCACCTGCAATGTCCCGGAGCTGTGCCACATGGAGGGAGGCTCCACCTCCGAGGTGCTGGTGCCCAGGGTGGCCTCACGTGTCAGCTCCTCCCTGAGCCCCCAGGAGATCAACTGTGGCTCACAGGCCCCTCTCAGGGACAGGTGAGTCAGCCTTCCGTGGGTTCCTGCTCTGCCATGGGTTATTGTCCCTGCAGGGCTTCCCTGCTCCAAGGCCTCTGAGCTCAGAGGAGCTGCAGAGCAAAGGCCAGCAGCAACACAGGGATGGCCACTCTGAGCTCCCTGGCTGCCAAGAGAGGAAGGACCTTCTTCTGTTGAGACAGAACATCTTCTTCTCTATTTGAGTGCTGAGCCCTCCTGGCTTAGCTGCCGTCTGTGGGGAGCTGGGCTCTGGGCTTGCCTTGGCACCGCATCTAGAGGTGTCTTGAAGTCCATGGTGTTGAGTGGCATCTTCTTCATCATCTGCCTTCTTCACCAGAACAGTGGGATTGTGGTATGGGCAGGCGTGGAGCACAGAGCAAACCTTGCTTTGGGTCCTGCTCCTGCCACAGATGAAGTCCTTGCACTGCTGATCTGCCAGGGTTCTCCTTATGGTGGCGCAGCAGCCAGAAAAGCTCCTGTCCTTTAGGCTCCCCTGCAGCTGCAGCTGTAGGCAAGCACAGGAGAAGCTCAGCTCCAGCAAGGCAGCCCAGCTCAGGACACACAGGCACAAGTGTGGAGCTGGGAGTGGAGGTGCTTAAAGCAAGCCTGTGCATCAGGACTTCTTCAGGCCAGACTGAACTTGGTTTCATGGGGAGGAGATGGATGAGGCTGCTTCCAATGGTTTCCATGGCAGCCAGCACTGGTTTGCTTGGTGCTTGGTCCCAGCTGGGTTCCAGCAGGAAATCTGCCTGACACGAGCCTGTCTTGCAGGAGAGGAGTTCCTGCAGCCTTTGCTTTCTGACTGATAGGATTGTTCTCATGAAGGAGCAGGCTAGGAGTCATTAAAACCGAAGATCACGGGCAGAGACTCTCTAACTAATTAAAGTTAGACAGTGGGATGTTTATTAACACCGGCGGGCAGCACCAGAGCCGTCCCTAAAAGGCGTGCCCGCGTTGTCCAAGGTTCTTTGCCCTCTCTTTATTTCCCAAGATCTTACATAAAATACATCTGCACAACCCCAGCACCTCCCATCCCTGCTCTGTATTCAAATGAGGTCATTGGTCCTTCACTCCTGTGCAATTCTTCCCTTGAATTGGGTTGGTGGTCTCGAATTGGGTCAGTGGTCTTAAGGGATGAAGTCAGGAATGTCTTCATCAGGTCTCTGTGACCCTCTGGCACCATCCAAGGTCCCCAACTTAGTGATTGATTGACATCAAGCCCAGGTGCTAACCATTGTTCTACTGGTTTCAAGATGTTCTTATAACAGTTCACTTCCTCCACTTCCCTCTAGAAAGAAGCTCCTAATGGTAAACAATAGAACAATCAGCTCCAGCTTAAGCATCTCATAATCATTAACCTATGGTCTGCCTATCTAACCTACATCCTGATCAATGGGAATTGCTTCTAACCCTCAGCTGAAATCTGAACTCTTTAAAATCATGCTTCAGCTATGCCCAGGGAGAAGGGAGGTGAATGAGCTGAGTAAGAACTGTAGGAGAGCTAAGCAGATGTCAGCAATCTGTGCTCTGCTTTAAACTGGGAAGCCAAGAGACAAAGGGCATTTCCAGGCACCAGCGCAGAGTGCTGTTGGATCAGCCTTTGGCAGGGGCTGGAGGGGTCTGGCTGTGCCTTCAGAGGTAGCTGGCACAGTCAACACCTTATGATGGCAAATCTCAGGTTTGGCTGGTCCTGGAGGTCCCCTTCCACCCATGCCCTCACTTGGGATGTTCCCAACCTATGTGGGTTGAGGAGAATTCACGGAAATGGCCTCAGGGTCAAGGAATGAAGTGCAGGGCCAGTCAGGACTAGGGAGCCCAAGGTTCTGGTGGGACTCTCAGCCATATTTTCTGTTTTGTCTGCAGAAGGGAGCTGAAGGAGCCAGCTCAAAAGCTTGAGCAGGAGGAGGCAAAAGCCTTAGAGGAGGAAGAGAGGAGGAAGGAGGAAGAGAGGCAGAAGAAGGGAAAGAAGAGTGTCTCTGTTGGCAAGCAACCTCCAATACCAGCAAAGGGGAAAACCAAGACCCGAGAGAATAAGGAAACCAAAATCCCAAAAAAGGAAACCAAAATCCCAGAGAGGAAGGAAATCAAAATCCCAGAGAAGAAGGAAAGCAAAGCATCAGAAGGGAAGAAAATCAAAGCATCAGAGAAGAAGGACACCAAAGTATCAGAGAGGAGGGAAACCAAAATCCCAGAGAAGAAGGAAGACAAAGACCCAAAGAAGGCGGAACCCAAAGCTCCAAAGAAGGGAGAACCCAAAGCCGTCAAGAAGGGGGGAACTGAAATCCCAAAGGACTAAGCTAAGATGGAGAAAAACTCTTTAGTCTTTATTCATACAACTCATTTTACACAGTTTAACAGACCTTGTGTGCACCTTTAGTTCGTTCAAAGATTTCTTATCAGTTAGTTGATTATTGGTTAATAAAATAGATTTTACTTGTGCATCAAATCTCTCTATTGTATTGTTTACCTCTTCACTGATTCTCATGGGACAAATTACTTGTTATTGCAGGTGAATTTGTTTTTCACCCTCAGAATAGAATGGTCACAAAGTCTCATTCTCAAAATAGCTTCACATGGGAACTTGTAATTGCTTAGTTGCACACAGAAGAGATGATAGGCCAGCTATTGATATGGCTGAACAAGGCTTCATTTCAAAAGGCTTTTCTTTTATCATTATTCTACCTGTCTATGACATCTCCCGTGGTGTCCTTGGACCCACATTGTCAGAACTGACCCACGGTTCCATGAGGTTCCCCTGTGTCACCATGGTCACTATCAGAGGATGGATGAGATCAATGTCCTGAGACACCCTGGGATGAGCTGTCAATCAGTCACACAGTGGGTACAGTGCTAACACAGCCCTGATTGCCTGTGTGATCAGAAATCCCACCTGGGGGAGGCTCACAAGGGCCCGGGGGCTTAAAAACATAGAGCACAAGGTGAGCCCCTGGTATGGACTCTGCCTTCTCCTGAGGTTTGTGTCGCACCCACACTGGAACCCTACGAGCTGTTAGTCATATGTGTGTCTTTCTATAGAGCTTCTGTCTTTCTGCCTCTCTCTCTTTCTTCTCCTTCTAATGCTCTTTATATGGAACATTTTTGGATACCCTAACAGCTTGCGTGTTTTAATGTTTCCAGGATAAATGGGCTAAGTTAATGAAGTTACTGGTATGGTAAGTGTGTTATGTGTAATTTGATGTTGCGTTAAATCCTCTTCCAAAGTTCTTGATTTTTTGCACTTTGCCAGTAGAATTTTGTGTCATTTTGACCTCTTACGAATATCTGCTTGGTGTTTTTCCTGTGCACCAAACTCGAGTAAAGGTGGCAGATGAATTGGTGAGTTGGCACGCAAACCCCAAACGGAGCTCTGGGTGCGTGGAGGATCGGGGCAGTGTGAGTCGCACACAATCCCTGGAGTGCGGGGACACGGGTCCCTCCCAGGGTTTAGGGTGCCCTGAGTACAGCAGCAGCACTGAGTAGAGCCAAGAGGGCCCCAGTGCCCAGGGTGGAACGGCGGTGCTGGGGGTTCAGTGTGCCGCGGTTCAGGTAGAAACCATAAACCCCCTGGAGGCCCCTTGGGGTCACAGGGCAGGGCAGGGCTGGGCTTACAGGGCAGGGCAAGGCTGGACCTGCCCCTTCCTCCCCCCCACACACAAAGTGTTTAGAGCCGACAATCTCCTCCAGTCTGTCACAAAAGGCAGTGTTGGAGGTGAAATCCCAATTGTGGCCATGGGCACCTGGCTGAGAAGGACAGTTCTTTTCCATGGGAAGGAAAGCACAGAGCCTCAGTGTTTCAGCAGCAGATGAGAAGTGACACTCAACATGCAAAGGTCACTTGGACCAGTCAGGCAGTCTATGGGAGGCCAAACCAGCCAGAGCTGTTCTGTGTTCCCTTGGTTTTGTGGGGCTCCATATTGTCACAATGGTTCCTTGGATCCATGGGGCCCCGCAGTGTCCTAATGGTGACTTGATTCCATGGGTTCCAGCAGTGTCACAATGGCCCCTTGATTACAAGAAGTCTTGCAGTGTCACACTGGCCCCTAGGTTCCATTGGGTCCCACAATGTCACAGTGGCCCCTAGGTGTCATAAGGCCCTGCAGTGTCACAATGGTCCCAAGGATTCCATGAGCCCTTGCAGTGTCACAATGGTCTCTGTGGCTCCCCAGGCCCCACAGTGTCACAGGACTCCTCTGTTCCATGAGGTCTGGAATGTCACAATGGACCTTTGGACCCTGGGGTTTTGCTGTGTCACAATGGTCTCCTTTGGCTCCACAGTGTCACTATGGACCACTGATGACAGGAGGCCACTCTGTGTCACCCTGGAGCTTTGGTTCCATGCAGCCCTGCAGTGTCACAATGGTCTCCTTTGGTTGCCCAATGTCACAATGGACCACTGATGGCAGGAGGCCCTGCAGTGTAACAATAGACCTTTGGTTCCATGCAGCCCTGCAGTGTCACAAAGGCCTCTTGGTTTCATGAGGCTCCACAATATCACAATGGTCCTCCCAGGATCACAATGGTCTCACTGATTCCATGAGGCCTCACAGCGTCACAATGGTCTCCATATTTCCATGAGTCCCCTGAGTGTCACAATGGTCTCTGTGTTTCCATGGCGCCCCTCAGTGTCACCATGGCCCCTTGGTTCCATAACACCCCAAAGTGTCCAAATGGTCTCCATGATTCCATGCAGCCCCACGCTGTCAAAATGGCCCCTTGTTTTGATGAGGCCTCTCAGTGTCACAATGATCCCTACATTCCATGGAGCCACACAGCGTCAGTACAGTCCCCTTGGATCCATGAGGCCCAGCAATGTCACAGTGCTCTCCATGATTCCATGAGGCCCCACAGTGTCACAATGGTCCCTTGTTGTCACAGGGTCCCACAGTGTCACAATGGTCCCTTGGTGTCACAAGGCTCCACAGTGTCACAATGGTCCCTTGGTTCCATGGCCCTGTGCTGCTGCATTCCCCCCTCCCCTTCTCAGGCCACCCTGCCAGCTGAGAAATGCTCCTTGGGCCTCGGCCTTGGCCAACAGCCCCTGGGCTCAGCTCCTCTGCAGCTCATCACAAACACTGCTCCAGCCACTGCTGCTGCCCAACCAGCTCCTGGTTCCTTTAGCAGCAGCCCTGGGAACTGTTTTTGTTCCCTCTGTGGCACAACATCCCTGTTCTCACACTGCCAAAGAAAGCTGTTGATGCCAAGTGCGGCCAGGATGAACCATTGCTGGGACTGAAGCCCCTCTCTTGGGGCCCTGCAAACAGCGCTCCAAAAGGAGCCCTTGGAGCTCTCCTGGGCCAGCGACTCCCTCTGGGTGGGGCCTTTCCCAGCCGGGAACTCTCCTGTTTGCTGCACTCGGGGATCCTGAACAATGACAGAGCCTGGGCCGATCCCCCCACTCCTCCAGGCTCAACCCTTTGCCCACTGGGAAGATGCCAAAGCATCCTCAGTGAGCATTCTGTGCCCTCAGGGGAATTGCTCACAGGTGCCTTGCACTGACTCTTTGTGTCAGTGTGCCCACAGGAGTGCCTGTGTTGGGGAAATGTGGCAGAAATGCTGCTCTCTGAGGAGTTTGAGCGCCTTGGATAGCTGAGTCAGTCAGGCCTGTAGGAAAGGTAAATCACAAGGCCTAAGTGAAGTTAATTGCTGCTAAGAGTTGTTCTTTTGCAGAGGTGTTCTTTTGCTAAGTTGCTACCTTTAGTGTAAGTTATAAACTAAGCAAAATATTGTAAAGTGTTATTCCTTTGTAAAATTGCAAAGTCAAAAGGTTTTATTTAGGTTGAATGCTGTTACACTCTGCTCTTTTGCTAAATTGTGAAGTTGAAAGTATCAGTTAAGGTTAAGATATAAGTTAAGTCCTGTTAAGTTTGAGCTCTGTTAAGCTTTTAGGCCATATTCCTTTGATCCTTGCTCTCACTGTCCTTGTGTCACACACACACACAGAGGGACAGTTCTGGGTTAATTTCTGGTTTGATTGCCTGGATTCTGTTTGGTTTTGTTGTTGCTTTGTTTCCCTGGTGTGCCTGAAGTGTCCAGTCAGGAGCAGAGGGACTCTTGCCAAGGAACTTTGTGCTGCTGTCGGTTAATATTAAATCTGGTTTTTGCTGCTCCCTTGCTGGGGATTTTTTCAGCGCTCTCAAGCCCTTGTTCATAACAGGGTGAAGGAGCCCTGGCCCAGGCTCTGGCCCTGGACGACACAGGGACACTGCCGGGGGGTCCCTGTCCCCCTGTGCCACCCCCAGGGCCCCGGCCCCCCGTCCCCGTGTCAGGCTCGGGGGTCGATCTCACGGAACATCCTCTGGGGGAGGCTGCGGGGCCGGGGGCAGGGGGACCCGGGGGGACAGGGAACCCCGCTGTGCACGAGCAGGGTTGGACTGCTCTGGGGGGAACTATGAGGGGAGCCGGGGCAGAGTGACCTTCCCAGTGACCTCACACAGCCCCTGTGATGTCACACAGCCCCTGTGATGTCGCACTGACCCTGTGATGTCACACAGCCATCTGTGATGTCACACAGCCCTTGTGATGTCACACTGACCCTGTGATGTCACACTGACCCTGTGATGTCACAGAACAAACTCTATGTCCCCTTGTGATGTCATACAGCAGTGCTGTGATGCCACAGAAGTCTGATGTCACAAAGTCACCCTGTGATGTCGCAATCTGTTCTGTGATGTCACAGCCTTCTCTGTGATGTTACACAGCTACCCGGTGATGTCACAACCCACTCCCTGATGCCACAGAGCTACCCTCTCTCATGGCAGACTCTGCTCTATGGCTTCACATCCTACTCTGGGATGTCACAGCCAGCTCTGGGATGTTACAGCCAGCTCTGTGATGTCACCATCCCCTCAGTGATGTCACAGAACCCTCAAGAACTCAGTTCTGTTGAAACCCTGAAGTTTCTTGTACTTTGAAGAGATCCCTGTCAGGGACACAACTGAGAAAGTGTCCCCAGGTTCCAGCTAGAACAGAACCCTGCAGGCAGTGATGCCAGGTGGGGATAAGCAAGGGAAAGCTGTCTCTGGTGCTCCCCACAAGCCCCACATTGGCTGGAGATTGTGCCTGTGAGACTGAGAGTGAGTGACTGAGTGGCAGAGAGGTCCCAGGGGTTTGGGCGTCTGATTTTCTGTTCCTGTGGGTGTGCATTCCCTCTTCCATTGGGGGCAGCTACGGGAAATACTTATTCCCAAGCTGAAAAGGATGTTTTTGTTAAGTTTTGGAGAGTTTTAAATTTAGAGGGGAGTTATATTTCTGAAGGGAGTTTAAAAGGGATTGTTCATGGTTATTTGAGGAGCTTCCTGATATCTCTGTTGATTCTGTCTATCAGTTATCGTTTTGGGATGCTGTCGGGGAAAAGTTTTATATTTTACAAACACAAGGGGTTTTAAAAGTTGGGAAATTTTATCTGTTGTTTCATTCAATTTATAGGATCATTTAAGGAGTTCATGGTTCCAACCCTTTTCCCTGGTTTATTCAACCCGCCCTTCACGTTCCCGAACCCAGGTTCCCTGAGAACAGGATGGGAGATGGCGCCCGCCCTTTGGCACAGACAAGCCATCTGCTGTCTGCCATCTCCCCTCCTTTTCTGTTCTCTCCTCAGGGTGGTAGTGGCCATACTGCCTTGAGATATTCCCTCACCCACATTCCTTCATTCCCTAGTTCTAATCCTCCTTCCTATAAATCACAAGACGGCAATACTCCTGTTAGAGACACCGCCATTTTAGATTCCCGCCCACCTTCGTCCCCATTTCCCACCTTTGCTTCAGGTGCCTCCTCTGTGATGGGTCTCACCTTAATGTTGAATTCCACCGCTGCATTGGGTCCCTCCCCTGTCATCAGAAAGCTCCTCCCCGGTGCAGGCTCCACCTCTCCACTTCCAGACCCCTTCTCCAGTCCAGCTTCTTCCAGTTCCCACATCACTGGAACCGGACATGGGGCCAACTGGAAGGAAGCCATTTTGGCTACCAAAGGCCTTCAACGCCAGGCATTGCTGGTTGGCAGAAAGGCCTGCGCCTCTGCCAGCAGACCTGCCTCCTCTACAGAGGAAAAGAGTGATAGCTTATCTGAGAGTGAGGATGAGCCCAAGGATTCTTGGCAGAGGATGTGGAGAAAAGCTGCAAAGGAGGGGGACCGGGAGGTGATATCCAAGATTCAGGTGGTGTGCAGTATAAGCAGGGGCCAAAACCTAAATGGGAATCCATAGGGAATTGATTCCCATTTAGGCTTTGGCCCCTGGGAATCCATAGGGAATAGATTCCCATTTAGGTTTTGGCCCCTGCTTATACTGCACAGGTGCCACCTGAATCTTGGATTCCCTACCTCCATAGGGAAATGAATCACTTAGTAAAGGCTGCCAAGGATTATGGGAGGGGTTCTCCCTATTTTAACAATTTGCTGGACGTGCCATTTACTGCCCACACAATGGTATCACAAAATTTAAAACGGTGTATGAAAATTATATTGTCACCTGATGAATTTATTTTCTGGAAAGGAGTTTGGATAAAAAAAGTTCATGAGTTACCAAAAGGTTATGTTGAGGAAGAAGGGCGACAACACCTCACAATGGACCGCATTACCAGGGAAGGAGACTATACTAGACTGCAGTATCAGGCTGAAGTCTTCCCCCAGTCAATACTGGAAGATCTCAAAGGCGCTGCATGGTCCACCCTCCTCCAAACACCTGATAATTCTGCACCCCACACTGACTTCACTGACATTCACCAGGGCCCGGATGAGAACTATATCAAGTTCATAAAGCACCTTATGAAAGCCCTGGAAAAACAGGTAGATGATCAAAAGGTCCAGGATGATCTTATTAGCAAATTAGCTTTCTATAATGCCAGTATTGACTGCAGAAAGGTTCTTCACAGCCTCCCCCTTGACCCTGAGCCTACCATTGCTCAGATGGTTGATGCTTGCATATTCCAAGCGGTCTCAGACCGTGACTCCAGCCTAGCCAAGGCCGCCAGCCAGGGTGCAATTGAAATGCTGGTTGCAGCAAACGTGCTTCCCCACAATACAGAATGTAATAAAGGCAGTGGAAACTGTTATAACTGCAGGAAAACTGGACATGTAACAAAAGATTATAAATACAAGAATACTGTTCTGGTTTTTTACCCAACCCTCAGTCCCACAGCCATTACCCAAACTGTTCTTGAAGCCAACAGCACTACCAGCCCTCGGGAAACTCCCAGCAGAGCACAAAATGACACCAAATATGAAGTTATTCGGTCCTACCCTTCCATTGGTGAGAGATGACCTAGGTTACAATATAAAGCTGTACTCTATTCCCATCCTCAAGAGCTGTTGAAACAGGAGGGGTATTGTTTTATCCCTTATCTCCTGTTAATAGGCCTATCAATGCCTTTCTGCATGACTCAGAGATAATGCCCTCCAGGAGCCATTTCTGTTTAATGGACCCACCTCATGACTCATAGAATGATATCAGCCCATTGTGAGATGCTCCACCCAGGGGGGAAGAGCTAAGCATGCCCCCCTGGATATTATCTGGGCTTTGGGACAAAACAAGCTGCCTTTCCACTGGATTCCTCAGAGTAACAGCTGCCATTTCCACTGGAACTTCAGAGGTAGGCTACACCCTGCTACAGGATCACTGCTCCAACATAACCACATCTGCCACTCCAGGAGGACTGCAGCCACCATTCCAAATGGACTGCTATCAGCACCCTGACCAAGAGAGTGACAGGTTATATTCTGACTTTATCAGTGTTTTTTCTTATGTATTATTGCATGATTTTTGATTTTTTTTTCCTAATAAATCGTATTTCTGACATCGAGTCTCTCTCTGGTTTTGCTTTCAAACCAGAACAAATGGAAAACCCTGAGTAGGTTTCCTGAAAAACAAACCCACCTCAGAAACAACCTGCTCAGTCCAGACTGCCTGGAATGATGTCACCTTTCTACAAGGGACAGTGTGAGCAGAAATGATCACTGGGAGCAGAATTGTCTGAGTCTTGCACCTGAATTCTCTGTCCCTGTCGTTTCCCTGGATCTCTGTTGCAGATGAAGCTGCTCCTGCCATCCTCACCTTTTACCTTTCTCTTGAATGCAAACAGATGTTCCCAGGTGTATTGATTTTTCAAAGTTTCTACAAAACTTTTTTGTTCCTCATAGAACCAAGGGGCCATTTTGGCACTGAGGAGGTGACGTGGAAGCAAGGAGTCAATTATGACCCTGGGGTCCCATGGAACCAAGGGGCCATGGTGACACAGCAGGGCCACATGGATCCAGTGGTCCATGGTGACACTGTGGATCCCAGGAGACAATGGAGACACCCCCAGAACCTCGTGGAACCAAGGAGTCCATGGTGACCCAGCGGGGCTGCATGGAGCCAATGGTCCATGGTGACACTGCCCATCCAAGGAAGACATTGTAACACTGCGGAAGCTCATGGAGCGAGGGAGGCCATTGTGACACTGAAGAACTTCATGGCACCAAATATCCATGGTGACACAGCAGGGCATCATGGGAACCAAGGAACCGCTGTTGGCAGTAAGGACATTCATAGACCCAGGGGCCCTTGTGGCACTGCAGAACCAACAGAGCTGCTGGACCTTGTCCACTGGCCCTGCAGAGCTCCTTGGGAGGCATAGCAGGAGCAGCACCCTGGGAGCCTCGGGAATGCCCCCCTGGGATCCATGGCACACACTGCCAGGGGCTGGAATTCCCATTCCCAGGCAGGAAAAGATGCTCCAAGTGGAGCACGATCTTACAGTGACATTTCACTGCCAGCCTTCATAGCTTCACCTGTGGTTGTTGTAGCTCCGGGAGTGGGAAATAAATCAGGGCAGGGTCTTTGGTGGGAGCTGCACTGGGTCAAGAGAGACACTGAGAGAGAAACAGAGCAGGCAAAGAAAGACAGGAGAGAAAGAAGGGCACAAACACAAACAGCTGCGAAGGTGGCACTCTGAAAAACAAACTGGAACTGACAAAAAATGAATGGGACAGAAATCAGTCATTCTGGAAGTTTTATTTACTATCAAAATACAAGCCACACACCCAGCCCCACACAATCCCAATCCCACACCCTCAAATTTGGATGCCACTTCTCCCAATCTCCTTCCAACCCCCTCTCACCCTGGACACTGTGGAATCAAGTAGATTTGTCATGGGACTGAATTTTTCCTAGGTGGGAATAAGGCATTTTGACATGGATTGGTCAATTTTGGGGTAAAATTCAGGTGTTTTCAATGGGATTGAATCATTTTGAGGTGACAGACCAATCTATCTGGAATTCTGGAGTGCAAAGATATGGAGAACACTTGCTGAAATCCCCCAAGAACCCACAAATCCTACAGAACAAATGTTCACAAACCATAAATTCCACCTCAAATACCTGTTAAATGGTGGGACTTCAGACATCCTTGATCAATTACTTTCATTTTAGTCCCGTTTCAGGTGTTTTTAAGTGATAAAGACAAATCAGAAGAAAATTAGGGCCAAAAGGATAACCAGCCAGGTCTCCTCCCAACATGGATCACTGGGAATGTGGGTCACCAGTGTTCTGACCAATGTGGGTCCTCCCATGGGGGATGAAGCTATGCCAGTGCACAAAACTCCTCCTGCAGTTGGAGCACACGCAGGGCTTCCCTTACCGGTGCCTCCGTTGGTGTCAGGACAAGGCAGAGCTGTTTAAGAAGCTCTTCCCACACTGGGGACACTTGTAGGGCCTCTCCCCGGTGTGGGTGCGCTGGTGGATGCTGAGGTGGGAGTTGTGTTGGAATCCCTCCCCGCACTCAGGGCAGTGGAAGGGCCTCTCCTCAGTGTGAATCCGCTCATGCAGGAGGAGATGAGAGCTAATCCGAAACCTCTTCCCACAATGGGAACACTCGTAGGGCCTCTCCCCAGTGTGGATGCGTTGGTTCCTGATGAGTTCTGAGCTGCAGCTGAAGCCCTTCTTACATTCCTCACACTTGTAGGGCCATTGCCCGGTGTGGATCACCTGGTGGCGGATCAGGGTGCTGCTCTGCCTGAAGCTCTTCCCACACTCCAAGCACTTGTAGGGATTCTCCCCATTGTGAAGCTGCTCATGCACCACCAGCTCCGAGCTCTGGCTGAAGTTCCGTCCACCTTCCTGGCCCAGGGTGGGTCTTTCCTCCTCAGAGCACACTGGGTTGGGTTTGCAGCCCCTCTTCCTGTGGGATCTCCAGGGCTTTTCCTCTCCATTGGATTCTTGTGCCATGGAGCTGCGCAAAACAGCCTCTTCCACAAGGTTCTGCTGTGGGGATTTGTCCGCCCTGGTTTCCATCCTCAGCTCCTTGTCTGGGGCAGGAAGGACAAAGAGAGGATGAGATTTGCCTCTGTGACAAAAGGAAGGGGAAGGAGATCTCCCCAGTGCTTCCCCGGCAGGACGGCATTGGCAGTGAGGTTGTCCTGCAGCTGGGGGCTGTGCTGGGCTGGGAGATGGAGCAGGAGAAAGGGGGAAAGGGGCACTGACTTCCTCCTCACCCGCCTGGGTGTCCTGGGGCATTGTCTCGGTTTGAATAGACAGGCGTCTACTAAGGAAGGCAAGAGCCTCCCTTGAAATGGAAAATGTAAACAACCTCCTTCTGAACAGTTATAATTTTGAAATTATGGGGCTCTAAGGAAACAGATATGGGAATAGGAATAACAGCTATTTAGCAGGAAAATTAAAATATAAACACAATAGTACAAAGAAAAAACACTGACAGATTCAGAATATGACCTGACACCATGTGGGTCACAGTGGCAGTGGCAGGGATCCTGCAGAACAGTGGGGTTTTCCTCTGAAGATCCAGTGGTGGTGGTGTTGGGCCTGGTCTTCCTCTGGCAATCCAGTGGAAAAGGCTGACTCTGGTCTTCCAGCCCTCTGATTATATCCAGGTAGGAATGCTTGGCTCCTCCCTCTGGGTGGAGCTTCTGACAATGGGATGATGGAATTTTATCAGTCATGCAGTGGCACTCATTGGCCCATTAACAAAAGATATCTCCTGGGAGGGAGGTTGGGTTGTGAAAGAGATAAAGAAAACTGCCCAATTAACATAAGATAACTGCCCCATCAGATAGGAATAGAATACACCCCCACTGTCCAACCTAAGATAGCTGGGAAATGCTTTGCAGTATTCTTTGTCTGTGTGTCTGTGTTCGTGTGTATTTTACACTCAAAGTCCCCCAAATTTCCAAGAGGTTTTCTTTGGGGTGTTGTCTTGCCCCTGTGTCCATCTGCACCTCCCGTCACTCTGTCACTGTCACCTCCAGCCATCTCTGAGCCCACCGGCGCCTCCCAGGTTTGCACTGAATCCCTCCCTCCTGCCCTCCAGCACCAGCAATGCCCATGGCAGGGAGCACAGGGCAGGAGCACCCAGGCCAGGGCTAACACCAGGATCAGGAGCACCTGGCAGAGGCAGGAGGAATCGCCCATTCCAGGGGCTGCAAGGGCTGCAAGGGGAGCACCAATGTCCCCTCTCAGTCCTAGGGCTACAGACCAGGGAGGAGATGCCTCAACTGCCTCAGCTGAATTGCTTCCCTCAGCCCTTGGCCCAGGAAGTCTCCGGCTGGAGCACAACCTCTAGAGGAGAGTTTCCACAAGGAAGAGAAAAGAAAGGAACTGTTTCTTCCCTTTCTCTCATCCGTGCCCTGTGTGCTCATTTTCTTGTCATCTCTTAGCAAAACCAACAAAAAAGCATCTGCACTGAGGTGTTTCCCAGGGTCGGTTCCTAAATAAGGCCAAAGGAAGGTTTTCTGCCACGGAAAAAGTGACAAATGTGGGATTTGTTCAGACAGTTGAAAACATGACAATTTCTAAGCACTGGAAATCCAAAGACTATAAAAACCGGAGTTTGCAGTTGTAATGGTCCCTTGTCCTCCCTCTTCCCACTGCTGATTTGTCACATCCCAACTTCGGAGGAGCAGATTATGGAAAGAAGACCTGCAGGGAGTGTTGGAGGCCTAATCCCAGAGACTGGAAGAAAGAGTGAAATCAAGAAAAGATTTCCAGTTGTTTTCTTATCATATTGACCACAAATAGCTCTATAGTCCATATGCAATATCCAGATGAAGAAGCACGTTCCTGGTTTTATTTCCAAATTGCAGTACTTTGGAACATCTTTCTGGATGAGAACAAACCACAGGCCAATAATTGACCCACTTTGGTTCCCAAATCAGAAATCATTCAACTTCTACCAAGATGTCTTCCTCTGCAGGTGTCCCAGATTGCAAGGCAAAATGGATTTTATTTGCCATCTCTATGGCAGTTTTCCTTATCTCTTCCACAACCACTCCTCCCTCCAGGGGTGAAGGCATCTGCTGATAACAGCCTATTGAATGTCACTGCATGGCTGATAAGAATTACAGCATCCCATTGGGAGATTCTCTGCCCAGAGGGAAGAGCCAAGCATTCCTAACTGGATAGAATCTGGAGATTCTGGAATAGCAGCACAACTTCTCCACTGGATTTCCCAGTGGAATAGCAGCTGCCTGTTCCTCCACTGGATCCTCAGAGAAAGACTATGCCCTTTTCTACGGGAGCCCCTGCACCAACAGAACCACACCTGCCACTCCAGGAGGACTGCAGCCACATTTCCAATTGGATTGCTACCAACAGCCTGACCAACAGGGTGTCAGGTAGTGTTCTGACTCTGTCAGTGTTGTTTGACTGTACTGCATTGTTGATTTTATCCTTTTATTTTCTTCCCTATTAAATAACTGTTATTTCTGGCTCCTATACTTTTTATTTTTTGCCTGAGAGCCCCTTAATTTAAAATTATAGCAATTCAGAGGGGGAGGGTTCACATTCTCCATTTCATGGGAGGCTCCTGCCTTCCTTAGCAGGCACCTGTCTTTCAAACCAAGACAGCAGGACAGAAGGCACTTTGATTCCTTATGTCCCAAGTTTCTCCTGAGTTCATGACTCATGACTTCAGATGAACTGGAATGGTCCTGACTGCACAAAAGCAGCCACAATGAGCAGGATCAAATGCCCAGGTCACCATTAATTGCACTCGATCCACGCCTTGCACAGCCCAGCAGCAATTCCTACCTGTGCCCCCAGCTCTGGCTCAGCCAGAGGGGCATCGCTCTGGTGTGTGCGGGACCAGCTCCTGCAGGACACAGCGCTGGGAGCCGCTCTGTGTCCCACAGCTTCGGCATCTCAGGCACCGCTCCACAGCTGTGGGGCTGTGTCACCACTGTTCCATGGCTGTAGCTCCTGTGCCACCACTGTTCCACGGCTGCAGTTCCTGTGCCACCACTGTTCCATGGCTGTAGTTCCTGTGTAACCACTGTTCCATGGCTGTAGTTCCTGTGCCACCACTGTTCCATGGCTGTAGCTCCTGTGCCACCACAGTTTCATGGCTGTAGTTCCTGTGCCACCACTGTTCCTCCTTTTCCATGCTCACTCCACTGCTGTTCAAAAGCTGTGTGGTGCAGTTTCAGCACGGTTCCTCAGCTCCTCCACCACTGCTCCACTGCTGCTCCAACACTGCTCATCTACCACTGTTCCACTGCTCCTTCTCTGCTCCTCCCCTGCTCCCCTGTTCTTCCACAGCTGCTGCTTCTGTTTTAGTTCTGCTGCCACAGCTGCAGTGTCACAGAGAGGGGAACGTTCGGGCAGCAACCACTGTGGTGTCACAGAAACCGGGACAACGGGACTGCCACAGCTGTGGTGTCACAGAGAGGGGAACACTGGGGCTGCCACAGCTCAGGTGTCATGGAGAGGGGAATGTTGGGGTGGCTGCTGCTGTAGTGTCATAGAAGGGACAACTGGGGCTGCCACCACTGAGGCGTCACAGAGAGAGGAACGTTGTGGCTGCCACCACAATGGTATCATACACATGAGAATGCTGGGGGCTGGGGGCTGCCTCTGCTGTGGAGTCATAGAGAGGAGAATGTTGGGGCTGCCAAAGCTGTGGTGTCACAGACAGGGAACTCTGGGCCTTCCACTGCTCTGGTGTCACAGAGAGGGGGACTTGGGGCTGCCACAACTATGATGACACAGAGAGGGAAATGTTGGGGCTTACACTGCTAGAGTTTCACAGACAGGGGAATTCTGGGGCTCCCACTGCTGGGGTATCATAGAGAGAGGAATGTTGGAGCTGCCATCCTTGTGGGCTCAAAGACAGGGTAATCTTGGGGCTGCTGCCCCTGTGGTGTCCTACAGAAGTCAATACTGGAACTGCCAACTCAGTGGTATCACAGAGAGGGGAATGTTGGGGGAGTCACTGCTGTGGTGTCACAGGGGAGCATTTGGGGCTGCCACCCCTGCAGTGTCACTGAGAGGGCAATGTTGGGCTTGCCACTGTGGTGCTGTCATAAAGAGGAGAATGCTGCGGGTGCCACCTCTGTGGTGTGACAGAGAGGGGAACACTGGGCTTGTAATTGCTTTGGTGTCATAGACAGGGGCACATTGGTATTGCCACTGCTGTCATGTCACAGACAGGGGAACTTTGAGGTTGCCACCACTGGGGTGTCACTGACAGGGGAATGCTCGGTCTTGAACATCTGTGTTATCTTAGAGATGGGAACGTTGGTGTTGCCACCACTGTTGTGTCACAGACATGGAAGCACTGCCAAACCTCCCCTGGTGCTGTGCCCACTCCAGTGCTGCTCCTCTGTGACACTGTACTGCCTCCTGGGGACATTGTCACACTGCAGTGTCTCCTGGGGACATTGTCACACTGTGAAGACTCATGGGACTGTAGGGGCCCTGTGACACTCCAGGGTCTTGTAGAATCCATGGAAGCAAGAGGAGACTGTGAAACTCTGGGACTTCATGGAACCATCCATTGTGATACCTCAGGGCCTCATGCTTTCCAGGAATCCTTGTGACACTGCAGAACTAAATGGAACAAAGGGGACATTGTCACACTGTGGAGTTCATGGAACTGAGGAGATGCTCTGAGACTCTGGTGCCTAAAGATGCTCAGGAACCATTGTGAAGCTGTCGCTTGTGGAACCAAAGGGACATGGTAGCACTGTGGAGTCTCAAGGAATCCAGAGGCCCTTGTGACTCAGTGAGGCCAGTTGGAACCAACAATCCATTGGGATCCCCCAGAACCTTGTTGTGTCCCGGGATTCTTGTGACATTGTGGGGCCTCATGGAACCAAAGGGACACTGGGACACTGTGTGATCGCAGGGAACCAAGGGGACTCAGAGACACTGTGGGGCCTCCTGGCTCTCAGTAACTTCAGACACTTGTGTCCATCTACAAGGGGGCAAAAGTCAGCAGCCTGAGCCTGTTGATCCAGAATATTCCTATCTCCATGGAGGGTGTTCCTGCCAGCTGTGGTGTTTGTGTTCTCTCTGCTCTCTGGGGGAATTGCATCCTACAAGAGACACTGACCACTCCAGTAGCTGACACCACAGGGCCTCCTGTGGGGTGGGGGCAGAGGCATCTTTCACTCCATTATGTTGCTCAGAGCCCATCCGAGCTGGAATATTTCCAAGGATGGGGAATTCACTGGCTCTCCACCAAGGCTAACGGAGAAAGCAGGGCACTGGGGGAGGCAGCAGGGAGAGCAGACGCTGTGCTGGATGAGCAAGGGAAGAGGATGAGTGCAGAAGGCACAGCCCACCAAGAGGCCACCAGGCAGAGCCGTGGAGCCTCCCCAGGTGAGAGTGACCTGCCCAGGGAGTGCCCTGCTGCCCTCAGGACTGTGCTGCCACCCTTGGCAGAGGTGTTTTCCCAGCAGAATGTCCCCTGGTCACCCGGGGCCGTGCCGCTGCCCCCGGCGGGAGGGCGCCGTCAGCTGAGTGTGCCGTCCCTGGAGTCAGTGGTGGAGGAGCCCGGAGCAGCCTGGTTGTGTTAAATGAGCACCCTGCTGTCGGATTTTGGTGCTGTCTAGATGGTCTGGGAAAAGCCCAAAGATGGCCTTGGGCCCCCGGGGTTCGAAAGGACGAGAGGAAGCTTCAGAATTGTTCTCGGTCTCGGTGTTTATTAATTGCTTATCTAAAAGATTTTCTCTTGGCCTGACAGAGTTCTGCTCAGCAGTCAGCCATGGGCACACACTGAGAGCCCCTGGGGCGGCCACCTATCTTTATACCCGGAGTTACGTATACAATATTTATCATTTTTCTCCAATACCCTCTACCCTTATTAACCAGTGTTCCTCTAGTAAGGTCCAATCCTGGAGTGCCAACTCCACCACAGAAGATGGAGGCCTAGAGGAAGAAGAAGAAGGAGAAGGGCACGCCCCAATTCCTCCATCTTACCTCTCTAGACCCCCCTGTAGAGGGATCTTAAACCCTGTATCTCACACTCCAATTAACTTGTCCCTTCACCACTCACCCCAGTGAAATCCTCCCATCCTCATACTGATGTCATCTCCCATGTGGGATCAAAGTCCAGCCACCAGACATTTCTGGCAACATTCCAGGACTCCCGAGCCCCCCAGTTCTGAGAGACTGAGATCCCACATCTCCCCCTTCTGTTTGCACCAAAAGACCTTTTTCGCTTTTATGTGAAAACCCCCCAAAGTCCTTAGTTTCTTTTTATTTCTCTTCTGGGTCGTTTTTCGCAGTCTGAGTCTCGACTTCTTTCTGAGTACTCGTCTCTTTGTTTCTCGGATCAGCATTCTTGTGTTCTCGCGTTCGGAATGGCTTCACGTGCCGTGCCGACACCCACTTCAGAGCTCGATCTGTGGAGATACAAGCGAAACCCTTTCCCCAAGTGATTAGTTTGAAAGGACCCTCTATTTGTCCGGTCTCTGGGTTTCTGATCAAAACTAAAGGATTTTCCCTTAGCTTTGCCTGTGTGTTGTTTAGAAAATGTCTCACGATCGGTGGATCAGGTTCCGAGGATGAGCTATTTAGGAAATTCAGCACATACAGTGCCTTATTTAATTTCATGTGAGGTGTTGCCTCTGGCTCACCCCTTCTCTGTCTGTCCAGAAGGGATTTTAGGGTGTGATGTGTTCTCTCAATGATTGCCTGACCTGTGGGTGAATGCGGAATACCAAACGTGTGTCTGACACCCCATCTTTTCAGGAATCTGTCAAGCACCCTGCCTGTGTATGTTGGACCATTATCTGTTTTTATCTCCTGAGGCACACCTAATGCTGCAAATGTCTGCAGAAAGTGTCGGCAAGCATGGTCTGCTGTTTCCCCAGCATTGGCTGAAGCAAAGACTGCACCTGAGAATGTATCTACAGAAACATGAACATTTTTGAGCCTCCCAAAAGATGGGTATTTTGTGACATCAGCTTGCCACAACTGAAGACTTTGCAGCCCCCGCGGATTGATGGCCCCGGTAGAAGAAGGTGGCTGCACAAGCTGACAGTCTGGACAAGCACTAATGATCTCCCTCGCCTGACTCTTTGTGAGATGAAAGGACTCCATTAGTGCTTGCGCATTCTGATGAAAGAACGCATGACTTAACCTTGCCTGCTCAAAAATGTCCGGCAGTGTTTGCAAAATGGGCATTGTCAACCTGTCCGCCCGAGCATTCCCCTCCGCTAAAAACCCCGGAAGTGTTGTGTGCGCTCTAATGTGTGTGATAAAATACTCTCTTTCCCTGCTCTCTAGCAGTGTTTTCAAACTTGTCAGGTATGAGTATAAAACCTCATTACTGACTTCTTTCAAGAGCGAACCCTCCAATCTCTTGACCACACCCGCAACATATGCGGAATCTGTCACCAGATTGAGAGGCTGTTTGAACAACTGAAATGCTCGGACAACGGCTGCCAACTTCACAATTTGTGGAGAGCCCTGAACCATCCTCACGTCTGATTCCCAATCCCCTGTCGTTGAGTCTCTCCACGTGATCACTGACTTGTGTGTCTTCCCCGAGCCATCCGTGAACACGGTGATCCCGTCCAAAGGTTCTTCACTTATCTGTGGTTTTGCTCTATAGCATATTTGCGATTGCAGTATTCTGTGTTGGGGAAAGTGGATTGTGCAAGCTCCTGGGAATGCTAACAATGCGATTAACAGGTCTTTCGATTGTTGCATTGCCCAATCGAAGTAGTCTCGTTTCAGAGGTAACCTGATGACTGAGAATTCTCTTCCTGCCATTGTCAGCAGCCTTGTTCTCGCCTTTATGATGATTTGTGCTGCCATCTCCAGATCTGTGAGAATCGTTTTCGCGGGCCTGTGCGGTAGGAAAATCCACTCTATGATTATCAAAGAGTCCTTTTGTGATTCATCCCATTGGAAGATCAAACCATGGAACTGCGTTTTCTTCCCCAGCACTGCCAACTGAAAAGGCAACGATGGAACAAATCGATGTGCCTGCCTTTTCTGTATCGCGTCCGAGATTTTCTCCAACTCTTTTCTTGCTTCTGGTGTGAGTGTCCTGGGAGAACGAATGTCTGTGTCTCCTCTCAAGAGATCAAGCAGTGCTGGAATGTCACTATTTGTGATTCCCAAAACTGGTCTCATCCAGTTGATTTCTCCCAAAAGCTGTTGCAAATCATGCAAATTGTTGACCTTTGTGCTGATCTCCACCTTTTGAGGCTTCTTTGTTTTCTCTGAGATTTTCCACCCTAGATATTTCCAAGGTGCAACCTCTTGAATCTTTGAAATGCTGATTTCCAGACCTGCCTTTTGCACCTCTGCGATCACACAGTCACGAGCTTCTTGCAGCTCCTGTCGTGTTGATGCTGCAATGAGCAAATCATCCATGTAATGAATGATCTTCACCTTCGGAAATTTCTTCCGTGCTGGTGCCAAAGCTCGCGCCACGTACCATTGACAGATCGTCGGAGAATTTTTCAGGCCTTGTGGAAGACAGACCCAATGGTACCGCTGCAGAGGCGTTTCCCTGTTGATACTTGGGACTGAAAAGGCAAATCTCGGAGCATCATCTGGATGGAGTGGGATACTGAAAAAGCAATCCTTGAGGTCAATGACCACAAGCTGCCAATCTCTGGGAATCATCGAGACAGATGGAAGTCCCAATTGAAGTGGCCCCATGTCTTCTATGACTTCGTTGATCTTCCTGAGGTCGTGTAACAACCTCCATTTGCCCGACAGCTTTTTCTTGATGACAAACACCGGAGAATTCCAAGGGCTGTCTGTTGGCTTGATGTGTCCCTTCTGCAATTGTTCTTGGACCAGGTCTTTCAAAGCACTCAATTTTTTCCGCTCAAGGGGCCACTGATCCACCCAAACTGGATCATCTGTTTTCCATGTCAGCTTCAGTGTGGCGAGTGCTGCAGTGACCCCTATTAAAAATCCATTTCGATCTTCGCGCCCCATTGTGCCAAAAGGTCCCGACCCCAGACTGTGATCGGCTTTTGAACGACAAAAGGACGAATGATCGCCGTCTTATCTCCTGGTCCCGTGACAACGACGGAATTCTCACTTTGCAGACACAGAGATGCTCCCCCGATGCCTGAGAGAGAGCCCAATGGCGCGACCAAGCTCCAATTGCGTGGCCAAAAGATGTACGATATTACTGTTACATCCGCCCCTGTGTCGAGCATACCTCTGATCGATATTGTCCTGTCCCCACATGTCAATTGGCACGCGAGCGTGGGTCGGTCTCGACCTATGTGCTTCACCCATGTTGTATGTACTTCAACATGCTCTTTCATAGGGAGACCTTCTTCGTCGAAGATTGACATGACCTCTCCAACTGCGTGTGGCGGCAATGCAAAGGCTCTCGCAACCACAGTATTTTCCGGTACAGTCAATGGTGGACGAAGCGCTCTTGCCAAAACTGTTAACTCTGTATTTTTGTCTGCTGAGACAACTGTTGGATAGACAATGAGCCCAAGAATACTGCACTTATCTTGTCCAATTATCAAGAAATCTTGTTTCTTGTATGAGTCCCCGCGGATACCTGTTGGTATCTCCGCATGACTTTCATCTAGAAAGCATACTAGTTTTGAAGCTGCCAATGCACACTGTGCCCCTGGTGGGAGGAGGTCTGGGTCACTGTGGAATCGACTGAGGGTTTTGCTGAGGGCATCTGCTTGTCGCTCACTGATGACTGCCCTGTCTGTTCTTGTGACACCGCCAGTACTTGTGTCGGAGCGCGCTGGGGATTTCTCGCGCTCAATTTCCCGTTTCCCGGATGCGGCAACGGATTTCCTTCCACATCTGTCCGGGAATAACATTCTTTCACAGAGTGTCTTCCTCTTCCGCACCGTGCGCAAATTGGTCTTTCCGCTCTCTGGGCTGGCGTTGGTATATGTGTCCGTGGGCAATTCCTTTTCATGTGCCCAGATTCCCCACATCTGTAGCACTGTCCTCCTTGGGGTCTGTTCTTTTTCTGCATTGCCGCAAGAACTTTGTTGGCATTTTCGTCCTGTTGATAGAGTAATTTCTCGAACATCTTCTCCAATGTCTTGTCCTCTGATTGCCCTTCTGAGCGTCCCTTTAGCTGTTTCTCCCATTCCTCTTTTAATTCATTCTTTACAATCGCTGCGACGTGCTGAGGCGTCCCCACCTTGCTGCATGCCTCCACCATCTCTGCCAAGGATGGCCGTCCTGGCATGGTGCTAATCACCCGTTGACAATCCGGGTTGGCATTGCCGAAAGCTAAATTCTCCAAGAGAGGCCTCTTCACTTCTTCTGTTGTCACCTGTCGATCCACGGCTTGCGTGAGTCGGTCGATGAATGACATGAATGGCTCTGTGGGACCTTGCCTGATGCAAGAGAACGGGACATCCGGAGCTCCTGTCGGCGTAATTTGCATGATTGCCAATCGCGCTGCTTCTTTGATGTCGCTTAACACTCTTCGTGGAAGCCGCGCTGCTTGTTCCCCTGGATTGTCATCTGGAGGATCCCCTGCTAATTGCCCTTCTGTGAGGTTCGCATTCGGCCCACCTTGGTATCTGTTCCGCAACTCAGCAAGATATTTTCTCCACCTTTTTTCCCAGATAAGACTCTGTGTGTCAGTGAGGATCATTGCCACAATACTTCGAATGTCATATGGTGTGAGATCATACATAGAGAATGTCCCTCTTAATAGCTGTTTGAAGTATTGTGAGTTCAGCCCAAAAGTCTGAGCTGCCTTCCCTAAGTCTTTGAGTGTCTCATGACCCATCCTTTCCCACCTTGGATTCTGTCCCTGGGCATCATATGTCACTGGCATTGTCAAATCCCCTGATCCCGGGAATAAATGCTTTTCCTTTTCCAATGCTTTTCTGATTTGCCTCCAATCCATTGTCTTCACCGGCTCTTGAAACCCCTCTTCATCAGATTCCATTGGGATTTGCATGAATAATGGTGTTGTAGATGTCATCGGTGATTCATGGTGTCTCATTTTTCGCCTTGAGGTTTTTGGCCTTGCTCCTAAATCCGAAAAGGAAACTCGAGGATCCTGTTGATATTTCTTCTTTACTGTATCGAATGAATGCAAGAAGCTTTTTGCTGCTTCTGCTGCTGATAGCATCCATGTTGGGACACCTTCCGACGCTGTGATCCTTATGACATCTTCCCCTTGTAGCTGTTCTTCATCTGAGCTTTCATCATCTTCATGAAACCCCGAAGTGGATGGATAATCCCTTTGTCGTGTTAACATTGTCTTCTTCGAGGTGCTTTTCTTTTTATATATTGTTGGAAAAAATTGCTGCATTGTTGCAGTCTCGCCACGAGATGGCGCTGTGGCTCCGCCGAGCCGACCCGGCATGTCGTGCACTTCTGCCCTCCTGCCACTAGGTGGCGCTGTCACCGGCCTCCCTGGCTCGGATGATGGAGCAAGCTCGACTGCCCCACTTCCTCTTCCTGCTCGGCGTCTCCCGTGAAGGGAAGGGACTGGGACTCCGAGGGTCTGAACCAAAGGCACCAGATCTGGAGACGGTGTGGAGCCCCGGGACGTAGAATCCCTAACACGGCCCCTCCTCACCCGCGACGTCACAGGGGACCGGGCTCGGGTCCGTCCGCGTCCTACTTTCTGCGCATGCGTACTCTCCGAGCTGCTCCCTGTGTCCCCCAAGCTGACGTCATCGTCTCCCCCCTGTACCACCTCCGAGGTTCCCGCCCCTCGGTCTGTCCCAGAGTCCAACCCCTCCTCCTCTGACGTTGTGTTCACTTCTCCCGCCGGCACTCCGGCTCTCCCCGCGATTCAAGCTGACCGTCGCACCGGGTCTGACGTCACAACCGCGCGCCTCCTGCGTCTCACCGCGGCGGCCCTCTGAGCCTGCACATTTTCCCTCAGCCCGCCTTCCGCGTTCGCCGCTCCCGCGCCCGTGTGTGAGTCTACACCCCGGTTTTTCCGAGTTTCGCCCTCCGCACGCGTCTCCTCATCTTCACCCGCGCTGCCCGCGTTTGCCGCCGCCGCCGCGTCGCCGTTTTCGCTGCGAACAGGCCCCCCCCCGATCCCTTATCTTCCTGCTCCCCCCCTTCCGCTCCTGACTCCTCCACACTCTCTGGAGTTTCAGGACGCCCTTGGGGTTTGTTGCATTTTTTGATCCGGGGTTTTAATATTTTTTCCTGCTCTCTTTTTTCGAGAGCCCTTTCCCCCTGGCTTTTTAAAGCCAGAGCAATTTTTTTCCTGGAGCTTTGCCGCTCCGCCCCCTTCTCTGAGGGTACCGCAGCTTCTCGCTGCTTTTCCAGTCTTTTAGACTGCACTGAAATACCTTGTAACATGATTCTTGCCGGCGAGAGTAGCTTTAACGCTGTCTCATCTTTTTTTGTTGCTAAAATATATAAATGCCTATTAATTTCTTGCCAAAACCCCACTTTGAACAACAGATATGTCTCTGCAAGTGGATAATTAAGCCTTGCCCATAATAACAGCTGTTTTAATTCTTTCTTTGGGATCCCTTCTGTATATAATTCTGCTACACTTTGTAAGGTGGATAAGATTTCCCGTTGTTCCTGGGAGAGTGTGGCCCCCATGATATTATTTTGGCCTTCTTACCGAATCTGTCGTCAGAGTGGTCTGGAGGCTCTTGTTCTCCGTCCAGCAGATTACAAGAGATGGATCCAGAGGCGCCTTTCTGGTCCCAGTCCAGGCCGCTCTGCTACGAACTGTCTTTGGCAGAAGCTGAGAGATGGGATTCTCAGTGACTGCTGATTTTTGCAGGTCCTCCTGGCAGGTTTTTTCTTTTTCTTCTTTCTTTCTTCAGGCTTCTCTCCTCTGGAGTTGTCAGTGCTGTCCTCTTGGCTCTTCAGCTCTTCAGGGCTTTTCCCCCCCCCGAAAGGTTTGGTGGGAGATAGCCCGCACAGCGGACGCCAGTTGTCGGATTTTGGTGCTGTCTAGATGGTCTGGGAAAAGCCCAAAGATGGCCTTGGGCCCCCGGGGTTCGAAAGGACGAGAGGAAGCTTCAGAATTGTTCTCGGTCTCGGTGTTTATTAATTGCTTATCTAAAAGATTTTCTCTTGGCCTGACAGAGTTCTGCTCAGCAGTCAGCCATGGGCACACACTGAGAGCCCCTGGGGCGGCCACCTATCTTTATACCCGGAGTTACGTATACAATATTTATCATTTTTCTCCAATACCCTCTACCCTTATTAACCAGTGTTCCTCTAGTAAGGTCCAATCCTGGAGTGCCAACTCCACCACAGAAGATGGAGGCCTAGAGGAAGAAGAAGAAGGAGAAGGGCACGCCCCAATTCCTCCATCTTACCTCTCTAGACCCCCCTGTAGAGGGATCTTAAACCCTGTATCTCACACTCCAATTAACTTGTCCCTTCACCACTCACCCCAGTGAAATCCTCCCATCCTCATACTGATGTCATCTCCCATGTGGGATCAAAGTCCAGCCACCAGACATTTCTGGCAACATTCCAGGACTCCCGAGCCCCCCAGTTCTGAGAGACTGAGATCCCACACCCTGCAGCCCCTCCGTGCCCTGCCGTGGCTGCCAAGACTCCTGAAAGGACTGGCTGCTGTGCGGCTGTGCCCTCTGCTGCCCACTAAGAGATGTCTGAGTGCTCAGCCTCATTCCTGTGCCTGAAGGCAGATCAGTTGATAGAGCAACTGGGAGATGGGGGTTCACTATCCAATAGAGTGGCCATTAGCCACCCTGGGGGTGGGCGCCAGAAGAGAGAGCCCCCCTCAGGGTTTGCCCCCCCGCCTCACGGGGTAAGTGAAAAAACAATCAGAGTAGTGGTATTTCACCAACGGCCGGGACGCCAGCGGGCGGGTCACCCCGCACTGCCGAGCGCATGCCCGGCCTCCCACTTATTCTACACCTCTCATGTCTCTTCACAGTGCCAGACTAGAGTCAAGCTCAACAGGGTCTTCTTTCCCCACTGATTCTGCCAAGCCCGTTCCCTTTGCTGTGGTTTCGCTGGATAGTAGGTAGGGACAGTGGGAATCCATTCATCCATTCATGCACGTCACTAATTAGATGACGAGGCATTTGGCTATTTTTCAAGCACATATAAATAATATATGTTCCTTTTCCGGGTTAAATAAAGGTGGCCCGTCCACCTTGGACAAATCCGGTAAATTGTTTCAAATACAGTAAATTGGTCTGAATCGGGTGGTAATTGATGCATTATGAATTAAAGTCTTTGTCCCTACTCACTAGGAGCTACCTAACTGGCTTGTGGCTTCCTTACGAACCTAGCTACTCTCTAGTTTATTAAAATGTAAAAGTGATACATAAAAAAAAAAATTGCATACAAAAATCAACATATTAAAACAGCAATAAAAATCTACAAAACATTACAAAGTACAAAAAATGCAAAAATTCACTACCCTGAATCATGTAATCTTCTGGCCCTACTGGTGAACATATGTACAATCTCCACAGACGATAGGAGTGCTTCTGTGGATAAAGTCTTTGCAACCATTGCTTGCCTCGATTTGGAGAGGCCAAGTGTACTCAAAAGTTCAAAGTTCCCCTTGTACCATTTCCCCCGCGCTCCAAGGGGAAAGCCCATAGAAACAACGTCCTTTGCGTTGGTGAGGCTTTGCACCTTGGTTTCCAAATGTTTGCACTTGTTTACTTTCTCTGCAGCCACTTCTTCCAGAGATGTTCTGGAGGCTTCGTATCGTACTGTCACTTTCACGATGAATGCACGTCCGTCCTTAACAGATATCAGATCTGGTTTGTACAGCTTCTTGATGGTTTCCTTTATGGGTGGTTCTTTGAACACTACCCAGTCCTTCTTCTTCGCCTCCTCAATAAGCCTTTCACAGATATGATTGTGCCTCTTGATTTGAGCGTCCTGAATCACTGGGCAGTAGCCGAGGATTAGGGCGCAGGTTTCGTTGTCCGCATCACAGTGCCTACAGGCCTTGATGTAATTTTCCTCTCTACCCCAGGAGAGAAATTCTCTTGTGGGGTAGAAGTTGGCCCTAAGTTGTAGTGTAGTGAGCAGTTTCCTGTGAGGAATGCATCTATAGTATTGGAGCCAATCACTACTAAATTTATCACCTTCAAAGCTTTTAATTCCACGGCCTTGGGATACTAATTTGGTCCATTTCTTGAATTCTTTTCTCCGTCAATCACAAGGTTTAGGAAATTTAGTTTTAAGGGTCAGTGCTTCCCACTCCGAGGTTGTGTCTGCACTGTTGGGTGGTTCATTCGCCGGTAGTGCTTCCCAAATTGAGGTTATCTTCTTGCTTTCCCCTCCAGCTTGAATCCACAATTTCTTATACAGTTGTTCCATTTGATCTTTCTCTAGGAACTCCTTCATTGTTTCATCCGAGGACTGTGCAATCCAGTGCAGTCTCCGGGCCTGTACACTGGGGATCAGTCCCGCCAACTTGGTGACGCCCAAACCGCCGTCCTTCGTGCTCGAGTACAAGATGGCACTGCAGGTGCACAGAGGTGGTTGCAGCCAGTCCTTGACCGCTGTTCAGATCTTCTGGTCAAGGGCTTCAAGGGCCCCTGTTTCATTTGTGAATGGTCAGCCAGGTAGGTCAGTCGAGGGATGGTGTATGTTTGGAGGATATCAAGTATTTGCAGAGGTTTAAGTGGAGCTTGATCAATTCATTCAAGCCAGAATTCTAGTTTTGTGGGGAGGTTGGCTTTTGCTATCCCAGTCCAGGGGTCAAAGTGTAGGCCAAGGTATTTCTTATATTCCCTGGGGTTGATCATGTTCAGGGGTGCGCTGTTGATGGTCCATGCAGCGCAGTTATTGAAGGTGTAAGAGTCTTTTGTGGGCTTGATGTAGAAGCCGTGGCACTTTTCCCCTTGTGTTTTGAGACCGGTGAAATCGCAGAAGGTCTCTAATATCTTGATATTTGTTTTCATGTTTTCCCAGGAGTCGCTCAACAAGACCAGATCGTCAGCGAATGCCACTGCTGTTATACTACTCTGTCCTCTGTGGAATCCTTTACCACTCTCTTCCAGCTTGCACAACAGGGGGTCCATTGCCAGGTTAAATAAAAGGGGTGACAGCGGGTCACCCTGCTTTACTCCAACCCGGATCTGGATTTTGTCTGTGTGTGTGTTCATTTTTGTGGTGACATACATATTGATGTCTTTGTACATATTGTTCATCAGGCCAATGATGTGGGGATCCACTCCCCTCAGCTGCAAAGCATGTATGATGTGATGGTGGCTTATGGTGTCAAAAGCCTTGGCGATGTCCACAAATACAACACCCAGTGGTCTGTGTTCACTTTAGGCAGTCTGAAGTATAGTTTGCAGAAGTTTCAGGTTTTCAGAGCATCCTGCTGCTCTAATAAAGCCTCTTTGCCTTGGGTTGAGGGGGCACGCTTTGCTCAGCCTTGCTTTTACAATCCTGGAGAACAGTCTCAACAAGATGGAATTGATTGTGATAGGCCTCCAGTTATTAATGTCCTTTAAATGTTCCGGTTTTGTAGATTTGGGAATCAAAACAGTTCTGCACCCCCTCACCATGTCTGGGATCTCCCCAGATGTTAAGCATAAGTTGAAGAGCTCAGCCGTCCGGGAATACCTGGGATCCATGTTTTTGATGTCCCCAAGAGTAACCCTATCTGGACCTGGAGTCGAGCCCTTGCTCATTTCCTGCACATTTCAATTTCTTTGGCCGTGATTAAGCCTCTGAAGGTGCTGTTGTCTGCCTTCCCATTAATTTCAAAGTCCCTGATGCCAGCAAAAGTACCAGGTGTTTCCCATATGGCTTTAAATACCGAGTAAATTTCACTGGATGATATATCCCAGGACAAACACTCTACGTCATCCAAAATAATTTTTGCTAGTTTCCCCCTGTCAAGATGGAATAAATGCTGAAAGCAAAGGTAATTACCTTTTTTGATCGCTCTGTCCTTCATCCACTTCTGAAATGGCTTTCTTGGTTGCTTCTCCCGGGTCTCCTTCCCATTTTACCACGTGTAGCAGTTCTTATCTGGCTTATTGATTCTTGGCATCCAAAGCAGTCCTGCACTGCCTGATTAATCATTGTCAGCATCTCCTGGCCGTCCATCAATTGCTTGAATGCTCTGGGGAAGTGGTTAATTGCTCCAGCTGATAAGCGTTCCTTGACTGTCTTTTGGTAATGAGCCTGCAGCTGCCCCGCCCTCTGCTGGTTTCTGGCGGCAGTTGTCCTTATCAGGGTGTCGTCTTAATTTATCCATTGTTTTCTCTCTGGCAGCTGGCCTCCCTGGTGGATGGTTCTCCCCAGGTCCATTGTCCACGGTTCTTGCCTGGGATTGCTGACTCAACCCAGGTTCCATTCCCATGCCTTCAGCTGCTCTCCTGGTGTGATGACTCACCTCAGGTCCTCTGTCAGCTCCATCTGTTGGTTTCCTAGGCAGCAATCTTCTTTTGTAACTAATTTGCTTAGCTGTTTTTGTTGTTATGTGTTCGGCGATAGGTGTATTAATGTTTTTGTTTCCCTCGAACTGTGCCTCCAGTCTTATCAGCAGTTCTTCCTCCTCTTTTGTCCAGCATCTTTTGTGGGCTCCTGGATTTGATGTTTCTTTCAGTTGGGAAGCAATGATCCTTTCTTGGTTTCTTATCAATGGGTGTGCCAATCTTTTGTGTTGTCCCAGGCCAATTTTGGTTCTGAAGTCTCTGACTCATACTTCACATATCCACTCTCCAGCTGGAACCCTTTCAGTTTCTGGACCTCTGCATTTTGCAAAATGACAAATAACACTATGATAGTTAATATTTTCCTTTACACACTTGGCACACCGAAAGCAAACCCTCCTTTTCCAGTGTGACTCCTTTAGCTGTTCAATCAGGCTTAACACAGAGTTTACCCGGGTACCACACAACAGGGACAAGGTGGATTTTTGTCAGGAACAGTCACCTTCACCACGTTATCCGGTGAGTGCCCTCTGTGTTTCCCAGGCACTAGAGGCAATGCCTCTGGTGTGCCTTCACTCACCTTTTTGCCGCTTCCCTCACCAAGCACAAACGGTTCAGTGTCTCGTGGGAGGCTAGGATCTGAGTCTGAGTGCCCACCGATACCCTGGACAGGCGTACTGGCAGCCCCCAGACCACCCACCCCCGCCCCCCTAAGGACAAAATCCGGATTTTGAGCCATCGAATTGGGGCCACATTTACGGCGAGAACGGAGTGGGTGGTCACTCCACTCCGGTGCTCTTTGCCCCGTCTGCAACCGGGGAGCCAGGTTTCAAGCAATAAGCCAGGCGGCCTTTACCAAGGAATTTGTTTCACCGAATTTGGTAGGAGTTCATTGGTGACTTGGTTTGGAAAGACAGGAGTCTGCTAAGGAAGGCAAGAGCTTCCCCTGAAATGGAGAATGTAAACCCTCCCCACTACTCCGAATTGCTATCAATTTTAAATTAAGGGGCTCTCAGGCAAAAATATGGGAGCAGGAAATACAAGTTCTTTAAGGGGAAAAAAAAAAAAAAAGATAAAATAAACAATGCAGTACACTAGAACAACACTGACAGAGTCAGAACCCAACCTGACGCCCTGTGGGTCAGGGTGTTGGTGGCAGTCCAATTGGAAATGTGGCTGACGCCCTCCTGAAGCGTCAGATGTGGTTCTGCTGGAGCGGGGGGGATCTGTAGAGAAGGATGTGTTCTTCCTCTGAAGACCCAGTGGTAGAAGAGACAGCTGCTGTTCCTCTGGGGAATCCCGTGGAGAAAGCCGTGCCGGTGTCTCAAAAACCTCTGGATTATATCTGGGTAGCAATGCTTGGCTCCTCCCTCTGGGCGGAACATCTCACAATGGGATGTTATAGTTCTTATCAGTCATGCAGTGACATTCAATAGTCTGTTATCAGCAGATGTCCCCTCCCGAGGGAGGTGTGAATGTGGTCACTCAAAGAGAGAGATAAGGCAAACTGCCCACTTGACAAAGGTAATCTGCCATACAGATGGTAATGGAAAACATCTTGCATTGCAATCTTCAACACCAGCGCACACCAGATCTTGGAAGGGAATGTGCTGACACTGAGAACTTGTCAAATGTTAACTTTCTGCGCCAGCAAACTGCTGGAATTATGCTGTGCAGGCATCTGAAAAATTCCAGATCTGGGCACTGGTGGTGTCAGCAAACACAAGATTGGGCTGGTGTAGGCACCAGGTATTTGCCTGGTTTGGCTTTCTTTGCCAGCAAATTGCTGCACTTGGGCTGTGGTGGCACAGGGAAATGTCCAGATCTGGGCATGGGCAGTGCCATCAAATACCAGGTCTGGGTGGTGACAGACTTGGCACCAGGAAATTGCTGTGTTTTGTCTTCTTTTTCCAAAAAATTGCTGCTCCCCTATTGGTGCATCCTGTGTCACCCCACCTTATCTCCAGCCCTGGCTCCCTTCTCCATTGGATCATTTGTACCCTGACCCCTCCTGCCTTCCTCCAGTTATATACCCTGGCCCCAGTCCTGCTCCTGGCTCTTCGCCTCTGGTTCCCTTCAGCAGATGTTGTGTTCCTGCTTGCTCCTGTTTCCCTCTGCACCCTCACTTCCCCTGGACCCTTGGATTTTCCCTTAGTAAACCCAGCTGGATCTGCTCTGCGAGGAGTCCTCTCGTCCCTCTGCTGAGGCTTTGATTGCACCATCTGGGCTCAGGGTCTGCTGGGCTGGGGGAGTTGTCAAGGCAGCCCCAAGTGGAGACGCTTTCGGTGCTGCAGGCACCTGACAGCACCTGCCTGGGGAAGCTGCTCTGGCCACCCGCAGCAACCAATTCCTTTTTCCAAGCAGCAGCTCCCAGCGTCCTCCTCCGAAGCCCAGAGATAGAGGGAGCAGCTGCCCTCAGCCCTGTCCTTTACCGCATCCCAATTCTCATGGAATGTCCCCCTCGGAGAGAAACTCCCAGACAAGAGAAGTGCGACCAGATCCCCTCCTCCCCTGAGCTTGATCACTTCTTTTGTTTCTTAAGGATCCAGTCCATCAGAGCGGTGGTATTGCACTGAGAGCTGGGACACCAGCAGGGGATCACCCCACACTGCCCAGTGTGCACCAGGCTCAACAAGGTCTGCTTCCCCCCTGATTCCACCAGGCCTCTTCCCTTGGATGTGGTTTTGCTGGATAGTGGGTCAGGACAGTGAGAATCTCCTTCATCCATTCATTCACCATTTAGGACCCTGCAGACACTTCCTCAATTTCTCTCCAAGGTGACCCCACCCACCAATGATGTCACAGCTCTTGTCCATCTGGTCAAGAATCCCCCATGAGGACACTCTGGTGTCTTCTCCAAGGGCACAAAGCAGCAAAACCCCCTAGGAAAATCTTCCCCCTTGGGCCCTGCGCCTCCTTGGGTGAGTTCCAGAGCAAACAGTCAGGGCAGTGGCCTGAAATGTTTTCCCAGCTGAGTCATAAGACTTCTCTGATGGATCCACATTGTCCCTGGGGAAAGAGATGTGCAGAACCCTTCACTAATGCCCTGGAATGTCAAACAGGAATCACAGCCATAGACAGCTCTTCAGAACCACTTCACCGTGGATTTTCCTTCCTGGAAGCCCAAGATGTCTGAATGTCCTCCTGGTGCCTCAGGCCCTGGGTAAACAGGGCTTGTCAGAGATGCTGGCAGGGCACCAACACCCCTCCTCCTCACAGGGCACCTCTGTTACCCCAATTAGCTCCGAGTGGCTGCCTGGGGACAGGCGCCCACTTCCCCATGTGCCTGGGATGGGCACATCCTGCTCGGGGCCAGTGCTGGCCTGGGCCCAGAGCCAGGGCCATGACCCAGGTGCTCTGAAGGGCTCCGTGGCTGCGGGTGTGACAGGATGAGGGGCAGGGCAGGGCATATTCTCCTCTGGACAGTGCTCTGGGCACGGAGCTTGGTCGGGTTTGGCATCTGCGGGGAAAGGGGTATCGGGTTGTGTGGATGTGGGAATTGTCACTGCTGAGCCATTCCCCAGCCCTCAGCCTTGTCTGCAGGTGATCAGCATTGCCCAGTGCTCCCCAGTGTCTGCAGTGCCTGAGATGCCAATCAGCCATCTGATCACATGTCCCTTGTTCCCCTTGTTCTCCCACGTGTTGGGTTTGTGGCCGGGCTCAGCTCTGGGGTGTCCCCCAGGGAAAGCTCTGGGAGGGGAGGGGCAGCAGGAGATGGGGGATCTGGCACTGGGGGCTGTTGGAGGATGGATTGTGTTGGACTGGGGGTTGTCCCCACAGGGTCCCCAGGTGCCTTTGGCTCCCTGCCTGCCCCCCTTGGCCCCCCAGGTGCCTGGGCCCTTCCAGGGGCAGCTGCCCCGTGCAGGAAGCTGGAGGGATGCCGAGCAAGGGGGCTGGATCTGTGCTACAGGTGGGGGGGGATGGACTCTGTGCCAGGGCTGGGCTTGTGGCCAGGGCTGGGCTTGTGGCCAGGGCTGGGGGCTGTGCCAAGCCGGGCTTTGGCCTGGGGGCTGGCAGGGAGGGTGCGGGGAGGAGTCCCGGCAGGGATAAAGGTGCTCCTCACCTGCTGCAGCCTCAGGCAGCGCTGCCCAGAGCGAGAGGAAGATGAAGGTGGCTGTGCTCAGCGTGGCCCTGCTCTTCTCCATCCTCCTCCATCCACAGGCCAAGGTAAGGCACCAGCAAAACACTGTCCCCACATCCTGCCCTTTCTGGCCTCCCATCCCACCCTTTTGGTCCCTCCTCTGTGTCCCATTCAGGGTCCCCAGCTGCCCTCCCACTGACCATTCCTGAGGCCTTTCCTTTCATGTCCCCCCTCAATCCTTTGTCTTTCTTCCTGGCCACTGCAGAGGGGTCCCCCTGTACAATTCCCTGACTCACCCCCCAATCCCACACCATCTCCCAGTCCTGTTGGTTTTGTCCCCACCTGTCCTCATTCTCCTGTCCCCACCAAGCCCCTCCCTTGCACTCCCATGTCCCTACACCTCAATTCCTTTCTCCTCCCCTGTACCTCACACGCTGCTCCTTCCACACCCCCAGCCCTGTCCCCTGGACTCTCAATGTTTTTGGGTCTCCCCCCACCTCAAACAGATCTTTTTGGAGGCCCTGAATTCCCATCCCTCTGCCTGCACCCTGCTCCCTGCACCCATTTCCCACCCCAGCCCCACAAGGTCCAGTCCGGACCCAGCCTTTGTTCTCCTTTCCAGGCACTCCTGGAAGGAACCCAAGATGATCTGCGGGAGGTGAGTGGGCTGCTGGCATTGGAGGACATCCCCTCAGGGAATTGGGGGGCAGTGCTGTCCCCCCATCCCTTGCTGGCACCGGGGACATCCCAGTGACCAGCGAGGTCTCCTGGTCTCTCTGCAGTTGGATTTAGACAATGTCGCGGTCCTGGAGACACCTCTGGTGGGTACCATGAGTTCTGCCGGTGCCAGACCCTCCCATTGCATGGCCACCACAGCCCAGGCCATCCCAGTGTGTCCCAGCACAGCCCAGTGCACCCCTCCTGACAGCCCAGACAATGCCCTGCCCCAGGGCTCCTCCCCAGTGAAGCCTTTGCCCAGGGCCCTGCTGCATTCCACCCCTGTCACCCCAGGACCCCCTGGATGAGCCAGGACGCAGCCCCTGCCCCAGCTGTGGCTCTTGGCCAGGAGGCCAGTGCTTCTGGGCAGCAGCACAGCAGCTCCTGCACCCCATTGCTGCCACAGCCCCTTCCCCAAGGCCCCCCTGCTCTCCCCTGCCTCCCAGTGCAGCCCGCTGCCCCCATTGTGTCTCTAACGCTGCCTTTTCCCCAGCCCCCTGTGGCTGAAGAGCTGCGGGCTCTCCTGCGGCAGAAGCGCCTGGCTGCCTCTCTGGATGCCTAGGTGAGCCGTGCCTGCAGGGACAGGGCTGGAGACAAAGCCCATCCATGTCCCAGTGGGCTCCAGAGGTCACCTTCTGGGGTTTGTCTTTTAGTGTGTGAAGGACCAGTGTACTTTTTCCTCTCCAGTGGCATGAGGAGATGATCATCACTGGAAAAAACCCCTGAACTCTTTGAGCCCTGGGCCATTTCCCCTGAAGAATCAATCATCAAGAATCAATAAATCCTTTGAGCAAAGCTTTGCTCTGTGTCCATGTGTGTCCATGGAACTGGATTTCCTCCTTTCCAGTGGTCCAGGGAAGTCAGGCCAGGTCTGGGCTTTGCTGCCTTTACACAGTCTGTGCCTTCCCCCAGACAAATGGTGTGTTGGGAGTTGTGCAGAGTCCAGGGGGAGTGGGTTGATGGGGGGGGTGGATGTCCAAGTGGTGAGAAAGGCAGTGGTTCACTGTCAGCATGGTAGGAATGACCTGGGTTTAAAAGAAAAAGAAGTAATTTCAAAGAAACTTTCTTTTACAACTTTTTCTCCCCGTGAGAAATCACCATTTACTTCTCAATATTTTGAAAGGTCTATTAAAAACTTAATAAAACTTACAACAAAAGTACTAAATAAAGAAAAAGTTACAGCGCTGGAAGCCTCCCCCACTTGGTGGCTGGTAACCACGTGGCTGGCTCATCCACACAATGGCTGCTCTCCCTTTTATATCCTTGCTGTTGCAACAGGCAGCCCTAGTTCCTTCCAAAGGCTGTCTGTTGGCTCTTGGTCACTGTCCATTGGTGTAGACTGCTTTCGTGGAACTGCATTGGAGGGCAGGTGTTGCTAGGCCGTGCCTCTTAGGAACAATCTGCCCCTCCCCAAATGCCCGGACTACCAATATCAGCCCGGGATAACAATGCTGGGTGGGGGGGACACATTGCAGTAACATAACTATACATCTGTACAACTTCTCTTAACATACTTATCATGTTCACCCTTTAATTGGGAGAGCCAACCATCTCATTACTCATCTCTAACATTGTGGCATTCACATTCTCTGAAAAACTCCCTTTGCCCAGGATTTTTCTCCTGGGAAGCTGAGAAACCTCAGAGAAAAAGGAAAACAATTCCTATCTCATTTGATTTTCCTGTGTTGTGCTCATGTGCAGAATGTGTTTGGAGATTGTTTACCCACAGGTGATTGTTTGATTGGATTCTGGTGTGAGTTATTTTGACTCATTGGCCAATTATGGCCAAGCTGTGTCGAGACTCTGGAAAGAGTCACGAGTTTTCATTATTATCTTTTAAACATTCACTAAGAATCCTTTCTCTGTTTTTCAGTATAGTATAGTATAGTATAGTACAGTATAGTATAGCATACTTTATTATAAGATAGTATTATAAAGTAATAAATTAGCCTTCTGAGAACATGGAGTTAAATGCATCATTCCTGCCTTCGTTGGGCAACCCTGCAAATAGAATATTACACCCCCAAAATTCTTGATTTACTCAAAAGAATTTAAATGCCAAAAAAAAATCTTCCTATGTCAAAAGTATGTTGAAATTATTTATTGGTCTTGAAATTTGGTTTCCTGGCGGGATGGGGCTGCTGGGTCTACCTGTCTATGGGGCACTGTGGGGCTCTGGGGTTTCCTGGGTGAGGGGCCCTACACGGTCACCTGTAATGCCTGGCCACAGTGGGGTAGAGCCACCACAGTGTCCTGGAAAAGGGTGAGTGGTTCTACCTGGCTCTTGGGTCATTCTTGGCCGCTGGGTCCATCGGCTCCAGCAGGACTTGGGTGAATTTTAGGGTGGGCCAGGTGGATCAGTTGTCCCCGGCCATCCTGAGAGCTCACCAGTCATGTTCGCTGACTCCAGTTCCAATACTGAAGGAACCACTGGTGCCAGCATCGCCCCAAGGAAGCCTCACAGCAGAAATGGCACAGGGCATTCCCCTGGCAGAGGGGCAGGGAAAATGTCTTGGCCACGAGCAGCAGAATGGCCAGAAAGCCGCTGGTGCAGGAGTTGCCCACCCCAGCAGGTTGAAGGCAGGTTTGGGTTGCATTCCTGCTGTCCTGGCAGTGAAATTCTGAGCAGAGGGCACAGAGGTGTCTTCTCCTCGGGACTCACAGGTGACACCGAAATGCTGTGGGGGAGCTGAGCCCTGCCTGAGGGCAGACTCAGCCCAGCAGGAGCCCCGGACTGACACCGCGATGGACTACACAGCTGGCTCAGGGGTGCCGTGTGCCATGAGTGGGGAACAGCTTCCCCTGAAACAGGGAGAGCTGAACCTTGGAGCCACCTGCTCCACAGCTGGAATGGTGTCAGCGTCAGGGAGCAGACTAAAGAGGAGAGGGAGGCCTTTGGTGTGAGATTCTGAGGAAGCTTTACTCATCAGAGGGAACAGGCACCAAAGAGCCTCAAGCACCAGTGTGCTCAGGATTTTATAGAGCACTAGAACTGTGGGTGGGCATGATCGCTGAGCCAATAGGGAATCAGGGAGGGAGGAGCAAAAGGAGGGGAATACATCTCAGGGACCAATGGGATAAGGGGGTGGAGAGGGCAGGTCACATGGGCCAATGGGGCATCATCCATGAGGGGAATTCCCAAGGGGTGGAACCTGCAGGGGAGGGGTTTACAGGAGACTGACAGGGAAGGGTCCAGAACAGGGGCAGAGTTTACAGGGATGGATAGGGAAGGCAGTGGACTACAAGGTGGGGATTATAATGATTGAAGGGTAAAAGGGGAGGGATATAACCTGGGAATAATCCAGTTTGGGGAAAGACAACATACAGGGGGTGAACTGGAACAGACCATCCAAAAAGCTATGAAATAAAAAGGCACTGCAACAGCGCCCGATATAGAGGGATGCAGGACACGTTTTATGGTGCAAAAAGAAAGGATCGATCCCGTGCTATTTTTATACAGTCTTTTTATAGACCTTTTCGTAGGGTTTTTTAAGAACATCCCCTGTCTATCCCCAGTTGGTCAGCAACAAGTTGTTACCCAGTATTGACTAGTCACTCAAACCCCTGGTGTGTATGTGCAGGACAAGTTGTTTGTGAGAGATAGTTTTCATTTTTCTGTCTAAGAGGGAAAATACAGTTTATATGGGTGGCTGGTGTTTATCACAGTCTTACAGCTCTTTTTCAGGGAAAGTAGGTTGTTTTCCACAGTCCTAGAGCTCTTTCTCAGGAAAAACAAGTTGTTTTTCACTGCTCCACAACTCGGTTCTCACAAAGAGTTGTCAGCTTTCTCATGGCTTCTTCCTCTTGCTGGGATTTATTAAAAGGCCTTCAAAGGATTCACCTTGAGCAGGACAAGAGCCCAGTTGAGGCTACACTCAAAATGGATGACTGGTCAGGAGTTTTCACACTTTTATAAGATTTGGTCCATTTAAATATTGGGGTTAGTTGTCCAGTTACAGCCTGAGATTATGCAGTCCCATCCTCCCGGTTTGCTCTCCTCAATTTGCTGTTGTTTGCACTTTTTGTGCCTGAAGCTGCAACAGTGTCCGGTTCTGGGGCTGGAAAAGGATTGTTTTGTCTGACTACACTGTGAAGAGAACTTGCTAACACTGTGTATGAAGTCCAGAGTTACAGACTAATGCAGTAGAGAATCTGGAAATATGACAGCTAAAACTGAAGGCATCAGCCTGTTCCATGTTCCCTTGGTTCCATGGGGATCCACAGCATCACAATGGCCACTTGTTCCCACGAGATTCCCTGATGTCACCATGGTGTCCTTGGACACACCTGGTCACAACTGACGCATGGTTCCATGAGGTTCCCCAGTGTCACCATAGTCACTATCAGAGGATGGATGAGATCAATGTCCTGAGACACCCTGGGATGAGCTGTCAATCAGTCACACAGTGGGTACAGTGCTAACCCAGCCCTGATTGCCTGTGTGATCAGAAATCCCACCTGGAGGAGGCCCACAAAGACCTGGAGGCTTAAAAACATGGAGTGCAAGGTCAGCCCCTGGTATGGACTCTGCCTTCTCCTGGGGTTTGTGTCTCACACACGCTGGAACCCTAGGAGCTGTTAGTCATATGTGTGTCTTTCTATAGAGCTTCTGTCTCTCTCTCTCTCTTTCTTCTCCTTCTAATGCTCTTTATATGGAACATTTTTGGGTACCTCAACAGCTTTCGTGTTCATTGATTTCTACGTCAAATGAACTAAGTTAATGAAGTTATTGCTATGATAAGTGTTTTCTTTGTAATTGGATGTTGCATGAAATCCTCTTCCAAAGTTTCTTGGTTTTTTGTACTTTACCTGTAAAAATTTGTGTAATTCCTGACCTCTTGCAGATATCTGGCTGGTGTTTTCCCTGTGCACCAAATTCGAGTAAAGGTGGCAGGTGAATTTGTGAGTTAGCACGCAAACCCCAAACGGAGCTCCGGGTGCGTGGAGGATCGGGGCAGTGTGAGTCACATACAATCCCTGGAGTGCGGGGACACGGGTCCCTAGCGGGGTTTAGGGTGCCCCGAGTACAGCAGCAGCCCTGAGTAGAGCCAAGAGGGCCCCAGTGCCCAGGGTGGGATGGCAGTGCTGGGGATTCAGTGTGCCGCAGGTCAGGTAGAAACCGTAAACCCACTGGAGGTCCCTGGGGTGATTGGGGTCGCAGGGCAGGGCAGGGTTGGGCTTACAGGGCAGGGCAAGGCTGGACCTGCCCCTTCCTCCCCCACATACAAAATGTTTAGAGCCAACAATCTCCTCCAGTCTATCACAACAGGCAATGCTGGAGGTGAAATCCCAATTGTGCCCATGGGCACCTGGCTGAGAAGTATAGTTCTTTCCATAGGAAGGAAAGCACAGAGCCCCAAGATTTGGAAGGCAGCTGAGAGCCGCAGTCGGCCAAGGCCAGCTAGACTTGTCAGTAATTGCAGATTTTGGATTTAGGGAATTTGCAGGTGGAAACCCAGTCTCGACCATGGGCACCTGGAGAAGCAGGACAGTTCTTTCCTTAGGAAGGAGAGCATGGAGCCTTTCCCAATGTTCTGGGGACGGATGAGAGGTGACCCTTGTGAAACTACTGCCAGCCAGACTTATCCTGGCAATATGCCTATGGGAACAATCTCTGGATATAAGGAACTTTGGAGGTGAAATCCCAATTCTGGCCATGGGCGCCTGGAGCAGAAGGATAGTTCTTTTCCATTGGGAAGGAAAGCACAGAGCCTCAGTGTTTCAGCAGCAGATGAGAAGTGACCCTCAACATGCAAAGGTCACTTGGACCAGTCAGGCAGTCCATGGGAAGCCAAAGCAGCCAGACCTGTTCTGTTTTCCCTTGGTTTTATGGGGCTCCATATTGTCACAATGGTTCCTTGGATCCATGGGGCCCCGCAGTGTCCTAATGGTGACTTGATTCCATGGGTTCCAGCAGTGTCACAATGGCCCCTTGATTGCAAGAAGACATGCAGTGTCACTGGCCCCCAGGTTCAATGGGGTCCCAAAATGTCACAGTGGCCCCCAGGTGTCATAAGGCCCCGCAGTGTCACAATGGTCCCAAGGATTCCATGAGCCCTTGCAGTGTCACAATGGTCTCCGTGGTTCCCCAGGCCCCACAATGTCATGTGACTCCTCTGTCCCATGAAGTCTGCAATGTCTCAATGAACCTTTGGACCCTGGGGCTTTGCTGTGTCACAATGGTCTCCTCTGGCTCCACAGTGTCACAATGGACCATTGATGACAGGAGGCCACTCTGTGTCGCCCTGGAGCTTTGGTTCCATGCAGCCCTGTAGTGTCACAATGGTCTCCTTTGGTTGCCCAGTGTCACAATGGACCACTGATGACATGAGACCATGCAGTGTCACAATGGACCTTTGGTTCCATGCAGCCCTGCAGTGTCACAAAGGCGTCTTGGTTTCACGCGGCCCCACAATATCACAATGCTCCTCCCAGGGTCACAATGGTCTCACTGGTTCCATGAGGCTTCACAGTCTCACAATGCTTTGCTTATTCCATGGGGCCTCATAGTGTCACAATGGTTTCCATGAGTCCCCTGAGTGTCACAATGGTCTCTGTGATTCCATGGGCCCCTCAGTGTCACAATAGCCCTTTGGTTCCATGAGGCTGTAAAGTGTCTTAATTGTCTTTTCATGGTTCCACGAGGCCTTGCAATGTCACAGTGAACCTTTGGTTCCATGGAGTCCCACAGTGTCACAATGGCTGCCTGGTTCCATGACACCACAAAGTGTCATAATGGTCTCCATGGTTCCATGAGGCCCGGTGGTGTCACAATGGACCCTTGGTCCGATGCGGCCTCTCAATGTCATGATGATCCCTACATTCCATGGAGTCACACAGCGTCAGTACAGTCCCCTTGGTTCCACGAGGCCCAGCAATGTCAAAGTGGTCTCCATGAAACCATGAGGCATCACATTGCCAAAATGGTCCCTTGGTCTCACAGGGCCTCACAGTGTCACAATGGTCCCTTGGTCTCAGAGGGCCCCACAGTGTCACAATGGTCCCTTGGTCTCACAAGGCTCCACAGTGTCACAATGGTCCCTTGGTTCCATGGCCCTGTGCTGCTGCATTCCCCCCTCCCCTTCTCAGGCCACCCTGCCAGCTGAGAAATGCTCCTTGGGCCTCGGCCTTGGCCAACAGCCCCTGGGCTCAGCTCCTCTGCAGCTCATCACAAACACTGCTCCAGCCACTGCTGCTGCCCAACCAGCTCCTGGTTCCTTTAGCAGCAGCCCTGGGAACTGTTTTTGTTCCCTCCGTGGCACAACATCCCTGTTCTCACACTGCCAAAGAAAGCTGTTGATGCCAAGTGCGGCCAGGATGAACCATTGCTGGGACTGAAGCCCCTCTCTTGGGGCCCTGCAAACAGCGCTCCAAAAGGAGCCCTTGGAGCTCTCCTGGGCCAGCGACTCCCTCTGAGTGAGGCCTCTCCCAGCCGGGAACTCTCCCGTTTGCTGCACTTGGGGATCCTGAACAACGACAGACCCTGGGCTGATCCCCCCACTCCTCCAGGCTCAACCCTTTGCCCACTGGGGAGATGCCAAAGGATCCACAGTGAGCATTTCCTGCCCTCAGGGGAATTTCTCACAGGTGCCTTGCACTGACTCTTGGTGTCTGTGTGCACACAGGAGTGCCTGTGCTGGGGAAATGTGGCAGAAATGCTGCTCTCTGAGGGGTTGTTGTGCCTTGGATAGCTGAGTCAGTCAGGCCTGTAGGGAAGGTTAAATCACGAGGCCTAAGTTAAATTAAATGCTGCTGAGAGTTTTTCTTTTGCTAAGTGGTTACCTTTAATATAAGTTTTATGTTAAGTTCAATATTGTTAAATGTTATACCTCTGTTCAATTGCGAAGTCATAGGTTTAAGTTAGGTTACATGCTGTTACACTCTGCTCTTTTGCTAAATTGTGAGGTTGAAACTATCAGTTAAGGTTAATGTATAAGTAATGTCCGGTTAAGTTTGAGCTCTGTTAAGCTTTCAGGCCGTGTTCCTTTTATCCTTGCCCTTGCTGTCCTTGTGTCACACACACACACACACAGAGGGACAGTTCTCAGGTTATTTCTGGTTTGATTGCCTGGGTTCTGTTTGGTTTTGTTGTTGCTTTGTTTCCCTGGTGTGCCTGAAGAGTCCAGTCAGGAGCAGAGGGACTCTTGCCAAGGAACTTTGTGCTGCTGTTGGTTAATATTAAATCTGATTTTTGCTGCTCCCTTGCTGGGGATTTTTTCAGCGCTCTCAAGGCCTCGTTCGTAAGAGGGTGAAGGAGCCCTGGCCCAGGCTCTGGCTCTGGGGGACACAGGGACCCTGCCGGGAGGTCCCTGTCCCCCTGTGCCACCCCCAGGGCCCCGTCCCCCCGTCCTTGTGTCAGGCTCTGGGGTCGATCTCATGGAACATCCTCTGGGGGAGGCTGCGGGGCCAGGGGTGGGGGGACCCGGGAGGACAGGGGACCCCACTGTGCACAAGCAGGGTTGGACTCTGGGGGGAGCTGTGAGGGGGGCCAGGGCAGAGTGAACTTCCCAGTGACCTCACACAGCTCCCGTGATGTCACACAGCCCCCGTGATGTCACACTGCCCCTGTGATGTCACAGAGCCCCTGTTATGTCACACAGCCTTCTCTGTGATGTGACACTGCCCCTTTGATGTCACAGAGCCAACTCGATGTCACCTTGTGATGTCATATAGCAGTGCTGTGACATCACAGAAGACTGATGTCACAAAGTCACCCTCTGATGTCACAATCTGTTCTGTGATGTCACAGCCTGCTCTATGATGTTCCACAGCCACCAGGTGATGTCACAACCAACTCTCTGATGCCACAGAGCCACCCTCTATGATGGCAGACTGTGTTCTATGGCCTCAGACCCTACTCTGTGATGTCACAGCCAGCTCTGGGATGTCACAGAACCTTCAAGAACCCTCAAGAACTCAGTTCTATTGAAACCCTGAAGTTTCTTGTACTTTGAAGAGATCCCTGTAAGGGACACGACAGGGAAAGTGTCCCCAGGCCCCAGGCAGAGCAGAGAACGGCAGGCACTGATGGCAGCTGCGGACAAAGAGAAGCCAAGTCTTGGTGCCCTGGGGCACAGCAGCAGGGTCTGTGTCACCAAGGGCTGGGGGGAGACACCTTGTCCTGAGGCACTGGGGCCTCCTGGCACAGCCCCAGCCAGGCTGGGCACTGTCAGCCCCTTGTCCTGTCCTCAGCATCTCCCCCTAGCCCACATCCCAGCGGCCTCAAGGATCTGCTGGAAGGAGTCCCTGGGGAGCCTTGCTCAGCAATGGCCCTGGGGGCTCCTGAATGCTCCCTGCAGGGACTGCAGGTTTTTCAAAGGACTTGGAGTTTTGCTTTTGCTTTGGAGTCTCTGAGAGCTTTGTGCAGTCATGGCCTCCAATTATGTGTTGTAGTTAGTTCTTAGAGAGGCTTTGTCAGTAACACCACTCAGTGGGGCTCATTAATGCTTCAAGGTACTTCAGTTCTTTCAAGGTACTTGGTGTTTCCCTTGGGATAGACTCTGGGAGATATTTGTCCAATCATGGCCCCAATTATCTGCGTTAATTAGTCCCTGGAGAGCTTTGTACTGATACTCAGCGGGGCTCATTAATGCTTTGAGACACTCAAGGTGCTGAAGGTGCTTTGGATTTTCCTTTCCACACTGAGTGTCTGAGAGGTTTTTGTGCCATCCTGGCCACCAATTCTCTCCTGCAAGGAGTGCATGAGGAGCCTATGTTGGAGAGGGACCTCAGTGGGAGCCATGAATGCCTGGAGAAACTTGGGGTGTTTCCTCTGCCTTTGACTCCTGGCAAGGTTTGTGCAATCCCCTCCCAGGCCCTGAGGTTCAAGGGCTCAGCTCCAAATGCACAGTGAGGCTCATGAGGATCAAGCAAGTCCTGACAAACCCTGGCTCTGCCTTGATTTCCCTCTGCTCCAGTGCAGTTCATAGGACGGTTTCCTTTGACAGTTATGGAGAAATAGTTCCAAGACCTTCCAGGAAATATGTAGTCCTATTTTAAAGGGTGTCTTTTATTGCTGTTCCTATTACACAAGAGGTGATTGCAGCATTCAGTGACTGATATTGATCCAGGGACTCTCCTAAGGAGCCCTGGCCTGCTCAGAGAAGCTGTGCCTTGAGCTCTGAGCCAGTGTAGACATCCTTGCTCCACATTCCCCAAGCCCATTGTGTCTCTCCTCACTCACCTGGAACCTGCTTTGCTTGAAGAACTGGCTGCACACAGCCAAAGAGGGATTTTCCTTCTTTGATTTTTGAAGCAATTTAAAACTCCTGAGTTTCCCCATTGCAAACAGACATCCTCCTCAAGTGTGTGCCAAGCCCAAGCTGCCACCAGGAGCACTCCAGACCTCTCCTGGGCCAGCTGTGAGGGTGGATCATCATCCCAACATGCAGTGGTGCCATTGCAAGGGACTGTTGCCATGGACACTGCAATGACCCCACTGCTGGGTTTGGGTGCCATGGCAACCCCCATCAGTTCAGGTTTCCTTGGAAACCAGCCCAAGGAGCCATTTCTGCAGCCAGGTTCCATGGCCACTTGCCTGCAGAGCTGTTGCTGTCCTCAGCAGCCATGGCAACCCTGGGACAAAGCAGTGCCAGGGCTGTTCCAGGTACAATTGCAGTGACACTCCTTGGTGCCACCAGGTGCCATGGCAATGGCCACGGGGACCCGTTCCTTGGTTTGGTGCCATGGCAACCAATGCCCGGAGCCCTTGTGATGGTTGGTGGCCATGGAAAGCTGCCCTGGGCCCTTGCTCAGGGCTGGTGTCAGTGCCCAGAGCCAGAGGGGATCCCTTGTTGGGGGCTGTGCCATGGCCACCTGCCCTGTGCCGCGCTGGCCGCTCAGGCACCAGGAACCAGCAGCCAACGGCACTGCCAGGGCCAAAGGCCAGGTCAGCCAGACAGAAAGGGGCAGGGCTGGGCACTGTTTCCATGGCAACCGGCACTGGGGGGGGACACCTGGGTCACCTGGCCTGGCAGTTGCCATGGAAACCCCTGGCAGGGACTGAGGGCACAGCCCCTGGCACTGAGACACTGCTGGGCCGGGTGCTGAGCACAGGGCTGAGCACGCAGAGATGGTTTTGTTCTTGCTGAGCTGCAGCACAGCCAAGGCCTGTCCTGCCCCTCGTCCAGCCACGCTGGGGAGGGGCTGGGGCTGCGGAGGAGCTGGGCAGGGGACACAGCCAGGACAGGGGACCCCAGCTGACCCCGGGCATACCCCAGACCAGAGCACATCATGCTCAGGGTGTGAAGGGGGGAACAGGGAGGAAGGGGGGAATTTTGGAGGGAGGGCTTTTGCCTTCCCAGGGAACACTTAGGCAAGAGGGGGCCCTGTTTCACCAGTGGGCAGGGTCACTACCAAAGACACAGACACCAACTGAAGGAATTGTGTCATTTATATCATGCACAGCTGCAAAGATTTACAAAAGGATAAGCTCAGCAAAGCACATCATCATTAGCAATGAATTACAAAAGAAGCTCAGCAATCCATCAAAACCCATCATTACATTTTGATGACCAATCCCTTGGTGAAACACCAGAGGTGTTTGTGGCAGACAACGATTCTGCCTGACTATCAAGGTACACCTTACAGACATCAGCAGTACTTTAGTGATACCGTTCTTCATTCTTTTTTCTCAATCTCATTCCAATTAGGAACAAGAATTCTGTTGTCCATGGAGCTGCCACCATGTTAATTCCAGAATAATGCCCCGAGGCTCTTTGCTGTTGAGCTTTACCATGCTGTCTGTGGCTAACAAGGCTTGGGGGGGGCCCTTTCCCCTCTGGCTGGAAGGGGCTGGGTCCCAGTCCCTGTGGGGCACCCAGGCTCCTGGATGGAATTGCTGTGCAAGTCCCTCAGCGTCACAGCAGCCTTCACATGGAGCCCCGTGGATCAGAGCATTTCCCAAAGGGGCCCTTGGGGCAAACAGGGAGATCTGGTCTGGCAGGATGTGTTAAACCATATCCTGTCAGATCTCCTTGTTCTCACACAGAATCCTTGGATGCAGGGACACATTCCCATTGTTCCTGCCCAGGTTTCAGGAGTCAGAGTTGTCTTTCCCAGGAGTTGTTCCTTCAGCTGCCTTGGGAGGGCCTTTTGGCCTCGGGACCCACACTCTGGCTCCATTATTAGGACTGCTGCACCCAAACCTTTTATTTGCACAAACAGTGGTGATTGGAGGTGGATCTCCTTTTTTCACAATCATTCCTAAAAATGCAGTATCAATAATTGTACTACCCTGTCACAGGGTTGACTAATCCAATCCTGGTCACTATTGTTTACAGAATTACTGTAATTTCTCCTTGATATTCTGCATCATTTCCTCCTGCCATGACAGGAACACTTTGCAAGGCCAAGCTCCAAGGGAGCAGTAACCAAAGCAAAGTGGAGGAATCTGAATTCCTGTTTCAGAATTGATAGCTCTTATTTGCTTTGAATTTATCCTAATGAATTCCAGTGCATGAAGGCCCAGCCCTGCAGCCTCTGGGCTGGCCCTGCCAGGGGCCATCACAGCCAGAACAATTTCCCAGGCAGCCCAAGTCTCACTGCCCGTGGTTGGATTTGCAAATTGGGGGCAGCCGTGCACAGCCTGGGTGTTTCCATTTCCCCAGTGGGCCATTGTGAAGGGCATGGAGCACATCTGGGAGATGGGTTCTCCATGGACAAAGGTTCCCATCTCCTTATTTTTCCAACTGCTCTTTTAACAACCCCTTCACCCGTGCACCCAATCCTGCAGCTTGTGCATAATCTGGTACATGAAAAACCCTGCAGGCAAAATCACTGTATTTTTCACAGGAACAGACAAAGCACCCTGCACCACAGTATCAGCAACCCCTGCAAAAATAGCCAATTTTCTCCCTTTCTCCCTTTTTCATTGTATAAAATCTCAAAAAATTGACCACTGACATGAGGGTCCTGGCCAGTCCTGTTCTGTAGGGTATTTAGTGTTACATCCCTGAGCAGCCAAAGCTACCAAATTAGTATTGTCAGCACTATTTCACGTTATTATATAATTTCATAGATAGATAGTGATATAGAAATATAGATAGATACAGACATAAATAAATTTGTATAAATAGATATATTGAGGTCTTATTATACTATAAATACATATATAATTATTATGTATATAGATATTTCACTTGCACAAATGCATATCAGTTCAAGATTAAAACCTTCTTCTCTTGCTCCACGTGGGAGCATTCCAACAATGATTGTTCCTTCTGAAGGTGCTGTTTCCTATGTACTCTCAACAAACTCATCTTTGTCTGCCCAAACCCACAAGGTCTTTTCCTTTTCCATGTGCAATTTTTGGATGCATTTGAAGACATCCAGGGGTGCAGCTTCTTTTACCCAACTGCCCCACTGCTCCCACGGGGCTCCAACCTCAGCCCACTCCAGAGCCAGGGAACTCCAGGGAAAGGCTTCCCAGCTGGGAATTTCTGATGGGACTGATTCCTCACATTTACACTGAACAAGTGACATTTTGTTGGGATCTGGCCAGACTGTGCCAGTTTTGTTTTACCAGTCGGCAGGGTCAGCACCAAAGCCACAGACTCCAGCTGAAGGAATCAGTGCCATTTCCTGCAGTTCAGAGCAGCAAAGAATCACAAAAGGAGCAGCTCAGCAATGCACCCAACCATCCCCACCAAAGATTGCCTGCAGAGATTAACAAAGATCCAGCAGCATTTACCCTCAGCCTTTACCATCCCCCAGACCCACACAGCAGCTGGGGAAGCTGTCACAGCCAAGGGCTGCAGAGCCACTCCTGGGCACTGGGAATTCCTGCAGGTGCCTCCAGCCCCAGGTGAGGCTCCAACCCCGCTGGGAGAGGGCCCAGCTCTGACAGTGCTGAATGAACAAACTGACAGCACTGCTAGTGTGGCAACATCTGGTTTCATCCTCCTCTTGGGTTCCTCCCAAAGCCTGGCCAGGGCTCAAGGAGGAACCAAGGGAGGTGACTTTGACCATACAGCCCCAAACAAGGCCAGATGTCAGATTTCATGGCCTTGTCTGGCTTCTAAATACACAAAGGTCAATCCGTGTTTCCCTAATGAGTGGCTACATCTATCTCAGTGCTAATGACCATGCATATTTCATCAGGGAGCAGATACAAAGATAACCTTTGCTTGGAAGGTTCATCCAGAGGCCACCTTTGGCTCAGGGCCTGCTGTTCAGGCCTCACTCAGGGCTGGTGTCCAGGCCTTGGCACTTCAGGGACGTGTTTTAGTGCTGGGCTTGGCACTGCTGGCTGAATGGCTGCACTGGGTGAGCTCAGAGGGCTTTTCCAACAGAAACGATTCTGTGGTTCCATGCTAATATCCACTGCATTCAGCTGGGGCTATTTTAGCAGCATTACTTTGCTCAGAAAGTCTCCTCTTGCCCAGCTCCTGTGGCCTGAGGCTTCAGCTCCTTCAGCTCCTGGTGCTGAGGTGCTCATGCTGAATGAGATGAATCGGAGAGAAGAGCACAGTCCATGCAATTCCTTCTGGGACACGGAGAGGGGAGGCTGTGCAAACAGGAGCATTGTTTGCTGTGGCCTCCTCTCTGCCCTTCACACCTTTCAGCGCTTTGAACCAGCCAAGAGCTTTCTCCAAGAGTGCAATGGAGCAGCTGTTCCTGCTCCCAGGCCTGGCTCTCTCCAGTCTCTGCCCTTGCCTGGTTCTGTCCCTCTTGCTGTGCCCTCTGTTTCCCCAGGGCTCGCTGGCTGCTGCCCAGGACTGTGGCACTGGCACAGATCCAGTGCTCCAGAGCCTCCTTTCTGTGCCCTTGGAGCTGCCTGGGCACAGCCGCCTTTTCCATCTGGAAGCTCCCCATGGACAGGGAGTGCCCAGCTCCGTTCCCTGCACAGCCTCCAGGAGCCCAGGGCTGCCATCTCCAGTCCCTGCTGGCACTGGGGGCTCCCAGGTGCCTCAGGCTGCTGTGACACCGCTGCACACGGGAGGGAAGAGGGGCAGGGGCTGTGCTCAAAGTCAGCTCCATCTGCTGCTGCGGCTGGTGGTGGTGGTGGTGGTGGTGCTGCTGCTGCTGCCGTGGGGTCATTTGTGCAGCCCTGGCCCGGAGTCAGGGATCAGATCCTGCCAGTCTCTTCCAGCCCTGGCTGCTCAGAGTTTGGGCCTTGGAGCCTCAGGTGGCCAAAGCCAGCTGCTGCTGGCCCCTCTGTGTGCCCGTGTTCAGCAGTGCTGCTCCATCAGTCTGTGCCCAGCAACGGGGAAAAGCCTCAGCCCTGCAGGGCCAGGAGCTGCCAGGCTCTGCCTGAGCAGCTCGGCCAGCAGGAAGGGAGCTGCTCCACACGGGAACCAGGAGCAAAGGACATTTCTTCTGTAGGACGTGTTTTCTATTTAGAAGGAAAAAAAGGAAAAAGGAAAAAACTAGGTAAATTGTAAAAGATAAGAATAAAATCCAAGTGTTAGTGAAAAAACATAACACAATGTTAGTGAAAAAAACAAAACATAAATGCAAAGACACATTCTTTGCATTAAGAGGTAAATGATCTTTTTCAAAAGAGAACTCAGTTCTTTACATTGTAAATGTGCTGATGGCATGGATCCATCTTACTGACCTCAGCAGCCTCTTAAAAGATTTTGGGCTTTGTTTCCAACACTGGTATTTGAAATTGTGGTTGAAGCAAGAGGAAATTGCTTTGTGCCCTTCCAGCTCCAAGCAGGACTGGGAATGGAAACTCTGTCAAACCCCAAATCCTTTACAAGATCACCTTCCTTCTCACCCTGCAAATGAGCTGCACATTCCTGTTGTAACTGCCAGGAGTTTCTTAGAGACACGAAGTCCCACTGACAGCTTTTTGCTCTGGTTTGGCAGTGCAGAAGGGCAATTCTCCATCCACCAGCTCCAGACTGCACTGCCTCAGGAACACGGCCCACTCACCAGCTTTGGCCCACTTGTGGCACTTCTAGAGGAGGAAGAAAGTGCAATTGCACAATTCCAGCCAATCAAGAAGGAAGAATGGGACAGACAAAACACCCTGTGCAGATCCAGGCGTTCAGCTGGGACTGTGGAGAGTTTGGGTCCTTGCCAGTTGGATGTGTGTCCCCAGCTGCAATCTCTGGGCCTGCAGCAGAGTCTCACTCACCTGCCAAAGCAGAAAGCTCAGGCACTGTGCTCGCAACGGGCTCGTCTGATGCAGAGCTGTCAGAGCAATGTGAGGGCAGAGCCAGCCCAGCTGGGCCCAGGGCTGAGCCCAGCAGAGCCCTGGCAAAGCCCAGAGCAGCCTCAACACCCGCAGAGCCCGGCTGCAAGGAGAGAAAGCAGAAACCGCCTGTCAGCTGAGGGTTCCTGTGCCCTTGTGCCAAGGCATGCGGTGCCCAGGCCATGCTGTCTGCGCCCAGAGCTGTGCCCAGAGCTGCCCATCCCTGCTGCCAAAGGCACAGAGCAGGAGGGCAGCACATGTGCCCAGCCTGCAGCCAGCCACGGCACATCCAGCCCTCAGCAGCTGCCTGGAGCAGGATGCTCCTGTGCTCGCTGCCAGCTCCCAAAAGCTCTGATCCCACCCTGCCAAGCACACAGGGACCCACCTCACGCCAACCACGGCTGCAAGAAAAGCTGCTCCCAAACCACGGCCTCAGCCTTCTCCAAGGGCATGGCCCATCCACACCACAGCTGCTCCCAAGCACTTCCCCATCCACACTGGACCACCTGGAATGCTTCCTCTGGAATAACAAACAACACATTATTGAAAAGAGTTTAGAGACAAAATGGGAAAACAAGAAAATTGGTAAAAAGTCTTATCTCCGTCAGGGTCTTGAGGAAGGCCCAACCCCTGCATGCCAGGGAAAACCCCAGCCATGGCTGTGGGAAACCCACACTTTCTCTCTTCCCCCCTGCACTGCCCCCCAAAATCACGGTGACCCCAAAGCAAACAAGGGCAGTGGAGCAGCCCAAGCCCTTCCTTGCCTGCACAGCAAAGCAGCTGTGCTCAGGTTCTGGAGTCCCACCTCTGCTCCCACCATGGGGCTTTGTTTGCGTTGGGCTCGCTGCCCCAGCCCCAGCCCCAGCCCCAGCCCAGGGCACGGTGGGTGCTGGGGGCTGTTGGCAGGGCCAGGAGCCCACTCCCATTTCGTACCCACCCCAGCCCATGCCCCACCCTGCCAAAAGCAGCTGGGCAGCCACTGAAGAATTACTTGCATCTGCCCCAGCAAAGGGGGAGCCTTTAGTTCCCCGCCACGCTGGGTTATGCCCAGATCTGGCAGAATTTCCCGGGTGGGACTCATCTGCAAATTCCCTGTGGAGTGTGGCTTTGAAGAAGGTGCCAGAATCAAAGTGCACCACCTTCAGCCTCCAGTGGCCAGGCGGAGGAAGAGCTTGTCATCCTTGATGTCACCCTCGCTGTCTCCAGCAGCAGCAGCAGCAGCAACAGCAGCAGCATCCCCACTCGGTACAGCTTCTCCAGGGGCTCCTTCTCCTTCCCTGGGGGCAGACCACCCTCACAGGGCTCTGCCCAGGGCCCCAGCTGTCAGGGAACCAGGACAAGCAAAACGAGCTTGGAGGGTGGCCACCAGTGCTGAGCAGAGCAGCTCAGCCCCAGCACAAGGGCTGCGTGCTCCCATCCCATGACCCCGGTGCAGTGACACAGGCAGCACAAAAAGCTCTGGGTTCCTTTGCTTCTCATTGCCAAGGCATATCTGGAGCAGGAACTTACCAGGGCCCTGGATCAAAGTGTGCCTGTGGCTCTCTCCCTTCTTCTATGGCAGAGGAATATCCCACATCCAAGGATCACAGAACAGGTCTTCCAGTGCGGGTCTGTCCAAGGAGTTCACGGATAAACACCACCTGATCAGGTCTTTGCACTCTGGGAAGAGAAAGCAGAAACTGCCGGTCAGCCAGAGAAGGCTCCTGTCTGCTTTGCCCTACTATTCTCACGCCCAGGCCATGCTGGATGTGCTCAGAGCTGGGCCTAAACTTTCCCATCAATTCCCTGTTTTGGAGGAGAGCAGGACATGTGCCACCTCCTCAGCAGCTGCCAGAGCGGGATGCCCACTAGCCCGCTGCTGGCTCCCAGCGCTGGGATTCCCCCCGCGCCCAGAGAAGAGGAACCACCTTGAGAGAGCCCTTGTGGCAGCGGGAGCTGGCCCCAGCTGAGATTCTGGCCCCTTCTGAAAGGGTGCTCCCCGCAGACCATCTGGTGCAGCAGGATGCCCAGGGACCAGACTGTTGCTGCCTCGCCATGGTACCAGCCAAAGTCGTTCCATTCCGGGGGGCTGTAGGACAGTGTTCCTATGGAATACAGATGGAGTTCATCAGGGGGATGCTGCTGCTCCCAGAGCCTGGCCCCAGCATCCCTGGGTGTGCGGGGGCTGCATCAGGGGCACACAGCGTGACCACTGCCCTCTCGCCAGCATCTGGGACTTGTGCACAAAGTTAGGGTTGGAAAAGAAGCCTCTGGTGTTGGAAGAGGGCAGCCCTGGCTAGGCCCGACCATGACATGCAAAGGAAAAACCCACTCCATGCTGGGGAAAAAAACATGCCCTTATCCTCCCTGCCTGCATTTCCCCAAAAATATTTTGAAGCCAAGGGAAACAGGGCGAGTGAAGCAGCCCAAGCCCTTCCTGTCATCTGCATACCAAAGTGGCTGGGGCAAAGGTTCCGCCCTCCCTCTCTGCTACCCCCACCCACGGGGCTTTTGGTTGGGCTGGCTGCCCCAGCCCAGCCCTAGTCCTGGGCAGAGTGGCTGGCAAAGGCTGCCAGCAGGGCTGGAAGATGGCTGCCCACCCAGCCCTGCTCTAAAGCAACCCAGCTGAAGATTCAGTGCCCTGACTGGCAGCAAAAGGGAGAATCCCCGCTGCCACAGCCAGCTTGGGCTGGGAGATGTTGGGCCATGAGATGTCAGCAGCGGGAGCACAGCCCTCTGCAGGCTCACCTGCAAAGTGAGTGTAGACTGTGTCTTGCAGGTAGGTGCCACAGCCAAAGTCAATGAGTTTGGCCTGCCCGGTGTCCAGGTCAACCAGGATGTTCTCTGGTTTGATGTCCCTGTGCAGGACCCCGCAGCTGGTGCAGTGCCGCACGGCCTCCAGCACCTGGCGGAACAGCTCCCGTGCCTCCTCCTCAGGCAGGAACCGCCGTGCCCGAATGAAATGATGCAGGTCCTGACACTGCTCTGGCCGCTCCAGCACCATCACGATGCAGTTGGGGAGCTCGAGCCACTCCAGCAGCTGGACCACACCGGGGAAGCCAGTGGACACCCTGGCCAGCAGCACGATTTCCAGCGGGGCACTGGTGCCGTCGGGCTGCGGGAGGAGCACGATGCCGTCAGTGGGGCCGATGCAGTGCCAGGCCTGGGGAAGCCCTCAGCCAGGCCGGGATGCTCTGCGCCCTGCGCTGGCCCCACGCCCGCTCTCTCTCGGGGCGTCCTGGTGGCTCCCACCGTGCCGGGCGCCGGCTCATCCCCGGCCGGCAGCCCCGGCTGCTGGCCCCGCTCACTCACCAGCTCGCCCCAGTGCCGGACGCGGTTCCGTGGCACCCTCTTGATGGCCACCTGCAAGCCAAGGGCAGCAGCGGGGTGAGCTCGCCGCCCGCACTGCCAGCCCCATCCTCCGCCCTCCTCCTCCTCCATCCCCTCCTCCTGCGCCCGCCGCTCACCGGGGCGCCGTCCGAGAGCCGCGTGGCCGCGAAGACTCTGCCGAAGCCGCCGCGCCCCAGCAGCGATCCCAGCCGGTACCGCTCCTGCAGGGCCTCCTGCGCCGTCCCTGCGGGCGGGACGCGGCTGTCAGCGCTCGGCCCGGGGCCAGCAACGGCCCCCGAGTGCCCCTCACCCGCCCCGGGCCGGCCATGCCCACGCGTTCCATCTTCGGAACGCGGCACGGGAGGCTCGGGGCTGGCGGCCGCGCTGCCGAGCGGCGGAGCTCGGGCCGGGGAAGCCGCAGCGGAGGCGGCGGGAGCGGCCGCGCCGCCTGTGTCCTCCGCGGGCCGCGGGAGGAGCGGGGGCCGGGGCCGGGGCCGGGGCCGGGGCCGGGGCCGAGGCCGGGGCCGGGGCCGGGGCCGGGGCCGAGGCCGGGGCCGGGGCCGGGGCCGGGGCCGGGCTCGGGTCTGGGGCCGGAGCCGGGCCAGGCGGAGGCAAAGGGCGGCGATGCCGCCCCCGCACCAGGCACTGATGCCCGCCCAGCAGCGCCACCGCCAGTACGGCCAGAGCCGGGCGGAGGCGAGACCGCGGCGGGACGGCCGGGGCCGGGCACGGGACAGCCCCGCCCGGGGCCGGGGGCGGGCCGGGGGCATGGCCTGGCCCGGCAGGGGAGAGGGAGGCGGGGAGAGGAGAGGGACGCTGGGCAAGGGACCCCGAGAGAAGGGTGCCCGACAGCGGGAAAGGGAGAGAAAGAGAAAGAGAGAGAAAGACTATTCAAAACTATCTGTTTTGCTGCTGCTGCCGCTACTGCTGCCGCCGCTGCTGCTGCCGCCGCCGCTGCCGCTGCTGCAACTGAGGCACCGGGGCCGTTCGTCCCCGTGTCCGTTCCCCGCTCGCCCCACGAGCCCCACGTTCGAGCCCCGCGCGCCCCGGGGACAGCCCCTCCATCTGCCCAAACACGGGAACCTTCCAGCGCTGAGCCCAGATGCAGAGCCCTGACTCCTGCACACTGGCACAGCGATCTCCTTCCTCGCTGCTGTGCGTTGTCCTTGCTGAGGGTCAGACACTGCCGGGCCACCTTCCCTTGGGGTAGGATTCCTACCTGACCCAAGCACTGCACTTACACCTCCAGTGTTGCTTTCCTGTGTGGAAAGGAAAACTGTGTGTAGCTCATGGTATTTTAGAGTGTCTAAAACTTGCCAAGTCACAGATTTTAGAGGTGAGGTGCATTTGGAATGAATGGGATGGAGAAGCAGTGCAACATGGAAAAGAGGAGCATAGAAATAAATAGAGGAAAACATCTTGGATTGTTTCTTTCATTTTCATTTCCCTTCTGGAAAGCTGTTTCAGTTTTCCAGGAATCATCTGCTGTCTGCTCTTCTCAAGAATCTCTCATGGAGAACAAGGTTGAGCCTCTGTCACAAGATTTGCCACCAGCTGCAGCTTCTCTTAGCTTTCCACAGTGCACAGTGTGTGCAGCAGGACTTTTGCAGCAAAGCAGGACAAATGTTAGGAGAACTTTACATGTCCGTTCTTTTCCTGCTGGGCTGGGGAGTTGTGCCACTGGTGAAGTTTTCATTGTGACTGTTTGTGCTGGTTTCAGGCAAATTTTGGGAGGAAACCTCCAAAAGGGGTCAGTCTAGAAAGCAAGTTCCAGCGGCCCCTCCCCCTACTAGCTGAGGAAAAGACTTCCCTCCAGAGAGGGTTTAAACAATTCCAAGAAAAAGGAAAGTCACAGTCCGAGGAACTTCTCTGCCCCAGCTAGCTAAAACCAAATTGCTAGACCTGGGCTGTGAAGGCATCAGGAAATTTCCAAGTCTGGGCACTGGCGGTCCCAGCAAACACCAGATCTGGATGATGCTGCTGCCAGAACCTGGAAATATCCAAACTTTGGCTTTCTGTGCCAGCACCAGGAAGTTTTCAGATCTGGGCGCTGGCGCTGCCAGCAAACACCAGATCTGGGTGGTGTCATTGCCAGTGACAGAAATCTGCCATATTTGGGCTCTGCTGGCACCGGGAAATTTCCAAGTCTGGGCACTGGTGCAGCAAACGCAAGATGTGGGTGGTGCCAGACCCAGCAGCAGGAAGCTGCCACAGGTTTTAGCTTTCTGTGCCAGCAAATTGCTGGACATGGGTGGTGCTGGAACAGGGAAATTTCCAGATCGGGGCACTGGCAGTGCCAGCAAACACCAGTGAAACCTTCTGGTCCTCCACTGGTCCGGACCGTTGACCAGTGGTTTCCCTGAGAACCAGCTCTGGCCACTTTACAGACAGAGACTGCTTTCATCTGGTTGTGTGGAAACAGAACTTTACTGAAGGCAAACACAACAAACAGGATGGCGTGCACAGTACAGAGAGCGAAGCAGAAAAAAGCCTGGGTCCAGGATCTAGCAGGGATATTTATACATTTATTTATGGGGAGGGGTTAAGGTGGGATCTGAGGGAAGGATCCAAGAGGAAGGAATGATTAAGAATATTACAATTTTGCGGCAAAAAGTAACCAATGGTAGCAAAGAGAACTCAGAACTTTCTAGTAACAATCTGCATAACTGAACAAGAGGATTATGGGTGGGAGCTCCTGCTCACCCTAAAGAGGGTTTTCCCACAGCCTTAAGCCGAGGTCTCCTTCTTTTAAACCAACCCAAACACAGCAGATCTGGGCGCTGCCAAGTTTGGGCTTTCTTTGCCAGAAAATTGCTGCCTTTGGGTTTTGCTGGCATCGGGAAATTGCCAGATGTGGGCACTGGCAGTGCCAGTGCACACCAGATCTGGGTGGGGAATGTGCTGGCACCGGGAAATTGCCAAATGCGAACCTTCTCTGCCAGCAAATTGCTGGAATTATGCTGTGCAGGCATCTGAAAAATTCCGGATCTGGGCACTGGCGGTGTCAGCAAACATGAGATTGGGTTGCTTTAAATACCTTTTAAATCCAGGAATATGCTTGATTTAGGCTTTCTTTGCCAGCAATTTGCTGGAATTGGGCTGTGCCAGCACCAGGAAATTGCCATGCCATGTTTGGACACTGGCAGTGCTGGAAAACACCAGATCTGGGTGGTGCCGGCCCCAGGTATTTGCCAGGTTTTGGATTTCTGTGCCAGCAAATTGCTGCACTTGGGCTTTGCCAGCACTGGGAAATTTCTGCATCTGGGCAATGGCAGTGCTGGGAAACTCCAGGTCTGGGCAGCAACAGAGCCAGCAGTGGAAAATTGCCAGATTTTGGGGGTTTTTGCCTGCAAATTGCTGCACTTGGGCTGCACCAGCACCAGGAAATTTCTGGATCTGGGCACTGGCAGTTCCGGGCAACACCAGTTTGTAAGAGCTGAAATGAGGGATGTGGGACGCCAGGCGGCTCTTCAAAGTGCAGTTTATTGTATCCAAGGTGATACAGCAGTCCAGAGTCATGGGTGACAGAGCTGTGCTACAGCTGTCAGCTCCAGCTGCAGGCCTGGAGACCCTTAGTTTAGGTTACAAATGCATTATATACTTTTCTTTGCTGAGCATCTTCACACAATAGAACCAATCTATACCTTAACTTTTACCTATAGCCAATCATAACTACTATCATTACCATTCATGTTACTATTCTCCAATCACTAAAAGTTAGTACATTAAAGTTTAAGCTAAAAGTTGTTTTCCAGTTTTCTTGCAGTGGAAAATTCTGAGACCTTTTTTCTACTTGCAAAATTTGCTGACTTGTTTGCCTGTGCTATCTTTCTGCTTGGTAAAATCTTCTTGTTTGAGGTGGGCTTATCCTTTGCTCTAAGTCATAAAAACCCCTTCTAACTAACATACACTTTGCCTTCTTAGCTATCCAAAAAGACTGGCTCATCAATTCTTTTCTTTTATATCAAAACTTGCTTTCATTTATATTCGTCTTCAGACATTACATTCAAAAATCTTTCAGCCAAGCATACATATCTGTGAGACTTTCTTGTCAAACTGCATCCCTGTATAGTGGTCAAGTGCTTGAGGCCAGGAGCACCTGGACAATGGGGACAGTTCTTTCCTATAGGAAGGAAATCACAGAACTCCAGGGTTTTGAAGGCACATGAGAAGCAGTCCCCAGAGGCCAAGGCAAGCCAGACCTGTCTGTCCTTGCAGCTTTTGTCTGAAAGCAACCCTTGGATATATGGGGAGTTTTGGGGTGGAATTCCATTTCAGCCATGGGCTCCTGGACAGGAATGACAGTTCTCCATAGAGGGGCAAGGGCCCCTCACAGCTGCTCATGGTCCCTCACAGCCCCACATGGCCCCTCACAGCCCCTCACGGCCCCTCACAACCCCTTGTGAGATGCAAAGCTGTGTTTCGTGTCAGGTACAAACAGGCAACGTGTGTACTTGTGAATGAGAAATGTGTGGATACCGACAATGGGATAGTTGTGAATTCTAGTAATAACTGAGGAAAAAAAAGCATGGAAAAAGACTTTTGAACCTATCTTTTGTTTGCAAATTAACCCTAGTTGATTTAGGAGCATTTGAATTAAAGTGTTATAGATGTTGCTTTTTGCTTGCATTTAATCCATAAAGAGTTCTGCAATAATAACCTTTTGAAGTATAATTTTAGAATATTACTTGTATTATTGAAACTGTAGCTTTGGAATATATATAAAGGAAATATGCTTATCTCAGGCATTATTGAAGCAGAGAAAAACAGCTTGAAAAAGGAAGATGAACATCACCTCAAGGGTTTATGGTTTCGACCAAAGGGAAGCTGGACATCACTGTTATGAGATTTGGAGTCTCTGCAATTAAAAGGTGGACCCATATCTGGGGAGCTGGACTCCACCAGATGGAATTAGTCTTTTTTCTTTTGGAAACTGGACCGTCACCATCTGGGAATTCTCCTTTGATATACATCCTGAGAAATTAAAATCACAATAGTTTATAGAATTGTGATGTAATAATTTGGAATAAAAATTGCTGATGAGTAAAAGATTGGAAATAGAAACTGCTGAAAAAAACTGATGGGTACCCCTGTAAATACCTGTAACCATCAATTATCGGTATGCAGTTGGAGGGAAAACTTCCCCCACTGTACCTGGCGCTGTATTGCTCATACTTTACCATATTAAATAATAAATTGATTGCTGCTTGAATATTGGACTAGTCAAGCTTCTGATTCATAACACCCTCACGGCCCCTCACAGCCCCCCACGGCCCCTTACAGGCCCAGTCCTGGGGCTCCTCCCAGAGGAGGGGTCGGGCCCTGCTTGTTCCCCTTTCATTTCAGTCCCTTCATTACAGCAACAAGAAAAGAAAGCTGAAATGGAGCGTTTCCCCAGCATTTCCCTCGGGGTTAACTGTGGGCTGAAGCTCTGTGCTGGCACTGGCCCCAGCGCCACCATCCCTGCAGCCGCCAGGCCTTTGCTGTCCCCCCGTGTCCGTTCCCTGTCCCCGAGTCCCGCCCGGCTCTGGCAGCAGCAGCAGCCGCAGCGCAGGGGGTGCCGGCCCGGCCCAGCCGGGGCTCCAGGCCAGGAGCAGCAGCAGTGCTGGCCCCTTCCCGCCTGCTCCTGCCTCGGCTCCCAAGGGCTTTTAACAGCTCAATTCTGGAGCAGAGCAGCCAGCACCCACACACAGCCCTGACTGCTCAGGGCCCGCCTGTGCCGCCCTGAGCCAGCCCTCAGAGGAAGAAAGGATCGGGCTCCAGCGCTGTTTTCAACGCTCTTTTACTCACCCTGAGCTGACAGCAGGAGGCTGCTGGTGCCCTTTGCCTTGGCAATTGGAGATCATGGCTGCTCTTGGCCCTCTTCTGCTTGCCACCTGAATTTTATCAGTACAACTGCACTTGCCTCTTTCAATCACTGCTGCCCACTGTGCTTTTGTGATGGTGAACTCAGTGTTTTTGTCACAGGCATCATGATTAGCAGAGACTGAAATGCTCACAAGTCCTTGAGCACCAAGTCGAGGGGAATGAAAGCATCACAGACCACTTTTGCAGCACTCAAACACAGCCCTGCTGCTGGTGCTGTTGAAATAGAATCAACCTACAGAGACCATCACAGAAATTGCCTCTGGAGTGGCAAATCAAATGAAAAAATCCACCAGGAGAACGAAAATACTGAAGTTGGCTGGCTTCATTGCTTCCTCGGAGCAGCAGAAAATGGAGATGCCCAGAGGTATTTTGCACTGCTGCTGATCCCAGTTGGAGCCCTGCCCTCTGCAGAGTCCCAGCGGGAACCTGAGCCCAGCCCGGGGAGCTCCCAGAGTGTCCTGGAGATTCTTTCTGCATTCGATCAGGCTTGCATTCCCCAGCAAGTCCCCAACAAAACCTCCTGTTTTCTTGGGTTAGAACAGGCACAATGAAAAACTCAGCAATGGCACAACTGTCCAGCCCACAAGGAAAAGAAAGGACAAGTTGTCAAGGAATCCAAACATTTGTCTTGCTTTGCTGCAGAAGTCATGCTGCTCACGGTGTGGAAAGCCAAGAGAAGCTGCAGTTGGGGGCACATCTTGTGACAGAAGCTGCACCTTGTTCTCCAGGAAAGGTTCTTGAAAAGGGCAGACAGGAGTGTGGAGAAGATTCCTGGGGAAGTGAAACAGCTTTCCACAGGTGAAATGAAAATGGAAAGTGTTATGTTTGTCCAATTATCTCATCATAAAAAAACCCAATAATATTAAAAGTAGTAGCAATTTTAATTGAATAGTTAAAATAAAAAAAAATTAAAATTTGATACAATATAATTTGATTAAAATAAGAGATAATTTGGTTCCAATAATAGCGCATAAGCAAACGATAACCGCGGGGTACGGAGGGCAGGGTTCTGGGACTCTTGCCACCTCACGTACAAGCTTGCCAAGTGAAAATCACCCCTTATATGTCATGTGTCAATACCATCTCTTCTCATTTTCGGTTCATCATATCTCTATCTCCGCCCTCATTACCACCCTTATCACGCATGCGCCACCACTCGGTTTGGTGTTCACACAAGTCTTTGGGGGTCGTTTTGGATGAAGACCTCTCCTCTTCCTCTTTGTCTTTTAATTCACCTTTGGGTTACACATGCGCATCAAGCCAGTACAATGTAAGCCAAGACTAACGTATCACTGCATCTACATATCAAGGCAATAAATCCCTTATAATTAGCATTTTCTGGTACCCAACCAGGTTCTTGGTAATTTTTAGCAGTTGTATCTTCAGCTTCTTTCCTGTGGTCCTTGAGAGCATCTGCTGGGGGGGGGGGGGGGTGGAGCCCCTCCTCTCCCTCTCTTCTTTGGCATTTAACTATTTTATTATTTTCAAATATTAATTACTGTATCATTATTGATTACTGTTTCAATCTTTATCAGCACAAATCATACCTATTTATCACAAATCTCTCATTTCTCTTTTTGATCATTATGATTTGTGCTGCATTTAAAAAGCTGTGCCCTGATGTCTTTTATATTTTTCAGAATTTTGGTTTTCTTGTTGTCTCTTTTCAGCTTCAAACTTTTCTAGCATTTCTATTACTGCTTCTAGTCTTTCATACTTTCAAGTTTAGTTAGCATCTCCTGGTCTATTTCAATCTTTTTAAGTCCTTTTTGTCTTTAACAGGGGTCGATTTAGCTTTTAATACCATTATAGATCTTGGTTTTACTTTTTCTGCTGATTCTGAATCTAGAGACATTGCTGAAATTTGCATCTTTTGAATCCCTGAGTGAATTAGCCTAATAAAATACAAAATCATACAAGGCAGAAACATAAGTCCTAGAATTGAGCATAACAACATGAACTCTAACATTTTCCTCCAAACACTTCTAAAGAGGTTACCCCACCAATCTGTTTTCAAGATTGAATTCCACTTTTGTACCGGCACATGAGCTACTCTTTTAATCTTTTGTGCAAGTTCTGTAATAGCTTCTCCATAATTATTAATTTCTACATAGCACTCAGATTCATTAAATCTCCTACAAACTCCTCCTTCTTTTGCTAACAGATAGTCTGGGGTGATCCTGTTTTGGTACACAAACACCCACATTCGTGTATATTGCCTGGCCAACATTTTTAAAGCATCGGAGGTGCGATTTGACACCATTTCTACTACTGCTTGGAGCCTTATTAATAGATTCAACAGATAAACTGGGGTCCTATATCTCCATGACCCATCCTGAGCTCATGTTGCTGGGTCATAATATGCTATAATTCGTTCTGCAGGCTATTTGTCCTCCCCCCAGTTTTGATTCCCTCCTGCTGTTGGAAAATTTAAATTCAAATCTCCTTTATTCCACTGCAGGGTTTCATACAGTGGAGTTCCTAGCACATTGCTCCTAGATCTCAGTAAAACAAAGAAGGAGGGTTGTATTACTCCCAAAGTACAAGTTCCTCCCCATTTTTGAGATAACTCACTGTATGCTCGTTGCCCACAAATTTAATATATCCCATCTGGGGCTTTCCATTTCTTATCAGTTTTCTCAGGTTGTTCCCAATAAGACCTCAGGCCGTTGATGGACTGGTAGGGGTCCCCAATATCCAATGGGGTTTTCAGGTCGCCAAATTTTTGAATGATTATCCATATTAACCACCAACGTGGATTTACAAGGAGTATGCCCTACTATTTTATTAAATTTCCTTCCTTCTCAAGTTATACAAATGGTTCCAATTACTTGATGGCTTAAAATCCATCCTTCAGGTCTCTTCAATGTTCCAGAAATTTGGGTGTGGTTCTACTTTAAAAATTGCTCTGGAGCTAAGCTCTCACCTTTCCATGGCCATCTTTTAGCCATTTTTTAGACCTCTACAAATCTCACATTTGGATAATTCCAATTCTGTAGCAATCCTTTGCATCAATCCTACAAACCGATTCTTATTCAAGGCTGGCAAATTCCAATCTTTGTAGTACTGTTTTAGCTGTTTATATAATTCAGCTAATTCTGTTGACTCTTTTCTCTTGTTCTTTCTTCTATTCCCCTTTGCTTCTTTTTTTTTCTTTTATTTTCTTTTTCAATTTTTCTTTTAGTGCCCGGCCTCTTATTCTTATACTTGGATCATCTTTATTATGATTTCTTTCAAAACAAAAAAACCTTTCATATTGAGGGCCAATCTGATTACTAGGGGGATAAGGAGCTCGTCCATTATATCCCAATTTTTTTTCTACCCAATACATCTTTCCTTCCTTAATACAAACATCTATAACACTGCTGCGATTGTAGCAGGCAGAACTAGCATATGGGTGTGTTACAAACACAGATTCCACCTTGTCCTTAATCCACACAGGTTGATTACAATAGTCACAAATGTTGAAATTGCTGGGACTTGGTTTTTGCCTTGTTTGCTTTTTCATTGCTGAAACTCTGTCCAGTGTGGCTTTCTGGCTTTGGCCAACTGCCCAGGGTACCAGAATGATCACAGTGAAAATAATCCTCAGGAAATCTACCATTTTTCCTTTCTCAAGGCCCCTTGGGTTGCAGCCAAGGGCCGAGATGCCAGTCTTCTCGGTAGCAAAGGTAATATCCCGGCATCTAGTCACCGGTGCTTTTAGTATTTTGGGTACCCATAGCCCCACAGAGTTTGCTTGTCTCTTTTTAAATGCCGTTTCCCAGTTCTAGCTGGTTAAGAAGCAATAATTAAAACAAAAAGAACAGGGAAAAGATTAGGCCGGAATACCATAAACCTGTATTTCCCAAAATTTCAGGGATGTGCCAACTACAAGAAGATTTTTCTAATTATTTTGTGCTTCAGGGGCGGGGAGTGCATTAAGTCACCATCTCCAATAGGCACACTCGCGGTGCCAATGTGCCCCTGGAATGCGCCTATGATGTGGTGTACAGACTTCTTCTCCACCACAACTATCAATTTTGAGACACTGGTCTATAATATTATGAGTTGCTCGTTCTCTTTTTTGTGCTATAGCAAATATAGCAAGAACCAATTGATCTAAGTTTTCTATTAATCTAATTGCTGCTGGAAGGGTCTCATCTCCCAGTCTCAAAGGTATCCCAAAAAAAATTATTAACAATACGTTCTATAGTTAGCTGGCTAAATACATAACCATAGCAAAGCAAGCAAATAAATTGTCTCTTCTTTTCTTCTCTCTTACTTTCCACCATGAGTTAAAGCAAAGTGTGCAAACAATACATATTCAGGGATGACACTTTAAACCATGTTTACTGCACTCCCAATGTTTTACTTGTCTCTGCTCTCTTTCAACAACAGCTGTTATCAATCGCAGTTTCTGGAATTGCAGTTCTGTAATCAATTCTAATAATGTTGCTGGTGCATGACCCTGGAGGAGATCTTCAATCTTTTTAGGCTGTTCCCACTGATTCAGAAAGTCTTTTTTCTTTTTCCACCGGCATTCTTCTGCCTCCGAGCTCAAGGGAATTGCGGTTAGCAGCCATCCAGGATGCCTAGTTCATTCTTAATAAATCAGGGTAATATAAATCAACTTAATTCCCACCATATTATCACATTCTTGGAATTTCATGTTCCAACAATATTTTAGCTACAGTTTTAACTGTAGCCCGAGCTGCTGGAAATGCTTTAACCCACTGAGTTAAGTCATCTATTATAACTAACAAATATTTCCACCGACCCACTTTAGGCAATTCTATAAAATCAACCTAGATCTTTTCAAATAGCTTGTAGGCTCTTTTGCATCCTCCAGAGGGAGGGGTTTTTAACACTTTCTTTTTTACTTTTTCACAGGTGAGACATCCCTGGGTAATTTGCTTTCCAATTTCAAATATCCTTATACACCCATAAAATTTTAAAAAGTGATCACAAAAGGCTCTTGTTCCCCAGTGTGTCCGTCTATGCAAGTTATCTAAGATCTAATATGCCACTGGTTTTGGCATCATAATCCTGCCATCAAGAAAAACTCACTTTCCCTCCTTAAATGTTGCTCCTAATTTCTTTATAGTTGCCAGTTCTGCTAGCGGAAGGGAAAGTGTCTCCTGCTGAATTTCTATTTTTTGTAAGATCATTATTTCAGTATCTCTTTTTCTTAAGGTCACTCTTTTTGCTTCTTCATCAGCCAAATTATTTCTCTGACCCTAATATCCCTCCCTCTCTGGTGTTCCTTTACATGAACTACTGCTATTTTCTTTGAGCCTTTTAAAGCTTCAAGTATCTGAATTATCAATTCCCCGTGTACTAACCCTTTCCCTTGAGTGCTTATAAGTCCCCTTTCTTTCCAAATTTTTCTAAAAGTATGTACTACGCTAAAAGCATATTTGGAGTCTGTATAAATAGTCCCTTCTTGCCCTTTTAGTATTAATAATGCACAGAGTAATGCATACAATTCACGGCTTGTGCTGACCAGGAGGGACTAAGGGGACCAGACTCCTTTACCCTCAACTTTTTCCCACTTCACCTGAATGCCAACCCGTGTCATTAATTTCTAGATTATCTTCTTCAGTTAAAGAATACATTTTAAGTTTTCCTTCACAGGGTTTTATCTGTAAATTTAAGGCTATTATTAGATCTCTGCCTAACAAATTATTCTTGGCCTCTGATAACAACAATAAATCATTTACTCCAAATTTGTCATCTGTTTTAATTTGCACTCCTTTTATTACAGGAACAGGGAAAGCTTCTCTCGTAATTCCGATTACTGAAACTCGCTCACGACTTATCTCACATCCCTGGGGTAATTTTGTCACTGTCGACTGAGAAACTCCTATATTTACTAAAAATATAACTTATCAAGGGCTCTTCTGGTGGCGTTTCTGTCCCCTTCATTAAACAGAGCCCCTGACCTCCCTGAAAAGTTTCCTCATCGTGCTGTTTCTTCCCGCAACTTTTTTTGTAGGTGCTCCTTTTTATAATAGTAAAAATAGGTGGGTCCTGCACCCTTCAAGGCAGGGCAAGGATTTCGTAAGTGCCCTTTCTTGTGGCGGGAAAAAACACACAGGTCCTGTGTTCTTAAAAATAGATCCTGACATCTGCAGTTTGTTTTTCCCTGTGGATTTTTTTTCTTTTTTTTTCTTTTTTTCTGTATTCAAAGCTGCCTGCATTTCTCTAACTGCCACCACCAAAATTCTGGCATCTGCTTTCTGCTTTTCCTCATCTCTGTTCACACACACCCTTTGTGCTTCTCTCAGTAACTCCTGAAGTCCCCTGTCCTGCCAGTCTTCTAATTTTTCCAGCTTCTGCCTGATGCCGCCCCTCAGGACTCTAAAAGGCAGCATACTTACTCTCTTCCTGATTAACAGGGTCTTTTGAACTCACATACATATTTAGAGCCTGGCAAATCCAATCCTCAAATGATCTGAACTTGGGCCAATATAAATTATCTTTCCGGATCATTTCTTTTGTCCATTTAAACATGTAATACTTAACTATTTTCTGTTTACTTTTTCTCCTTTGGGATTCTCATTCATCCCAAAACCGTATCATCATCCCCAGTGGGCTGTCCTGAGGAATGCTCCCCCCCAAGAACCCCCCTCACGGTTCCCAGATACCTCAAACCACTGAGGATTTTTCCTACAATCTGCAGCCCCTGGGTCAAGGAACTTGTTCCCTGACCCATTTCTGGCGGCAACAAACTAAGAAATTCCCAGTACCAGGAGAGTCTTAGTTTCCCACACTCACCTCGTGGCTCAACTTCCTCACTTACTACTCTGCCACACTGCCTTTTTAATCTACTTGTTCCACTCCTATCTTTTCCTCTTTCTCAATCTATTAGCCCCGTCCTCTCACCATCTAATCACATACTAAATTGCCTGCTACCAACCCATCCAAAGAAATTGAACCTCTTCATTCACTCTCTCAGTCTCCCCACTGAGTCAATCCCTCCTGCCCAAGGACCTTCCCACAGGTGCCTGGACCAGGGATCCCCTCCTTCCCCCTGGGTCAAACCCTCCCGGGGTCCCCACTCATTCACTTTTCTTTCATTTCCCTCCTTTCCTGGCCGGCCTCCTCTCGGACAGCACGAAAACGCGGTACTGGGAGGTCCCACTCACTTCGGGGGTCCGGGACTGCCCAGCCCCCATCTCAGACACTCCACACACACTCACACATGCATACAGCCGCCCCCCGACCCAAAACCTCATGATACTCGCAGCCTCCTTTTCTCACAAGGGTCTTCGTGCACAAGGCAGTTTTCTATGGGTACTCTCTCTCCTACAAGCCGGCACTCTGATGGGACCCTCTCTTGCGCGCTCTTAAAAACTAATTTGCTTATGCATTATTGTAAAAAAGACTCTCTTTTCCCAAGGGAGAGTGGTCTAACCTTGGGACCGCTTAAAAGTCTGGTGGGGAGCTCCTTCCCAGAAGCTATCCACCTCCTCGGATTTAAAAGAGTCCCGGGTATCGGCACCAAAATTGTTACGTTTGCTCAATTATGCCATCATAAAAAAGCCAAACAATATTAAAAGTAGTAACAATTTTAATTGAATAGTTAAAATAAAAAAATATAAAATTGGATACAATATAATTTGATTAAAATAAGAGATAATTTGGTTCCAATAATAGCGCATAAACAAACGATTACCGCGGGGTATGGAGGGCAGGGTTCTGGGACTCTTGCCACCTCATGTACAAGCTTGCCAAATGAAAATCACCCCTTATATGTCATGTGTCAATACCATCTCTTCTCATTTTCGGTTCATCATATCTCTATCTCCGCCCTCATTACCACCCTTATCACGCATGCGCCACCACTCGGTTTGGTGTTCACACAAGTCTTTGGGGGTCGTTTTGGATGAAGACCTCTCCTCTTCCTCTTTGTCTTTTAATTCACCTTTGGGTTACACATGCGCATCAAGCCAGTACAATGTAAGCCAAGACTAACGTATCACTGCATCTACATATCAAGGCAATAAATCCCTTATAATTAGCATTTTCTGGTACCCAACCATGTTCTTGGTAATTTTTAGCAACTGTATCTTCAGCTTCTTTCCTGTGGTCCTTGAGAACATCTGCTGGGAAGGGGGGGTGTAGTAAACCCCTCAGCTTTAGCCAGGGCCCCTTGGAGAATAGAAAGCTGACACAGCGGCAAAGAAGTTTCCTGTCACCAGCGACATCCGCCTTGTACCTTATCCCTATAGCCATGTAAGGCAATATGTCGTTAGCCCTACTATTGGTCACTTATGGTCACTCTAACACCTTTGCCATTGGTCAGGATTGGATCCGGGCCAAGGGTATAAAAGTAGCATACTGTACCCCTACTAACTTGGAAGAAGAAGAGCTGAGACCCTTCATGGACCCTCCAATAAAGCCATACTTGTGGAACAGCCGGCGTCTTCTTCTCTCTCTACCGTCTGCGGGAGCCTTAGGCCAAGGGAAAAGCTACCTAGCAAGCAATGCTGAAATCACAAGAGCTGCCTAATCACTAAGAGCTGAATATTCCCTGCTTGCTAGGGCTGTCCTGCGGCCTTGGTCTGAGAGCGAGCTGGCTTCTGGCACCCAGTCCCCTTGGAGACTGAGCTCTGGAGCTGTAATAGCTTGCCTAGGATAAGACCAAGCAAGGCTCATTTTGGGGGGGGTGGAGCCCCTCCTCTCCCTCTCCTCCTTGGCATCACAACTTTTAACTATTTTATTATTCTCAAATATTAATTACTGTATCATTATTGATTACTGTTTCAATCTTTATCAGCACAAATCATACCTATTTATCACAGTAATATATCTTGCTAATTCTGCACTTGGAGGAATTACTCAGGTCTGCAGTCTTTATTACACACCCTGTTCTAAAAGACTTTTATGCTATTTTCCCTCTCTCTGTGTTTTCACACTTTTTCAACAAGGTTTTCTTTCTAAGAATATTAATCACAATATCCCAAAGGATTAAAAAATGCTTAGGTATTTTTTCCCTAAGTATTTACTAAGGAAAAATAAGTAATTAAAAAAACCCTGTATGCATGCTGGATGTAAAATACAAACAGAAATAAACTTGAGAGTTCTCCCAAAAACCTTAAGAAAAAAAACCCCATGTATTCTATAAAACCCGGAGTATTCATCTACAAAATACAAAAATGGGCATGTTCTAGAAGAGAAAATTTGTGCAATGGTTCCGCACAGAATTCTATGCTTTCAAGCTTTTTGCCCTTCAGGGGCAGTGCCATTCTCTGAACTGTAATGCTCTGAGCATGTTCTGCTCACCATGGCAGCTTTCTGCTCTGCCCTGGTACAGATCATCCTCCCAGCATAGGGGCAGTGCAGCCACCACAACTCGCAGCACCTTCCCACACAGCAAGAACCTGAAGGACAGAGATGGCTTTCACCAGCTGCTGCAGGTTCTAACAGTGCCACCTCTCAGCTGCTGAAAGCCTGAATTTCTGTGTTGCAGTGTGTTAGTTTATTGAGTCAAATGTTCTGTTATATAGTGGTATGTTCAAGTGCTCCCCGAGTTATTACAGTTAGCTTCTCCCCTATGTTATGCCCTCCTACCCAAGTGTCCCTCGAGGAATCCCCTTCCTCCTCACCAGATTTTTCCCTGTCTGTCAAGACAACCCAGCCCCTTTGCCCCATCCATCAGCCCAAACCCTACCCTTTGTTCCAGAAAATTCCCTGTCCCTCGCCCTAAGATCCAATCCCTATGCCAACGCTCTCTCCTCCCCTTGTTCTGATTTGTTGTAGCCCTCAAAACGGCACCCCAAGAGTCACTTATTGGTTACTATATGGTGTCCACCCCCTGTTTTGAAAGATTTTAAAAATCCGGTCACAGGGATGTTGGGGGTTTTTTCAACATCTGTTCCCTTTGGGAATTCTTGCCTGCACGACCTTCCCCCCGCCTCTCCTGATGAATTTGCTGCACTTTACACCACAGAAGTGCCTCCTCTGCTTCCTTCACTCGGTCCTCCAGGGGTCTCTACTGCTGGCATTTGGCCTAGAGGTTCTGGCTCAGGCAAAACCGTATCCTAGCCAATTCCCCCCTCTTGCCATTGTCTCTGGAGCATCACAGAGCTAGCCAGGGCTGCGGAGGGCAGTGACAGTGACCCATGCCCTGGCATGTCACAGCCCCCAGAGCCACACCTGCCAGACCACAAGCCCCAGCCCTGATCCCCACTGCCGGCCTCAGGGGCTCCTGGGCACCCTCACCCTGAGTGCAAAGGCAGCCTCAGGAGCCCCCCAGGGCGCTCTGGATCTAGGCTGCAGACACCCTAAAGCCATCACTGAAAGGGACATGGATGGGGACTGCAGCTGGATCTTGCAGTGCTCACTGCTCCTGACTATTCTCTAAGTGAACCCAAACCTCATTGGCAGCACCTTGAGCACATTGACACTGCTCGCCCATCCTGGAACCTGGTGTTCCCACATCCTGCACCAGCCCTTTGCAGGGAGTGACCAGCTCCTGGCTGCTCTGCTACCCTGGCCTTACTTTCTGTTTGCCAGCAATGAACTTAACGGATACACTCCTGAGAAACCTAGCACAACATTTGCTTCTCAGGAGCTCTTTGGCAAAAAAACTCCACTAATCCCTAGTTTTGCACAGAGAAGGAGGTCCTGACAAAGCATGAGGCAGAGGCAGGGCTCTGGCATACAAATTCCTGAGCCGCAGGATTCCACCCAATGTCGTTCGAGCTACTTTGTTGATATTTTAGAGCCAGTTCTGGACAAGGGCTGCTGCTGACAGGATAGGAAAACGTGGAGAAAAAAAGGTGCGGGAGGCAACAAAAAAAAAAAAACCAAGGGGGAAAACCCTTAGAAATACAGAGCACAACAGAAGTCCTTGGAGATGGTTCAATAGAAAATGCCAGCAGCAGTGAGCAGAGCCCGAGGTTGCTCACTGCCACCCCAGGGGCTCCTCAGTCCCCTGCTGGTTTGTGTCTGATGCAGCCCTGCCTGGAAAGGGCTCCAGGCTCTGGTGTTCCCAGCTTGCTCCAGGCTACATTCTTAGCAGCACTGAAAGAAGAGGTGAAACAAAGAGCCATTTTCTGTCCTGCCTGCAAACTCTTCTCCTTCAGCTCCACTGCCAGAGATCATCCCTCTATCAGCTTGGCACCGTGCCTGCTGCATCCTCTCCGTGTCCCTCGCATCAGCTCCTGCACATCATCAGCACTCGCTGTCCCACACCATGAACAGAGAGAGCTGTGTCAGAAGAGCAAGGAGTGCATTTTCTTGGCCTTTCTAACAGACAAAAGAAGCATGAGTCCAAATAACTTTGTTGTTTGTTCATGTCCTCCTTTTCGATAACTCTTTTCTGCTTTAATGCAAAAGCCTCTTTTCATACATGGATGGAATGATCTGGAATTGGCAGTTGCTTCAGGCTGTCAGGCACCATGGGAGTTTTCTCTTGTCTCTGATGAGGATTTGGTGAATTTTCCATTGGTCACTTGGTGGTGTCACCATGGGCTGAGCTCAGCGGCCGACTCTGCTGTCCCCAGGGGATGCATTGGGACGCCAAGCCCCTCATGGCTGGGATTCGGGGGAGGGCGGGCTCGGAGCGCCCAGGGCCTGGGCCCGTGAGGAGCTGCTGCTGGCGCTGGCTGTGCTCAGCCCGCTGTGCCGAGCAGCCGCGGCCATGGAGACACAGGCGGGAGCTGTGGCCGAGGCCGGCAGGCGGCCCGTGCCGGCTCGCAGCTGCGAGGACGCCGGCAGCCTGTGCCCTGAGGCCGAGGCCGTGGCGGGCGGTTTGCGGGCAGGGCTTTTCCGAGCCGGCCGCAATGTGCTGCCTCCCGTGTGGGCCCGGCCGCGGCAGAGGCGGGCGGGAGCGCGGCGGGGCCGGCAGCGGCGGGCAGAGGCCGCAGAGAGCAGCAGCCCGGCCGGGCCCGCTGCGGAGCGGCACGGAGCTGCCGGGCAGCCCTCGGCCGTGTCTGTGCGCACAGGGCAGGAGCAGAGGCCGGAGCAGAGGCAGGAGCCGGCCATAGGGGCAGCTCGCCGTGCCCGGGGCCGCAGCCGCAGCTCTCCCCTGCCGGCCACAGCAGCAGCCGCTCGCCTCCGAGGCTCCGGCGCTTCCCGAAGACGAGGGGCCCGGCCCCCAGCACGCCCTGGAGTCCCGCAGCGAGAGGAGCCGACGGCGCCGCAAAGGGCAGCGCAGAGGGCGCAGGTTGAGGAGGAGGACATGAGGCTCGCTCTGGGCCGGGCTGTGGCAGCAGTGCCCTGTCAGCCTTCGCCTTGAGCCCTTTGCTTCTTTTCCATGAGCCCTGATCCCCGTCCTTGGCCAAGGGCCCCCGCAGCCCTTTGCAGGGCTGCAGGAAAAGCTGCCTCAGTCACAGAATCACAGAATCCCTGGCTTGGAAGACAGACACTTTCAAGATGATCGAGTCCAAACTATGGCCTAATACCTCAACTAAAGCACAGCACCGAGTGCCACTTCCAGTCTTCTTTCAAAGGCTTGCAGGGATGGTGAGTCCACCAGCTCCCTGCAGGGGTCTGTCCCATGAAGAACCAAGATAACACATGGGCCTTCTACCCCCTGGCGCTTGGAGCTCTGGAAGTTTGTCTTTCTGCTTAGGCAAAGGCCATGGAAAAGGACTGGGAAAAGTAGTCACTAATCGAGTAGCCTACAGAGCTCTAAATTGATGTGCAGGGAATACAGAAAAGACAGAAAAGAAAAAAGGCAAAACTCAAATGCCATCTGCAAAGTCTTGGGCATGAACACATAGCTGCAAAGGGTCTTCTCAGCCCTATTTCTTTGTATTTCTGGGAACCAGAGGAATCCTGCTTGAGCCTCTGGGGAGATGGGTTTGGGAGGTAAAAGTTCATGTCTTTTTTCTCCTTGGGGCAGCTCCTTTTCCTGGCATCAGCTGAGCCTCTCTCCAGCCTGATGCCTGTTCTGATTGTTGCAGCAAAACAACTGATGGCAGACAGAAGACACTGACACTTGCAGAGACGTGACTTTTTCCAGTGCCAGCTGGGAGTGGGAGTCAGAAGAAAAACTTGCGAAAGCACAACTCCATTGGAAGATTGCCTTCCCTTTCGTTGCGTAAAGAAGCTCTAGATCCACTTGTGAATTGTCAGTTGTTTGTTAAGGATGGGAAGTTTTCTTTCCTGATTTTTTTCATGTGGTTTGGAAGTGGATGAGGCTCTTGTTCATTCACAAACTCCAGACCAAAGTGCCTTTGGAAGATGGCCCACGTGGCAGTTTTTGCCCAGCCCTGGTACTTGTGGATAGAAGAAAGCAAGGGCAATGGTATTTGCAGCCAAAACCCAGCAAAGCTCGGCTCAGCCAAAACATCCTGGGGAGATAGAGGCCTCCAGCTGTTCCTAGAAATCAGCAGAGTTCCAGCCAAATGGTTGTGTAGCGCTAGGTGCAATCTCTTTGCCTGGATCAGAGCCTTGCTCAGCTGAAGAAGCAGAAAGATCAGCAAGGAGCTCCCAAAGGCCCCTCAAATAATTTTGATTTTTCTCATCTTGTGTAAGTTTGCAACTGAACGTGTGTTTGCAGTTGAGCTAATGAGAGAAAAAAAAAGTAAATAGAGGCTTTATGGTGGGGCCCTGACATTGCACAAGAGGAATCACCGGTGTGCATTTCATTGGAGCTCTCTCAATCCTATAAAAGTATTGTAGCCCTGATTTAAAATAGGCCAATATGAACCAATTTGGAGAGACAGAGACTAAAATGGCTTATGGGGGTTTTTTTAAGAGTGAGAAAAACTACCCAAAAGGTGTTGTTTTGTGGCATTTTAAAATATACTACCTGAAAATTACCAACTGCAATAAATCAAGAGTTTAAAATGGATTGTTTAGGTATATGAATAATTAAAACCACAAAAATGTGAAGATATGAATGCATGTTTTCATAAAAACCATGAAATTATAGACCAAAAAATACATGCCCTGAACTGCAATGCAAAGGCAGGTAGAACTGTACTTGAATGATTTCTTTTTAGATTGCTGGAGTTTTTTCCTTGTGAGGAGGAGCTAGGGAATTGCTGAAGAAAAGTGGCACAAGCAGGAAGGGGCAGCGTGCTGTGCTCCGTGCAGAGGCTGCCAGGGGCTGCCCGAAGAGCGCCCTGCTGCAGCCAGAGCCCTCCTGGCCTGGGGCCCGGGAGCAAAGGGCCAGGGCAGCCACCTCCTCCTCGTCCTGACCCTGCCACCGCTCCCTGCTGCTGTTGCTGCTGCTGCTATTGCTGCTGAGGGAAAGAGAAGATCCTCCTAAGGCCCCATGAACAAATGCACTTACGCAGCCCTGGGAATGCCAGTGAAGGAAACCATGTGTCACATAATGCATGTGTGACCAGAGTCGCCAACACCACCTAAACATGGAATTGTTGCACCTCTCTAGGACAGGCAGAAATTTATAGAATTAACTGGGGACTTGAAGGCAGAAGAGGCCGGAGGAGGAAAACAACTCTGATGGAAAAAAACGACCATATCTGAAGGGGGAAACATCTCTGCCCGCTCAGAATTGGTCGAGGGAGCATGCCTCTAATCCTCTCCTGAAAGGGATGCTTTAGTTGAGCTTTGCATCTCCAACTGCCTTGGACCAGAGCCAGAAAGATTCAATTATGTAAATGTTACATAGATAGATAGATAGATAGATAGATAGATAGATAGATAGATAGATAGATACATACATACATACATACATACATAGACAGACAGATCTCATTACTGAAATCTCTCTTTACTGTCCTCTCTATTGCTACACACATCAGAACTTGGTAGCCAGTGCCCCGCTCAACTACAATCCTGAGATTGCTCTCCTGTTGCTTCAAAAAAGCACACTCTTGGGGAATCTGGAGCATGTAGGTCCTTATGGAATGCAATCAGACACTCAGAGCATTGCTGGGAACTGCACTCTTTGTGCATCTGTGCTCGGGCAAGTTCTTCTCTTGGACTCGACCACACTGATGGTGCTAAAGTGGCTGGAATCAGAAATGCAGCCCAGCCCACCCCAGCTCCTCTGATCCCTGAGCACCAGCTGGAATGCAAGGGCATTGATTTCCTGCTCAATTCCCAAACACAACACACACTGATTCCCTGGAATGCCAAAAGACACGGGAGCCATTAACCTTGAAAGTGATGTGTTTCTGCCAGTGCTGAAAAAGGGCAGCAAAAACTGAGAAAAAGCTCCCTGGAGAAAGAGAAATTGCACAAGGCTTCTCCTTCGAGCAAACAAACAAATAAACAAAATATGAAAGTGTTACCTACTCCAGTGTCTAAAGCACTTGGATGCACTGAAGAGATGTTTGGCAGGGAAGCAGCCCTTGTGCTGAGCATTGGCTCTATGGATCTAAGGCAGGGATCTATGGAAGTCTGCCTGAAGGTCCCTCAGGAGCCCCCATTGTCCAGGTTAAAGCTCCCTCAGCCCCTCCTCCCTGGCCCTGTGCTGCACCCCCTTGCCCAGCTCCCCTGTCCTTCTGTGCACACGCTGCAGCCCCTCCATGACTTTCTGCTTCCCAGGGCCCACAGCTGCACACAGCACTCCAGCTGTGGCCGCGGCGCTGCCCAGCACAGGCCACGCTCACTGCCCTGCTCCTGCTGCCCCACTGCTGCCGGCACAGCCACCGTGCCCTTGGCCTTCTTGGCCCCCTGGCCCCACGCTGCCTCATCTTCAGCTGCTCAAGGCCGCCAGCCCTGCGTCCTTTGGGCCCACGCAGCTCCCCAGCCACAAAGGTGCCCATTTCACTTCAGGTACAGCAGGCACCATTGCAAGACGGTCTTCCTGTTCTACAACGACATCTTCTAAGTAGATATCATAAAGTGTGATAAGAATAGAATTGTAAGGCACTCTGACTAAATCAAAATGGTCTAATTCAACTGTACACTAAATTGCTCTTAAGTAAATATTCCACCCTATCTGCCGTCAGCAAGCAAGGTTCTCTCTGCAAAACTGGATTTGTAGTTCTTTATAGCTCTGAGATGGAAATTTTAAAATATCCACCTATGCCTTTGTTATTTTCATTGCAGGCATGAAAACTGATTTTCTTTCAGCCTTCCTTGCTGGCCCTCTACACTCTATTGCTACTGACAAAGCTCTCAGCTTCCTCTACAATTCTTAAGCACCAGGAACATGAAATGTTCCTTTCTCACTCACCTCAGGGTCAGCACTGCTGAATGCACACTTCAGGTGACCTGTAGTGGGCAGGGAAAATGAATCAGATGGTGTGAGAAAACTGCTTGGGCTGCTGAATCCAACAGAAAAGTCAACCCAAACAGAGAAGATTTCCCATTTTGTAACATCCCTCCAGGAGACACCTTTCATTCACACAGCCAGCAAGGGGTCAGGACAATATTCTTGCTTGTGCCTACATTTCAACCTGTTTAGCCAGTAAATGAATACAAACATGACCAAGAAAATCCAAATTGTTCTTTAACACTCAATGCTCCTGTTCTAGAAAACACATAAAACAGCTTTTTAAATCCACTCCTTCAGGTCTTTTTTTTGGGTTTTTTTTGTTTGGTTTTTTATTTTTTTTTTTAATCAGTTGCATGCACTAATTCTCTTTAATTTTCTGGAAATGCTTGCCCAGAAATGCTTCCTCAAAATCCCCTCTGAGCTGTGGCGGACACTCACTGCTTTAGAGTTTACATTTCCTTGCAAAGAGAATCACTAGTTAAGCACTTGGTAAAGGGTCAAGTTAGAGAGTTAAATCCTTTCATGACAAAATTTAAAAAGAAATAAGCTTTCCATGAGTTCTGGGAACAACTGCAGAGATTTTAAAAGGCATTCCAAGAAGGTCTGCCAGTCTGCATTTTCAAAGCTGTCTTGCTTGTCCCAGTAGCCTGAGGAAATGACACTCTGCTGCCACAGACTCTCCCGTGAAGGGAACGGAAGCCCTGCAGGTTCCCCTGCAAATGCTGCCCCTGTGGCTACAGACACCCCCTTTTTAGCTGAACCTCTTGGCAGGAGCTGTACCAAACCACTGGCATCCTAATGCTCTTTCTCCTACAAAATCAGAAACTCAGCCACCAAGAAAGAGCAGGAAGACATACAAAAGCCAGGTTAGGATACACCCTAACCTAAGTAGAATGGAAAACTCTACTTACGTGCAAAGTGGGTAACATAATACGCGGAAAAAGAAATGCCATAAGCAGCAAAAGCTGCCCTGGCCAGATAGTGAAATATTGTTATTTTTTAAAGTTAGGTAAATAGATAAAACAATGCTCTTGTCAGTGGGCAGCTACCCACTGACAAAGGTGCCAATCAGGAAAGTTCTCCTGAATCTGAGCCAGCATTAGGGCTGCTCTGACACTCAGGCCTTCTGTGCACCAAGGCAACCTTCTGATGCCACTATGACGATGTGGCAACCATGCCCTGACATCACAAAGCAAACGCTCCATGTTGGTCTGTGAATTTATGCCAAGCAATAACCAACCTTCCCTACAGCAAACACAGAAGAGCCTGGGAAGTTTTCCTCTGTCACAAAGCAGCACAAATTCCCCTCATGGGCCAAACCCTGTTGTTCAGGGGATCCAAGAGGAGCTCCAAGAGTGCCCCAAGCACCTACAGCCTGTACCCCAGCTGAGCACTCAGATGGGATACAAGCAAAGGAAACCAGACCAAGAAAATGGTCCAAAGCCCAGGGCTCCTGTGGATGTACATCTCTGCCTTTCTTTCCCTTTGGAAGTAGTCAAACTGGCAACTTGAGGGGAAACCAAGGGCTTTGTGGGGGCTGCATTGCTCTGCACACACCCAGGCCACCCGTGGCACAGAGCTTTGGTGCCTAAAAGGATAAACCAACTGGAAAATGTTTCATTTTGACCTTTCTTACCTGCTAACAGAAGTTGCCAAAATGAAAGTTTCCAAGCAGGGCCTGATCCCTGTTGCCAGCTCTGGGCTAGAAAGGAGGCATTACTTTGTTTCAGTGGTGGGTGCATAGGGAATCACTTCCCTAAGCCCTGTACACCCAGCAATCTCACCTACCCGTTTTGTATCCATGGAACTAAGACATATTCAATACTTTGCTGAAACTCATAGGCTAAACATTGCCTCAAATTTATTGACATATTTCAATCACTTCTCAGAATTTACTGACATGAGAATAGGAGTGTCCTGTAGGTCCCTGCTGGTCGTTGTCACAGGTTCAGGAGGCGATCCATGCACAAAAGAACCTAAGACACAACTGGGCTTGCAAAGCAAATTTATTCCATTAGTTGCAGTAGCAAATAATACATACCAACCCCTGGATTCCCAAAAATCCGCTGAGCAGGAGAAGGAGATGGAGCGTGGTGCTCGGCAGCAGGGGCAGTTAGGCAGTGCACTTCCAGGACATCCTCTGGATCAAAACTCTGTGCATCTCATCCTTCTCACCCTTCCAGCTCAGAACCAGGCCTTGTATCTCCTGCTAAGGATGTGGAATTTTCCCAGTTACAGCACCAGCTCACACATGGCTGGTGTGTGAGATGATGGCTCAGGATGACTCCATGACTCCCTGCCACCGACGGCTCCATTGTTCCCCTTTCACAGCTTGACTGCCCACCGATTGACCAATACATTGTTTCTCTTTCAAGGGTCAAGGTCCCCCATGTTAAACAAGACACTTTCCTTCACTGTCTTGTCAACCTGCTCAAACATGGATCAAATATGGCAGGGCTTCGGGCCCGTCTCTGGTTCCTGACACAGTTGTTTGGGAAATATTCCCATTCCTCAGATTCTCCTTTGGTGGTCAAGAGCCTCCTAAAAACACTTTCTTCCCTTTGAATGCATTCCAGCTATGTTCTTAGCAGGGGCACTCTCCTTATTCTCAAGGCCAAGATCGCCAGTTGCACACAGTAAGCACTGCAGTGGGGGAATACAGGCTTCAGCACTCCTGTTAAAGCTAAAAGAATTCAAAAGACTAAGCCCTGTTTGTTACACGCCTCTTCTTCCTATTCTGGGAATCAAACACAAGCGTTTCATCAATACACCCTGCAAGTGCTCTTGCTGAGTGAAGCCACATTGCTGTGTCAATAAAGCAGCTGGGACTCAGTTTCTTCAAGCAGGGAAAGCCAATTCTTCATTCACATAACTCATTTTTACACGGTTTTCACAGATCTCGTGTTCAGTCCAGCTGGCTGGTAGTTTCCTTGCCACACAATTTATTGCTTAGAAGGTGTATTAGTGTGTACATGCAAAGACTCACTCTTTTTAAGACTCACTCTTACTCAGGTGATTACATTTTTTTTCGTGGATGCTCATGGGAGAGATTTCTTGTTTATTACAGATGCAAACAGTTTTCTTAGCACAATAGCTTGTTGTGCTAACTGCACTCATGACTGTTGCCATGGGAAGTTTGCTGGCTGCACGTAGTAGATGTAACAGGCTATCTGGGAATTTACTATAGCAAGGCCTGATTTTATAAGGCCTTTCTTTTCTAATAACCCTACCTGTGTGCAACACATTATGACTTTCTTTCAGAAATTAATGAAGAAAACACAAATTGCCTGCTCAAACCCTTCTGCCCCCTTCCAAATCAGTTCACTCCTCAAGCACAAACCTCAGGCACATCCCCGACTGCCTCTCTCCCAGCAACTCAGAGCTGCATTGCACAGTGCATGCTGTGCGCCACAAAGCACAAAGCAGGCTGCCCTGGTGGGCCTGAATATTTCTGCCAATCACTCTGCATCTCACACCTTTGCTCAGGCTCAGTGCAGAACTGCAGGATTGCAGGCGCTTCCTCCCAGAGCTGCGTGAGGCGCTGGCTCCTGCAGATGTGCCCTGCCAAGCTGTCCCTGCCTCACACTGGCCTCACTTCCCTGGCACAAGTGCCGGCCCTGAAGGAGCTGCCCTGTGCTCCAGCCTGCCGAGCAGCCCGGCTCCCTCCCAAGGTGCCCAGAGTGCTGCACACACTGCTGGCCTTTGCCAGGAGTTGCAGGGGAGCTGGCAGAAGAGGAGGAATCCTCAGCCAGCCCAGCGGCCCGCGGCTGCCCTTGGCCTTTCCCTGCTCCTGGGCACACTCCAGACGGCCAATGCCTCCAGGCCGGGCTGTGCCCAGCACGGATGCGCTTCCCCTCAGCAGCAGCCAGCTGCCACCTGGGCTCTGAGAGTGGAGGATTCACCCGCTCCCAGCAAGAGGCGCCCAGGGCCCGGCTGCTGCCTCTTGCAGCTCCAAGGGCCTCCTTCCAGCCTGCCTCTGCCGGGGCTCAGGCTGCTCCGGCCTCTGCCTGGGCTCTGCTGGGGCTCCAGCCCGGGCAAGGCCGGGCCCGCTCTCACCTCACAGGCACTGACAGCTCTGCACCACAGGAGACCTTCCCGAGCACCCTCCCTGATCTTTCTGCTTTCTCACTTGAGCAAGGCTCTCCTCCAGCCAAAGAGATTATTGCATTTAGGGATCCAAATCCAAGTGGCAGGAACCCCAATGCTCTGCAGTCACAGCTGAAGGCCTGAACCTGCACAAGATGTTTGGGCTGCCTCATTCTTCCTTTGGTTTTGCCTTCAAATGCCATTGCCCTTACTGCCTCAACTAGAAATATCACAGCTGTGCCATAACCAGCCAGTGGGTCATATTCCAAAGGCAGTGTGGTCTGGAGAGGATGAATGAAGAGGAGCCCTCCTCACTTATGAAACCATACAAAAGAAGCCATATGTGTGACTTAGCACCAATAAAAAACAATTGGTAATTCAGAAGGAAATGTTGAATTTTCTGAAGGGGTCAGAAGGAGGAGAATCTTCCAAATGAGTTGATGTTTCAGAAACTTTATTAATTTCAACTCTAATCTATAATTCTATGCTACAAATCTGTTCAGCAACCCTACTCTACAATCCTACTCTAAATTGGTAACAGAGATAACATCTTGACATGATTGCTATGTTCTCGTCTCCTAGGGTTAGGGTTAGGCTTAGGCTTAGGCTTAGGCTTAGGCTTAGGTTTAGGTTTAGGCCTAGGCTTAGACTTAGGGTTGGGGTTAGGGTAAGGGTTACAGATAGGGACAGGGTTAGGGTTTGGGTTTGGGTTAGCATTTAAGGTTAGGGTTAGGGTTTAGGGTTAGGGTTTAGAGTTAGGGTTATTCGTCTTCTTCACTGAGTTGATGAGTTGTGCCAGGATGAATGGTGGCTTGGCTGAAGTTACAAATGGATGCTGTCCACCGGAAAAAAAAATACAACAAAGAACAGTGAACCATTACTTTCCAAGCTCATTGCTTCAGGGACTCAATCAGGATACATCAAGTTCCTGGAAAGACCCAGAAAGAGGAGCAATGGGACCATCTGCTCCCCAGTCATCTCCAGTGTGCAAGACCTTGCCATCACAGGCAGACCTGGCCCAGAATCCCACTCATCTGTTTATTGTGATGTATTCATCATGCTGGGATTTTTGCCCTGCCAGTGCTCTAGAAATGGCGCTTTCTGTCCCTAGGTTTTCTTCCTTTCAGGAAACTCCAATGACTCACACAGGCCCCTGCCTTTGAAAGACAGGCACTGTGCTGATTCCCACAGGGACAGAAAGCAGTGTCTACCTTTCCATGCCCTGCCCCTCGTGTGCTGGATGGCACCTTCCTTCCCAGCAGGGCCAGCCCAGTGGCACTGGGCCCTGCAGTTCCCTCTCTGCCACACAGCCTGGCAGTAAACCTGGCGCAGTTCCCGTCTGCTTGAGCGTGCCAGGCAGCAGATGGGGCTGGGACAAGTCCCTCCCAGCTGTCCCTGTTTGCATGGCAGAAACCTCTGAGGGTGGGCTGGGGGGCACAAACCAGGGCCCCTCAGAGGCTCACAGTGAGCCCCCCACAGCCCCTCCTGCCCACAGCCAAATCTCTGACCCCTAGGCTCGGACTGGCTTCCTTAGGTTCCTCCACCACCATTTCATGTCTCTGTACCCCACATTGCTCTACTTCAATTCTTTTGCCATTAGATAAAACTGAACACCCCACCAAATCACAAAAGAGGGCAACAGAAACAGACAGAGGACAGAGTGCCTCTCCTCTCAAGAAATGCAGAGGGAGCTGGAGTTATTCAGTTTTGTGAAGAACAGGCCCCGGGGAGACTTTATTGCCACTTTCCAAGACTTCAGAGTGGCTTTGAAGAAAGTGGGGGACATCTTTTTTAACAGGGCCAGTTACAATAGGATATGGACAAATATTTTTAAACACAAAGGGCATCTAATCAGAGTAGATCTAAGGAATAACTTGTTTCTCGGAGTATGGTGCAACCCTGGCACAGCTTGCCCCAAGAGCTTGTAGGAGCCCCATCCCTGCAACCATTCTGGCTCTGGCGGCAAAGGGCTCTGAGCAACCTGATCTCTTTAAAGAGGTCCCTGCTCATTGCAGGACACTTGCACCACAGGACCTTTATAGGGCCTGCCAGCCCAGCCCAGTCTAGGATTCCTCACCATTTTCATTTGAAGAGCACCAAGAGTGGAGGTGAGGAGGAAGGGGGCTCATCTGCTGCCTTGGACTTGAGTGGAAGAGGAGCCCATCCCTCAGAGCCTGTTTCACCTGCAGCCCCTTCACATTTTACCTGCAGGAGCTCCTTGGCAGACCAGCGCTGCTCCTCGTCTGTCTGCAGGCAGCAGCTCAGGAAGTCACGCAGCAAAGCCGAGAGGAGCTTGGGCTGCCGCAGCTGTGGAGTCCCTACTGTGGCTATCAGGTGTGTAGCCTGGAGAAAAAGGAGACACCAGGCTCCACCTCCTGCTTTCACATCTCTAAGGCTCTCCCAGATCCCTTTGTTTAACCTCTGTTCTGCAGTGGCAGTTTCTGCCCTGGCACAGACCCAGAGATAACTTTCCTTTACCAACCAAAAAACCCAAACCCCGATGCAGCCACAGCTTTTCCGCCATCCCTCAGATCTTGCCTTGGCAGCTGATTTCATTGCCTGACCTAGTTAGTGGGAACTACATCAGCAAAAGGACATTTGCATCTCTGAGGATTCATGCCAGCTTCAGAGGCTTTTTGGAAGAGGGACTTTGCTATACTAACTAATTTCAAGGGTTAGTACATGAAGGGCATCTCTGCAGTGCTTTTTGGTCCTTTAAGCGCACGTGCCCTAGAACAAAACTCATCAGGCTTTTTGTGCTGTTCTTGAAAACAATGGTAATTGGAAGAAAAGAAAGGAAATCCATCAGTTAATACCCAGGTAGAGAACCAAACATTTACAATCTCCTCTTCAACACAGACACATTAAGGTGCCTGCACAAATATATTGGGATGAAAATGCCTGCTTGGGCACACAGGAGCCACTCCCTTAGGACATGCAAGAATTTAAAGGACAAATGAAGGCTTCAGGTCAGAAAAGGCTGGAGTAGGAAAACATGAGGGGAAAAAAACAACCATCTCTGGAGGGGGAAACATCTCTGCCTGCTCACGATCAGTCAGTGGAACTTGTCTCTACTCCTCTTCTGAAGGGATGCCTTTAGGTGAGCTTTGCATCTTCCACTGCTTTGGAGCAGAGCCAGGAAGATTCAAATAGACAGATAGATAGAGAGATCTCACTTTTATAATCTCTCTTTACTGTGCTGTGGTATTTACATTCTTTGAACAGAGAGAGATATAATTCTCTCTCCTAGGTTTTTTTTAAGGGAAGGTAGTGAGAAACTTAGAGAAGAAGAGAAAACAATTGTTATCTCTACTTGCTGGTCTTGTTGTTTAGTACATGTAGAATGTGTTCTAGTGATTGTTTACTGAAAGTGATTTGTTAATTGGATTTTAGTGGTAGTTGTTTAGCTTGATTAGCTAATTAGATAAAAGCTGTGTCGTGACTGTCTGGAGACTGTCACAAGTTTTTCTTTAGTAGCTTTTAAGTATAGTACCTCTATAGTATAGTTTTAATATAGTACTAGTGTAATATACCACAGCTTAAGAAAGCATTTGTTTAACCTTCTAAATCATAGAGTCAAAGCACATTATTCACCACGTGGGGGTCACCCTGAATCAATACTGTCCTTTCTGTCGCTACACACATCAGCACTCGGTAGCAGTGCCCCGATCAGCAGCCATCCTGAACTTGCTCTCCTGTTGCTTCAGTAAGCCACACTCTTGGGGAATATGGAGCGTGTGGGTCCCTGTGGAATGCAACCAGACCCAGAGCATTGCACTGGGAACTGCACTCTTTGTGCATCTGTGCTCTGGCAAGTTCTTCTCTTGGACTCGACCACACTGATGGTGCTAAAGTGGCTGGAGTCAGAAATGCAGCCCAGCCCCTTCCAGCTCCTCTAATCTCTGAGCACCAGCTGGAATGCAAGGGCATTGATTTCCTGCTCAATTCCCAAACACAACACACACTGATTCCCTGGAATGCCAAAAGACACAGGTGCCGTTAACCTGAAAGTGATGTGTTTCTGCCAGTGCTGGAAAAGGGCAGGAAAGATTGAGAAAAAGCTCCCTTGCTCCCTGGAGAAGGAGAAATTACACAAGGCTTCTCCTTCTAGAAAACAAACAATTAACCAACAAAATATGAAAGTGTTACCCACTGCAGTGTCTAAAGCACTTGGATGCAGTGAAGGGATGTTTGGCAGGGAAACAGCCCTTGTGCTGAGCATTGGCTCTATGGATCTAAGGCAGGGATCTATGGAAGTCTGCCTGAAGGTCCCTTAGGAGCCCCCATTGTCCAGGCTAAAGCTCCCTCAGCACCTCCTCCCTGGCCTTGTGCTGCCCCGCCTTGCCCAGCTCCCCTGTCCTTCTGTGCACACGCTGCAGCCCCTCCATGACTTTCTGCTTCCCAGGGCCCACAGCTGCACACAGCACTCCAGCTGTGGCCGCACTGCCCAGCACAGGCCACGCTCACTGCCCTGCTCCTGCTGCCCCACTGCTGCTGGCACAGCCACCGTGCCCTTGGCCTTCTTGGCCCCCTGGCCCCACGCTGCCTCATCTTCAGCTGCTCAGGGCCGCCAGCCCTGCGTCCTTTGGGCCCACGCAGCTCCCCAGCCACAAAGGTGCCCATTGCACTTCAGATACTGCAGGCACCATTGCAAGGTGTACACCCTGGGTTTAGCATTACAAGACAGCAGTCAAGGACTTGCAGCTTTGCTCCCACTCTAGGCTCCAATGCAGTTTTTAAAGCAAACTACACAATAGAAGGTATCAACAGACACATGCAGTGTCTGGTTTTTGCCTCTGAAGAAGGGTTCAGAACTACTCCCTTTGTTTCTTTTGCCACACTAGACAAGAATGGTCCCCCACAGCTTCATGGACAACACAGTCATCTCCTTGCAGCTTATCAAAGACCAAGAAACAGGCAGACTCAGAGCCCCTATCTGCTCTGCTACCGGCTGCTCTGCCTGAAGGGGCAAAAGAGCAACCTGGCAACAAAGGCACCAAAATCCCTGACTTCAAGCAGCAACTCTACATCCCCAGTGTGTCTCTGAAATACGCCCAAGTAAGCACACCCAAGAAGTTTGTGGGGACAAAGCACTACCAAGAGCTTTTGTGGTCAGATCAACATTTTTTTGCGCCTGCAGCAACTTGGCCAGTCTGTGCAGGGGGACAGGTCTCTCCACGCCACAGTGTCCCCTGTGTATCCAACAAGGCTGAGCACAGTGTCTGTGACATGCTCTCTGCTCTGGGAACAGGGAGCCTTTGTGCTTCAGGCTGGCCCCTATCAAAATGCCAGGAAGCTGGTGCCTAAACATGACAGACCAAAGCCCATCGTCCAGCTGTCACAGGCTGGGGGCAATCACCAGGCCCTGGCAGGACTCCAGCACTCAGCATCCTCAGCCAGCAACAGCAAGTGCTGGCTGGTCAGAAACTTGCAGCTCTGCCCTGCACTAAAGACAGCAGCACACACAGCTGGCACTTACTGGCTCAGAATGTTCAGGCTGTGGTGTGAGCACAGCTGGAGGCTGGTGCTCACCCACCTCATTTGCCTCCTCTTCGGCCTCCTCTCCATGAGCAGAGGGAGCCAGAGGAGAGACTGCTGTTGGTTCTGGGATCTGTGGACAGACAGCAGTGTGAGGGACAGAAAGTTACCTGTAATTTATAACCTTTTTTCTATTCAGCACTTTATTCTATTCACCTCTATTTCTACAACCAGCTCTTCTAAGGACAAATCAGAAAATTTTATAACAATGGGATTCTAAGTCACTGCAACTAAATTTAAATGGGCTAATTCAATAGAATTGCTAATAGTTCTGAATTAGACATTACACCCTTGCTACTATCAAGAAGCAACATTCTCTCTGCAACATGAGCTTTTCATTCCTTGAAAGTTCTGAAATGGAAAATTAGGAAATAGCCAGCGATGCCTTTGTTATTGCTGCTGCAGACATGGAAATGGATTTTCTTTCAGCCTACTCAGCTGGCCCTCTACACTCTACTGCCACAGACCAAGCTCACAGGTTGTTCTACAATTCCTAAGCACCAGGAACATGAAATGTTCCTTTCTCACTCACCTCAGGATCAGCACCTCTGAATACACGCTTCAGGTGACCTGGAGTGGGCAAGGGAAAATGAACAAGTGCTGTGAGAAAACTGCCTGGGCTGCTGAATCCCACAGATGAGAAGTCAACCCGAACAGAGAGTATTTTTCTTTATCAACATCCCTCCACATGACATAGTTCTTTCACACAGCCAGCAAGAGATCAGGACAATAATCTTGGTTGTGCCTACACTTTGGCCTGTCTAGTCAGTAAATGAATACAAACATAATCAAGAAAATGCAAATTGTTCTTCAACACTCAATGCTTCTGTTCTGTCCAACAGATAAAGCAGCTTTTGCTCTCTTGTCTTTCAGGTACTTTTTTCAAAAAAGAAGTTGCATGCACTAATTCCCATTAAGTTGCTGAAAACAGTCACCCAGAAAAGCTTGCCCCAAATCCCCCTGAGCTGTGGCAGTTCTATTGTGAAACAGCACAGCAGCAGCTCCAGGCTCAGGAGCAGACACTCACTGCTTTGGCGGTTGCACTTCACTGCAAAGGGTATCACTCTTTTACCACTCAGTCAAGGGTCAAAACGGACAGTCAAATCCTTTCATTACAAAATTTAGAATAAAAGAAGCTTTCCCTGTGTTCTGGGGAGAATTACAAAGTCTTTAGAAGGCCTTCTGAGAGGGCCTCCCAGTCTGAATTTTGGAAGTTGTCCTGCTTGTCCCAGCAAACTGAGGAAATGACAGACTCTGCTGCCACAGACTCTCCTGTGGAGGGAACGGAACCCCTGCAGGTTCCCCTGCAAATGCTGCCCCTGTGGCTACAGACACCCCCTTTTAGCTGAACCTCTTGACAGGAGCTTTACCAAACCAGTGGCATCCTAATGCTCTTTCTCTTTCAAAATCAGAAACTCAGTCACCAAGAAAGAGCAGGAAGACATGCAAGAGTCAGGTTAGGTTACACCCTAACCTAAGTAGAAGGGAAATCTCTACTTACGGGTGAAGTGTGTCACGTAATACATGGAGAAAGAAATGCCATACACAGCAAAAGCTGCCTTGGCCAGATGGTGAAGCATTGTCCTTTTTGAAAGTTAGGTAAATATAGAAAAAACAAGGCTCTTGTCATTGGGCAGCTACCCACTGACAAATTCCCCAACCAGGAGGGTTCTCCTCATATGAGCAAGCGCTAGGGCTGCTCTGACACTCAGGCCTTCCATGCACCAAGGCAACCTTCTGATGTCACCACGACAATGTGGCAACCATGCCCGGACATCACAAAGCAAACGCTCCACCTTCGTCTGTGAATTTATGCACAGCAATAACCAACCTCCCCTACAGCAAACACAAAAGAGCCTGGGAAGTTCTTCTCTGTCACAAAGCAGCACAAAATCCCCTCATGGGCCAAACCCTGTTGTTCAGGGGATCCAAGAGGAACTCCAACAGTGCCCCAAGCACCTACAGCCTGTACCCCAGCTGAGCACTCAGATGGGACACAAGCAAAGGAAACCAGACCAAGAAAATGGCACACAGCATTGCTCATGTGAGAAATGACTCTCACTTTTGAAATTTTAAAGGTTTAGTAAACCTTAACAAAGGACTGAAAAGGGAAAAATTGCAGCATTTGGAGTCTCAGTGACTAGCAGCCATGTGCTCATCTACAAAAAGGATGCTCTGCCTTTTATACCCTTAGCTCCTCCAAAAGTTTTGTCAGTCAACTCTTTCTCTGCTGTCCATTGGTGGAGATTACTTTCTTGCGTCTTGACTGGAGGTCAGGTGTTGTTACACCCTGCCTGCTGGTCACAAGCTAGCCCTCCCCAAATGCCTTGACTACCAAGGCTATTACAAGGGGGATGGGAAAGAGGACTATGGGAGGATATATTACAATACCATCACTACATATTTGAACATCCACATAACATCTACTTTATAATTGTCAGAGCCAACCATTGCATTACTCGTCTAGAACACACAGAACCAGGAGAGAAGCCACTGTTGGCATCACAGCTGAAATGCTTCCAAACAAATCTCCCCACATATTTGCACCTTTATTGGACATGCCCAGGGCTCCAGTGTGTGTACATCTCTGCCTTTCTTTCCCTTTGGCAGCAGTCGAACTGGCAGCATCTGCCCACCAGCAGCAGCTGCTCCAAGCTGGGAACGCCACTGGCGGTGCTGATTTCCAGAGGCTTCTGTGTGCCAGGGGAAGACAAGGCAGAAGCGGGTTGAACGGCGCTGGCGCTGCTGCTGCTCTGTGCCAGAGAGCCCCGGCTGGGCAGGGTACGGTGCCCACTGTGCTGCGGGCTCCTTCTCCTGCCACAGCTGGGCACACCTGGCAACAAGGCATGACAACTTGTGGGCAAGCCAGGGGGTTTCTGGGGCTGCACTGCTCTGCACACACCCAGGTCACCTGCAGCACAGAATTTTAACCCTCAAACAGGTAAACCAAAGGGAAATAGCTGGACAAGATTTCATTTTGACCATTCTTACCTGCTCAACAGAAGTCTTCAAAATGAACGTTACCAAGCAGAGCCTGATCCCTGCTGCCAGCTCAGGGTTAGAAAAGAGGCAATCCTTGATCTCAGCACTGGGTGTGTGGGGAGTCACTTCCCCAACACGTGCACACCCAGCAATCTCAGTTACTAGTTTGTATCCATGGATCTAAGACATATTCAATACTTTGCTGAAACTCATAGGCTAAATATTCCCCCAAATTATTTGATTTACTGATTGATACCTTTTGACTTGTTGATACTTAAATCACTTCTCCGTATTTACTGACATGAGAATAGGAGTGTCCTTTAGTCCCTGCCAGTCTTTGACACAGGTTCAGGAGGAGACCCATGCACAAAATAACCCAGGACAAAACTGGGATTGCAAAGCAAATTCATTCTATTTGTTGCAGTAGCAAATCATACATACCAAGCCCTGGATTCCTAAAAATCTGCTGAGCAGGAGAAGGAGGTGGAGCGTGGTGCTCGGCAGCAGGGGCAGGTAGGCAGTGCACTTTCAGGACATCCCCTGGATCAAAACGCTGTGCATCTCATCCTTCTCACCCTTCCAGCTCAGAACCAGGCCTTGTATCTCCTGCTCAGGAGTGGAATTTCCCAGTTATAGCATCAGCTCACACATGGCTGGTGTGTGAGATGAGGCCAATGAATCCAGGATTGAAAAGAACTGGAAGAGTTAAAATTTTAGCAAGATTTGGTTAGGCAGAAAGAGTATAGCAAGAAGAGTAGAAATAATAAGGGATAGTTAATTTTTAGCAGATAAGGTAGTTAAGGCTAGGGTAATATATCACTTGCCTGTCTTTACTATGTTTAAAGAAGCAGGATGGGATGCGGATTTCTTTGTGACAAAGAAGAGGACCGTAGCCTGCACCTGGGCCCTGAAATTTCAGCTTTAGCCAAGGGGTGCGAAAGCCTGCCAACAGGTCATAAGGAAAGAGGTCAAATTGAGGAAGATGTCTTGGCCTTAATCTGAAGGAGGCCATTCCCCACTTTAAAACCCACCAAGCCTTTTGAATTGAAAGACTGCAGAAATGTGAAGGAACTTTGGACTCAATTACAATATGTTTTAATACAAAGGAGGGTAGGCAGTGTTACCTAATGAATATGTATTAGTCGTTTTGGGAATTATATGAATATGTAGCACTTTTTTAGATAAGTAGAGCGGCAGTGATTCTTCACACGTCTTTAAGAGACAACTCCTCGTGTGCCTGGCGCTGTAATAAACACACCACCTTCTACCTTTAACTGTGGTGAGTTCTATTCCACACCTCATTTGGTGACCGCGGCAGGAACGCTTCTCTGCTCCAGCGAGAACAACCGGGCTCTGGACGTCTCTGGGCACTGCCAGGACATTCCTTTCCTCAAGGCACCTCTGCTCTTAGCTGTTCCTCGTGGGGGACAGACAAGACTGCTGGGACTGTGGAGAAAGGGAACGTTTAACTCTGTATAAAGTAACCTGTAAGGTGTATGCAGGGGAAGGGCTGTTCACAAGTCACACAGAGATGTCCTGTGCACAACGTACGCCTGTCCAGTTTGGGTTTGGGTCTGGCTGCTGGCAGAAAGGATTTGCTGTGTCAATAAAGACCTGCTAGCAATTCTGGGGATGGATTGAGCAAATCCTGTTTCATTGCTGCTATTTTGCCTGTGTGTTGTAATTGTGCTTCTGTTTTCAGTGTGTGAATGCTTGAGGAAGATGATGTGTGTGGATGCTGATGTGATGGATGGAGTGTATTGTGTTGAGAAAAGTCAGCATTCTGTCCCCTCATAAAGACATGCTCCTTTCCCGGTGAGCCTGTGTGTCTGGACTTTCTAGTTGCAGGGGTTGATGCTCCCTGTGACCCCTGGTGCTTGGGTATACAGGGGGGTTGAGTGGTTTTTCTCCCACATTGTGGTCATTTGGGACTGCATGGTTGTGTTTGGGGAGATTTTAGGATTTTGTTTGCAACAAGTGCAGCAATTTATGCAGAAAACTTCAGTGTGGTGATTTATTATGTTAAACTAAGGTAGTTCCTTTCTACCGCCCCCCTCCCCCAGGGTTTAAAGTCTCCTGCCATGAGGTGGACGCTCTCTTTCCTCTCCTGGACATCCTCTTTCCCTTCCTGGACACTCCCTTTCTCTCATGGAGTTGTTCTCCATTAAAGCTGTGGGACTTTGGTCCCAGGAAGAGAGAGCGCCTCTCGTTTTTTGCTTTTGTCCTTGTCAGTGTCACTGGGCCCAGAGCTCACCAAACTGATCCTCCACGAGATGAAAACTGACAAATGGCGCCACATACACAGCTCAAAAATTGGCCACATTTTTGATGGACTGGGGTGTTTGCCACACTTTTGAAATTCTCTATTCCCACACAGGTCAGGCAATTGTTGAAAGGACGCACCAAACTCTAAAACCATTCTAGATCAACAAAAGGGGGAGTGGCCCAAGCAACATCCCAGATGAGGTTGAGCAAAGCTTTAGATGTCTTTATGTTTTTAAAAGCTCATTTGCAGAAACTAATCCTCCAATTTTGAGGCACTTTTCAAACAGCACACAGGAAAAATTGAAAGAAAATCCTTCTGTTTTGATCAGAAACCTTGAGTTAGGACAAATTGAAGGACCATTTCCGCTAATCACTTGGGGCAACGGGTATGCTTGTATCTGCAAAGGTGTCAGACCTATGTGAGTCCCCACGAAGGGCGTGAAACCATCTCATACACAAGAGCGCAGCGACAATTCCACCAGCAGGGAAATGAGCACGCAGACGTGAGCCACACGGAGAAGCTACGGTGCATGCCTGACGTTCCCTGTTCAACCTGTGAAAGCTACAAATCTTGAGTTTGATGTTGCTTTTTGGACTGTGAAAATGGTTTGTATCATAGAGCTCTTTCAGCAAAAGCGTGGTGTCCATTGTGTTCAAAAGAATTCTAAGATATCCAAATTTGTAAAAATTGAAGGTTGAAGGATAGAGGGACAGTTTAGTGCCCTATAGTTGGCCAGTCCCTGAACAAGTGCTAAAAGATTTGCTTGAGAACTGAAATAGATGGGCAAGCTTCATCCTAAAAACAGCTGAACAGGAACATGGAGTTTGATCAAATGACAGACTGGCACTTGTTGGTTTTGCTTGCTTGCTTTTGCTGTGCATATATGCCTGTAGATCAACCAAAAATGAATGTTTGCCTTGCTTCAGCCAAGTCAGCAGGCTCAGACACCATGTGTTTGACCAATTTGAATCCAGACTTTGTGACCCGTTTGGTCGGTGTGCCTGTGCCAGCCAAGGAGTAGCCAAAACCCAATCATGACAAATACTGGTGTGAGGCTACAAACAAGACCAATCCCATAACCAGCTGACATCACTGGGCCCCTGATCTTCTTAAAGCACCATCTGAACCTCAAGAAATGGAATTCTTGGTTCATTGGTGATGGAATTTTGTGCTGAATTTCAATACCAGGGAGATCCACAGTTAAATGTTACTCCCCATCATCCTGAGGACAGATACTCAAGTTTGTGGTGCAATTGTACTACCCCAGTGCCCCCTAAGGGTGAAACTGCTGACGAGTAGATGACCTAGATGAGTCCCCATGACAATTAGCAACAAAATATTGGCTCATTTGTGGAGATAGAGCCTGGCAGGACATTCCCTCAAAAATTAAAGGTGGCCCATGTAGCATCATGTACCTCACTGTGAGAGCACCTAGTGTTAAAAAAGCCATCAAGAGAAAACACAGAGAAAAAAGATTTGCCCATCATTATAAAGAAAACTGTAATAGCAATTTCAGACCCTAGGGCCCTGCAAAATGAAGTACATCGAATTTATTTCTACATCAACTTGCCTCCGGCGAGGCACTGAAACCAATATACCGATTGGGTTGTTGGCAGAAGAAAGAAGACAGTACTACTTCCATTGCATTTAGTGACATGATGACTGATGTTAGTGCTGTCAGACATGCAACCTTACAGAACAGAGCAGCAATTGATTTCCTTAGCAGCCATTCCATGTGTTCAGTGTCACCCCCATGTTCAACACTGTCACTGTCAGCTTTGACAGCTCTTGGACTGTAATTGAGAAGTCAAATTTTTCTGACTGTTGAAGGGCTTTGGGGCCCAGAGTTCTTGTTAGGAACAAGGGATGAAGTGTGTGAGCCATGGAGTTGTTGGACCAGGTGTTTTGTGTAAGTAGTGAGAAGGGTTTCTTCCTTTCTGTTTCTCTTTCAAGGGGAATATTAATGTTGCCCCTGAGTCCTCAGGAGGGGAGCCTGTGGACTGAGCTGCAGCAGAGGGAGCTTTACCTGGCACCGAGAGCTGAGGGAACAATTCCCAGGAGCCCGAGGAGCTTGGTAAGGACAGAGCCCTCACTGGTTTAGAGAGGGGTGGGATGGCTGCTCTGAGCCTGCCTCTGGCAGTGAGGGAGATGAGAAGGGTTGAGTTCCTCTCAGCAGGCTTGGTGCTTCCTGGTGCCTTGAGTTCAAATCCTGCACTGGCACAACCTGCCTGAGCCCTGCCCTCCACGCTTCTCCAGAGGCTCTGACACTGAGTCCTCTGAGGGAATCCACAAAATAAGAGGGTTTTGGGAAAGCTGCAAAAGGCAGGTCTCGGATACAGTAGAACTGTGATTAGAGCCAAGCAGCAGCCATGAGATAGGTCAGCAGAAAAATTATTTAAACTGCAGAAAAGTAAAGACAAATAGAACAATGGTCTGTGCATTAACGCAGGTCTAGAATAACTCTCTAAGCTACAGAAAAGTTTATCTAGCAAGATATTAGGAAGGTTGAAGCTTAATAATGGAGCTCAGTGCGTTGTGTTTTAAGGCTTACACGTAGGTATTGTATTCGAAATAAGCAAGCATTGTTTTAACCAATGGAACATGTGCTTATAGTGATTGGATAGAACTACTGTCAATAAGCTTTTGCTTTGTGTGATTGGTCAAAAAAATTATAAAGTAAGTTGTAACATTAAGTTCTTTGTTGGCTGCCTGGGATGTGCGCTGCTGGCATTTTCCCATTGTTATAAGCATGTAATGAGACTGATGCTGGAAAACAAACAGCTCGAGGCGCGTTCCTCAGCAGACCCGGCCCATTCGTGATTTCTACACAGCCCCCTGCCAGCGTCAAATGGCACGGCTTGATTTGCAGGGCAGACAGTCTTAAACATCTGCAATATCCAATCAGAGTCCTAGTTTGGCTTCATTCAAAGAAAGAGGAGAGTGCACCTTACACTGACCACTTGTTAGGCAATATCTTCCACCTTGCCCTTGTACCCCTAAAGAGAGGCTGTCTGCAAAATGCCCAGAACACCATTCAAATCTGCAGCAAGGACAGGAAAATCAGGCAGAGAATCTTTCTGTTTTCAAGGTCCCCCTTCCTAGGTGACTTGACCCTTTCTACCTGATTCTCACTTGAGATCTACCCATGATAGAGCACTGCAGGAAAACACTTTAAAGGGTCATTAACCAGGACCTGCTTGGAAAGCAAGGGTAGAAACTCTTTCCCTCCCTGATAGGATGCGGGCTGGCAACTGCTGCTCTGAAGATGTGCAGCGGCCCCTCTCTGGAGAGGCCATGGAAGGGCTGTGATGGTCTACAGGAACCAGAGGAATGATGAGCTCAGGTTGGCATTTAAGCTTCATGGGAACAAGCAGAATGAAGAGCTCACAGTGGAGATGAAATTTGCCTGTGCCTGGCTCCTCCGATGAAATCCCAAGAAGTCCAGATGAAGCAAACACCTTCTCCCAAGAAGCTAGGAAAACCTCAGAGTCCTGAGCACCTGCACTTAGCCTGGAAGGGCCTGGAGGCAGCTCTAAATGCTCAGGTGAGGCAGCACTGAGGTCCTGGTATGAGAGCGCTGTGTAGCAGTGAGGGAAGGAAAAGGGAAGCAAAGGGAAGGCTGGGTCTTCCCTTTGGTCTTTGGGTGTGTTTTTCTTGGTAGCAACTGTACTGTCAGGGAAAATAAAAGCTCCCTAAATTGTTAAAACTGAAAATCAGGGACAAAGACTCTCTAACTAGTCAAAGTTGCAAAGTGGTATGTTCATTACGCCGGCGGGCGGCGCGGGGAGGGTCATTCCCGAAATGCGTGACCACTGGCCGGGCTCGGCTCGGCACGGCACAGCACAGCAGGATCCCGCAGGACAGGGAAGGGCAAGGCAGGCACGGAAGGGCAGGGCAGGGCACTGGGAGCAGGGACAGGCTCTGTCCCCACGCTGCCTCCCATGCCTGGGTAACCATTGGGGACAGAGAGGAAGGACATTGCTCTGTCTTGGCTGCGGAAAGGATGAAAAGGGGGAGTTAGAAAACATTAATTTGGACTCCTTTTCAGCAGACTAGCTGGTTTTATCTCACCATGTCTGCCTGTCTTTGGCAGAGTTGGCACATTGCTCATGAATTGGAGTCAGGTACGGCAGCAGGAATGGGAAGCAATTTTGTCAGCATTGATATCAAAGCCAAAGTGCTGCCCCATGGATGGATGGTGCTTTCTTCAGGGGATTTCGGGCCTAGAGTTGTAGCAAACTCACACTGGTGTCTTCCCAAGCAGCGTTGCCTTTTTCTTTCCTCAGGAATCACCTCTTCTTTTTCTTCCCCCCAATCTGGGGAGAGTTCCCATGCAAATGTCTCCTGCAGCCAACTCCTGTCACTGTAGACTGACAAAGGAGATCTTGCAGTGGGAGAGACTCCCTAGAGCTGCTGTGGAGAGCTGAAGGGGGAAGCTTTGTCCCTTGGTCTTGAAGTGTTGTTGGGGAGCTGCTTGTGCTCTGGGGGGCGGTCACCAATGATGTTTATCCAAGCCTTGCAGGTTCTTTCCTGAGCTTCCTGACACACCACAGAGACTTTGGGGTTGTCGTACTGGCAAACAAATTTCAGTCTGGGCACTTCTTGAAATGCTTCAATTATTCTTTTTTTGCTTTTCTGCAGAAATGTTGTCATCATCTATTCCTTCAAGAGAATCTTTTCCTACTTTTTGGGGCATTCCTTTTGCTGCCCTCCCAGACCAGGCCAATTCCCAGGGCTCCTTCCCAAAGTGAGGTGCAGCCCATGGCCTCCACTCTCCAGCTGGAACAGAAGGAAGCACGGAGTTTGCAGTTGTGGGAGAGGAGCTTCTCTTTCCTGCCTGCTTTCCCTTTGGGACAGATTGGTGTGTGCTCATTTGATAAAGGCAGGTTTAAACTCTGAAGCAGTTGTGTTTCAAACTGCTCCCTTCTCCAGGTCTTCTGTGGGTATCCTTGGACAAAAGGCCTCTTGGTGGGAGCTCCCAATGGCAGGTTAAGGAAGGAGGTTGATATTTCAGGGTTGTGAATGCTGAAAGCAGCTGGTTTCTGGAGTCCAGAACTGGGAATGGCTCATTTTGTCTCCTGCCTGAAGAAAAGTAAGTTGCAAAGTAGGAATTTCATTTGTGGAGATGGCCACCAGGGGTGTTTGCCAAGAGATGGGCTGGCAGAGAGGCTGGTCTCTTGCTAAAATGGCTGTGTGTTTGTTTTGATGGTGGAGAGGGTCAGAGATGCAGACACACCAGCTGAAGGAACAGTGTAATTTACTGTAATGCAGATGTGCAAAAAAGAGTCAGGAAAGGATAATCTAAGCAACGCACCTCAGCATTATTACAAAAGGGTGCCTCTGGTGATTAAGGAAGATCCATCACCAGGTAGTCCAATGGTTTCCCCTTCATCCAGAGCTGCACATCAGCTGGGGGAAGCTGTCCCAGCCCAGCCCTGCAGAGCCACGGCTGAGAACTGGGAAATCCTGCGGTGCCTCCACCTTTGGTGGCCACAAGGCTCCTGAGTGCGCTGTGAGAGTAGCCCGGCTCCGACAGTGCTGGACGAGCAATGTGCCAGAGCTTCTGCTGGGGCACAGCTGGTGTCATTCTCCTCTTGGTTTTCTCCCCAGGCCTGCCCAGGGCTCAAGGAGGAACCAAGGCCAGGTGTGGCCTTGTCCATTTTCCTCATGCAGAAAGGTGAAGACGTGTTTCACCAGTGAATGCATGCAACAATCCTTTTGATAGTAACACTTGGTTAAGGAGCAGATACGTAGAATATTGGGTTGGGAATGTCACCTAGAGGGCAGCTTTGGCTCAGGTCCTGTTGTTGAGGCTTCAGTCAGGGTCTGTTGTTCAGGCCTTGGTCCTTCAGTATTTTGTGGTGCAAATCACACCTGTGCAGAGCTGCAAACAACCGGGTCTATCATTAGCACATTTGAGACAGGGAACAGGATTAGCCCTGCAAGGCCGGGCTAGGGCCAAGAGCAGAAGGCCAGCACTCTGCTTTTGCCCACAGGCAGCCCTGCAGAGCAAGCAGCCCCTCCTGCCCAGGGGCTGAGGTGCCTGAAGCTGCCTCCCCGCTGTGCAGCTCTGCAGAGCCCGCGGGGCGCAGGGTCCTGGGCAGCCAGGGCAGCCCGGCTGCCTTGGGGCACAAGGAGTGCCCCAGAGACAAGCTGCTGCCCTTTGCTTTGGAACTGTTCCTCAGAGTCTTGTCATTAATCCACAGTGTCTGATGTGTTTTCCTTTCCTCTCCCAAGTTTAACACAGCTTTTTGAGAAAATTGACTGATGTAGCTGCTGCTGGTGGTGGTGATAGTACTTTTGTCTGCAGGTGAGGGCAGGTGATTTGGACCAAGGACGGAGTCCATTGTTAACACCCCAGCCTTTGCCAAGTCAAGAAAGCCATTCACAATTGGGCTACCACAACTGAGCTGTTTTCCTAGGTTTTGGAAAGCTACCACCTTAAGAAACCCAACAGATTTTCCTCCAGGAGGATACCAGCTGTAGCATGATTCCAATGTTTTCCACTTCTTTTCAGTGTCTTTTAAGAGTTCCTCAGTGCCCAGCAGGAATGAAACGACCTCTGATAATGTGATTTGAGAGCTTTGTGTTGTTCGTTGCCACATGAGTGTTCATGAAAAGCTGGACAGCCCACTCGTGGCTCGTCAAGTTAAATTTATCCCAATTCTGTGCAAACAGCAGCCCCGAGATGCTGAGAAGAGCAGGCACAGTGGGTGGGTGTGCATGCACACACCCCGAGGCTGACTGCTCTGTGGGCAGAAGGTTTTGAACTGTTGTAAATCATCACACTCCCAAGCTGGAGGAAGAAAACAAATCTATATGAAAATATATAAATCTATATGGAATGAAAGGATATCAAAATGAAAGAAATAATACATATTAATTTATCATATCTGTAATTTAACACCTATATACTATTGCTTGCAGGGGGTCTCTGTAAAAATCATGATCATGACGGGTCTGCTGAGGAACGCGCCTCGAGCTGTTTGTTTTCCAGCATCAGTCTCATTCCATGGTTATGACAATGGGAAGATGCCAGCAGCTCACATCTCTGGCAGTGGGCAATGGACTTAATGATACAACTTGCTTGAAAAGTTTTTTGACCAATCACACAAAGCAGAAGCATATTGACAGTAGTTCTACCCAACCACTATAAGCACACGTACCTTTGGTTAAAACACTGCTTGCTTATTTTGAATACAATACCTGCTTGTAAACCTTAAAACACAATGCACCGAGCTCCATTATTAAGCTTAGAAGTTCCTAATATCTTGCTAGAGATATTTTTTTGAAGCTTAGGGAGTCATTCTAGCCAAGTATTAATACACAGACCATTGTTCTATTTGTCCTTACTTTTCTACTTCTTATATAAGTTTTCTGCTGACAAATATTATGGCTGCTGCTTAGCTTAATTGCAGTTCTGTTGTCTCTGAGGCCTGCCTTTTGCAGCTTTCCCAAAACCCTCTGATTTGAAGGATTCCCACAATTCCCCCTCTGGGTACAACTAAAAAGAAACCTTTGTAACCATGTTGTTTATTAACTACCTTGCATTTCATAGCTTTACTATAGTATACCTGCTTATTTCTTGCTTAAAGCATCCTTTTTGCTCGCATTAAGCCTTGCTGTATTGCAACACAGCAATTTTAATGCTGTGGAAGTCAAGTCAGTTCAAAGGGCATAAGTCATGTCTGATAGCAATTACAAGTCGTTGTCCAAAAAAAGTCTCGCCTGTTCCGAAGTTTTAATTCAAAACCTTCCTCCATGTCTATACCATCATCCATTTCAAGAACTCTCTGTGAATCCATTTCCTACCTCTCTCTCTTGTGTGATAAAAACTTCTTTGATAGTTTTGTCCATCATTTGTCACACACACTGACATATGCAAGGCATTACTATTACTATCACTACCAAAACACCCAATACATATAGAGACCTATTCTACAAAGTTCCCTTAGCCAAGGTGCAAAGCTCCATCCTTGGAACAAATGATCTAACCATGACCCACCATCTTCTTTAATTGGACTGTCAAATCTTTCAGCTTTTGTATGCTTTTGTGGATGGATTCAGAGTGATCAGACAGCTTCATGCAATGCAATCCTTCAAATTCCTCAAAACCAAGCCCATGTGCCTGTGAAAGAAAATCAATTGCTGCTCTGTTCTGTAAGGCTGCATGTCTGACAGCACTAACATCAGTCATCATGTCACTAATTGCAATGGAAGTAGCACTGTCTTCTTTCTTCAGCCAACAACCCAGTCGGTATAATGGTTTCAATGCCTCGCCCGAGGCAAGTTGATGTAGAAATAAATTCGATGTACCTCATTTTGCAGGGCCCTAGGGTCTGAAATTGCTATTACAGGTTTTTTTTTTATGATGAATGGCAAACCTTTTTTCTCTGTGTTTTCTCTTGATGGCTTTTTTAACGATAGGTGCTATCACAGTGAGTTGCATGATGCTACATGGGCCACCTTTAATTTTTGAGGGAATGTCCTGCCAGGCTCTATCTCCACAAATGAGCCAATATTCTGTTGCTTATTTTCATGGGGACTCATCTTGGTCATCTACTCATTAGCAGTTTCACCCTTAGGGGGCACTGGGGTAGTACAATTGCAACACAAACTTGAGTATCTGTCCTCAGGATGATGGGGAGTAACATTTAACTGTGGATCTCCCTGGTATTGAAACTCAGCACAAAATTCCATCACCAATGAACCAAGAATTCCAATTCTGGAGGTTCAGATGGTGCTTTAAGAAGATCAGGGGCCCAGTGATGTCAGCTGGTTATGGGATTGGTCTCATTGGCAGCCTCACACCAATATTTGTCATGATTGGGTATTGGCTACTCCTTGGCTGGCACAGGCACACCAACCAAACAGGTTGCAAAGGATTTGTCTGGGCTCAAATTGGTCAAACACATGGTGTCTGAGCCTGCTGACTTGGCTAAAGCAAGGCAAACATTAATTTTTTGGTTGATCTACAGGCATGTATGCACAGCAAAAGCAAGCAAGCAAAACCAACAAGTGCCAGTATATCCTTTGATCAAGCTCCATGTTCCTGTTCAGCTCTTTCTGGTAAAAGATCCCTTATCTATTTCAGTTCTCAAGCAAATCTTTTAGCACTTGTTCAGGGACTGGCCAACTATAGGGCACTAAACTGTCCCTCTAACCTTCAATTTTTACAAATTTGAATATCTTAGAATTCTTTTGAACACAATGGACACCACGCTTTTGCTGAAAGAGCTCTATGATACAAACCATTTTCACAGTCCAAAAAGCAACATCAAACTCAAGATTTGTAGCTTTCACAGGCTGAACAGGGAACAGGTGGCATGCACCATAGCTTCTCTGTGCGGCTCACATCTGCGTGCTCATTTCCCTGCTGGTGGAATTGTCGCTGCGCTCTTGTGTATGAGATGGTTTCACGTCCTTTGCAGGGACACACTTAGGTCCGGCACCTTTGCAAATAAAAGCATACCTTTTGCCCCAAGTGATTAGCGGAAATGGTCCTTCAATTTGTCCTAACTCAAGGTTTCTGATCGAAACTGAAGGATTTTCTTTCAATTTTTCCTGTGTGCTGTTTGAAAAGTGCCTAAAATTTGGAGGATTAGTTTCTGCAAATGAGCTTTTAAAAACATAAAGACATCTAAAGCTTTGCTCAACCTCATCTGGGGTGTTGCTTGAGCCACTCCCCCATTTGTTGAGCTGGAATGGGATTTAGAGTGTGGTGCGTCCTTTCAACAATTGCCTGACCTTTGTGGGAATAAGGAATTCCAAAAGTGTGGCGAACACCCCAGTCCATCAAAAATGTGGCCAATTTTTGAGCTGTGTATGTGGCGCCATTTGTCAGTTTTCATCTCGTGGGGGATCAGTTTGGTGAGCTCTGTGCCCAGTGACACTGACAAGGACAAAAGCAAAAGACAAGAGGCGCTCTCTCTTCCCAGGACCAAAGTCCCACAGCTTTAATGGCGAGCGACTCCAGAAGAGAAAGGGAGTATCCAGGGGAGGAAAGAAAATGTCCAGGGGAGGAAAGACAGCATCCACCTCATGGCAGGAGATTTGAAACCCTGGGGGAGCAAGGTGGGTAGAAAGGAACTACCATAATTCAACAAATTAAATCACCACACTGAAGTTTTCTGCATAAATTGCTGCACTTGTTGAAAACAAAATCCTAAAATCTCCCCAAAAGCAACCATGTAGTCCCAAATGACCACAGTGTGGGAGAAAAACCACTCAACCCCCCTGTATACCGAGGCACCAGGTGTCACAGGGAGCACCAACCCCTGCAATTAGAAAGTCCACGCACACAGGCTCACTGGGAAAGGAGCATGTCTTTATGAGGGGACAGAATGCTGACTTTTCCCAACACAACACACACCATCCACCACATCAGCATCCACCCACATCATCTTCCTCAAACATCCACACACTGAAAACAAAACCACAATTACAAGACACAGGCAAAATAGCAGCAATGAAACAGGATTTGCTCAAATCACCCCCAGAATTGCTAGCAGGTCATTATTGACACAGCAAATCCTTTCTGCCAGCAGCCAGACCCAAACCCAAACTGTACAGGCATACGTTGTGCACAGGACATCTCTGTGTGACTTGTGAACAGCCCTTCCCCTGCATACACCTTACAGGTTACTTTATACAGAGTTAAACGTTCCCTTTCTCCACAGTCCCAGCAGTCTTGTCTGTCCCCCACGAGGAACAGCTGAGAGTGGAGGTGCCTCCAGGAAAGGAATGTCCTGGCAGCGCCCAGAGACGTCCAGAGCCCGGTTTTTCTCGCTGGAGCAGAGAAGCGTTCCTGCCGCGGTCACCAAATGAGGTGTGGAATAGAACTCACCACAGTTAAAGGTAGAAGGTGGTATGTTTTTTACAGTGCCAGGCATACGAGGAGTTGTCTCTTAAAGACATGTGTGTAGAATCACCGCCGCTCTACTTATCTAAAAAAGTCATACATATTCATATAATTCCCAAAATGACTAATACATATTAATTAGGTAACCCCACCAAGTCCCTTTTTATTAAAATGTATTATAATTGAGTCCAAAGTTCCCTCATATTTGCGGATTCTTTCACATCACATGGGTTGGTGGTTTTTAAAGCAGGGAATGGTCTCCTTCTGATGAAGCCAAGACGTCTTCCTCAATTTGACCTCTTTCCTTATGACCTGTTGGCAGGCTTTTGAACCCCTTGGCTAAAGCTGAAATTTCGGGGCCCAGGTGCAGGCTACGGTCCTCTTCTTTGTCACAAAGAAATCCGCATCCCATCCTGCTTCTTTAAACATAGTAAAGACAGGCAAGTGATATATTACCCTAGACTTAACTAACTTATCTGCTAGAAATTAACTATCCCTTATTATTTCTACTCTTCTTGCTATACTCTTTCTGCCTAACTAAATCTTGCTAAAATTTTAACTTTTCCAGTTCTTTTCAATCCTGGATTCATTGGCCTCATCTCACACATCAGCCATGTGTGAGCCGATGCTGTAACTGGGAAATTCCACTCCTGAGCAGGAGATGCAAGGCCTGGTTCTGAGCTGGAAGGGTGAGAAGGATGAGATGCACAGCGTTTTGATCCAGGGGATGTCCTGAAAGTGCACTGCCTACCTGCCCCTGCTGCCGAGCACCACGCTCCACCTCCTTCTCCTGCTCAGCAGATTTTTAGGAATCCAGGGCTTGGTATGTATGATTTGCTACTGCAACAAATAGAATGAATTTGCTTTGCAATCCCAGTTTTGTCCTGGGTTATTTTGTGCATGGGTCTCCTCCTGAACCTGTGTCAAAGACTGGCAGGGACTAAAGGACACTCCTATTCTCATGTCAGTAAATACGGAGAAGTGATTTAAGTATCAATAAGTCAATAAGTATCAATCAGTAAATCAAATAATTTGGGGGAATATTTAGCCTGTGAGTTTCAGCAAAGTATTGAATATGTCTTAGATCCATGGATACAAACTAGTAACTGAGATTGCTGGGTGTGCACGTGTTGGGGAAGTGACTCCCCACACACCCAGTGCTGAGATCAAGGATTGCCTCTTTTCTAACCCTGACCTGGCAGCAGGGATTGGGCCCTGCTTGGTAACGTTCATTTTGAAGACTTCTGTTGAGCAGGTAAGAATGGTCAAAATGAAATCTTTTCCAGCTGTTTCCCTTTGGTTCACCGGTTTGAGGGTTAAAATTCTGTGCTGCAGGTGTGCTGGGTGTGTGCAGAGCAGTGCAGCCCCAGAAACCCCTTGGCTTGCCCACAAGTTGTCATGCCTTGTTGCCAGGTGTGCCCAGCTGTGGCAGGAGAAGGAGCCCGCAGCACAGTGGGCACCGTACCCTGCCCAGCCGGGGCTCTCTGGCACAGAGCAGCAGCAGCGCCAGCACCGTTCAACCCGCTTCTGCCTTGTCTTCCCCTGGCACACAGAAGCCTCTGGAAATCAGCACCGCCAGTGGCGTTCCCAGCTTGGAGCAGCTGCTGCTGGCGGGCAGATGCTGCCAGTTCGACTGCTGCCAAAGGGAAAGAAAGGCAGAGATGTACCCGCACCGGAGCCCTGGGCATGTCCAATAAAGGTGCAAATATGTGGGGAGATTTGTTAGGAAGGATTTCAGCTGTGATGCCAACAGTGGCTTCTCTCCTGGTTCTGTGTGTTCTAGACGAGTAATGCAATGGTTGGCTCTGACAATTAAGAAGTAGATGTTATGTGGATGTTCAAATGTGTAGCGATGGTAATGTAATATATCCTCCCATAGTCCTCTTTCCAGTCCCCCTTGTAATAGCCTTGGCAGTCAGGGCATTTGGGGAGGGCTGGCTTGTGACCAGCAGGCAGGGTGTAACAACACCTGACTACAGTCAGGATGAAGGAAAGTAATTTCCACCAATGGACAGCAGAGAAAGAGTTGACTGACAAAACTTTTGGAGAGGCTAAGGGTATAAAAGGCAGAGCATCTCTTCTGTAGATGAGCACATGGCTGCTAGTCACAGAGACTCCAAATGCTGTAATTTTTCCTTATTTAGTCATTTGTTGAGGTTTACTAAACCTTTAAAATTTTAAAAGTGAGAGTCATTTCTCACATCTGCAATGATGTGGGGCCATTTTCGTGGTCTGATTTCCTTTGCTTGTGTCCCATCTGAGTGCTCAGCTGGGGTACAGGCTGTAGGTTCTTGGGGCACTCTTGGAGTTCCTCTTGGATCCCCTGAACAACAAGGTTTGGCCCATGAGGGGGTTTTGTGCTGCTTTGTGACAGAGAAGAACTTCCCAGACTCATTTGTGCTTGCTGTAGGGAAGGTTGGTTATTGCTTTGCATAAATTCACAGACCAACATGGAGCGTTTGCTTTGTGATGTCAGGGCATGGTTGCCACCTTGTCGTAGTGACATCAGAAGGTTGCCTTGGTGCATGGAAGGCCTGAGTGTCAGAGTAGCCCTAGTGCTGGCTCACATCAGGAGAATCCTCCTGGTTGGGGAATTTGTCAGTGGGCAGCTGCACTCTGACAAGAGTCTTGTGTCTTCCAGTGTTATGGTGAATTCCCACAACACTGCTACCATGTTTTGCCATCTGGCCACAGCAGCTTTTGCTGCTTATGATGTTTGTTTTTCCACGTATTACGTGACACACTTTGTTTGTAAGTAGAGTTTTCCATTCTACTTAGATTAGGGTGTATCCTAACCTGGCTTTTGCATGTCTTCCTGCTCTTTCCTGGTGGCTGAGTTTCTGATTTTGAAACAGAAAGAGCATTAGAATGCCAGTGGTTTGGTAATGCTCCTGTCAAGAGGTTCAGCTAAAAGGGGGTGTCTGTAGCCACAGGGGCAGCATTTCCAAGGGAACCTGCAGGGCTCTGTTTCCTCCACAGGAGAGTCTGTGGCAGCAGAGTCTGTCATTTACTCAGGTTGCTGGGACAAGCAAGACAGCTTTGAAAATGTAGACTGGAAGACCTTCTTTAATGCCTTCCAAAAACTCTGCAGTTGTTCCCAGAATTCAGAGAAAGCTTCTTTCTTTTTAAATTTTGTCATGAAAGGATTTGACTGTCTAACTTAATAACCTTTTACTGAGTGCTAAAGTAGTTATTCCCTTTGAAAGGAAGTGCAAACTCTAAACCAGTGAGTGTCTACTCCTGAACCCTAGAGGTGCTGCTGTTCTCTTCCAAAATCGAACTGCCGCTGCTCAGGGGAATGTTGGGAAGCTTTTCTGGGCAACTGTTTCCTGCAAGTTAATGAGAATTAGTGCATGTATCTGATTGAAAAAAAAAAAAAAAGTACCTGAAGGAGAGGATTTCAGAAGCTGTTTTATGTCTTTGGTAGAACAGGAGCATTGAGTATTAAAGAACAATTTGCATTTTCTTGATCACATTTGTATCCATTTACTGGCTACATAGGCCGAAGTGTAGGCACAGACAAGAATATTGTCCTGATCCCTTGCTGGCTGTGTGAATGAAATGTGTCTGCTGGAGGGATGTTGTGAAACGGGAAATCATCTCTGTTTGGGTTGACTTGTTCTGTGGGATTCAGCAGCCCAGGCAGTTTTCTGACAGCATCTGGTTCATTTTCCCTTCCCACTACAGGACAACTGAAGCGTGTATTCAGCAGTGCTGAAGATCCTGAGGTGAGTGAGAAAGGAACATTTCATGTTCCTGGTGTTTAAGAATTGTAGAGGAAGCTGAGAGCTTGGCCAGTAGCAGTAGAGTGTAGAGGGCCAGCAAGGAAGGACAAAAGAAAAAACATTTTCATGCCTGAAGAAAAAATAAGAAAGTGTGAAATGGATATTTTAAATTTCTATATCAGAGCTTTGAAGAATTACAAACCTAGTTTTGAAGAGAGAACCTTGCTTGCTGACGGCAGGTAGGGTGGAATATTTACTTAAGAGCAATTTCCTGTACAGTTGAATAAGACCATTATAATTTAGTCAGAGTGCCTTAGAATTCTATTCCTATCCAACTTTATGATATCTGCTTAGAAGATGTGGTTATAGAACAGGAAGGCCATCCTGCAATGGTGCCTGCTGTATCTGAAGTGCAATGGGCACCTTTGTGGCTGGGGAGCTGCGTGGGCCCAAAGGGCGCAGGGCTGGCGGCCGTGAGCAGCTGCAGATGAGGCAGCGTGGGGCCAGGGGGCCAAGAAGGCCAAGGGCACGGTGGCTGTGCCAGCAGCAGTGGGGCAGCAGGAGCAGGGCAGGGAGCGTGGCCTGTGCTGGGCAGCGCTGCGGCCACAGCTGGAGTGCTGTGTGCAGCTGTGGGCCCTGGGAAGCAGAAAGTCATGGAGGGGCTGCAGCGTGTGCACAGAAGGACAGGGGAGCTGGGCAAGGGGGGGCAGCACAAGGCCAGGGAGGAGGTGCTGAGGGAGCTTTAGCCTGGACAATGGGGGCTCCTGAGGGACCTTCAGGCAGACTTCCATAGATCCCTGCCTTAGATCCATAGATCCAATGCTCAGCACAAGGGGTGTTTCAGTGCCAAACATCCCTTCACTGCATCCAAGTGCTTTAGACACTGGAGTGGGTAACACTTTCTTTTTTTTTTTTTTTTTTGTTTATTTGTTTGTTTGTTTTCTAGAAGGAGAAGCCTTGTGTAATTTCTCCTTCTCCAGGGAGCTTTTTCTCCATCTTTCCTGCCCTTTGCCAGCACTGGCAGAAACACATCACTTTCAGGTTAACGGCTCCCATGTCTTTTGGCAGCCCAGGGCATCAGTGTGTTGTGTTTGGGAATTGAGCAGGAAATCAATTGCATTCCAGCTGGTTCTCAGAGATTAGAGGAGCTGGAAGGGGCTGGGCTGCATTTCTGATTCCAGCCACTTTAGCACCATCAGTGTGGTCAAGTCCAAGAGAAGAACTTGCCAACTTGCCCAAGCTCAGATGCACAAAGAGTGCAGTTCCCAGCAATGCTCGGTGTCTATTGCATTTCATAATGACGTACATGCTCCAGATGACCCAAGAGTTTGGGTTACTGAAGCAACAGTAGAGCAATCTCGGGATTGTAGTTGAGCGGGGCACTGGATACCAAGTTCTGATGTGTGTAGCAACAGAGAGGACAGTAAAGAGAGATTTCAGTAATGAGATCTGTCTATCTATCTTCTATCTATCTATCTATCTATCTATCTATCTATATATCTATCTATCTATCTATCTATCCATTCATCCATCCATCTATCCATCCATCCATCCATCCATCCATCCATCCATCCATCCATCCATCTATCTACATAACATTTACATAACTGAATCTTCCTGGCTCTGGCTCTGGTCCAAGGCAGTTGGAGGTGCAGAGCTCACCTAAAGTATCCCTTTCAGGAGAGAATTAGAGACATGTTCCCTCGACCAGTTCTGAGAAGGCGGAGATGTTTCCCCCTCCAGATATGGTCGTTTTTTTCCCCCCAGAGTTGTTTTCCTCCTCCAGCCTCTTCTGCCCTCAAGTCCCCAGTTAATTCTTTAAATTTCTGCCTGTCCTAGAGAGGTGCAACAATTCCATGTTTAGGTGGTGTTTGGTGACTCTGGTCACACATGCATTACGTGACACATGGTTTCCTTCACTGGCATCCCCAGGGCTGCGTAAGTGCATTCGTTCATGGGGCCTTAGGAGGATCTTCTCTTTCCCTCAGCAGCAGCAGCAGCAGCAGCAGGGAGCGGTGGCAGGGTCAGGACTAGGAAGAGGTACCTGCCCTGGCCCTTTGCTCCCGGGCCCCAGGCCAGGAGGGCTCTGGCTGCAGCAGGGCGCTCTTCGGGCAGCCCCTGGCAGCCTCTGCACGGAGCACGGCACGCTGCCCCATCCTGCTTGTGCCACTTTTCTTCAGCAATACCCGAGCTCCTCCTCACAAGGAAAAAACTCCAGCAATCTAAAAAGAGACCATTCAAGTACAGTTCTACCTGCCTTTGCATTGTAGTTCAGGGCATGTATTTTTTGGTCTATAATTTAATGATTTTTATGAAAAACTGCATTCATATCTTCACATTTTTGTGGTTTTAATTATTCATATACCTAAACACTCCATTTTAAACTCTTGATTTATTGCAGTTGGTAATTTTGAGGTAGTATATTTTGAAATGCCACAAAACAACACCTTTTGGATAGTTTTTCTCACTCTTAAAAAAAACCCCCATAAGCCATTTTAGTCTCTGTCTCTCCAAATTGATTCATATCGGCCTATTTTAAATCAGGGCTACAATACTTTTATAGGATTGAGAGAGCTCCAATGAAATGCACACCGGTGATTCCTCTTGTGCAATGTCAGGGCCCCACCGTAAAGCTTCTATTTACTTTTTTTTTCTCTCATTAGCTCAACTGCAAACACACGTTCAGTTGCAAACTTACACAAGATGAGCAAAATCAAAAAGATGTGATGGGCCTTTGGGAGCTCCTTGCTGATCTTTCTGCTTCTTCGGCTGAGCAAGGCTCTGATCCAGGCAAAGAGATTGTACTTAGTGCTACACAACCATTTGGCTGGAACTTGCTGATTTCTAGGAACAGCTGGAGGCCTCTATCTCCCCAGGATGTTTTGGCTGAGCCAAGCTTTGCTGGGTTTTGGCTGCAAATACCATTGCCCTTGCTTTCTTCTATCCACAAGTACCATGGCTGGGCAAAAACTGCCACGTGGGCCATCTTCCAAAGGCACTCTGGTCTGGAGTTTGTGAATGAACGAGAGCCTCATCCACTTCCAAACCACAGGAAAAAAATCAGGAAAGAAAACTTCCCATCCTTAACAAACAACTGACAATTCACAAGTGGATCTAGAGCTTCTTTACGCAATGAAAAGGAAGGCAATCTTCCAATGGAGTTGTGCTTTCGGGAGTTTTTCTTCTGACTCCCACTCCCAGCTGGCACTGGAAAAGTCACGTCTCTGCAAGGTTCAGTGTGTTCTCTCTGCCATCAGTTGTTTTGCTGCAACAATCAGAACAGGCATCAGGCTGGAGAGAGGCTCAGCTGATGCCAGGAAAAGGAGCTGCCCCAAGGAGAAAAAAGACATGAACTTTTACCTCCCAAACCCATCTCCCCAGAGGCTCAAGCAGGATTCCTCTGGTTCCCAGAAATACAAAGAAATAGGGCTGAGAAGACCCTTTGCAGCTATGTGTTCATGCCCAAGACTTTGCTGATGCCGTTTGGGTTTTGCCTTTTTTCTTTTCTGTCTTTTCTGTATTCCTTGCACATCAATTTAGAGCTCTGTAGGCTACTCGATTAGTGACTACTTTTCCCAGTCCTTTTCCATGGCCTTTGCCTAAGCAGAAAGACAAACTTCCAGAGCTCCAAGCGCCGGGGGGTAGAAGGCCCCAGTGTTATCTTGGTTCTTCCTGGGACAGACCCCTGCAGGGAGCTGGTGGACTCGCCATCCCTGCAAGCCTTTGAAAGGAGACTGGATGTGGCACTCGGTGCCCTGCTTTAGTTGAGGTATTAGGCCACAGATTGAACTCGATCATCTTGAAAGTGTCTGTCTTCCAAGCCAGGGATTCTGTGATTCTGTGACTGAGGCAGCTTTTCCTGCAGCCCTGCAAAGGGCTGCGGGGGCCCTTGGCCAAGGACGGGGATCAAGGCTCATGGAAAAGAAGCAAAGGGCTCAAGGCGAAGGCTGACAGGGCACAGCTGCCACAGCCCGGCCCAGAGGGAGCTTCATGTCCTCCTCCTCAACCTGCACCCTCTACGCTGCCCTTTGCGGTGCCGGCGGCTGCTCTCGCTGTGGGGCTCCAGGGCGTGCTGGGGGCCGGGCCCTTCGTCTTCGGGAAGCGCCGGAGCCTCGGAGGCCAGCTGCTGCTGCTGTGGCCGGCAGGGGAGAGCTGCAGCTGCGGCCCCGGGCACGGCGAGCTGCCGCTATGGCCGGCTCCTGCCGCGGCTCCTGCCCCTGCTCCGGCCTCTGCTCCTGCCCTGTGCGCACAGACACGGCCGAGGGCTGCCCGGCAGCTCCGTGCCGCTCCGCAGCAGGCCCGGCCGGGCTGCTGCTCTCTGCGGCCTCTGCCCGCCGCTGCCGGCCCCGCCGCGCTCCCGCCTGCCTCTGCCGCAGCCGGGCCCGCACGGGAGGCAGCACATTGCGGCCGGCTCGGAAAAGCCCTGCCTGCAAACTGCCCGCCACGGCCTCGGCCTCAGGGCACAGGCTGCCGGCATCCTCTCACCTGCGAGCCGGCCCGGGCCACCTGCCGGCCTCGACCACAGCTCCCGCCTGTGTCTCCATGGCCGCGGCTGCTCGGCACAGCGGGCTGAGCACAGCGAGCGCCAGCAACAGCTCCTCACGGGCCCAGGCTCTGGGCACTCCGAGCCCGCCCTCCCCCGAATCCCAGCCATGAGGGGCTTGGCGTCCCAATGCATCCCCTGGGGACAGCAGAGTCGGCCGCTGAGCTCAGCCCATGGTGACACCACCAAGTGACCAATGGAAAATTCACCAAATCCTCATCAGAGACAAGAGAAAACTCCCATGGTGCCTGACAGCCTGAAGCAACTGCCAATTCCAGATCATTCCATCCATGTAGGAAAAGCGGCTTTTGCATTAAAGCAGAAAAGAGTTATCGAAAAGGAGGGCAGGAGCAAACAAGAAAGTTATTTGGACTCATGCTTCTTGTGTCTGTTAGAAAGGCTAAGAAAATGCACTCCTTGTTCTTCTGACACAGCAGCTCTCTCTGTTCATGATGTGGGACAGTGAGTGCTGATGATGTGCAGGAGCTGATGCAAGGGACAGGGACGAGGATGCAGCAGGCACAGTGCCAAGCTGACAGAGGGATGATCTCTGGCAGTGGCACTGAAGGAGAAGAGTTTGCAGGCAGCACAGAAAACGGCTCTTTGTTTCACCTCTTCTTTCAGTGCTGCTAAGAATGTAGCCTGGAGCAAGCTGGGAACACCAGAGCATGGAGCCCATTCCAGGCAGGGCTGCATCAGACACAAACCAGCAGGGGACTGAGGAGCCCCTGGGGTGGCAGTGAGCAACCTCGGGCTCTGCTCACTGCTGCTGGCATTTTCTATTGAACCATCTCCAAGGACTTCTGTTGTGCTCTGTATTTCTAAGGGTTTTCCCCCTTGGTTTGTTTTTTGTTGTCTCCTGCACCTTTTTTTCTCCAAATTTTCCTATCCTGTCAGCAGCAGCCCTTGTCCAGAACTGGCTCTAAAATATCAGCAAGGTAGCTAGGAACAACAATGGGTGGAATCCTGCGGCTCAGGAATTCATATGCCAGAGCCCTGCCTCTGCCTCATGCTTTGTCAGGACCTCCTTCTCTGTGCAAAACAAGGGACTGGTGGAGACTTTTTGCCACAGAGCTCCTGAGAAGCAAAGGTTGGGCTAGGTTTCTCAGGAGTGTATCTGTTAAGTTCATTGCCGGCAAACAGAAAGTAAGGCCAGGGTAGCAGAGCAGCTGGGAGCTGGTCACTCCCTGCAAAGGGCTGGTGTAGGAAGTGGGAACACCACATTCCAGCAGGAGCGGGCAGGGTTAATGTGCTCAAGGTGCTGCCAATGAGGTTTGGGTTCACTTAGAGAGTAGTCAGGGCTGGTGAGCACTGCAAGATCCAGCTGCAGTCCCCATCCATGTCCCTTTCAGTGATGGCTTTAGGGTGTCTGCAGCCTGGATCCAGAGCGGCCTGGGGGGCTCCTGAGGCTGCCTTTGCACTCAGGGTGAGGATGCCCAGAAGCTGCTGAGGCCAGCAGGGGGGACCAGGGCTGGGGTTTGTGGTCTGGCAGGTGTGGCTCTGGGGGCTGTGACATGCCAGGGCATGGGTCACTGTCACTGCCCTCCGCAGGCATGGGTCACTGTCACTGCCCTCCGCAGCCCTGGCTAGCTCTGTGATGCTCCAGGGACAATGGCAAGAGCAGGGATCTGGCTAGGTTAGGGTTTTGCCTGAGCCAGAACCTCTAGGCCAAATGCCGAGCAGTAGAGACCCCTGGAGGACCGAGTGAAGGAAGCAGAGGAGGCTCTTCTGCAGTGCAAAGTGCAGCAAATTCATCAGGAGAGGTAGGACTAAGGTTCTGCAGGTGAAAATTCCCAAAAGGAACAGATGTTCATAGAACCCCCCAGCCCCCCTCTGCACGGGTTTTTAAAATCTTTCAAAACAGGGGGTGGACACCATATAGTAACCAATAAGCGACTCTTGGGATGTGGTTTTGAGGGCTACCACAAATCAGAACAAGGGGAGGAGAGAGCGTTGGGATAGGGATTGGATCTTAGGGTGAGGGACAGGGAACTTTCTGGAACAAAGTGTAGGGTTTGGGTTGATGGGTGGGGCAAAGGGGCCAGGTTGACTTGACAGACAGGGAAAAATCTGGTGAGGAGGGAGGGAATTCCTTGAGAGACACTTGGGTAGGAGGGCATAACACAGGGGAGAAACTAACTGTAATAACTCGGGGAACACTTGAACATACCACTATATAACAGAACATTTGACTCAGTAAACTAACACACTGCAACACAGAAATTCAGGCTTTCGGCAGCTGAGAGGTGGCACTATTAGAACCCGCAGCAGCTGGTGAAAGCCATCTCTGTCCTTCAGGTTCTTGCTGTGTGGGAAGGTGCTGCGAGTTGTGGTGGCTGCACTCCCCCTTTGCTGGGAGGATGATCTGTACCAGGGCAGAGCAGAAAGCTGCCATGGTGAGCAGAACATGCTCAGAGCATTGCAGTTCAGAGAATGGCATTGCCCCTGAAGGGCAAAAAGCTTGAAAGCATATAATTATGTGCAGAACCGTTGCACAAATTTTCTCTTCTAGAACATGCTCATTTTTGTATGCTGTAGATGAATACTCCAGGTTTTATAGAATACATGGGGTTTTTTCTTAAGGTTTTTGGGAGAACTCTCAAGTTGATTTCTGTTTGTATTTTACATCCAGCATGCATACAGTTTTTTTTTATTATTATTTTTCTTTAGTAAATACTTAGGGAAAAAATACCTAAGCATTTTTTAATCCTTTGGGATATTGTGATTAATATTCTTAGAAAGAAAACCTTGTTGAAAAAGTGTGAAAACACAGAGAGAGGGAAAACAATATAAAAGTCTTTTAGAACAGGGCGTGTAATAAGGACTGCAGAACTGAGTAATTCCTCCAAGGGCAGAATTAGCAAGATATATCACCAAGAACACCTGCCAAGATACTTCCTTAAATCAAGGGAAATGTGACCTGCAGCCATACGAAGTACAGCCAAAGCAAATGAAAACCTTTGGAAAATTTCGCCAGTGACATCAGTCTGTCTGGATAACTGAGGGATGCCCATCAATATTGCACTACATTCCTCAATATTTGCAATGTTGTTTCTCCCAATTTCTGTGAAATCAATAAGCTGCAGTTGTTTACCATTAACTTAAGCTCTTAGGGGAATTACCAAGCACCATGTATGTTTTGCTGTAGCTGAGCAGGACTTGAGTTTCCCAAATCGTCTACAAAGCAGAAGGGAATCACACAGTTACTTGTGCTAATGTTAATGAAGGGTTTCATGAAAGCAGGTGAATGAGAGCATTGCATTGTAAAACTTCCACATGCAAGAAAACAGGAGTCCACTTAGAATAAAACATAGAAGGCTAGCATAACATCAGTACAGGATAAAATGAAAGTGCTAGACAGGAACTGATGCATCAGAAATTAGGTGAATCATTTCTGATACATCTGCATGCATTTGCAAGCTAAAACAGAAAAGGAAGGGCAGAGATAATAAGGAACAAAGATTTTAAAATTGCACTGTGCAGAAGAGACACACAAACTACCAATGTGAGCACAGCTGGGAGATTCAGCTTGGAGATGGATTAGAGTGGAATCCATTCACTGAAGGTCTCTGGTGCACATGAGTGCAAAGACTGAGGAAAAAAGGAGAAAAGTTTAATTTCTGAAAGCTATTTAGATTCCTGGAAGCATTGTCTAGAGATCTAAAAATCTAAAGCCTCAGAGAATCTGAACCTAAACCATCCCCAAATGGATTGATAAGGTATGATGTGCACATCTCTGCTGTTTTCAGAGTCAATGAAATTGACAATGAGTGGCTGGAAATTAGGAATGCCCACCCAGATTTTATCTCCCTTACTTTAAGAACACCTTAATAAGGCACTTCAGGAACTGAACACTGACATTCTCTCCCTGCTCTATTTACTTTACATTTGAATACAGGCTGGTAGAAGGAGAAATCAGGCTTTAATTTCTCCCCAAATGACCTGTTGCACTTTCAGGTTAGGAGTAGATGTAAAATTCAGCTAATCACTCTCTCTATCAATGGATATTCCACTAGTGAACTGACCTACAGAGCATCCTTTTCATCTTTTGTACCTTCCTAAATGGTGCCCAATGAGCAGGACACTCGCATAAATCTCACAGAAAATCACTGAAATTGCTGAAATTAACTCTCAATTCCATGATAAAAGCTTCTGAGAAAAGGCTTGACGGGATCACTGAACAAACTGTAACTTGGAAGAGAAACACGCACTTCAGCACTGATCAAGGGGAAAGAAAAAGAAATGCTGTAAAAGTTCCAAGTGGAAGGTAAGGAGAAACACAGGAAGCAGAGAAAGAATAAGGCCCTGTCAGATGACCTGTGCAAGGTAACTTTGTGCCCCAGCACTGTTAGAGGACATTCCCTGTCATTGGTGCAAGCAGCTGGAGACATAAATGCTGATTGATTTGGGGGCCACAGTCTTGCTAAGTGCAGAGGTGGTTCAATAACGTGACATGAGGGAGTTCCCTCAGAGCAACTGGGATGCCAGAAAGAAGTGAGCAGCTCACCACAGCCCGGCCTGCTCGGCTGCTTTTCCTTCTGACCCCCCTGGGGAGGCTCTGACATTTCCTCTTCCCTGATGGAAGCGCAGCTGCTGCCAAGGGAAACGTCCCCACACTCACTCAGTGTTCCCTTTGCTTGCCAGATGTCCCATCTGCTGTCCCTGTCCAGGAGAGCTGCTCTGCTCGGGAGGAGGAGACCGAGCGAGAGCCTGGGAGCATCGGCGGCTGCAATCCCTCCTGATCTAGCGCTGTTTGTGGATGTGTAGCTAGATTTGTATAGTTACAAGTATAGGGATATTTACATACACTGACTGATATTTGTATAGGGATATTATGTATGTATATTGTTATATTGATGCGTGTATATTCATCTGTCTACATACTTGTACATCTCTGTAGCTGTGCATTTCTATTGCTGGGGATGTATAGAATATTCTATTGGTCCATTGATATTTGTGTATTTATAGAAAGGTTTGTTATGTTTGTATTATATTGTCATGTTATATGTCATGAAATATATAATGCATGTTTACATCTCTGTATTGTTATGCCTATATAGGTATTTACTTCTATTTATTATGTATGGAGTTGTATAGTTCTAAAATTCCTTTTTTTTAGTTCTGGATCTGAGTTCCTTTACAGAGGGATATTGCTGTTTCTCTATTTGTATATGGGCTGTACATTTGTAGTAATAAGTAATGAATTTAATTGTTAAACTTCAATTCAGTAACTTCAATATTTGTGTACAGTGAGTTGTTGCAGAGGGTTGCAACAATTTTTTTTTTCACTGAAGTTGATATCTGTATATATTTACATAGCACAATTCTCAGAATAAATTAAATTTTATTCATAAATTGATATTTCTGTGTTTCTACATTGGTAGCACAGGTGTTGCAATTTAAAATAAATTTCATATTTAAACATAAGTTAATGTTTGTGTATTTGTACATTAGTAGTGTGGGTGTAACTATCTGCAATAAATGCAATGTTTCAACTGAAGTAAGTGTAGATTTGTGCTACCCAAAGCCATGGGCAGGTGTAAATGCTGGAGGATTCTGGTCATGCAAATCTCCGGCCATGCCCAGCACATGCCCCACCTGCACTCAGGCTGGGCAGGGGAAGCGCAGATTTGGGCAGGCAGCAGAGCCCCACGTTGGATCAGAACTCGCTGCAGAGGCTGCTGAGAAAACTCTGGGGCTCCATGAGCACAGAATCCAAGCAGGAGCCACCTGGGAGGACAAATCCCTCATCCCACGGGCAGCTCTTTAGGAAGTGCTCCAAGTGTCCCCCTGAAGCTCATCCCAGAGAGCAGAAGCCAGCAGGGATCCTGAGCCAGCTCTGCTGCCTTTGGCAGCACTTTGCCAAATGAGCTGCAGCAAGGGGGAGGCAGCAGCGACTGTGACTGCTGCAGGCTGGGGATGAAGGAAGGGCCATGGACACAAGTGCTGAGATGCCCCAAAATCCAGAGGGAGGCTGGAGAGCTGGGAATCAACTTGGCATTTCAGTGCCAAACTCTCACAGGCACTGAAATGATGGAATCCCTTTGTGTGAAGTGACCTGGAAGAACTGACAGGGAGTTGCTGCTAGGATCAGCAGTAGCAGAAAGCAAAAAATGTACAAACACTAGGAGATCATCTAATACCCCCCACAAGCAATGGCTTCAAAAATGATCTCATGTATATATTATATTATGTTATGTTATGTTATGTTATGTATGTATATATTATGTTATGTTATGTTATGTTATGTTATGTTATGTTATGTTATGTTATGTTATATTATATTATATTATATTATATTATATTATATTATATTACATTACGTTATGTTATTTTATGTTATTTTATGTTATTATTATATTAATCAAAACATATAATATATAATATGCATGAAATTTAATGCACATGTATTTTTGGACAATTTCAATTTTTGATATATATTTTCATTTAAGATATATATTTGAAATAGTCTTTCAGCTTGGGACAGTGAAGATTTACAACAGTGCAAAACCATCTGCCCACAGAGCAGTCAGCCCCCGGTGGGGTGCATGCACACCCACCCACTGTGCCTGCTCTTCTTAGCATCTCGGGGCTGCTGTTTGCACAGAACTGGGATGAATTTAACTCGACAGAGCCACGAGTGGGGTGTCCAGCTTGTCATGAACACTCATGTGGCAACGAACAACACAGAGCTCTCAAATCACATTATCACAGGTCATTTCATTCCTGCTGGGCACTGAGGAACTCTTAAAAGACACTGAAAAGAAGTGGAAAACATTGGCATCATGCTACTGCTGGTATCCTCCTGGAGGAAAATCTGTTGGGTTTCTTAAGGTGGTAGCTTTCCAAAACCTAGGAAAACTGCTCAGCACAGGTAGCCCAATTGTGAATGGTTTTCTTGGCTTGGCAAAGGCTGGGGTGTTAACAATGGACTCTGTCCTTGGTCCAAATCACCTGCCCTTACCTTCAGACAAAAGCATCACCACCAGCAGCAGCTACATCAGTCAATTTTCTCAAAAAGCTGTGTTAAACTTGGGAGAGGAAAGGAAAACACATCAGACACTGTGGATTATTGACAAGACTCTGAGGAACAGTTCCAAAGCAAAGGGCAGCAGCTTGTCTCTGGGCCACTCCTTGTGCCCCAAGGCAGCCGGGCTGCCCTGGCTGCCCAGGACCCTGCGCCCCGCGGGCTCTGCAGAGCTGCACAGCGGGGAGGCAGCTTCGGGCACCTCAGCCCCTGGGCAGGAGGGGCTGCTTGCTCTGCAGGGCTGCCTGTGGGCAAAAGCAGGGTGCTGGCCTTCTGCTCCTGGCCCTAGCCTGGCCTTGCCGGGCTAATCCTGTTCCCTGTCCCAAATGTGCTAAAGATAGACCCGGTTGTTTGCAGCTCTGCACAGGTGTGATGTGCACCACAAAATACTGAAGGACCAAGGCCTGAACAACAGACCCTGACTGAAGCCTCAACAACAGGACCTGAGCCAAAGCTGCCCTCTAGGTGACATTCCCAACCCAATATTTTACGTATCTGCTCCTTAACCAAGTGTTATTATCAAAAGGATTGTTGCATGCATTCACTGGTGAAACACGTCTTCACCTTTCTGCATGAGGAAAATGGACAAGGCCACACCTGGCCTTGGTTCCTCCTTGAGCCCTGGGCAGGCCTGGGGAGAAAACCAAGAGGAGAATGACACCAGCTGTGCCCCCAGCAGAAGCTCTGGCACATTGCTCGTCCAGCACTGTCGGAGCCGGCCTACTCTCACAGCGCTCTCAGGAGCCTCGTGGCCGCCAAAGGTGGAGGCACCGCAGGATTTCCCGGTTCCCGGCCGTGGCTCTGCAAGGCTGGGCTGGGACAGCTTCCCCCAGCTGATGTGCAGCTCTGGATGAAGGGGAAACCATTGGGCTACCTGGTGATGGATCTTCCTTAATCACCAGAGGCACCCTTTTGTAATAATGCTGAGGTGCGTTGCTTAGCTTATCCTTTCCTGACTCTTTTTTGGACTTCTGCATTACAGTAAATCACACTCTTCCTTCAGCTGGTGTGTCTACATCTCTGACCCTCTCCACCATCAAAACAAACACACAACCAGTTTAGCAAGAGACCTGCCTCTCTGCCAGCCCATCTCTTGGCAAACACCCCTGGTGGCCATCTCCACAAATGAAATTCCCACTTTGCAACTTCCTTTTCTGCAGGCAGAAGAGAAAAAGAGCCATTCCAAGTTCTGGACACCTCCAGAAACCAGCTGCTTTCAGCATTCACAACCCTGAAATATCAACCTCCTTCCTTAACCTGCCATTGGGAGCTCCCACCAAGAGGCCTTTTGTCCAAGGATACCCACAGAAGACCTGGAGAAGGGAGCAGTTTGAAACACAACTGCTTCAGAGTTTAAACCTGCCTTTATCAAATGAGCACACACCAATCTGTCCCAAAGGGAAAGCAGGCAGGAAAGAGAAGCTCCTCTCCCACAACTGCAAACTCCGTGCTTCCTTCTGTTCCAGCTGGAGAGTGGAGGCCATGGGCTGCACCTCACTTTGGGAAGGAGCCCTGGGAATTGGCCTGGTCTGGGAGGGCAGCAAAAGGAATGCCCCAAAAAGTAGGAAAAGATTCTCTTGAAGGAATAGATGATGACAACATTTCTGCAGAAAAGCAAAAAAAGAATAATTGAAGCATTTCAAGAAGTGCCCAGACTGAAATTTGTTTGCCAGTACGACAACCCCAAAGTCTCTGTGGTGTGTCAGCAAGCTCAGGAATGAACCTGCAAGGCTTGGATAAACATCATTGGTGTCCGCCCCCCAGAGCACAAGCAGCTCCCCAACAACACTTCAAGACCAAGGGACAAAGCTTCCCCCTTCAGCTCTCCACAGCAGCTCTAGGGAGTCTCTCCCCACTGCAAGATCTCCTTTGTCAGTCTACAGTGACAGGAGTTGGCTGCAGGAGACATTTGCATGGGAACTCTCCCCAGACTGGGGGGAAGAAAAAGAAGAGGTGATTCCTGAGGAAAGAAAAAGGCAACGCTGCTTGGGAAGACACCAGTGTGAGTTTGCTACAACTCTAGGCCCAAAATCCCCTGAAGAAAGCACCATCCATCCATGGGGCAGCACTTTGGCTTTGATATCAATGCTGACAAAATTGCTTCCCATTCCTGCTGCCGTACCTGACTCCAATTCATGAGCAATGTGCCAACTCTGCCAAAGACAGGCAGACATGGTGAGATAAAACCAGCTAGTCTGCTGAAAAGGAGTCCAAAGGAATGTTTTCTAACTCCCCCTTTTCATCCTTTCCGCAGCCAAGACAGAGCAATGTCCTTCCTCTCTGTCCCCAGTGGTTACCCAGGCATGGGATGCAGCGTGGGGACAGAGCCTGTCACTGCTCCCAGTGCCCTGCCCTGTCCTTCCGTGCCTGCCTTGCCCTTCCCTGTCCTGCGGGATCCTGCTCTGCTGTGCCGAGCCGAGCCGAGCCCGGCCAGTGGTCACGCATTTCGGGAATGACCCCCCCCTGTGCTGCCCCCCGGCGTAACATGCCACTTTGCCAAAGTGGCATGAACATGCCACTTTGTAACTTCAACTACTTAGAGAGGATTTGTCCCTGATTTTCAGTTTTAACAATTTAGGGAGCTTTTGTTTTCCCTGATTGTACAGTTGCTACCAAGGAAAACACACCCAAAGACCAAAGGGAAGACCCAGCCTTCCCTTTGCTTCTCTTTTCCTTCCCTCACTGCTACACAGCGCTCTCATACCAGGACCTCAGTGCTGCCTCACCTGAGGATTTAGAGCTGCCTCCAGGCCCTTCCAGGCTAAGTGCAGGTGTTCAGGACTCTGAGGTTTTCCTAGCTTCTTGGGAGAAGGTGTTTGCTTCATCTGGACTTCTTGGGATTTCATCGGAGGAGCCAGGCACAGGCAAATTTCATCTCCACTGTGAGCTCTTCATTCTGCTTGTTCCCATGAAGCTTAAATGCCAACCTGAGCTCATCGTTCTTCTGGTTCCCGTAGACCATCACAGCCCTTCCATGGCCTCTCCAGAGAGGGGCAGCTGCACATCTTCAGAGCAGCAGTTGCCAGCCCGCATCCTATCAGGGAGGGAAAGAGTTTCTACCCTTGCTTTCCAAGCAGGTCCTGGTTAATGACCCTTTAAAGTGTTTTCCTGCAGTGCTCTATCATGGGTAGATCTCAAGTGAGAATCAGGTAGAAAGGGTCAAGTCACCTAGGAAGGGGGACCTTGAAAACAGAAAGATTCTCTGCCTGATTTTCCTGTCCTTGCTGCAGATTTGGATGGTGTTCTGGGCATTTTGCAGACAGCCTCTCTTTAGGGGTACAAGGGCAAGGTGGAAGATATTGCCTAACAAGTGGTCAGTGTAAGGTGCACTCTCCTCTTTCTTTGAATGAAGCCAAACTAGGACTCTGATAGGATATTGCAGATGTTTAAGACTGTCTGCCCTGCAAATCAAGCCGTACCATTTGACGCTGGCAGGGGGCTGTGTAGAAATCACGAATGGGCCGGGTCTGCTGAGGAACGCGCCTCGAGCTGTTTGTTTTCCAGCATCAGTCTCATTACATGGTTATAACAATGGGAAGATGCCAGCAGCGCACATCCCAGGCAGCCGACAAAGAACTTAATGTTACAACTTACTTTATAATTTTTTTGACCAATCACACAAAGCAAAAGCTTATTGACAGTAGTTCTATCCAATCACTATAAGCACATGTTCCATTGGTTAAAACAATGCTTGCTTATTTCGAATACAATACCTACGTGTAAGCCTTAAAACCCAACACACTGAGCTCCATTATTAAGCTTCAACCTTCCTAATATCTTGCTAGATAAACTTTTCTGTAGCTTAGAGAGTTATTCTAGACCAGCGTTAATGCACAGACCATTGTTCTAGTCTTTGCTCTTCTGCAGTTTAAATAATTTTTCTGCTGACCTATCTCATGGCTGCTGCTTGGCTCTAATCACAGTTCTACTGTATCCGAGACGTGCCTTTTGCAGCTTTCCCAAAACCCTCTTATTTTGTGGATTCCCTCAGAGGACTCAGTGTCAGAGCCTCTGGAGAAGCGTGGAGGGCAGGGCTCAGGCAGGTTGTGCCAGTGCAGGATTTGAACTCAAGGCACCAGGAAGCACCAAGCCTGCTGAGAGGAACTCAACCCTTCTCATCTCCCTCACTGCCAGAGGCAGGCTCAGAGCAGCCATCTCACCCCTCTCTAAACCAGTGTGGGCTCTGTCCTTACCAAGCTCCTCAGGCTCCTGGGAATTGTTCCCTCAGCTCTCGGTGCCAGGCAAAGCTCCCTCTGCTGCAGCTCTGTCCACAGGCTCCCCTCCTGAGGACTCAGGGGCAACATTAATATTCCCCTTGAAAGAGAAACAGAAAGGAAGAAACCATTCTCACTACTTACACAAAACACCTGGTCCAACAACTCCATGGCTCACACACTTCATCCCTTGTTCCTAACAAGAACTCTGGGCCCCAAAGCCCTTCAACAGTCAGAAAAATTTGACTTCTCAATTACAGTCCAAGAGCTGTCAAAGCTGACAGTGACAGTGTTGAACATGGGGGTGACACTGAACACATGGAATGGCTGCTAAGGAAATCAATTGCTGCTCTGTTCTGTAAGGTTGCATGTCTGACAGCACTAACATCAGTCATCATGTCACTAAATGCAATGGAAGTAGTACTGTCTTCTTTCTTCTGCCAACAACCCAATCGGTATATTGGTTTCAGTGCCTCGCCGGAGGCAAGTTGTTGTAGAAATAAATTCGATGTACCTCATTTTGCAGGGCCCTAGGGTCTGAAATTGCTATTACAGTTTTCTTTATAATGATGGGCAAATCTTTTTTCTCTGTGTTTTCTCTTGATGGCTTTTTTAACACTAGGTGCTCTCACAGTGAGGTACATGATGCTACATGGGCCACCTTTAATTTTTGAGGGAATGTCCTGCCAGGCTCTATCTCCACAAATGAGCCAATATTTTGTTGCTAATTGTCATGGGGACTCATCTAGGTCATCTACTCGTCAGCAGTTTCACCCTTAGGGAGCGCTGGGGTAGTACAATTGCACCACAAACTTGAGTATCTGTCCTCAGGATGATGGGGAGTAACATTTAACTGTGGATCTCCCTGGTATTGAAACTCAGCACAAAATTCCATCACCAATGAACCAAGAATTCCAATTCTGGAGGTTCAGATGGTGCTTTAAGAAGATCAGGGGCCCAGTGATGCCAGCTGGTTATGGGATTGGTCTCGTTGGTAGCCTCACACCAGTATTTGTCACGATTGGGTTTTGGCTACTCCTTGGCTGGCACAGGCACACCAACCAAAAGGGTTGCAAAGGATTTATCTAGGCTCAAATTGGTCAAACACATGGTGTCTGAGCCTGCTGACTTGGCTAAAGCAAGGCAAACATTCATTTTTGGTTGATCTACAGGCATGCATGCATGCAAAAGCAAGCAAGCAAAACCAACAAGTGCCTGTATATCATTTGATCAAGCTCCATGTTCCTGCTCAGCTGTTTTTTGGCAAAAGCTTCCACATCTATTTCAGTTCTCAAGCAAATCTTTTAGCACTTGTTCAGGGACTGGCCAACTATAGGGCACTAATCTGTCCCTCCACCCTTCAATTTTTACAAATTTGGATATCGTAGAATTCTTTTGAACACAATGGACACGATGTTTTTGCTGAAAGAGCTCTATGATACAAACCATTTTCACAGTCCAAAAATCAACATCAAACTCAAGATTTGTAGCTTTCACAGGTTGAACAGGGAACAGGTGGCATGCACCGTAGCTTCTCCATGCGGCTCACATCTGCGTGCTCATTTCCCTGCTGGTGGAATTGTCGCTGCGCTCTTGTGTAAGAGACGGTTTCACGTCCTTCACAGGGACCATCTTAGGTCCGGCACCTGTGCAAATGCAACATATCCTTTGCCCCAAGTGATTAGCGGAAATGGTCCTTCAATTTGTCCTAACTCAAGGTTTCTGATCAAAACAGAAGGATTTTCTTTCAATTTTTCCTGTGTGCTGTTTGAAAAGTGCCTAAAATTTGGAGGATTAGGTCCTGCAAATGAGCTATTCAAAATATAAAAACATATAAAGCTTTGCCCAACCTCATCTGGGTTGTTGCTTGAGCCACTCCCCCTTTTGTTGATCTAGAATGAGTTTAGAGTTTGGTGCGTCCTTTAAACAATTGCCTGACCTGTGTGGGAATAGGGAATTCCAAAATTTGGCGAACACCCCAGTCCATCAAAAATGTGGCCAATTTTTGAGCTGTGTATATGGGGCCATTTGTCAGTTTTCATCTCGTGGGGGATCAGTTTGGCGAGCTCTGGGCCCAGTGACACTGACAAGGACAAAAGCAAAAGACGAGAGGCGCTCTCTCTTCCCGGGACCAAAGTCCCACATCTTTAATGGAGAACAACTCCAGGAGAGAAAGGGAGTGTCCAGGAGAGGAAATAAGATGTCCAGAGGAGGATAGAGAGTGTCCACCTCATGCCAGGGGATTTTAAACCCTGGGGGAGGAGGGTGGGTAGAAAGGAACTACCATAATTCAACATAATAAATCACCACACTGAAGTTTTCTGCATAAATTGCTGCACTTGTTGCAAACAAAATCCTAAAATCTCCCCAAACACAACCGTGCAGTCCCAAATGACCACAATGTGGGAGAAAAACCACTCAACCCACCTGTATACCCAGGCACCAGGTGTCACAGGGAGCACCAACCCCTGCAACTAGAAAGTCCACATACACAGGCTCACTGGGAAAGGAGTATATCTTTATGAGGGGACAGAGTGCTCACTTTTCTCAACACAACACACACCATCCACCACATCAGCATCCACCCACATCACCTTCCTCAAACATTCACACACTGAAAACACAACCACAATTACAAAACACAGGAAAAACAGCAGCAATGAAACAGGATTTGCTCAATTCACCCCCAGAATTGCTAGCAGGTCCTGATTAACACAGCAAATCCTTTCTGCCAGCAGCCAGACCCAAACCCAAACTGCACAGGCGTACGTTGTGCACAGGACATCTCTGTGTGACTTGTGAAGAGCCCTTCCCCTGCATACACCTTACAGGTTACTTTATACAGAGTTAAACGTTCCCTTTCTCCACAGTCCCAGCAGTCTTGTCTGTCCCCCATGAGGAACAGCCGAGAGCGGAGGTGCCTCCAGGAAAGGAATGTCCTGGCAGCGCCCAGAGACGTCCAGAGCCCGGTTGTTCTCGCTGGAGCAGAGAAGCGTTCCTGCCGCGGTCACCAAATGAGGTGTGGAATAGAACTCACCACAGTTAAAGGTAGAAGGTGGTGTGTTTATTACAGCCAGGCACAGGAGGAGTTGTCTCCTAAAGACATGTGTGAAGAATCACTGCCGCTCTACTTATCTAAAAAAGTCCTACATATTCACATAATTCCCAAAATGACTAATACATATTCATTAGGTAACCTCACCTACCCCCTTTGTATTAAAATGTATTATAATTGAGTCCAAAGTTCCCTCATATTTGCGGGTTCTTTCACATCACATGGGTTGGTGGGTTTTAAAGCAGGGAATGGTCTCCTTCTGATGAAGCCAAGACGTCTTCTTCAATTTGACCTCTTTCCTTATGACCTGTTGGCAGGCTTTCGCACCCCTTGGCTAAAGCTGAAATTTCGGGGCCCAGGTGCAGGCTACGGTCCTCTTCTTTGTCACAAAGAAATCCGCATCCCATCCTGCTTCTTTAAACATAGTAAAGACAGGCAAGTGATATATTACCCTAGACTTAACTACCTTATCTGCTAAAAATTAACTATTCCTTATTATTTCTACTCTTCTTGCTATACTCTTTCTGCCTAACTAAATCTTGCTAAAATTTTAACTCTTCCAGTTCTTTTCAATCCTGGATTCATTGGTCTCATCTCACACACCAGCCATGTGTGAGCCGATGCTGTAACTGGGAAATTCCACTCCTGAGCAGGAGATGCAAGGCCTGGTTCTGAGCTGGAAGGGTGAGAAGGATGAGATGCACAGCATTTTGATCCAGGGGATGTCCTGAAAGTGCACTGCCTACCTGCCCCTGCTGCCGAGTACCACGCTCCACCTCCTTCTCCTGCTCAGCAGATTTTTGGGAATCCAGGGCTTGGTATGTATGATTTGCTACTGCAACAAATAGAATGAATTGGCTTTGCAATCCCAGTTTTGTCCCGGGTTATTTTGTGCATGGGTCTCCTTCTGAACCTGTGTCAAAGACAGGCAGGGACTAAAGGGCACTCCTATTCTCCTGTCAGTAAATTCGGTGAAGTGATTTAAGTATCAATAAGTCAATAAGTATCAATCAGTAAATCAAATAATTTGGGGGAATATTTAGCCTGTGAGTTTCAGCAAAGTATTGAATATGTCTTAGATCCATGGATACAAACTAGTAACTGAGATTGCTGGGTGTGCACGTGTTGGGGAAGTGACTCCCCACACACCCCGTGCTGAGATCAAGGATTGCCTCTCTTCTAACCCTGACCTGGCAGCAGGGATTGGGCCCTGCTTGGTAAAGTTCATTTTGAAGACTTCTGTTGAGCAGGTAAGAATGGTTGAAATGAAATCTTTTCCAGCTGTTTCCCTTTGGTTTAGCTGTTTGAGGGTTAAAATTCTGTGCTGCAGGTGTGCTGGGTGTGTGCAGAGCAGTGCAGCACCAGACACCCCTTGGCTTGCCCACAAGTTGTCATGCCTTGTTGCCAGGTGTGCCCAGCTGTGGCAGGAGAAGGAGCCCGCAGCGCAGTGGGCACCGTACCCTGCCCAGCCGGGGCTCTCTGGCACAGAGCAGCAGCAGCGCCAGCACCGTTCAACCCGCTTCTGCCTTGGCTTCCCCTGGCGCACAGAACCCTCTGGAAATCAGCACCACCAGTGGCGTTCCCAGCTTGGAGCAGCTGCTGCTGGCGGGCAGATGCTGCCAGTTCGACTGCTGCCAAAGGGAAAGAAAGGCAGAGATGTACCCGCACCGGAGCCCTGGGCATGTCCAATAAAGGTGCAAATATGTGGGGAGATTTGTTAGGAAGGATTTCAGCTGTGATGCCAACAGTGGCTTCTCTCCTGGTTCTGTGTGTTCTAGACAAGTAATGCAATGGTTGGCTCTGACAATTAAGAAGTAGATGTTATGTGGATGTTGAAATTTGTAGTGATGGTATTGTAATATATCCTCCCATAGTCCTCTTTCTTGTCTCCCTTGTAATAGCCTTGGTAGTCTGGGCGTTTGGGGAGGGCTGGCTCGTGACCAGCAGGCAGGGTGTAACAACACCTGACCTCCAGTCAAGATGCAAGAAAGTAATCTCCACCAATGGACAGCAGAGAAAGAGTTGACTGACAAAACTTTTGGAGGGGCTAAGGGTATAAAAGGCAGAGCATCCTTTCTGTAGATGAGCACATGGCTGCTAGTCACAGAGACTCCCAATGCTGCAACTTTTCCTTAGTCAGTCCTTTGTTAAGGTTTATTAAACCTTTAAAAGTGGGAGTCATTTCTCACATGTGCAATGCTGTGGGCCATTTTCTTGGCCTGGTTTCCTTTGCTTGTGTCCCATCTGAGTGCTCAGCTGGTGTACAGGCTGTAGGTCCTTGGGGCACTCTTGGAGTTCCTCTTGGATCCCTGAATAACAGGGTTTGGCCCATGAGGGGATTTTTTGCTGCTTTGTGACAGAGAAGAACTTCCCAGGCTCTGTCGGATTTTGGTGCTGTCTAGATGGTCTGGGAAAAGCCCAAAGATGGCCTTGGGCCCCCGGGGTTCGAAAGGACGAGAGGAAGCTTCAGATTTGTTCTCGGTCTCGGTGTTTATTAATTGCTTATCTAAAAGATTTTCTCTTGGCCTGACAGAGTTCTGCTCAGCAGTCAGCCATGGGCACACACTGAGAGCCCCTGGGGCGGCCACCTATCTTTATACCCGAAGTTACGTATACAATATTTATCATTTTTCTCCAATACCCTCTACCCTTATTAACCAGTGTTCCTCTAGTAAGGTCCAATCCTGGAGTGCCAACTCCACCACAGAAGATGGAGGCCTAGAGGAAGAAGAAGAAGGAGAAGGGCACGCCCCAATTCCTCCATCTTACCTCTCTAGACCCCCCTGTACAGGGATCTTAAACCCTGTATCTCACACTCCAATTAACTTATCCCTTCACCATTCACCCCAGTGAAATCCTCCTGTCCTCATACTGATGTCATCTCTCATGTGGGATCAAAGTCCAGCCACCAGACATTTCTGGCAACATTCCAGGACTCCCGAGCCCCCCAGGGGTAGTCTGGATCACCCTGCGCCCCAGTTCTGAGAGACTGAGATCCCACATCTCCCCCTTCTGTTTGCACCAAAAAGATCTTTTTCGCCATCCGATTCATTGCATGTTTTAAACATGCAAATATGCATGGGACAAGTATGAGGACTAGGAGAACTATTAAAACATAAAACCCTATCTTTAAGATTCCTCTCCAAATGGGAGAGATGTCAAAGAATTCTGCCAGTTGATCGATCCATGATCCTGTGATCTCGCCAAGCTTATTTATGCTGTCCTTTATATTTTTGATATTTTCATGAATTGACTTTGAATGATCTGAGAGATTCATGCAGCACATCCCTTCGAACTCTTCACACCCATGTCCATGAGCGAGCAATAGATAATCGATTGCCGCTCTGTTTTGAAGAGTCGCCTGTCTCACACTACTGACGTCTTTTAACATGTCATCCAACGTGACAGACACAGACCGCGCATGTTTGCTCAACCAACAACCCATGCGGTCGATCTGAGTCAAGGCCACCCCCGATGCTGTCTGAGGTGAGAAGATTGCTGTAGCAATACTCGTTTTCTTGTCCCAAGAAAACATTTCATCATTGCAATCTGCCGCATATTGCTGTATTGATCTTTTTTCTCTGTGCCTTCCCTCTCTTAACATGTTCAAATCAGGCGATAGCATTGAAATTTCCCCAATGCTGCATGGACCTCCCGTGGCATTAGCAGGAATGCCGTGCCAAATTCTGTCCCCGCAAATTAAGAACAGACCCCGCGGCAATTGCACCGGAACTTGGATCGATCCTTTGGTAGTTCTCTTTGTATATTTACACCAAGCTGAGGCATTCTTATAAAATTCATGAGTGGGAGTTAAATCAATAGTTTTCGCCTTTGTGACTTTTGGAGCTTCAAACTGCATGCAGAGTCTCATTGTCATGGACCCAAAAATCTCCAATTCCTGAGGTTCTGTAGAAGCCACAGGAAGCAGGTGTGTCCAAGCACACCACTCTTTTATAGGATTTTTAATGACCTGCGAAATGTTAATTGCAGAGTGCCCTGGAACTGGCCATTCGTCCACTGGCAATCCAACCATGCATGCTGAAAATGGTTTACCTGGTCTTGAATGTGTCAGGCAGATACTATCTAAATTCGCTGCCCGAGCTAAAGCCTCCCATACATTTTGCCTTGGTTGACTAACAGGTAAATCTCCCCCACTGCTTACTGCAATGAATGAAAGAACGATGCACATAAGCATCGTGAAACCCATTGCTTCGCTTTTGTGTGAAAACCCCCCAAGGTCCTTAGTTTCTTTTCATTTCTCTTCCGGGTCGTTTTTCGCAGTCTGAGTCTCGTCTCTTTGTTTCTTGGATCAGCGTTCTTATGTTCTCGCGTTCGGAATGGCTTCACATGCCGCACTGACACCCACTTCAGACCTCGATCTGTGGAAATACAAGCGAAACCCTTTCCCCAAGAGATTAGTTTGAAAGGACCCTCTATTTGACCTGTTTCTGGGTTTCTGATCAAAACCAAAGGATCTCCCTTTAGCTTTGCCTGTGTGTTGTTTAAAAAATGTCTCACGATCGGTGGATCAGGTTCCGAGGATGGATAATCCCTTTGTTGTGTTAACATTGTCTTCTTCGAGGTGCTTTTCTTTTTATATATTGTTGGAAAAAATTGCTGCATTGTTGCAGTCTCGCCACGAGATGGCGCTGTGGCTCCGCCGAGCCGACCCGGCATGTCGTGCACTTCTGCCCTCCTGCCACTAGGTGGCGCTGTCACCAGCCTCCCTGGCTCGGATGACGGAGTGATCTCGACTGCCCCACTTCCTCTTCCGGCTCGGCGTCCCCGTGAAGGGAAGGGACTGGGACTCCGAGGGTCTGAACCAAAGGCACCAGATCTGGAGACGGTGTGGAGCCCCGGGACGTAGAATCCCTAACACGGCCCCTCCTCACCCGCGACGTCACAGGGGACCGGGCTCGGGTCCGTCCGCGTCCTACTTTCTGCGCATGCGTGCTCTCCGAGCTGCTCCCTGTGTCCCCCAAGCTGACGTCATCGTCTCCCCCCTGTCCCACCTCCGAGGTTCCCGCCCCTCGGTCTGTCCCAGAGTCCAACCCCTCCTCCTCTGACGTTGTGTTCACTTCTCCCGCCGGCACTCCGGCTCTCCCCGCGATTCGAGCTGACCGTCGCACCGGGTCTGACGTCACAACCGCGCGCCTCCTGCGTCTCACCGCGGCGGCCCTCTGAGCCTGCACATTTTCCCTCAGCCCGCCTTCCGCGTTCGCCGCTCCCGCGCCCGTGTGTGAGTCTACACCCCGGTTTTTGCGAGTTTCGCCCTCCGCGCGCGTCTCCTCATCTTCACCCGCACTGCCCGCGTTTGCCGCCGCCGCCGTGTCGCCGCTTTCGCCGCGAACAGGCCCCCCCCCCGATCCCTTATCTTCCTGCTCCCCCCCTTCCGCTCCTGACTCCTCCACACTCTCTGGAGTTTCAGGACGCCCTTGGGGTTTGTTGCATTTTTTGATCGGGGGTTTTAATATTTTTTCCTGCTCTCTTTTTTCGAGAGCCCTTTCCCCCTGGCTTTTTAAAGCCAGAGCAATTTTTTTCCTGGAGCTTTGCCGCTCCGCCCCCTCCTCTGAGGGTACCGCAGCTTCTCGCTGCTTTTCCAGGCTTTTAGACTGCACCGAAATACCTTGTAACATGATTCTTGCCGGCGAGAGTAGTTTTAACGCTGTCTCATCTTTTTTTGTTGCTAAAATATATAAATGCCTATTAATTTCTTGCCAAAACCCCACTTCGAACCACAAATATGTCTCCGCAAGTGGATAATTAAGCCTTGCCCATAGTAACAGCTGTTTCAATTCTTTCTTTGGGATCCCTTCTGTATATAATTCTGCTACACTTTGTAAGGTGGATAAGATTTCCCGTTGTTCTTGGGAGAGTGTGGCCCCCATAATATTATTTTGGCCTTCTTACCGAATCTGTCGTCAGAGTGGTCTGAAAGCCCTCAGTCTCCGTCCAGCGGGTCACGAGGGATGGATCCAGAGGCGCCTTTCTGGTCCCAGTCCAGGCCGCTCTGCTACGAACTGTCTTCAGCAGAAGCTGAGAGATGGGATTCTCAGTGACTGCTGATTTTTGCAGCTTCTCCCGGCCGGTTTTTTCTTTTTCTTCTTTCTTTCTTCAGGCTTCCCTCCTCTGGAGTTATCAGTGCTGTCCTCTTGGCTCTTCAGCTCTTCAGGGCTTTCCCCCCCCCCGAAAGGTTTGGTGGGAGATAGCCCGCACAGCGGACGCCAGTTGTCGGATTTTGGTGCTGTCTAGATGGTCTGGGAAAAGCCCAAAGATGGCCTTGGGCCCCCGGGGTTCGAAAGGACGAGAGGAAGCTTCAGATTTGTTCTCGGTCTCGGTGTTTATTAATTGCTTATCTAAAAGATTTTCTCTTGGCCTGACAGAGTTCTGCTCAGCAGTCAGCCATGGGCACACACTGAGAGCCCCTGGGGCGGCCACCTATCTTTATACCCGGAGTTACGTATACAATATTTATCATTTTTCTCCAATACCCTCTACCCTTATTAACCAGTGTTCCTCTAGTAAGGTCCAATCCTGGAGTGCCAACTCCACCACAGAAGATGGAGGCCTAGAGGAAGAAGAAGAAGGAGAAGGGCACGCCCCAATTCCTCCATCTTACCTCTCTAGACCCCCCTGTACAGGGATCTTAAACCCTGTATCTCACACTCCAATTAACTTATCCCTTCACCATTCACCCCGGTGAAATCCTCCTGTCCTCATACTGATGTCATCTCCCATGTGGGATCAAAGTCCAGCCACCAGACATTTCTGGCAACATTCCAGGACTCCCGAGCCCCCCAGGGGTAGTCTGGTTCACCCTGCGCCCCAGTTCTGAGAGACTGAGATCCCACAAGGCTCTTTTGTGTTTGCTGAAGGGAAGGTTGGTTATTGCTTTTCATAAATTCACAGACCAACATGGAGCGTTTGCTTTGTGATGTCAGGGCATGGTTGCCACATCGTCATAGTGGCATCAGAAGGTTGTCTTGGTGCACGGGAGGCCTGAGTGTCAGAGCAGCCCTAGGCCTTGCTCAGATCAGGAGAACCCTCCTGTTTTGAGCATTGGTCAGTGGGCAGCTGCACTCTGACAGGGCACTTGTTTTTCTAGTGTTGGAGAAAACTTGCACAGCACTGGGACAATGATCCACCATCTGGCCACAGCAGCTTTTGCTGCCTATGGTGTTTGTTTTTCCGCATATTACGGTGCACACTTTGTTCGTAAGTAGAGTTTTCCATTCTACTTCGGTAAGGGTGTATCCTAACGTGGCTTTTCTATGTCTTCCTGCTCTTTCTTGGTGGCTGAGTTTCTGATTTTGAAACAGAAAGAGCATTAGAATGCCAGTGGTTTGGTAAAGCTCCTGTCAAGAGGTTCAGCTAAAAAGGGGGTGTCTGTAGCCACAGGAGCAGCATTTACAGGGGAACCTGCAGGGCTTCCGTTCCCTCCGCAGGGGAGTCTGTGGCAGCAGAGTCTGTCATTTCCTCAGGTTGCTGGGACAAGCAAGACAGCTTTGAAAATGTAGACTGGCAGAGCTTCAGGGAAGGCCTTCTAAAAACTCGGCAGTTGTTCCCAGGATTCAGAGAAAGCTTATTTCTTTTTAAATTTTGTCATGAAAGGATTTGACTGTCTAACTAAATAACCTTTTACTGAGTGCTAAAATAGTTATTCCCTTTGAAAGGAAGTGCAAACTCTAAACCAGTGAGTGTCTGCTCCTGAACCCTAGAGGTGCTGCTGTGCTCTTCCACAACAGAACTGCCACAGCTCAGGGGAATTTTGGGAAGCTTTTCTGGGCAACTGTTTCCTGCAAGTTAAAAAAAAAAAAAGTACCTGAAGGAGAGGATTTCAGAAGCTGTTTTATGTCTTTGGTAGAACAGGAGCATTGAGTGTTAAAGAACAATTTGCATTTTCTTGATCATCTTTGTATTCATTTACTGGCTAAACAGGCTGAAGTGTAGGAACAGCCAAGAATATTGTCCTGATCCCTTGCTGGCTGTGTGAATGGAATGTGTCTCCTGGAGGGATGTTGTGAAACAGGAAATCGTACCTGTTTGGGTTGACTTGTTCTGTTGGATTCAGCAGCCCAGGCAGTTTTCTGACAGCATCTGGTTCATTTTCCCTTCCCACTACAGGTCACCTGAAGCATGTATTCAGCAGTGCTAAAGATCCTGAGGTGAGTGAGAAAGGAACATTTCATGTTCCTGGTGTTGAGGAATTGTAGAGCAAGCTGGGAGCTTGGCCAGTAGCAGTAGAGTGTATAGGGCCAGCTAGGAAGGCTGAAGGAAATCCATTTCCATACCTGAAACAAAAGTAACAAAGGCAGCTATAGATATTTTTAAATTTCCTTCTCAGAGTTTGAAGAACTAAAACCTAGTTTTGAAAAGAGAACAATGCTTGCAGACAGCAGATAGGAAAAATTTAATTAAGACCGTTTTGCTGTACAGTTGAATTAGATAATTTTAATTTAAACAGAGTGACTTAGACTCCTATTCCTATCAAATTTTATGATATCTACTTGGAACATGAGGTGGTAGAAAAGGAAGACCATCTTGCAATGGTGCCTGCGTTATCTGAAGTGCAATGGGCACCTTTGTGCCTGGGGAGCTGCGTGGGCCAAAAGGACGCAGGGCTGGCGGCCGTGAGCAGCTGCAGATGAGGCAGCGTGGGGCCAGGGGGCCAAGAAGGCCAAGGGCACGGTGGCTGTGCCAGCAGCAGTGGGGCAGCAGGAGCAGGGCAGTGAGCGTGGCCTGTGCTGGGCAGCGCTGCGGCCACAGCTGGAGTGCTGTGTGCAGCTGTGGGCCCTGGGAAGCAGAAAGTCATGGAGGGGCGGCAGCGTGTGCACAGAAGGACAGGGGAGCTGGGCAAGGGGGTGCAGCACAAGGCCAGGGAGGAGGTGCAGAGGGAGCTTTAGCCTGGACAATGGGGGCTCCTGAGGGACCTTCAGGCAGACTTCCATAGATCCCTGCCTTAGATCCATAGAGCCACTGCTCAGCACAAGGGCTGCTTCCCTGCCAAACATCCCTTCACTGCATCCAAGTGCTTTAGACACTGGAGTGGGTAACACTTTCATATTTTGTTTGTTTATTTGTTTGTTTGTTTACTAGAAGGAGAAGCCTTGTGTTATTTCTCCTTCTCCAGGGAGCTTTTTCTCAATCTTTCCTGCCCTTTTCCAGGACTGGCAGAAACCCATCACTTTCCGGGTTACGGCTCCCATGTCTTTTGGCAGCCCAGGAAGTCAGTGTGTGTTGTGTTTGGGAATTGAGCAGGAAATCAATGCCCTTGCATTCCAGCTGGTGCTCAGGGATTAGAGGAGCTGGGAGGGGCTGGGCTGTATTTCTGATTCCAGCCACTTCAGCACTATCAGTGTGGTCGAGTCCAAGAGAAGAACTTGTCCGAGCACAGATGCACAAAGAGTGCAGTTCCCAGTGCAATGCTCTGGGTCTGATTGCATTCCATAAGGACCCACATGCTCCATATTCCCCAAGAGTGTGGGTTACTGAAGCAACAGGAGAGCAAGTTCAGGATGGCTGCTGATCAGGGCACTGCTACCGAGTGCTGATGTGTGTAGCGACAGAAATGACAGTGTTGATTCAGGGTGAACCCCACGTGGTGAATATTGTGCTTTGACTCTATGATTTAGAATGTTAAACAAATGCTTTTTTAAGCTATGTTATATTACACTAGTACTGTATATAAAACTATACTAAAGAGATACTTTACTATAAAGCTACTAAAGAAAAACTCGTGACTGTCTCCAGACAGTCACAACACAGCTTTTATCTAATTAGCTAATCAAGCTAAACAACTACCACTAAAATCCAATTAACAAATCACTTTCAGTAAACAATCACTAGAACACATTCTACATGTACTAAACAACAAGAACAGCAAGTAGAGATAATAATTGCTTTCTCTTGTTCTTTAAGTTTCTCACTACCTTCTCTTAAAAAAAAAAAACCTAGGAGAGAGAACTATATCTCTTTGTGTATAAAAAATGTAAATACCACAGTACAGTAAAGAGAGATTATAAAAGTGAGATCTGTCTACGTGTCTATTTGAATCTTCCTGGCTCTGCTCCAAAGCAGTGGAAGATGCAAAGCTCACCTAAAGGCATCCCTTCAGGAGAGGGGTAGAGACAAGTTCCATTGACTGATCCTGAGCAGGCAGAGATGTTTCCCCCTCCAGAGATGGTTGATTTTTCCCCTCCTGTTTTCCTACTCCAGCCTCTTGTGCCCTGAAGCCTTCTTTTTATCCTTTAAATTTTTGCATGTCGTAAGGGAGTGGAACTATCCCATGCTGTAGCTGGGGTCTGGTGACTTTGCTCATACATGCCATACATGACACATGGTTTCCTTCACTGGCATCCCCAGGGCTGTGTAAGTGCATTCGTTAATGGGGCCTTATGAGAAACTCTGTTACTGCTGGTCAGAATTCTCAGTTGACAAAAGAGGGAGAAGAAACACCTTGGTCTTCCTCCATATACTGAGATGGCCGTAGATGTTCTCTGACTTCCATCAGGGATCTTTGCACGCATCCTCATCTCCTGAATGACCGGGTTTTCTAGCAAGAGTTTAGATGTCAGGAAGGAGGAATGCTGGTGCAGGCCTGAAGAGAAGGTGAACTCCAGAAGTGTCTCTGACAAGGAGTGAGCTCACCCAGGAAGCCCCTGCAGAGCCAGGATGGAGCTGTGGGACAGGGCGGGGTGTCAGTCACTACTGAAAGACAAACAGGACATGGCAGAAGCAGAGGGAGGCTCTCACCAGACCCTTGAGAAATGCCACCCCTTCCCTGCCAGCTGCCTGAGAGGCTGTTGGGGCTTCAGTCCCAGATGGCCCCTGATTGTAGGGCCAGGGTCACTTTGGAATCTATGCCTCCCCTCGGGCAGAGAACGACCCAGGAGAGCAGCAGCACAGTGCTTTGGGAACGTATGAGCCCAGCAGCCTTTGAGTCTTGGCCCACAAAGGGCGTATGGGAAGTTGAAACCCATCTTGTCTTGCTTTCTGTGCAGGTGCTTCTAGAGAAAGAGCAGGAGCACACTGCCTTATCTGAGATGCCATGCCAGACTCAGGGAGAGCTGTTCCCTGCCCGAGAGCAGGAAGAGCAGCACAGGCAGCAGGTGGAAGAGCCACAGGAGAATGGCCAGGTGAGCCTGACTGGCCAGGGGACAGAGGGAAGGGCAGGAAGAGGGGCGTAAACCAGATCTCCTGGGACTGAGGAGGCCAGGAGTCCCACAGGCACTGGAAGGACAGAGCCTTGCAATCTGCAGAGATCAGCCCTGGGACAGGAGGTTTGCAATGGAGGCTGATGTGGAGAGGGAAGCAGAAAGAAATGGCTGAATAAATGTGATTTTGTGGCTGCAAGAGGAAAAAAGCTGAGCTTGATGACAGCTCTCAGTCCCTTCCTCTGCTTTTGTGTGTACAGGACATCAAGGCAGAGCCACAAGCAGAGCTGCCCGAAGCTCAGAGTGACATCATGGCAGTGAAGAGAAAGAACAAGGAAGACATGGGAAGAATTCAACGGGAGAATCTCCATCAGCAGAGGGGCGATCAACAAAACCAGGTGAATGAAAGAGTGGCAGCCACTCCACTTATGAAATGTTCTCTCCTTTGTTTGTTAGAGAACATGAAGGAACAGCTGGATGCAGAGCTTCAGATAGCTCACAGTATGACCAAGGCAAGGCATAAGCACCTGGAGGAAGAAATGAAAATCATCAGAGAGAAACTTAATCGCTTCCATCAGTCTCTGCAAAACCTAGTGAGTGAAAGAGGGATGCAGCCACTGCAGTCACCAATCTGGTGGTTTCTGCCCTTCTTGCCTTTCCAGTGCAGAGCAGCAGGGAGTGGGGCCATGCCTCTGAGTGCCATGCTGCTGTAGTGTGTGTATCACAGTCACTCTGAAGGACATTTCCTGGTGTGCTGAATCTCAGCTGCTGCCCTGGACAGCGAAACTTGTCCTTTGGCCTTTTGGCCAGCAGTCATCCAAATTGATTCCTGCTGGCCTGTTCCTGCTCTCCTTTTTTCTTTAGGTGTTTTTGCAGTGGAACTTGGTGACCCAGATGGAGGATTGAAACAAGCTGTTGTATCCCCTGTCAATCTGTTCTTTGCCTTTCCTCACAGTCGATGACTCCTGGCTGACAGGGACAAGCTGTAGTGTCTGACTGCTTTGTTCTGTTTGACTTGAGGTGCAAGTGTTGACATCTCACCGGGCAGCCTGCGAAGACTTGCAGGGAATGTGTGGCAATGAAGGACCCCAAGTTAGGAGTGAGGCACAGGAACAGCGCCCACCAGAAATGCTCCAGGTCCAGCACATCCTGGGCTCTGAACCTGCTGCCGCAGCAGCATCACCTCGAGGAAACCCTTCTGTGAAACCCGGGAACTCAAGCTCGGGCAGATCCTGGGAACAGGAGATTGAGGAGGAGTACCTGGAGCTGCTGGGTACGTCTGGGGTGTTTGTTATCTGAGGGACAGTGTGTTGTGTGCATGTGTCTGCAGAGCTGTACCAAATGCTCCTCCTGAGCTTGGTGTCACAGGGCCATTTAGGACTCCCCAGAGGAAGTGCTGTGCTCCGAGGCAGCAAGAGAGCTCTGGGTGTTCCTGCTGCCTCTGAGGGCACCTGGGACTGGCTTGGGTTTGCCTGAGCTTCCCTCTCTGCTAAAGGCTGAAGCAGGAATTGTTCTTGGATCAGCAGAAGGCTGTGACCTAGCAAATGATCTAGGCAAGTCCTGTGTGCTAGTGGCCAAACTGAACAGAATTTTTAGCTTTCTAAATTCTCCTTAGACTCCTGACTTCCAACCAGTCATCAGAGCAAAAAAACTTCACAGAAATGGACTGGCTTTGGAGTTTTGTCTTTTTGGTTGGGGAATCTTTTTTGGGGGGAGGGGGGGTGGGATTGCTTTTGTGTTGTTCATTTTTGGTGGGGGTTTTTTGTTGTGTTTTTCTCCATCCTGAGGGAGCCCTTCTACCCCACGTCTTACTGATGTCATTTTTATGACTGTTACTGTTACCACTACTACATCTGCAGTTTATTTTCATGAGAATGCTCTATTTTTGTCAATAAGAGAATGCTATCTTTTTGTAGATAAGAACTACTTTGAAAGAACATCAGGTTACAGGACAAATAGAGAGCACGAGGTATTTTCCATGTGCCCCCAAAGAAAAAACAGAGACTTTGATAACAACCTTTATTTAATCTTCTAGTTTTATGCTTGTCAAGATGTGTCCAGGAGACACATCCAAGTGGCGTGATCAGATAAAAGTGTACTGTAGGCATTTCTCAGGAGAGAGCCTCCAGCTCAGCCATGGTATATTCCTCAGATCCATGGCACTTTTCCATACCTGATTCCCACTCTTTCCCATGACTGTTAGAATCCTACCCATTGGCCCAGGCCCTGCTCTAGGAAAACACATCAAGCCCTTTGTGATTCTGCAGCACAACCCAATGAATCTGCTTCTTGCCCGTAACAGCTACCAGTGCTGTGCTCTCAGATAAGACCTGGTGGGGCTGAGACCAGAGCCCAGTGAATTCTGTGTCTGCCATCACCTGCTGGGACAAAAAGGGCACTGATCTGTGCCTCGGTGTGGCTGATCTCAAAGCCCATCCTGGTGTGTCCTGAATGGGGGCAACAGCTTGTCCGGGGCCCAGGCTCACTCTGGCTTCTTCCCATCAGTGCCTGTCAGTGCTCATGCTTGGGCTTTGCCAGCCTTGTTGTGATCGCTGCCCTGTCCCTGAGGGCAGGAGGGACTGCAGAGGCTGGAGCCTTCCTTAGCTGGGAGAGGGGCATCTTGGAGCTCAGCCTGCTCATAAACAGGTCAGGGTCCTGATGCTGAAAGTCCCGTCAGAATCAGTTACAGCTTGAGTTGCTCTGGTTTACAAATGGGAAGTCATTCCTTTGGCAAACTGCTGAAAGGTGGGGAAGATATCCTCCTCTCCTGGGATTGCAGGTCCCTGTGCTTTGTTTCCTGTCAAGAGAACTCTTCAAAAGACTGTACAAATCAGTCTCTGTACTGGCCACCTGTGCTGCACAGCTGTCTGCCTAGTTGTGGTCGTTGTTACCCCGCCGACCACAAAGGGCTCAGAGCCCCAGGCGCTGGGGCTGCCTTTTGTATCTCCTGGAAGCTGGGATCTCTGCTTTAAAGTCAGCATCTTGCATTTTGTTTCCCTCAGGGAGAATGGTGAACCCCACTGAAAATCCCCTAATGAAATACACGCATCTGAATTATATTGGCAGCGGGTGAGTCCAACAGCAGTTACTCCTGCACAACCATGGGACAGGTGTTTTTGGCGTGGAATGTCTATCCTGTCTAATCAGGCCAGCTGGAAAAATGTTCACAGACTGGGGATAGATTGTCCCATCTCTCAATGCTGCTCAGAATTTCTGAGTGGGCTCAGAAGGCATTGTCAGAGATGCCTTGCTACCGAGGTCTTGCCTGCATCAAGGAACAGGACCTGGAAGGTCTCCTTGTCTCTCAAGTGTGGGACAGCTCTGTGTTAATTTCTTTAGCATTTTTTGTATGTCTCAAAATCATACTGGCACACTAATGAAAAGAGAAGAAACTTGCTTGCCTGAAAGAGCAACCTACGCCCTATCAAAGCTGTGAGATAACAGTTCCCAGGAACAATTCTTTCCCCTGGTTTGAGGAAGGAAACACTCTGTGGTCAGGATAGGAATCACACCGTTTAGACAGTGAAACCCAAGAGGAAATACTAACCTCCCTTTAGAAACTGAACCCCAGTGCTTCAGGAACAGGCCCAGTGCCCATGCACTTGAGAGGGAAATGCATCATCTGCCTTCTGGCAGAGCCCTCCTGCATCCTGCAGGTTTTGACACTTCCAGCAGAGATTTCCTGTGTGGGCTGGCTTTCACTGCAAGATCTAAATGGCTTCTCCTTTCTCTGCTTCTGTTTTGTTTCTAGGGGGTATGGAGATGTTTACAGAGCACTTGACACTTCCACAGGAGGAGAGGTAAATGTCAACAGCCCCTGCAGGCTCTGCTTCACTCGAGGGCTTTCCCCTCTGGTGTTAGCTGTGGCTGGAGCTTTGGGCAGAGCTGTGCTGGAAAGGCACAAGAAGCACAGACTGGTGCCAGCCCGCAGAACACATTTGGGACTTTGTCCCCCTCAGCTGCAGGAAGGAAGGCACGGAGGGCAGCGGTTCCTTTCAGAGAAGGACGCGCTCACTCGCTCTCCATTGCTAAAACAAAGGCGGTGCCTTTGAGCACCTCACTGCTCTTTGGGGCTACAGCTTCAGAGTCCTGAATTCTCATTTCTGGCTGCTGGCAAATCCATCTGAAAGTAACTGGTAGTTCCTTGGCCACCTGCAGTGCTGCACTTGGGAACTGCACATAGGGAGAGATCTGCAAGGTGTCCCTGAAAGCCCTAAGCCCTGCCCATATCCCAAGATGTATCCACAGAGTATTAAGGCATGGATTACTTCTTCTGAGTCCCAAACAAAGCAGCAGAGAGTCTGGTCGGAGGTTTGTGAGTGATAACTGAGACACCGCTGTTACCAAGTGGTCAAGGCAAAATGTCAGTGGCCCCACATGTCCTGTAACTGGCTCCCAAGGGAGCAGAGAAATGGGCTGTTGGAATGTCAGTTCCTAATGACGGCAGTGCCTAATCACAAGGCAGTTTGGCACAGCTCAGCCGTGTCATTGCAAAATCACTCGCTCCACGTGCCTTGTGGTCTCATGCCACCAACCTCCCAAGTTACTGATCTTCAATGTCATTTTAGGTGGCAATAAAAAAAATAAATCTTCAAGGAGTGAGGAGGAAGGAGCTAACCTTTAATGAAATAACGATCATGAAGAGGTATAGGAGTCCCAATGTTGTGAATTATTTAGACAGGTGAGAGGTCATGGTCTTATCCCATGGATGTGTGTTTACATAAAGCAAACATGAGAGGTTAAAAACCCACTTTGGTTAGTGGCAGCAAGAAAAGCTGTTAATTTTTATTTATTCATATGTCTCTACTCATCTCCAATGGATGAGAAGAGAGTGCATCTTGTCTGCATCAGTCTTCCCTGGCACACCTAGTTTGATAATTACTCCAAAATTATTCAAAACCTGGATCAGCTGTATCTTCCTAACTCAATAGCCTCAAAGTTCACTGCCTCCACATTTATTTGGGATTGATTTTTTAAAGTTTCTTAAGTGCAGATGAACCATCCTAAAGTGGATTACCCTTGGATTGTTGCCCCTCCCTACCATTGCTATGCATGCCAGGAAGACTTGGTGCTTATTTCCAGAAACACCATGCCTGACAGGTTTTTTTATCTGGGCTGTTTCTAAACTGCACTTTTCATTTGCTGCCCGTCTAAGACATCTCCTTTTTCACAGATGTGTCTTTCTCTTTGAGACTGCACAGATTGCAAACAATGCACAGCCAAGAGGGAATATCTATTCCTTTGATTCTGTCCTTGTCACAAAGGCATCTGGAAATAAGAAACCTGGAAGCAAAAATCAATGTATCCATGCATGTTCATCTCTACCCCCTTGTTTCCTTCTTTCAGCTACCTTCTGGGCGAGGAACACTTGCTGGTTATAGAGTACATGGATGGAGGTGTCCTGAGCGATATCGTCAGCCAGACCTGCCTGTCTGAAGATGAGACAGCAGCCATCAGTCGGGAGGTCAGCAATCCCAGCTGTGTTTCCAAGGGCTTGGGCAGGATTGTCTGGGAAACAGGGGCTCAGAACAGGAGAGGTTTCCTGTGCCAAGCTTTGTTTCTGTGTTGCTGGTATGCTATGGGCAAGTAAAAGCATCTCAAGTGAAAGGCCTGCCAGTGCCCCTGCACTCCCTGTACTCAGTGCCAGTACTCTTATCTCCTGCTGTTGTATTCTCGCTCTGTCTCTTGTATTTGTATTTGCTGTTCTCCACTTTGCCTCTCTAAATGTTTGCCTGGAGTCTGTCTTCACTGCATTCCTTGCCTGTAAAAGCAAAGGTGCTGGCGGCAGGATTTGAAACAAACAGCAAAGAAAAAAGAGAGAGACTCGTTTCTCTCAGTCCTCAGCTAAAAAGGATAGGAGTGCAGCCAGAATGCTCTTTGCTTCTGAGCACATGCACTGCAGCAGGAGTCATCCTGGCTGGTTGGCAGGGGACAGCCTACAACAGCAGGTGCTGTTGCTCTTTCAAAAGCTGACGTGCCTTTCCTCCGAAAGGTCCTGCTCTGCAGGTGTTGGAGCAGCAAGCTCTTCCTCTCAGTGGCCATTACTGTTCTGTCATTACTCCCCATTCCCCTGGAGAGGGAATCTTTTAGATTCTTTGTTTCCTTTCTTGTGTGATGAAATCACATCACTCATTTTTGCCCTTCTGTTTCTGTTTTCTCACTCAGTGCCTGCAAGGACTGGATTTTCTTCATTTAAACGATGTGATCCATCGAGACGTGAAGAGTGACAACATCCTTCTCAAAACCGACGGTTCTGTCAAACTGGGTCAGTATATTCTTGGTCAGGTGCAGCGTTCCAGGGATGTGGGTGTGGGGCTGCTTGGAGTGACAGCCAGCTCCCCAAAAATGGTGCTGGTGGCAGTGCAGGGACCCCTGCTGCGAGCTGAGGGCACAGTTGCAATGTGCACAGAGGTATAAGGAGCCACAAGCAGTCAAGAGTGGCCTTGCTCTGTGTGTGTCCCTTCCAGAGGGAGGGAGTTACAAGTCTAAAGTTTCCAAAGAACAAAAGCCACTGCTAGAGGCAGTGTAAAAAATGGGGGGATTTTTAAAGTCACCAATGCCAGGAGATTCAACAGCACATTTTCAAACTTCCACTGGGGAATTCTTTTGCTTGCTTTCCTAATTGCACAGAATTCAGATAAAACCAGTATTTTGTTTTCTCCTCAGCTGATTTTGGCCTCGCTACTCAGCTCACCCCTGAGCAGAGCAGACAGTGCTCAGTAACCGGGACTCCTTGGTGGATGGCGCCTGAAGTGGTGACAGGTCAACCATATGGCCCCAAAGTGGACATATGGTCTTTCGGAATTGTGGGAATTGAAATGATAGAACAAGAACCTCCTTACTTGAGTGAAAGTTCTGGCACGGTAAGGAGCAAATACTCACTGATCCCACTGTCTTTCTCACCTGTCCCATGTCCTGTGTGCCACTGGACAAAATCCCATTGCCATCTGCTGGAACTACTTCCACCAAGGTCCCCTCCTACAAATGTCCCTGCAACACATCAGCATCTGCTGTACTTTTGGTTGCATCAGTGAGGGAATTCAAGCCTTACCACATGCAAACAAACTCCAAACAAACAAAGTGTTCTCAGGCAACACTTTCATTTGGGTTAGTGGTTCCAGTTCTTTTGTCTGTGTAGATGGCTTAATAACAGGAGAAAGGCATCTTAAAAGTGTTGTTATATTTCCAGAAATGAAGGAAGGAAACCCAAACCCAAGAAAGTTTCTAAAACCGTGGTCTTTAGAGAGGAACTTAACCCTGTGTGCAGTTTCTTCTCACTGGGAAACATGGGCATGAGGGTGTAATGCACAGAGTCTCTTCTGCTTCTTGTGCAGTGCTGCTGAAACACTCAGTGACCGTGTTTCTCTCCCAGCCCAAGGCACATTCTCCACGTTACCAAGCCAGAGCCTGGTGATGCGGAGAGCCTGCCAAAACCTCCCAGTGATTTGTGGAACTTTCTGGGATGGGCCAACCATTCATGCATTGACTTGAGTAGCCAAATGACTAGAGGGTGGCCATAGGGATGGAGCCTCTCCTTCTTCTGACCTAGACAATTTTTCTTTTGCTGCAAAAATGGGAAGCTGAAATTTTCAGGCTGCTGAGAGACAGAGCTGCAGGTGGCTCCTGTGTGCCCAAGGAGGCATTTTCATCCCAATACATTTGTGCAGGCATCTTAATGTGTCTGTGTTGAAGAGGAGATTGTAAATGTTTGTTTCCCTACCTGGGTATTAACTGATGGATTTCCTTTCTTTTCTTCCAATTACCATTGTTTTCAAGAACAGCACAAAAAGCCTGATGAGTTTTGTTCTAGGGCATGTGTGCTTAAAGGACCAACAAGCACTGCAGAGATGCCTTTCATGTACTAACCCATGAAATTAGTTAGTATAGCAAAGTCCCTCTTCCAAAAAGCCTCTGAAGCTGGCATGAATCCTCAGAGATGCAAATGTCCTTTTGCTGATGTAGTTCCCACTAACTAGGTCAGGCAATGAAATCAGCTGCCAAGGCAAGATCTGAGGGATGGTGGAAAAGCTGTGGCTGCATCGGGGTTTGGGTTTTTGGTTGGTAAAGGAAAGTCATCTCAGGGCAGAAACTGCCACTGAAGAAGAGAGGTTAAACAAAGGGATCTGGGAGAGCCTTAGAGATGTGAAAGCAGGAGGTGGAGCCTGGTGTCTCCTTTTTCTCCAGGCTACACACCTGATAGCCACAGTAGGGACTCCACAGCTGCGGCAGCCCAAGCTCCTCTCAGCTTTGCTGCGTGACTTCCTGAGCTGCTGCCTGCAGACAGACGAGGAGCGGCGCTGGTCTGCCAAGGAGCTCCTGCAGGTAAAATGTGAAGGGGCTGCAGGTGAAACAGGCTCTGAGGGATGGGCTCCTCTTCCACTCAAGTCCAAGGCAGCAGATGAGCCCCCTTCCTCCTCACCTCCACTCTTGGTGCTCTTCAAATGAAAATGGTGAGGAATCCTAGACTGGGCTGGGCTGGCAGGGCCCTGTAAATGTCCTGTGGTGCAAGTGTCCTGCAATGAGCAGGGATATCTTTAAAGAGATCAGGTTGCTCAGAGCCCTTTGCCACCGGAGCCAGAATGGTTGCAGGGATGGGGCACCTACAAGCTCTTGGGGCAAGCTGTGCCAGGGTTGCACCATGCTCCGAGTAAACAAGTTCTTCCTTAGACCTACTCTGATTAGATGCCCTTTGTGTTTAAAAATATTTGTCCACATCCTATTGTAACTGGCCCTGTTGAAAAAGATGTCCCCCACTTTCTTCAAAGCCACTCTGAAGTCTTGGAAAGTGGCAATAAAGTCTCCCCGGGGCCTGTCCTTCACAAAACTGAATAACTCCAGCTCCCTCTGCATTTCCTGAGAGGAGAGGTGCTCTGTCCTCTGACTGTTTCTGTTGCCCTCTTTTGTAATTTGGTGGGGTGTTCAGTTTTATCTAAAGGCAAAAGAATTGAAGTAGAGCAATGCAGGGTACAGAGAAATGAAATGGTGGTGGAGGAACCCAAGGAAGCCAGTCCCAGACTAGGGGTCAGAGATTTGGCTGTGGGCAGGATGGGCTGTGGGGGGCTCACTGTGAGCCTCTGAGGGGCCCTGGTTTGTGCCCCCCAGCCCACCCTCAGAGGTTTCTGCCATGCAAACAGGGACAGCTGGGAGGGACTTGTCCCAGCCCCATCTGCTGCCTGGCACGCTCAAGCAGACGGGAACTGCGCCAGGGTTACTGCCAGGCTGTGTGGCAGAGAGGGAACTGCAGGGCCCAGTGCCACTGGGCTGGCCCTGCTGGGAAGGAAGGTGCCATCCAGCACACGAGGGGCAGGGCATGGAAAGGTAGACACTGCTTTCTGTGTCTGTGGCAATCAGCACAGTGCCTGTCTTTCAAAGGCAGGAGCCTGTGTGAGTCATTGGAGTTTCCTGAAAGGAAGATAACCCAGGGACAGAAAGCGCCATTTCTAGGGCACTGGCAGGGCCAAAATCCCAGCATGATGAAGACATCACAATAAACAGATGAGTGGGATTCTGGGCCAGGTTTGCCTGTGATTGCAAGGTCTTGCACACTGGGGATGACTGGGGAGCAGATGGTCCCATTGCTCCTCTTTCTGGGTCTTTCCAGGAACTTGATGTATCCTGATTGAGTCCCTGAAGCAATGAGCTTGGAAAGTAATGGTTCACTGTTCTTTGTTGTATTTTTTTTTCCGGTGGACAGCATCCATTTGTAACTTCAGCCAAGCCACCATTCATCCTGGCACAACTCATAAACTCACTGAAGAAGATGAATAACCCTAACCCTAAACCCTAACCCTAAACCACAACCCTAACCTTAAATGCTAACCCAAACCCAAACCCTAACTCTATCCGTATCTCTAACCCTTACCCTAACCCCAACCCTAAGCCTAAGCCTAAACCTAAACCTAAGCCTAAGCCTAAACCTAAGCCTAAGACTAAACCTAAACCCAAACCTAAACCTAAGCCTAAGCCTAACCCTAACCCCGGGAGACTGGAACATAGCAATCATGTGAAGATGTTATCTCTGTTACCAATTTAGAGTAGGATTGTAGAGTAGGGTTGCTAAAGAGATTTGTAGCATAGAATTATAGATTAGAGTTGTAATTAATAAAGTTTCTGAAACATCAACTCATTTGGAAGATTCTCCTCCTTCTGACCCCTTCAGAAAATTCAACATTTCCTTCTGAATTACCAATTGTTTTTTATTGGTGCTAAGTCACACATATGGCTTCTTTTGTATGGTTTCATAAGTGAGGAGGGGACTTCATATCATTCATCCTCTCCAGACCACACTGCCTTTGGAATATGAGCCACTGGCTGGTTATGGCACAGCTGTGGTATTTCTAGTTGAGGCAGAAAGGGCAATGGCATTTGAAGGCAAAACCAAAGGAAGAATGAGGCAGCCCAAACACCCTGTGCAGATGCAGGCCTTCAGCTGTGACTGGAGAGCATTGGGGTTCCTGCCACTTGGATTTGGATCCCTAAATGCAATAATCTCTTTGGCTGGAGGAAAGCCTTGCTCAAGTGAGAAAGCAGAAAGATCAGAGAGGGTGCTCGGGAAGGTCTCCTGTGGTGCAGAGCTGTCAGCGCCTGTGAGGTGAGAGCGGGCCCAGCCTTGCCCGGGCTGGAGCCCCAGCAGAGCCCCGGCAGAGGCCGGAGCAGCCAGAGTCCTGGCAGAGGCAGGCTGGAAGGAGGCCCTTGGAGCTGCAAGAGGCAGCAGCCGGGCCCTGGGTGCCTCTTGCCTCTTGCTGGGAGCGGGTGAATCCTCTGCTCTCAGAGCCCCGTTGGCAGCTGGAGGCATTGACCGTCTGGAGTGTGCCCAGGAGCAGAGAAAGGCCAAGGGCAGCCGCGGGCCACTGGGCTGGCTGAGGATTCCTCCTCTTCTGCCGGCTGCCCTGCAACTCCTGGTAAAGGCCAGCAGTGTGTGCAGCACTCTGGGCACCGGGGCAGGGAGCTGGGCTGCTCGGCAGGCTGGAGCACAGGGCAGCTCCTTCAGGCCCAGCACTTGTGCCAGGGGAAGCGAGGCCAGCGTGAGGCAGGGACAGCTCCGCAGGGACCATCTGCAGGAGCCAGTGTCTCACGCAGCTCTGGGAGGAAGCGCCTGCAATCCTGCAGTTCTGCACTGAGCCAGAGCAAAAGTGTGAGATGCAGAGTGATTGGCAGAAATATTCAGGCCCACCAGGCCAGCCTGCTTTGTGTTCTGTGGTGCACAGCAAGCGCACCTCTGAGCTGCTGGGAGAGAGGCAATCGGGGATGTGCCTGAGGTGAATCAAGGGGTTAGCTGAAAATGAAATGAGGATAATTGAAAAGTGCAGATGAGTTGAGGGGCCAGCTGGGAATAGAATTGGGATAGTAGAAGATTGCATATTTTAGTTAAGATCTTCAAATGAGGTAAGAAGCTACGTTAGTAATACAGCTAGCAGAAATCACGTACCTTAGTTAAAGAGTACCAAATATATTAGGGACATAAAGCTAGGAGTGACAGGGATAGAGGAAGCAATTTTGAAGAAGCAGAAACCATAGAAATACCTTGCCTTAAGAATACTTGAACAGTCAGGAGAGGCTTGGACCATGAGCAGCAGGTCCAAAGGTCTTGCCAGCTGGCCATGGGAGAAGAGTTCACCATGAGGAAGACAGCTTTCTTCCTCCCATAAAACCACTCCCTCATTTCAAAATCCCACCGACCCAGTTAAGGGAGTACAATTGCACAGCTGTAGTAGATATTCAGCTGATAAAAATGTGAAACAGGCAGGTAATAATTATGTATTATGGGTCCTTAGAAACCTATTGTAAAACCTTTTCTGTAGAAAGAGAGAGCAGGAGTCTGCAACTCCTTGCACATGTCTTTGGAAACGAGTTCACATGTGACCAGGGCTGCAATAAATACCCTCTTTTCTACTATAATTATTTGAAGAGTCGTCTGTCCGTGCTTCAAGGGTTATGCTGGAGTAGTGAACTGATTTGGAAGGGAGCAGAAGAGTTTCAGCAGGCAATTTTTGGAAGAGATGGAAGCCTCTTGTGACTGAAGGGAAAGCCATTTGGAATGGAGTAATGATCCCAAAGTCCATATTGTCCCAAATTGGTCCCAAAGTCTAATTGTATCTTTGTGTCTGAATTTAAATCAGAATGATTATAGATAGCTTCATGCAATTTGTCTACAAATTTATCAAAGTCTTCATTCTTCTTTGACAAATCTGTGTAAAAGACATGGTGTGTAACTTATCTGGAAGTGCAAGGAATAGCATTATATGCTAGTTGTTGGCTCATCTGTAAGACTTGATCAATGCTCTTAGCCTGGGCAGTGACAGTAGCCCAGGGCCCCTTGCCAAGTAACTGTTGTGCTGTTAAACCATACAGAGGATCACCTTGCACTCTAGGTCTTGCTGCTTCTTGAGCACACTTTTCCTCCCAGCTTTTATGAAACATCTCCTGCTGATAGGGTGGTCTTATAAGTCTTTTTAGGGTACGCATATCAGCTGAAATTAATGTGTTAGATGGAAAAATATACTGCAGAAGTGACTGTACAAGTTGGGATTTTCAACTAAATTGTGAAATTGCAGCTCTCAATTTTTCTAAAATCTTCCAATTGAAAGGTTCTCAAACTCTACTTGCAGCATTAGTTACTACAGGAAAAGCTTCTACATCATTGGAGAGAAAAGTCCCTTCTACAACAGCTTCTGCAATAACTTTTTTCTACTGGAGTTTCTGAGCTGCTTCTATTTCAGGGTCACATTCCAACTCTAATTCCACATTCTTTACAGCGTGAGAGGGAGGATTTTGTTTAACCGGCTTGAATGCTGGCTCAGAGACAGAATGGAGGAGTTTTTGCTAGACAATGGCCATATTCAGCCAATGCACAATCCAAACTGCTTGTAATAATGGACAATGAACACCTTCACAAAGAATTATTTATGGACATATTCAGAAATGATCTTGGTATGTCCTTGAAAAAGATACAAGAAGAAGAGTCATCAGGACTCAGCAAGTTTGTCAGCAGGCTTGGGAAAGTGAGCCATGGGTGGGCCAGACAACCCCAGCAAGATGCGTAAAAAATTAGATGATCCAATCAGCATTCTATTTTAGATGTGTGAACAGCTTGGATTAACCAATCATGTATTAGCTAGAGACACGTGGGCAGTAAAGATTTATTATAAATAGAGTCTTTTTAGGAATAATAAATTTAGCTTCACTGGATCATATTGGTTATGTTGTGATGTCCCCTGAACTTCCGCACCATGCACTTAAGGATGTGTTGGTTTTCCCCATGAAATGTACACATCTGGCAAGTGCCCTTGGAAGAGAGGGGCTTGATTCCCAAGGAAACTGCTTCCCCAGGAGCCCCCAGTGAGACAGGTGCAAGTGTCTCAATTTGATTCCCTGTGTTTCCTTCAGTCCTTGAGGCCACTTGCACTTTGCAGAGGGGCATGCAAAGGGAGAAGGCTGTGAAGAAATATGAATGATGTTCTCTTGATGCAGAGTGTGATCTTATACACTCTCTCCTATGGTGCAGATGCTCTTCATTTCTACTGTGTTGATTATTCTTATCAATACATATTTTAATTTGCTCTGGCATTCTTCCCATAGAAAAGTTTTCCTTATGTATTTGATTTATGTCTGCAAATGTTGATACGTAACTTTAGGTACCTGAATTTAGCCCATTTCTCCTCTCACTTTAATTTCAGAAAATGTCAGAATTACAGATGTACGCACTAAAGTATCCAAGATTTCTGTGCAACAGAAAGTTGAGTAAACAGTAGTAGAGCCCAATCTACATTACCTTTAGCAGTTACCAAAGCCAGTAGATATTTACAAAAGTGTGCCTTCTTTCAGCAATATTACAAATGGATGGTTATATACAAATTATAATATTATAATATTGGCTTTACACAAATATTAAAATGGGTTCTATATGTGTGATATTATTTAAACTTAGAGAGCTCCCAAGGCCTTGAACATACTTGAGACTGATTTTGCAAAAAACTATCTTTTAAAACTCTGTTTGGAAAGCAGAGGGTAGGAACATCAGTCATCTGTTGTGTTTGACTTTATTGTTACTTGAGATTTTAGTAAATACTGAGCATGAGCTGGGATGAGATTGTAATTGCTCATCTTTCCAAAGATAGATATGGATACTATTAACATGTGCCCTGTTTATTGTTCCTAACTGACTAATTTACTGCAGTAGTTTTATAGTGCATTTTTATTGTTGTAATATCTAAATGTAGTGGGAGAATATATATTTGACTCGGGGTAGTTTGGCTTTTGTTTTTCGAATAATAAAACCACTCTCTTCAGCCTGGTGAAGAAGAAATCTGCTTCTGTCCTTGTGTACAGCTATGGGTTTGTTCACATAGCTTCTCCTTCCCTTTTCTGCCTAGGCTTTCTCACCTGCAGTTTTCAGTAGAAAAGCAACAAACCTTTGAAAGGCTAAACCTCAACATAACTGTGACCCTCAATCAATACTTCCTTCTTCCAATTTCTAAAGATCTCTTTGTCCTGGGCACTCAGTATGGCCTTTTGCCTCAAAGTTCTTTGGCTGTCTTGAATGCTGACCGCGTAAAAGGTAATCCCTGATCTATTTTCAACTCCCTGCTCAGATGCAGACTGTTGGAAGGGAGCTAGAACTGGTACTGGAGACCTGGCAGCTTGTCCAGGAAGCAAAATTTTTGAAATAATGGTAATGTGGAGAAGCATGCAAGTCCAGGTGGTGAACTCAAATATGCAAGTACTTGCAGTTTCCTGACTGGACTTTACAGTTCAAGGGTATGGTCTCTTCGTATTTCTGTCCCTTAATGCTCAATCCTTGCCACATTTCTTCAACTTCTTTTGCATTGTCATCTTCCGTGTTTTCTTCCTCTCTTCTTCTCTCTGTGACTTTCTATGCAGGATGGATAACCTGTCATACACTGTCAGCTTGCTCAGTTACCGAGTAGTGATATGATGGTGTAGAAATTGTAGGCAAACGTGTCATGCTTCTGTGTGCCCTCTGCCGGCAGACCTGCTTCCCAAACCTTCAGTCAGACTTGGAAAAAAGGCTTGTCACCACTACTTTGTTGTGGTTTATGCATTGATGAAGAAACACTTCCATCTCAGCCCGCTTAAGCCACTGCAGAGCAGGAATTGTTGCTTTGGTAGCAGATGTGCTGTCAGGGTCCTTACACCTCCACAAGATGTGCCTCTCCTAGAACAGATTTTTGCATTTTTGTACAATAAAAACTACGTTTTAAATCACACCAGTGTAAGTCATGCACTCCTGTAGATTTGTTTTCAGACAGAGATATTTATATCTATGCCTAGTGAATGGCCTCCTGGGCAGCAGGAACAAATGAGGAAGAAAACTGGGCTGATAAAACATGCTTCTGCTTCAACAAAAACCCCCCAGTCTTCCCTTTCCAGAGAAGGCTATAAACCTTTTCTTGATTGGCCTAAAGGGGATAAACAAATCTCTCCATGTCCTGATCTTTTACTAGTCTCAAATTATTTAGAAAAGTTTTAAGTTTTTTTTTTTTGGTGGGGGGGTGGTGGTGTTCGGGTCTGCACTTCAGACCTGTTCTCCCAGCAGCCAGGGACCTGTGGGTGGGACAGGTGCTCAGGCAATTACCAACAGGTGCTTGGTAATTGCTAACAGCAGTTGAGGTGAGAAGTTGGCTTGTGCCTGGCTGAGGGCTTGAGGACTGTGGTGAGAGAAGGGATAGGGAGTGGAGTGGACAATATTAGTTACACAAGCAAATCTGAGGTGTAGGTGGGATTTAACTGGATTAGGTACTGCATTTCATGGTCTTAATCACAATTTATGAAGAACTGAACATTTAACTATGACATAGGACTATTTAGTTGTTATTCTAAATGCTGCATTTACTAATATGTAATGTAGTTTCTTTGTATTTTGCTCAGAAGCTGTCTCAAAAACATTGAAGTCCAACTAAAGTCTTCATAAACACAAGTTAATGGCTTACTTTTTGTTAAAAACAGAAGCTGAAAGGGCCAATGGCTCTTGCATTCAGTAATTCACACATTTTAAAAGAAGTGGCTCTCTCCTCTTCCTGTGGCTAGCTTGTCTCTTCAGGCTAGAAAACATTTCTGGGAGCATTTCCTTGCTGCTCCCATATCTCTATGCCCTTGGAATCTGATGGTAATACTATATTTTTCTAAAATTAGAAAATTTTAAATTTCTGTAGGCCCTTTCATTTTGTAATTTGCACCTGTCACTCGAGGGGGGAAAAAAAGTCTGATAAGTTTTTTTTCTTGTAGGCCTGTCAAATTGCAGCCCATTGCATTTAGCTGCAAAATCCTAGGTCATGCTAACAGGATGCCTGAAATGGACACTGGTAGAGGGTAAAAAAAATTGCCTGATACAGATGCTATCAACTATTTTTAGTTCCTGACAGTCCAGTATTTCTCTTACCTAAGGGATACCTGTTCATATTTCTTTCTCTTTTTCATGCAGCTCTCAGTTCTGTGATGACTGGGAAACACAAATACAAAGTAAGAGTAGATGGACTTTATGAGAATTAGGGGGCAATTTGACTATACACTGATCGGTATGATTGTCTTCTTCTGTGAGATTGTAGTGATGTTGTAATATATGTTGGGAAATAATTCATGCTATAAAAGCATGTATTTCATAAAGATTGCAAAATCCAAACAAGTGTCTGACCACAAGCAGCCTGAGAGGCAGGCGTCTATTCAAATTCCAAAATTCCTGAAGGTGGCCAGATAACGATCGGCACTTTAGCCCAAGAATGGACACACCCAGTGCGATGATCACCATTATCCCAAGACATGTCATGTCATCGAAGACGCCTGAGAGTGATCATTGCCCTGTTGATAACATCGATCAAGATAGACAAAGTCGCCAGAAAGATACGTGTGAATACGTGACTTCCCTGAATCCCATCAGTGCTGGCTATCAACAAGGAAATGGCGATTGTCCAGCTCTGCACAGTGAAAGAACCAACTATGAATATGCAGAGTTACAAAGAAACTGGGATTTATTCGCTCAGGCATAATAAACTGTATAAAGCATCCCTGCAAGAAGCGGCTCTCGTGAATGGTGGAGGGTCTGATGCAATAGAGGGGGGATCCAGGTTTACCCCGCACCAACCCTGGGCTCGACACTGTCTCTTTGGCTGTGGTGGTTTTGAAGACCATGTTTTAATAGCAGAAAAAGATAAAGAAATCTTTTCAGACTTTTTATAATTTGGCTTTCGATTGATCATTCATAACAGTTCCATACAGATGATTCCACATTTGATGTCTTGGTGCGTAAATCAAGAGCACAATCAGTTCATGATAAGCACCAGTAGAAGCTGGACTTCCCAGAGCAGCCAACTGAAAGAATCTGAAAAGAAGAAATGCAGGAAATGCCTTGATAAACCTTGCCTGGAAGATGGGTGACTTTTTTTCAGTAATCTATAATCCATTCCCTTGGCCTTTGGCTTTCTTAACAAGGCCATTTGCATTCCAGATTCCCCATGAAGTGCGAAGCCTGAGCTTGTGGAAGTGGCTGAAAGATGCCCTGTTTCTCTGCAGGGACATTCAACTGGAACAGGAGCCGGAGCGCTGTCTGGGGAAGCCTTCTCGGAGCTGGAATTTGTGCTGTGTTGGAAGAGGAGGAGGAGGGGGAGAAGGCTGGCGCTGTGTGGCAGGAGCAGAAGGTTTGGGCCACAGGACATTCCGTCTGCGCTGCTGCCCCGCAATGGGCAGCTGTGCCCAGGGCTCTGGGCCTGGCCCCGCGTGCGCTGAGCTTCCTGGGCTGGGCTCAGGTTCCCGCTGGGACTGGGCAGAGCCTGGGCTCAAACTGGGGGCAGCAGCAGTGCAAAACACCTCTGGGCATCTGTGTTTCCTGCTGCTGGGAAGGAGCAATGAAGTGAGTTTAGAAGTTCTGGTTTCTGCTTCTCCTGGTTGATTTTTTAATTTAACTCCACACTGCGGAGGCGAATTCTGTGACAGCCTCTGTCAGCTTATTCTATTTCAACAGTGCCAGCAACAGGGCTCTGTTTGAGCCCTGCAAATGTGGCCTGTGAAGCTTTAATTCCCCTCATCTCAGTGTTCAGGGGCTGGTGAGCATTCCAGTATCTGCTGATCTTTATGTCTGTGACAAAAATACTGACTTCACTGTCATGAAAGCACCGTGGGTAGCACCAACTGAAAGAGGCACTTGCATTTCTATGGATAAAATTCAGGTTGCAAGCAGAAGAGGGCCAAGAGCAGCCATGATCTGCAATTCCCAAGGCAGAGGCACCAGCAGCCTCTTCCTGTCACCTCAGGGTGAGTAAAAGAGCATTGAAAACAGCGCTGGAACCCAATCCTTTCTTCCTCTGAGGGCTGGCTCAGGGCAGCACAGGCGGGCCCTGAGCAGTCAGGGCTGTGTGTGGGTGCTGGTTGCTGTGCTCCAGAATTGAGTTGGAAAAAGCCCTTGGGAGCCGAGGCAGGAGCAGGCGGAAAGGGGCCGGCACTGCTGCTGCTCCTGGCCGGGAGCCCCGGCCGGGCCGGACCGGCGCCCCCTGCGCTGCGGCTGCTGCTGCTGCCAGAGCCAGGCGGGACTCAGGCACAGGGAACGGACACGGGGGGACAGCAAAGGCCTGGTGGCTGCAGGGATGGTGGTGCTTGGGCCAGCGCCAGCACAGATCTTCAGCCCGCAATTAACCCCGAGGGAAACGCTGGGCAAAGGCTCCATTTCAGCCTTTCTGCACTCGTGGCTGTGAAAATACTGAAATGAAAGGAGAGCAATCAGGGCCCGACACCTTCTCCTTTGGGAGGAGCCCCGCGTCTGGGGCTGTGAGGGGCCATGAGGGACTCTGAGGGGCCGTGAGGGGCCGCAAGGGGCCATGGGGAACTGTAAGGGGCTGTGAGGGTCCATGAGAGGCTCTGAGGGGCCATGAGGGGCCATGAAGGGCCGTGAGGGGCTGTGAGGGGCTGTGAGGGGCCATGGGGAACTGGGAAGGGGTTGTGAGGGGCCATGAGGAGCTGCTGTGAGAAAGACTTGCTGTTTCTCTCTCTCTCTTCCAGGGCATCCACAGTGAGAGGCTGTGAGGGATCTTGGGGAACTGTGAGGGGCCATGAGCTGTGGGAGGCTGTGAAGGGCCATGAGGGGCCATGGGGAGCTGTGAGGGGCCATGGGGAGCTGTGAGGGAGCCATGAGGGGCTGTGAGGGGGCATGAGGGGCCATAAGGGTCTGTGAGGGGCTGTGGGAGGCCAGGCCCCTCATGGAACCAAGAATCCATTGTGACTGCAATACCAAGGAAATCATTGTTGACAGTACAGAACCTCATGGAACCAAGGGGCCATTGTGGCCCAGCAAGACCTTGTGGAACCAAAGGCACCATGGTGACACTATGGAACCTCATAGTACCACAGATCCATTGTTACACAGCAGCCACAGCAGGGCCGCAGAACCAAAGAGATCATTGTGACACTGCACAACCTCATGGAATCAAGGCATCCGTGTTACACTACTGAACCTCATGGAGCAAAGGGTCCATTGTGACACTGTGGAACCAAGGAGACTGTTGTTGGCAGTAGGAAAGCTCATGGAACCAAAAGTCCATTGTGACATTGTGGGGTGTCATGGAACCATGGAGACCATTAGGACACTTCAGGACCACTGGTACCAAGGGGCCATTGTGACACTGCAGGGCCTTGTATAACCAAGGGGTCCTTGTAGCATGGCAGGGCCTTATGGACTCAAGGGGATCAAAGTGACACTGTGGGGCTCCATAAGGGGCTGTGGAGCTCCATAAGGGGCTGTGGGGGCTCCATGAGACTGCGGGGCCATTCTGACCATGGAACCAAGGATACCATTGTTACACTACAGAATAAAGGAGGCCACTGTGAACCAGCAGGGGAACCCTCTGGGACTATTGTGACACTTCAAGGGCATTGTGGAACAGCAGGGACTTGTGGAAGCGATGAGACCATTGTGACATCCCAGGGCCTCATGGGAGCAGGGGGCCATTGGGACACTGTGGGTCCCCATGGAAACAAGGGGCCAGTGTAACACATCCAGGCCTGGTGGAACCAAGGGGCCACTGTGATCCTGGGGAACCCAATAGAACCAAGGGGCCATTTGGAGACTCTGTGACCTCATGGAAGCAAGGGGCCATTGTGGCCTTGTGCAGTCCCATGGCAAGAAGGAAACCATTTGGACACTGCAAGGCCACTTGGAAAGCAAGGGGCCATTGTGCCACTGCAGAGCCAAGGAGACCATTGTTATATCACTGGGCTTCATGGAAAGCAAGATCTGTGGTGATCCTACAGGGCCTCATGGAACCAAGGGGTAATTTTGATGCTGCAGGGCCCCAAGGATCCAAGAACATGGAACAGGTCTGGGTGGCTGGGCCTCCTGGGGGCTGCTTGACTGGTCCAGCTGGCCTTGGCATGTTGAGAGTTGCTTCTTATCAACCCCTGAAACCCTGGAATTCTGTGCATTCCTTCCTGTGGGAAAGAACTGTCCTTCTCCAGGGGTTCAACACTGAAATTGGGATTCCACCTCCAAATTTGATTATATCCAAGGATTATTCCCATATGAAACCTGCCAGGACAGGCTGCTCTGGCTGGCCTTGGCCTCTTGGGGGCCACTCCTCATCTGCCTTCAAAACACTGGGGGCCCGTTCTTTTCTTCCCATTGAAAAAAACACTTTCAAGTCCAGACATCCATGGCCAAAACTGAGAATCCGCCTCCAAAATTCGTTATATCCAAAGGTGGCTCCCAGACAAAAGCTGCCAGGGCTGTCTAGATTCTCTTGCCTGCCCTGGTGGCCCTGGTGTTGCTGTAGGGCCTGAGTGCTCTCGGGGCCGGGCGCAGTCCTGGGTGTGGCAGTGCCGGGGCTGCAGCAGGGACAGGTCATGGGCACGGCTGGGGCAGCGCTGACGCCTCAGGCCAGGCACTGGGGGCTCCAGACTCCTTTCCCAGGCTCTCTCAAGAACACAGCCAGGCCAATGCTCAGCACAGAAAAGGCCCGTGAGCAGCCCCAGGCTGGCGGTGGGCAGGCTGGGGGCAAACAGCATGGCTGGTGCTCTGCAAGGGCCCTGGGGGAGATGGGAAGGAGCAGCAGAGCAGGGGCTGATCCATCCACAGTGCGCTGCACAGCCCAGGGCAGCGTCCCAGAGCATCCTCATGGAGCTGCCAACAACATCCCCCCTCTGCAGCCCTGGCCTCTCCCCCAGCTCACACAGGTGCCCCATCCTTGCAGGCACAGACACGGCAGCACTGGCTCAGCAGCCCCTGTTTGCATTGCACACAGCAGGGGGAGCACCCGCATGCTGTTGCTGTGGGGACATGAACCTGAGGGAGCACAAATGCCATCAACCCCTGGGCCAGCAAGGCCCTGGGGGACACCAGGGAAACCACTCAGCTTTGTCCTGGCCTCTGCAGTCAGCCAGAAAGTTTGGTCCCATCAGCTGGGAGTTTCCTGTCCCACTGCAGATGCTGTTGCTCAGAGCCAGGGCTGCCTGGCAGCCACCTCCAAACTGCTCTGAGCATTTCCGTGGCTTCACCTTTGCTTTCTCTGCTCTTTGCCTGCTTTAAATTTCTTCCTATTTCCCTCCCCTGTTCCCTGCCCTGCATACTGCCCGTCCCTGTTTGCCCTTTCCTCTCTGGCCCCACTCCCCATTGCAGCTCCTGACTTGGCCCCATGGGAACGTCCCTTGGGCAGCCGGATCATCCTACAAGTGCTGCAGGAATTGTCTGCAGGCTCCTGCAGTGCTTGGTGCTGCTCCCTTGCCAGAGACACCCCAGGCCAGGGGGGCACATCTGGGCTGCTGTGTCTGGCTCTGAGGCTCCCTGTTCTGGGCAATGAGGAGGAGCTGCAGAGGCTCTGCAGGGGTGACAGGATGGACTTTGGGGCTGGCAGGAGAAGCTGAGGGACCTGGGCTGCTGGAGCTGCTGAAGAGGAGGCCCAGGGCTCATTCTGCAACTGCTGCAAGGGTTCTTTCAGAGAATCCCAGAATCAGCAAGGGTGGAACAGCCATGGAGACACTTCCTTGTCTCCTCTGAGCCTCCTCCAGGATAAACAACCTCAGCTCCCTCAGTTGCTCCTCACAGGACTTGTGCTCCAGACCCCTCCCCAGCCTTGTTGCCCTTCTCTGGACATGCTCCTGACAGGGGACAAGGGGCCAGGGCTGTATGACCAGGACATCAAGCATGGGGATTATCCAGGTCACTGTGGCCTGGGTTGGGTTCCTCAGGGCAGGAAAGATGTCTGGCAGCTGGAGCAGGGTCTGGGAAGGGCCTCCAAGGTGGGGCTGGAGCCCTTGGGCTGTGAGCAGAGGCTGAGGGAGCTGGGCTTGTCCAGCCTGGAGCAGGGAAGGCTGAGGGGCTCCTCATCCCAGCCTGGCAGTGCCAGCCAGGAGGGGATGGAGAACACAGAGCCAGGCTCTTCACCAGGAGATCAGCCTGGACAGGAGGAGATGAAATTAGTCAGGCTGGTTTCAGCATTTCCTCAACACCAAGAGGAGCCTGACCTCCCTTCTCCATCCACCACTGACAGCTTTGCAAATTAGGAATTGTTCAAGCTGTTCTGTCCTCACTCCAGGACGAGCATCCTGATACAAGAAGTTAATTGTTTTATATCTATCACAGAACCACATTTGTGTGAAATAAATTTTAGTATGGAAATCACTTGTGAATGGTGGACTCATCAGACACTGCTGGGACATTGCACATAGCTCAGGGAAGAGTGTGATTGTTATTAAATTGTGTCCTGTTCAACCGTGGTCTGTTGGCCATGAAGAGAAACTTTCTGTGCCTCAGAGTCCCACCAGTTCCTGACTCCCAAAGGACACAAACCTGATGAGTTGTGGTTCCCACTCCAGGGGTTGCACTTGCACCTCCCTCCATGCCCATAGCAGAGCTCCCTTGTCCCAGAAAGTCCCTGGCAATGCAGGGATGAAGGAGACAGAACAGGCTGTGGGGATCAGGGATTTCAGGTGGTTGTGAGCCCAGGGCAGGACGCGGCCCTTGGCCTTGGTGAACCTCATCCAATTGTCCTGGGCCCATGGCTCCAGCCTGGCCAGATCCCTCTGCAGAGCTGCCTGCCCTCCAGTACAGCCACACTCCCACCCAGCTTGGGCTCACCTGGGAACTGACTGTGGGTGCCCTCGATGACCTCGTCTGGATCAGCAATAAAGAGATTTCACTGACCTGGCCCCAGTTCTGAGCCCTGGGGACACCCCTGGATGTGACTCCATTCCTCAGCTGCTCTGACTGCCAGGGGTTGGATGAGGGAAATGGTGGTGCGATAAATGAATAGGATTCATGCCAACAATGGTAACTGTATCTATATTTTAGAAAAAAGTAATAGAGGAAAAGAATATATTATTAGTGTCACAAAACAGATCTTTTCAGATGTTCATGAGATTATAGGATCCAGGATGTAGATTGAGATAAGTAGCATCTAAAAACGGAGTATGTCTTGGGATAATTAGAGAATCAACCTTGAAATAAACAGAATTGAAATTATTTCAGGTGTCTATGAAATGAAAAGGCTTTCTTTTGGAATATAATGCTGGCTTCTACACGACTTGGGGCACATCTGCAACATGTGGGGTTGTTCAAAGAATAGTGACAATGAGGAGAAGCCTTCATTGGATGTGACCACCAAAGAGCCAAAAGACCCCTTAGCAATAGTGTGAGCATGCGCTGCGCAGTACAGTGACATAGATTTCGAGAATCAAAAAGAGGAAGAGATTTATGGGAAAATATTGATGAATCTGTATTAGCATACAGTATATAAACTTGTGTTTGGATTCCTCTGCTTTTTGTACAGGAGGTGAGAAAAACCCTCCCCATATCCTGATTGATCAGTTTTGCTTATGCTTTATCAGAATGACTGAGAATTTTTTTTGTATCTGTTAGACTTTATTTGACTGTAGTATTTTATATAAAATTGCTGCTCAGGTAAAATTGCTGCTAAATTCAACTTCGTTGTTTATTGAATTAGATGTGTAGAAATTCTTTCATAACAGTGGGAAAGAGGTAGGGACAAAGTGTTATTCATAGCAATAAAAGGTGTTGATTTTCATATCTATTCTGACAGCATTAGAAAGTGCTTGGGGTCAGTATCAATTGGACATTGCTGATACCAATCTATAAAGAGGAAAAGAGAACTTAACAAGACATAACAATTCTCTCCTAATTGTTTTCAATCCAGTATATTTACTTTGAATACACTTCTGAAATTTGTCTAATCAACCACAAAAGAATTTAGAACTTAAATGATTCTCAGGGGCTTTTCTTGGCATTTTGGGCAAATGTTTATGAGCCTTTGTCAGTGAATTCCTGAACTGAAGAGCTCAAGAAAGAAGAGGCCTTTGGAGGAGTAAAATTCAGCAGCAACCTCCAAGTGGCTGAGGATCCATCCCCATTAGAGCAGCAATGAACAGAACTGGGCACAGCTTTGTGGATGCCCCAGCTTTGGCTTGGGCCCTGGGCCTGGAGTACGAGCAGCTCTTGAGGGCCCCAAGGCCGGGGCTCTTGTGCTGCCCTGGGCAGATGGGATGGCAGCAGGGACTGCAGAGCTCTCAGCACCTCAGCCTGAGGGGAGCAGGGCAGCCAGGGAGCCTCCTTTGGCCTTGGCCAAGCTCCTTCCCCCATGGCTGGGGCTGAGTCCTGTGGCAGCTGCAGCTGCTGCTGTGCCCTTGCCAGGGGCTGAGGCTGTGGGGCAGTGCCCAGAGCAGCCTGGCCTGAGCAGAGCTGTGGGGCCAGAGCCGGCTGGGCTGGGGAGAGGCCCTTGGTGCTGCCCAGAGCTCAGGGCAGCTGGCAGAGCTTGCAGGGAGCTGGGGCTGGGCTCAGAGAGCCTGGCCCAGCAACCATCAGTGTCCATCTCAGCCTGGCTGAGCGTGCAGAGACCAAGAAGAGCAGCTCAGAGTCCACAAATCTCTGTGTAGGAGCTGAGCTTGTGAGCCCCTGAGCCCTGCCAGGTGCTGGGGCTGCACCTCCAACTCCAGAGATGTGATAAATGGGAGCAGGGACAAATAATTCCTGCTGGATTGTTTCTTGTGTTTGCTTATACAGGTGACCTGCATCCATATGTAGAGGAGGAGTTTTGTGTCAGATACACTGGTAGAGTGATAAGATTTATATTTTTTAGCTGAATAAATTATTTAATGGATAATACACAATAAGTGAAAAAAAGACACATACGATGAGAAGAGCATCTGAGTTTTTAAGAGCATGAGACCCATTGATGTTCCAGCAGTCAAGCCTGTACAAATATTTTCCTCAGGGCTTCCTTGAGATGAGGATGACCACGAGAGGCCAAGGCTAGTCAGAGCTCTCTCTCCTGGCAGCTTTTATCTGGGAGATACCTTTACATACAGGAAATTTTTCAGGGGGAGTATTCATTTTGGCTGTGGGCACCTGTATAGACAGATGGTTCTTTTCCATAGGAAGGAAAGCATGGAGCCCCAGTTCTCCAGAGGCTGATGAGAGGCAGCCCTCAACATTCCAAGATCAGCCGGACCTGTCAGGTGGCCCCTGGGAGGCCAAGCCAGCCAGATCTGTTCCATGTTGCCTTGGTTTCATGGTGCTCTGCTGTATCACAATGTTCTCCTTGCTTCTGAAGTGTCACAATGGCCCCGTGCTTCCAAGAGGCCCTGCAGGGTCACAGTGGCCCTTTGGTTCCCTGGGGCCCTACAGTGTCACAATGGTCTCCATGATTCCATGGGGCCTTGCAATGCCACAATGCTCTCCATGGATCCACGGTGCCCTGCAGGATCACAACGGCCCTTTTGTTTGATGAGGTCCTGAAATGCAGCAATGGTCTCTTGGTTCCACAAAGCCCTGCTGCTTCACACTGGCCCCTTGGGACCATGCAGCCCAACAGAGCCACAATGATGTCCTTGGTTCCATGAGGCCCCACAGTGCCACAATGGTCCCTTGGATCCATGAGGCCCTGAAGTGTCATCATGGTTCCACAGGTAGGAAAGCAGGAAGGAAAGCATGGAGCCCCAGTCTTCCAGGAGCTGATAAACAGCAGCCACTAGAGGCCAAGGCCAGCCAGATCTGTCTGTCCTGGTAGCTTGCATCTGGGAGCAACAGAATAAATATCTTATATCTCAGATATAACTATTCTGTATCTCAGATATACAGAATTTTGGGGGAAGAATCCCAGTTTCAGCCCATGAGCACCTGGATGAGGAGGCCAGTTCTTTCCCTCAGGAAGGAAAGGACAGATCCCCAGTGTTTCCAGGGCAGATTAGAGGTGACCACCAGAGCCAACTTGAGCCAGGCCTGTCTGTCCTTGCAGCTTTTGTCCGGGAGAAACCCTTGCATGTAGGGAATTATGGAGAAGAACCAATTTTGTCCGGAGCTGTGAGCAGAGGCTGAGGGAGCTGGGCTTGTCCAGCCTGGAGCAGGGAAGGCTGAGGGGCTCCTCATCCCAGCCTGGCAGTGCCAGCCAGGAGGGGATGGAGAACACAGAGCCAGGCTCTTCACCAGGGGGCCTGGTGGGAGACAAAAGCCAATGGTGGAAGGGGAAGGAGGGGAGATCAGCCTGGACAGGAGGAGATGAAATTAGTCAGGCTGGTTTCAGCATTTCCTCAACACCAAGAGGAGCCTGACCTCCCTTCTCCATCCACCACTGACAGCTTTGCAAATTAGGAATTGTTCAAGCTGTTCTGTCCTCACTCCAGGACGAGCATCCTGATACAAGAAGTTAATTGTTTTATATCTATCACAGAACCACATTTGTGTGAAATAAATTTTAGTATGGAAATCACTTGTGAATGGTGGACTCATCAGACACTGCTGGGACATTGCACATGGCTCAGGGAAGAGTTTGTAATTGTGTGATTGTTATTTTAATTGTGTGATTGTTATTAAATTGTATCCTGTTCAACTGTGGTCTGTTGGCTAGGTCCAGTGTGGGCTGGAGGGAGCTCAGATTTGCACAAGGCTGCTCTGAGTGCCAGGGCTTGGATGGGGGAAATGGTGGGGTGGGGGCAGGGACAGAGTCTGATTGATTGTCAGCCATGAAGGGTCTTGATTTTCATATCTATTCAAAGGGCATGAGGAGGTACTTGGATTCAGTGTCAATTGGAGATTGCACATGTCAATGAATTACTGGTGAAACAAAATTACAGAACCTAAAAAATATTTTCTTGCTGTCTTTTTAATCTCAGGGTATTCACATTGAATAGGCTTCTGAAATCTGACTAATCAACCACAAAATATTTGAACACTTAAATCAAGTTATTCCCAGGGGCTTGGCTTGTTAAGTTGTTCTGAATGTTAATGAGCCCTGGGACACTGAATTCCTGAACTGGGGAGCTGAAGGCTGAACAAGTGATTTGGAAAATTAAATCAAATTATTCCCTGAGGCTTGGGTTTTTCAGGTGTTCTGAATGTTAATGAGCCCTGGGACACTGAATTCCTGCACTGAAGAGCTGAAGGCTGAACAAGCCTCTGAAGCAGGAAAATTCAGCAGCAGCCTCCAAGGTGCTGAGGATGTCAGCAGCCCCCACTGAGGCCATCCCTGCCCAGAGACCGTGGGGGAATGGGCAGACAAGGAGAGCGTCCCTGGGGCTGGGGCAGCACAACTCAGAGGCACCAGGGGCTCCAGATGGAAAATGGAGTGTGGAATGTGGCTGGGAAAGCCCTGCCTGGGCTGTGCCCAGCAGGACAGACAAGCCCTGACTCCCATCCACTAAAAAACTTTCTCAATGAGAGATTTAAAAGAAATTGCAATTGTTTGTGTCCTCTGAGTTGGACTCCCTTGAAAATACCAACAAGAGGTCCTCAGGTGCTCAAAACAACCAAACAGCCTTTACTGGTAACTTTAGAAATTCAGTGAAACTTCGGCAAAATGTTTATTACAACATTGTAGTGGTTTTGGTTTGTTAATTTATGATTTTTCTAATTGTGAGATTTCCTAATGTATTGATGAGTGTGGTGGGTTTTATAGTCAGGTAATTATTTATGTATTAATTTTATTGTGAGATTGGATTACGAGAAAGGTAAAGTATGCCGAAAATTTAAAAGGGTATAAAGGAAAATTTTATTAAAAATAACTTTAAAAGAGAAAGGACTAATACCTCAAAATAACTTTAAAAGAGAAAGGACTAATACCTCACCTGCCAGTAACTTGTGGTGGAAGTTGTGGTTGGGTTGTGTTAGGATTGGTTTCATGGTTTGTTTTTGAGTTTTTCTGTGTTTAATTTTAGTTGGAGGGTTGTTTTGGATGGGTTGCAGGTGGTATAGGTTTGAATGGTGTTGGGGGAAGGGGACTTGATGGTAAGTTTTAATAGGTGTGGCTAACTTTGTTTTGGTTAGGGTTTTGTAGAAAGTTTTGTTTTCCTGTTTAGTAGTTTTTGGGGTTTGGTTTGGTCAGAATGGGGCCAGTGCTGGGGGGGGGGGGGGCAGCCGGGGGGGGGGGGGGGGGGGAAGGAGCTCCCATGGCAGGGTTGCTTGGTTGGTTTGGTTTGGTTTGATTTGGTTTGGTTGAGATGGGGGCTGGGGCCAGGGCCTGCTGCTTCATTGTTGACTGGAAAAGAAAGAGGAGGTTCCTGAGATTTTTGTCTTTAACATTCGTGTTTCACAGAGGTGTGTTCAGTATCTTAGTGGTTTAACAGATTGTCAGTTACACAAAAAGTTTTGTATGACCTTTTAATATTCTTCTAATGTCAAACTACAACAGACATTCAATCAACAAAAAACACTTCTCAGAGCATTGACTTGGCCCATTCAACTTCACAAACTCTAAGCCTGTTCAATTTAATGTAAATCAAAATTTGCAGGAGCACAGAAACAGAAGACACAGAAAGAGAGAAAGACAAAAAAGATACAGAGAGGCACACACACAGCTACCAACTCCTGGATTCCAGCACTGTTCAGATGGAAATTCCAAGAGGAGGTAGGGTCAAGATATGTGCTTGCCTTATGATCAGTTTTCAATACCCCTTGGTCTCCCTGGGCCCTTCCCCCAGGTGAGACTTGGGCTCATTTGGTCCCTCAGGAGCTGGGCTGGGGGCTGCAGAGGTGGCTGTGGAGCATTGCCTGTGCTGTGCCAGGGACAACAGCCTGCAGGGACAGAGGCGCAGGGCAGGGACACCGTAGCACAGCCTGGGCTGCACAGGACACAGGGATGGGCAGCAGCTGCAAGACAGCCCTGCCAGAGCCAACTTGGGCAGCACTTTGGCCATGGCTGCTGGCCCTGGGCCTGAGGCCACGAGGGGACAAGTGACCCTTGCAGGCCTGGGGTCTCATTGCCTCCTTGTCCCTGCTCAGCAGCCTGGCAGGGGCCGCCCCATGCTCCTGCCCTTGCCATTGCACATCCCCACATGCCAGTGCCCATCCCGGGAAGAGCCCTGAGCAAGGAGGGAGGGACAGGATCTGCCTGGCCAGGGTCTGGGGCTCAGGCCTTGGCCCCTTGCATTCCTCAAACACATCCAGGTGTGCTCAGCACCTTTGCCTTGTTTGTCCCCAGCTGTCATCACTGCCTCCAGTGTTCTGCATTCCCTGGAACCTGTGGACAATTTCTCAGTTGTGGTCCTGAGCGTGATCTCTTCAAAGTGCAATAAACTTCAGCATTTTGATGAAACTGAGTTCTTGAGTGTTTTGTGACATCACTGAGGGAGTTGCAACATCACAGAGCTGGCTGTGACATCACAGAGTAGGATATGAGGCCATAGAGCAGACTCTGCCATAATAAAGCGTGAATCTGTGGCATCAGAGATTGGTTTGTGACATAATCAGGTGGCTGTGTAACATCATAGAGCAGGCTGTGACCTCACAGAACAGACTGTGACATCACAGAAAAGACAGTGACATCACAGAAAAGACAGTGACATCACATGGTGACTTTATGACATCACAGTGTCTTCTGTGACATCACAGAGATGGCTGTATCACATCACAGGGTGACATCTCAGATGACTGTGTGTGCAGAAATGGCTACATGACAGGGGTCACACAGACATTCACTTGTTAGCCGACCAGGGGCTGGGAAAGTACCGAACACAGCTAGTTTGAGCTTTTGCACCTGCAAGATAGCGTGTCCTTGGGCCTGGCTGAGTATGATAACAAGTAGACAGAGAGACATGGAAAAAGGGAATGTAGGTCTATAAGAATGAGGAAGAGTTGGTGGTATAGCTTAACCAATGGGTTGCTTGCCTTGCAGAATATTCATGAAGCTTATTACTTGTGTGTATAAAAGTTTGATGCTTTTGCTAAATAAACGGAGCTTCCTGATCTCATAGAGTGTCCAAGTCTTCCCGCACCCGACAGTTTCCATGGCAACCATCACCAGCCCCCTGTTGCTATGGTCAGTCCCTTGGCAGCTCCATGGAGACCCCATGCGGGGGTGGTTGCCATGGACACCAGCTCAGGCCTGCAGCCACAGCCCGTTGCCATGGCAACCATTTGCAGACCCCATCCCCAGGCTCATGGGATCCCAGAACCACAGAATTGGCTGAGCTGGGAGGGACCCATCAGGATCCTCCAGTCCAACTGCTGGCCCTGCACAGGACACCCCAACAATGCCAGCCTGGGCCTGGCAGTGCTGTCCAAACGCTGCTGCAGCTCCGAGAGCCCTGGAGCTGGGACCCTTCCCTGGGGAGCCTGGGCAGGGCCCCAGCAGCCTCTGGGCAAAAACCTTTTCCTGGCATCCAACCTGAGCCTGCCCCAACTCAGCTGCAGCCGTTCCCTCCACTCCTGTCCCTGGGCACCAGAGGGAAGAGGTTCCCACAGCCCCAGGCAGGGACCCGCTCCCAAGGCTGTTGCCATGGCCACCAGGGCTGGGACCAGCTGGGATGCTCGGTTTACATGGGCTGGGGTTCAGGAATGGGATTGCGCAATTTCCTGCTCCTGCTAAAACCACACTGCCCTCGCTGCCCTCCCACCTCTTGTAGAAAGAACAAAAGGCAAAGATCCCGGGCTGGGATAAGAACAATTTATTAGGAATAGCAACGAGATAAGAAACAAATGGATCAGAAACAATATTGATAACAGAAGTGATAAATAAAATTGTTTATAAGGAAAACTTAAACACAACTCACTGGGTCTGCCTGGCCACAATTTCCCCTGTCTGGAAAGGACACCCTTCTCCTCAGGAAGAGAGAGAGAGAGAGAGACCCTTTCCTGCCTCTGGCAATGACCTGAGGTGGGAGTGAATGTAATGACAGGGCCATGGCCAGACCCTCATGTTCTTCCATCCCACATCACGTCATTGGCTGGGGCAGGAAAAGGGACAGGTGTCTTCCCAGACAATCACAAGGAACATGGACCACCAGGGCTCTTCCCAATGTGGGACCTCCAATGGGGGATGAAGCTGGAACTGGGCATAAAGCTCCCCCTGCAGTTGGAGCATTTGCAGGGCTTCCCTTACCGGTGAATCTGTTGGTGTCTGGTCAAGTGAGAGCTCTGGGTGAAGCTCATCCCACACTGGGGACACTCGTAGGGCCTCTCCCTGGTGTGGATGTGCCGGTGGATGATGAGGGTGAAGTTTTGCTTGAAGCCCTTCCCGCACTCAGGGCAGAGGAAGGGCCTCTCATCCATGTGAATCTGCTGGTGCTGGAGGAGATGGGAGCTGGTCCTAAACCTCTTCCCACATTCAGGACACTCATAGGGCCTCTCCCCAGTGTGGATGTGCAGGTGGGTGATGAGGGCAGAGCAGCAGCTTAGCCCTTTCCCACATTCCCCACACACATAGGGCCATTCCCCAGTGTGGATTATCTGATGGCAGAGCAGGGTGCTGCTCTGCCTGAAGCTCTTCCCACACTCCAAGCACTTGTGGGGCTTCTCCCCATCATGAAGCTGCTCATGGGCCACCAGCTCTGAGCTCTGGTTGAAGCTCTGTCCACCTTCCTGGCTCAGAGTGGGTCTTCCCTCCTCAGAGCAACCTGGGCTCTGTTTGAAGCCCGTCCTCCTGTGGAATCTCCATGGATTTTCCTCCCCACTGTAATTCTGCACTGTGGAGTCACTCAAAACTGCCTCTTCCATGAGGTTCTTCCAAGGAGATTTGTCCCCTGTGGTCTCCATCCTCAGCCTCTTGTCTGGGGGAGGAAGGACAAGGAGAGGATGGGATTTGCCTCTGTGCCAGAGGGAAGGGGAAGGAGATCCCCCCAGTGCATCCCCGGCAGGACAGTGTTGGCACTGGGGTTGTCCTGCAGCCAGGGGCCGTGCTGGGCTGGGAGATGGAGCAGGAGAGAGGGGGAAAGGGGCACTGACTTCCTCCTCACCAGCCTGGGTGTCCCGGGGCATCTTCCTCTTCCTCCAAGCCTTCTCCTCCTCCATCTTGCCAAGGTTTGGGAATGGGAAATCCTGGTTTGGGGAAAAACAAGGTGTGAATTCCTTGGGTTGGGGATTCCTCCCACCCAAGTCCATCACTAGAAGTCATCTGGTGTCCTTCAAAAATCAAGAGTGAATCAAAAAAAGCCACCAGGAGTTTCTCATTTCCAGTCTCTGGGGTTCTGGTGGTCCCCTGTCTCAGGGCTGCTGGAGATCCCATGGGCACTGGGGATCTCCCCTCTCCAGGGTCCTGCTTAGGGATGCTGGGGGGTTTTGGGGTCCCCTTCTCCAGCCTCACCCCAGTCCTGTCACTAGGGGCTCTCCCCTCTTCCCACCACCCTCTCCTGGATTAGGGCAAATTTGGGAGAAAATCTCCAAAAGCATTTCCTCTAGAAAGCAGATTCAAGCAGCCCCTCCCCCAACCAGATAGAGAAAATATTTCCATGGAGAAAAGGGGGAAAAACCTGTTTATTTAACAGGCAAAGCATTCATCAGCACAAAAAATGAACAATATTAAAAAATAAAACCTCTTGCCGCTCCAAAAGAGATGACAAACTCAGAAAGTCCCTCCGTGGGCTGTAGCTGGGCTCACTCAGTCTCTTATCAGTCTCTTATCAGTCTCTTATCAGTGTCTTATCAGTCTGTTAACGGCCCCTCCAGCACTGGAACTGCTGAGGCCCAGGCTCAGCCTGGTGGGCCACAGGTGGAGCTGCCAGTGGTGTTCTGGGTGTTCGGTGCACAGCAGCTTTAAACAGCTCCAAAGAAAAAGAAAAACCACAGTTGGAGGAACTTCTCTGCCTGAGCGAGCTAAAACTAACTAAAAGCAAAGGAGAGCTCTGTCCTGCTGTCTGTCCAACCGTAGACAACAAATACCTTAGGTTTTAAATTTTTCCACTCTGTTTTGATGTGGAGCTTTTAGCTTTATATTAAGTGTTACTGGGATCTTTTCACAGGGTGGTGAAGAAAAAACAATCCTGTTCTAGCTGGAGACTCAAGGACAATCTCTTCAAACTTCAAGCCCAAAGCATAAACAACATGAAAAGAGGACAGCAGGCATGCAAGCAAGGAAGATGTAACTTCATAATTTGAAACTATTAATTAAGCAGTAACTTCTATATACAAATGGACTAAAACTTGTTTAAATGTGAGATCTCATGACCAAGCCCTCTTTTGCTCCCATCTTGGAGCCATCCAGGCAGAGCCACAGCTGTGGCTCCTCTCCTGCCAGGGTGTGACCTTTAAAGGCACTTCAATAAAAATCAACTTTATTCCTCTTAACTCCATATGGCCTCTGTTCCAGCTCCTTAAGGTGTCACAGACATTTTTCCATAGAAATCCTTTCTTTGGGATTTTTTCATCTTCTGGGAAGCTGAGGCCCCAGAAAGAGAATGTAAACAATAATTATCAGCTGCTGTGAAATGCAATAGGTGCACCTGTAATTGGCTCATGTTCCATGTGTACAATTAAGGGCCAATCACAGGGCCAAGCTCTCTGGAAGAGAGTCACAGAGAACTCTCTTGTTTTTAGATTCCTATTCTATTCTTAGCTTAGCAAGCTTCTGCAACTTTTCTCTCTATTCCTTTTAGTATGGTCATAATGTATTATATATCATAAATCAATAAATCCAGCCTTCTGATCATGAAGCAAGATTCTCGTTCATCTCTCTCACCCTGAGGAACCCTCACAAGTCGCTGCAATACTAAGGCATCACAACAGTCCAGGAGCCGGAATGTGGAGGAGTGAGTGCAGTTTCTGAAAACAAACTGCTGCTCTTCTCCCTCCCCTTCGCTCTCAGAACCGGCCTGAAAGGTGCAGAACTCATTTCTGGGCTAAACACACCGATGGGGTACGAGCATCATGAAGTCACTCCAGGACACGTCCCTGTCAGGGTCAGGGGGTCCCATCCCCGCCTCATCTCCGGGCTGCCGGGGGTCCCCCAGCTCCGGTATCGCCCCTTCCCCTCTACCTGCCCTGGGGGTCCCCCGTTCCACAGCCCCGGCTCGCACGGGGATCCCCAAAACAAATGTCCCGCCCCGTCGGTACCGGGCCATCCCCACGTGGACCCCCCGGGACCCTCCTGAGGGGCGATCGCGGCTCCTCTCCCCCCAAAAAAGCTCATCTTGGGGAGCCTGGAGATATCTGGGGCTCAAGTCCGGGATCTGCCAGCTCCCAACACTCTCCGAAAAAATCCTCCCGGAGACCCCTGGCTGGAGCCGGGGCGAGCTCGGCCTCCGCCCTCACCTGCGGCTCGGGGCTGGGGGCGATGCTCCCGGGGCAGGGGGTGCTGCAGGCTCGGCGTGCGGGCGCTGCGAGCGCCGCGATTCTCCCGCTACCGCTCCTCCGGTCCCTCCTCTTCCTCCCGCATTTCCTCCGCTGCAAGCCCGGACCCCCCTTTCCCACCACTCTGCCCTGCGGCCCAGCAGCACCGGCTGCTGGGTGGGGGAGCCCCCGATCGGCCCCAGGGCTGGGCAGGGGGCTCGGGTGATAGTGGAACCCTGGAAAAAGTTAAAGATAGAATCTAAAATGTTAGGCTCTGTGCTTTCCCAGATCAACTGCACCTGCGTAAGCAGTATGATAAATTATATAATTGTTACATGTGATGATTGTTTAGGAATTAAATGTAATTATTATATAACCATAAGAAGAATAGTGAGAAACTATGTTGGAAATTCAGAGAGGGGCTAAATTAATGTATACAATAGAACAATATAAGTGTAATAATTAACATGAAAGTTATGTAACGATAGAGTATAAAACATGATCATTTTGGATGTATGGTCGGAGTCAGATTTGGGTTGAATATACCCTGATTCCCAGAGCTCTTAATAAAAAGCACCGCATATAATCCCCCGTGATTATGTGTTTTTGAACACTAACATTTTGGCGACCCAGATGGAACCATTGTGAGTGCTGCTGAGCGAGTTCGTGACTTGATCACGCTCCAGCTGGCACCGAGGGATTCTCGGGGAGCCCATCGGCTGCGACCGCTTCCGCCACTCACAACGTCCCCGGGAGAAAGGTAAGGGGCTTTTTACTCTGGTTTGGGTGCCTGCCAATAAGACGCAGCGAAAGCTACGCTTGGTTGGGCTAAAAGAATTCCTGTTGGTACAAGCCTAGGCGCCGTTCAGTAAGACAATCGCGAAAGCATTGTGGGTTCGGTATTTGAGGTGTATTTGAAATGGAGAAACTTAAAGGGATTTTGGGCAGTAACACCCCCATCCTGCAAAATTCTCCTTTGGGGTGCTTATTAGCACATTGGAAACAAGGTAACTTTGGGGAAGAATTACGTAAAACTAAGTTGATTGATTACTGTAATTCATGGTGGCCAGAATATGCCTTGGAGAATGGCGAAAAATGACTAAAATACAGTACTCTGCAATATAACACTATTTCGCGGTTAATGTCGTTTTGTAAACAAGAAGGAAAATGGGATGAAGTCCCATATGTTTATCTGGTTTTCTACTTACGGGGAAAGCCAGAATGGCAGGATGAATGTGGATTATTAGTGGTTAAAACATCTGCAAACTGTGGGGTTTGTGAGGAACGTTGTTTAGAACACTTGGCGTTAAAAGAAAGCTTGAGTAGAGAAAATTATACAGATGTTGAATTACAAGTAGCTCCAATAGGAGCTAAGAGAGCTACAAGAGAACCTAACCCTATCCCACCTATTTCACCTGTTTCACCTGTCCCTATCCCACTACCTGCTCCTCACCCACCTAGCCCTGAGCCCGTCTCGTCTAGTACACCTTTCCCTCTTTATCCTCCTCTCCCATCATCACCCGATCCCTCTTCCTCGGAAGATGAGCAAAACCTAACTGTGATAGAAAGGAGAAACAGGTATGCGAGTGAAAAAGATAGCAATGGTAATGAATCAGTTACCCCAATTGCCCACAGAACCCGGAGTCGGTCAAAGCTTGCCCCAGTTGTGCATAGAAAAGGCATAAGCAAACAAAAATGGACTGTGATTGCCCCCTTACAACAAGGTGTCCGAATGGAAGGGCCAGTATTTGTAAAAGTGCCTTTTTCCCCTGCAGACTTAGTTATTTGGAAACAGTCAGCCGGGACTTATAGAGAAAATCCTGATAAAATGGCACGCATAGTAAAAATGGTTATGAAAACTCAAAATCCTGACTGGGATGACATACAACTAATATTAGATACTCTGATGGATTCTACTGAAAAAGAAATGGTACTTAAGGCAGCCAAACAGAGGGCAAGAGAAGATATTAGAAATGGGCTAGTAACAGGGAATTTAGATGTGAATTTCCCAATTGAGTGTCCAAATTGGGACCCTAATTTATTGTGCAATATGAGGAAATTATGTAAATATCAAGAGTGGATCCAAATAGGAGTTCAGAACGCTGTGTCCAAAACTATAAATTGGTCCAAACTATATGAGGTTCGACAGGAAAAGAAGGAATCTCCCACTGCGTTTTTGGAGAGGCTTAAGGAGGTAGCAAGGAAATATACAGACCTCCAAATGGATACAGAGCAAACAAAGGTTCAGCTCACTCTCATATTCTTGGGCCAATCACAGGATGACATTCGTAGAAAATTGGAAAAATTAGAGGGGGAAGAATTAAGGAATTTGGATAAGTTACTTGAGGTTGCTTGGATGGCATATAGCAATCGGGAAAAAGAAGCTAGTAACAGACAGCAGCAGAATCTATTGGCAGTAATACAAGGAGAAGGTGACCCAAATTTCAGGGGACGTAACAGGAATATCCGCGGTAAGAGACCAGTCACACAAAGGTTAAGCCTGAATCAATGTGCGTATTGTAAGCGGGAGGAGCATTGGAAGCGAAATTGTCCAAGCTTGAATAACCAGTTTGACCAGGGCAATCAGTTCCAGCAGGGAAACGCTGCCAAAGCCATGGTGTTAGGAGAATATAACTAGCTGAACCTGTGGAACAGGTTCAAGAATTCACCACAAATATAGAATAGAATTTAATCCACCAGTATTTCCAGTAAAGAAAACAAATATCTGAATATAGGTTAGTGCAGGATTTGAGAACAATAAATAAAAAGGACATTTATCCAGTGGTAACAAATTCTCACAAATTGCTAACATCGGTAAAGGGGATTTATAAGTGGTTTACTGTAATTGATTTAAAAGATGCCTTTCTCTGCATACCCTTTGAGAAAGAAAGTAGGAAACTGTTTGTTTTTGAGTGGGAAAACCCAGGGAACGGAAGAAAGACCCAGCTCACCTGGACACGACAAGAACTCGCCGACCCTATTTGGAAAATAACTGGCAAAGGAACTGGAGATTTGGACCAAAAATGGGCTAGTACCAAGAGACCAATACTTATTGTTGCTGTATGTTGATGATATACTAATAGCTACAGAAGAAAAAGTAACCTGTATAAAGGTAACCATTGAGATTCAAATTTCACAAGGGCAACAAAAACTAGATACTAACCATATCCAAGCTATTTGTGCTATTCCAGAGCCCCAGAATTTACATGAGCTGCGAGTCTTCCTCGGGATGGCAGGATGGTGTCGCTTGTGGATCGTGGACTATGGACTGATTGCGAAACCCCTGTATGAAGCTCAGAAGATGCAGCCATTCACCTGGGGCAAACCACAGAAAGAAGCCTTCGTAAAATTAAAGGAAGCACTGACAACTGCTCCGGCATTAGGGTTACCTGATCTGTCTAAAGATTTTCAGCTGTTTGTACATGAAAGGCTGCACCTAGCACTGGGAGTCCTGACCCAACGTCTGGGAAGCTGGAAAAGGCCCGTGGGCTACTTTTCTGAACAACTCGACAACACTAGTGCCGGGTGGCCCCCATGTCCGCCGGCAGTCGCAGCTACTGTGATCCTGATACAAGAAGCCAGGAAACTTCCTATGGGAAGGCACATAGATACCTATGTACCACACACGGTAACCACTGTCTTAGAACAAAAGGGTGGCCATTGGCTATCTCCCAGCAGGATGATGAAATTCCAGGTAGTCCTGACTGAGCAGGATGATGTCACATTAAAAACAACTAACCTTGAATCCAGCTTTCTTCCTAGGTACCACAACTGAACAAGGCCCATTAGAACACGACTGTGTAGAAGTAATAGAGTACCCATTCAGCAAGAGAAGACCTGAAAGACATCCCACTAGAGCAGCCGGAGTGGGAGCTGTTTACAGATGGGAGCAGCTTCGTGGAAAACGGAACCAGATACGCTGGATATGCGGTAACAACAGTCAATACAGCAGTGGAGGCAAAGGCATTACCACCAAATACATCTGCCCTGAAGGCAGAACTGGTTGCTTTAACCAGGGCACTAGAATTAAGTGAAGGGAAAAAGGTAAATATCTGGACTGACTCAAAATACGCCTTTGGAGTGGTGCATGTAGACGGAGCACTGTGGAAAGAAAGAGGACTGTTATCTTCTCGGGGTACGCACATTAAACATCAGGATGCAGTCCTGCAATTGATAAAGGCAGTACAAAAACCTGAACAAGTGGCAATCATACACTGCAAAGCACACCAACCAGGAAACTCCAAAATCTGTGAGGGAAATCGAAAGGCAGACTGGGCAGCCCAACAGGTTGCTTGAGAGGTACAAACAACAATGGCATTGATACCTTTGAAGCTTAATGAATCCCAATTCAATTTACCTCCAAAACCAAAATATTCAGTAGAAGATGAGAGACTGGCACCTTTGCTAAATGCACAAAAGAATTCACAGGGATGGTATGTGACTGCACAAGGACAAATAGTGGTACCCCCCTTGATAATGAGAGAAGTTCTATAAATTAAACATAATGAACGTCACTGGGGAGCAGAGGCATTGGTAAAATTGCTAAAGCAGAATTTAATTTCAGTACGGATGTTAACAATGGCAAAATCAGTAATGACAAAATGTGATATCTGCTTGAAAAACAACCCAGTGGCCAGGCGACAGGCACAGCTAGGAAGAATTCGGGTAGGAATAGAGCCAGGAGACTATTGGCAGGTAGATTTTGTAGAGCTACCAAGGACTTGAGGATACAAATACCCGTTAGTGGGGGTTGACACATTCTCTGGGTGGCCAGAAGCCCTTCCCTGTCGCACGAACCAAGCAAAGGAAACAGTTAAGTGGTTACTACAGGAGATTATTCCCAGATTCGGGGTACTCCTAGGGGTATCATCACATAGGGGACCCCATTTCATAGCTACAGTAGTAAGAGAGGTAAGTAGATTGTTGGGGATAACTTGGGACCGACACACACCGTGGAGACCCCAGTCAAGTGGACAGGTAGAGAGGATGAATCAGACACTAAAAAGGCAAATCAGTAAAATATGCCAAGAAGCCAAATTGCAGTGGCCCCAGGCTTTGCCAATAGCACTGTGGAGGATTCAGATAAAGCCTAGGAGTGGGATGTCAGTCAGTCCTTATGAGATATTGTATGGGAAACCATGTGAATCTCCTGAACCCTAACGTACATGTCACAGGAAAGCAGGAAGTGTATAATTATGTTCTGTCTCTAGGGAAAACTTTAGCTCGGCTCCGGAGTATCCTCGTGTGGAATAGACCACTGACTCTCGAGAACCCAGTTCATAACATACATCCAGGAGACGAGGTGTACATCAAGAACTGGAACGAGGAACCGCTGAAAGAAAAGTGGAGTGGACCCCATCAGGTACTACTGACCACCTTTACAGCAGTCAAAGTAGCCGGTGTGGACCCCTGGATTCACTATACCCGAGTGAAGAAAGTCCATCCTGGATCACAGACTGTATAAACTCTGGAATGAACAAAGGCTGCAGATAAGATGTGTTTAATTGCTTTCAGAATGCTATCAGTAATTGTGCTAACATTATGGTTATTATTATCTTTGGGATGTGGAGTGCAAAATGATCGACTAACCATTCTTCATTCTAGAATGAAGAGAGAGGTACAAACAGAAACACAGGTGATAAAGGTTTCTAATGCAGTTCAGGCTGAGAATGTAATGATTGGATTAGTCAAAGATTTTGCCAAAATGCAAAACACCAGTCGAATAACTGCCTGTCTGCCAATGCCAAAGGCAGCAGGAGACCCAGTAAATTGGAGAATCATAACATCAAAACTACCTGAAATATAAAAGAACAAAACAATTACATGTAAACAGGTACCCGAATCGAGGCAAGTTACAGAAACCACTCTTGTATGGAAATGTGAGGCCAAGGATAGGAAAGATCAGATAGAACCTTGGGACAGTGTGTGGTCTGTGAGTATTCTTCAAAGATTCCAATATATGGCAAACACTCCTTGGTGTATTAAGTGGGAAGGCCCTGAGAATGAAACAGATCCAGCAATAACGAACACTGACACTAGTAGCAGAACGAGGGCAGACAAAGTAAGTTGGTGGACATGTAATAAAACTTACAACTGCACTTCAGATGATGTAGAGATAAAGCAGATGCCACCCCTGGCAATAGCCCTACAAATTGGTTGTGCTTGCAGAGGGATCAAACATAAACAAGGCAGAGTGAATTATAGAGTAATTATAGGGTGTACCAGGGTTACAGTCTGAGGTCCAGGACAATTTGTATGGGCAGCAAGTGATGGTACCTGGACAACATATCTGCCTGTAGACGGGAAAGTAAAGGAGATTACTTTAGGCCTCCCAACCTTATGTCCAATTTGGAAAAAGTCCCCATTTAATGGAAAACATGAACTTCTGCAGATAAGAGCAAGACGAGAAGTTCTAGACAATGAAAATCCAGATGACACTTGGCAAGAACCCTCTACTGGAGTGAAATCTGGATGGGCCCTAGAGTCATTGCTTGGTCCTATAGCAAACTATAAGAGCAGAGAGATGCTGTGCAAACTTACAGGTCAGGTAGGTAGACTGGCAAGAGTCACCCGGGAAGGATTTAAAGAATTAAATATACAATTACAAGCCACCACAAAAATTACTTTACAAAATCGATTGGCCCTAGATATGTTACTCCTGAAAGAGCATGGAGTATGTGGATTCTTAAAGGGACAAGTTGATCATTGCTGCATTCATATCCCAAATGTAACTGCAGATGTTGAATATGACATCAATCAGTTGAAACAAATAGAGCATGAAGCACAAGAAGAGCAAAAGGATTTGGCTACAACCTGGTTAGGAAAAATCTTTAATAGATTAGGGTGGAATGTGAGTTCATGGATTAAAATCTATCATTGAGAGTGTGATAACCTTACTAATTGTATTCTTAGCAATTTGGTTCGTTTACAGCATCTTAAAGGGAGAGATACAGAAGAAAACATCCTGGAACCAGAGGATAATAAAGGCACTAACACGAGATCCACGCCCACCATCTTCTGGTTCTCCAGTTCGTAACACCATCCACGACAATGTTTACATCAACCCTGGATTTGAAGAACCAAGTACGAACTGAGGAATAAAGGACTGTATCAAGTGAAAACATTTACACCTATAGTGAAGTGAAAATGCTTTCAAAGGGGGGAGAATGATAGTGGAGCCCTGGAAAAAGTTAAAGATAGAATCTAAAATGTTAGGCTTTGTGCTTTCCCAGATCAACTGCACCTGCGTAAGCAGTATGATATATTATATAATTGTCAGATGTGATGATTGTTTAGGAATTAAATGTAATTCTTATATAACCAAAAGAAGAATATTGAGAAACTATGCTGGAAATTCAGAGAGGGGCTAAATATATGTATACAATAGAACAATATAAGTTTAATAATTAACATGAAAGTTATATAAAGATAAAGTATAAAACATGATCCTTTCAGATGTATGGTCGGAATCAGATTTGGGTTGAATATACCCTGATTCCCAGAGCTCTTGAATAAAAAGCACCGCACATAATCCCTATGTGATTATGTGTTTTGAATGCTAACATTGCCAGCAGTTGCTCCAGGTGCTCCTGCCATCAGCCCCTGCAGGAAGGAGCACAGCCCCTAATGTACATGGGCTTTGGCTCCCTGTGGCACAGAAGCCCCCGGGGGCACAGGTCTCTGGGGCAGGAGACGGGCACCAGCGCTGCCAGGGCTCGGGGGGTGGCAGCTCTGCTTGGGCAGGGACTCTGCCCCAGCTGCTGATGGCAGCACTGCCCGGGCCCCAGGGCTCAGAGAAGCTTTGGTGCCCGGGCCCACACGTTCCTTGTGCGAGTCACACCCGTGGGTTTAGGATGGCCACGGGCCGGGACGTGTCCCAAGGAGGCTGTGCCAGCTTCCCTGGAAGGGCCTGTGCCCTTCCCAGCGCGGCTGCGTTGGCAGCCCTGGGGGCTCCTTCTGCTACCCTGGGCCCGCAGAGCAGGGCAGCGTTTGCTGATGCTCTGAGCCCTTCCTAAAGATCCTGTCAGGCTGCCTTACACACCTGGGGCCAGGCATTTTTTCCAGCTTGGGCCACTTTGGCTGGGCTGGGGGCGGCCCCAGGGCAGGCGGCAGTGTGTGCAAGGGCCCTTGGTGACACACTGCAGCACGGTCACTGTGAAATGGAATGGAACCCGGTGTCCAAGGTCCCTTTGTGACACGTGAGAAATAGAAGTGTGCCCAGGTGCTGGGAGAACGCAATGGGACAGGATGGGACAGAGCAGTGCTGTAAGGAGCCCCCGCACAGCGCACTCGTTCGTGTCCCACCTGGAAGTTTTCTGAGGCGTTGTTCTTTTAGCTGAGCTCGAGGCCAGACCACAGGACTTGCTGACCCGTGGTCTCCCGGAGGCTTCTCTTTCGCAGCTGCCCTTGAGGGCAGCGTGTGGGACTTGGTGCCCTTGGAGCATTTCCAAGGTATCTCTTCTGCAAGAAGCTAGTGCCATTGACATGAAGCACAGAACCTCAGAAGTGCCCAATCTGGCCTGGGGGGAAGAGGAGGAAGAAGGCCCTGGAGCTGCTTCACCACTGGTGACTCAACAGTTGGAGCCATTCCAGCCACCACAGGAGGGTGAGTGGCAGAGCTAGGCCACAGGACTGGTGCCTGCAGCCAACTTGACCCTATGCCATGCCATGCCATGCCATGCCATGCCATGCCATGCCATGCCATGCCATGCCATGCCATCCCCTGGGGAAATGCCCATGGAATAGATGGAAGAGGGGCCGGGCAGACACCCCGCAGTGGCCGTGCTCCATCCCCTGGGCCATCCCGGGGCTCTCCCTGCCTGGGGAGCGCAGGGCTGGGCCGTGTTCTCTGGCCTCTCCCACAGTCCCTCAGTGCTGGCTGTGCTCGCTCTTTGCCAGATGCAGCCCTGGAGCACACACAAGAGCAGGAATCCAGCCGTGGCCGCTTCCGCAGCACAGCGCAGGTACCTGCAGCCACCTCCACCTGGGCTGGGCCTGCTGTCCCTGCTCAGCCCAGCACCATGTGTGCAGCACTCCATGCAACATCCCCGGCTTCCTGCCCTTCTCTTACAGTTGGTCTGCAGATTCATGAAAAGAATTCGGCAGGAAGAGGGTATCGCCATGGGCACTGGGCTCAGAGCACATTCAGAGCTCCTCGAACATGAGACCAGCGTGGCCCTCCTGTGTATGCTTGTAGAGGAAGTTTTTTACAATCCAAAGCAAGTAAGGAGCCTGTGGCCAGGGTTTGATCCTCCCAGGAATTGCTTGGGCCTCCCAAGCCACGCCTGCTGGTTGCTGTGAGCCTTTGGGTCCACATGGCAGTGCGCTGGGAAGGGAAGCACTTCTCTGGGGAAGCTGGGAACATTGCTCCCTCTGGCAGCTTTCCAAGTCTCCCCATGCCTTCTCCAGGTGCCTGCCATGGTGAGGTTCATCCACCAGAGGATCATGGCCAATGATTGTGATGAGCACAGGCTGGACAAGGCCCTGCTGGACCTCACCCAAGCACAGCCAAATGACGCAGTCATCACGCTCCTGCGTGTGGCCCCGTCCTGTGACAGGTATGGGGCCCACCTGCCCACAGGGCTCAGGCCTCCCCAGCCCATCACCCTGTACAGCCTGGCCCAGGTGTCTGAGCAACAGAGACTTCCAGGGCCCTCTGGCTGCTCCCTTTCCCAGCCCTGGCACGTCAGCCCCTGAGTCTGCTGCCATGCTCCCTCCCTGCCCCTCAGGGCTCTGTCCCCACAGGGCTGGGCTGCCTGGCTGCTGCTGGCCAGGGCCAGTGGGCAGAGGCAGAACTGGCAGCCAGCTCAGCTCCCCTCGTTGCTGTGTCTGAGACCCCTCTGAGACATTGCTCTGACCCCACAGAGCTGCCATGGCCATGTGGAAGACCATCATGGGCTCAGCCAGGACTGCAGAGCTGGCACAGCTGATCATCTTGGATGTGCTGGAGAGCTGGCCAGAGTACAGCACGTGCACCTCCGATGGGGATGAAACGGGTGTCTTTGCCCTGGCTGTGAGTTTCTGACACTGGCCTTTGCTGGCCCCAAGGCCGCTTCTCCAGCAGCTCTCCATTCTCCTTCCCCCACTGCATCTCCCTGCCTCAGGCACTGGCCTGAAACCTTGCCCAGTGGCAGCTTCAGGCCCACCAGGCCCCATGCTCCCCCTGCCTCTCTCCGGGCCTCTCCCTGCCACGCTGGGGCCCTGCCACACGGACACCTTGGCACTGAGCGCTGTCTCGGGGGCTTTGCCCTTTGCAGGCAACCGTGGTGACGTGGAAGATCCTCCAGGAGCCCCATGTTCCATGTATATTGAAAGTGTATTTCCCCTGCCTGTTTGTGCATCTGCTATTCCAAGTGTTTCTCAGCACAGAAGAGATGCCAGAGGAGGTCGATACATTCTGGAAAGGATGCCAGGAAGAGCACGGCCTTGCCACCAGCCCCAACAGGTGCTCCATGCCACTCCTCCTGTCTCTGCCACATGGCCTGGGAAGGAGCCAGTGCTGCCAGTGTGACCTGGGCTTTGCTGTGCACACAGGTTTGTAGTGCAGACCCTGAAGTCCCTGCTTTGCCGAAAGCAGTACAACGTTGTGGTGGTGGCAATGGAACGCAGGTGTGGCTGGGACACACTGCTCTCTGCTGACACCCGCCACTATGCTGTGGGTCTGCTGGCCAGGTGAGACCCCCTTATCCCCACTGCCTCCGACAATTGTGCCCTGTGCCCAGAGTGACCCACACAGTCCCCGAGGTCATGGGCCAGACCGCCTTGTCACTGAGGGACAGCCAAGCAAACTGGAAAGGCTAGGGGAGGAAGGTGGCCAAAAGAGCCGCCTCTGAAGTAGCCCAAGGGCGCTTGCAGGCTGTTGGAGAAAGACCTGACCTGTGTGAGTCACTCCTGTGAGAGGTTTTATTCTCCTGGCTCACAGTCTTGCTGACTTTTTCTCCTGCCAGGGAGATGTCCTGCGTCTCCATACCCTCCTGTTCCCGAATCCTTCACTACCTGCTCCGGCTGCTCAGAACACGGGAGCCACGCTGGGATCTGCCCGCCCTGGCGTTCCTTGTGGAGGTGAGCCTCAAGGCCAGCGCTGCCTGGCTGAGCTGCCTCCCAGCTCTCTGCCCTCTCACAGCCACAGCTGCCAGGACAGTGCCCGTGCCCTGTGCTGCTGCCTGGGCCCAGCCCTGTGCGGCTCCAGGCTCCTGCTGGCCGGCTCCCTGTCACTGCCCTGTGCCTTTCAGGTCCTCGAGTTCCTGGACTTGAAGGAACGTGATGCTGAGAGAGTCCTGCGAATCTTCTCAAGGTACCTGCAAAGCGAGTGCAGCGAGAGGCGTCGCCTGGCGTTCAAGGCCCTTCTCAAACTCACTGACGATCCCTCGATGGTGAGAAGGGGGCAGTGGCTGAAGCCGTGCAGGCAGCGGGGGGCTGGGCAATGCAGTCGCTTGGCCTTGCCTGGGCTACAGGCGCTGGGGCAGCTGCTCCCAGCTCTCCTGCCTCCCGCTTCAGCTGCCCCAGTGCTTCGGGACAGGCCTTTGGCCTCTGGGCCCTGCAGCAGTAGGGTGGTGTTTCACAAAATTGCGTTCCACACAGACCAAAAAAAAGTGGAGCCTGACTAAAAGACTTGTGGGGCTCCTGCGGGATGAAGATGGAGAGATAGTTAAGATAACAGTCATGGTGCTCAGCTTTATAATCTTGGAGAAGGACACACCAATACCCAGCCCCATCGCCCTGCAGCTGGCTGAGGGGCTCCTGCCACTCTTTGACCATGTAAGGCTCTGTGCCCACAGCCATGGCCACTGGCTGCTGCCCTGACACTTGGTGCCTTGTGCAAATGCCGGCCTGCACCCAGGTGAGCCCCTCACAGCCCATGCTAAGATCATCTTTTCTTCTCTTCCTACAGGATAACGGCCAGGTGAAGCAGCTCTCCATATTGCTCTTCCAAACATTGCTGAGTCTTCCACTGGAAAAGAAAACAAAGGACCTGAAGACACAAGTGCGCCACAGCCTGCTCCCACTTTTCTTCCACTGCCATGATGGGAATCGGCGTGTGGCACAGGTGAGGACTTGTGGGCTTCTGGTGTGCCCCTGGGAGGGGACTCAGCTGCCTCCTGCTCTGGTCACCTCCCAGGCTGCATCCTCCCCCAAGCTGTGGCACGGGGACATGGGTCCTGCACCCTGGGCTGTGTGGCCATATCTGGGACTCTGCTGCTCTCCAGGTTTCTCGGGAAACGCTACATTGTGTGGTCAAGTTCCTGAAGAGGAAAGATCTAGAAAAACTGGTGAAGAAGGAGAAACTCTGGATTTTTGCCAATTGCCTAGTAAGGACAGCCTGCAAGCCCCAGCCTCAGCCTGGAGAGGGCCCCTGAGGGCAGTACTCAGTGTGCGGGCTGGGCAGCTGTGCCCCTGCCCACTGCTGCAGCCAGAGGCCACACGGGCTCTTCTCCAGGCTCCTGTGGGCCCGAGCCGGGTGCCCTGCCCTACCTGGAGAGCCCACAGGAGCCCCTGCGAGAGGCGGCCGTCAGGTTCATGGGTGAGCCACCAGCCCGGGCTCCCTCCCCGGCCTGGCCCGCCACAGCTCGGCCCCAGCCCCGCCTGGTGCCCCCGCAGCGCCAGCCGGGCCCGACGCCGTGGAGCCCCGCCTGGCCTGGGCATTGCTGCTGCCGCCCTCTGGCAGCCGTGCCCTGGGGTGGCAGCGTGCGGCAAGGGCCGGGCTGAGCCCTGCCGGGCCAGCAGCCCGTGTGGCCACAGCGCCGGCAGCGCCGCTGGCAGGGAGCTGTGCCGCTGGGGCCGTGACAGGCTCTGTGTCCACAGGGATGGCTGGGCGGCACCTGAGGGGGAAGCAGCGAGAGTTCCAGCTGATCTGCACTGGTGAGTGAGGGCAGCGGGCTGCCAGCGTGGGCTGCCGGGGAAGCTGCAAGCCCTGCCCCGGCTGCTCACACACAAAGACATTTCAGGGCCATGTGGGGGATTTGTGGCTGCTCTTCGGGCTGATCCCCTTGCTCCCTGCTCCCTCCTGGCCATGGCAAGAGCCGGCTGGGATGGCCCTGGCAGGGGGCTCTCCTCAGCTCCCCACAGATCCAGGATCTGATCTTGGCTCTGTTCCTCTGTCTTGCAGCCCTGGAAGACATGGCAAATGACATCAGCCTCTCTGTGAGAAGCCTGACAATTCAAACTTTGCATATTCTCAGGGCACTACACCGAACTCAATATTTCACTTTTACGAATTTGCCCGACCTACTTTGCAGGGTGTGGAAGACAGGGCCACAACTGCTGGGGCTCAGCTGGCTGTGCTGCTGGAGCTCTGCAGAGAGATGATCCCTGCTGGTGCCACCAGAGCCAGCATGGATTTTTTCAGTTTGTTCAAGACTGTTCTTTTCTTCTTTTTTTTTTCTTTTGTATGTAAATATAGAATGTGTTATTATAGAGAGAATCCCAGGATCTTTATTTTGCTGCCCAGGGTCCATAGGGCATAGAAGAAGGGAAAAATGTGCTTGGGCTCAGCCAGCTGCCCAGGCGTGCAGTGCTGCAGGGAAAATGGCCAGAAACCCCTTGGCCTTTGGTGGTTCTGCTGAGTTCTTTGTGCTGCCCACAGAGCAGCTGGGCAGGGGCCAGAGCTGTGAGAATCCCTGCCAGAGCCATGTCTGGAGATGGCCACAAGCCCAGGGCCAGGCAGGAAGTGCCATCCGTGTCCTCCTGCCTGGGTGCTGCTGGCTGCCTTGCTGAGGGCTCCCAGATGCCTCTGGATAGGGCTGCTCTGGAGCTGCTGTGGGGCTGCAGTGCTGCTGCCGGGCAGCTTGGCCGGGCTGGGGCAGCCCCTGAGGGGCTGGGGCGCTGGCAAGCCCTGAGCAATGGGCTGTCAGAGGCCACAAGCAGCCCCCTGGCAGCTGCCTTGATCCTAACAGCTGCCTGCTCTGGCGCTTCCTCAGTGGGCGGTTGGAGGGACCCCCTGGAATCAGGCGTGGAGCCCTGGTCCTGGCCTTTCAGGGCTGTGAGGCCAGGAGTTGTGGGGCTGGGCGTGTGCCCTCCCTGTGCTCCAGACTGGAGCCCCTGGCCCCTCAGCCTTAGGCATTGAGCACCACTGCCTGCCTGCCGAGTCTTGTTCCTGTTGCCGTGGGGGAGGCCAAGCTTTGTTGTTTTAGGCCCCATTGAGCCAGAAGAGCAGCAGCTTTGAGCTCAGAGGGGCCACAGAAAGGCCCTCTGCACAAAGGGCATTCCTGGCTTTCCCAGGGCAGGGACACATGAGATTGTGGCAGGTACCTTCAGGGTGCCACGCTGCCTTTTGCACTGGGCCACCTCCCTGTGTGCAGGGCTAGCTCTTTGCTTTGCTGTCCTCGGCCTGTTGCCGTCATGCTCCTTTGACTGCCTGCAGAGAGGGGCAGCCCTATAAGGAGGGTGAAAGGCCCCGTCTCCAACATCTCAAGGGGGAAATGGAGCTCTCCCGGTCCTCAGCCCATGCTGTAAGCAGAGCAGAGCCTTTTCTCCAGCTCTCATGGATTTCTGCCTGCTGCTGGCCCCTGGCCCCCATGACCCACTGCACTCGCTCTGAGTCACCTACAGGATGGCTGGTGCCTCTTCATTTGCTGATGGGACGTGAGGGGCACTGAGAGAAAGGTGGGTGTCCCAATGCTGAGGGCACACTGAGCAGACTTGAGGCTTCCCCAGCAGGTTGCAGGTGCCTTCTGCGTCACTGAAGGGAGAGCAGAAGCCCTGCATGCCACTGAGGCCAGCGAGAGTCCCTGAGGGGAGGCGGGTGTCTGTCGTGTCCCTCAGGGTACGGCGGTTTCACTGAGGGAACGGGAGCGTCACTTGAGGGGGACACGGGCACGCCTCATGTGGCTGAGCGCACATGCCGCTGGCTGAAGGGACGCCACGGCCGCTGAGGGGCCGTGGGCTCGCCCTGAGGGACACGGCAGGGCCGGGCCGGTCCCCGCTGCGCCGCCGCCCACTCCCCTCAGCCGCAGGGAGCGTTTCCCTCCCAGGCGCGGGCGGCCCCACCCCGCCGCTCCCCTCAGCCACGGGCGGCAACTCGAACCCGCTGGGGCCGCCCCGCGGGGCCGGGCGCCGGGCGGCCTTCCAGAAGCCCTGGGAGAGCTGCCCCGGGGCTGCCCTGCACTCAGACACACCGAGGAGCATGGGGCAGCCTTGGCTCAGCGCCAGGGAGTGTTTCACTTTGCCAGGGGTGAAGCTGCAGTAGCTTAGAGGGACAGAACTTCCTAGCACAGGACTGCTGGAATTTCCTGGTGTCACCTGTAGGGCACAGAATGAACGTTTGGGCTTTCAAGTTGAGGTAATCATTGGACTGTGAGAATAATGAAATCGGAGGTGATATGTCGAGTACATGTAGTGGATGTTTGAGCAGGAAGATCTGAGATGATCTCCAGGGGAATAAATTTCTTTTCAGGCAAAGTCTGAGTAATTTCTAGAGGGTACATATAGATCATTTTGTGACAAAACCTGAGGTAAAAGTTATGGCAAAGCCAAAACATTTGGGGATAAAATCTCAGGTTCTCTGCCTTCCCACTCCCTCATGCCATGCCCCACCAGGGCAACTTTGCCCTCCCTGTGCCCAGCCAGCCCAGCCTGGGCACCTCAGGGGTGCCCCCACCCTCCTGCTGAGGCCCGGCCTCGAGGGCTTCTGCCGCAGGCCTGGGAGACGCTCCTGGGCAAGCGCCAGAGCAGCTGGGTGCCAGGGACAAGGCGGCTGCCTGGGGGCTGCTTGTGCCCTCTGACACCCAATTCCTCAGGGCTTCCCAGCACCCCGGCTCCTCAGGGGCTTCCTGGTGTTCTGCCAATTGACTGAGGTGATAAAAAGGACACATCACTGGAAATAATGTTCTTCTTTTACTGTGAATATGAAGGAACCACAATGTAAGATGATACATTCAATAAAAAATATGCTTTTGGGTTAAGTGACAAGCAGTAACAAGCAAGGTAATGCACCTAATACAGTAGTATAAGAGAAATGAGAGCGATTCAGAAAGATGCATCACCAGTTGCCTAAATTGTTTATCATCTTGCAGATCTGCACTTGCTGGTGAGTCCCATTTTACACCAAGGACCTGGGGAACCATTCCCCGTAATTGGGAAAATCCTAGGTCATCTGTTCACACAGAGATGAGATCTCCAAATTTGCCCCAAAAGTGGGTCCAGCTTTTATAGACCAAAGAGAGCAAATCAACATGACTCAATTATATTTTTAGCCCAGAAACACCTGCAGGTGATGGCACACTTCACAATCAGCAGGACACACAGCCAGGCCAAAGCCCAGACCTCTGCTGGGAGGGTTTCCCCTCAAATACCCTTCAAACGAACCTCTCTTCAAGTCAGTTGGGAATGTTTCTTCAAATGATCTATTTCTGGCACCTAGCCCCACAGTGTTATGTGAAAGTTTCTAAAGCAGCTGCTTTGGAGTCCAAGAGCCACCATTAAGAGTCCTTGTCATCTATTTCCGGCTAAATCACACTTAGGAGCATTTGAAGGGTTTGGACCGAGCGAGAAACCAGACCTCTGAGCTTTTTAGATGATGCCATTTCTTTTTCTTATCTTCTACATTGATAGGAAGGATGAGTTTGGCTCACATCTCCACTACAAGGCTCAGGTCACAAGACTTCTAGTTCAAAGGCCTTTTAAGGATTTATTGGCCAATAAAACATTGCCAACAAGGATATGTATGTTTCTGACCCAATCCTTCAATATTTCATTCTATGGACTCATGCTCCAGTGTAAGCTTTCTTAGGAAATCATGTTCTGACACACAAACCTACAGCACTGCAGTCTAAACTTCGTGTTTACTGATTCAACTACTTTTATTTTTTCTACATCTAAAACTCTAAAATGCTAAACTTCCCTCCACTTAGCTTAAGGTTTCTGTGCCTTATACTAGAAATCTACATTCTCGCTTCTAGCACCTGAATTTGGAAGCCCTTTGCAAGGCCTCAGCTCAAATCCTGTGTTTAACTGTAGGCCTTGGCTAACAGGCCCAAAGATCTGAGAACTCCCTGCATTTCTGTTTCCAACAACACTGATGCTGTCAGTTCCAGAGTGCCCAGGAACCACCTTGCAAGTCAACTCTGGCAGGATCAAGGCAGCTGCCAGGGGGCTGCTTGTGGCCTCTGACAGCCCATTGCTCAGGGCTTGCCAGCGCCCCAGCCCCTCAGGGGCTGCCCCAGCCCAGCCAAGCTGCCCGGCAGCAGCGCCGCAGCCCCACAGCAACTTCAGAGCAGCCCCATCCAGAGGCACCTGGGAGCCCTCAGCAAGGCAGCCAGCAGCACCCAGGCAGGAGGACACGGATGGCGCTTCCTGCCTGGCACAGGGCTTGTGGCCATCTCCAGGCACGGCTCTGGCAGGGATCCCTGCAGCTCTGGCCCCTGCCCAGCCGCTCTGTGCGTAGCACAAAGGCTTCAGCAGAACCACCAAAGGCCAAGGGGTTTCTGGCCATTTTCCCTGCAGCACTGCACGCCTGGGCAGCTGGCTGAGCACAAGCACCCTTTTCATCCTCCTCCCCTAAGCCCTGCCGATCCTCGCAAGGAAAAGATCCTGGGAGTCTGTCTACTATACATATTTTTATTTACATACAAAAGAAAAATAAAAATATGAAAACAAAAATCTTGAATAAAAAGAAAATCCCTGCTGGCTCAAGTGGCCCCAGCAGACAAGAGTCTTCCAGATCAACTTTACACAGAGTTCCAGCAGAACAGCAAGGCTCTGTGGCACAGACGAGGCCGTTTCCTCCATGGGCTGTGGAACTCATCTCGCAGCTTACGCCACGTGGAGTAGGGAGCCCTCTGTACAGCCCAGAGAACGAACTCAGCTTCAGCTGACAGATTTCTGATGGCAGGACTGCTGTCATATGCCATTTCTTCCAGGGCTTCAAGAGAGAGGAACAGAGTCAAGGTCAGGTGCCATATCTGCAAGGAGCTGAGGAGAGGCCCCTGCAAGGGTCATCCCAGCCGGCTCTTGCCATGGCCAGGACGGAGCAGGGAGCAAGGGGATCGGCCCGAAGTTGCAACCAACAAATCCCCCATGTTGCCCTGAAATTTCAGTGTGCTCTGCTCACGGGAGAAGAGCCCTCCACAGCCGGGGCAGGGCTTGCAGCTCCCCCCAGCAGCCCCTGCTGTCAGCATGCTGCCCTCACTCACCAGCGCAGATCAGCTGCAGCTCTTGCTGCTGCCCCCTCAGGCGCCGCCCGGCCATGCCTGTGGACACAGAGTCTGTCACGGCCCCAGCGGCACAGCTCCCTGCCAGCGGCGCTGCCGGCGCTGTGGCCACACGGGCTGCTGGCCGGACAGGGCTCAGCCTGGCCCTTGCCGCACGCTGCCGCCCCAGGGCACGGCTGCCAGAGGGCGGCAGCAGCAATGCCCGGGCCAGGCGGGGCTCCACGGCGCCAGGCCCCGCTGGCGCTGCTGGGGCACCAGGCGGGGCTGGGGCCAAGCTGCTGCTGGCCAGGCCGGGGAGGGAGCCTGGGCTCGGGACTCACCCATGAATCTGATTGCCGCCTCTCGCAGGTGCTCCTGTGGGCTCCACAGGTAGCACAGGGCCTGGCGCAGGTACTCGGCCGCTTGGCTCCTGTCCTCTGCCAGCTGCAGAGAGCGGCAGGAAGGAAGGGTTGGCGCGGGCTCAGCCCCTGGGCCAGGCGCTGCCTGCGCCCAGCCCTGGCCTCCCCTGGCCACAGAGCCCTGAGGCGCGGCCAGCAGCCGCTGGCCAAGGGCTCCCGGGGGCAGGGGGCAGAGGGCCAGCTGCTGCCCGGGGAGCCGCGGTGCTGGCCTGCAGCCCCGCCGGGCCGGGGCTCCATGGGCACCCGGCTCGGGCCCACAGGAGCCTGGAGAAGAGCCCGCGAAGCCTTTGGTTGCAGCAGTGGGCGAGAGCACAGATGCCCAGCCCGCACACTGAGCACCGCCCTCAGGGGCCTTCTCCAGGCTGAGGCTGGGGATTTGCGGCAGCTCTTACCAGGCCCTCGCCGAACCTCCATGTCTGATCCACCTGAAGCATTTGTTCAATATCCCTCCTTTTCAGGAATCTGGCTGCAGAATGCAACGTTTCCCGGGAGGCCTGGAGAGCACCAGAGAGGCACAGTTGGGCCCACAGGCCAGGGCACAGGAGCATCCCAGTGCCACAGCCTGCAGGAGGCTGCAGCTCGCAAGGTGCCAGGGCAGGAGGCAGCCCAGCCCCCTCCCAGGGGGATCACAGCCGGCCACAGGTCCTCACCTCAGCAACAATCTGATTCTAATCATGGCAGTGGAAGGACAGTGGGACCAGGCTCTGGCGCACGTGGGACTTCAAGGCCTTTCTTCCCTCTTCTGTTAATAACTCCAGCATCTCTTGAAAGACACACATGCAGCTCAGCTGCACCTGGATATCATCCTGGATGAAAGGAAAGGCCAAAGACCTCAGCATCATCTGCTTCAGGCCCCCCAGGGCACAGGCCTGCATCTCCACAGGACACCAAGGGTCCGGGCAGCAGCCAGTGGCCGTGGCTGTGGGCACAGAGCCTTACGCTGTCAAAGAGTGGCAGGAGCGCCTCAGCCAGCTGCAAGGCAATGGGGGTGGGTATTGGGGCACCATTATCCAGCAGCAAATATCTCAGTAGAAGGATGGTAATCCTGATCACATTGCTTTCATTTTCCTGCAGGAGCTCCACAAGACTTCCAGTCAGGCTCCACATTTTTTCAGCCTGTGTGGAACACAAGTTTGTGAAAGGCCACCCTGCTGCTGCAGGGCCCAGAGGTCAAAGGCCTGTCCCGAAGCACTGGGGCAGCTGAAGCGGGAGGCAGGAGAGCTGGGAGCAGCTGCCCCAGCGCCTGTAGCCCAGGCAAGGCCAAGCGACTGCATTGCCCAGCCCCCCGCTGCCTGCACGGCTTCAGCCACTGCCCCCTTCTCACCACGGAGGGATTCTTGCCCAGCACTACGAAGCCTCGGAGTGCCAAGTGACGCCTCTCCCTGTGCTCACTCTGCAAGTTCTCTGACATGATGTCCAGAACACTGTCACTGCATTGGCTCAAGTCCAGGCACTACAAGGACCTGAAAGGCACAGGGCAGTGACAGGGAGCCGGCCGGCAGGAGCCTGGAGCTGCACAGGGCTGGGCCAAGGCAGCAGCACAGGGCACAGGCACTGGTCTGGAAGCTGTGGCTGTGAGAGGGCAGAGAGCTGGGAGACAGCTCAGGGAGGTAGTGCACCTGGAGAAGGCATGAGGAGACTTGGAAAGCTGCCAGATGGAGCAAAGTTTCCAGCTTCCCCAGAGAAATGCTTCCCTTCCCACTGCACTGCCATGGCCTCAAAGCACCCAGGGACCAGCAGGCGTGGCTCGGGAAGCCATGTGATTCATGGGGGAATTGAAGCCTGGCCACAGGCTGCTTACTTGTTCTGGCCTGAAAACACCCTTCTCTACAAGCAAATGCATCAGGGTGACACTGGTTTGAAGTTTGAGGAGCTCAGAGTGTGCTCTGAGCCCAGTGCCCATGGTGCGGGTATCTTCCTGCTGAATGCTCTTGGTGAATTTGCAAATGAGCTGTAAGAGAAGGGCAGGAAGCCGGGGATGTTGCATGGAGTGCTGCACACATGGTGCTGGGCTGAGCAGGGACAGCAGGCCCAGCCCAGTTGGGAGTGGCTGCAGGTACCTGCGCTGTGCTGTGGAAGTGGCCACGGCTGGACTCCTGCTCTTGTGTGCGCTCCAGGGCTGCATCTGGCAAAGAGCGAGCACAGCCAGAGCTGAGGGGCTGTGGGAGAGGCCAGAGAACACGGCCCAGCCCTGCGCTCCCCAGGCAGGGAGAGCCCCGGGATGGCCCAGGGGATGGAGCACGGCCACTGCGGGGTGTCTGCCCGGCCCCTCTTCCGTCCTGTCCTTGGGCATGTCCCCAGGGGATGGCATGGCATGGCATGGCATGGCATGGCATGGCATGGCATGGCATGGCATAGGGTCAAGTTGGCTGCAGGCACCAGTCCTGTGGCCTAGCTCTGCCACTCACCCTCCTGTGGTGGCTGGAATGGCTCCAACTGTTGAGTCACCAGTGGTGAAGCAGCTCCAGGGCCTTCTTCCTCCTCTTCCCCCCAGGCCAGATTGGGCACTCCTGGGGTTCTGTGCTTCATGTCAGTGACACTAGCTTCTTGCAGAAGAGATACCTTGGAAATGCTCCAAGGGCACCAAGTCCCACACGCTGCCCTCAAGGGCAGCTGCGAAAGAGAAGCCTCCGGGAGACCACGGGTCAGCAAGTCCTGTGGTCTGGCCTCGAGCTCAGCTAAAAGAACAACGCCTCAGAAAACTTCCAGGTGGGACACGAACGAGTGCGCTGTGCGGGGGCTCCTCACGGCACTGCTCTGTCCCGTCCTGTCCCATTGCGTTCTCCCAGCACCTGGGCACGCTTCTATTTCTCACGTGTCACAAAAGGACCTTGGGCACCGGGTTCCATTCCATTTCACAGTGACCGTGCTGCAGTGTGTCACCAAGGGCCCTTGCACACACTGCCGCCTGCCCTGGGGCTGCCCCCAGCCCAGCCAAAATGGCCCAGGCTGGAAGGAATGCCTGGCCCCAGGTGTGTAAGGCAGCCTGACAGGATTTTTAGGAAGGGCTCAGAGCATCAGCAAACGCTGCCCTGCTCTGCGGACCCAGGGCAGCAGAAGGAGCCCCCAGGGCTGCCGACGCAGCCGCACTGGGAAGGGCACAGGCCCTTCCAGGGAAGCTGGCACGGCCTCCTTGGGACACGTCCTGGCCCGTGGCCATCCTAAACCCATGGGTGTGACTTGCACAAGGAACGTGTAGACCCGGGCACGAATGCTGCTCTGGGCCCTGGGGCCCGGGCAGCGCTGCCATCAGCAGCTGGGGCAGAGTCCCTGCCCAAGCAGAGCTGCCACCCCCCGAGCCCTGGCAGCGCTGGTGCCCGTCTCCTGCCCCAGAGACCTGTGCCCTCGGGGGGCTTCTGTGCCACAGGGAGCCAAAGCCCATGTACATTAGGGGCTGTGCTCCTTCCTGCAGGGGCTGATGGCAGGAGCACCTGGAGCAACTGCTGGCAATGTTAGCATTCAAAACACATAATCACATAGGGATTATGTGCGGTGCTTTTTATTCAAGAGCTCTGGGAATCAGGGTATATTCAACCCAAATCTGATTCCGACCATACATCTGAAAGGATCATGTTTTATACTTTATCTTTATATAACTTTCATGTTAATTATTAAACTTATATTGTTCTATTGTATACATATATTTAGCCCCTCTCTGAATTTCCAGCATAGTTTCTCAATATTCTTCTTTTGGTTATATAAGAATTACATTTAATTCCTAAACAATCATCACATCTGACAATTATATAATATATCATACTGCTTACGCAGGTGCAGTTGATCTGGGAAAGCACAAAGCCTAACATTTTAGATTCTATCTTTAACTTTTTCCAGGGCTCCACTATCATTCTCCCCCCTTTGAAAGCATTTTCACTTCACTATAGGTGTAAATGTTTTCACTTGATACAGTCCTTTATTCCTCAGTTCGTACTTGGTTCTTCAAATCCAGGGTTGATGTAAACATTGTCGTGGATGGTGTTACGAACTGGAGAACCAGAAGATGGTGGGCGTGGATCTCGTGTTAGTGCCTTTATTATCCTCTGGTTCCAGGATGTTTTCTTCTGTATCTCTCCCTTTAAGATGCTGTAAACGAACCAAATTGCTAAGAATACAATTAGTAAGATTATCACACTCTCAATGATAGATTTTAATCCATGAACTCACATTCCACCCTAATCTATTAAAGATTTTTCCTAACCAGGTTGTAGCCAAATCCTTTTGCTCTTCTTGTGCTTCATGCTCTATTTGTTTCAACTGATTGATGTCATATTCAACATCTGCAGTTACATTTGGGATATGAATGCAGCAATGATCAACTTGTCCCTTTAAGAATCCACATACTCCATGCTCTTTCAGGAGTAACATATCTAGGGCCAATCGATTTTGTAAAGTAATTTTTGTGGTGGCTTGTAATTGTATATTTAATTCTTTAAATCCTTCCCGGGTGACTCTTGCCAGTCTACCTACCTGACCTGTAAGTTTGCACAGCATCTCTCTGCTCTTATAGTTTGCTATAGGACCAAGCAATGACTCTAGGGCCCATCCAGATTTCACTCCAGTAGAGGGTTCTTGCCAAGTGTCATCTGGATTTTCATTGTCTAGAACTTCTCGTCTTGCTCTTATCTGCAGAAGTTCATGTTTTCCATTAAATGGGGACTTTTTCCAAATTGGACATAAGGTTGGGAGGCCTAAAGTAATCTCCTTTACTTTCCCGTCTACAGGCAGATATGTTGTCCAGGTACCATCACTTGCTGCCCATACAAATTGTCCTGGACCTCAGACTGTAACCCTGGTACACCCTATAATTACTCTATAATTCACTCTGCCTTGTTTATGTTTGATCCCTCTGCAAGCACAACCAATTTGTAGGGCTATTGCCAGGGGTGGCATCTGCTTTATCTCTACATCATCTGAAGTGCAGTTGTAAGTTTTATTACATGTCCACCAACTTACTTTGTCTGCCCTCGTTCTGCTACTAGTGTCAGTGTTCGTTATTGCTGGATCTGTTTCATTCTCAGGGCCTTCCCACTTAATACACCAAGGAGTGTTTGCCATATATTGGAATCTTTGAAGAATACTCACAGACCACACACTGTCCCAAGGTTCTATCTGATCTTTCCTATCCTTGGCCTCACATTTCCATACAAGAGTGGTTTCTGTAACTTGCCTCGATTCGGGTACCTGTTTACATGTAATTGTTTTGTTCTTTTATATTTCAGGTAGTTTTGATGTTATGATTCTCCAATTTACTGGGTCTCCTGCTGCCTTTGGCATTGGCAGACAGGCAGTTATTCGACTGGTGTTTTGCATTTTGGCAAAATCTTTGACTAATCCAATCATTACATTCTCAGCCTGAACTGCATTAGAAACCTTTATCACCTGTGTTTCTGTTTGTACCTCTCTCTTCATTCTAGAATGAAGAATGGTTAGTCGATCATTTTGCACTCCACATCCCAAAGATAATAATAACCATAATGTTAGCACAATTACTGATAGCATTCTGAAAGCAATTAAACACATCTTATCTGCAGCCTTTGTTCATTCCAGAGTTTATACAGTCTGTGATCCAGGATGGACTTTCTTCACTCGGGTATAGTGAATCCAGGGGTCCACACCGGCTACTTTGACTGCTGTAAAGGTGGTCAGTAGTACCTGATGGGGTCCACTCCACTTTTCTTTCAGCGGTTCCTCGTTCCAGTTCTTGATGTACACCTCGTCTCCTGGATGTATGTTATGAACTGGGTTCTCGAGAGTCAGTGGTCTATTCCACACGAGGATACTCCGGAGCCGAGCTAAAGTTTTCCCTAGAGACAGAACATAATTATACACTTCCTGCTTTCCTGTGACATGTACGTTAGGGTTCAGGAGATTCACATGGTTTCCCATACAATATCTCATAAGGACTGACTGACATCCCACTCCTAGGCTTTATCTGAATCCTCCACAGTGCTATTGGCAAAGCCTGGGGCCACTGCAATTTGGCTTCTTGGCATATTTTACTGATTTGCCTTTTTAGTGTCTGATTCATCCTCTCTACCTGTCCACTTGACTGGGGTCTCCACGGTGTGTGTCGGTCCCAAGTTATCCCCAACAATCTACTTACCTCTCTTACTACTGTAGCTATGAAATGGGGTCCCCTATGTGATGATACCCCTAGGAGTACCCCGAATCTGGGAATAATCTCCTGTAGTAACCACTTAACTGTTTCCTTTGCTTGGTTCGTGCGACAGGGAAGGGCTTCTGGCCACCCAGAGAATGTGTCAACCCCCACTAACGGGTATTTGTATCCTCAAGTCCTTGGTAGCTCTACAAAATCTACCTGCCAATAGTCTCCTGGCTCTATTCCTACCCGAATTCTTCCTAGCTGTGCCTGTCGCCTGGCCACTGGGTTGTTTTTCAAGCAGATATCACATTTTGTCATTACTGATTTTGCCATTGTTAACATCCGTACTGAAATTAAATTCTGCTTTAGCAATTTTACCAATGCCTCTGCTCCCCAGTGACGTTCATTATGTTTAATTTATAGAACTTCTCTCATTATCAAGGGGGGTACCACTATTTGTCCTTGTGCAGTCACATACCATCCCTGTGAATTCTTTTGTGCATTTAGCAAAGGTGCCAGTCTCTCATCTTCTACTGAATATTTTGGTTTTGGAGGTAAATTGAATTGGGATTCATTAAGCTTCAAAGGTATCAATGCCATTGTTGTTTGTACCTCTCAAGCAACCTGTTGGGCTGCCCAGTCTGCCTTTCGATTTCCCTCACAGATTTTGGAGTTTCCTGGTTGGTGTGCTTTGCAGTGTATGATTGCCACTTGTTCAGGTTTTTGTACTGCCTTTATCAATTGCAGGACTGCATCCTGATGTTTAATGTGCGTACCCCGAGAAGATAACAGTCCTCTTTCTTTCCACAGTGCTCCGTCTACATGCACCACTCCAAAGGCGTATTTTGAGTCAGTCCAGATATTTACCTTTTTCCCTTCACTTAATTCTAGTGCCCTGGTTAAAGCAACCAGTTCTGCCTTCAGGGCAGATGTATTTGGTGGTAATGCCTTTGCCTCCACTGCTGTATTGACTGTTGTTACCGCATATCCAGCGTATCTGGTTCCGTTTTCCACGAAGCTGCTCCCATCTGTAAACAGCTCCCACTCCGGCTGCTCTAGTGGGGCGTCTTTCAGGTCTTCCCTTGCTGAATGGGTGTACTCTATTACTTCTACACAGTCGTGTTCTAATGGGCCTTCTTCAGTTGTGGTACCTACGAACAAAGCTGGATTCAAAAGGTTAGTTGTTTTTAATGTGACATCATCCTGCTCTGTCAGGACTACCTGGAATTTCATCATCCTGCTGGGAGATAGCCAATGGCCCCCGTTTTGTTCTAAGACAGTGGTTACCATGTGTGGTACATAGGTATCTATATGCCTTCCCATAGTAAGTTTCCTGGCTTCTTGTGTCAGGATGACAGTAGCTGCGACTGCCGGCGGACATGGGGGCCACCCGGCACTTATGTTGTCGAGTTGTTCAGAAAAGTAGCTCACCAGCCTTTTCCAGCTTCCCAGACGTTGGGTCAGGACTCCTAGTGCTAGGCGCAGCCTTTCATGTACAAACAGCTGAAAATCTTTAGACAGATCGGGTAACCCTAATGCTGGAGCAGTTGTCAGTGCTTCCTTTAATTTTATGAAGGCTTCTTTCTGTGGTTGCCCCAGGCGAATGGCTGCATCTTCTGAGCTTCATACAGGTGTTTCGCAATCAGTCCATAGTCTCTGATCCACACCATCCTGCCATCCTGAGGAAGACTCGCAGCTCATGTAAATTCTGGGGCTCTGGAATAGCACAAATAGCTTGGATGTGGTTAGTACCTAGTTTTTGTTGCCCTTCTGAAATTTAAATCTCAATGGTTACCTTTATACAGGTTACTTTTTCTTCTGTAGCTATTAGTATATCATCAACATACTGCAACAATATGTATTGGTCTCTTGGTACTAGCCCATTTTTGGTCCAAATCTCCAGTTCCTTTGCCAGTTAGTTTCCAAATAGGGTCGGCGAGTTCTTGTCGTGTCCAGGTGAGCTGGGTCTTTCTTCCGTTCCCTGGGTTTTCCCATTCAAAAATAAACAGTTTCCTACTTTCTTTCTCAAAGGGTGTGCAGAGAAAGGCATCTTTTAAATCAATTACAGTAAACCACTTATAAATCCCCTTTACCGATGTTAGCAATTTGTGAGAATTTGTTACCACTGGATAAATGTCCTTTTTATTTATTGTTCTCAAATCCTGCACTAACCTATATTCAGATATTTGTTTTCTTTACTGGAAATACTGGTGGATTAAATTCTATTCTATATTTGTGGTGAATTCTTGAACCTGTTCCACAGGTTCAGCTAGTTATATTCTCCTAACACCATGGCTTTGGCAGCGTTTCCCTGCTGGAACTGATTGCCCTGGTCAAACTGGTTATTCAAGCTTGGACAATTTCGCTTCCAATGCCCCTCCCGCTTACAATACGCACATTGATTCAGGCTTAACCTTTGTGTGACTGGTCTCTTACCGCGGATATTCCTGTTACGTCCCCTGAAATTTGGGTCACCTTCTCCTTGTATTATGGCCAATAGATTCTGCTGCTGTCTGTTACTAGCTTCTTTTTCCCGATTGCTATATGCCATCCAAGCAACCTCAAGTAACTTATCCAAATTCCTTAATTCTTCCCCCTCTAATTTTTCCAATTTTCTACGAATGTCATCCTGTGATTGGCCCAAGAATATGAGAACGAGCTGAACCTTTGCTTGCTCTGTATCCATTTGGAGGTCTGTATATTTCCTTGCTATCTCCTTAAGCCTCTCCAAAAACGCAGTGGGAGATTCCTTCTTTTCCTGTCAAACCTCATATAGTTTGGACCAATTTATAGTTTTGGGCACAGCGTTCTGAACTCCTATTTGGATCCACTCTTGTTATTTACATAATTTCCTCATATTGCACAATAAATTAGGGTCCCAATTTGGACACTCAATTGGGAAATTCACATCTAAATTCCCTGTTACTAGCCCATTTCTAATATCTTCTCTTGCCCTCTGTTTGGCTGCCTTAAGTACCATTTCTTTTTCAGTAGAATCCATCAGAGTATCTAATATTAGTTGTATGTCATCCCAGTCAGCATTTTGAGTTTTCATAACCATTTTTACTATGCGTGCCACGTTATCAGGATTTTCTCTATAAGTTCTGGCTGACTGTTTCCAAATAACTAAATCTGGCAGGAAAAAGGCACTTTTACAAATACTGGCCCTTCCACTCTGACACCTTGTTGTAAGGGGGCAATCACAGTCCGTTTTTGTTTGCTTATGCCATCTCTATGCACAACTGGAGCAAGCTTTGCCCGACCCCGGGTTCTATGAGCTATTGGGGTAACTGATTCATTACCATTGCTATCTTTTTCACTTGCGTACCTCTTTCTCCTTTCTATCACAGTTAGGTTTTGCTCATCTTCCGAGGAAGAGGGATCGGGTGATGATGGGAGAGGAGGATAAAGAGGGAAGGGTGTACTAGATGAAACAGGTTCAGGGCTAGGTGGGTGAGGAGCAGGTAGTGGGATAGGGACAGATGAAACAGGTGGGATAGGGTTAGGTTCTCTTGTTCCTATTGGAGCTACTTGTAAATCAATATCTGTATAATTTTCCCTACTCAAGCTTTCTCTTAATGCCAAGTGTTTTAAACAACGTTCCTCACAAACCCCACAGTTTGCAGATGTTTTAACCACTAATAATCCACATTCATCCTGCCATTCTGGCTTTCCCCGTAAGTAGAAAACCATATCAACATATGGGACTTCATCCCATTTTCCTTCTTGTTTACAAAATGACATTAACCGCGAAATAGTGTTATATTGCAGAGTACCGTATTTTGGCCATTTTTCGCCATTCTCCAAGGTATATTCTGGCCACCATGAATTACAATAATCAATCAACTTAGTTTTATGTAATTCTTCCCCAAAGTTACCCTGTTTCCAATGTGCTAATAAGCACCCCAAAGGAGAATTTTGCAGGATAGGGGTGTTACTGCCCAAAATCCCTTGAAGTTTCTCCATTTCAAATACACAAATACCGAACCCGCAACGCTTTTGCGATTGTCTTACTGAACGGCGCCTAAGGTTGTACCAACAGGAATTCCTTCAGACCAACCAAGTGTAGCTTTTGCTGCGTCTTATTGGCAGGCATCCAAACCAAAGTAAAAAAAGCAACTTACCTTTCTCCCGGGGACGTTGTGAGTGGCGGAAATGGTCTTGGCCGGTGGGCTCCCCGAGAATCCCTCGGTGCCAGCTGGAGCGTGATCGAGTCGCGAACTTGCTCAGCAGCACTCACAAGGGTCCCATCTGCGGGTCGCCAAAATGTTAGCGTTCAAAAACACATAATCACGGGGACTATATGCGATGCTTTTATTAAGAGCTCTGGGAATCGGGGTATATTCAACCCAAATTTGATTCCGACCATACATCTGAAATGATCATGTTTTATACTCTATCGTTACATAACTTTCATGTTAATTATAAACTTGTATTGTTCTATTGTATACATAAATTTAGCCCGTCTCTGAAATCTCTGAATTTCCAACATAGTTTCTCACTATTCTTCTTATGGTTATATAATAATTACATTTAATTCCTAAACAATCATCACATCTAACAATTATATAATTTATCATACTGCTTACGCAGGTGCAGTGTATCTGGGAAAGCACAAAGCACAAAGCTTTAACTTTTTCCAGGGTTCCACTATCACCCAGAGGCTGCCTTGCACTAAACCCGTGCCTCTGATACCTCTGTTGAGTTCTGGCCTAAGCTGTGACCCCCAGGCTCTGCACGGGTCAGCCTCAAAACTTTCCAAGAGAAAAACAAGAATTCTGTGAGGACAAAACAAACTGATGCCCTGAAACAGCATTTGCCACCATTTCCCTCAAAGATTACAGATGTCCCTGAGCTCCCCAGAGAGGAGCCAGCTGGGGCATTTTTAGCCCTCCCTTTGCTGGAGGTGGTTCTGAGACGCCCCAGTGAGAGCTCAGCCCCAGGCCGAGCGCTGCCCCCATCTCAGATGCTGCCCAGCTCTGCAGCAGCCAGGGAAAACCTGCCAAACCCACCTGCCTTGGCTATGGGGCAGCAGGGACAAGCTCAGCACCTCCTGGTTTGGAGGAGCTGCTCTGCTGTCTGCTCACAGGCATTCCCTGTAAATACTCCCTGGGAAGAGCTCTTGGCTCAGAAGGGGAGGCCATACCTGTGATACGCTCGGTGACATCCAGCAGGGCTTGGCCACTCAGTGATTCCATTGGTAGCTGAACTCTTTCAGCAGTGACACTTTATCTACAAGGGAAACACACGTTTCTGCTCACTTTTCTCAGGTCACAGGAGAAAGGACAGTGGGGAGAGAAAGGTCAGGGCCAGCCCAATTTTATAAAATAAAGTACATTTCTGTGGATTTTTGAATCTTTTTCTTCTTTCCCTCCAGCCTGCTTGGCACGGTTTTAAATTCCAAAAGAAAGGCTCTCCTTTCACATTTGTAAATCCAAACTTGTCTGCTGTACCAGGAGCTGTGTTAAAACATTTCACATCAGGGACCTCAAGAGTTCAGTCACATGGAAGCAGTGAAAAGGTTTTGCATCCCAGAGCAAAAAGGAAGAGCCCTATACTTGGGACACAGAAAGGCACTGAGTCAAACAGTTCCTGAGATCACAGAGCAGCTGGGGAGGAGAAAGTGGAAACTCCTCTTGAAGACCTGCCTCTTCAACACTCCTTTTTTCAGGCATATTTCCCCAGTGCAGCATTCTCAGAGCTGACATAAATTTGTGTGGCAAAGGAATTTAGAGCAGTCCTTGCTTATGTAGTTAATTGCTGTAACCATTTTGCCCCATGCAAAACAACATGTGGAAGAAGGCATCATTGACAGCTGGGTTTATACGTGTTTGTTCTAAAGAAATGAACTTGGTGAATCACAAGTTCCCCGTTGAACATAGAAGACAAAGAAGAAAAGTGGAAAATAGGCAGCTAATGCCTCTAATGTAGAGCCTTCCAGGTGGCTGCCCTGCAGACACTCTGATGGGTCAGTGTCCCTTCATGCCAACAGCAAAGCTGTTCATTTGGGAAGTCAGATGGGGCCCAAGCAAACTCCAAACCCCCTTTGCCTCTGAACTGTAGCAGAGCTGTAGCCCAGGACTTGCTCTTCAGACAAGCAGCACAGAGACAAGGGACTGTTGGGAAATGCTGATCCCTTTCCAGCCTGTTGGGGATGGTGCACAAGGACTGCACCTGCACAGCCTCTGGTGGGTGTCAGCTGCAGTGTTCCACAGACAAGAGCAGCTGTCAAGGCACTCAGCGCTCTCTTGTGCAGGAGAGACAGAGACGAAGCTGAGGAGAGTCCCTGCCAGGGCTCAGCCTTACCCAAATGAGCAAAGGATTCTTCCAGTGCTTTCACAGCTGCCCCACGAACCCTGGGACCCTTTGAGTTCAGGTTCTTTTTTACTCCTTCCACCAAACCAATGATCACCGGGTTCAAGGCATCTTTCAGGGCTCCTGTGATTTCAGCCAGCACGTCCAGCGCCCTCTGCTTCACTTTCTTGTGGCTGTCAGATATTCTCAGGACAAAATAATCAAAAATCTGTGAAGAGAACAAGCAATGCGAAAGCTGGATTCAAATGTCCTTGTTTGAAGAGTGGATGTAGCAGTCAGCAACGTCAAAGATGAAAGTGATCCTTTCTGTCAGGTCAGCACTTGCACAATTTCACTGTTTTCATGTGGGCCACTCACTGGAATGGTGGTGCAACCTCATGCTGGTTGAAAGATTTTCCTCTGTTTTTAAGAGGTTTGGCTGGGGACAGGATAGTTCCTATGGTATTTCTCTCCATCTATAAATAATTAAATCAATTCCATTTATTAATGCAAAAGAGTACCTTTGCTTTGAATGGAAGCAGATGTTTACAATGCCTGGTTTTCTATACAGTTGCCTCAAGTACTGAGGGCAATTATGATTTTGCCAAAACTATGGCTGGAGGAGATCTAAGTTTTCTTTTGTTTGTCTCAGAGCCTGTTTCTGGAGAAGTGCAGGGCTCTGATCAACTCTTCCAGGATCCAGACCATTTCTCTAAGTAACAGGTGGACTTCTGAAATGTGATGTGCTGTACAGCTCTCATTAGAGCAGGTTCAGTCCCCTGACAGCCTCATTATCAGGCACCTTTCCCTGGAAAAAGGGAAAAAGCAGCTACTGGGAGGAGAAGGCAGAGATGGGTCCTTAGCTGTTTTCCTCCTTTTCCAAAGAGAAAAAAAAGACCCCCAAGAAGGGTGAGCACTGTCTTTACCAAGAGGAATAGGAACAAGGATGGAAATGAGTAGCCAGAGCTGTGACAAGATGGAGTATATAGAAGTATTCTTTAAAAAAACAACTGGATTTAAACCAACCCAGCCTGATACTTCTCTTCCCTATGCAAACCCATTTTTGGTCTAGAGAACAATTGCCACGCTTTCAGGGGCTGGATTCCTTTCACTTCACCCAGCTGGGAGTAGGGGAGAGCAGCAGTTACACCTGCAGAAAATTCTGCCATCATGTGATGAACAGCATCAATAGGCACCTGCCAGACAAATACAGCTGGACTGAAATAACTTGTCCTGAAGCCTGGACCTGAATTACATTTGTCTGGGTAAGAGGGACCAGCGTGTCCCAAACGGCCAGGACGGAGTGCCAAGACACACTGAATTAACTTTGCTGCTACAGGCTTAGGAAAGGAGCTAAAGGAAAGGAGCAGTGAAGATACCCTACATACTTGGGCAATGTTAGTGGAGATGAGCTGGGGGCTGATTTTGCACAGGTCTAGGAGGAGTTCCACTCCTTCCATCCTTGTCTGAAACCCCTTGGCTTCCAGGAGATGGTAAAGCTTTTGGAGCAGCTCCGTTTCTTCCACAGCTGGAGGTGACGTGACCTGGGCTTGTGCACGGTGTAGGAGGTGTCCATCAGAGGGAGATTCCACCCTGGAAAATAAAACCAAATGAGGACCTGGTGGTGATAATTATCCTAGCATGGCATCCCCATAGTGGAAATAATTAGCATTGACTCCATGATTCCAGAAGGCTGATCAATCACTTTATTATACTGTACTATACTATACTATACTATACTATACTATACTATACTATACTATACTGAAAATCATCACCCTAACAGATAGCCATATACAGACAGACCAGATTGGTCAATTGAATCCAAAACACCATCACCAGTGGCCAATTAAGAAATCACCCTTTGGTAAACAAATCTCCAGAACACATTCCACATGTTCACAACAACAGATGCAGCAAGTGAAGATAAGAATTGTTTCTCATTCTTTTCTCTGATCTTCCCACAGCCTTCCCCAGGACAATGCCTGGGAAAGTTGTGCCTGCTGCTCTCTATGGAGAGAGCTGGAGCCACAGACAATGCCTTCAGTTAATTGTGAGCAAAACATCTTGAGCAGTTTTCCTAATTATGGGATTTCAAGCTGGAAAGTCATGAGGGTCTGAAGAACAACATGGACCTCATGACAATCATTACAGGAGACAATCTGCAAGTGACATTCTCACCACTGCTCACTCAGGAAAACCAAGGATGAGATGCATCTGATCTATCTTCAGATGGCTGCCAGAGCACACAGGTCACATTGCTTTGTGGAGAAAGAGAGACACTACTGCCAAGTTTAAATGCCTCCTCATGTGGGACGTGTGTGTCTTAGAATAAGGAAACTCATCACTCTGGAGAAGTGTCTCTACAACCAGGCATGACAATCTGCAAAAGTACCTCAGATGCATCCGAACAGATAAACAGGGCCATATTTGATGGATTCAACAAATCAGTAACGGAGATAAAACCAGAAGCCAGACATCCCAGAACTACGCTCCCATTTCATTTGCTTCCCTAGAGACCAGATGCACAGCTTTACAACCCCACTGGGAACAATTCTCCTGGATCAACCTGTCTCTTCCATGAGCACGGGAAGATGCCAGCTGTGCTACTGAGGCATGTGGTCACTTTCCTGCCACTGCTGAGCAGGACAGAGCTAAATAAATCCCCTCTGCTATCAGAGGAGAACAGGCACAAGCAGCTCTGCAACTGCCATGAAGAGACAGCAAGGAGCAATTCCTGTCTTAAATGCTGATTGCAGCACAGGGGGAAATAAACCAAACATGCTGTCCATCAAGCAAATTACATGAAGGACAGGAATATCAAGACAAAAAGTCCACATTAAGACACCTGTTTACTGAAATTGTTCAGGAATTGCCTTGCTTCTTACTACTCAAACTTGGTACTGTTTGAGGGCATGAAAACCATGATTCAACCATGCCAAAGCACATGGATGAGAACTGCATCTTTGTGGAATGGCATCTTGCTGCCAGACTGAGATTTCTCATCAAAACATCCATCTGAAAAAGACTCCACTGAGATGAAAAAAAGCCCTGTTTGAATTTACTTGTCCCAAGTCAGGCAGCAGAAACTTGGCCCTCTGCCAGCCTCCACAACCCTGCCCTTGCCACTGCACTGGATTGTCTGAGCTTCAACCAATGGGTGTCTTTTTGTCTCTCCATTTTTGTGGAAACCCCTCCAGAGAAGTTGTGTTCAGCACAATGCACAAGTATACATTTTTTATCCTAGAGCATTTGTAGAGAAAGGAAACAATCTGTGGCATTGGTCATCTCTGCCAGAAAGTTTTTCCTGAGGAAGAGGCATGTAAAGCTTGTCATGTGCTTTGTCACATCTGACAAAAGTGCTGAGTACCATTTGCTAGCAGACAATGTGGCCTGAGGCTTCTTTGAGCCATCGTTCCTCTCCTCCACCGGCTCCTTGACAGATGGGCCTTCAGCCTTCTGGTGTTCCATCCCCTACAAAGACACAGAGAAACCCCATCAATCTTTAGAATATAAAACAGGAAATTCCCTGTTGAAAACACAAGTTAGAACCAGGATCACTGCTACCAAGGCCTAGGGAAACATTTCCTAACTTACAGATGGAAACAGACCAGAGATTCTGTGATGCCAACTCTTTGTTTTCAAGAGCCCAAGGCAGGTTATGGGTGCTGCCACACTGAGCAGCAGTCTAAAATCCCAAATTCCTTAGTCTTGAGCATAAATGGAAATAATGCAAACTGGTAGGCAACGAGTGTTTGTAAAGGAATCAACAGAACAAATTGGACTCTTTGGGGGTTGGCCATTGTGTTGGAAGTTGATTTGCTTCAACACTCACTCTCCCTATGCCTGCACAAAGGCAGGCTCCCTTCTGTTATGTCAATAGAAAAAATAAAATCCACCCCCTGCAAAACAAACAAAAGATTTTCCACTCGATGCTGCTGAATTCACCAAGCTTCTTCCAGCTCCATAGGGCTTGACAGCAGGGCAGTATTCCCAAAAGACAGACAGTCATTGTAGTAACTAGGATTGACTTGAACATCTTTTGTAAATTTGGGAACTTTCTTGGCACTACTACTTCCAGTGTCCTTTGCAAAGACTCTGTTATCTTCAGAAGCACAATTCTCACTTAATTGCTTACAGGGGGCAGAGTAGGGAGAGCATGGTGGGGGCTTACGCTTAAATGTAAACCCATTTTCTCCTCTTTCCCTTTCCTCTTTGTGACCGGTATTGAAAATATTCAAAACCCCACTTTTTCCCTAATAATATCAGCTCCTTTGTGGTCTGCAGATGAACAGGCTGAGGATTAACAGCTCATTCCCAGGAGCAAAATGATTCAGCAGAAGAGGAATGAACTAAAGACAGATTGGGTATGTTTGATCTCATATTAGCAGTGGCAATACTTGCACAAAGGAGACATTTCTCCTGCCAAGCACTTACTTTTTTCTTAATTCTTGTCAGAATATCTTCCAGGTTATGGGGGGGAAAAAGATTGTTCCAGAAGCATTTTAAATTGTTGATGATTGAGCAACATCTTCACCATCTCCTATCCATAATGCAGAAGGAAGGCAAGAAGGTGGGAAGGAAGGTGGGAAGGAAGGTGGGAAGGTGGGAAGGAAGGTGGGAAAGAGGGAAGGAAGGTGGGAAAGAGGGAAGGAAGGTGGGAAGGAAGGAAGGAAGGTGGGAAAGAGGGAAGGAAGGTGGGAAGGAAGGAGGGAAGGAAGGAAGGTGGGAAGGAAGGTGGGAAGTGGGAAGGTGGGAAGGAAGGAAGGAAGGAAGGAAGGAAGGAAGGAAGGAAGGAAGGAAGGAAGGAAGGAAGGAAGGAAGGAAGGAAGGAAGGAAGGAAGGAAGGAAGGAAGGAAGGAAGGGAGGGAGGGAGGGAGGGAGAGAGGGAGGGAGGGAGGGAGAGAGGGAGGGAGGGAGAGAGGGAGGGAGGGAGGGAGGGAAAGAAAAGTGAACAAACACAGCAAGAGTGTTAACAGAAGAGGCTGATACCTTAAACTCATCAGGTGCAAGCCTTGCATGAGAAGGCATTACCTACTCAGCAAAGAGGGAGATTTACCTCACTTGACACTGCACAGTGCTGTCAGCTGAACACGAGGCAAGAGGAGAATATGGGGCAACAGAAAAATACCATTTCACTCTGAAACTGGGGCTGTGCTTCTGTGGCATCAAAGCATCCCAGGGACCAAGCAAAAGACATCTGCTTTGTTGTCAGAGCCTGAGAGCCTATTAGCAGTGTCTTGCTGCCATTGCACAATAATTTGCCTTTCTTTAACTGCCAGGGAAGCCAGGACAAAACACCTCGTGCATCCTCTTGATTATTCTATACTATGTGTATGCAGAGGGGCAGCTAGTTGCTCTGGTGCTCTTGGCAGCTATTAATGGGAATTTAATCTTCAAAGGAAGGGGATTTTGGTGGTTTGGATTGTTTTTGCCACTAGGAAACCAAAGTTTTCTTCAAGAAGAAATGTCGACCTCGCTAAGCCACAGATAACAGCATTCTAGAAATCTGCAGAACAGGTTGAGAAAAACTGAATATGTTGGCTAAAGACCCCTGAAAAATTTCTAGCAAAGTCTGAAGTTAATGAGAAATGGATGTTTGGGATCCTTCAGTGATGAACATTAGCCAACATTTTGGCTTTGTGTTGTGCACCTAAGGCCAAACAAAACTGTTGGACTGGGTAATCTGAGATCTTTTGATCTCAGTAAAGAATCCTTCAAGCCACAGGAAAAAGCTGGCAATGCTCCTTTTTGCTGGCCAACCTCAGGTTTCCCAGTACAGCCATTTGCCCAGGCACCCCAGAGCAGTGGTCACGGTGCCAAGGCTGACAGAGCTCAAGAAGAGTTTTGACAATGCTCTCAAGCACATGGAGTGACTCTTGGGGTCACTGCACATGGCCAGGGGATGGACTCGATGACCCTGATGGGCCCCTTCCAACTCAGCATATTCCATGATTCTATGACCCTTATTCACACTGTGAGGTAACTTCATTTTCCCTTTAGTTTCCACTCTTGTGTGGTTTCACCTTTATAGCCAGACACAAAACGGTTTTCTGTTTTGGGAGGTGAAATGAAGGTCATTACCTTGTGTCCTTGTGGCAGTCCTGAGCAAGCTTCCCTGCCACGTGTGGCAGCCTCTCAGCCCTGGCTGTGCCTGCGAGCTGGGTGACTCCAATTCTCTCCATCAGGGACAGGAGGAGTTGGGCCGCGCACTCGCGCACCGGGGCGGGGCGGCTGCTGGGGAGGAGAGAGCAAACCCTGGGCACAGGGACAAGGAGCAGCAGCAGCGCCGGCCTTGGCCAGAGCTGCTCCCTGCCCTTGCTGGGGGAAGGAGCCTGGGCTCTCCCTGTACCCTCAGACACCTGCAGAAGGTTCTGTCCTCAGCTAAACACAAAGTTAGCATTGTACACAAGGCCTGCCTGCACGGAAGAGGGAGAATTCAGTCTCCCTGCTCTGATACTCAGTTTCTTTCACAGTATTTACTCTGAGAAAGATTAAAGAAATAGATGACAAATGAATAATTTAGAAATTAAGGACAATTGATGCTGACCCATCAGAGGGCACCCAGTACACAGAGCTGCAGCAGGATTGAGGCTCTTTCCACCCATTTACCCCCAAATCTGCAGAACTTTGGAAAACAACAAATGCAGGGAAAACGCATTGTGGCTGGTGAAGTTGCAGAATATCCAGCAATGCAGCCTGTTTCTTCTGTGGGGCTTGGCAACAGATCCATCTGAATCTTTTACCCTATTGCAAAGCTGAGGAAAGGGTGGCAGGCAGTTTAGGCAGGCTGTCCTGTTCTAGAGAGCGTCTCTTGGGAACTATCAGGCCCAGCACCAACATTTAAGGCAGCATTTGCTCCAACTGTCCCATGGCAGTCAGCCTGTGAAGGTGACTGTAAAGTGATTCATCATCTCAAGGCTAACATGAAACATCACTTTGAATAGAAAGTAGAGCTCTAAGGCCAGGACAGTCATACAAGACTCCTTTGGCAGGAGCTGCACCTGCTGTGCAGGCTGTGCCACACCCAGCAGATTGTCCCCCATGTGCTCCACGCCCCAGCAAGGACCCTCTTCATTTCTTAAGGTAATGGCATCATGAGGAGACATGGTTTTCCCAGGACCTCTCTGGTTAGAGCTGTGAAATACCAAACACTGCTCACAGCTGCAATTGCAATTGTCCCTCTGCCCACAAAAGCACAGGCTCTATCCTTGGCCTTTGCAGGCACTTTCCCTTCCCCACTGATCACCACATCTAGGAAAATCTGACAGACTGCGAGAGCTCCAGGAAGCAGCAGGAAGCTGAGTCAGAGGAGCTTTAGTTTGGATATCAGGCAAAAGGGTTTTTCACCAAGAGGGTGGCTGGGCACTGGAACAGGCTCCCCAGGGCAGTGGTCACAGCACCAAGCCTGACAGGGTTGAAGGAGCATTTGGACAACAATCTCAGGCACTTGGTGTGACCCTTGGGCTGTTCTGGGCAAGGCCAGGAGCTGGACTTGATGGTCCTGATGGGCCCCTTCCAACTCCCCATATTCTACACTTCTGTGATTCTGAGAACTAATGGGCTGAAATAGGTGACAAGAGGAAAGAAGTGAGGTTGGTTGGAGAATCAAGTCACTGAGTCCACAGAAGATACAGGATACAGGACCCTTCCCTCCCACCATTCCCATTCTCTGTCTCATCCCTTCTCCCTCCCACACACACGAAGGTGAAGAATATCACTAAAAGAAGAAGAACCTACTTGACTCCCATTTCCATGAGAGCAGTCATTGCTCGTGTAGGAGTCACATTCTCCACCATGATCCCCAGGCTCTGACTGGCTGCTTTCTGAACAAATTCTGGGGAGCTGGACACCATCTGGAGAAGGACCAGAGCAAGCAACCTCATCCACCTCAGAGTCCATGTCCTTCTTCAAGGTCACAAAGACCTCTCCCAGAGTGACAATGGCAGAGCAGGACACCTTGGAACGGAGGTTGGTCACCTGGGGAAACCATGAGGGGAAACATAAGAATCACCTTGGAAAGAAAACCAGTTGCCTTCAACAGAAGTCCCAGGAAATGACAACACATCCCACTGTGTCCAGAGGAACATACAAGTACAGGAAGAGCAGGAGAGCACAAGCACAGAAAGGCACTTACTCTGGCACCAATTTCTGGCCTCAGACCTGCTCACTGCAGGCCTAAAATAAAAATTTCATTAAGTGTTCTACTTAACCCTTCTAAAATGTCCACAGCTTTGATTTTAGGCCCTTTTACTAGAAAATTAAAGCAAGAGCGGCTTTCAAATCCTAAAGGCACAAGTCATAAAGATAAATGAGTCAGATGCTCCTGTTCAAAAAAGCAACACCAGCAGTTGAAGCACTCAGCCAGGAAACAGAAAACACAGGCTCAGGTCTACAGAATAATTTACAGTGTTGCATTACAGCTTGGGCAGAGATTGGGACTCTGGCAAATAACGTCATTAGTGTCTCAGTTTCTGCATTTGCACATTGCATTATAAAGGCACCACACTCAAAGATGAGAGTCAGATACCCGACCTGCCAGTAAATACAGCTGCATGGACCCACAGATCCTACAGACAGCTGACAGACATTGGAAATCTCAGGTCTAAAACCAGAAATGAAGGCTGACCCTGAGCACACATGGAGATGAGCAAGCACATACCTACTGTACACACTGTGTATGAAGTATGGGGGACAATTCAGAACAATGTTCTCACCTCGCTGGTAACTGCCAAGCAAACCTCACCAAGTCTACAGAGCAGGAGCTCTGAATGGGACCCAGCCAGGTGTTGGATGGTGAAGAGTCCCTTCTCCTTCAGCTCCCTGAAAGGCAGACGATTGATTTTTCTCTCCACCAAGGCAGCAGCCTCTGAAATGACCAGGCTGGCAGCTCAGTGAACAATGGGAGGTGCTTTTCAAGGAGTGCTTAATGAAATCGTGGAACGCGTTGCCCCAGGATGCTGTGGCTGTCAAAAGCATTCACAAACCCAAGAGGCAAAGAGAGGGGTTTCAGAGTGGCCTTTTGAGAAGACAGCCTTTCTGAAATCTCTGGCACATGAGGCCCCTCTGTCACTGCTTCCTAGGAGCTGTGAGACTGGGCCATGCTGCTGTTTGTTGTCACCTCCCTGTACCTGTCCCTGAGACACAGTGCCACCAGGCTGTTATTGGGGCATTTTCCTTCTTTGCCAGCCCCAGCAAGCATTCAGCAGGGAGAGTCTGCACTGCCACTCTGGAGCTGAGTTTCCACTCTATGATCTCGGCCTCTCTGTCACCTCCTCCACTCCCCCTCACACATTCCCCAAAAAAGCAGCAGGATGTCTGCTGGGACCCCCTCAGCCTGCAGGAAGGCCAAGTGGGTCCTGGCCTCTCCTGACTCACAGCACAGCTTTCTTTCATCCCAGCATGGAAATATAAAAACTGTACTATCACATCACACAGAGGGCCACGAGCTTTTTATTTTGGCTGCAAGTGTCCACAGGGCATTGGGGAAGAGGAGAAAAGGAGTGTTTTGCAGCAAGCAACCCGGCTACTCAGGCAGGATGGTAGGGAAAGTGTCTGGAAGCTGCTTTTTAGGACTTTGGTTGTTCTGCTGCAGCTTCTGACAGAGCTGATGGGCAGATCCCAGAGCTGTGGAGAGTTCCTGGGAAATTTGTCCTTGGATATATCTACGAATGCTCTCCCAGCCATGAGCTGCCATCTGTGTCCTGTCCATATGTTACTGCCTTGACTGTTGAGTGTCTGAGGTGCCTCTTGAGGCTGCTATGGACCTCCTTCACCAAGGAATGGGTTGTGACACCACATCCCTTTCTGCTTCTGTTTGGGCACTGACAGAGCCTGGAGCACTCTGGCTCGAGCTTGGGCTCTGGCCAAGCAAGATTGCAAATGAGAGCAGCTCATGGTCCTCAGCTCTTCCCTGCTGCTGGGACAGACAGACATGGCCATGGGGACAGAATGGAGCTGCCCCACCTGCCAGGGCACTAAGAAGGATGTGAATTTTTCTCTGCCCTGTCACCACCAGTTCTGCCTGGGCTGCATCCTGCAGTGGGCAAAGAGAAATCCAGCATGCCCACTCTGCAGAAGAATGATAGAAGCTGTCATGTTTTCTGAGTAGGATGAACAGGACTACACACAATGTGCCATCAGCTCCCCCAAACAATTGCTAGAGTCCAGCAGGGACAGAGCCTTGCTGAAAACAGCCCCCAAGACCCTGTGATGGCTGTTCCATCTTCCCCACAGGAAACACTGTCCCCAGCTGAGCAGGGGGCTGCAGGACCAGAGCCTGTGCATGGCCTCCTGCCCAAGGTGTGGGCCGAATTTTTCAAATAACAATGTCATCTGCTGGACCAAAGGTGGCCCTGGCTGCAGCAGAAGCTGGAGGGAATATGCCAGCACCAGAGATGGCTGGTTAAGGAATTCATAGAGCAGCATCCTGCACGCCCTCTGTGCCTACGGTCAAGTTGCCCAAATCTTGGTGCCAGTACTGCAGCTTCTCCTCTGGAGCAGTCTGAATTGCTGCTAGCATAGCCCAGGGTAAAGAAGCAAAAAGGACCTTTGCTTAATCTCCACAGATGTTTTATTCAGCTGTGCAGGGAGATGTTCAGGTCCCAGCAGCCACACACAGAGGGTCTCACTTTGTCTCCACAGGGGCCTGGGGGCTGACCCTGATCTCGGGGCAGTACAAAGATAAGGGGGCCGATCAGGAATAGGGAAGGTGTGGCTCAGGAACACAGGAACAGACACAGGAACAGGGGAAGGAGCCAATGGGGTCTAACAGCTTTTTGAGGGAAGTTTCTTGTGTCTCCATGGACCAGGCAATGCCCCCCCAGGGTCTTCCCCGTGTTTTATATTATTAGGAAAGCTTCTCTGAAGGATCAACTGAATCAACACAAAATGACAAAAACAATCAAAAGCACTCATAAGACAATTGTTCAAAATGGAAACAATTCTGAGTTCCCAATGTGCCAACAGATTTCTTGGAGTGTCTTAGATCTGTCAGGAGGGATGCAGGGTTTTCTCAGCACAGTTTATCAGGAAACTGAGTCACACATACTGAACCTGTGGTCCATGGTCTCCTCACTGCCATCATGCAGCAAGGAGGCCCAGAGGCTGCTGTGCTCTGCTCCTGTCAGGGATGAACACAGCGGCGCTGTGGCCAGTGCCAGCTCCAGCTCCAGCAGCTCACAAGAGGAGACTCCTCCCAGAAGCTCTGCTGGCTCCAGTGTGGCAGACCAGCAGAGCCCACTGGAAGCCCCCCTCCATTGCAGCCACCCCCATCTGCACCCATCATCACTGCAGAGCAGGAGCTGCCCCAGAGGAGCCGCGGCAGGAGCTCATGGCAGTGGCAGGTCCCTGTGCCCAGGGCAGAGCCACAGAACCTCTGCTCCTGCCTGGGACAGGGGCTGCTCACCCTGCTGTCCCACCAAGAGGAGGGATCCTGGGCCCCAAACTCTGCCCAGCCCTGCAAAAGGCCACCCTGCCAGCAGTGCCAGCAAGGTTCCTGCAGCCATTCAGTCAAATCAGAGGAAACAAATGTCTCTTCAGCTGACACAGTCTCTGCACACAGCTTTCTCCCCCTTCTCCTGGTGCCTTTCCCTGACTCCAGCAAGAGCTGCAGGAAATGCTGTGTGAGCCATGATGATGGAAGAGCTACTGATAAAAACACTGGGGTGATGCTTTCAGAGGAGTCATGAATGGAAGACTGACCAACCTTCCAGCCAATGGTATGCCAAAAGTTTCCATTCTTTAAATAATTGACTGCAATAAATTAGTAAAAAGAAAGATACAGAAACAAATTAAATCTCCCACAGCTGCTGGCTTTCCTCAGGCCCCATGGCCTACGTATTGCTAGACTTACTTCATTTAGGCAGAATATTAACTGCCCTGACTTGTTGGAGACTGACCACAAGGTCTCATCTGTGGTGGGCAGTCACTAAAATTAGCTCAGCAGAGGCATCTTCAGCTGTCCAGGTGTAGCAGAAATACATATTCTCTGCTTCATGACTGTGTGGCAACAGCTGCTGGTGTGGATGTGTCAGCGTTGCTTCATGGATTACTCCTGGGAAGGAATTGTGTGCACAGGCACAGTGTGATGGCTTCAATCTCCGCTAATTACTCCAATCGGATGATGGCCAGAACTTTTAGGCAAAAAGCATCATGACAGAATGATTTACAATATTCTCCAAACTACTCCTGTGGTTTCGATTTTCTTATTGATTAGGTTCAGTGTCTGGCCTCAAGAAATCAGTCCAGAAAGAACAGGCAAAGCTCAGCTTGCAAGTTAGAGTGCAAGTCTTTAATCTGCCGTTTTTGCAGTATGTACAAACAACTTTACAACATATTTGCGAAAAAATGTCTTAGTTCTTGCTATACCTATCCAGAACCTGACTGTCTCCTTGTTTTATTTTGATTTGAGATCCAAGCATGATTTTTTTCTGGACAGGAAAGTAAGAACCAGCTGCAAACACAGACTACAAGTGTGAATCTATACTGCAGGAACTGAGCTGTAGCTTGGAATTAAAGGCAAGAAGTGATGCCATGGTAAATGTGAACATTTAGTGCTGGCATAGGAGCCTTCTGCAATGCTCCACCAACCCATGGTTCACATTGCTACAAACTCTCTTTCTGGGGTTTACAAAGAGTGTTGAAGAGCTGGCTGTAAGTAAAAAAAATAGCCAGAATGATAATTTTTGTTAACATGGCAAATAACGACTATCTAAAATTTCAGAGCTCATAGAAGTGAGTATTCAGATTTCCACTTAGTATGTGCTGGCAGTTTTAATTTGAAATTAACAGGTTTATCCAAATCAAGTAATCCATAGGAATTTATTTGCTCTATGGTCTAACTAAAAATGCCTCATTGTCTGATAAGTTTAGTAGAAATTTCCAAAGTCAACAGTCCACAGATTTTCATTTCTTGTTCAGTGGCTATTCTGCAGGAAAGCTTTTACAGACTAATCAGTTTGGATGTAATTAAAATGCCAGTACATTTCATCTAGCCATTTTAGTATTAGAACAAAACCATATGACTGGACAGCCTTTTAAAAAAATATTTTGAAATAAATTTTCAAATCAACAGTCTGAGTAGGACTCAGAAAAAATACTCTACCAAACTTCAACTCTATTGGAAGCTTCCCTTGTTACCCTGTGAATCAACTCTACATTCAGAAGATTAGAAGTCCCAATTATGGAGGATTTGGTATGGTTAGGAATTGGGGAAGGGTCTTCTTCCTTCTCATCTCCATGCTGCAGTGCCTTTGGGATGTGGCCTGCTGGCCGTTGTTTGTGCAGCCCTGGTGTTTCTCCATGAGGCAGAAAGTGCAATTGCATTTCCAGCCCAGAGCCCGTGAGGAGTGGGGCGTGCAGAGCTGTGCCAGACCCAGGCCAGCAGCTGTGCCACCAGAGGGTTTTGGTTCCTGCCCAGGGCAGCTGGTGCATCTCTGCCGTGAGTGCCTCCCCTTCCAGGTGCCCATGGACAGCAGGTGCAGGGTTCTGCAAGGGGCATGGAACAGGGTGGGGATGTCTGCTGGCAACAGAGTGCAGCGGAGAGCAAACAGTCCAGGATGTTCCTGGAGTGTGTGACAGAGAACTCCTGACACAGCTGGTGACTGAGCCAGTGAGGGAAGGCACTGCTGGGCCTGCTGTTTGTGAGCAGAGAAGGGCTGCTGGGTGACAGGAGGGTTGGAGGCGGCCTTCGGCTCAGTGACCACAAAATGCTTGTGTTTGATTCCCAGAGAAGGAACGAGAGATGTTGGGGAAGTGTTGACGTGCAACAAATTGTGAATTTGTTAAGCTTTTACAGGCAGTGCTTAGTCGTACCTTCTCTCACAGCAGTGGTTAAAGTGTGCAAGTGGATGTCTTAGCCTTGAGAATAAAGACAGTGGGCCTACTGAGGAGGTAGCTGCAATGCATTCAAGGAGAAGAAGGCTCTTAACCATGGAAGAAGAATTTGAGGAATGGAATATTCACCATATGACCCCCAGAGACCCTCAAGAGACCCCTACTCTAGATGTCAGTAATTTTGGGGAAGGGATTTAAACATGTCAAATACTTTCTGAGAATGTTTAGCCTGTGAGTTTGAGCAAAGTAATGAATAAAAGTAATGAAAGTAATGTCTTAATTCCATGGATACTAACACGTGGGTGTGCATGTTTCAGGAAAGTGATTCCCACGCACCCAGCACTGAAATAAAGTAATGCCTCTTTTCTCACACTGAGCTGGCAGTGTGGATCGGCCCTGCTTGGTAACTTTCATTTTGGTCATTCCTATTGAAGCATAAAGAATGGTTGAAATGAAATCTTTTCCACCTGTTTCCCTCTGGTTTACCTGTTTGAGGGTTAAAATTCTGTGGTGCAGGTGTGCTGGGTGTGTGCAGAGCAGTGCAGCCCCAGAAACCCCTTGGCTTGCCCACAAGTTGTCATGCCTTGTTGCCAGGTGTGCCCAGCTGTGGCAGGAGAAGGAGCCCGCAGCGCAGTGGGCACCGTGCCCTGCCCGGCCGGGGCTCTCTGGCACAGAGCAGCAGCAGCGCCAGCACTGTTCATCCCGCTCCTGCCGTGGCTTCCCCTGGCACACAGAACCCTCTGGAAATCAGCACCGCCAGTGGCGTTCCCAGCTTGGAGCAAGTGCTGCTGGCGGGAAGATGCTGCCAGTTCGACTGCTGCCACAGGGGAAGAAAGGCAGAGATGTACCCGCACCAGAGCCCTGGGCATGTCCAATAAAGGTGTAAATTTGTGGGGAGATTTGTTAGGAAGGATTTCAGCTGTGATGCCAACAGTGGCTTCTCTCCTGGTTCTGTGTGTTCTGGACGAGTAATGCAATGGTTGGCTCTGACAATTAAGAAGTAGATGTTATGTGGATGTTCAAATGTGTAGTGATGGTATTGTAATATATCCTCCCATAGTCCTCTTTCCCGTCCCTCTTGTAATAGCCTTGGTAGTCAGGGCATTTGGGGAGGGCTGGCTCGTGACCAGCAGGCAGGGTGTAACAACACCTGACCTCCAGTCAGGATGCAAGAAAGCAATCTCCACCAATGGGCAGAAGAGAAAGAGTTGACTGACAAAATTTTTAGCGGGGCTAAGGGTATAAAAGGCAGAGCATCCTTTTTGTAGATAAGCACATGGCTGCTAGTCACAGAGACTCCCAATGCTGCAATTTTTCCTTATTCAGTCATTTGTTAAGGTTTACTAAACCTTTAAAATGTTAAAAGTGAGAGTCATTTCTCACATGTGCAATGCTGTGGTCCATTTTCTTAGTCTGGTTTCCTTTGCTTGTGTCCCATCTGAGTGCTCAGCTGGGGTACAGGCTGTAGGTGCTTGGGGCACTCCTGGAGTTCCTCTTGGATCCCCTGAACAACAAGGTTTGGCCCATGAGGGGATTTTGTGCTGCTTGGTGACAGATGAGAACTTCCCAGGCTCTTTTGTGTTTGCTGTAGGAAAGGTTGGTTATTGCTTGGCATAAATTCACAGACCAACATGGAGCGTTTGCTTTGTGACGTCAGGGCATGGTTGCCACATCGTCATAGTGGCATCAGAAGGTTGTCTTGGTGCACGGAAGGCCTGAGTGTCAGAGCAGCCCTAGGCCTTGCTCGCATCAGGAGAACCCTCCTGGTTTGAGCATTGGTCAGTGGGCAGCTGCACTCTGACAGGACACTTGTTTTTCTAGTGTTGGAGAAAACTTGCACAGCACTGGGACAATGATCCACCATCTGGCTGCAGCAGCTTTTGCTGCCTATGGTGTTTGTTTTTCCGCATATTACGGTGCATACTTTGTTCGTAAGTAGAGTTTTCCATTCTACTTCGGTAAGGGTGTATCCTAACCTGGCTTTTGTATGTCTTCCTGCTCTTTCTTGGTGGCTGAGTTTCTGATTTTGAAACAGAAAGAGCATTAGAGTGCCAGTGGTTTGGTAAAGCTCCTGTCAAGAGGTTCAGCTAAAAAGGGGGTGTCTGTAGCCACAGGAGCAGCATTTACAGGGGAACCTGCAGGGCTTCCGTTCCCTCCGCAGGGGAGTCTGTGGCAGCAGAGTCTGTCATTTACTCAGGTTGCTGGGACAAGCAAGACACCTTTGAAAATGTAGACTGGCAGAGCTTCAGGGAAGGCCTTCTAAAAACTCTGCAGTTGTTCCCAGAATTCAGAGAAAGCTTATTTCTTTTTAAATTTTGTCATGAAAGGATTTGACTGTCTAACTTAATAACCTTTCACTGAGTGCAAAAATAGTTATTCCCTTTGAAAGGAAGTGCAAACTCTAAAGCAGTGAGTGTCTGCTCCTGAACCCTAGAGGTGCTGCTGTGCTCTTCCACAACAGAACTGCCACAGCTCAGGGGAATTTTGGGAAGCTTTTCTGGGCAACTGTTTCCTGCAAGTTAATGAGAATTACTGCATGTATCTGATTGGAAAAAAAAAAGAGTACCTGAAGGAGAGGATTTCAGAAGCTGTGTTATGTCTTTGGTAGAACAGGAGCATTGAGTGTTAAAGAACAATTTGCATTTTCTTGATCATCTTTGTATTCATTTACTGGCTAAACAGGCTGAAGTGTAGGAACAGCCAAGAATATTGTCCTGATCCCTTGCTGGCTGTGTGAATGAAATGTGTCTCCTGGAGGGATGTTGTGAAACGGGAAATCGTACCTGTTTGGGTTGACTTGGTCTGTTGGATTCAGAGGGCCAGGCAGTTTTCTGACAGCATCTGGTTCATTTTCCCTTCCCACTACAGGTCACCTGAAGCGTGTATTCAGCAGTGCTAAAGATCCTGAGGTGAGTGAGAAAGGAACATTTCATGTTCCTGTTATTTAGGAATTGTAGAGCAAGCTGGGAGCTTGGCCAGTAGCAGTAGAGTGTAGAGGGCCAGCTAGGAAGGCTGAAAGAAATCCATTTCCATGCCTGAAACAAAAGTAACAAAGGCAGCTATAGATATTTTTAAATTTCCTTCTCAGAGTTTGAAGAACTAAAACCTAGTTTTGAAAAGAGAACAATGCTTGCAGACAGCAGATAGGAAAAATTTAATTAAGACTGTTTTGCTGTACAGTTGAATTAGATAATTTTAATTTAAACAGAGTGACTTAGAATCCTATTCCTATCAAATTTTATGATATCTACTTGGAACATGAGGTGGTAGAAAAGGAAGGCCATCTTGCAATGGTGCCTGCATTATCTGAAGTGAAATGGGCACCTTTGTGGCTGGGGAGCTGCGTGGCCCAAAAGGACGCAGGGCTGGTGGCCGTGAGCAGCTGCAGATGAGGCAGCGTGGGGCCAGGGGGCCAAGAAGGCCAAGGGCACGGTGGCTGTGCCAGCAGCAGTGGGGCAGCAGGAGCAGGGCAGTGAGCGTGGCCTGTGCTGGGCAGCGCTGCGGCCACAGCTGGAGTGCTGTGTGCAGCTGTGGGCCCTGGGAAGCAGAAAGTCATGGAGGGGCTGCAGCGAGTGCACAGAAGGACAGGAGAGCTGGGCAAGGGGGTGCAGCACAAGGTCAGGGAGGAGGTGCTGAGGGAGCTTTAGCCTGGAGAATGGGGGCTCCTGAGGGACCTTCAGGCAGACTTCCATAGATCCCTGCCTTAGATCCATAGAGCCAATGCTCAGCACAAGGGCTGTTTCCCTGCCAAATATCCCTTCACTGCATCCAAGTGCTTTAGACACTGGAGTGGGTAACACTTTCATATTTTGTTTGCTTATTTGTTTGTTTGTTTGCTAGAAGGAGAAGACTTGTGTAATTTCTCCTTCTCCAGGGAGCTTTTTCTCAATCTTTCCTGCCCTTTTCCAGCACTGGCAGAAACACATCACTTTCAGGGTAACGGCTCCCATGTCTTTTGGCAGCCCAGGGAATCAGTGTGTGTTGTGTTTGGGAATTGAGCAGGAAATCAATGCCCTTGCATTCCAGCTGGTGCTCAGGGATTAGAGGAGCTGGGAGGGGCTGGGCTGCATTTCTGATTCCAGCCACTTCAGCACTATCAGTGTGGTCGAGTCCAAGAGAAGAACTTGCCCGAGCACAGATGCACAAAGAGTCCAGTTCCCAGTGCAATGCTCTGGGTCTGATTGCATTCCATAAGGACCTACATGCTCCAGATTCCCCAAGTGTGTGGGTTACTGAAGCAACAGGAGAGCAAGTTCAGGATGGCTGCTGATCGGGGCACTGCTACCGAGTGTTGATGTGTGTAGCGACAGAAATGACAGTGTTGATTCAGGGTGAACCCCACGTGGTGAATAATGTGCTTTGACTCTATGATTTAGAATGTTAAACAAATGCTTTTTTAAGCTATGTTATATTACACTAGTACTGTATTAAAACTATACTAAAGAGATACTATACTATAAAGCTACTAAAGAAAAACTCGTGACTGTCTCCAGACAGTCACAACACAGCTTTTATCTAATTAGCTAATCAAGCTAAACAACTACCACTAAAATCCAATTAACAAATCACTTTCAGTAAACAATCACTAGAACACATTCTACATGTACTAAACAACAAGAACAGCAAGTAGAGATAATAATTGCTTTCTCTTGTTCTTTAAGTTTCTCACTACCTTCTCTTAAAAAAAAAAACCTAGGAGAGAGAACTATATCTCTTTGTGTACAAAGAATGTAAATACCACAGTACAGTAAAGAGAGATTATAAAAGTGAGATCTGTCTGTCTATTTGAATCTTCCTGGCTCTGCTCCAAAGCAGTGGAAGATGCAAAGCTCACCTAAAGGCATCCCTTCAGGAGAGGGGTAGAGACAAGTTCCATTGACTGATCCTGAGCAGGCAGAGATGTTTCCCCCTCCAGAGATGGTTGTTTTTTCCCCTCCTGTTTTCCTACTCCAGCCTCTTGTGCCCTGAAGCCTTCTTTTTATCCTTTAAATTTTTGCATGTCCTAAGGGAGTGGAACTATCCCATGCTGTAGCTGGGGTCTGGTGACTTTGCTCATACATGCATTACATGACACATGGTTTCCTTCACTGGCATCCCCAGGGCTGTGTAAGTGCATTCGTTAATGGGGCCTTATGAGAAACTCTGTTGCTGCTGGTCAGAATTCTCAGTTGACAAAAGAGGGAGAAGAAACACCTTGGTCCTCCTCCATATACTGAGATGGCCATAGAGGTTCTCTGACTTCCATCAGACATCTTTGCATGCATCCTCATCTCCTGAATGACCCAGTTTTCTAACAAGAATGTGGATGTCGGGAAGTCACAAAGCTGGTGCAGGCCTGAAGAGAAGGTGAACTCCAGAAGTGTCTCTCACAAGGAGTGAGCTCACCCAGGAAGCCCCTGCAGAGCCAGGATGGAGCTGTGGGACAGGGCGGGGTGTCAGTCACTACTGAAAGACAAACAGGACATGGCAGAAGCAGAGGGAGGCTCTCACCAGACCCTTGAGAAATGCCACCCCTTCCCTGTCAGCTGCCTGAGAGGCTGTTGGAGCTTCAGTCCCAGATGGCCCCTGATTGTAGGGCCAGGGTCACTTTGGAATCTGTGCCTCCCCTTGGGCAGAGAACGACCCAGGAGAGCAGCAGCACAGTGCTTTGGGAACGTGTGAGCCCAGCAGCCTTTGAGTCTTGGCCCACAAAGGGCGTATGGGAAGTTGAAACCCATCTTGTCTTGCTTTCTGTGCAGGTGCTTCTAGAGAAAGAGCAGGAGCACACTGCCTTATCTGAGATGCCATGCCAGACTCAGGGAGAGCTGTTCCCTGCCCGAGGGCAGGAAGAGCAGCACAGGCAGCAGGTGGAAGAGCCACAGGGGAATGGCCAGGTGAGCCTGACTGGCCAGGGGACAGAGGGAAGGGCAGGAAGAGGGGCGTAAACCAGAGATCCTGGGACTGAGGAAGCCAGGAGTCCCACAGGCACTGGAAGGACAGAGCCTTGCAATCTGCAGAGATCAGCCCTGGGACAGGAGGTTTGCAATGGAGGCTGATGTGGAGAGGGAAGCAGAAAGAAATGGCTGAATAAATGTGATTTTGAGGCTAAAAGAGGAAAAAAGCTGAGCCTGATGGCAGCTCTCAGTCCCTTCCTCTGCTTTTGTGTGTACAGGACATCAAGGCAGAGCCACAAGCAGAGCTGCCCGAAGCTCAGAGTGACATCATGGCCGTGAAGAGAAAGAACAAGGAAGACATGGGAAGAATTCAACAGGAGAATCTCCATCAGCAGAGGGGCGATCAACAAAACCAGGTGAATGAAAGAGTGGCAGCCACTCCACTCATGAAATGTTCTCTCCTTTTTTCGTTAGAGAACATGAAGGAACAGCTGGATGCAGAGCTTCAGATAGCTCACAGTATGACCAAGGCAAGGCACAAGCAGCTGGAGGCTCTTTGGGGCTACAGCTTCAGAGTCCTGAATTCTCATTTCTGGCTGCCAGAAAATCCATCTAAAAGTTACTCGTAGTTCCTTGGCCACCTGCAGTGCTGCACTTGGGAACTGCACATAGGGAGAGACCTGCAAGGCGTCCCTGAAAGCCCTACGCCCTGCCCATATCCCAAGATGTATCCACAGAGCATTAAGGCATGGATTACTTCTTCTGAGTCCCAAACAAAGCAGCAGAGAGTGCGGTCAGAGGTTTGTGGGTGATAACTGAGACAGTGCTGTTACCAAGTGGTCAAGGCAAAATGTCAGTGGCCCCACGTGTCCTGTAACTGGCTCCCAAGGGAGCAGAGAAATGGGCTGTTGGAATGTCAGTTCCTAATAACTGCAGTGCCTAATCACAAGCCAGTTTGGCACAGCTCAGCCGTGTCATTGCAAAATCACTCGCTCCACGTGCCTTGTGGTCTCGTGCCACCAACCTCCCAAGTTACTGATTTTCAATGTCATTTTAGGTGGCAATAAAAAAAATAAATCTTCAAGGAGTGAGGAGGAAGGAGCTAACCTTTAATGAAATAATGATCATGAAGAGGTATAGGAGTCCCAATGTTGTGAATTATTTAGACAGGTGAGAGGTCATGGTCTTATCCCATGGATGTGTGTTTACATAAAGCAAACATGAGAGGTTAAAAACCCACTTTGGTCAGTGGCAGCAAGTAAAGCTGTTAATTTTTATTTATTCATATTTCTCTACTCATCTCCAATGGATGAGAAGAAAATGCATCTTGTCTGCATCAGTCTTCCCTGGCACACCTAGTTTGATAATTACTCCAAAATTATTCAATACCTGGATCAGCTGTATTTTCTTAACTCAATACCCTCAAAATTCACTGCCTCCACATTTATTTGGGATTGATTTTTTAAAGTTTCGTAAGTGCAGATGAACCATCCTAAAGTGGATTACCCTTGGATTGTTGCCCCTGCCTGCCATTGCTATGTATGCCAGGAAGACTAGGTGATTATTTCCAGAAACACCATGCCTGACAGGTTTTTTTATCTGGGCTGTTTCTAAACTGCACTTTTCATTTGCTGCCCATCTAAGACATCTCCTTTTTCACAGATGTGTCTTTCTCTTTGAGACTGCACAGATTGCAAACAATGCACAGCCAAGAGGGAATATCTATTCCTTTGATTCTGTCCTTGTCACAAAGGCATCTGGAAATAAGAAACCTGGAAGCAAAAATCAATGTAGCCATGCATGTTCATCTCCATGCCCTTGTTTCCTTCTTTCAGCTACCTTCTGGGCGAGGAACTCTTGCTGGTTATAGAGTACATGGATGGAGGTGTCCTGAGCGATATCGTCAGCCAGACCTGCCTGTCTGAAGATGAGCTGGCAGCCATCAGTCGGGAGGTCAGCAATCCCAGCTGTGTTTCCAAGGGCTTGGGCAGGATTGTCTGGGAAACAGGGGCTCAGAACAGGAGAGGTTTCCGGTGCCAAGCTTTGTTTCTGTGTTGCTGGTATGTTATGGGCAAGTAAAAGCATCTCAAGTGAAAGGCCTGCCAGTGCCCCCGCACTCCCTGTACTCAGTGCCAGTACTCTTATCTCCTGCTGTTGTATTCTCGCTCTGTCTCTTGTATTTGTATTTGCTGTTCTCCACTTTGCCTCTCTAAATGTTTGCCTGGAGTCTGTCTTCACTGCATTCCTTGCCTGTAAAAGCAAAGGTGCTGGTGGCAGGATTTGAAACAAACAGCAAAGAAAAAAGAGAGAGACTTGTTTCTCTCAGTCCTCAGCTAAAAAGGACAGGAGTGCAGCCAGAATGCTCTTTGCTTCTGAGCACATGCACTGCAGCAGGAGTCATCCTGGCTGGTTGGCAGGGGACAGCCTACAACAGCAGGTGCTGTTGCCCTTTCAAAAGCTGACGTGCCTTTCCTCAGAAAGGTCCTGCTCTGCAGGTGTTGGAGCAGCAAGCTCTTCCTCTCAGTGGCCATTACTATTCTGTCATTACTCCCCATTCCCCTGGAGAGGGAATCTTTCAGATTCTTTGTTTCCTTTCTTGTGTGATGAAATCACATCACTCATTTTTGCCCTTCTGTTTCTGTTTTCTCGCTCAGTGCCTGCAAGGACTGGATTTTCTTCATTCAAACGATGTGATCCATCGAGATGTGAAGAGTGACAACATCCTTCTCAAAACCGACGGTTCTGTCAAACTGGGTCAGTATATTCTTGGTCAGGTGCAGCGTTCCAGGGATGTGGGTGTGGGGCTGCTTGGAGTGACAGCCAGCTCCCCAAAAATGGTGCTGGTGGCAGTGCAGGGACCTCTGCTGCGAGCTGAAGGCACAGTTGCAACGTGCACAGAGGTATAAGGAGCCACAAGCAGTCAAGAGTGGCCTTGCTCTGTGTGTGTCCCTTCCAGAGGGAGGGAGTTACAAGTCCAATGTTTCCAAAGAACAAAAGCCACTGCTAGAGGCAGTGTAAAAAATGGGGGGATTTTTAAAGTCACCAATGCCAGGAGATTCAACAGCACATTTTCAAACTTCCACTGGGGAATTCTTTTGCTTGCTTTCCTAATTGCACAGAATTCAGATAAAACCAGTATTTTGTTTTCTCCTCAGCTGATTTTGGCCTTGCTACTCAGCTCACCCCTGAGCAGAGCAAACGGTGCTCACTAACTGGGACTCCTTGGTGGATGGCACCTGAAGTGGTGACAGGTCAACCATATGGCCCCAAAGTGGACATATGGTCTTTGGGAATTGTGGGAATTGAAATGATAGAACAAGAACCTCCTTACCTGAGTGAAAGTTCTGGCACGGTAAGGAGCAAATACTCACTGATCCCACTGTGATTGTCAACTGTCCAATGTCCTGTGTGCCACTGGACAAAATCCCATTGCCATCTGCTGGAATTACTTCCACCAAGGTCCCCTCCTACAAATGTCCCTGCAACACATCAGCATCTGCTGTACTTTTGGTTGCATCAATGGGGGAATTCAAGCCTTACCACATGCAAACAAACTCCAAACAAACAAAGTGTTCTCAGGCAACACTTTCATTTGGGTTAGTGGTTCCAGTTCTTTTGTCTGTGTAGATGGCCTTAATAACAGGAAAAGAGTATTATAAGAGTGTCGTTATCTTTCCAGAAATGAAGGAAGGAAACCCAAACCCAGACCCAACAAAGTTTCTAAAACTGTGATCTTTAGAGAGGAACCTAACCCTGTGTGCAGTTTCTTCTTATTGGGAAACATGGGCATGTGGCTGTAAAGGCCACTGAGTCTCTTCTGCTTCTTGTGTAGTGCTGCTGAAACACTCAGTGACCGTGTTTCTCTCCCAGCCCAAGCAACATTCTGCACGTCACCAAGCCAGAGCCTGGTGATGCAGAGAGCCTGCCAAAACCTCCCAGTGATTCCTGGCACTTTCTGGGATGGGCCAACCATTAATGCATTGACTTGAGTAGCCAAATGACTAGAGGGTGGCCATAGGGATGGAACCTCTCCTTCTTCTGACGTAGACAATTTTTCTTTTGCTGCAAAAATGGGAAGCTGAAATTTTCAGACTGCTGAGAGACAGAGCTGCAGGTGGCTCCTGTGTGCCCAAGCAGGCATTTTCATCCCAATACATTTGTGCAGGCATCTTAATGTGTCTGTGTTGAAGAGGAGATTGTAAATGTTTGGTTCCCTACCTGGGTATTAACTGATGGATTTCCTTTCTTTTCTTCCAATTACCATTGTTTTCAAGAACAGCACAAAAAGCCTGATGAGTTTTGTTCTAGGGTACGTGCGCTTAAAGGACCAAAAAGCACTGCGGAGATGCCTTTCATGTACTAACCCTTGAAATTAGTTAGTATAGCAAAGTCCCTCTTCCAAAAAGCCTCTCAAGCTGGCATGAATCCTCAGAGAAGCAAATGTCCTTTTGCTGATGTAGTTCCCACTAACTAGGTCAGGCAATGAAATCAGCTGCCAAGGCAAGATCTGAGGGATAGTGGAAAAGCTGTGGCTGCATCGGGGTTTGGGTTTTTGGTTCGTAAAGGAAAGTCATCTCTGGGTCTGTGCCAGGGCAGAAACTGCCACTGAAGAACAGAGGTTAAACAAAGGGATCTGGGAGAGCCTTAGAGATGTGAAAGCAGGAGGTGGAGCCTGGTGTCTCCTTTTTCTCCAGGCTACACACCTGATAGCCACAGTAGGGACTCCACAGCTGCGGCAGCCCAAGCTCCTCTCGGCTTTGCTGCGTGACTTCCTGAGCTGCTGCCTGCAGACAGACGAGGAGCAGCGCTGGTCTGCCAAGGAGCTCCTGCAGGTAAAATGTGAAGGGGCTGCAGGTGAAACAGGCTCTGAGCGATGGGCTCCTCTTCCACTCAGTTCCAAGGCAGCAGATGAGCCCCCTTCCTCCTCACCTCCACTCTTGCTGATCTTCAAATGAAAATGGTGAGGAATCCTCGACTGGGCTGGGCTGGCAGGGCCCTGTAAAGGTCCTCTGGTGCAAGTGTCCTGCAATGAGCAGAGACATCTTTAAAGAGATCAGGTTGCTCAGAGCCCTTTGCCACCGGAGCCGGAATGGTTGCAGGGATGGGGCACCTACAAGCTCTTGGGGCAAGCTGTGCCAGGGTTGCACCATGCTCTGAGTAAACAAGTTCTTCCTTAGACCTACTCTGATTAGATGCCCTTTGTGTTTAAAAATATTTGTCCACATCCTATTGTAACTGGCCCTGTTCAAAAAGATGTCCCCCACTTTCTTCAAAGCCACTCTGAAGTCTTGGAAAGTGGCAATAAAGTCTCCCCGGGGCCTGTTCTTCACAAAACAGAATAACTCCAGCTCCCTCTGCATTTCCTGTGAGGAGAGGTGCTCTGTCCTCTGACTGTTTCTGTTGCCCTCTTTTGTGATTTGGTGGGGTGTTCAGTTTTATCTAAAGGCAAAAGAATTGAAGTAGAGCAATGCGGGGTACAGAGACATGAAATGGTGGTGGAGGAGCCCAAGGAAGCCAGTCCCAGCCTAGGGGTCAGAGATTTGGCTGTGGGCAGGAGGGGCTGTGGGGGGCTCACTGTGAGCCTCTGAGGGGCCCTGGTTTGTGCCCCCCAGCCCATCCTCAGAGGTTTCTGCCACGCAAACAGGGACAGCTGGGAGGGAGTTGTCCCAGCCCCATCTGCTGCCTGGCACGCTCAAGCAGACGGGAACTGCGCCAGGGTTACTGCCAGGTTGTGTGGCAGAGAGGGAACTGCAGGGCCCAGTGCCACTGGGCTTGCCCTGCTGGGAAGGAAGGTGCCATCCAGCACACGAGGGGCAGGGCATGGAAAGGTAGACACTGCTTTCTGTCCCTGTGGGAATCAGCACAGTGCCTGTCTTTCAAAGGCAGGGGCCTATGTGAGTCAATGGAGTTTCCTGAAAGAAGAAAACCCAGGGACAGAAAGCGCCATTTCTGGAGCACTGGCAGGGCAAAAATCCCAGCATGATGAAGCCATCACAATAAACAGAGGAGTGGGATTCTGGGCCAGGTTTGCCTGTGATGGCAAGGTCTTGCACATTGGGGATGACTGGGGAGCAGATGGTCCCATTGCTCCTCTTTCTGGGTCTTTCCAGGAACTTGATGTATCCTGATTGAATCCCTGAAGCAATGAGCTTGGAAAGTAATGGTTCACTGTTCTTTGTTGTATTTTTTTTTCCGGTGGACAGCATCCATTTGTAACTTCAGCCAAGCCACCATTCATCCTGGCACAACTCATCAACTCAGTGAAGAAGACGAATAACCCTAACCCTAAACCCTAACCCTAACCCCTAACCCTAACCTTAAATGCTAACCCAAACCCAAACCCTAACCCTATCCGTATCTCTAACCCTTACCCTAACCTCAACCCTCAGCCTAAGCCTAAGCCTAAACCTAAGCCTAAACCTAAGCCTAAACCTAAACTCAAACCTAAGCCTAAGCCTAAACCTAAGCCTAAGCCTAAGCCTAAGCCTAAGCCTAACTCTAACACTAACCCTGGGAGACTAGAACAGAGTAATCATGTCAAGATGTTATCTCTGTTACCAATTTAGAGTAGGATTGTAGAGTAGGCTTGCTAAAGAGATTTGTAGCATAGAATTATAGATTAGAGTTGTAATTAATAAAGTTTCTGAAACATCAACTCATTTGGATGATTCTCCTCCTTCTGACCCCTTCAGAAAATTCAACATTTCCTTCTGAATTACAATTTTTTTTTATTGGTGCTAAGTCACACATATGGCTTCTTTTGTATGGTTTCATAAGCGAGGAGGGCTCTTCTTCATTCATCCTCTCCAGACCACACTGCCTTTGGAATATGAGCCACTGGCTGGTTATGGCACAGCTGTGGTATTTTTAGTTGAGGCAGTAAGGGCAATGGCATTTGAAGGAAAAACCAAAGGAATAATGAGGCAGCCCAAACACCCTGTGCAGATGCAGGCCTTCAGCTGTGACTGGAGAGTATTGGGGTTCCTGCCACTTGGATTTGGATCCCTAAATGCAATAATCTCTTTGGCTGGAGGAGAGCCTTGCTCAAGTGAGAAAGCAGAAAGATCAGAGAGGGTGCTCGGGAAGGTCTCCTGTGGTGCAGAGCTGTCAGCGCCTGTGAGGTGAGAGCGGGCCCGGCCTTGCCCGGGCTGGAGCCCCAGCAGAGCCCCGGCAGAGGCCGGAGCAGCCTGAGCCCCGGCAGAGGCAGGCTGGAAGGAGGCCCTTGGAGCTGCAAGAGGCAGCAGCCGGGCCCTGGGTGCCTCTTGCTGGGAGCGGGCGAATCCTCCGCTCTCAGAGCCCAGGTGGCAGCTGGCTGCTGCCGAGGGGAAGCGCACCTGTACTGGGCACAGCCCAGCCTGGAGGCATTGGCCGTCTGGAGTGTGCCCAGGAGCAGAGAAAGGCCAAGGGCAGCCGCAGGCCGCTGGGCTGGCTGAGGATTCCTCCTCTTCTGCCGGCTGCCCTGCAACTCCTGGCAAAGGCCAGCAGTGTGTGCAGAACTCTGGGCACCGTGGGAGGGAGCCGGGCTGCTCGGCAGGCTGGAGCACAGGGCAGCCACCTTCAGGCCCGGCACTTGTGCCAGGGGAAGCGAGGCCAGCGTGAGGCAGGGACAGCTTGGCAGGGCACATCTGCAGGAGCCAGCGCCTCACGCAGCTCTGGGAGGAAGCGCCTGCAATCCTGCAGTTCTGCACTGAGCCTGAGCAAAGGTGTGAGATGCAGGGTTTTTGGCAGAAATATTCAGGCCCACCAGGCCAGCCTGCTTTGTGCTCTCTGGCGCGCAGCAAGCGCTGTGCAATGCAGCTTTGAGCTTCTGGGAGAGAGGCAGTCAGGGATGTGCCTGAGGTGTGTCAAGGGGTTAGCTGAAAATGTAATGAGGATAATTGAAAAGTGCAGATGAGTTGAGGGGCCAGCTGGGAATAGAATTGGGATAGTAGAAGATTGCATATTTTAGTTAAGATCTTCAAATGAGGTAAGAAGCTAAGTTAGTAATACAGCTAGCAGAAATCACGTACCTTAGTTAAAGAGTACCAAATATATTAGGAACATAAAGCTAGGAGTGACAGGGATAGAGGAAGCAATTGTGAAGAAGCAGAAACCATAGAAATAACTTGCCTTAAGAATAATTGAACAGTCAGGAGAGGCTTGGACCGTGAGCAGCAGGTCCAAAGGTCTTGCCAGCTGGCCATGGGAGAAGAGCTCACCATGAGGAAGACGGCTTTCTTCCTCCCATAAAACCACTCCCTCATTTCAAAATCCCACCGACCCAGTTAAGGGAGTACAATTGCACAGCTGTAGTAGATAGTCAGCTGATAAAAATGCGAAACAGGCAGGTAATAATTATGTATTATGGGTCCTTAGAAACCTATTGTAAAACCTTTTCTGTAGAAAGAGAGAGCAGGAGTCTACAACTCCTTGCACATGTCTTTGGAAACTAGTTCACATGTGACCAGGGCTGCAATAAATACCCTCTTTTCTACTATAATTAGTTGAAGAGTCGTCTGTCTGTGCTTCAAGGGTTATGCTGGAGTAGTGAACTGATTTGGAAGGGAGCAGAAGAGTTTCAGCAGGCAATTTTTGGAAGAGATGGAAGCCTCTTGTGACTGAAGGGAAAGCCATTTGGAATGGAGTAATGATCCCAAAGTCCATATTGTCCCAAATTGGTCCCAAAGTCTAATTGTATCTTTGTGTCTGAATTTAAATCAGAATGATTATAGATAGCTTCATGCAATTTGTCTACAAATTTATCAAAGTCTTCATTCTTCTTTGACAAATCTGTGTAAAAGACATGGTGTGTAACTTATCTGGAAGTGCAAGGAATAGCATTATATGCTAGTTGTTGGCTCACCTGTAAGACTTGATCAATGCTCTTAGCCTGGGCAGTGACAGTAGCCCAGGGCCCCTTGCCAAGTAACTGTTGTGCTGTTAAACCATACAGAGGATCACCTTGCACTCTAGGTCTTGCTGCTTCTTGAGCACACTTTTCCTCCCAGCTTTTATGAAACATCTCCTGCTGATAGGGTGGTCTTATGAGTCTTTTTAGGGTACGCATATCAGCTGGAATTAATGTGTTAGATGGAAAAATATACTGCAGAAGTGACTGTACAAGTTGGGATTTTCAACTAAATTGTGAAATTGCAGCTCTCAATTTTTCTAAAATCTTCCAATTGAAAGGTTCTCAAACTCTACTTGCAGCATTAGTTACTACAGGAAAAGCTTCTACATCATTGGAGAGAAAAGTCCCTTCTACAATAGCTTCTGGAATAACTTTTTTCTACTGTAGTTTTTGAGCTGCTTCTATTTCAGGGTCACATTCCAACTCTAATTCCACATTCTTTACAGCGTGAGAGGGAGGATTTTGTTTAACTGGCTCAAATGCTGGCTCAGAGACAGAATGGAGGAGTTTTTGCTAGACAATAGCCATATTCAGCCAATGCACAATCCAGCCTGCTTGTAATAATGGACAATGAACACCTTCACAAAGAATTATTTATGGACATATTCAGAAATGAGCTTGGTGTATCCTTGAAAAAGATACAAGAAGAAGAGTCATCAGGACTCAGCAAGTTTGTCAGCAGGCTTGGGAAAGTGAGCCATGGGTGGGCCAGACAACGCCAGCAAGATGCGTAAAAATTTAGATGATCCAATCAGCATTCTATTTTAGATGTGTGAACAGCTTGGATTAACCAATCATGTATTAGCTAGAGACACGTGGGCAGTAAAGATTTATTATAAATAGAGTCTTTTTAGGAATAATAAATTTAGCTTCACTGGATCATATTGGTTATGTTGTGATGTCCCTGAACCTCCCCACCATGCACTTAAGGGTGTGTTGGTTTTCCCCATGAAATGTACACATCTGGGGAAGTGCCCTTGGAAGAGAGGGGCTTGATTCCCAAGGAAACTGCTTCCCCAGGAGCCCCCAGTGAGACAGGTGCAAGTGCCTCCATTTGACTCCCTTTGTTTCCTTCAGTCCTTGAGGCCCCTTGCACTTTGCAGAGGGGCATGCAAAGGGAGAAGGCTGTGAAGAAATATGAATGATGTTCTCTTGATGCAGAGTGTGATTTTATACACTCTCTCCTATGGTGCAGATGCTCTTCATTTCTACTGTGTTGATTATTCTTATCAATAGATATTTTAATTTGCTCTGGCATTCTTCCCATAGAAAAGTTTTCCTTATGTATTTGATTTATGTCTGCAAATGTTGATACGTAACTTAAGGTACCTGAATTTAGCCCATTTCTCCTCCCACTTTAATTTCAGAAAATGTCAGAATTACAGATGTATGTACTAAAGTATCCAAGATTTCTGTGCAACAGAAAGATGAGTAAACAGTAGTAGAGCCCAATCTACATTACCTTTAGCAGTTACCAAAGCCAGTAGATATTTACAAAAGTGTGCCTTCTTTCAGCAATATTACAGATAGATGGTTATATACAAATTATAATATTATAATATTGGCTTTACACAAATATTAAAATGGGTTCTATATGTGTGATATTAATTAAACTTAGAGAGCTCCCAAGGCCTTGAACATACTTGAGACTGATTTTGCAGTAAACTATCTTTTAAAACTCTGTTTGGAAAGCAGAAGGTAGGAACATCAGTCATCTGTTGTGTTTGACTTTATTGTTACTTGAGATTGTAGTAAATACTGAGCATGAGCTGGGATGAGATTGTAATTGCTCATCTTTCCAAAGATAGATATGGATACTATTACCATGTGCCCTCTTTATTGTTCCTAACTGACTAATTTACTGCAGTAGTTTTATAGTGCATTTTTATTGTTGTAATATCTAAATGAAGTGGGAGAATATATATTTGACTCGGGGTAGTTTGGCTTTTGTTTCTCGAATAATAAAACCACTCTCTTCAGCCTGGTGAAGAAGAAATCTGCTTCTGTCCTTGTGTGCAGCTATGGGTTTGTTCACACAGCTTCTCCTTCCCTTTTCTGCCTAGGCTTTCTCACCTGCAGTTTTCAGTAGAAAAGCAACAAACCTTTGAAAGGCTAAACCTCAACATAACTGTGACCCTCAATCAATACTTCCTTCTTCCAATTTCTTAAGATCTCTTTGTCCTGGGCACTCAGTATGGCCTTTTGCCTCAAAGTTCTTTGGCTGTCTTGAATGCTTACAGTGTAAAAGGTAATCCCTGATCTATTTTCAACTCCCTGCTCAGATGCAGACTGCTGGAAGGGAGCTAGGACTGGTACTGGAGACCTGGCAGCTTGTCCAGGAAGCAAAATTTTTGAAATAATGGTAATGTGGAGAAGCATGCAAGTCCAGGTGGTGAACTCAAATATGCAAGTACTTGCAGTTTCCTGACTGGACTTTACAGTTCAAGGGTATGGTCTCTTCTTATTTCTGTCCCTTAATGCTCAATCCTTGCCACATTTCTTCAACTACTTTTGCATTGTCATCTTCCGTGTTTTCTTCCTCTCTTCTTCTCTCTGTGACTTTCTATGCAGGATGGATAACCTGTCATACACTGTCAGCTTGCTCAGTGACCGAGTAGTGATATGATGGTGTAGAAATTGTAGGCGCACAGTAGGCAAACGTGTCATGCTTCTGTGTGCCCTCTGCCGGCAGACCTGCTTCCCAAACCTTCAGTCAGACTTGGAAAAAAGGCTTGTCACCACTACTTTGTTGTGGTTTATGCATTGATGAAGAAACACTTCCATCTCAGCCCGCTTAAGCCACTGCAGAGCAGGAGTTGTTGCTTTGGTAGCAGATGTGCTGTCAGGGTCCTTACACCTCCACAAGATGTGCCTCTCCTAGAACAGATTTTTGCATTTTTGTACAATAAAAACTATGTTTTAAATCCCACCAGTGCAAGTCATGCACTCCTGTAGATGTGTTTTCAGGCAGAGATATTTATATATATGCCTAGTGAATGGCCTCCTGGGCAGCAGGAACAAATGAGGAAGGAAACTGGGCTGATAAAACATGCTTCTGCTTCAACAAAAACCCCCCAGTCTTCCCTTTCCAGAGAAGGCTATAAACCTTTTCTTGATTGGCCTAAAGGGGATAAACAAGTCCCTCCATGTCCTGATCTTTTACTAGTCTCAAATTATTTAGAAAAGTTTTTTTTTTTTTTTTTTTGGTGAGGCGGTGGCGGTGTTCGGGTCTGCACTTCAGACCTGTTCTCCCAGCAGCCAGGGACCTACAGCTGCTGTGGGTGGGGCAGGTGCTCAGGCAATTACCAACAGGTGCTTGGTAATTGCTAACAGCAGTTGAGCTGAGAAGTTGGCTTGTGCCTGGCTGAGAGCTTGACGACTGAGGTGAGAGAAGGGATAGGGAGTGGAGTGGACAATATTAGTTACACAAGCCAATCTGAGGTGTAGGTGGGATTTAACTGGATTAGGTACTGCATTTCATGGTCTTAAGCACAATTTATGAAGAATTGAACATTTGACTATGAGATAGGACTATGTAGTTGTTATTCTAGATGCTGCATTTACTAACATGTAATGTAGTTTCTTTGTATTTTGCTCAGAAGCTGTCTCAAAAACATTGAAGTCCAACTAAAGTCTTCATAAACACAAGTTAATAGCTTACTTTTTGTTAAAAACAGAAGCTGAAAGGGCCAATGGCTCTTGCATTCAGTAATTCACACATTTTAAAAGAAGTGGCTCTCTCCTCTTCCTGTGGCTAGCTTGTCTCTTCAGGCTAGAAAACATTTCTGGGAGCATTTCCTTGCTGCTCCTATATCTCTATGCCCTTGGAATCTGATGCTAATACTGTATTTTTCTAAAATTAGAAAATTTTAAATTTCTGTAGGCCTTTTCATTTTGTAATTTGCACCTGTCACTCGGGGGAGGGGGGAAAAGTCTGATAAGTTTTTTTTCTTGTAGGCCTGTCAAATTGCAGCCCATTGCATTTAGCTGCAAAATCCTAGGTCATGCTAACAGGATGCCTGAAACGGACACTGGTAGAGGGTAAAAAAAATTGCCTGATACAGATGCTATCAACTATTTTTAGTTCCTGACAGTCCAGTATTTCCCTTACCTAAGGGATACCTGTTCATATTTCTTTCTCTTTTTCTTGAAGCTCTCAGTTCTGTGATGACAGAAACAAAAATACAAAGTAAGAGTGTGCAGAGTAGATGGACTTTATGAGAATTATGGGGCAATTTGACTATACACTGATTGGTATGATTGCCTTCTTCTGTGAGATTGTAGTGATGTTGTAATATATGTTGGGAAATAATTCATGCTATAAAAGCATGTATTTCATAAAGATTGCAAAATCCAAACAAGTGTCTGACCACAAGCAGCCTGAGAGGCAGGCGTCTATTCAAATTCTGAAATTCCTGAAGGTGGCCAGATAATGATCGGCACTTTAGCCCAAGAATAGACACACCCAGTGCGATGATCACCATTATCCCAAGAATTGTCATGTCATGTCAATCGGAAGACGCCTGAGAGTGATCATTGCCCTGTTGATAACATCGATCAAGATAGTCAAAGTCGCCAGAAAGATACGTGTGAATACATGACTTCCCTGAATCCCATCAGTGCTGGCTATCAACAAGGAAATGGTGATTGTCCAGCTCTGCACAGTGAAAGAACCAACTATGAATATGCAGAGTTACAAAAGAAACTGGGACTTCTTTGCTCAGGCATAATAAACTGTATAAAGCATCCCTGCAAGAAGCGGCTCTTGTGAATGGTGGAGGGTCCGATGCAATAGAGGGGGGATCCAGGTTTACCCCGCACCAACCCTGGGCTCGACACTGTCTCTTTGGCTGTGGTGGTTCTGAAGACTATGTTTTAATAGCAGAAAAAGATAAAGAAATCTTTTCAGATTTTTTATAATTTGGCTTTTGATTGATCATTCATAACAGTTCCATATAGATGATTCCACATTTGGTGTCTTGGTGCATAAATCAAGAGCACAATCAGTTCATTATAAGCACCAGTACAAGCTGGAATTCCCAGAGCAGCCAACTGAAAGAATCTGAAAAGAAGAAATGCAGGAAATGCCTTGATAAACCTTGCCTGGAAGATGGGTGATTTTTTTTCAGTAATCTATAATCCATTCCCTTGGCCTTTGGCTTTCTTAACAAGGCCATTTGCATTCCAGATTCCCCATGAAGTGCGAAGCCTGAGCTTGTGGAAGCGGCTGAAAGATGCCCTGTTTCTCTGCAGGGACATTCAACTGGAACAGGAGCCGGAGCGCTGTCTGGGGAAGCCTTCTCGGAGCTGGAATTTGTGCTGTGTTGGGAGAGGAGGAGGAGGGGGAGAGGGCTGGTGCTGTGTGGCAGGAGCAGGAGGTTTGGGCCGCAGGACATTCCGTCTGCGCCGCTGCCCCGCAATGGGCAGCCGTGCCTGGGCTCTGGGCCTGGCCCCGCATGTGCTGAGCTCCCTGGCCTGGGCTCAGGTTCCCGCTGGGCCTGGGCAGAGCCTGGGCTCAAACTGGGGGCAGCAGCAGTGCAATTCACCTCTGGGCATCTGCGTTTCCTGCTACTGGGAAGGAGCAATGAAGCGAGTTTAGAAGTTCTGGTTTCTGCTTCTCCTCGTTGATTTTTTAATTTAACTCCACACTGCGGAGGCGAATTCTGTGACAGCCTCTGTCAGCTTATTCTATTTCAACAGTGCCAGCAGCAGGGCTCTGTTGGAGCACTGTAAATGTGGCCTGTGAAGCTTTAATTCCCCTCATCTTAGTGTTCAGGGGCTGGTGAGCATTCCAGTATCTGCTGATCTTTATGTCTGTGACAAAAATACTGACTTCACTGTCATGAAAGCACCGTGGGTAGCACCAACTGAAAGAGGCACTTGCATTTCTATGGATAAAATTCAGGTTGCAAGCAGAAGAGGGCCAAGAGCAGCCATGATCTGCAATTCCCAAGGCAGAGGCACCAGCAGCCTCCTCCTGTCACCTCAGGGTGAGTCAAACAGAGCTGGAAACAGTGCTGGAATCCAATCCTTTCTTGCTCTGAGGTCTGGCTCAGGGCAGCACAGGCGGGCCCTGAGCAGTCAGGGCTGTGTGTGGGTGCTGGTTGCTCTGCTCCAGAATTGAGCTGGAAAAAGCCCTTGGGAGCCGAGGCAGGAGCAGGCGGGAAGGGGCCGGCGCTGCTGCTGCCCCTGGCCGGGAGCCCCGGCTGGGCCGGGCCGGCGCCCCCTGCGCTGCGGCTGCTGCTGCTGCCAGAGCCGGGCAGGACTCGGGGACAGGGAATGGACACGGGGGGACAGCAAAGGCCTGGCGGCTGCAGGGATGGTGGTGCTGGGGCCAGCGCCAGCACAGAGCTTCAGCCCGCAATTAACCCCAAGGGAAACCCCATTTCAGCCTTTCTGCACTCATGGCTGTGAAAGGACTGAAATGAAAGGAGAACAATCAGGGCCCGACACCTTCTCCTTTGGGAGGAGCCCCGCGTCTGGGGGGGCCATGAGGGACTGTGAGGGGCTGTGAGGGGCCGTGAGGGGCCGCGAGGGGCCAAGGGGAACTGTGAGGGGTTGTGAGGGGCCATGAGGGGCTGTGAGGGGCCATGGGGAACTGTGAGGGGCTTCGAGGGGCTGTGAGGGGCCATGGGGAACTGTGAAGGGGTTGTGAGGGGCCATGAGGGGCTGTGAGGTGTCACTCTTGAGTCGAGAATGTCACAGGAACAGGTAGGAGGCAGTTGTGTAGAGAGAGTGAAAGAAGGTTTTATTCAAGAGAACTGTGCGGTTTTTATAGAGAAACAGAAAGACGAAGTAGAACAACACCACCTGCAGATTGTTTATAGTTAACAAGTTTTCACATCCCTACCATACCCTAAAAATTCTCACATGCTGCTGTGAGAAACACTTGCTGTTTCTCTCTCTCTCTTCCAGGGCATCCACAGTGAGAGGCTGTGAGGGATCTTGGGGAATTGTGAGGGGCCATGAGCTGTGGGAGGCTGTGAGGGGCCATGAGGGGCCATGGGGAGCTGTGAGGGAGCCATGAGGGGCTGTGAGGGGGCATGAGGGGCCATAAGGGTCCGTGAGGGGCTGTGGGAGGCCAGGCCCCTCATGGAACCAAGGATCCATTGAGACACTGCGGAACCAAGGAGATCATTGTTGACAGTACAGAACCTCATGGAACCAAGGGGCCATTGTGGCCCAGCAAGACCTTGTGGAACCAAAGGCACCATGGTGACACTATGGAACCTCATGGTACCACAGATCCATTGTTACACAGCAGCCACAGCAGGGCCCCAGAACCAAGGAGATCATTGTGACACTGCACAACCCCATGGAATCAAGGCATCCATGTTACACTACTGAACCTCATGGAGCAAAGGGTCCATTGTGACACTGTGGAACCAAGGAGACTGTTGTTGGCAGTAGGAAAGCTCATGGAACCAAAAGTCCATTGTGACATTGTGGGGTGTCATCGAACCATGGAGACCATTAGGATACTTCAGGACCACTGGAACCGAGGGGCCATTTTGACACTGCAGGGCCTTGTATAACCAAGGGGTCCTTGTAGCATGGCAGGGCCTTATGGACTCAAGGGGATCAAAGTGACACTGTGGGGCTCCATAAGGGGCTTTGGAGCTCCATAAGGGGCTGTGGAGCTCCATAAGGGGCTGTGGGGGCTCCATGAGACCACGGGGCCATTCTGACCGTGGAACCAAGGATACCATTGTTACACTACAGAACAAAGGAGGCCAGTGTGAACCAGCAGGGGAACCCACTGGGACTATTGTGACACTTCAAGGGCATTGTGGAACAGCAGGGCCTCGTGGAAGCGATGAGACCATTGTGACATCCCAGGGCCTCGTGGGAGCAGGGGGCCATTGGGACACTGTGGGACCCCATGGAAGCAAGGGGCCAGTGTAACACATCCAGGCCTGCTGGAACCAAGGGGCCACTGTGATCCTGGGGAACTCAATAGAACCAAGGGACCATTTGGAGACTCTGTGACCTCATGGAAGCAAGGGGCCATTGTGGCATTGTGCAGTCCCATGGCAAGAAGGAAACCATTTGGACACTGCAAGGCCACTTGGAAAGCAAGGGGCCATTGTGCCACTGCAGAGCCAAGGAGACCATTGTTATATCACTGGGCCTCATGGAAACAAAGATCTGTGGTGATCCTACAGGGCCTCGTGGAACCAAGGGGCAATTCTGATGCTGCAGGACCCCAAGGATCCAAGAACATGGAACAGGTCTGGGTGGCTGGGCCTCCTGGGGGCTGCTTGACTGGTCCAGCTGGCCTTGGCATGTTGAGAGTTGCTTCTTATCAACCCCTGAAACCCTGGAATTCTGTGCATTCCTTCCTGTGGGAAAGAACTGTCCTTCTCCAGGGGTTCAACGCTGAAATTGGGATTCCACCTCCAAATTTGATTATATCTAAGGATTAGGATTATTCCCATATGAAACCTGCCAGGACAGACTGCTCTGGCTGGCTTTGGCCGCTTGGGGGCCACTCCTCATCTGCCTTCAAAACACTGGAGGCCCGTTCTTTTCTTCCCATTGAAAAAAACACATTCAAGTCAAGCCATCCATGGCCAAAATTGAGAATCCGCCTCCAAAATTCCTTATACGGTTTTCCAATGGTACCTCCCAGACAAAAGCTGCCAGGGCTGTCTAGATTCCCTTGGCTGCCCTGGTGGCCCTGATGTTGCTGCAGGGCCTGAGTGCTCTCGGGGCTGGGCGCAGCCCTGGGGGTGGCAGTGCCGGGGCTGCAGCAGGGACAGGCCATGGGCACGGCTGGGGCAGCGCTGACGCCTCAGGCCAGGCCATGGGGGCTCCAGGCTCCTTGCCCAGGCTTTCTCAAGAACACGGCCAGGCCAATGCTCAGCACAGAAAACCCCGTGAGCAGCCCCAGGCTGGCCGTGGGCAGGCTGGGGGCAAACAGCATGGCTGGGGCTCTGCAAGGGCCCTGGGGGAGATGGGAAGGAGCAGCAGAGCAGGGGCTGATCCATCCCCAGTGCGCTGCACAGCCCAGGACAGCGTCCCAGAGCGTCCTCATGGAGCTGCCAACAACATCCCCCCTCTGCAGCCCTGGCCTCTCCCCCAGCTCACACAGGTGCCCCATCCTTGCAGGCACAGACACGGCAGCACTGGCTCAGCAGCCCCTGTTTGCATTGCACACAGCAGGCGGGAGCACCCCCATGCTGTTGCTGTGGGGACAAGAACCTGAGGGAGCACAAATGCCATCAGCCCCTGGGGCCAGCAAGGGCTGGGGGACACCAGGGAAACCACTCAGCTTTGTCCTGGCCTCTGCAGTCAGCCAGAAAGTTTGTTCCCATCAGCTGGGAGTTTCCTGTCCCACTGCAGACGCTGTTGCTCAGAGCCAGGGCTGCCTGGCAGCGACCCCCAAACTGCCATGAGCATTTCCTTGGCTTCACCTTTGCTTTCTTTCCTCTTCCTGCTGCAAATTTCTTCCTATTGCCCACCCCTCTTCCCTCCCCTGCAAACAGCTCATCCCTGTTTGCCCTTCTCACTCTGGCACGACTCCCCATTGCAGTTCCTGACTTGGCCCCATAAACGTCCCTTGGGCATCAGGATCATCCTACAAGTGCTGCAGGAATTGTCTGCAGGCTCCTGCAGTGCCTGGTGCTGCTCCCTTGCCAGAGACACCCCAGGCCAGGGGGGCACATCTGGGCTGCTGTGTCTGGCTCTGGGGCTCCCTGTTCTGGGCAGTGAGGAGGAGCTGCAGAGGCTCTGCAGGACTGACAGGATGGGCTTTGGGGCTGGCAGGAGAAGCTGAGGGACCTGGGCTGCTGGAGCTTCTGAAGAGGAGGCCCAGGGCTCATCCTGCAACTGCTCCAAGGGTGGTTCCAGAGAATCCCAGAATCAGCAAGGGTGGAACAGGCCATGGAGATCATCAAGTCCAGCCTGTGCCCTGACACCGCCTTGTCTCCCCTGAGCCTCCTCTTCTCCAGGATAAACAACCTCAGCTTCCTCAGCAACTCCTCACAGCACTTGTGCTCCTGATCCCTCCCCAGCCTTGTTGCCCTTCTCTGGACACACTCCAGCCCCTCCATGTCCTTCCTAAACTGGGGGACCCAGAACTGCAAACAGCACTTGAGGTGCTGCCCAAGCAGTGCTGAGAACAGGGGAAGAATCCCTGCCCTGCTCCTGCTGGCCACACCATTCCTGAGCCAGGCCAGGAGCCATTGGCTTTCTTGGCCACCTGGGCACACTGCTGCCTCATGCCCAGCCTGCTGTCCATCAGTCCCTGCAGGTCCCTTTATGCCTGGCTGCTATCCGGCCCCTCTGGCACCTTGTGGAGGAAGGGAAGGGAAGGGAAGGGAAGGGAAGGGAAGGGAAGGGAAGGGAAGGGAACGGTCCAGATCCAATCCTTCCTGAAATGTGGGGTTTCCTGGCACTGCCAGTGCCTTGACCTGAAAATTTCCCTATTCTGGCACAGCCCAAGTGCAGCAATTTGCTGGCACAGAAATCCAAAACCTGGCAACTTCCTGCTACTGGGTCTGGCACCTCCCATATCTTGTGTTTGCTGCCCCAGTACCCAGATTTGGAAATTTCCTGGTGCCCGCACAGCCCAAGTCCAGTGATTTGCTGGCACAGAAATCTAAAATTTGGAAATTTCAAGGTTCTGACTCCAGCACCATCCAGATCTAGTGTTTGCTGAGACCGCCAGTGCTCAGATTTGGAAATTTCCCGATGCCTTCACAGCCCAGGTCTAGCAATTTGGTTTTAGCTAGCTAAGGAAGAGAAGTTCCTCGGACTGTGGCTTTCCTTTTTCTTGGAACTGTTTAAACCTGCTCTGGACTGAAAACCCAGACAAACACCTGCAGCTCACACCTGTGGCCCCCCGAGCTCTGGGACGCTGCATTCCAGCACCAGAGGGACTTAGAAGAGACCGAATGAGCCAACTACAACCCACAAAAAGGACTTTCTGAATTTGCCATCTCTTCAGCACTATCCGAGGTTTTATTTAATATTATTCATTTTTCATGCTTGTGAATACTTTACTTGTTTAATAAACTGGGGTTTTTTTCACTTTTCTCCAGGGAAGTCTTTTCCTGAACTAGTAGGGGGAGGGGCTGCTTGAACATCCTTTCTAGATGTATTCCTTTTGGAGATTTCCTCCCAAAATTTGCCCTAAGCCAGCACAAACTCTCACAATGAAAATTGCACCAGTGGCATAATTTCCTGGGGGCAAATCTTGTGACAGAAGCTTGACGTTGTTCTCCAGGAGAGATTCTTGGGAAGAGCAGACAGGAGAAGATTCCTGGAAAACTGAAACAGCTTTCCAGAAGTGAAATGAAAATGGAAGAAACAATCCAAGATGTTTTCCTCTATTTATGTCTATGCTCCCCTTTTCCATGTTGCATCCCAGTAATTCCAGATGTACCTCACCTCTAAGATCAGTGACTTAGGGATTTTTAGGCGTTCTAAAATACCATGAGCCACACACAGTTTTCCTTCTCCTGTTTTTACTGGAAAGCAACACTGGAGATGTAAGTGCAGTGCTTGGGTCAGGTAGGAATCCTACCCCAAGGGAAGGTGGCCCGACAGTGTTTTACCCTTAGCAAGGACAATGCACAGCAGCAGGCGAGGGGATCGCTGTGCCAGTGCGCAGGAGTCAGGGCTCTGCATCCGGTATCAAGGCTGCAAAGTTCCCGTGTTTGGGCAGACGGAGGGGCTGTCCCTGGGGCGCGCGGGGCTCGAACGTGGGGCTCGTGGGGCGAGCGGGGAACGGACACGGGGACGAACGGCCCCGGTGCCTCAGTTGCAGCGGCGGCAGCGGCGGCAGCAGCAGCAGCAACAGCGTCGGCAGCAAAAAGAGCACAGACCCTAAACCCTGCTTCTCATTCTCATTCTCATTCTCATTCTCATTCTCATTCTCATTCTCATTCTCACTCTCACTCTCACTCTCATTCTCATTCTTCTCTCTCTCTCCCGCTGTCGGGCACCCTTCTCTCGGGGTCCCTTTCCCGGCGTCCCTCTCCTCTCCCCGCCTCCCTCTCCCCTGCCGGGCCGGGCCATGCCCCCAGCCCGCCCCCGGCCCCGGGCGGGGCTGCCCCGTGCCCGGCCCCGGCCGTCCCGCCGCGGTCTCGCCTGCTCCCGGCTCTGGCCGTACTGGCGGTGGCGCTGCTGGGCGGGCATCAGTGCCTGGTGCGGGGGCGGCATCGCCGCCCTTCGGCTCCGCCTGGCCCGAGCCCGGCTCCGGACCCGACGTAGGGTCCAGTCCCGACCCCGGTCCCGGCTCCTCCCGGGGCCCGCTGAGGACACACGCAGGGCGGCCGCTCCCGCCGCCTCCGCTGCGGCTTCCCCGGCCCGAGCTCCGCCGCTCGGCAGCGCGGCCTCCGGCCCCAAGCCGCCGGGGCCCGGGGCGGGTGAGGATGCCGGGCCCGGGGCGGGTGAGGGGCGCTCGGGGGTCTTTGCTGGCCCCAGGCCGAGCGCTGACAGCCGCGTCCCGCCCGCAGGGAAGGCGCAGGAGGCCCTGCAGGAGCGGTACCGGCTGGGATCGCTGCTGGGGCGCGGCGGCTTCGGCAGCGTCTTCGCGGCCACGCGGCTCTCGGACGGCGCTCCCGTGAGCGGCGGGGCCGGCGGCGGGCGCGGGAGGAGGGGGCGGAGGAGGTGGGAGGAGGAGGAGAAGGTCGGGGCGCGGCGGGACGGGTGGCGAGCTCTGCCCGCTGCTCTCCCTCGCTCGCAGGTGGCCATCAAACGCGTGCCGAGGGATCGCGTCCGGCACTGGGGCGAGCTGGTGAGTGAGCGGGACCAGCGGCAGAAGCCGGGCCGTGCCAGGCAGCGAGGAGCCGGGGCCCCGGCAGGGTGGAAGCCGCCGTGAGCCCTGCGGGGAGAGCGGGCGTGGGCTGAGCGGGGCGTGCAGAGCATCCCGGGCTGGCTGAGGGCTCGCAGAGCCCCGGCACGGCCTCGGCCCCACTGACGGCACCGCGCTCCTCCCGCAGCCCGACGGCACCAGCGCCCCGCTGGAGATCGTGCTGCTGGCCAAGGTGTCCCGTGACTGTGGCGGTGTCATTCAGCTCCTGGAGTGGCCTGAGCTCCCCGACAGCTTCCTGCTGGTGCTGGAGCGTCCGGAGCGGTGCCAGGAACTCTCGGGTTTCCTGGCGGAGCGGGGTTCCTGCCAGAGGAGGAGGCGCGGGGGCTGTTCCGCCAGGTGCTGGAGGCCGTGCGGCACTGCACCAGCTGCGGGGTCCTGCACCGGGACATCAAGCTCGAGAATGTCCTGCTCGACCTGGCCAGTGGGCAGCTGAAACTGATTGACTTTGGCTGTGGCGCCTTCCTCCAAGACACAGCCTACACCCAGTTTGCAGGTGAGCCCTCGCAGGGGATGCTCCTGGGCATCTCGTGGCCCAGCCTGGGTGCAGCACTGGGGCTTCCCCCTATTGCAGCCGGGACGGGATTGATGCTGGAGCCGAGTTGTTCTGGGTGGGGTGTGAGGGCGGCCAGCTCCCAGCCCTGCTGACAGCCTTCAGCACCCACTGTGGCCTGGGCTGGGGCTGGAGCTGGGGCAGCCAGCCCGACACAAACCCCCATGGGGGTAGCAGAGAGGGAGGCCTGACCGCGTGCCCCGGATGGTTTGGTGTGCAGGTGAGGAAGGGCTGGACTGCTCTGCTCTCCTTGTTTGCCTTGGCTTATTAACATTTTAGGGGGCCATGCAGGTGGGGAGGAGAGTGAGTTTTCTCCACTACTGGGTGGGTTTTTCCTCTGTGTGTCATGGTTGGGCCTTCCTAGGGTCTCTTCTGCCCTCTTCCAGCACCAGTGGCTTCTTTTCCAGCCCCGAGTTTGTGCACAAGTCCCAGGTGCTGGCGAGAGGGCAGCGCTCACCCCATGTGCCTCTGGGGCAGCCCCCACATGCCCAGGGATGCTGGGGCCAGGCTCTGGGAGCAGCAGCATCCCTCTGCTGATCTCTGTCTGTGTTCCACAGGAACCCTGTCCTACAGCCCACCAGAGTGGATCCGGCACCAACGCCACCACGGCGAGGCAGCCACGATCTGGTCCCTGGGCCTCCTGCTGTGTCACCTGGTCATGGGGAAGCACCCAGTGATTTTAGTGCACTGCAGGCTTGTGAGTGTTTCTCTTAGGACTTTATTTTCACTCCAAGGGATTCCTAGTTGGGTGAGCAGCACTCAGCTGGGAGGAAATGAACTCAGGTTAACAAACCTGTTCCCCTGCACACAGACTATCAGAATAACCTGAAAGTGCTCTACAGTCAGAAAATGGCACCTGGATTCAGCAGGAAGAATAGCAGATATATTCCCTCAAAGCCAGAACGGGTCTTGGATGCACCAGAGATGTTCAACGACCACTGTAAGTAGGCTGCAGGGTTGAGTGCTGGGCATCCAGAACATTCTGCACTGGATTGCTGTTCCTAGGACAGTGTGACTGGGCTGTCTGTATTATTTTGTGTACCCAGGCTAGCACAGACCACTTCTGGAGTGTCCCTGTGTGGCCTTACAGGGACAGTGGTCTAGGGCACTGTGTAGATGCCTTGGAGCAGGGTACCTGGCCCCAGCAGCTGGGCATAGTGACACTCAGAAGGCTGCCCCTCACCTGTACGTGTGTGTGTGCACATGTGCACCCACACCTGCTGCATCAGCACGGGTGAAGGGCAGGGCTCTCTAGCCAAGCATGGTGTGACCTGCATTGCTCTTTCAAATTGTAGATCTGAATCTCATAGACTGGAGCTCCCAGAACTTCCTGGCAGTGGCTCTGGACGACACTGTTTATCTGTGGAATCACGCTACTAGGGAGATTATCCCCCTGCTGCAGATGGAGCATCCAGATGTTTACATTTCCTCTGCGTCATTGATTAAAGATGGAGACTACCTTGCTGTTGGCACAAGTAGTGCTGAGGTTCAGGTGAATGCAGGACTAAAACTAGAGGTGTTTTCTAGGGATTGACAGAACTGTGGGGCCTGGGGACAAAACCTTGGCTGGCAGGGGAAGGATGCCATGCACCTGACTTGTCTTCCCTGGTGTGGGGTGGAACTGCCCAGTGTGCAAGGCAGGGTTTGGTTTGGGGGTTTTCTGATAAGCAGCATTACCTTCTGTGCTATAGTCATGAGATACACATTTTCTCTGTTCCCTTACTCAGAAAGCTGAATGCCAGAGCCTGTGCAGTGAGGTTCCTAGGGCATAGAAAGAGGATTGGGTTTCTTCTGAAGAACTTTTTGCTTTGCCTCTCCAGCTATTGTTGCATTTATATTGTTGTATATCATATTTCTAGGGTCTCATACCTTCTGGGTGGTTTTCTCACAGCAGCCCTTCACAGCAGTGTTGCTGTTGCTTCTCAGTCAGGGCTCCTCTCCAGCTCTCCCTGAATGCCCCACCCCCTTTTATCCCAGTTACCTCCACGGGCTGCAGCTGCTGCCCAATCAAGGACATTGCAGCTGCAGCCCATTTACAATAACTAGAATCAGGGCAGGGTCACTTATACAATACAGAGATCTTTTACTGCAATACATATATTTACTAAGGCCCCTATAAGCTATGGGACATTGAGCAGCAGAAACGTTTCCGAACCATGACCAGCCATTGTGGCTGTGTGGGAACCCTCAGCTGTAACAGCTACATCCTCTCCAGGTAAAGCAGTGGGTCAAGGGCAGTTTCCAGTTGTTGCAAACTCCTGTCCCTCAATCTACGTGTGGCATGGGTTAGGGATGGCAGAGAGAAATTTGTCCTGGCTTGGGATTCTTACTCAGCCTTATCTGTTGGGGCTGTGAGGAGAAGGCCTCTTTCCTGTATTGCAATTTGTGCTGAAGTTGTAAAGAGCTTGTGTGGGTGTTTCACTCACACCAACAGACCTGTGTTGCTGGTAACACTGGTTGAAACCCAGTGGCAGCTATAGCAGTCTTGCAACAACAAAAATGGATTTGGGTGAAAATGTGCAGCCTGACCCTGCAAGCCTTCTCTTCTCTCTGCAGTGATGCACAGACTGGGCACATCCATCACCACGATGTCCGAGTGGCTGAGCATCACGTGGCCACCCTTGCTGGCCACACACACGAGGTGTGCAGACTCAAATGGTCTCTGGATGGCCACTACCTGGCCAGTGGTGGCATTGACAGTCTGGCGAACGTCTGGCCATGCACCCAATGTGGGGATGGAGACTTTGCTCCCTTACAGACCTTCACTCAGCACCAGGGTGCTGTCAAGGTGAGCACAGAGCTGCCACGGGCAGGTATGTGTGTGCAAGGCAGGCATGCAGCACTGGCTGGGTGCAGGTTGCCTCTTGTATGTTTTAAAATGAACTCTCCTCTCTCAGGCCTGGCGTGGTGCCCATGGCAGATGAATGTTCTAGCCACTGGAGGTGGCACTAATGACAGACATATCCGCATCTGGAACGTGTGTTCTGGCGCCTGCCTCAGTGCTGTTGATACCCATTCCCAGGTGAGAGATGAACATCAGCTTGGAGACAAACACCTTCTGGCAGCACACCTACACAGAGCTGCTGGCTCCTCAGGCCCAGAGGCACGGGGAAGGAGGGAGACCATGCTCGCCTCCGAGTGGTGAGCATCAGCACATGCACCTTGTCTCACCTGTGTTACTGCCTCTTTGCAGGGGACTTCTATCCTATGGTCCACAACCTACAAGGAGCTCATTTCAGGCCATGGCTTTGCACAGAATCAGCTGATTATATGGAAGTATCCAAGAATGAACAAGGTTGCAGAGCTGCAAGGTAGGTGGACAGGGCCTGGGGGGGAGGCTGTAAGAGGTTGAAGACAGCTGCACTCCTTGGTTTGAGCCTGCAGCATCACTGATACAGGACAGTATCCGGGGCCATGCTGCTAGGAGTAAAGCATGCCCACGGGGCTGTGGAAGAGATACCATTGATCCAAGTGTATGCTTGGGGTCTGAAATCACACTGCCACAGCCACTGGGGAGACAGCTATGCAAGCTGGCAGGGCTCATGGGAGCATACAGGAGTAAATGTGCATGTGCTGATCAGCTCAGCCCTGATTGCACATTCCTTCTCCTCCTCAGCTCATACTGATAGAATCTTGAACCTGACCATGAGCCCTGATGGTACAGTGCAGGTCTAGAGCTGTTTTGAGATGGATCCCATAAAGAAGAAGGAGAAAGAGAAGGGAAACAGTGCCAAAAGCAGTATTCCTCACCAGAGCATCCACTGAGAGCACGGGATTGTTGTGGGGAGGGGGGGGGGGGGGTATTTGGTTTACATGCTGTACAGTATTTTAAATGTTAATGAACTGCTTAACTTGACTTTTTCTTAATGGAGTCTGATGGAAGAAAAAGCCATGGCTCTTAAACCCAAGTCCTTCTCCCTGAGGCTGGGGATCTGGGCAAGGAGTGGAGACCTAGGTCTTAAGGGCAAGTTTGCAGGCCCCTGAGCTTAGCACAGCCTAGCAGAAGGATGCTGTGCAAGGGCTGTACTTCTGTTTCTGTCCCAGCTAAGATAGATATGTCACCTGCCCCATCTAGATGCTGACTACAAGCACAGCAGCTCCACCACAGGCTCAACTGAAAGCACAGCATGGCTGTGGCCTCAGTTTGTGTTGTCCTGGCCTTTCTCACAAGCCCAGGGACACCTTCCTATGGCTCTGCAGGCAGATCTCAGTTTGTCTTGTTAGCTACAGGCAGCCATCACTGCCTGCCTATGGTGCTGGAGTAGAATAGCTGTTGGAAAAAAAAGGAGGGAGGGAAATATAGAGCAACAGCTGTAATCACCCCAAAGGCTGGAAAGGGGCTGGCTCTGGCATAAAGCCTGATGCAAAACAAAAGGTTGGCTTACACTGCCACGCCCAGCCTGGATGTCATGCGAGAGCCACGCAAAGCACCAGCAACCCTGTGCTCAGCCTTCGGTCACGTATTCTTCCAACAACTCTGATCTCCCTTCCCCTCCTGCTGAAAGGAGGCCCTGGTGCCTCACTGAGGCTTCATGCAGGGGAGCAGGCACCAGGGCTCAGCTGACATTTATTGGAGCTTGACTCCCCTACACGTGGAAAAATGCCTTTTTTCCAGGCTGAACTGTGCTGGAGCAAGTTGCAGGAAATATATTTGAGTCCTCACCTGACCAACAACCAGCTGAGCCATGCTGCTTTGCACGATGGAGCCGCAGTGTCTGAGGTTGTAGGGCTGCACCAGACCCATCAAGCCTGTCCTTCAGCTGCACCAGCATTGCCAGGGGCTGCTGGGGACGCTGCACAGCTGATAAGCACCTTGGCCTGTACAAAGCAGCTCCACCAAGCCTGTGCCTCCCATCAGCCCTCAGTGATTAGCTGAGGGTGGATTATTAACTGTTTTCACCTTTCCCTCAGCACAGTACCACACTGTGCCTAGCACCAGCTCTGCCTCCTGAGCCTTACAGCAGCTGGAACCTTTCAAGGTTCCGACTTGTGCTCTGCCAAGGCCAGTGAGTGTGTAACCACACCCACCAGAGCACCCCCCACACACACACATAAAGCTGATATGGGGGGCACAGTCTCAAAAAACAGCCACTGAGCCAGCACCTTCCCAGCAGTGCTGCTGGTGCATCCCCATTTGGCCACTTGGAAAAGATCAGGAGGCCCAAGGATGGAGCTCTCCCTCAGACACAAATCCTCAGGCCACAGCTGTCTCTAAAGGGGAAGCAGGCAGGAACCCAGATGCAAGGCTGGGCTCTCCCACAGAGCTGTGCTGCTGTTGTAGGAGCCCTGCCCCACACCCCTGCACTTGGTGCTGGGAGTTAGCACAGACTTGCCCTGTAGGGCCACAGCTGATTAGGCTTTCCCTGGTCCCTGACCTGGAAGGAAAGCTTTATATGCCAAAAAGTTCCTGTCATTTTTTCAGTCCCATGTAAGAGCAGCTCAGCTTTCTCACAGACTCTTTCTTTCTCCTTAGCACATGCCCCACACCCAGATGCTGTGCATTACACAGCCCTTAGAGGACCTCTGAGCATTACCAGAGGGTAATGATACTGCAGGGTCTTTGACCTCATGCTGGTCTCTTACAGTCCTGGAGTGAGGAGGAGCAGAGGAAGGAAGTGGGCACTGATCCAGCAGGCCCAGTACACAGCCCTGTAAGGTGTAAATTCAGTTCACAGCATGACAGCGTATTAATTACCCAGTGCCATGGCCAGCCCATAGAAGAGCACAGCTAACAGTGTTATGAATAAGAAGCTTGACTAGGCCAATATTCAAGCAGCAATCAATTTATTATTTAATATGGTAAAGTATGAGCAATACAGCGCTGGGTACAGTGGGGGAAATTTTCCCTCCAACTGCACACTGATAATTGAGGGTTACAGGTATTTATAGGGGTACCCATCAGTTTTTTTCAACAGTTTCTATTTCCAATCTTTTACTTATCAGGAATTTTTATTCCAAATTATTACATCACAATTCTATACACTATTGTGATTTTAATTTCTCAGGATGTATCTCAAAGGAGTATCCCCAGATGGTGACGGTCCAAAAGAAGAAAGACGAATCCCATCTGGTGCGGTCCAGCTTCCCAGATGTGTGTCCACCTTTTAATTGCAGAGACTCTAAATCTCATAACAGTGATGTCCAGCTTCCCTTTGGTCAAAACCATAAACCCTTGAGGTGATGTTCATCTTCCTTTCTCAAGCTGTTTTTCTCTGCTTCAATAAGGTGTGAGATAAGCATATTTCCTTTATATATATTCCAAAGCTATAGTTTCAAGGATACAAGTAATAGTCTAAAATTATACTTCAAAAGGTTCTTATTGCAGAGCTTTTTATGGATTAAACGCAAGCAAAAAGCAACATCTTTAACACCTTAATTCCAATGCTCCTAAATCAACCAGGGTTAATTGCAAACAAAAGATAGGTTCAAAGGCCTTTTTCCATGCTTTATTCTCCTCAGTTATTATTAGAATTCACAGCTCTCCCATTGTTGGGGTCCACACATTTCACATTCACAACTACACACATCACCTGTTTGTACCTGTCACGAAACACAACTTTGTATTTCAGACCAGCTGTATGGTCTCAGACACTCCCAGTATATCCCAGTTGCCCTGAACATTCTCGTAGACATTGCCAGGCACTCCCCGTTACCTCAGCGTGGTTCACTTGCCCCCCGTTTTATCCCAGTTGCTCCCAGTTCCTCTGATTATGTCCCCAGTTGGCTCCCAGCATGGGCCTGGTAGCTCCCAGGAACCCCCAGTCAGGGTCCAATCACACCCACTCTGCTCCCAGTATGATTGTAGCCACTCCCAGTATGATCCCATCATTCCCAGTCTGATACCAGTGCCCCAGTGTGATCCCAGTTGCTCCCTGTAAATGCCAGCCTGATCCCAGTAGCCTCCAGTGTGATCCCAGTGACTCCCTGTCTCTCCCAGTATATCCCAGTCACCCCCCCTCTGCATGCTCCCAGTCACTCCCACTTTCTCTCAGTTGCTTTCAGCACAATTCCAGTTGCTCACAGCCACTCCCAGTCACCCTCAGTGCAGTCCCAGTTGCTGAAAGTGTGATCCAGTATGATCCCATTCTCCCCCAGTGTGGGCCCAGCTGCTTCCACTGTGATCCCAGTGGGATCCCAATTGACCCCAGCATGGTTCCAGTTGCTCCCTGTTCCTCCCAGTGTGATGCCAGTAGTACCCAGTTGTCCCTCATATAGTCCCAGTCACTCCCCATATGATCCCAGTCCCACCCAGCATGGTCTCACTCACTCCCAGTTGCCCCCAGTGTGGTCCCAGTTCTCCCCAGCATGGTCCCAGTTGTTCCCACTGTGGTTCCAGTCATTCCAGTATGGTTCCAGACACTCCCAGTATATCCCAGTTGCCCCCAGCATGTCTGTAGTCATTTCCAGGCACTGCCAGTGGCCCCAGTAAGGTGTCAGTTCTCCCAGTATGATCCCCCAGTCGTGCCCAGTATATCCCAGTTGCTTCCAGCATGCATCCAGTCCTTCCCAGTTCCTCCAGTTTGCTTGCAGCATCATCCTAGTTTCTCTCAGCTGCTCCCAGTAGCCCAAAGTGTGATCCCAGTCTTTCCCTTTCAGCCCCAGTATGATCCCAGTAAGCTCCAGTTTGACCCCAGTCACATGCCAGCCCTCCCAGTGTGGTCCCAGTATAATCCCAGTTGCTTCCAGTCTCTCCCAGTATGGTCCCAGCTGCTTCCAGCATGGTTCCAGTTGCTTCCTACATCAACCCAGTCAGTCCCAGTATGATGCCATTTGTTCCCAGCGTGCTCCCGGTCTGCCCAGTATGGGGGATGATGTGCAGGGTGTGTTCCCAGTCTCCCTCAGATATTCCCAGTATTAGTCCAGTCCCTCCCAGTATGATGCAAATATGGTCCCAGTGTTCTCCCAGTCCCTGCCAGAATAAACCAGTTTTGTTCTACATGGTTCACGTTGCTCTCCCCCTCACTTTCATTCCAGTCACTCCCAGCATGTCCCAGTGTACCTCAGTTCCCTCCAGCATCTTTCCAGTTCCTTCCAGTATGATCCCATTTGCTCCCAAGCACTCCCAGTCAACCTCAGTGTAGTGGCGCTAACTGCCAGTATGATCCCAGTCACCTCCAGCATGATCCCAGTTCATCCCAGTATAAGCCCAGCAGTTTCCAATCCCCCCAGCATGCATCCAGTCACTCCCAGTTCCTCCCAGTTGCTCCTAGCGTGTTCCCAGTTGCTCACAGCTGCTCCCAGTCACCCTCAGCATAATCCCAGTCACTCCCAGTATATCCCATTTGCCCCTAACATGGTCTCAATTGCTCACTGCCAGCTCCTACTCACTCCCAGTATGATCCCAGCATGATCCCAGTCTCTATCAGTGTGATCACAATCTGCCCTGGTATGGCAGTATGATTCCAGTATGATGTCCATACAAACCCAGTACCATCCCAGTCACTCCCAGTAGGATCCCAGTATGATGTCAGTACAAAGCCAGTACAGCCCCAGTCACTCCCAGTACGATCCCAGTGCAGCCCAGTCCATGGCAGTGCTGCCACTGCTGGGATCCCCCTGCCCTGTGTGCGTTCCCCCCCGGCGGATGTGCCGAGAGGCGCCCCAAGTGCTGGCAGTGGCCAGGCAGGGTCCCCAGCAAGGCCCAGTTTGGATGTGCAGCCCCCAGTTTGCCCAGTTTGCCTCTCCTTTGGCCCGGGCCGGGCTCCCCCCGCCCGCAGCGGCTGGGAGCAGCCGAGAGCCCCGCACTGCCCATCCCGACCTGTCCCGGCTCCATCCCCGCTCCTGCCACGGGCTGCGAGGGCTGCGGGAACGGGGCAGCGAGGGTGTGGCTGCTGCTGGGGGAGGAGGAGGAGGGAGGGAATGGCAGGGATGGAGGGGGAGGAGGAGGAGGCGGGGTAAGGGAGGAGGACGGGGAAAGGGGTTGGAAGGGGCAGGATGGAAGAGGAGAAGGAGGTGGAGATAACACAGAGGAGCGGGAGGGGGGATGGAAGAGGAGGAGCGGGAGAAAGAGGAGGGGCGAAGGCGGATCAAGGCTGAGCTGAGGGAAGCACACGGTCACTCCGAGCCAGGCCTGAATTCGCAGCCCCCACCTGTGGGATCATCGCCCCCCATCGCGCAGGTGAGCGGGGGCAGGGGGAGTTCGGCCCAGATATCCCGGGGGGCCCCTGGATTGGGTTTTTGGGGGGATGTTTGGAGAATGAAGCAGTCCAAGGCTGAGCGGAAAAGGCCCCTTGGGGGGACATCGGGAGGTGCCGGTGGCGGCTGCCGGCAGAGGCAGCCTGGAGGAGCAGAGCCCTGTGTGCCCCAGGAGCCCAAAGTGGGGAGCCCAGAGAGGGGGGAGCGCTGCCATGGGCGGGAGCCTCAAGAGCCTGGAGAGGGGCAGGGGGGACTCCTTGGAGCCGCTGCAGCCCAGAGCAGAGAATGAGGGGAGAAGGGAGCCCGGGAGCCCAAACAGCCGCGGCATCCCGGAATGGGGAGAGCCAAGAGGGGGGAGCTTTTGGCATTGCTGGGACTGCCAGCAGGGTGGGCACCGAGGAGAAGGGGGACCCCCAATGCAAGCGTGACCCCAGCAGCTGGGATGGGGGGAACCCCTGAACACCCGAGGGGAGGGACCAGGGGTGGGGAATTCCTGGGAGGCTTTTTCAGGGCTGAGTCTTGGTGTTTGGGAGGGTTTCCTGGAGCCGAGGTGGCTGGTGCCTTGTAGAGATGGACTCGGGCAGAGGGACCTTCAAACTCAATGTGTCTTGGGGAAGAAGAAACAGGAAAGCCTTATAAATATGATTGTCTGGCAAATGATTTTGAGAATATAGAAAATTAAAAGCAAGATAAAATGAAAGCAAGATTTGAGATACCTTAGTTACTGAACAACTGGAAAACAATGGTGTGGCTTGACTGAAGGTAATCCCCTTTTGATGATACAATTCCCTCTGCTTGCAGACAGGTCCCAGGGTCAGAGCAGACCCTACTAGCTCAGCAGAAGGGATCCAAAGAGTACATTTTAGGGTTTAAAATGTAACACAGTATGGTGACATAATGATTCTTTAAGGCTGTATGTAAATGCTATAGGATTTGTATCTTGTACTAGATTGGTTAGTGAGAAATAGAATATTCAACTCAGAAGATGATTTATTGTATTGTAACAGGAACCTTACTCTCTTAGGCTCTTACCCTCTTACTCTCTCACCCTCTCATCCTCTCTGCCCCTCTCTTCTCTGGGGCCTGCTGTGAGCTGTGGCTGGCAGCTCCAAGCAGGGCCCTGCACCCAGGCCCTTTGCAATAAACCACAACTTCCACGACCTGGCTGCAGAGATCTCTCGTCTCTGTCAGTCCCGACAATCCTACCCCTGACGCTCCTACAAACGTGCTCATCCCTTGTTTTCCCCAAACCAGGATTTCCCATTGTGAGGAAGGCTGTGAGGAAGAGGAAGATGCCCCAGGACACTGATACAGGTGAGGAGGAAGTCAGTGTCCCTTTCCCCTCTGTGCTGCTCCATCTCCCAGCCCAGCACGGCCCTGGCTGCAGCACAGCCCTGGGGGGATCTCCTTGCCTTTGCCTGTGGCACGGAGGCAAATCCCATCCTGTCCTTGTCCTTTCTCCCCCAGAGCAGGAGCTGAGCACGGAGAGCAGGGAGGACAAATGCCCATGGCAGAACCTGGTGGAAGAGGCCGTTTTGAGCAGCTCCACGGTGCAGGAAGCCAACGGGGAGGAAAAGCCCCGGAGATGCCGCACAAGGAGGGGCTGCAAGCTCAGCTGGCGGGGATCTGAGGGGGAAAGAGCCAGCCTGGGCCGGGAAGGCGGCCGGAGATGGAGCCAGAGCTCGGAGCTGGTGCTCCACGAGTAGCTCCATGATAGGGAGAAGCTCCACACGTGCATGGAGTGTGGGAAGAGCTTCAGGCGGAACTGCAACCTGATCAAGCACCAGAGGACCCACACTGGGGAGAGACCCTACGAGTGTGGGGAGTGTGGGAAGAGCTTCAGCTGGAGCTCCAGCCTGATCAGCCACCAGAGGACCCACACTGGGGAGAGGCCCTATGAGTGTTCCAAGTGTGGGAAGGGGTTTCCAACCAGCTCCCGTCTCCTCCAGCACTATCAGAGTCACAGAGAGGAGAGGCCCTTCCAATGCCCCGATTGTGGGAAGGGATTCAAGGACAACTCCACCCTCTTCACCCACCGGCGCATCCACACAGGAGAGAGGCTCTACGAGTGTGATAAATGCAGGAAGAAGTTTCTGACCAGCTCTGATCTCCTCAAGCACTATCGGATTCACACGGATGAGAGGCCCTTCCGCTGCCCCGACTGCGGGAAGGGATTCAAGCGCAACTCAGACCTCGTCACCCACCGGCGCATCCACTCAGGGGAGAGGCCCTACGAGTGTCCCCAGTGTGGGAAGAGCTTCTCCAGCAGCTCTACCTTGACCCAACACAAACGGAGGCACCAGTAAGGGAAGCCCTGCGAGTGCCCTGAGTGCGGGAAGAGCTTCGTGCGCTGCTCCAGCTCCATCCCCCACTGGAGGAGGCACTTAGGGCACAGCCCTGGTCACTCACATTCCCTGTGATCCATGTTGGGAACACACCTGGCTGCTTCTCCTTTTGGTTTGGCCCCAGTTTGGAGCAGTGGGAGGGGGATTGTGTGGGGCTGGGTGTGTGGGATGTATTTGACTGCAATAAAACTTTCAGAGTTACTGATTCTGCCCTATTTTCTGTAAGTTCTGTTTGCAGAGTGACGCCTTCTCAGCTGATTTAATTACTATTAAAATCCTTTTTTTAAAATCTAACCCAAACAATCCAAAAACCAATACCCAGATAAAGCCACTCGCCCACAATTAAATTTTTTAAAAGTAATTTTATTTGTTTTAGAGTACTTAAGGGAATTATTAAAGTTTAATTGTTGGTTAAAATTTCTGAGAAATTACAGTGGTGTTTGGTTTTGTGTTTAGTATATTTGTAAAAGGAATTTTTTTTACTTAGGTGTGTTACAGTCTATGTTAGTTTTTGAGATATTTTTATCTAAAGTATATTGGTTACTGAGTTAAAACTTACAAAAGGTATTTCTTTGTATGTAATTTGTTTTTTTTCTTTGGTAATGTTATATTAATAGTTTACTGTTGTTTTGGCTTGAATCATTATTGGAGTATTGTAAGGAAGAGTTGAAATTATATTTCATTTTTGTATTTCATTTTTATTCTAGTGTATTTCATTTTAATTTTAATTTATTACAATTTGTTGAGAGGATAGGAAGGAAGTTCAAGGGCAGGAACATTTTTTCCTGGCTTGGAACTGGAATTCCAGACCCTGGGAGTGTGTGCAGGACCACAGACTGGGATCAAGTATGGGCTGGGATCAAATATGGACTGGGATCAAATATGGACTGGGATCCTATGGGTTTGGACTGCACAGAGTGGGACCATATGGATCAGGACCACACAGACTGGGATCAAATGGACTGGGATCACATGGCCGAGGATCACGTTCACTGGGATCCTGTGGATCAGAAACCTCCAGACTGGGATAGGCTGGAGTGGGATCAAGTATGGACTGGGACTGTATGGACTGAGATCCAGTGGACTGGGACCACACAAACTGATCAAGTGGTCTGGGATCAAATATGGGCTGAGACCATATGGAATGGGACCATGCAGATCAGGACTGGGATAAACTGGGTTGAGATTTTATGGACTGGGATTGCACAGACTGGGGTCACACGCACTGGGAAAAAGCTTTGGCTGCCTTTGGCTGCCATGCACGTCTGAAGGCAGCCACATCAAGTTGGCTTGATCCTGTTTGGGAGTCCCATCTCCCCCTTCCCTCCGCTCTCCCGCCCCTTCCCCATCGTTCCCCCAGCCCCCTATCCCCTCCGCCGTGCTTGGTTTTGGGGGTTCCAGGCCTCTCCTGCTCCCTTTGGGGGTCCCAACCCCCTTGGGTTTAATTTGGGGCCCCCACGCTCTGATTGGCCAGGATCTGTTTTGGGGTGGGGACGGGACGAACTGGGCACCCCCAGGAGCCCCTCAGGTTTGGGGCTTTCGATCCCCCCTCAGCCCTCGGGGCGGCCCTGGGGCCACCCCAACACCCCAAAATGGGGAGGGTCCACAGGGCGCCTTGTAACCCCCAGAAATGGGCGGGGAGCAGTAGGAGTGGCCCCAAAAAGGGATTGAAGGGTCTGGGCCGGGGATGGGGGAGGCTCTGGGGATGGCTCCGGTCTGGATTGGGGTGGGCTGGGATTGAGGGAGGGTCCGTTCAGCGGCTGAGGAGGGGCTGGCACTGGAGAGGGGTCCGGGATTGTGGGGATGGGTCCATTCCGGGACTGGGACGGGGCCTCTACCTGGGATTGGGGTCCGCGATTGGGTCAGGGTCTTCCCCCGATCCCGTTCCCAATCCCAATCCCAATGCTGATCCTAATCCCAATCTCATTCCCGATCCCGTTCCCAATCCCAATCCTGATGCTGATCCCAATCCTAATCCCAATCTCATTCCCAATCTTGTTACCAATCCCAATCCCGATGCTGATCCTAATCCCAATCTCATTCCCGATCCCGTTCCCAATCCCGATCCCGATGCTGATCCCAATCTCATTCCCGATCCCGTTACCAATCCCGATTCCGATGCTGATCCCAATCTCCTTCCCGATCCCGTTACCAATCCCGATCCCGCCACTGTTTCCAGGGAATGGCTCTGATCTCAACCCCGACGCCAAACCCAGGGAATCAAACATTGGGATCAAGCACCCCAAATCCTGGGGTCAACTCCCTGTGACCCCAAATCCTGGGGGTTGAAACACTGGGGGAATCAAACACCTCCAAACCCAGACTCTGGGATCTCAACACTCGTCCCCCAACCCGAACCCCAAATTTTAGGATCAAATCCCCCAAATCTCAGATCCTGGGGTGCCAAACACTCCCGAATTCCCAAATGTTGGGGTTAAATCCCCCCAAAGCCAGCTCCTGGGGTTTGAAACATTTGGGCTGTCCAACACCCCCCCATTCCCAAAGTCTGGGGTCAAACATCCCCTAAATCCCAAATCCTGAAGTGTCCCCAACCCCCAAAGTTTAGGGTTAAAACCCCCAATCCCCAGCTCCTGGGGTTTGAAATATCTGGGGTGTCCAACCCTCCTCACCCCCAAAGTCTGGAGTCAAACCCCCCAATCCCAAAACTTTGGGGTCAAAGGCCCTCGATCCCAAACTCTGGGGTGTCAAATCCCCCTGATCCCCCAACTTTGGGGTTAAATCCCCCCAAAAACTGGGGTGAACCCCCCCAATTACCAGACTTTGGCATGAAAACCCCCTGACCCCATATCCTGGGGTTTGAAACATCTGGGGTGTCCAACTGCCCTTATCCCAAAATTTGGAGGTCAAACCCCCTGACTGACAAATCCTAGGGTCAAAAACCCCCACATCCCAAATTCTGGGGCCAAATATCCCCAAACCCCAAGTCTGGGGTCAAAAACCTCCAAATCCTAAACCCCAAGGTGTCAAACCCCCTTTAACTCCCAAATTTTAGGATCAATACCCCCAACCCCCAAAATTTGGGGTCATGACCCCCCCAGTCTCCATATCCCCCCAAACCCATTGCAACCCTGAGGGGCACATTGGGGTTTGTTTGGAGCAGCTCCAGCTGCAATATCTGCAGATAGACCCTGGGTAAAATGTTGGGAAAAACCCCAAAAACCCCTCAGGAACCCCAAAATCCCTGGGGGCTGGGAAAGGGGATTTGCAGTGGGGATCTGGGGTGGCAGAAGGGGATTTGGGGTGAAAGAAGAAGGATTTGGAGTGAGGAAATTTGGGGTGGAAAAAGAGGGATCTAGGATGGAAAAAGGAGATTTTTGGTGTGAAAGAAGGAGGATTTGGGGTGGGAAAAGGGATCTGGAGTGGGAAAAGAGGGTTTGGGGTGAAAGAAGAAGGATTTGGGATGTACAAAGAAGGATTTGGGGTGGAAAAAGGAGATTTCAGTGGGAAAAGGGGATTTGGATTGGAACATGGGTTGAGGGTGGGGATTGCGGGACCAGAGGAGACCTTCAGATGGGTCCCTTTGGTGCTGCCTCCCTGGCTGCTCCCAGCACCTCCAGAAGCAGCACCTGGCTGGCTCTTGGCCCTGCCCATGCCCATTCCAGCAGGGCTGGCCAGAGGGGAGCAGCCCCAGGCTGTGCCTGTGCCCCCAGCCCCTGTGGGCAGTGTGTGGCTGCTGGGCTGGGCTCCAGAGGGGAATGGCCTTGTAGCACAAAGTGCCCAGAGAGCCCAGAGCCAAAGAGTCTCTCCCCTGCAGGCACTGCTGCTCCGGTGCATTGAAACATTTCCAGTGCTGGAGTGGGCTGACGGCTGTTCCTCATCTCACCCAAAAGAAGCTGATGGTTGGATATTATTGGAGAATTTCTCTCAAGTTGAGCCTGGCAGGGGGTTCTTGACAGGGAGAAGCTGCTACAAGAAATACCCTGATGCCTCCCCCAGGCTCTGTGTGTTTCAACGCTCTTGGCCTTTCTTGATGCTTCTCAAATGAAAAGAAATTCCTGGGGCAGCAGCAGCAGGATTTGCCTCTCACCATAAAATACTGTTACATCAGTTGGTTTTCCAGTCCATCCAGCTCTTACAGTGGCTATCCTGGCATGTGTCCAAACCCTAAAGATGTTCATATCCCCAAAGGGTGACACAGGGTTTTTCCTGTTGTTCAGACCTGGAAGACTTTGAGGTTTACAAATAGAAGGGGGAGTAATTGCAAGGTGCTGTACTGTATTTATAGTGGTCTTTTAATAAGCAATAAAATTACAGATGGACCATGATAGGAAAATAACTTGCTGCAGGAAAAATTCCTCAGGATACCTGGTTATTCTCAAGATCTACTGCTGCCATTGAGTAGGGAAAGACGAACAACAAGCCATGTCTGAATAACAACAGATTAATGTTGTGCTCTCTTCCTGAGTCTGCTCCCAAAAGATCGGGGATTGACAAAGATAAAGGAATTTTAAGAGCTGGTTTTGGTTATTTCAGAGAAAGTTAAAAGGGAGAAGGGATTGGGGTAATGAAGAGGCTGTCATTACCTATCCTTTTCAGTGCTGTCTATTGGAGCAAAAATGAGCAATGTGCCCTGCTGGTGTTTAGATGTTCTGAGTCCCTCAGCGGTGAGTTGGTTGCCGTGCTGCCCTGCCCGGTGCTTGCTGGATGTGCTGGCACAAAGAGCTTGGGCCCTTGATGAAAATGACCACAAATGAGTTCCTTGGGATTTACTGGGCTCAAAGTAAAAGGGATCAAATTCAGATTTGATCTAGAAAATGCTTCTTCCCTGTCAGGATGATGAAGTCCTGGCTTCACAGATTGCTCAGAGAAGCCGAGTAAGTAAAGTTTCAGAATTCTTCCTTTCTGTCCCATTCCTGTTCCATAAGTTCAGGTTTGGTTTTCAGAGTGCCACCTTCTCAGCTGGTTGCTGTTTGTGTCCTGCTTTCTCTCCTGCCTTCCTTGGTCTGCTCCTTTTCCCTTCCACAGGGTCTCTCTTTACCTGTGGCAGCTCCCAGCCAAAGACCCTCCCCTGATTGTATTTTTTTTTTCTTCCCCATCCAGGTGCTCAAACAGCCCTGGATGAAGTTTTGGAGGCTGGCAGTGAAATGTCTGTGGAAGATCTTGCTGCACTTTTGTCTTGACCCCTTCAGAATGTGGCCTTGAAGGGCAGGACCATCTTTTCCTTGCTGGCAGCTGGAATTGCAGCCCATGGCAGTGTGTGCCAGAGATGTCAGAGGGCAATTGCTGAGGCTGCCAGGGCGCTGCTCCTGCCGTGCCTGCCAGGGGAGCTGTGCAGGGCAGGGTCAGGCTGCAGCAGCTGGCTGGGCTCCCCGAGCAGACAGCAAAGGCGGCTTTGCTGCACATTCTGCAGCTGGGAGCAGAGGGAAGAAGGGCAGGGAGTCCCTGACAGAATGCTGGAATGCTTGTGGCTGGAAGGAACTGTTATGAACAAAATTCAGTTAATATTTTTTTTGAGAAAAAAAAGTTACAAAAAAAGGCAGCCAGATCACTGTAGCTGCCGAAGTTCTTCGTGTTTTGTTATTGTAATCATGGGTCGTTGTCGTTAATGGTTGTTTTTGTATTAGTAAAAGCCATGGCTGGGGCGAGTTAATGGCCCTTCTCCTGGGTGGGGACCTTCCCAAGGCTAAGTTGTACCTTTCCCAGAATAGTGAAGACACCTGAGAGGGTGAGGAGGGGCTATGCAAACTGACTCCAAGACCACAATGCAGCATGGGTCCCCCGGTGTACAGAGAAGACCCCAAAACGACGAGCCACCTAAGAGTTGAGAGACTGGAGTGATGTCTGGACGTGAGGAGCCGAGTGCTGAGCCTGCAGAGATGCAGAACACCTTCGGACCCTCTCGCCCTGACCATGAGAGACGACCCCGGCGGTGAGACCAGGCCGACTGAGTGGGTGGGGCAACCATCTGACGGGATCAGCAGGCCCTAAAGGCTCCCACGAGGACGTGATCCCCAGCTCTGCCCCTAGTGGACAGAGCTGCGCATATCCTCCTCCTCTGAGTCGCCCGGGAAAACGACGGAGACTGCAGACCCGTTGAGCCACCCAATCCTGAGCTGATCACTTTTAATAAAGGCATTAAAAAGGAGAAGAAGTCTCCTGGCCCTTTGTTTATTTCAGCTGGGGGCTCTCGTCCGGAATAGCCACGCCGCAAGAGGACTCAGGACTGGCCATCTTGGATCTTCAGAGGACAGCTGGCTACCAGGACCAAGAGGGACCGGCTCAGGACAGCGACGCAGAGGAGCACCGGAGCACCGGACTGGTGAGAAATCCGGTGGCGGGAGTGGGAGACGTGCGCATGTGTGTGTGAGTGAGACGAGGGCCAGCAGCCGGACCTTCGAAGTGAGAGGGACCCCTCAGTACTGCGTTTCCGGATTTTCGCGAGAAAACCGGCCAGGAGCAGGGGGAAGCGAGTGGACTCAGTGTGAGTGAAGCCGTCTCCCAAGGGGGAATAAAGGGCCCCCCCACTCCGGGCGTGCGGAGTGAATTACTGTGTATGAGTGGCACGCACCCCAAAGTCCTGACAAAGGGAGGTCAGGCACTTTTGTAAGTCTCGAGAAGGATTCGCGTAAGATTTGTCAGTCCCGAGAAGGATTCGGGTGTTTTCACAAGCCCTGCAGGCAAAGTAAGTCCTGACAAAGGGAGTCAGGCACAAACCCCAGCGAAGGAGGCTGTGGTTTGCTTTTAAGTCCTGATACGGTGAAGCCTAAAAATTGGCGAGTTAGGCAAACTGAAAGTCAGGCAGTTGTTTTTCCTGACTGAGGGAGTCAGGCACGACCCGGATTCTTGGCCGAGGCTTCGTGTGTTCAAGTCCCGGTAGATGTAAGACCTGACGCGGGGAAAGTTGGGCAATCAAGAGATTGGGCAGTTGTTTCAGTATAAAGTCCTGAGCATCAGGCAGAAATTTGAAGTTCATTGGAGGAGGCTGAAGCTCCTCAAACAAGGTTTTTTGAAATTACCGGTCAGTTGAGGCACCTTTGAGACTTTGTTATTGAGACCTGAAAAATGGGATGTTGTAATAGTAAAAAGACCGGCAAGAGACTGAGGTATATACATCCCAATAGTCCCTTAGGATAACTGTTAGAAAAATGGGATTCTATAGAGGCCACAGAGGGATTAGATAAAGTGAAAATGATCCATTACTGTATGGAAGTCTGGCCAGAATTAGAGGTGCAAGGAGGATGGCCTTGGTGTGGGACAAAGGATAAGTGGATGTGCCAACAATTAAATAATTATCTGACAGCTCGAGGCGATACTGATCCTGAGCAATTACTGTATGTATCGTGCTGGTTACAGAGCGCTGTTGGGGATGAAGGGGTGCGAATTTGTAAGGTACAGAGACAGAAAGAGGAGAATGAAGGAGGGGATGATAGAACTAGTAGAAGATGGGACCCCCTGGATTATTTGCCTCCTTCTGCCCCTCCACCTTATAATCCTCTTCTTCAAGCACCTCAAATGGCAGGTCCGGTTCCTCCCCCGGCTGCCATCCCACTACCATCTGCTCAAATTCCTCCTTCTACCTCTTTAGCTTCCACTATGATAAACCCAGTATCTCCTCCAACCACCCCCTCACCACCCCCTTCAGCTCCTCCAGATCCTTCTGCATCACCACAAGCGCCTACTCCACCTGCTGCATTCTCCACCCCTTCTCCAGCTCCGCTGAATATTCACTCAGGCTCTTCTCCCCCTCCTATTGCTGTCCCTTTACCTCCTCCTAGTTGGGACACAAATGCCTCCTCGCCTGATAAACAGCTATCAGCAAATACACCCGCTGATGGGCAGGAAGTTCACGGTAACCCAGAGATCCCTCAAAGTAGTTTGGCATCTGAAGATGGGCCGTACTGTAGCACCAGATCCAAGACCTCCAAGGCGGAGAGACTCTTTCCCCTCAGAGAGGTTCCTATGGGAGGAGTAGCGGGAGGTGTTGGCTTTGTGAATGCTCCCCTAACTGCTTCTGAGGTGAGAGGATTCAAGAAAGAGTTGGGGCATTTAGTGGAGGACCCAGTGGGCATAGCCAACCAAGTAGATCAATTTCTAGGTCCAAATATCTACATTTGGGGGGAGATGAATTCCATCCTGAGTATATTATTTTCCCCAGAAGAGGTCCGGATGATAAGGGCGGCTGGCATAAGAATATGGGAGAAAGATAACAGTCCAGGACCCCAGGTGCCAACAGGTGAACAGAAATTGCCACTAACGGAGCCCAGCTGGAACCCTAACCAGGAGGAGGGGAGGAAGGCCATGAGAGAATATAGGTCTTTGATAATACGGGAGATCAAAGAGTCAGTTCCCAAAGGAACTAACACCCAATTAGCGTTTGAGAGTACACAGGAGAAAGATGAAGCTCCTGCTGCCTAACTTAATCGCCTAAGGCGGAACTTCCAGTTGTACTCTAGAATAGACTCAGACACCCCAGAAGGTCAAATGCTACTAAAGTCCAATTTGTTACCAAATCTTGGCCTGATATAAGGAGAAAACTGGAAAAGATGGAAGATTGGCAAGAGAAGGACATTAATGAGTTATTAAGAGAAGCATTGAAGGTGTATTTAAGGAGGGAGGAAGAAAAAGCAAAGGCCAAGGCTAAGGTAATGGTTGCTGTAGCTAGAGAAAGTGCAGGGTGGGCGGGTCCACCACCAGGAGGAGGCAAGGATAGGCCGGTACTGTCAGGTGCAAGAGGGATGGAGACACCTCAAGGCCCTTTGAGAGAGCGACATTGCTATTACTGTGGAGAGCCAGGACACGTCAGGAGGGTTTGTAGAAAGCTTAGTCTCGATGCGGCAGTAGCCAGGGAACAAGATAATTTAGGGAAGATCCTTAAAGGTGACGATTAGAGGGTCAGGGGCTTTACACTATAGGGGACCCGATGCAATATCTAGAAGAGCCCCTTGGTAAACTTTGAAGTGGGACCCCTAAATGAAGAATTTGAATTTTTGAGTAGATACAGGAGCAGATAAGTCCTGTCTCAACAAAATAAAAAGATTATAGTATAGAATAGTGAAAAACATCTGAAGTTAGACAAAAAACAGCTAGGTAGAAAGGACATCCAATAGGACCAAAACTGGCCAGTAATACTTAACGTGTAATAAATTATGTGAAAGTAAAAGGTACCTTATTGTTGTCTTGTGTGTGTGAGAGTGCGTCACGAAGTCAGCCTCAACTTCCCGGGCAGGTGGGAAGGGGGCAGTGCAAGTGTGTGTATGTGTGAGTTGCAAACCAGGCCTGTGTCCCCCGGGCGGGTGGGGGCTGTGGCTGAAGTGTGTGTGTGTGTGTGTGTGTATGTGTGTGACCTGCAAACCAGACTAGTGCTCCTCAGGTGTGTGAGGTAGCCATAGCTGTACACGCAGACAGCCTCACAGGTGAATGTGCACCAGAGGCAACCAGAGTCAGGGCCCTTCCAGGAGGCCCAGGGATTCTGAGACCTGAGGGCCAACCCCAAGGTGAGGGGGGGGGCTACAGGGACCCGTGATTTTCTAGCAATAAAGATCCAGTTTGTGTCTTGAGGGTGTGAAGGAATGTGTGAGAGTGAATATAGACAAATTAGAATAGAAGTAATGTAGATTGTGCATTATAAGTTTTACCACATTTCCTTAAAGAGAAGTGTATTGTGTAGAAGAATAGTGTAAGAAAAAAAACCCCAAAAATTTAAGTGTAAGGGGTTGAAAGAAATATTTAGGCTCTAAGTGAAAGTAAGAAACAGAAGCAAGAGATAAATAAGATCTTGAAAATAGAACAGAAAACCAGTGAATTAAATACACAGAGATATAAGAGAATAAAAATACTTTGGGAGTTAAGTTAGCTGAGAAATACAACTCCTTGCAAAATACAGAGTATGCAGAAGTTGATGAGAGAAACATGCAAGCTATGGAAAAAGAAATTAACCAATAACATTAAACAGAGAAACTGAGTTTTGATAAATCATTAAATAGCAGACCATTAATGCCTGTGTTTGAAAGCCCGTTTCAGGTACTCTTCATTACTAATTCGACTGTGCAGACCAAAGGAAAAAGGTTGGACTCACATCACTCTCACCCCCTGGCATTGGACCAGGATTCAACATCAGGTTTTTTTCCCTCTGGCATTCTGGCATTGGACCGGACTGCACCCCATTCTCCCTCTGGCATTGGACTGGACTCCACCCCTTTCTCCTTCTGGCATTGGGCCAGACTCCCAGTTTTTCCCTCTGGCATTGGGCCAGAGTCCACACCACTCTCACCTCCAGGCACTGGATAAGGATTCATCTGCTTCACAAGCTAAATCGCCTGAGTATACTGTGGTAAAAGGACCAAAGGATTTAAAGTTGACTCTCAGAAGGAAGAGTCAAATAGACTGAACTGTGTGGGAAAAAAACTGGTATCAGGAGTTCTAATATTGCTTAAAATGTTTCAAAACTGTTCTGTGTAAACTATGTTGGTAAAAAGTTTAAGACTGTAAATAAGTAATTCTGGTTAAGTTCCTTAATCTAATTCTGAAGACTCCAGGTTAATCCCCTACAGAACACTCCCCTGGGAGGGGAAACCAAAATTGGTAGGGAACAGACCAAGAGAGGTTTAACCAGAGAAGCGGGTAGAAGGGACTCTAAAGAGCTTGGAAGCTTTTCCTCAGTAAAATTCCCCAAGAGGCAAGGCCGGGTGGGCAGGCTGTGCAAGATGACCCATACCGGACTCTTGGGAAGGGTAGTACTGATGTCTCTGATGGCTGGTGGTGCTCTGAGAAGCCCAGCTGAGCCATGCTGTGAGTGCTACCGACCCCTCTGAGGAGGAAGTGAGCTCCTTGTCGAGAGTCCACATCAGTTCTGACCCTGATCGTTTTAACCCCTCCCAATTGGTCCTTTATCAGAAAAATAAGAGAGTGTATTGGAGAGCATACAATACTGCCACTTTTAGGCAGCCACTCCTAGGAGAGTGTACTATAGGGGAAGCCTGGTTGTGCTTTGAATGTGATGCTGCTGAAACGAGCTCAGCAGATCTAGTAAAAAGAAAAGAAATAGTGAAAATGGTAAGAAAAATTGTTTGTTACAAGTATTTATATGAGCGTACTGGGAAGGAGATAAACCCCTTTTGGAACACATTTCAGGGGAACCCTAAACCCCTAGGTTTAATCTCGCCTGGCAGTTGCATTGCTAGAGTGATAAAACCAATTTTCTTATTACCCAAAGAAACTGGATCAAGTTTGGGAGTTCCTATATATAATGATTTGGGAGAAAATAAACAGAACCGGGAAAGTGAAATAGAAATTGAGAAAATCCAAAATTGTAAAAGCCAAATTCGGATCCCAATATCTATGTTAAATAAAGTAATCCGCCTCCAGGCAGTATTAAGAATAAAGAATTCAATTATTAGGAACATTTCAAACGAAATAAAAAGATTAGCATGTGTAAATAATGAAGAACAAACTCCTACACTTGATCCCAGTGGGTGGGAGAACTTGGAGATTTTCAAAAAGGATGTATGGGAAAAGGTAGTTTTTCTCACTGTGTGTGTACTTGGAGGATTGCTTTTTTTACTATGCTTATTTATCTGTTTTAGTAGAAAAGTACTTGCCGGGCAGACCAACCTGAAGAAACCAAGGAAAGTAACAAGGTTAAGTAACCATGATTACCAAAGTGCACAAGAGATTTATAGTAGATTCAAAACAAAAAAAATGTGAGTTGATGCGAGCTTAGAATTTAAGCTCGATCAAAGAAAAAGAGGGGGGACTGTTATGAACAAAAATTCGGGTAATATTTTTTTTGTGAGAAAAAGTTACAAAAAAGCAGCCAGACCACGGGTAGCTGCTGAAGTTCTTCGTGTTTTGTTATTGTAATCACGAGTCGTTGTGGCTAATCGCTCCTTTTGTATCAGCAGAGCCTCGCCCGAGGCTAAGTTGTACCTTTCCCAGAAGGGTGGGAACCTTCCCGAACAGTAGAAGAGACCTGAGAAGGTGAGGGGGGCTATGCAAAGTGACTCCAAGACCACAATGCAGCATGGGTCCCCCGGTGTACAGAGAAGACCCCAAAACGACGAGCCACCTAAGAGTTGAGAGACTGGAGTGATGTCTGGACGTGAGGAGCCGAATGCTGAGCCTGCAGAGATGCAGAACACCTTCGGACCCTCTCGCCCTGACCATGAGAGACGACCCCGGCCCCGGCGGTGAGACCAGGCCGACTGAGTGGGTGGGGCAACCATCTGACGGGATCAGCAGGCCCTAAAGGCTCCCACGAGGACGTGATCCCCAGCTCTGCCCCTAGTGGACAGAGCTGCGCATATCCTCCTCCTCTGAGTCGCCCGGGAAAACGACGGAGACTGCAGACCCGTTGAGCCACCCAATCCTGAGCTGATCACTTTTAATAAAGGCATTAAAAAGGAGAAGAAGTCTCCTGGCCCTTTGTTTATTTCACTGGATGTCCCCTGAGACCCCCCCAGACCCTCTCCCCAAACCCTTCCAGAGCCCCTGCTCCAAACCTCCAAAACCCTCCCAGGACACCCTCAGCACCGCCCAGAGCCCTCCCCAAACTCCCCCCAGGACCATCCAAACACCCTCAGACCCTCCCAAGACCTTTCCACGACCCCTCCCCAAAACCTCCCCAGACCCTCTCACGACCCCTCCGCCCCCCGCGAGACCCCTCTTAGGAGCCATTTGCACCCCCCAGGTCCCCCCACAATGCCCCAGGACTGCTCCCCAGACCCCCCCAAACCCCCGGGCCCCTCCCCAGACCCCCCCCCAGACCCTCCCCCCCCACCCCGATCCCCTCACAGGCCCCTCCCGTTCCTGTCCCGAGCCCGGCGGCTCCCGGCGGCGGCGGGGAAGGGGGCGCCGCTTCCGGCTCTCCTCTGATTGGCTAGGGCGACACGGGGGAGGCGGGCATTGCTGAGGGGAGCCGTGCTGTGATTGGTTGTTTTAGGGATGTGCAGCACGGTGATTGGTTGGTTCGGGGCGGGGCGCGCCGCCATTCTTGAGAGTCCGCGTGCACGGCAGAGGCGGGAGATTGTGAGGGGAGAGTGGAGCTGAGGTGGGGACGGGGGGAAACTGGGGTGGTTTGGGGCGGGTCTGAGGGGAAATTGGGAATTTTTGGGGGCATCGACGGGAAACACAGGGGTGGGCAATGGGTTTGGAGTAAATGAGGGAGTCTGAAGGGGCTTTGGTTGGTCAGAGGGAGCTTTAGGGAGCTTGGGGGGGAGCTTGAGAGGGTTTGAAACATTCTCAGGTGGGTTTAGGGGGATCTCAGGACAATTGGACGGGTCTGAGGGGATTTGGGGGGATTGTGAAAGGAACTGGGGTGTTGTGAGGGCATCTGGGGGGGTCTGAGGTGGCTCTAGGGGTAATTTTGGGGAGTCTGCAGGGGATTTCATAGGGTTTGGGGGGGATTGAGTGGTCTGAGGGGGATGTTGGGCATCCTGATGGATTTGGGGGGGGTCTCAGGTGGGTCTGGGAAGAAATGGGGGGGTCTAAGAGTCCTGGGGAGGTTTTTGGGGTCCAGGGTGGTTCTGGGCCAACACTGGGGGAGCTCTGGGGGGTTTGGGGTTCCTGGAGGGGTCCCGGGGGAAGATTTGGGGGTCCCGGGGGGTCCCAGGCCCACCCTGAACTGGGGTCTGGGGGTTTCGAGGGGAGGGGGCACAGCAGGGGTTCCGCCCCTCCCCAGTTTTTGGGGGGTCTCCCATGGTGCCCCCTCCTCAAAAAGCTCCGAGGGCCCCCTGAAGTGGCTCCTGTTCCACCGGCCGGTGCCCCCTGATCCAGGACGGCCCCACTGAGTCTGGGAGGCTTCTGGGGGATTTTTGGGTTTTGAGTGGGTTTTTGGGGATTTCAGAGTTGCTTTTTTGGGCTTTGTGGAATTTTTTGGGGAGTTTGGGGGAAATTATTGGGTTTTTGAGGAGAATTATTGGGTTTTGGGATGACTAGAGGATTTTGGGGGATTTTGGATTTTGGGTGTTTTGTTGGGGTTGTGGGGGTTTTTTGGATGGGGAGGGGATTTATTGAAATTTTTGGGAGGTTTTTTATAATTTTGGTGAGTTCCATTGGGATTTTTGGAGATTCTCTGGGGGTTTTGAGGGTTTTCTTGTAACTTTTGGGGAATTTGTGAGGTATTAGTTGAATTTTAGGGGGGCTTTGTGGCATTCCCTGGGTGTGGGGAAGGGCTGAGAGGCACCAAAATCTCCTTGAAACCCCTGAAAGTTCCAATAAAACCCATTAAATCCCAATTAAATCTCTCAAAATCTCATTAAAACACCCTAGAATCCCAATAACAGCCCACAAAATCCTTTGAAATCCCAATAACCCAAAAAATCCTAATTAAACTCCACAAATCCCCCGAAAATCTCAAAACCATAAAAAGTCCCACAAAATCTGCCCCAAATCCAAAGAAATCCTGGCAACACCCACAACATCCCACAAAACCCACCAAAAATCTAAAAACTCTCAAATCCCCAAGGAATCCGCTAAATGCCACCACAATTCCAATAAAATCCTCACAAAATCTCCTAAAAATCCCTATAAAACCCCCAGAATTTCTGAGAATGCCAAAAATCCCAACAAAATCTCAGTAAAACCCCCAAAATTCAAAAAAAGCCACAAAAAATTCAATAAACCCCCAAACACCCCCAGAAAAACTCCCCCTCAAACTGCCAATAGAATCCCCCAAAATCTAAACCCCCCAAAATCCACAAAACCAGCCACTCCCAGTCCATCCCAGTATGATTCCAGTCGCTCTCAATGTGATCCCAGTGTAACCCAGTATGGACTCAGCTGCTCTCACTGTGATCCCTGTGTGATCCCAGTGGCTCCCAGAATAATTCCAGTTGTTCCCAGTTCCTCCCATTATGATCCCAGTTTCCCAAAGAATACTCCCAGTCCCTCCCAGCAGGGTCCCAGGTGTGCCCAGTTGCCTCCAGGGTAGATTCAGTTTCCCCCAGCATCGTCCCAGTTGCTCCCAGCATGATCCCAGCTGTTCCCAGTGTGGTTCCAGTGCCCCCAGTATGGTTAGAGACACTCCCAATTTGTTTTAGTTACCTCAGAATGATCCCAGTCTTGCCCAGTTACTCCCAGTTTCCTCTAGCATAATCCCAGTTTCCATCTGTTGCTCAAAGGGTGGCCCCAGTTGCTCCCAGTATGATCCCAGTTGCCCCAGTTATAGTCTCAGTCCTCTCAGCACAGTTCCAGTTCCTTCCAGCTGTTCCCAGTTGCTCCCAGTGTGTCACATTTTCCTCCCAACATGGCCCAGTAGCTCCCAGCAAGCCCCAGCCAGGTTCCATTCACACCCAGTATAATCCCAGTATGAGTGTAGCCACTCCAGTATGATCCCAGTCACCTGCAGTCTAATCCCAGTGTCTCCCAGTCACTCCCAGTCTGATGCCAGTGCCCCCAGTGTGATCCCAGTTGCTCCCAGCAGGGGCCCAGCTGTTCCCAGTGTGGTGCCATCACTCCCCTATAGTTACAGACACTCCCAGTATGGTTCCAGTTGGACCCAGTTGCCCCTGCTCTAGTCCCAGTCACTCCCCAGATGATCCCAGTCCCCCCAGTATGGTCCCACTCACTCCCAGTTGCCCCCAGTGTGGTCCCAGTTCTCCCCAGCATGGTCCCAGTTGTTCCCACTGTGGTTCCAGTCATTCCAGTATGGTTCCAGACACTCCCAGTATATCCCAGTTGCCCCCAGCATGTCTATAGTCATTTCCAGGCACTGCCAGTGGCCCCAGTAAGGTGTTAGTTCTCCCAGTATGATCCCCCAGTCATGCCCAGTATATCCCAGTTGCTTCCAGCATGCATCCAGTCCTTCCCAGTTCCTCCAGTTTGCTTGCAGCATCATCCTAGTTTCTCTCAGCTGCTCCCAGTAGCCCAAAGTGTGATCCCAGTCTTTCCCTTTCAGCCCCAGTATGATCCCAGTATGCTCCAGTTTGATCCCAGTCACATGCCAGCCCTCCCAGTGTGGTTCCAGTATAATCCCAGTTGCTTCCAATCTTTCCCAGTATGGTCCCAGCTGACTCCAGCATGGTTCCAGTTGCTTCCTACATCAGCCCAGTCAGTCCCAGTATGATGCCATTTGCTCCCAGTTGCTCCCAGTCAGGCCCAGTATGGGGGATGATGTGCAGGGTGTGTTCCCAGTCGCTCTCAGATCCTCCCAGTATTAGTCCAGTCTCTCCCAGTATGATCCAAAGGTGAGCCCAGTGTGTTCCCAGTCCCTGCCACTATGAACCAGTTGTGCTCCACATGGTTCCAGTTGCTCTCTTTCACCTTCACTTTTGTTCCTGTCCCTCCCAGTATCTCCCAGTGTATGCCAGTTCCCTCCAGCATGTTCCCAGTCACTCCCAGTATCTCCCAGTTGGCTTTCTGGGGGCATGTTTGGAGAATGAAGCAGTCCAAGGCTGAGCGGAAAAGGCCCCTTGGGGGGACATCGGGGGGTGCCGGTTGCAGCTGCCAGCTCCATGGTGCAGGAAGCCAACGGGGAGGAAAAGGCCCGGAGATGCCACACGAGGAGGGGCTGAAAACGCAGCTGGCGGGGATCTGAGGGGGAAAGAGCCAGCCTGGGCTGGGAAGGCGGCCGGAGATGGAGCCAGAGCTCGGAGCTGGTGCTCCACAAGCAGCTCCATGATGGGGAGAAGCCCCACACCTGCTTGGAGTGTGGGAAGAGCTTCAGGAGGAACTGCAACCTGATCAGGCACCAGAGGACCCACACTGGGGAATGGCCCTATGAGTGTGATCAATGTAGGAAGAGGTTTAAGACCAGCTCCAATCTCCTCGATCACCAGCACATGCACACAAAGGAGAGGCCCTTCCGCTGCCCCGACTGCGGGCAGGGCTTCAGGTACAGCTCCTGTCTTGTTGTGCACCGACAAACCCACACTGGGGAGAGGCCCCACGAGTGTGAGGAATGTGGGAAGAGCTTCAGCCAGAGCTCCCAGCTGATCCGCCACCAAAAGATCCACACGGGGGAGAGGCCCTACTAGTGCGGGGAGTGGGGGAAGGGGTTTCGGATCAAGTCAGATCTCCTCCGGCACAATTGGATCCACACAGAGGAGAGGCCTTTCCAATGCCCCGATTGTGGGAAGGGATTCCAGCACAACTACACAACTACACCCTCGTCACCCACCGGCGCATCCACTCAGGGGAGAGGCCCTATGAGTGTCCCCAGTGTGGGAAGAGCTTCTCCAGCAGCTCTAACTTGACCCAACACAAACGGAGGCACCGGTAAGGGAAGCCCTGCGAGTGCCCCGAATGTGGGAAGAGCTTCGTGCGCTGCTCCAGCTCCATCCCCCACTGGAGGAGGCACGTTGGGCACAGCCCTGGTCACTCACATTCCCTGTGATCCATGTTGGGAACACACCTGGCTGCTTCTCCTTTTGGTTTGGCTTAAATTTTTTTCTCTTCTCCATGTCTTTGCACTCCAAAAGCCAAGAGGGATCAATCTGTCACCTCAAAACCACTCAAATCCCAATGAAAACAACTGCATTTTAACCCATCAGGGCTCAATCTCACCTCAAATTGCTTGTTCCCGCCTCACAAAAACTCAGTCCTGTGCCAGACTTGCTCCATTCCACAGCCACCAGTGTGAGTTGGGGTTGGGAGGTGATTGGTAGAAGTGGGATCCCAATTTGGAGCAGTGGGATGGGGATTGTGTGGGGTGGCTGGGTGGGATGTATTTGACCGCAAATAAAATTTTTAGAGTTACTGATTTCTGTCCCATTCATTTTCAGTCAGTTCTGTGTGCAGAGTACTGCCTTCTCAGCTGTTTCAATTCCTATAAAAATCTCATTTTTTAAATCATATAACCCAAACAATTCAAAAACCAATATCCAAATAAAACCACGCACCTGAAATTAGAATTTTGAAAAAAAAAATTTTTTTAGAGTACTTAAGGATGTTAATAAAGTTTAATTGTTTGGTTCAAATGTGTGAGAAATTACAGTGGTGTTTGGTTTTGTGTTTAGTATATTTGAAACAGGAATTTTTTACTAAGGTGTGTTAGATTCTGTGTTAGTTTTTGAGATATTTTTTATCTAAAGTGTATTGGTTACTGAGTTAAAACTTACAAAAGGTATTTCTTTGTATGTAATTTTTTTTTCTTTGGTAATGTTATATTAATAGTTTACTGTTGTTTTGGCTTGAGTCATTATTGGAGTATTGTAAGGAAGAGTTGAAATTATATTTCATTTTTATATTTCATTTTTATTCTAATGTGTTTCATTTTAATTATAATTTCTTGATGTTTAATTTATTATAATTTGCTGAGAGAATAGGAAGGAAGTTCAAGGGCAGGAACATTTTTTCCTGGCTGGGAACTGGAATTCCAGACCCTGGGAGTGTGTGCCGGACCACATAAACTGCAATCAAATATGGACTGGGATCAAATATGGACTGGGATCCTATGGGTCAGGACGGCACAGAATGGGACCATAGGGATCAGGACCACACAGCTTGGGATGAACTGGACTGGGATCAAATATGGGCTGGGACCATATGGAATGGGACCATAGAGATCAGGATGAGACAGACTGGGATAAACTGGGTTGAGATTATACGGACTGGGCCATATGGACTGGGATTGCACAGACTGGGATTGCACAGACTGGAATCACACAGACTGGGAAAAAGCTTTGGCTACCATAGGCTACCTTTGGCTGCCATGCACGTCTGAAGGCAGCCACATCAAGTTGGCCGTATCCTGTTTGGGGGTCCCATCCCCCTCTTCCCTCTGCTCTCCCGCCCCTTCCCCATCGTTCCCCCAGTCCCCAATCCCCTCCCCCGTGCTTGGTTTTGCGGGTTCCAGGCGCCTCCTGCTCCCTTTGGGGGTCCCGACCCCACTTTGGGTTAATTTGGGGCCCTGCCCCCTTCTCACCGGGCCCTCCCCTCCCTCCGCAGCCGGGGGGGCTCCGAGCACCCCCAGTGCCACCAGTGCGGCCCCGGCTGCCCCCGCACGCCCCATCCCCATCCCCGGGGTCACCTCCCCCCGCCCCAAATTCCGCTCCTGGCAACTGATGAGTCATCAGCGACAAACACTGATTGGCTGGAAATGGCCCCTGGAGCAGCGGGACAGGCACCTTTGCAGCCTGAGCTGCCCTTGTTCCTCTCTGTCCGTGCCCGGAACACAGCGCGGAGGAGAAGGGCAGCAGGGCCCTGCGTGTCCCCGGGCTCAGGTTTTGCACCGCTTCAGCTCCACGGAGACGCGGGTCAATTGAAAAACACAAACAGTTTATTAAGGGAAAGCGAAGGTAAGGGGTGAGCTGGGAGGCAGAAAAGGGGATGGGCAGGGCCTGAGGGCTGCAGGGAGGGAGGTGCCAACAGGGAGAGAGATGGCAGGAGCTGCTGGAGCTTCGCACAGGCTCAGCTGTGAGCAGCCAGAGCCGTGCGTGGAGCTCCAGCTGGTCACTTCTGCTCTGCAGGTGCTCCCATCTTCAATGGGCACTGGAAATCGCTGATGGACGCTGGTACATCTCATCCAGCAGATGAACAAAGTCGTGCACATCTTCTTTCAAAGGTCATCTAAAGCACTTTGCTCATGCATGATGGATTCTCATCTTCCTTCAGCGCTTGAAGAGCTGGAAGAGTGGAACAGAGCCAAGGTCAGAGGCCAGATTGAGGGAATCCAAGGAAAGCCTTCTGCCAGGGCCATCCCAGCCAGATCTTGCCATGGCCAGGAGGGAGCGGGAGACAAGGGCTTCGGCCGGAAGGTGCTGGCCACAGATCCCCCATGTGTCCCTGAAAGCTCTCTGGGCTGTGCCCCCACCACCCCTGGTCCTCACAGGCAGCAGAGCCCTCCGCAGCCCGGGCACGGATTGTAGCTGTGGAGCCGGGATTTGCAGCTGCCCCCACACCCCCGGCAGTGCTCGCTGCCACGCGGCTGCCCTGACTCACCCTCAGTGAGGACCTGGAGCTCCTCCTGCTGCCCCATCACGAGCACTCCGGCCACCCCTGGCAAGACAGAGCATGTGGCGGCGCCAGGCGGCACAGCTGCCCGACACGGGCTCTGCCAGCCCTGCGGCCGCACGCCCTCCTGGCGGGCAGGGCTGCTGCCGGGCGCTGCCGCACGCTGCCGCCCCAGGGCACGGCTGTGGGAGGGCGGCGGCAGCAATGCCCAGGGCAGGCAGGGCTGCAGCGGCCCGGGCGCGGCTCCCGCTGTAGCTGGGGCAGCAGCCGGGCCGGGGGCAGGGAGGGGCGCAGGGCTGCCGGCTCACCCATGAGCCTGACGGCCGCCTCTCGTAGGGGCCTCTGTGGGCTCTGCAGGTGCGGCAGGGCCCAGCGCAGGTGCTCGGCCGCTCGGCTCTCGTCCTGCAGCAGCTGCGGGGAGCGCCGGCAGGGAAGGCTCGGCGCGGGCTCTGCCCCTGGGCAGAGTACTATACAGTAAACAGTACTATAATGTTAGAAATGAGAAGCTTGACTAGGTCATTATTCAAGCAGCAATCAATTTATTAATTATTTTGGTAAAGTATCAACAATACAGCGCTGAGTACAGTGGGGGAAATTTTCCCTCCAACTGCACACAGATAGTTGAGGCTTACCAGTATTTATAGGGGCACTCCTAAGCTTTCTCAGCAGTTTCTAGTCCAAATTTTTACTCATCAGTAGTTTCTTTTCCCATTTTTTACATCACAATTCTATACAGTATTGTGATTATTTTTTCTCAGGATGTATCCCAGAAAAGGAATATCCCAGGTGGTGGGGGGTTCAACTTCTGAACAAAAAAAGAAGTCTCCCAGCTGGTGGGGTCCAGATTCCAGACATGGCTTTACCTTTTGATTGCAAGGACTATAAATCTCACAACAGTGATGTCCAGCTTCCCTTGGTCAAAATTGTTAGTCTTTGCGTTGATATTCATATTCATTTCTCAAGCTGCTTTTCCCTGTTTTGTCAAGGTGTGAGATAGGCATATTTCCTTTTTACATATTCTGAAGCTATAGTTTCAGAGATCCTTACTACAAGCAATATTCTGAAATTATACTTCAAAAGGTTATTATTGCAAAACTCTTTAGGGCTTAGCTACAAGCAGAAAGTTCCTGTCAAAAAGCAACATCCTCAAAGCTTTAATTCAAATGCTTCTAAATCAACTTAAGACTTATAAAAGCTAATTAGGAACAAAGGATAGGTTCAAAGGCCTTCTTCCATGCTTTGCTTTCCTCAGTTATATTAGAATTCGTCTTTATAAGTGTCCCATGGTTGGTTTCCACACATATCAAAATCACAAATACACACGTTGCCTGTATGTACCTGACACAAAATACAGCTTTGTATTTGAAAAAAGGAGAGAAAGGATAGTGATTTAGAAAGATGCATCAGCAATTGCCTAAATTTTTTATCATCTTGCAGATCTGCACTTGCTGGGGAGCCTGATTTTACACCAAGGACCTGGGGAACCATTCCCAGCAATTGGGAAAATCCGAGGTCGTCCACGCGCTCATTGATGAGGTCTCCAAATGTGCCCCGAAATTTGGTCTGGCTCTTAGAGGCCTAAAAGAGCAAGTCCAAGTGACTCGATGATATTTTTCGGCCCAGGAAGCCCTGCAGCTGATGGCACACTTCACAATCAGCAGGGGACACAGCTCGGCCAAAGCCCAGACCTCTGCTGGGAGCCTTTCTCCTCAAATACCCTTCAGACAAACCTCCATGCAAGTCAGTTGGGAAAGTTTCTTCAAATGATCCATTTCTGGCACTTGACTACACAGGGTTATGGGAAAGATTCTAAAACAGCTGCTCTGGAGTCAAAGAGCCAGCACTAAGAGCCCTTGTCATCTCTTTGTAGCTAAATCCCATTTTGGGGGATTTGAGGGAGTTTGGAACAAGCTAGAGAGCAGACCTCTGAGTGTTTTAGATGATGCCATTGCTTTTTCTTCTCTGCTACATAGACAGGAAGGGTGAGTTTGGCTCACATCTCCACCGCATGGCTCACAAGGCCAAAACACTTGTAGTTACAAGAGCTTTGAAGGATTTCTTGGCCAAGAAGACACTGCCAACAAGGATATTTATGTTTTGCAGCCAATCCTTCAATATTTCGTCTTAGGGGCTCTTGCTACAGTATAAGCTTCCTTAGCCAATCATGTTATGACACACAAACCTACAGCACTGCATCCTAAGCTTCTTGTTTACCATTGTAACTACTTTTATTTTTTCTAGATCTTCAGCCCTAAAACTCTAACCTTTCCTCCACTTCAACCTTCCTCCCCATCTCTCTGCTATAATAAACTAGAAATCCACATTCTCGCTTCTAGCACCTAAGTTTGGAAGCCCTTTCCAAGGTCTCTGATCAAATCCTGTGTTTAATTCTAAGCTTTGCTGACAAGACCAAAGATCTGAGATTTCCCTGCATTTGGGTTTCCAACAACACTGATGCTGTTAGTTCCAGAGTGCCCGGGATCCCTCTTGCAAGTCAACTCTGGCAGGAACAAGGCGGGCAGTTGCCGGGGGGCTGCTTGTGGCCTCTGACAGCCCATTGCTCAGGGCTTGCCAGCACCCCAGCTCCTCATGGGCTGCCTCAGCCCAGCCAAGCTGCCCGGCAGCAGCGCTGCAGCCCCGCAGCAGCTGCAGAGCAGCCCCATCCAGAGGAACCTGGGAGCCCTCAGCAATCCAGCCAGCAGCATACGGGCAGGAGGATACAGAGGGTGGTTCCTTCCTGGCACAGGGTTTGTGGCCATCTCCAGGCACCGCTCTGGCAGGGATCCCTGCAGCCCCAGCCCCTGCCCACCCACTCTGTCACCAGCACAAAGGCTTCAGCAGAGCCACCACAGGACAAGGGGCTTCTGGCCATTTTCCCTTGCCCACTGCACGCCTGGGCAGCTTGCTGAGCCAGGGTACCCTTCTCCCCCTCTTCCCCTATGCTCTGCAGACCCTGGGTAGCAAAAGAAAGCTCCTGGGAGTCGGTGTATTATAACACACTCTATATTCATATACTAAAGAAAAAAAACAAAAAGAAGAAAAGAACAATCTTAAAGAAATGGAAAATTCCAGCTGGCTCAGGTGGCCCCAGCAGACAGAGCCTCTGGCATCAGGTCTCTGCAGAGCTGCAGCAGCGCAGCCAGCCACGCCCCGACAGACAAGGCCGTGTCCTCCATGCCCTGCGGAGCTGATCTTGAAGCCTCTGGAAGAGGGAATATCGCTCACTCTGCAGTGCCTGGAGGACATACAGTGTTTCTAGTGCCACGTCCGACACGGCACTACTGATGTCCTCTGTCAGCGGTTCAAGGGCTGCAAGAGAGAGGGACAGAGCCATGGTCAGATCCCGGATCTGCGGGGAGCCGAGGAGAGCCCCCTACCAGGGCCATCCCAGCCGGCTCTAGTCATGGCCAGGAGGAAGCAGGGACCAAGGGCACTGGCCCGAAGCAGCTGGCCACGAATCCCCAAGGTGGCCCTGAAATCTCTGTGTGCTCTGCCCACGCCGCCCCATGTCCGCACAAGGAGCAGAGCCCTCTGCAGCCAGGGCAGGGCTTGCAGCTCCCCGGGCAGCCCCCGCTGTCAGCCCGCTGCCTTCACTCACTCACCAGTGCAGATCAGCTGCAGCTCTTGCTGCTGCCCACTCAGGTGCCGCCCGGCCATGCCTGTGAACACAGAGCCTGTCACGGCCCCAGCGGCACAGCTCCCTGCCAGCAGCGCTGCCGGCGCTGTGGCCACACGGGCTGCTGGCCAGGCAGAGCTCAGCCCGGGCCCTTGCCGCACGCTGCCGCCCCAGGGCACGGCTGCCAGAGGGCAGCAGCAGCAATGCCCAGGCCAGGCGGGACACCACGGCGCCAGGCTGGGCTGGCGCTGCCGGGGCAGCAGGCGGGGCCGGGGCCGAGCTGTGGTGGGCCGGGGAGGAGCCCGGGCTCGGGACTCACCCATGAACCTGACGGCCGCCTCTCGCAGGGACTCCTGTGGGCTCTGCAGGTAGTGCAGTGCCCTGCGCACATGCTCGGCCGCTCGGCTCCTGTCCTCTGCCAGCTGCAGAGAGCGGCAGGAGGGAAGGGTTGGCGCGGGCTCAGCTCCTGAGCCGGGCGCTGCCAGTGCCCACCGCCGGCCTCGCCTGCCCGCCCAGCCCTGAGGCGCGGCCAGCAGCCGCTGGCCAAGGGCTCCCGAGGCGAGGGGCAGAGGGCCGGCTGCTGCCCGGGGAGTTGTGCTGCCGCCCCGCAGCCCCGCCGGGCCGGGGCTCCATGGGCACCCGACTCAGGCCCACGGGAGCCTGGAGAAGAGCCCGCGCGGCCTCTGGCTGCAGCAGCGGGCACAGCTGTTAGCCCTGCACACTGAGCACCGCCCTCAGGGACCTTGGCCATGCTGAGGCTGGGGGGTCTCTGCTGTTCTTACCAGGCACTCCCCAAGGCTCTGATCCAGGTGTAGCATTTGTTCTATATCCCTCCTCTTCAGGAATCTGGCTGAGGAATGCAGCGTTTCCCGGGAGGCCTGGAGAGGGACAGAGATGCACAGATGGCCCTACAGTCCAGGGCACAGGAGCATGCCAGTGGCACAGGCTGGAGGAGGCTGCAGCCCACAAGGTGCCCGGGCAGGAGGCAGCCCAAGCCCCTGCCAGGGGGACAGCAGCTGGCCACAAGTGCTCACCTCAGCAACCATCTGATTCTCATCATGGCAGTGGAAGTAGAGAGGGAGCAGGCTCTGGCGCACGTGGGACTTGAGGGCCTTTCTTCCCTCTTCTGTTAATAAGTCCAGCATCTCTTGAAAGAGAGCCATGGAGCTCAGCTGCACCTGGATGTCATCCTGGATGAAAGGAAAGGGCAAAAGACCTGAGCATCAGCTGCTTCAGGCCCCCCAGGGCACAGGCCTGCATCTGCACAGGGCACCAAGGGTCCGGGCAGCAGCCAGTGGCTGTGGCTGTGGGCACAGAGCCTTACGCTGTCAAAGAGTGGCAGGAGCGCCACAGCCAGCTGCAGGGCGATGGGGGTGGCTATTGGAGCACCATTATCCAGGAGCAAATATCTGAGTAGAAGAATGCTCATCCTGATCATGTCGCTGTCATTTTCCTCCAGGAGCTCCACAAGACTTTCAGTCAGGCTCTGCATTTTTTCAGCCTGTGCGGAAGATGACTTTGTGAAAGGCCGCCCTGCTGCCGTAGGGCCCAGAGGCCAAAGGCCTGTCCCGAAGCACTGGGGCAGGGAAGCAGGAGAGATGGGAAGAGCTGCCCCAGCGGCCGAAGCCCAGGCAAGGCCAAGCGACTGCGTTGCCCAGCCCCACGCTGCCTGCACGACTTCGGCCACTGCCCCCTTCTCACCATCAAGGGATTCTTGCCCAGCACTACGAGGCCTCGGAGTGCCAAGTAACGCCTGGCCATGTGCTTGCTCTGCAGGTTCTGTGCCAGGATCTCCAGGACACTGTCACTGCATTCCCTCAAGTCCAGGCACTCGAGGACCTGAAAGGCAGAGGGCAGTGACAGGGGAGCCGGCCGGCAGGAGCCCAGAAGCGCACAGGGCCAAGCCCAGGCAGCAGCACAGGGCACGGGCACTGTCCTGGCTGCTGTGGCTGCCAGAGGCCAGAGGGCTGGGAGGCCGCTCAGCTAGGCAGCGCTGGCCTTGAGGCTCACCTCCACAAGGAATGCCAGGGCAGGGAAATCCCAGTATGGCATCTCTTTGCCGAGCAGGGCGAGCAGGTAGAATGCCACCGCGGAACAAAAGTGGATGGCTAAGCGGCGAATTTCTCTGAAGAGGGGAAAAAGGAAACAAGAGCCTGATGCAGTGGGGCAAACGTCTCCCAGGCGTGACTCACCCAGTTCTCATCTTTCCCCAGCACCCTTCCAGCAAGGGGACGTGGGCCGTTTGGGAGTTGGTTGCTGATGGGCACCCTCCTCTGCCAGCCTTTTCCAACCTGCTTGGCCGTCCCTCAGTGCCAAGGCCCTCTGACCCATGGCCACCACGGACACTTTGTGGGGCACCTGGGCACAGAGCAGCAATGTCAGAGGCAGTGGGGAGAAGGGGGTCTCACCTGGCAAGCAGAGCCACGGCAAAGTGGTGGGTGTCAAGAGAGAGCAGCATGTCCCAGGCACACCTGCCCTCCATTGCCACCACCACATCCTCGCAGCGGAGAAGGCAGAGCAGGGACTTCAGGGTGTGCACAGCAAACCTGTGTGCACAGCAAAGCCCAGGTCACACTGGCAGCACTGGCTCCTTGGCAGGCCACGTGGCAGGGACAGGAGGAGTGGCATGGAGCACCTGTTGGGGCTGGTGGCAAGGCCGTGCTCTTCCTGGCATCCCTTCCAGAAGGTGCCGACCTCCTCTGGCATATCCAGAGTGCTGAAGAAGACTTGGAATAGCAGATGCACAAATAGGCGGGGGAAATACACCTTCAATATCCGTGGCAGACAGGGCACCTGGAGGATCTTCCACGTCACCACAGTTGCCTGCAAAGGACAAAGCCCCCCGAGACAGCGCTCAGTGCCGAGGTGTGCGTGTGGCAGGGCCCGAGTGTGGCAGGGAGAGGCCCGGAGAGACCATGGCAGGGGGAGCACGGGGCCTGGTGGGCCTGAAGCTGCCCCTGGGCCAGGTTTCAGGCCAGCGCCTGAGGCAGGGAGATGCAGTGGGGGAAGGAGGATGGAGAGCTGCTGGAGAGACAGTCTTGGGGCCTGCAAAGGCCAGTTGCAGAAACTCACAGCCAGGGCAAAGACAGCCAATTCGTCCCCATTGGAGGTGCAGGTGCTGTACTCTGGCCAGCTGCCCAGCACATCCAGGAGGATCAGCTGCGCCAGCTCTGCAGTCCTGGCTGAGCCCATGATGGTCTTCCACATGGCCATGGCAGCTCTGTGGGGTTAGAGCTGTGTCTCAGGAGGGTCTCAGAGGAAGCACCAGGGGCAGCTGAGCCGGCTGCCATTTCTGCCTCTGCCCACTGCCCCCCTGCCAGCAGGAGCCCGACAGCCCAGGCCTGTGGGGACAGAGCCCTGAGAGGCGGCAAGGGAGCATGGCAGCAGGCTCAGGGGCTGGCCTGGCAGGGCTGGGAAAGGGAGCATCCAGAGGGCCCTGGAAGTCTCTGTTGCTCAGACACCTGGGCCAGGCTGTGCAGGGTGATGGGCTGGGGAGGCCTGAGCCCTGTGGGCAGGTGGGCCCCATACCTGTCACAGGACGGGGCCACACGCAGGAGCGTCACCACTGCGTCATTTGGCTGTGCTTGGGTGAGATCCAGCAGGGTCTTGTGCAGCCTGTGCTCAGCAGAATCATTGGCCATGAGCCACTGGTGGATGTAGCTGACCATGGCAGGCACCTGGAGAAGGCACGGGGAGACTTGGAAAGCTGCCAGAGGGAGCAATGTTCCCAGCTTCCCCAGAGGAGTGCTTCCCTTCCCACCCCACTGCCATGTGGCCTGAAAGGCTCACAGCAAGCAGCATGCGTGGATTGGGAGGCCAAGCAATTGCTGGGAGGATTAAAGCCTGGCCCAGGCTGCTTACTTTCTTTGGAGTGTAAAAATCTTCCTCTACAAGCATATGCAGCAGGGCAGCACTGGTCTTGCTGAGGAAGATGGGCGAGTATGGTCTGAGGCCTACGCCCGTGGCGATGGTCTCTTCCTCTTTAATTCTCTTGAGGAAGTTGCAAACAAACTGTAGGAGAAGGGCAAGAAGCCGAGGATGTTGCATGAAGTGCTGCACACACGGTGCTGGGCTGAGCAGGGACAGCAGGCCCAGCCCAGGTGGGGGTGGCCGCAGGTACCTGCGCTGTTCTGTGGAAGCGGCCACGGCTGGACTCCTGCTCTTGTGTGCGCTCCGGGGCTGCATCTGGCAAAGAGCGAGCGCAGCCAGAGATGAGGGGCTGCGGGAGAGGCCGGACAACACGGCCCAGCCCTGCGATCCCCAGGCAGAGAGAACCCCGGGATGCCCCAGGGGATGGAGCACGGCCACTGCGGGGTGTCTGCCCGGGCCCTCTTCCATCCTGTCCGTGGGCATGCCCCCAGGGGATGGCATGGCACGGCACCGCATTGTACGGATGGGGTCCAAGCTGGCAGCAGGCACCAGTCCTGTGGCCCAGCTCTGCCACTCACCCTCCTGCGGTGGCTGGAATGGCACCACCTCTTCAGTCTGCTGTGCCGGGGCAGCTCCAGGGCCACCTTCCTCCTCCTCCACGCAGGCCAGCTCAGGCACTGCCGGGTGTCTCTGCTCCATGTCTCTGCCTGGATTTGTGGCTATTTGCAGGAGAGTTGCCTTGGAAAAGCTCCAAGTCACCAAGTCCTGCAGTGGTGCCTGGAAGGCACCTTCAAGTAAGAAGCCTCAGGAAGGCTACAGGACAGCAAGTCCTGCACTCGGTCTCAAGGGCTCCTGCCACAAGGACAGGGGACTCCTGACAAGGACTATGATATGGCCTCAAGGGCACCTGCAGAAGAGAAGCCTCAGGGAGACCAAGGGTCAGCAAGTCCTATGGTCTGGCCTCGAGCTAAGCTGCAGGAGCAAGGCTTCAGAAAAGCTCCGGGTGGGAAGTGAACGAGCGCGCTGTGCGGGCGCTCCTCACGGCACCGCTCTGTCCCGTCCTGTCCTGTTGCGTGCTCTGAGCACTGTGGCGTGCCCTTGTCACCTCCAGCTCCTATGTCACACCATGTCACAAAGGGCCCTTGGACACTCCTTCCATGTGTCCTGGGGTGACGTTATGATGCTTGTATCCCCATTCATCTGTTCTGTGCCTTTGGGACCTGCTCTGAAGATTGGCAGTTTTGTTTTGGTTTCTTGTGTTAGATAGGGACAAGCGTTTGGAAAATCTCGCGATGTCACGGAAAGCGGCAGGATTCCTCTCCCTCTAACACCTAGTGATAGGGGATCACCCAGGAATGTAGACCCCCCCTAACACTAGTAACTTTCTACTCCTTATTAACCAATTACAGTAAGGTAAGACACCCTGACGTAGAGAAAAAACCTCCCCGAGTATAAAACCCGATGAGACGGGACAATAAAGGCCTTTGGACCGTCCACCACGTTGGTGTCTGCATGTGTTCTTGGCCCGAGCGACCCTGGAGAGTTTGGGTCGCCGTGCCGTTTCCTCAGAACCAGGTCGCCTTGCCTTGCATCAGAAGGCAACATTTCTCTTATCAGGGACATAGAGACGAGCAGTACATAGGGCTGTTTTTCACGTCTTGCTTTCAGCTTGCTGCTTTGCTTGCCCTCTTTTCTGCTCTTGCTTCTGCGCTGCTTTGGCCTCTGCTTATTAGCTAGTTCTAGCTAAAGAGTCCACATTCCTTCCTGGACTGTTTCTCCTCTCCTGTTTCTGTGACCATCTCGAACCTGCTCCGAACTGGGACCTGGGAATACCGTTCGGCTGCAGCAGCTGCCCCAGCGCCAGAGGGACTGAGAACAGAGCAACCACCCCCAAACGAGACTTTCTGATTTTGTCATCTTTCTCAGAGCGGTGTCATCGGGTATTGTTCATTTTTGTGCTGGGGGGTGCTGTGCCTGAAATAAACCGGTTTTTTCCACCTCTCTCCAAGGAATTTTTTCCCGAACCGGTTGGGGGGAGGGGCCGTGTGGGTTTTGCTTTCTGGAGGGGCCCTCCTTTGCAGATTCTTTAACAAATTTGCCCTAAACCAGTACAAAATATTGGCGCCCAAACGTGGGGCGAGAGAGAGAGTGGAAAAACCCTGTTTTGACTGCATTTATGTTGCTATTACTCTGTGTTTGTTTAAATCAGCTAATAGCCATGCTTTTTGAATTCATAATGTCTATTGGGGTGAAGGTTTGCATGCATTTCTGGTCCCTAGGGTTTTTTGAGGTTTTAATACCTCTCTGGTCCCTAGATTTATTTACTTATCCAGAAATAGCTTTAGTATTGCCCCTAATACATAGTTTTTACATCAGAGGGGCAGTGACCAGAGTAGGTATCCTGCTGGGCTTAGTGGCAAAAATGTGCAAGAAGTTTATAAACATGCTAGGGTCTGCTCCAGGTATGAATGGTTCATGGCTATGGTTATGCATCCAGTTTGTTGCAGGAGGAGCAGGAGGGAATGAGGTTTTTCAGCTTCTGCTTTCCTCCTTCTCCTATGAATCAGTTGCATCACTAGTGAAGGATGTTCAGTTTCCCCTCAATGTTAAAGAAACCGTCTTCCTGGTATTCAATCTGGTAACCTTCCTCTATACAGCCTGCTGCTTCTCTAGAATGAGGGCTGAGATTTCTAGACGGGCTGATGAGACCCCTGACTCAGGAGTAGACCCCGGTGTGGAAAATCCTCAGTGGTGTGGGAAATGGGAGGATATGGGCCAAATCCTGAAGGAATTCTCTGAGCCTATAGTCTGGGATTTTCCCCATGAACAAATTCAGAACCCAGCTGAGGTGGGGAAATATCTGAAAGAGAAGTACCAGGATGAGCCTAAGGAGAGGAAGGTCATTGAAGTGAGCTGGGCCCTGGAGTATGCTTATCGCACGCTACTAGATACTGTCGGGCAGCAGACAGAGGCAGGGGGGCAGGGAGATCAATCAGCAACTGTCCCAGTGACTCAGGCTGCAGCTAACACTCCAGGCTCAAAGCCAGCATCTAAACCCATGGCTGTTGCTACCAGCACTAGGAGTGGGAAATGTACGGACAAGACCAATCAACCAGTGGACGATGATGATGATGATGATGATGAAGGAGAAGGAACCTCAATGCCTCCTGACATAAAATCAGGAGTCAAAGCAGCAGGTGCAAGATCAGATGCGAGTATTGAGTCCTTTTCCCTGAAGGACCTTCGTGGCCTACGGAAGGACTACACTCGAAGGTCTGATGAATCCGTAATTAGTTGGCTGGTTCGTCTCTGGGATGTTGCAGGTGAGGCTACAATTCTGGATGGCACTGAAGCCAGGCATTTGGGATCCCTGTCACAGGATCCTGTCATAGACCAAGGAATGATGAGGGGGGCTAACTCTCACAGCCTCTGGGAACAGGTCCTAAGAAGTGTAGCAGAAAGATACCTGTGTGCAGACGATCTCTATATGCAGCAAACTCAGTGGAAGACAATAGAGCAGGGGATCCAACGCCTGAGAGAAAGTGGCAGAGATTTTCTTCTCAGATGATGTAACAACTAGGAACCCAGACTTAGTACCATGCACGTCTGTGATGTGGCGAAAATTCGTACGACTTGGGCCACATGAATATGCTTCTGCCTTAGCCATAATGAAGCGGGATGAGAGGGGTGAGACTGTGCTTGACATGGCAAGGAAGCTCCGAGCATATGTAGATGCTGTACATGGCCTGACACATGCCAGAATCACAGCGGTAAAAACACGTCTGCAGAACTTAGAGGATAAGATAGAGGAGAACCATAAGAAGCTTAGACAGGAGATTAAAGAAGACCTTCTCCAAATTTCAGCAGCACAGATCCGAGGTTCCGGTATCCAAGGCAGATGTTTCCCAGATGGTGAGAGAAGGTGCACCCCACATACTGAGCTGTGGTTTTACCTGCGTGATTGTGGGGAAAACATGAGAAGGTGGGATAGGAAACCTACTCCTGTTCTGGCACGACGGGTGCGTGAACTGAAGGAAGCCACCAGAAGGAAAGCAGCTCCAGTTGCCCGTAGCCAAATGGCCAGGTATGATGATGATGACATGTCTGATCCCCTCGAAGCAACATCCAAAACATCTGCCCAGGGAAAGAAGGATAACCAGGCTTAGAGGGGCCCTGCCTCTAGCCAGGTAGAGGCCAGGGAAAATCGTGTTTTCTGGTCTGTGTGGATTCATTGGCCTGGCACATCGGAACCACAAGAGTACAAAGCTTTGGTCGATACTGGTGCGCAATGCACATTAATCCCATCAAGACATGTGGGGACAGAGTCTGTTTCTATTGCTGGTGTGACAGGGGGATCCCAGGATTTCACTTTGGTGGAAGCTGATGTGAGCCTAATGGGAAATGAGTGGAAGAAGCATCCTATTGTGACTGGCCCAGAGGCCCCATGTATCTTGGGCATTGACTACCTTCAAAATGGGTACTTCAAAGACCCAGAAGGACTCAGATGGGCATTTGGAATAGCTGCTGTAGAGACAGAGGGCATCCAGCAATTGAACACCTTGCCTGGATTGTCTGAGAATCCATCTGCAGTAGGATGCCTGACGGGAGACGAGCAACGAGTGCCAATTGCCACTTCCATAGTGCATCGACGACAGTATAGGACCACTCGAGATGCTGTGATCCCCATCCATAAGATGATCCGAGAGCTGGAGAGCCAAGGGGTGGTCAGCAAGACCCACTCACCCTTCAACAGCCCCATTTGGCCTGTGCAAAAATCTGAAGGAGAATGGAGATTGACTGTGAACTACCGTGCACTGAATGAAGTGACTCCACCACTGAGTGCTGCCGTGCCAGACATATTAGAGCTCCAGTATGAGCTTGAGTCCAAGGCAGCAAAGTGGTATGCCACTATAGACATTGCCAATGCATTTTTCTCCATTCCTCTGGCAGCAGAATGCAGGCCTCAGTTTGCCTTCACATGGAGGGGAGTGCAGTACACCTCGGTACAGTACAGTCGGTTACTGCCCCAGGGGTGGAAGCACAGCCCCACCATCTGCCATGGACTGATTCAGACTGCACTAGAAAGGGGAGAGGCTCCAGAACATCTGCAGTATATTGATGACATCATTGTGTGGGGAAACACAGCTGCGGAAGTGTTTGAGAAAGGGAAGGAAATCATCCAGATCCTCCTGGGAGCTGGTTTTGCCATTAAAAAGAGCAAAGTAAAGGGACCAGCTCATGAGATTCAGTTCCTGGGAGTAAAGTGGCAAGATGGACGGTGTCAGATTCCTACAGATGTCATCAACAAGATCACAGCAATGTCTCCACTCACCAATAAGAAAGAGACACAAGCTTTCTTGGGTGCAATAGGTTTTTGGAGGATGCATATTCCTGAGTACAGTCAGATTGTGAGCCCTCTTTACCTGGTCACCCGCAAGAAGAACAATTTCCAGTGGGGCCCTGAGCAGCAACAAGCCTTTGTCCAGATCAAGCAGGAGATTGCTCATGCAGTAGCCCTTGGCCCAGTGAGGACCGGACCAGAGGTAAAGAACATGCTCTACTCTGCAGCCGGGAACCATGGCTTGTCCTGGAGCCTTTGGCAGAAGGTGCCTGGGGAGACTCAGGGTCGACCACTGGGATTTTGGAGTCGAAGCTACAGAGGGTCTGAAGCCAACTACACTCCAACAGAGAAAGAAATCTTGGCTGCTATGAAGGAGTCCAGGCTGCCTCGGAGGTAATAGGCACTGAAGCACAACTCCTCCTGGCACCCCGACTACCGGTGCTGGGGTGGATGTTCAAAGGCAAGGTTCCTTCCACTCACCATGCCACCAGTGCTACATGGAGCAAGTGGATTGCTCTTGTCACTCAGCGTGCCCGTATAGGTAAACTGAATCGCCCTGGGATTTTGGAGGTAACTACAAATTGGCCCGAAGGTGAGACTTTTGGTGTCACACATGGAGAGGAACAAGAACCAGTGACACGGGCTGAAGAGGCTCCTCCCTATAACCAACTGCCCCCAGAGGAAACACGCTACGCTCTTTTCACTGACGGTTCCTGTCGCATCGTAGGGATGAACCGGAAGTGGAAAGCAGCTGTATGGAGCCCCACATGACAGGTTGCACAAGCTACCGAAGGAGAACGTGGATCAAGCCAACTTGCTGAACTCAAAGCTGTTCAACTGGCCCTAGACATTGCTGAGAGAGAGAAGTGGCCAAAGCTCTACCTCTACACTGATTCATGGATGGTAGCCAATGCTCTGTGGGGATGGCTGGAGAGGTGGAAAAAGGCTAACTGGCAACGTAGAGGGAAACCAATTTGGGCTGCTGATGAGTGGAAAGACATTGCTACCAGGGTAGGGAGGCTACCTGTGAAAGTCCGCCATGTAGATGCCCACGCACCCAAGAACAGGGCCAATGAGGAGCACCAAAACAATGAGCAGGTAGACCAAGCTGCAAAGATAGGGGTGTCCAAAATAGACCTAGACTGGGAACATAAGGGAGAGTTATTCCTAGCTCGATGGGCCCATGATGCCTCAGGCCACCAGGGCAGAGATGCCACCTATAAGTGGGCACGAGACCGAGGGGTGGATCTAACCATGGACAGTATTTCTCAGGTTATCCATGACTGTGAGACGTGTGCTGTCATCAAGCAGGCCAAGCGAGTGAAGCCCCTCTGGTAGGGTGGGCGGTGGTCCAAGTACAAGTATGGGGAGGCCTGGCAGATTGACTCCATCACACTGCCCCAGACACACCAGGGCAAGCGCTACGTGCTGACCATGGTGGAAGCCATCACTGGATGGCTGGAAACCTACCCTGTGTCTCATGCTACAGCCCGGAACACCATCCTGGGCCTGGAAAAGCAAGTTCTGTGGAGACATGGTACCCCTGAGAGGATCGAGTCAGACAACGGGACTCATTTCAAGAACAGCCTTATCAACACCTGGGCTAGGGAACATGGCATTGAGTGGGTGTATCATATCCCCTACCATGCACCAGCTGCAGGAAAAGTGGAGAGGTACAATGGACTACTAAAACCCAGTTGAAAGCTTTGGGTGGGGGATCTTTCAAGAATTGGGAGCAACATTTAGCAAAGGCCACCTGGTTAGTTAACACCCGAGGTTCCACCAACCGAGCAGGTCCTGCCCAGTCTGAGTCCCTGAATGTAATAGAAGGAGACAAAGTCCCAGTGGTACATATCAGAGGTTTGTTAGGGAAGACTGTGTGGATCAATTCTGCCTCGAGTACAAACCCATTTTTGGGGTTGTCTTTGCTCAGGGACCAGGTTGCACGTGGTGGATAATGCAAAGAGATGGAACAACACGATGTGTACCTCAGGGAGATCTGATTGTGGGGTAAGAATGATATGCAATATCACTGTTCATTGGATGTTACTGCCATGTTACTGCCATTGTCTGTACATTAAACCATACAGACATGAGATAGAAGGAAATGTGTAAGTGTTTAAGGTCTGGGCAAGTGGAAGATGGAGAAGGAAATGTGTAAGTGTCGAAGGTCTGAGCAAGTGATAGATGGAGCTTTAAGTGACTAAAGTGAAAAGGGGGAATCCTACAGCTCTGTAATATAGGGTCTGGATTCAGTGGTCCAGTGTGGGGATGTGATGACGGCATGATGGGTATTGCTTGTAAATTTTGGGGGGACAGATGGAAATTTTGTATGAATAATGCATGATGTGTTGTAGTATGTTGATGGAATGGGGATAAGGGGTGGAATGTCCTGAGGTGACGTTATGATGCTTCTATCCCCGTTCATCTGTTCTGTGCCTTTAAGACCGGCTCTGAAGAGTGGAAGTTTTGTTTGGGTTTCTCTTATCAGGGACACAGAGACGGGCAGTACATAGGGCTGATTTTGCTTCTTGCTTTCGGCTTGCTGCTTTGCTTGCTCTCTTTTCTGTTCTCACTTCTGCTCTGCTTTGGCCTCTGCTTATTAGCTAGTTCTAACTAAACAGTCCAAATTCTTTCCTGGACTGTTTCTCCTCTCCTGTTTCTGTGACCATCTTGAACCTGCTCCAGACTGGGACCTGGGAACACCGAGGGTTTGCACCGTTTTGGCCTGCAGCAGCTGCCCCAGTGCCGGAGGGATTGAGAACAGAGCAACCACCCCCGAAAGAGACTTTCTGATTTTGTCATCTTTCTCAGAGCAGTGTCATCTGGTATTGTTTGTTTTGTGTGCTGGGGGGTTCTCTGCCAGTCAAATAAACAGGTTCTTTCCACTTCTTTTCGAGGAATTCTTCCCAAACTGTTTGGGGGGAGGGGCCGTGTGGGTTTGCTTTCTGGAGGGGCCCTCCTTTGCTGATTCTTTAACAAATTTGCCCTAAATCAGGACACCCCCCCGCTTTCCCACTTTCCCAGAAGATGTTTTTTTCAAGGACCACAGGAAAGGAGCTGAAGATATAGTTGCTAAAAATGTCCAAGAACCTGCTTCGGTCCCAGAAAATGCTAATTATAAGGGATTTATTACCTTGATATGTAGATGCAGTGATATGTTAGTGTCATGGTTTGGGCCTGGCACAGAGCCAGTGCCCCCATGAGAATACCTTCTCCCTGGTGTCTGCTGTGAGATGTGACCAGGAATAAGCAAAGCAGGCTCTAGCTTAAACATAAAGAAAACTTTATTACCTAAACTACAAGAAAAGAAGGGGGAAAAAAAAAACCTATAAGGAAAAAAAATTTGAAAACCTTACAAAAAAGCACTTTCCTCCTCCCCACCACCCAAAAAATTTCCCAATCCAATACATTCCCCCAAATCACCAACTGCCCAGTCTGGCACCACCCTTTAGGATATTCAAACTTCAGTCCATGAAGAGGAGAAGAGTCTTTCTTGCACCACAGGCTTCCCCTGGAAACACGCTGAAACCTCGTGTGCTTCCATGTCACTCGGCACCACCCGGAAAGTCCTTTTGCCGCTTGTGACATCTTCCTTCCATGCCCAGTGCTCTCACCACTGTGCATGGACCAGAGCTGCTTTTAGGGTTGTCTTTTAAGGATGCCTTGTCTCACTCCAAAAAGGCACAGTCTCTGCTTTGGGACATCTGTCCCCCCCATTTTTTTCCAAACCCCTGGGGCCGAGGGGTCCCCACAATGATCCCTCCTGGTTCTGAGGCACTGCCTCCCTCTAAATACAGTCTCTGTGTCACAGGAATAAAACTGGTTCAGTCTATGGCTACACAAGAAAAGTCCAGCCAAAAGGCCACTCCAATAATCTCTCTCTCCACTCAGCAAGCCTTCTCAACGTCCTTCGGGCCAGGTCCTTGGTTATCTCATCTCTTATTTCTCTTCTTATTCAGCTCTGAGGAGGATCAGCATTTTTGCAAGGTCCCAGTCATGAAAGAAAGGGGTTTAAAATTCAGTCTCTGCCTGTCCCAGAGCTCTGGCACTCCCACACTCGCTGCTGCTCCGGCCGGCACCTCCTCGCCGCTTTCTCCCCCCCATTTCCTCCTGGGCCGGTCGCTATCAAATTCAGACGCCGGCTCTCCTCTCTCTCTCTCCTGGGGGGGGAGATGGCTGCCCGATGGCTGTCTCTTGGGGCTCCTCCACCCTTCCATCCTCAAGGGCCTCTTCACCCCCCATCTCTGTCCAGGCCCAGGCCTACCACATGGCTGTCCCTCCCCTGCCCAGCAGCAGTGGCTTAACGAGGGAGGGCGATCTGTCCTCTTTGCCTCAAAGTCCCAAGAGAGCCTCCCAGGGCCGAAGCTCTGGTTTTAACCCCTGTGTGTTCTCGGAGGTGTGTCCAAACCCAACTGGCCACACCAGGTGCCAATATCAAAATCCGAGCACCCATTGGTTTAACCACAGCATCCCAGAATTCCCACTTCTTCCTGGTCAAACCACCACAGTTAGTCTTGGCTTACATTGTACTGGCTTGGTGCGCATGTGTAACCCAAAGGTAAATTAAAGGACAACGAAGAAGACTACAGGACCTTCATCAGTGACGACCCCCAAAGACTTGTGCGACCACCAAACCGAGTGGTGGCGCATGCGTGACTGGGGTGGTAATGAGGGCGGAGATAGAGATATGACGAACCGAAAATGGGAGGAGATGGTATTGACACTTGGCATATAAGGGGTGATCTTCACTTGGCAAGCATGTACGTGAAGTGGCAAGGGTCATTGAACCCTGCCCTCCGTACCCCGCGTTATCTCTTGCTTATGCACTATTATTTGAACCAAATTATCCCTTATTTATATATTTTCTAAAATATTTAATTAAAATTGCTGCTACCTTAAACATTGTTTGGTTTTTTTTGATGGGATAATTGGGCAAACATAACATATGTAAACAAACCCATAGCTGTACACAAGGACAGAAGCAGATTTCTTCTTCACCAGGCTGAAGAGAGTGGTTTTATTATTCGAAAAACAAAAGCCAAACTACCCCAAGTCAAATATATATTCTCCCACTACATTTAGACATTACAACAATAAAAATGCACTATAAAACTACTGCAGTAAATTAGTCAGTTAGGAACAATAAACAGGGCACATGTTACTAGTATCCATATCTGTCTTTGGAAAGATGAGCAATTACAATCTGCATCCCAGCTCATGCTCAGTATTTATTACAATCTCAAATAACAATAAAGTCAAACACAACAGATGACTGATGTTCCTACCTTCTGCTTTCCAAACACTTTTAAAAGATAGTTTATTGCAAAATCAGTCTCAAGTATGTTCAAGGCCTTGGGAGCTCTCTAAGCTTAATTAACAACAGAAATAAAAACTCTATCTTTATAACAAAGTTATAAAGATCACAACTTTAACATCACACATATAGAATCCATTTAAATATTTCTGTAAAGCCAGTATTATAATATTATAATTTGCATATACCAATCTATTTGTAATATTGCCAAAAGAAGGCACACTTTTCTAAATCCCTACTGGCTTTGGTAACTGCTAAAGGTAATGTAGATTGGGCTGTACTACTGTTTACTCATCTTTCTGTTGCACAGAAATTTTGGATACTTTGGTGCGTACATCTGTAATTCTGACATTTTCTGAAATTAAAGCGAGAGGAGAAATGGGCTAAATTCAGGTACCTAAAGTTATGTATCAAGATTTGCAGACGTAAATCAAATACATAAGGAAAGCTTTTCATCTGCAATTTTCAATTATCCTAATTACATTTTCAGCTAACCCCTTGACTCACCTCAGGCACATCCCTGACTGCCTCTCTCCCAGCAGCTCAGAGCTGCATTGCACAGCGCTTGCTTTGCGCCACAGAGCACAAAGCAGGCTGGCCTGGTGGGCCTGAATATTTCTGCCAAACACTCTGCATCTCACACCTTTGCTCAGGCTCAGTGCAGAACTGCAGGATTGCAGGCGCTTCCTCCCAGAGCTGCGTGAGGTGCTGGCTCCTGCAGATGTGCCCTACTAAGCTGTCCCTGCCTCATGCTGGCCTCGCTTCCCTGGCACAAGTGCCGGCCCTGAAGGAGCTGCCCTGTGCTCCAGCCTGCCGAGCAGCCCAGCTCCCTGCCCCGGTGCCCAGAGTGCTGCACACACTGCTGGCCTTTGCCAGGGGTTGCAGGGCAGCCGGCAGAAGAGGAGGAATCCTCAGCCAACCCAGCGGCCCACGGCTGCCCTTGGCCTTTCCCTGCTCCTGGGCACACTCCAGATGGCCAATGCCTCCAGGCCGGGCTGTGCCCAGCACGGATGCGCTTCCCCTCGGCAGCAGCCAGCTGCCACCTGGGCTCTGAGAGTGGAGGATTCGCCCGCTCCCAGCAAGAGGCACCCAGGGCCCGGCTGCTGCCTCTTGCTGGGAGCGGGCGAATCCTCCACTCTCAGAGCCGGCAGCTCCAAGGGCCTCCTTCCAGCCTGCCTCTGCCGGGGCTCAGGCTGCTCCGGCCTCTGCCAGGGCTCTGCTGGGGCTCCAGCCTGGGCAAGGCCAGGCCCGCTCTCACCTCACAGGCGCTGACAGCTCTGCACCACAGGAGACCTTCCCGAGCACCCTCTCTGATCTTTCTGCTTTCTCACTTGAGCAAGGCTTTCCTCCAGCCAAAGAGATTATTGCATTTAGGGATCCAAATCCAAGTGGCAGGAACCCCAATGCTCTCCAGTCACAGCTGAAGGCCTGAACCTGCACAAGATGTTTGGGCTGCCTCATTCTTCCTTTGGTTTTGCCTTCAAATGCCATTGCCCTTTCTGCCTCAACTAGAAATACCACAGCTGTGCCATAACCAGCCAGTGGGTCACATTCCAAAGGCAGTGTGGTCTAGAGAGGATGAATGAAGAAGAGCCCTCCTCACTTACGAAAGCATACAAAAGAAGCCATATGTGTGACTTAGCACCCATAAAAAACAATTGGTAATTCAGAAGGAAATGTTGAATTTTCTGAAGGGGTCAGAAGGAGGAGAATCTTCCAAATGAGTTGATGTTTCAGAAACTTTATTAATTTCAACTCTAATCTATAATTCTATGCTACAAATCTGTTCAGCAACCCTACTCTACAATCCTACTCTAAATTGGTAACAGAGATAACATCTTGACATGATTGCTATGTTCTCGTCTCCTAGGGTTAGGGTTAGGCTAAGGCTTAGGCTTAGGCTTAGGTTTAGGTTTAGGTTTGGGTTTAGGCTTAGGTTTAGGCTTAGGCTTAGGTTTAGGCCTAGGCTTAGACTTAGGGTTGAGGTTAGGGTAAGGTTAGGGATAGGGTAAGGGTTAGAGATAGGGACAGGGTTAGGGTTTGGGTTTGGGTTAGCATTTAAGGTTAGGGTTAGGGGTTAGGGTTAGGGTTTAGGGTAAGGGTTATTCGTCTTCTTCACTGAGTTGATGAGTTGTGCCAGGATGAATGGTGGCTTGGCTGAAGTTACAAATGGATGCTGTCCACCGGAAAAAAAAATACAACAAAGAACAGTGAACCATTACTTTCCAAGCTCATTGCTTCAGGGACTCAATCAGGATACATCAAGTTCCTGGAAAGACCCAGAAAGAGGAGCAATGGGACCATCTGCTCCCCAGTCATCTCCAGTGTGCAAGACCTTGCCATCACAGGCAATCCTGGCCTAGAATCCCACTCATCTGTTTATTGTGATGTCTTCATCATGCTGGGATTTTTGCCCTGCCAGTGCTCTAGAAATGGCGCTTTCTGTCCCTGGGTTTTCTTCCTTTCAGGAAACTACAGTGACTCACACAGGCCCCTGCCTTTGAAAGACAGGCACTGTGCTGATTGCCACAGACACAGAAAGCAGTGTCTACCGTTCCATGCCCTGCCCCTCATGTGCTGGATGGCACCTTCCTTCCCAGCAGAGCCAGCCCAGTGGCACTGGGCCCTGCAGTTCCCTCTCTGCCACATAACCTGGCAGTAACCCTGGCACAGTTGCCATCTGCTTGAGCATGCCAGGCAGCAGATGGGGCTGGGACAAGTCCCTCCCAGCTGTCCCTGTTTGCATGGCAGAAACCTCTGAGGGTGGGCTGGGGGGCACAAACCAGGGCCCCTCAGAGGCTCACAGTGAGCCTCCCACAGCCCCTCCTGCCCAAATCTCTGACTCCTAGGCTGGGACTGGCTTCCTTGGGTTCCTCCACCACCATTTCATGTCTCTGTACCCCGCATTGCTCTACTTCAATTCTTTTGCCATTAGATAAAACTGAACACCCCACCAAATCACAAAAGAGGGCAACAGAAACAGACAGAGGACAGAGCACCTCTCCTCTCAGGAAATGCAGAGGGAGCTGGAGTTATTCAGTTTTGTGAAGGACAGGCCCCGGGGAGACTTTATTGCCACTTTCCAAGACTTCAGAGTGGCTTTGAAGAAAGTGGGGGACATCTTTTTTAACAGGGCCAGTTACAATAGGATATGGACAAATATTTCTAAACACAAAGGGCATCTAATCAGAGTAGGTCTAAGGAAGAACTTGTTTACTCAGAGCATGGTGCAACCCTGGCACAGCTTGCCCCAAGAGCTTGTAGGAGCCCCATCCCTGCAACCATTCTGGCTCTGGTGGCAAAGGGCTCTGAGCAACCTGATCTCTTTAAAGATGTCTCTGCTCATTGCAGGACACTTGCACCACAGGACCTTTACAGGACCCTGCCAGCCCAGCCCATTCGAGGATTCCTCATCATTTTCATTTGAAGAGCACCAAGAGTGGAGGTGAGGAGGAAGGGGGCTCATCTGCTGCCTTGGACTTGAGTGGAAGAGGAGCCCATCCCTCAGAGCCTGTTTCACCTGCAGCCCCTTCACAATTTACCTGCAGGAGCTCCTTGGAAGACCAGCACCACTCCTCGTCTGTCTGCAGGCAGCAGCTCAGGAAGTCACGCAGCAAAGCCGAGAGGAGCTTGGGCTGCCGCAGCTGTGGAGTCCCTACTGTGGCTATCAGGTGTGTAGCCTGGAGAAAAAGGAGACACCAGGCTCCACCTCCTGCTTTCACATCTCTAAGGCTCTCCCAGATCCCTTTGTTTAACCTCTGTTCTTCAGTTGCAGTTTCTGCCCTGGCAGAGACCCAGAGATGACTTTCCTTTACCAACCAAAAACCCAAACCCCGATGCAGCCACAGCTTTTCCACCATCCCTCAGATCTTGCCTTGGCAGCTGATTTCATTGCCTGACCTAGTTAGTGGGAACTACATCAGCAAAAGGACATTTGCTTCTCTGAGGATTCATGCCAGCTTGAGATGGCTTTTGGAAGAGGGACTTTGCTATACTAACTAATTTCAAGGGTTAGTACATGAAAGGCATCTCTGCAGTGCTTTTTGGTCCTTTAAGCGCACGTGCCCTACAACAAAACTCATCAAGCTTTTTGTACTGTTCTTGAAAACAATGGGAATTGTAAGAAAAGAAAGGAAATCCATCAGTTAATACCCAGGTAGGGAAACAAACATTTACAATCTCCTCTTCAACACAGACACATTAAGATGCCTGCACAAATGTATTGGGATGAAAATGCCTGCTTGGGCACACAGGAGCCACCTGCAGCTCTGTCTCTCAGCAGTCTGAAAATTTCAGCTTCCCATTTTTGCAGCAAAAGAAAAATTGTCTACGTCAGAAGAAGGAGAGGCTCCATCCGTATGGTCCCCCTCCAGTCATTTGGCTACTCAAGTCAATGCATGAATGGTTGGCCCATCCCAGAAAGTGCCAGGAATCATTGGAGGTTTTGTCAGGCTCTCCGCATCACCAGGCTCTGGCTTGGTGATGTGGAGAATGTGCCTTGGGCTAGGAGAGAAACACGGTCACTGAGTGTTTCAGCAGCACCGCACAAGAAGCAGAAGAGACTCTGTGCATTACACCCTCATGCCCATGTTTCCCAGTGAGAAGAAACTGCACACAGGGTTAGGTTCCTCTCTAAAGACCACGGTTTTAGAAACTTCATTGGGTTTGGGTTTCCTTCCTTCATTTCTGGAAATATAACAACACTTTTAAGATGCTCTTTTCCTGTTATTAAGCCATCTACACAGACAAAAGAACTGGAACCACTAACCCAAAGGAAAGTGTTGCCTGAGAACACTTTGTTTGTTTGGAGTTTGTTTGCATGTGGTAAGGCTTGAATTCCCCCATTGATGCAACCAAAAGTACAGTAGATGCTGATGTATTGCAGGGACATTTGTAGGAGGGGACCTTGGTGGAAGTAATTCCAGCAGATGGCAATGGGATTTTGTCCAGTGGCACACAGGACATGGGACAGGTGAGAAAGACAGTGGGATCAGTGAGTATTTGCTCCTTACCGTGCCAGAACTTTCACTCAAGTAAGGAGGTTCTTGTTCTATCATTTCAATTCCCACAATTCCCAAAGACCATATGTCCACTTTGGGGCCATATGGTTGACATGTCACCACTTCAGGCGCCATCCACCAAGGAGTCCCGGTTACCGAGCACCGTCTGCTCTGCTCAGGGGTGAGCTGAGTAGCGAGGCCAAAATCAGCTGAGGAGAAAACAAAATACTGGTTTTATCTGAATTCTGTGCAATTAGGAAAGCAAGCAAAAGAATTCCCCAGTAGAAGATTGAAATTGTGCTGTTGAATCTCCTGGCATTGGTGACTTTAAAAATCCCCCCATTTTTTACACTGCCTCTAGCAGTGGCTTTTGTTCTTTGGAAACTTTGGACTTGTAACTCCCTCCCTCTGGAAGGGAAACACACAGATCAGGCCACTCTTGACTGCTTGTGGTTCCTTATACCTCTGTGCATGTTGCAACTGTGCCCTCAGCTCACAGCAGGGGTCCCTGCACTGCCACCAGCACCATTTTTGGGGAGATGGCTGTCACTCCAAGCAGCCCCACACCCACATCCCTGGAATGCTGAACCTGACCAAGAATATACTGACCCAGTTTGACAGAACCGTCGGTTTTGAGAAGGATGTTGTCACTCTTCACATCTCGATGGATCACATCATTTGAATGAAGAAAATCCAGTCCTTGCAGGCACTGAGCGAGAAAACAGAAACAGAAGGGCAAAAATGAGTGATGTGATTTCATCACACAAGAAAGGAAACAAAGAATCTGAAAGATTCTCTTTCCAGGGGAATGGGGAGTAATGACAGAACAGTAATGGCCACTGAGAGGAAGAGCTTGCTGCTCCAACACCTGCAGAGCAGGACCTTTCTGAGGAAAGGCACGTCAGCTTTTGAAAGGGCAACAGCACCTGCTGTTGTAGGCTGTCCCCTGCCAACCAGCCAGGATGACTCCTGCTGCAGTGCATGTGCTCAGAAGCAAAGAGCATTCTGGCTGCACTCCTATCCTTTTCAGCTGAGGACTGAGAGAAACGAGTCTCTCTCTTTTTTCTTTGCTGTTTGTTTCAAATCCTGCCACCAGCACCTTTGCTTTTACAGGACAGGAATGCAGTGAAGACACACTCCAGGCAAACATTTAGAGAGGCAAGGTGGAGAACAGCAAATACAAATACAAGAGACAGAGCGAGAATACAACAGCAGGAGCTAAGAGTACTGGCACTGAGTACAGGGAGTGCAGGGGCACTGGCAGACCTTTCACTTGAGATGCCTTTACTTGCCCATAGCATACCAGCAACAGAGAAACAAAGCTTGGCCCAGGAAACCTCTCCTGTTCTGAGCCCCTGTTTCCCAGACAATCCTGCCCAAGCCCTTGGAAACACAGCTGGGATTGCTGACCTCCCGACTGATGGCTGCTGTCTCATCTTCAGACAGGCAGGTCTGGCTGACGATATCGCTTAGGACACCTCCATCCATGTACTCTATAACCAGCAAGAGTTCCTCGCCCAGAAGGTAGCTGAAAGAAGGAAACAAGGGCATGGAGATGAACATGCATGGCTACATTGATTTTTTGCTTCCAGGTTTCTTATTTCCAGATGCCTTTGTGACAAGGACAGAATCAAAGGAATAGATATTCCCTCTTGGCTGTGCATTGTTTGCAATCTGTGCAGTCTCAAAGAGAAAGACACATCTGTGAAAAAGGAGATGTCTTAGATGGACAGCAAATGAAAAGCGCAGTTTAGAAACAGCCCAGATAAAAAAAAACCTATCAGGCATGGTGTTTCTGGAAATAAGCACCTAGTCTTCCTGGCATACATAGCAATGGCAGGGAGGGGCAACAATCCAAGCGAAATAAACTTTAGGATGGTTAATTTGCACTTAAGAAACTTAAAAAAATCAATCCCAAATAAATGTGGAGGCAGTGAACTTCGAGGCTATTGAGTTAGGAAGATACAGCTGATCCAGGTTTTGAATAATTTTGGAGTAATTATCAAACTAGGTGTGCCAGGGAAGACTGATGCAGACAAGATGCACTCTCTTCTCATCCATTGGAGATGAGTAGAGAAATATGAATAAATAAAAATTAACAGCTTTACTTGCTGCCACTAACCAAAGTGGGTTTTTAACCTCTAATGTTTGCTTTATGTAAACACACATCCATGGGATAAGACCATGACCTCTCACCTGTCTAAATAATTCACAACATTGGGACTCCTATACCTCTTCATGATCATTATTTCATTAAAGGTTAGCTCCTTCCTCCTCACTCCTTGAAGATTTATTTTTTTTATTGCCACCTAAAATGACATTGAAAATCAGTAACTTGGGAGGTTGGTGGCACGAGACCACAAGGCACGTGGAGGGAGTGATTTTGCAATGACATGGCTGAGCTGTGCCAAACTGCCTTGTGATTAGGCACTGCAGTCATTAGGAACTGACATTCCAACAGCCCATTTCTCTGCTCCCTTGGGAGCCAGTTACAGGACACGTGGGGCCACTGACATTTTGCCTTGACCACTTGGTAACACCGGTGTCTCAGTTATCACCCACAAACCTCTGACCACACTCTCTGCTGCTTTGTTTGGGACTCAGAAGAAGTAATCCATGCCTTAATACTCTGTGGATAAATCTTGGGATATGGGCAGGGCTTAGGGCTTTCAGGGACGCCTTGCAGATCTCTCCCTATGTGCAGTTCCCAAGTGCAGCACTGCAGGTGGCCAAGGAACTACCAGTAACTTTCAGATGGATTTGGCAGCAGCCAGAAATGAGAATTCAGGACTCTGAAGCTGTAGCCCCAAAGAGCAGTGAGGTGCTTGAAGGCACCGCCTTTGTTTTAGCAATGGAGAGCGAGTGAGCGTGTCCTTCTCTGAAAGGAACCGCTGCCCTCCGTGCCTTCCTTCTGGCAGCTGAGGAGGACAAAGTCCCAAATGTGTTTTGTGGGCTGGCACCAGTTTGTGCTGCTTGTGCCTTTTCAGCACAGCTGTGCCCAAAGCTCCAGCCACAGCTCACACTAGAGGGGAAAGCCCTCGAGTGCAGCAGAGCCTGCAGGGGCCGATGACATTTACCTCTCCTCCTGTGGAAGTGTCAAGTGCTCTGTAAACATCTCCATACCCCCTAGAAACAATACAGAAGCAGAGAAAGGAGAAGCTGTTCAGACCTTGCAGTGAAAGCCAGCCCACACAGGAAATCTCTGCTGGAAGTGTCAAAACCTGCAGGATGCAGGAGGGCTCTGCCAGAAGGCAGATGATGCATTTTCCTCTCAAGTGCATGGGCACTGGGCCTGTTCCTGAAGCACTGGGGTTCAATTTCTAAAGGGAGGTTAGTATTTCCTCTTGGGTTTCACTGTCTAATTGGTGTGGTCTTATCCTGACCACAGAGTGTTTCCTTCCTCAAACCAGGGGAAAGAATTGCTCCTGGGAACTGTTATCTCACAGCTTTGATAGGGCATAGGTTGCTCTTTCAGGCAAGCAAGTTTCTTCGCTTTTCATTAGTGTGCCAGTATGATTTTGAGACATACAAAAAATGCTAAAGAAATTGACACAGAGCTGTCCCACACTTGAGAGACAAGGAGACCGTCCAGGTCCTGTTCCTTGATGCAGGCAAGACCTCGGTAGCAAGGCATCTCTGACAATGCCTTCTGAGCCCACTCACAAGTTCTGAGCAGCATTGAGAGATGGGACAATCTATCCCCAGTCTGTGAACATTTTTGCAGCTGGCCTGACTTCACGCTGGATAGACATTCCCCCCCAAAAACACCTGGCCCATGGTTGTACAGGAGTAACTGCTGTTGGACTCACCTGCTGCCAATATAATTCAGATGTGTGTATTTCATCAGGGGATTTTCAGGGGGGTTCACCGTTCTCCCTGAGGGAAACAAAATGCAAGATGCTGACTTTAAAGCAGAGATCCCAGCTTCCAGGAGATACAAAAGGTAGCCCCAGTGCCTGGAGCTCTGAGCCCTTTGTGGTCGGCTGGGTAAAAACGACCACAACCAGGCAGACAGCCCTGCAGCACAAATGGCCAGCACAGAGACTGATTTGTACAGTCTTTTGAAGAGTTCTCTTGACAGGAAACAAAGCACAGGGACCTGCAATCCCAGGAGAGGAGGACATCTTCCCCACCTTTCAGCAATTTGCAAAAGGAATGCCTTCCCATTTGTAAACCAGAGCATCTCAAGCTGTAACTGATCCTGACGGGGCTTTCAGCATCAGAACCCTGACCTGTTTATGAGCAGGCTGAGCTCCAAGATGCCCCTCTCCCAGCTAAGGAAGGCTCCAGCCTCTTCAGTCCCTTCAGCCCTCAGGGACAGGGCAGCGACCACAACAAGGCTGGCAAAGCCCAAGCATGAGCACTGACAGGCACTGATGGGAAGAAGCCAGAGTGAGCCTGGGCCCCGGACAAGCTGTTGCCCCCATTCAGGACACACCAGGATGGGCTTTGAGATCAGCCACACCGAGGTGCAGATCAGTGCCCTTTTTGTCCCAGCAGGTGATGGCAGACACAGCATCCACTGGGCTCTGGTCTCAGCCCCACCAGGTCTTATCTGAGAGCACAGCACTGGCAGCTGTTACGGGCAAGAAGCAGATTCATTGGGTTGTGCTGCAGAATCACAAAGGGCTTGATGTGTTTTCCTAGAGCAGGGCCTGGGCCAATGGGTAGGATTCTAACAGTCATGGGAAAGAGTGGGAATCAGGTATGGAAAAGTGCCATGGATCTGAGGAATATACCATGGCTGAGCTGGAGGCTCTCTCCTGAGAAATGCCTGCAGTACAGTTTTATCTGATCATGCCACTTGGATGTGTCTCCTGGACACATCTTGACAAGCATAAAACTAGAAGATTAAATAAAGGTTGTTATCAAAATCTCTGTTTTTTCTTTGGGGGCACATGGAAAATACCTCGTGCTCTCTATTTGTCCTGTAACCTGATGTTCTTTCAAAGTAGTTCTTATTGACAAAAAGATAGCATTCTCTTATTGACAAAAATAGAGCATTCTCATGAAAATAAACTGCAGATGTAGTAGTGGTAACAGTAACAGTCATAAAAATGACATCAGTAAGACATGGGGTAGAAGGGCTCCTTCAGGATGGAGAAAAACACAACAAAGAACCCCCACCAAAAATGAACAACACAAAAGCAATCCCACCCCCCCTCCCCCCAAAAAAGATTCCCCAACCAAAAAGACAAAACTCCAAAGCCAGTCCATTTCTGTGAAGTTTTTTTGCTCTGATGACTGGTTGGAAGTCAGGAGTCTAAGGAGAATTTAGGAAGCTAAAAATTCTGTTCAGTTTGGCCACTAGCACACAGGACTTGCCTAGATCATTTGCTAGGTCACAGCCTTCTGCTGATCCAAGAACAATCCCTGCTTCAGCCTTTAGCAGAGAGGGAAGCTCAGGCAAACCCAAGCCAGTCCCAGGTGCCCTCAGAGGCAGCAGGAACACCCAGAGCTCTCTCGCTGCCTCGGAGCACAGCACTTCCCTGGGGAATCCTAAATGGCCCTGTGACACCAAACTCAGGAGGAGCATTTGGTACAGCTCTGCTGATATCCGCACACAATTCACTGTCCCTCAGATAAGAAACACCCCAGACGTACGTACCCAGCAGCTCCAGGTACTCCTCCTCAATCTCCTGCTCCCAGGATCTGCCCGAGCTTGAGTTCCTGGGTTTCACAGAAGGGTTTCCTCGAGGTGATGCTGCTGCGGCAGCAGGTTCAGAGCCCATGATGTGCTGGACCTGGAGCATTTCTGGCGGGCACTGTTCCTGTGCCTCACTCCTAACTTGGGGTCCTTCATTGCCACACATTCCCTGCAAGTCTTCGCAGGCTGCCCGGTGAGATGTCAACACTTGCACCTCAAGTCAAACAGAACAAAGCAGTCAGACACTACAGCTTGTCCCTGTCAGCCAGGAGTCATCAACTGTGAGGAAAGGCAAAGAACAGATTGACAGGGGATACAACAGCTTGTTTCAATCCTCCATCTGGGTCACCAAGTTCCACTGTAAAAACATCTCAAGAAAAAAGGAGAGCAGGAACAGGCCAGCAGGAATCAATTTGGATGACTGCTGGCCAAAAGGCCAAAGGACAAGTTTCACTGTCCAGGGCAGCAGCTGAGATTCAGCACACCAGGAAATGCCCTTCAGAGTGACTGTGATACACACACTACAGCAGCATGGCACTCAGAGGCATGGCCCTGTCGGAGAATGACTTAAAGAAAAGGCCATGAGACATACAATTGAGAGAAAAGTATAAGGGAAAAGTAAAGCAGTTTCTAACAGTTCTCAGCCTTCTGATTTGTATAAACAATTAGACTCTCTCAGGCATCATTCTATAAACAATAAAGTTCTCAGACTGTCTTCCCATAACAAGCAGAACACCATCTCTGGAAAGGCCTGCCATCCTGAGAACAGATGTAGAAGTTTTGGGAACACTGGTTTCTGTTTTTAATAAACAATTGTAGGTATTCTAAAACAAAGGGAGTGGTTAGAAGTTTCTTTGTTAGCCTATCATAAATCTGGATTACAGAATATTCATGAAGTTCGTTAGCACTGTTATTTAAGGTGATTGATTGATCAATAAAGTTGGAGTTCGATGCATTACCAGGATGGTCGCTTCTCCCCTTCACTTCAATATATGGTGACCCCGACGTGATAGCAAACACCACGGGGAAGCGAACGCCACGTGAAGTGAAGCCAGGTTCGGGTTCCGTAAGATGGAAACTGCAGCCGGAACGGCAAAGAAGCGCAGAAGACAAAGCGGAGGGCAACCCGCCGGCCCGCGCCGTGCTGTGAGCGACTATACAGATAGGCTCATCCGATACATGCGGTCGCGACCTTGATTTGAAGAGCTGCAACGTGCGCACATAGGTATGGAAAGGCAAGCCACATATGAACTTTTTATTACCCTTTTTCAAAAACAGCAAATTAAGGGAACAGATTTACAGAAAGAATTACCGGGTCTTTTAGCTTAGGCCTAGAAAGGGGGATCTTTATAAATCCTCACACAGTTCACGAATTGTCTGAGTGGCGTAAATTTGGTGATTCATTGTGGCAGGGTACGTTAGATGATGATAAAACTGCTAAGAAGTGGGGTAAATTATGGCGGGTTGTTAACACCGAGCTGTTGCAAATTCAAGCTGAAAAAAGGGCTGCTCACCAGGCTACTGCCGCTCACGATCGTAACAAAAAATACGATCAAGATAGGGGATTTGATAAGAACGCGGGAACTCCTCTTGGCCCCGCGATGCAGACAGTTTTATTACCTGCTTCACCACCTCCCTCGGAAAGCCAGGCTATGAGTCACACTACAAGCCAGGCGCAGACCGCCTCACTACCCACCGCGCAGCCCCCCTTAACGAGCCAGGCTACAAGCCCGGCTACGAGCCAGCCTACAAACCAGGCTACGCAGACTGCTTTATTACCTGCTTCGCAGCCCCCTCTAACGAGCCAAGCTCCGCGGAGTGCCTTGTTGTCTGCTTTGCCGCAGGCTACACAGAGCACTTTTGACTCTCCCGTACCTGCTGGGGCCAAATATGTGTACTCCGTTCCCGACAAGCAATCAGCCGGTCCCTGGGTCGGAAAACAACTTGGCGGAGGCGATTGCAAGGGAAAGAGATGCGTGGGCTGCCCTGGCCAAAGATGCAATTGACAAGGGAGATCAGGAGCTGATAAGTTCGGCTCGGGAACTGGCTTGTCCGGTTGTCTTTAACCCTCAGGCTGGTGGAGGAATTCAAGCCACAATTAGTGCTCTGGACTGGGAATTGTTATCTCAATTGCAAGCTGCTGTTAGTCAGTTTGGATTTAAAAGCGAACCAGCTCAGCAAATGCTCGATTATATTTTTAACACCAGTATCCTCCTCGTTAATGATTGCCTTGGTATAGTTAAATTAATCTTTACCCACCATCAACAATTGCTGTTTAATGATCATTGGCGGATACTTGTTAGTGAGCGTGTGGTAGTTCAGAGACAGCCGAGTGACCCCTTGCATGGCGTCACTGTTGATGAACTTATGGGTCTGGGACGTTTCCTTCGTACTGATGCACAAGCTTTAATAGGTCAGGAAAAGTGCCGGGAGGCAATGAGGTTAGTCAGACGCGCAATAGACATGGTGAAGGAACCAGGAGACATACCAGTGTATATGGGAATTAAGCAAGGCAGAGAGGAAGCATTTGGCGCTTTTGTTGATAGAGCTGTGGCTGCAATTGAAAGAGCAGGCGTGCTGGAATATTTGCGCAGGGTCCTACTCAGGCAGTGTGTCCTTCAAAATTGTAATTCTGCTACTAGAAACATACTTAATGCCTTAGGTGCGAATTGGACTATAGAGGCAGCATTGGAGAGGATGGCTCTTATTCCTACCGGGCAGCAGGCTTTTGTGGTAGACGTACTCAAACATATAGGAATAGGGTTTCAAAAACAGGCAAGGTCCTCTCAGAGTCAGGTGTTAGCCGCTTTTGCACCTCTTCAAGTGCCTGCTGCGTTTGCAGCATCAAATAAAGAGGGCCGCACGAAATGCCGCCGATGCGAAGGCACGGGCCACTTGCGCCAGGAATGCCAAGCACCATCAGAAGTCATCGCTGTATCTTTGGTACTCTTTCCTGCCTCTAATCCTCCGCGACAGGGAGCCTTCAACCCGACACCACAGGGAGCCGCCGTGGGCGAAACAGAACTGTCGTGTAGGGAGTGACCCACAGTGCAGAGCAGAGATGAATTAGCAGAAGGACTTAACAGAACTTTGGGCTTATGACTACGGTAAAGGGATTTTCCATATGGTTTACGGATTAACAGAAATGTGTGAATTCGGTGATTTATGGTGGAATTTCGGTGCTGTGCTACTCCGAACTCGGCACGGGCGCGCCGGAGGCAGCGGCGGGAAGATCAAAAGCCACCGCCGCAGGAGCCGAGCCGCGCCGCCCCCGAGAGCGGAGCCGCTGCGCGTGAGCAGCCACGCCGCCCCGAGAGCGGAGCCGCCGCCGCAGAAACCAAGCCGCGCCGCGCCGGAAGTGATCAAAGAGCGCCGCGGGGGGAGCGACCGGAGCCGCGTCGCCCTCATGTGTGAACTGGGGGCCAGATGTCCACGGGTGGCCAGTTGCTGCTTGGGAACAGTAACTGGACATTAGAGAGCAGGTGATGGAGGAGCAATCATGCTGTGCATTGATAGTTTTCGTCCTGCTGTTTAGATCGACCGACATCTTTTCTGGGCTCTGATGAGTGTCCAGCGCCATCCATTTTTAGGGATAGTTGATTCGGCAAGTGAGTTCTTACATACTCCTTAGCAGATTTGGACTTCAGAGAGCTTTTTCAAGCCGGAGCGTTTCTCCCTCCCCCCGCAGCCGGCAAAAGCTACAGTTTAAGATCTAACAGCCGTAATGATCGTGACTCTTGTCAATAAAAGAAAATATTCCTATTGCAATTAAAAGACCAGTGAAACTAAACAAGCGACACCAAGGACTGTTGTTGTCAGGATGTTTTTCACCTAAGTTAGGAAAGATCTTTTGTTCTCCCTAGGACACGCTGTGAAAAAGATCTCTCTTGCAATTGAGAGACTTTGAATATCAGAAGCCCGGACAGCTCATTCGGTGGAACATTAGACTCTAAAGCTGTGTTTTGAAAAATTTAAAATTGTTTAAGATGTGTTAAAGTGATTGTAGAAATGAAATGTAATGAGTGTGTTTTTTGAATTCTTTAAGCTTTGTTTAAATGTGATAGATGTAAAAGCAAGCACTGAATTCAAAACAATTTTTTCACAGGTGCACCTTAAATGAACTTGTGTTTAAGTGTATTTAAGTATAAAAATGCTATAGCAAACACGTGAAGAAAGTTATTTTAGCTTAATATTTTAGAATCAGGCCTGTAAGTAAGTTATAGTAAATGCTATATTTTATTTCTATAGTAAGTTTTATCTGTTATTAAGTAGTTTAAGTTGGGTTATCAATTAAGTGCCATTAAATGTTAAGGTTAAGTTTGTTGAGCTTGTTTTTGGTTGGGTTCGAGGTCTTCTAAGTTTAAACTATATATAGGTTTGAGTTGTGTGGGCTTTGAAGAAAATTATTTTTTGTTAAGTATTATTAAGTAAGTTAAGTTAGATTCTGTTAAGTTTGCATTAGATTTAAGTGATTTTACATGTTTTGCAAATAAGTCTGCTAAGTTAAATATTTTAAGTGCTTTAAATGCATACTATTTTTTCACCACTCCAAATTAACAAAGGACTGAGAATCTCCCAGCTGATGCCATTTGAGCCAAATGACTAAAGGATTACAGACTGAGAACTGACTTTGAACATTTCTGAGGAGACCCATGAAAAAAGGTGGATGTGATAAATTCAAGGACAGAAAGAATCATTTTCAGGCTTAACCTTCTCTCCAGGTTGCATGAATGAAAACAGCTAACAGCTTTCTTTTCTTAGTCCAATTACCACCTGTTGTGCAATGCCTGATAAGGCCGTAACACGCCGTTGCCGGACAACCAGGGAACTGATTGACATTATTGAATCATTATCATCTTTCCATATAAGAGGACGGCAAAAGAGAACTGTCTTGAATGTCACAGCCTAACTTGTGCTGCTTGGGTTGCGCTGTGTTGTAGGGGTTGTGATCAGTTGTTACTTTTTCATTTATGGTGCCACACCTGTAATTATAGGCATATCTGGGAACATAATTAAGAGCAAGCACTACAGAATGAGACAGAGATAAACACTGCCTCAGCTTTAGACCTTTATGAATCCCATGAGCAAAAAATCTTGGCTTATTATCGGTGGGAGGTACAGTGTATTTTGAAAAAGGTTAAAGCTCAAAGTGCTTCATGTATAGCCTTGATAAGGTGTAAGAAACTGATGCCTTTAACACAACATTCTGTTGTAGGCCCTATAAGAAGAGATCCCAATCGAGCATTAGATAATTGCAGTTCAGCTTTGATTACTCTAATCTTCAAAGGATGAGTCAGCATAAACAGACATGGGCTACTCTGGATTCATCTCTAAACCTGGAAATAGTGTCCAAACAGCTTTATAACCAGTGTAAAGGCTCTACTATTATGACACCTAAGATATTTTTAATTTGTGGAGATAGAGCCTGGAATGGAATACCAGCCCAAGTGCAGGGTGGACCTTGTTATTTAAGCAAGTTATCATTTTTCCACCTCTGAGCACTGGTTCTGATCCTTCTCCACAGGATCACATTTCTGACACTGAGTGTCCTGTTTGTCCTCAGGCCTTTGGTGTAGCTGAGCCCTGGCAGAGTGGGGTCTGTACTTTTGGAGTTTGTTAGGAGGCCCCCACACGAAGCTGCTCTAAGGTTTAAAGTGTTGCCAAGCATAGTAGATGAGTTCCCTCCTCTTTTCTTTGCCCCTGAGAGTGAACAGGAGGTAATGTCTCCTCCACAAGAGTTTCTGTGAGGAAAAACTTCACCATTATCTTACCTTGTTGCATTCAAAAAATAGTCAGTAGGATGATAGAGAAAACCTGGCAAACTAACCCATTTTCTCTTAAAGAAAAAACGGGGGAAATGTCGGAGAATGACTTAAAGAAAAGGCCATGAGTCACACAATTGAGAGAAAAGTATAAGGGAAAAGTAAAGCAGTTTCTAACAGTTCTCAGCCTTCTGATTTGTATAAACAATTAGACTCTCTCAGGCATCATTCTATAAACAATAAAGTTCTCAGACTGTCTTCCCATAACAAGCAGAACACCGTCTTGGAAAGGCCTGCCATCCTGAGAACAGATGTAGAAGTTTTGGGAACACTGGTTTCTGTTTTTAATAAACAATTGTAGGTATTCTAAAACAAAGGGAGTGGTTAGAAGTTTCTTTGTTAGCCTATCATAAATCGGGATTACAGAATATTCATGAAGTTCGTTAGCACTGTTATTTAAGGTGATTGATTGATCAATAAAGTTGGAGTTCGATGCATTACCAGGATGGTCGCTTCTCCCCTTCACTTCAATATGGCCCCACTCCCTGCTGCTCTGCACTGGAAAGGCAAGAAGGGCAGAAACCACCAGACTGGTGACTGCAGTGGCTGCATCCCTCTTTCACTCACTAGGTTTTGCAGAGACTGATGGAAGCGATTAAGTTTCTCTCTGATGATTTTCATTTCTTCCTCCAGGTGCTTATGCCTTGCCTTGGTCATACTGTGAGCTATCTGAAGCTCTGCATCCAGCTGTTCCTTCATGTTCTCTAACAAACAAAAGAGAGGACATTTCATGAGTGGAGTGGCTGCCACTCTTTCATTCACCTGGTTTTGTTGATCGCCCCTCTGCTGATGGAGATTCTCCTCTTGAATTCTTCCCATGTCTTCCTTGTTCTTTCTCTTCACTGCCATGATGTCACTCTGAGCTTCGGGCAGCTCTGCTTGTGGCTCTGCCTTGATGTTCTGTACACACAAAAGCAGAGCAAGTGACTGGGAGCTGCCGTAAGGCTCAGCTTTTTTTCTCTTGCAGCCTCAAAATCACATTTATTCAGCCCCTTCTTTCTGCTTCCCTCCCCACATCACCCTCCATTGCAAACCTCCTGTCCCAGGGCTGATCTCTGCAGATTGCAAGGCTCTGTCCTTCCAGTGCCTGTGGGACTCCTGGCCTCCTCAGTCCCACAGGGCTCTGGTTTATGCCCCTCTTCCTGCCCTTCCCTCTGTCCCCTGGCCACTCAGGCTCACCTGGCCATTCCCCTGTGGCTCTTCCACCTGCTGCCTGTGCTGCTCTTCCTGCTCTCGGGCAGGGAACAGCTCTCCCTGAGTCTGGCATGGCATCTCAGATAAGGCAGTGTGCTCCTGCTCTTTCTCTAGAAGCACCTGCACAGAAAGCAAGACAAGATGGGTTTCAACTTCTCATATGCCCTTTGTGGGCCAAGACTCAAAGGCTGCTGGGCTCACACGTTCCCAAGGCACTGTGCTGCTGCTCTCCTGGGTCGTTCTCTGCCCGAGGGGAGGCACAGATTCCAAAGTGACCCTGGCCCTACAATCAGGGGCCATCTGGGACTGAAGCTCCAACAGCCTCTCAGGCAGCTGACAGGGAAGGGGTGGCATTTCTCAAGGGTCTGGTGAGGGCCTCCCTCTGCTTCTGCCATGTCCTGTTTGTCTTTCAGTAGTGACTGACACCTTCCCCTGTCCCACAGCTCCATCCTGGCTCTGCAGGGGCTTCCTGGGTGAGCTCACTCCCTGTGAGAGACACTTCTGGGGTTCACCTTCTCTTCAGGCCTGCACCAGCATTCCTCCTTCCTGACATCTACACTCTTGCTAGAAAACCGGGTCATTCAGGAGAGGAGGATGCATGCAAAGATCTCTGATGGAAGTCAGAGAACCTCTACGGCCATCTCAGTATATGGAGGAGGACCAAGGTGTTTCTTCTGCCTCTTTTGTCAACTGAGAATTCTGACCAGCAGTAACAGAGTTTCTCATAAGGCCCCATTAACGAATGCACTTACACAGCCCTGGGGATGCCAGTGAAGGAAACCATGTGTCATATAATGCATGTATGAGCAAAGTCACCAGACCCCAGCTACAGCATGGGATAGTTCCACTCCCTTAGGACATGCAAAAATTTAAAGGATAAAAAGAAGGCTTCAGGGCACAAGAGGCTGGAGTAGGAGAACAGGAGGGGAAAAAACAACCATCTCTGGAGGGGAAAACATCTCTGCCTGCTCAGGATCCGTCAATGGAACTTGTCTCTACCCCTCTCCTGAAGGGATGCCTTTAGGTGAGATTTGCATCTTCCACTGCTTTGGAGCAGAGCCAGGAAGATTCAAATAGACAGATAGACAGATCTCACTTTTATAATCTCTCTTTACTGTACTGTGGTATTTACATTCTTTGTACACAAAGAGATAGAGTTCTCTCTCCTAGGTTTTTTTTTTAAGAGAAGGTAGTGAGAAACTTAAAGAACAAGAGAAAGCAATTATTAAATTATTATCTCTACTTGCTGTTCTTGTGGTTTAGTACATGTAGAATGTGTTCTAGTGATTGTTTACTGAAAGTGATTTGTTAATTGGATTTTAGTGGTAGTTGTTTAGCTTGATTAGCTAATTAGATAAAAGCTGTGTTGTGACTGTCTGGAGACAGTCACGAGTTTTTCTTTAGTAGCTTTATAGTATAGTATCTCTTTAGTGTAGTTTTAATACAGTACTAGTGTACTAAACATAGCTTAAGAAAGCATTTGTTTAACCTTCTAAATCATAGAGCCAAAGCACATTATTCACCACGTGGGGTTCACCCTGAATCAACACTGTCATTTCTGTCGCTACACACATCAGCCCTCGGTAGCAGTGCCCCGATCAGCAGCCATCCTGAACTTGCTCTCCTGTTGCTTCAGTAACCCACACTCTTGGGGAATCTGGAGCGTGTGGGTCCCTATGGAATGCAACCAGACCCAGAGCATTGCACTGGGAACTGCACTCTTCGTGCATCTGTGCTCGGGCAAGTTCTTCTCTTGCCCTTGGCCACAGTGATGGTGCTGAAGTGGCTGGAATCAGAAATGCAGCCCAGCCCATCCCAGCTCCTCTAATCCCTGAGCACCAGCTGGAATGCAAGGGCATTGATTTCCTGCTCAATTCCCAAACACAACACACACTGATTCCCTGGGCTGCCAAAAGACACGGGAGCCGTTACCCTGAAAGTGATGTGTTTCTGCCAGTGCTGGAAAAGGGCAGGAAAGATGGAGAAAAAGCTCCCTGGAGAAGGAGAAATAACACAAGGCTTCTCCTTCTAGCAAACAAACAAACAAATAAACAAACAAAATATGAAAGTGTTACCTACTCCAGTGTCTAAAGCACTTGGATGCAGTGAAGGGATGTTTGGCAGGGAAGCAGCCCTTGTGCTGAGCATTGGCTCTATGGATCTAAGGCAGGGATCTATGGAAGTCTGCCTGAAGGTCCCTCATGAGCCCCCATTGTCCAGGCTAAAGCTCCCTCAGCACCTCATCCCTGGCCTTGTGCTGCCCCCCCTTGCCCAGCTCCCCTGTCCTTCTGTGCACTCGCTGCAGCCCCTCCATGACTTTCTGCTTCCCAGGGCCCACAGCTGCACACAGCACTCCAGCTGTGGCCGCAGCGCTGCCCAGCACAGGCCACGATCACTGCCCTGCTCCTGCTGCCCCACTGCTGCTGGCACAGCCACCGTGCCCTTGGCCTTCTTGGCCCCCTGGCCCCACGCTGCCTCATCTTCAGCTGCTCACGGCCACCAGCCCTGCGTCCTTTTGGCCCACGCAGCTCCCCAGCCACAAAGGTGCCCATTGCACTTCAGATACTGCAGGCACCATTGCAAGATGGCCTTCCTGTTCTACCACCTCATGTTCCAAGTAGATATCATAAAATTTAATAAGAATAGGATTCTAAGTCACTCTGTTTAAATTAAAATTATCTAATTCAACTGTACAGAAAAATGCTGTTAATTAAATTTTTCCTATCTGCTGTCTGCAAGCATTGTTCTCTTTTCAAAACTAGGTTTTAGTTCTTCAAACTCTGAGAAGGAAATTTAAAAATATCTATAGCTGCCTTTGTTACTTTTGTTTCAGGCATGGAAATGGATTTCTTTCAGCCTTCCTAGCTGGCCCTCTACACTCTACTGCTACTGGCCAAGCTCCCAGCTTGCTCAACATTTCCTAAACACCAGGAACACGAAATGTTCCTTTCTCACTCACCTCAGGATCTTTAGCACTGCTGAATACATGCTTCAGGTGACCTGTAGTGGGAAGGGAAAATGAACCAGATGCTTTCAGAAAACTGCCTGGCCCTCTGAATCCCACAGAACAAGTCAACCCAAACAGGTACGATTTCCCGTTTCACAACATCCCTCCAGGAGACACATTTCATTCACACAGCCAGCAAGGGATCAGGACAATATTCTTGGCTGTTCCTACACTTCAGCCTGTTTAGCCAGTAAATGAATACAAAGATGATCAAGAAAATGCAAATTGTTCTTTAACACTCAATGCTCCTGTTCTACCAAACACATAAAACAGCTTCTGAAATCCTCTCCTTCATGTACTCTTTTTTTTTTTCCAATCAGATACATGCACTAATTCTCAATAACTTGCAGGAAACAGTTGCCCAGAAAAGCTTCCCAAAATTCCCCTGAGCTGTGGCAGTTCTGTTGTGGAAGAGCACAGCAGCACCTCTAGGGTTCAGGAGCAGACACTCACTGCTTTAGAGTTTCCACCTCCTTTCAAAGGGAATAAATATTTTTGCACTCAGTAAAAGGCTATTAAGTTAGACAGTCAAATCCTTTCATGACAAAATTTAAAAAGAAATAAGCTTTCTCCGAATTCTGGGAACAACTGCAGAGTTTTTAGAAGGCCTTCCCTGAAGCTCTGCCAGTCTACATTTTCAAAGGTGTCTTGCTTGTCCCAGCAACCTGAGTAAATGACAGACTCTGCTGCCACAGACTCCCCTGCGGAGGGAACGGATGCCCTGCAGGTTCCCCTGTAAATGCTGCTCCTGTGGCTACAGACACCCCCTTTTTAGCTGAACCTCTTGACAGGAGCTTTACCAAACCACTGGCATTCTAATGCTCTTTCTGTTTCAAAATCAGAAACTCAGCCACCAAGAAAGAGCAGGAAGACATACAAAAGCCAGGCAAGGATACACCCTTACTGAAGTAGAATGGAAAACTCTACTTACGAACAAAGTGTGCAACGTAATATGCGGAAAAACAAACACCATAGGCAGCAAAAGCTGCTGTGGCCCGATGGTGGATCATTGTCCCACTTCTGTGCAAGTTTTCTCCAACACTAGAAAAACAAGTGTCCTGTCAGAGTGCAGCTACCCACTGACCAATGCTCAAACCAGGAGGGTTCTCCTGATGCGAGCAAGGCCTAGGGCTGCTCTGACACTCAGGCCTTCCGTGCACCATGACAACCTTCTGATGCCACTATGACGATGTGGCAACCATGCCCTGACATCACAAAGCAAACGCTCCATGTTGGTCTGTGAATTTATGCAAAGCAATAACCAACCTTCCCTACAGCAAACACAAAAGAGCCTGGGAAGTTCTTCTTTGTCACAAAGCAGCAAAAAATCCCCTCATGGGCCAAACCCTGTTGTTCAGGGATCCAAGAGAAACTCCAAGAGTGCCCCAAGGACCTACAGCCTGTACCCCAGCTGAGCACTCAGATGGGACACAAGCAAAGGAAGCGAGACTAAGAAAATCGCCCACAGCATTGCACATATGAGAAATGACTCTCACTTTTAACATTTTAAAGGTTTAGTAAACCTTAACAAAGGACTGACTAAGGAAAAGTTGCAGCATTTGGAGTCCCTGTGACTAGCAGCCATGTGCTCTTCTACAAAAAGGATGCTCTGCCTTTTATACCCTTAGCCCCTCCAAAAGTTTTGTCAGTCAACTCTTTCTCTGCTGCCCATTGGTGGAGATTACTGTCTTGCATCCTGGCTGGAGGTCAGGTGTTGTTACACCCTGCCTGCTGGTCACGAGCCAGCCCTCCCCAAATGCCCTGACTACCAAGGCTATTACAAGGGGGACGGGACAGAGGACTATGGGAGGATATATTACAATACCATCACTACACATTTGAACATCCACATAACATCTACTTAATTGTCAGAGCCAACCATTGCATTACTCGTCCAGAACACACAGAACCAGGAGAGAAGCCAGTGTTGGCATCACAGCTGAAATCCTTCCTAACAAATCTCCCCACATATTTGCACCTTTATTGGACATACCCAGGGCTCCGGTGTGGGTACATCTCTGCCTTTCTTTCCCTTTGGCAGCAGTTGAACTGGCAGCATCTGCCCGCCAGCATCAGCTGCTCCAAGCTGGGAACGCCACTGGTGGTGCTGATTTCCAGAGGGTTCTGTGTGCCAGGGGAAGCCAAGGCAGGAGCGGGTTGAATGGTGCTGGCACTGCTGCTGCTCTGTGCCAGAGAGTCCCGGCTGGGCAGGGCACGGTGCCCACTGCGCTGCGGGCTCCTTCTCCTGCCACAGCTGGGCACAGCTGGGAACAAGGCGTTACAACTTCTGGGCAAGCCAAGGGGTTTCTGGGGCTGCACTGCTCTGCACACACCCAGCACACCTGCAGCACAGAATTTTAACCCTCAAACAGGTGAACCAAAGGGAAACAGCTGGAAAGATTTCATTTTGACCATTCTTACCTGCTCAACAGAAGTCTTCAAAATGAACGTTACCAAGCAGGGCCCAATCCCTGCTGCCAGCTCAGGGTTAGAAAAGAGGCAATCCTTGATCTCAGCACTGGGTGTGTGGGGAGTCACTTCCCCAAAACATGCACACCCAGCAATCTCAGTTACTAGTTTGTATCCATGGATCTAAGACATATTCAATACCTTGCTGAAACTCACAGGCTAAATATTCCCCCAAATTATTTGATTTACTGATTGATACTTATTGACTTATTGATACTTAAATCACTTCTCCAAATTTACTGACATGAGAATAGGAGTGTCCTTTAGTCCCTGCCAGTCTTTGACACAGGTTCAGGAGGAGACCCATGCACAAAATAACCCAGGACAAAACTGGGATTGCAAAGCAAATTCATTCTATTTGTTGCAGTAGCAAATCATACATACCAAGCCCTGGATTCCTAAAAATCTGCTGAGCAGGGGAAGGAGGTGGAGCGTGGTGCTCGGCAGCAGGGGCAGGTAGGCAGTGCAATTTCAGGACATCCCCTGGATCAAAACGCTGTGCATCTCATCCTTCTCACCCTTCCAGCTCAGAACCAGGCCTTGTATCTCCTGCTCAGGAGTGGAATTTCCCAGTCACAGCATCGGCTCACACATGGCTGGTGTGTGAGATGAGGCCAATGAATCCAGGATTTAAAAGAACTGGAAGAGTTAAAATTTTAGCAAGATTTAGTTAGGCAGAAGGAGTATAGCAAGAAGAGTAGAAATAATAAGGGATAGTTAATTTTTAGCAGATAAGGTAGTTAAGTCTAGGGTAATATATCACTTGCCTGTCTTTACTATGTTTAAAGAAGCGGAATGGGATGCGGATTTCTTTGTGACAAAGAAGAGGACCGTAGCCTGCACCTGGGCCCCGAAATTTCAGCTATAGCCAAGGGGTGCGAAAGCCTGCCAACAGGTCATAAGGAAAGAGGTCAAATTGAGGAAGACGTCTTTGCTTCATCAGAAGGAGACCATTCCCTGCTTTAAAACCCACCAACCCATGTGATGTGAAAGAATCCGCAAATATGAGGGAACTTTGGACTCAATTATAATACATTTTAATACAAAGGGGGTAGGTGGGGTTACCTAATGAATATGTATTAGTCGTTTTGGGAATAATATGAATATGTAGGACTTTTTTAGATAAATAGAGCGGGAGTGATTCTTCACACATGTCTTTAAGAGACAACTCCTTGTGTGCCTGGCGCTGTAATAAACACACCACCTTCTACCTTTAACTGTGGTGAGTTCTATTCCACACCTTATTTGGTGACCGTGGTAGGAACGCTTCTCTGCTCCAGCGAGAACAACCGGGCTCTGGACGTCTCTGGGCGCTGCCAGGACATTCCTTTCCTGGATGCACCTCCGCTCTCAGCTGTTCCTTCAGGGGGACAGACAAGACTGCTGGGACTGTGGAGAAAGGGAACGTTTAACTCTGTATAAAGTAACCCGTAAGGTGTATGCAGGGGAAGGGCTGTTCACAAGTCACACAGAGATGTCCTGTGCACAATGTACGCCTGTGCAGTTTGGGTTTGGGTCTGGCTGCTGGCAGAAAGGATTTGCTGTGTCAATAAGGACCTGCTAGCAATTGTGGGGATGGATTGAGCAAATCCTGTTTTATTGCTGCCATTTTTCCTGTGTGTTATAATTGTGCTTCCGTTTTCAGTGTGTGAATGCTTGAGGAAGAAGATGTGTGTGGATGCTGATGTGGTGGATGGTGTGTGTTGTGTTGAGAAAAGTGAGCACTCTGTCCCCTCATAAAGAGATGCTCCTTTCCCGGTGAGCCTGTGTGTCTGGACTTTCTAGTTGCAGGGGTTGGTGCTCCCTGTGACACCTGGTGCCTGGGTATACAGGAGGGTTGAGTGGTTTTTCTCCCACATTGTGGTCATTTGGGACTGCACGGTTGTTTTTGGGGAGATTTTAGGATTTTGTTAGCAACAAGTGCAGCAATTTATGCAGAAAACTTCAGTGTGGTGATTTATTATGTTGAATTAGGGTAGTTCCTTTCTACCCACCCTCCTCCCCCAGGGTTTAAAATCCCCTGCCATGAAGTGGACACTCTCTATCCTCCTCTGGACATCTTCTTTCCTCTCCTGGACACTCCCTTTCTCTCTTGGAGTTGTTCTCCATTAAAGCTGTGGGACTTTGGTCCCAGGAAGAGAGAGCACCTCTCGTCTTTTGCTTTTGTCCTTGTCAGTGTCACTGGGCCCAGAGCTCGCCAAACTGATCCCCCACGAGATGAAAACTGACAAATGGCGCCACATACACAGCTCAAAAATTGGTCACATTTTTGATGGACTGGGGTGTTCGCCACACTTTTGAAATTCCCTATTCCCACACAGGTCAGGCAATTGTTGAAAGGACGCACCACACTCTAAACTCATTCTAGATCAACAAAAGGGGGAGTGGCTCAAGCAGCATCCCAGATGAGGTTGAGCAAAGCTTTAGATGTCTTTATGTTTTTAATAGCTCATTTGCAGGAACTAATCCTCCAATTTTTAGGCACTTTTCAAACAGCACACAGGAAAAATTGAAAGAAAATCCTTCTGTTTTGATCAGAAACCTTGAGTAAGGACAAATTGAAGGGCCATTTCCGCTAATCACTTGGGGCAAAGGGTATGCTTGTATTTGCAAAGGTGTCGGACCTATGTGGGTCCCCGCGAAGGGCGTGAAACCGTCTCATACACAAGAGTGCAGTGACAATTCCACCAGCAGGGAAATGAGCACGCAGACGTGAGCCGCATGGACAAGCGACGGTTCATGCCAGACGATCCTGTTCAACCTGTGAAAGCTACAAATCTTGAGTTTGATGTTGATTTTTGGACTGTGAAAATGGTTTGTATCATAGAGCTCTTTCAGCAAAAGCGTGGTGTCCATTGTGTTCAAAAGAATTCTACGATATCCAAATTTGTAAAAATTGAAGGTTAGAGGGACAGTTTAGTGCCCTATAGTTGGCCAGTCCCTGAACAAGTGCTAAAAGATTTGCTTGAGAACTGAAATAGATGGGCAAGCTTCATCCTAAAAGCAGCTGAACAGGAACATGGAGTTTGATCAAATGACAGACTGGCACTTGTTGGTTTTGCTTGCTTGCTTTTGCTGTGCATATATGCCTGTAGATCAACCAAAAATGAATGTTTGCCTTGCTTTAGCCAAGTCAGCAGGCTCAGAATCCATGTGTTTGACCAATTTGAATCCAGACTTTGTGACCCGTTTGGTCGGTGTGCCTGTGCCAGCCAAGGAGTAGCCAATACCCAATCGTGACAAATATTGGTGTGAGGCTGCCAACGAGACCAATCCCATAACCAGCTGGCATCACTGGGCCCCTGATCTTCTTAAAGCACCATCTGAACCTCAAGAATTGGAATTCTTGGTTCATTGGTGATGGAATTTTGTGCTGAGTTTCAGTACCAGGGAGATCCACAGTTAAATGTTAATCCCCATCATCCTGAGGACAGATACTCAAGTTTGTGGTGCAATTGTACTACCCCAGTGCCCACTAAGGGTGAAACTGCTGACGAGTAGATGACCTAGATGAGTCCCCATGACAATTAGCAATAGAATATTGGCTCATATGTGAAGATAGAGCCTGGCAGGACATTCCCTCAAAAATTAAATGGGGCCCATGTAGCATCAGACAACTCACTGTGATAGCACCTATCGTTAAAAAAGCCATCAAGAGAAAACACAGAGAAAAAAGATTTGCCCATCATTATAAAGAAAACTTTAATAGCAATTTCAGACCCTAGGGCCCTGCAAAATGAGGTACATCGAATTTATTTCTACATCAACTTGCCTCAGGCGCGGCATTGAAACCATTACACGGACTGCAGTGTTGGCTGAAGAAAGAAGACAGTGCTACTTCCATTGCAATTAGTGACATGATGACTGATGTTAGTGCTGTCAGACATGCAACCTTACAGAACAGAGCAGCAATTGATTTCCTTAGCAGCCATTCCATGTGTTCAGTGTCACCCCCATGTTCAACACTGTCACTGTCAGCTTTGACAGCTCTTGGACTGTAATTGAGAAGTCAAATTTTTCTGACTGTTGAAGGGCTTTGGGGCCCAGAGTTCTTGTCAGGAACAAGGGATGAAGTGTGTGAGCCATGGAGTTGTTGGACCAGGTGTTTTGTGTAAGTGGCGAGAAGGGTTTCTTCCTTTCTGTTTCTCTTTCAAGGGGAATATTAATGTTGCCCCTGAATCCTCAGGAGGGGAGGCTGTGGACTGAGCTGCAGCAGGGGGAGCTTTGCATGGCACCGAGAGCTGTGGGAACAATTCCCAGGAGCCCGAGGAGCTTGGTAAGGACAAAACCCCACTGGTTTAGAGAGGGGTCAGATGCTGTTCTGAGCCTGCCTCTGGCAGTGAGGGAGATGAGAAGGGTTGAGTTCCTCTCTGCAGGCTTGGTGCTTCCTGGTGCCTTGAGTTCAAATCCTGCACTGGCACAACCTGCCTGAGCCCTGCCCTCCACGCTTCTCCAGAGGCTCTGACACTGAGTCCTCTGAGGGAATCCACAAAATTAGAGGGTTTTGGGAAAGCTGCAAAAGGCAGGTCTCGGATACAGTAGAACTGTGATTAGAGCCAAGCAGCAGCCATGAGATAGGTCAGCAGAAAAATTATTTAACCTGTAGAAAAGCAAGGAAAAATAGAACAATGGTCTGTGTATTAATGCTGGTCTAGAAAACCTCTCTAAGCTACAGAAAAGTTTATATAGCAAGATATTGGGAAGGTTGAAGCTTAATAATGGAGCTCAGTGCATTGTGTTTTAAGGCTTCCAAGTAGGTATTGTATTTGAAATAAGCGAGCATTGTTTTAACCAAAGGTACCTGTGCTTAAAGTGATTGGATAGAACTACTGTCAATAAGCTTTTGCTTTGTGTGATTGGTCAAAAAACTTATAAAGTAAGTTGTAACATTAATTTCTTTGTCTGCTGCCTGGGATGTGAGCTGCTGGCATCTTCCCATTGTCAGACCCATGTAATGAGACTGATGCTGGAAAACAAACAGCTCGAGGTGCGTTCCTCAGCAGTCCCGGCCCATTCGTGATTTCTACACAGCCCCCTGCCAGTGTCAAATGGCATGGCTTGATTTGCAGAGCAGACAGTCTTAAACATCTGCAATATCCTGTCAGAGTCCTAGTTTGGCTTCATTCAAAGAAAGAGGAGAGTGCACCTAACACTGACCACTTGTTAGGCAATATCTTCCACCTTGCCCTTGTACCCCTACAGAGAGGCTGTCTGCAAAATGCCCAGAACACCATCCAAATCTGCAGCAAGTACAGGAAAATCAGGCAGAGAATCTTTCTGTTTTCAAGGTCCCCCTTCCTAGGCAACTTGACCCTTTCTACCTGATTCTCACTTGAGATCTACCCATGACAGAGCACTGCAGGAAAACATTTTAAAGGGTCATTAACCAGGACCTGCTTGGAAAGCAAGGGCAGAAACTCTTTCCCTCCCTGATGGGATGCGGGCCGACAACTGCTGCTCTGAAGATGTTCAGCTGCTCCTCTCTGGAGAGGCCATGAAAGGGCTGTGATGGTCGACGGGAACCAGAGGAACGATGAGCTCAGGTTGGCATTTAAGCTTCCTGGGAACAAGCAGAATGAAGAGCTCACAGTGGAGATGAAATTTGCCTGTGCCTGGCTCCTCCGAGGAAACCCCAAGAAGTCCAGATGAAGCAAACACCTTCTCCCAAGCAGCTAGGAACCCTCAGAGTCCTGAGCACCTGCACTTAGCCTGGAAGGGCCTGGAGGCAGCTCTAAATCCTCAGGTGAGGCAGCACTGAGGTCCTGGTATGAGAGCGCTGTGTAGCAGTGAGGGAAGGAAACGGGAAGCAAAGGGAAGGCTGGGTCACTATTGGTCTTTGGGTGTTTCCCTTGGCAGCAACTGTACTGTCAGGGAAAACAAAAGCTCCCAGAATGGTTAAAACTGAAAATCAGGGACAAAGACTCTCTAACTAGTCAAAGTTACAAAGTGGTATGTTCATTACGCCAGCGGCCGGCACAGGGGAGGGTCATTCCCGAAATGCGTGACCACTGGCCGGGCTCGGCTCGGCACGGCACAGCACAGCAGGATCCCGCAGGACAGGGAAGGGCAAGGCAGGCAGGGAAGGGCAGGGCAGGGCACTGGGAGCAGGGACAGGCTCTGTCCCCACGCTGCATCCCATGCCTGGGTAACCATCGGGGACAGAGAGGAAGGACATTGCTCTGTCTTGGCTGCGGAAAGGATGAAAAGGGGGAGTTAGAAAACATTAATTTGGACTCCTTTTCAGCAGACTAGCTGGTTTTATCTCACTATGTCTGCCTGTCTTTGGCAGAGTTGGCACATTGCTCATGAATTGGAGTCAGCTACGGCAGCAGGAATGGGAAGCAATTTTGTCAGCATTGATATCAAAGCCAAAGTGCTGCCCCATGGATGGATGTGGCTTTCTTCAGGGGATTTCGGGCCTAGAGTTGTAGCAAACTCACACTGGTGTCTTCCCAAGCAGCGTTGCCTTTTTCTTTCCTCAGGAATCACCTCTTCTTTTTCTTCCCCCCAATCTGGGGAGAGTTCCCATGCAAATGTCCCCTGCAGCCAACTCCTGTCACTGTAGACTGACAAAGGAGATCTTGCAGTGGGGAGAGACTCCCTAGAGCTGCTGTGGAGAGCTGAAGGGGGAAGCTTTGTCCCTTAGTCTTGAAGTCTTGTTGGGGAGCTGCTTGTGCTCTGGGGGGTGGACACCAGTGGTGTTTATCCAAGCCTTGCAGGTTCATTCCTGAGCTTGCTGACACACCACAGAGACTTTGGGGTTGTCGTATTGGCAAACAAATTTCAGTCTGGGCACTTCTTGAAATGCTTCAATTATTCTTTTTTTGCTTTTCTGCAGAAATGTTGTCATCATCTATTCCTTCCAGAGAATCTTTTCCTACTTTTTGGGGAATTCCTTTTGCTGCCCTCCCAGACCAGGCCAATTCCCAGGGCTCCTTCCCAAAGTGAGGTGCAGCCCATGGCCTCCACTCTCCAGCTGGAACAGAAGGAAGCACAGAGTTTGCGGTTGTGGGAGAGGAGCTTCTCTTTCCTGCCTGCTTTCCCTTTGGGACAGATTGGTGTGTGCTCATTTGATAAATGCAGGTTTGAACTCTGAAGCAGTTGTGTTTCAAACTGCTCCCTTCTCCAGCTCTTCTGTGGGTATCCTTGGACAAAAGGCCTCTTGGTGGGAGCTCCCAATGGCAGGTTAAGGAAGGAGGTTGATATTTCAGGGTTGTGACTGCTGAAAGCAGCTGGTTTCTGGAGGTGTCCAGAGCTGGGAGTGGCTCCTTTTCTCACCTGCCTGCAGCAAAGGAAGTTGCAAAGTGGGAATTTCATTTGTGGAGATGGCCATCAGGGGTGTTTGCCAAGAGATGGGCTGGCAGAGAGGCAGGTCTCGTGCTAAACTGGCTGTGTGTTTGTTTTGATGGTGGGGAGGGTCAGAGATGCAGACACACCAGCTGAAGGAACAGTGTGATTTACTGTAATGCCAAAGTGTAAAAAAGAGTCAGGAAAGGATAAGCTAAGCAATGCACCTCAGCATTATTACAAAAGGGTGCCTCTGGTGATTAAGGAAGATCCGTCACCAGGTAGCCCAATGGTTTCCCCTTCATCCAGAGCTGCACATCAGCTGGGGGAAGCTGTCCCAGCCCAGCCCTGCAGAGCCACGGCCGGGAACCGGGAAATCCTGCGATGCCTCCACCTTTGGTGGCCACGAGGCTCCCAAGAGCACTGTGAGAGTAGCCTGGCTCCGACAGTGCTGGACGAGCAATGTGCCAGAGCTTCTGCTGGGGGCAAAGCTGGTGTCATTCTCCTCTTGGTTTTCTCCCCAGGCCTGCCCAGGGCTTAAGGAGGAACCAAGGCCAGGTGTGGCCTTGTCCATTTTCCTCATGCAGAAAGGTGAAGATGTGTTTCACCAGTGAATGGGTGCAACAATCTTTTGATAGTAACACTTGGTTAAGGAGCAGGTACATAGAACATTGGGTTGGGAAGGTCATCTAGAGGGCAGCTTTGGCTCAGGTCCTGTTGTTGAGGCTTCAGTTAGGGTCTGTTGTTCAGGCCTTGGTCCTTCAGTATTTTGTGGTGCAAATCATACCTGTGCAGAGCCGCAAACAACCAGGTCTATCATTAGCACATTTGAGACAGGGAACAGGATTAGCCCTGCAAGGCCGGGCTAGGGCCAAGAGCAGAAGGCCAGCACCCTGCTTTTGCCCACAGGCAGCCCTGCAGAGCAAGCAGCCCCTCCTGCCCAGGGGCTGAGGTGCCTGAAGCTGCCTCCCCGCTGTGCAGCTCTGCAGAGCCCGCGGGGCGCAGGGTCCTGGGCAGTCAGGGCAGCCCGGCTGCCTTGGGGCACAAGGAGTGCCCCAGAGAGAAGCTGCTGCCCTTTGCTTTGGAACTGTTCCTCAGAGTCTTGTCAATAATCCACAGTATCTGATGTGTTTTCCTTTCCTCTCCCAAGTTTAACACAGCTTTTTGAGAAAATTGACTGATGTAGCTGCTGCTGGTGGTGGTGATAGTACTTTTGTCTGCAGGTGAGGGCAGGTGATTTGAACCAAGGACGGAGTCCATTGTTAACACCCCAGCTTTGCCAAGCCAAGAAAACCATTCACAATTGGGCTACCAGTGCTCAGCAGTTTTCCTAGGTTTTGGAAAGCTACCACCTTAAGAAACCCAACAGATTTTCCTCCTGGAGGATACCAGCAGTAGCATGATGCCAATGTTTTCCACCCCTTTTCTGTGTCATTTTTAGAGTTCCGCAGTGCCCAGCAGGAATGAAATGACCTGTGATAATGTGGTTTGAGAGCTCTGTGTTGTTGGTTGCCACATGAGTGTTCATGATAAGCTGGACACCCCACTCGTGGCTCTGTGGAGTTAAATTCATCCCAGTTCTGTGCAAACAGCAGCCCCGAGATGCTGAGAAGGGCAGGCACAGTGGGTGGGTGTGCGTGCACGCACCCGGGAGCTGAATGCTCTGTGGGCAGATGGTTTTGCACTGTTGTAAATCTTCACTCTCCCAAGCTGAAAGGCTATTTCAAATATGTATCTTAAATGAAAATATATATAAAAAAATAAAATTGTCCAAAACTACATGTGCATTAAATTTCATGCATATTATGTATTATGTATTTTTATTAATATAATATAATATAATGTAATGTAATGTAATGTAATATAATATAATAAAATATAATATAATATAATATAATATAATATAATATAATATAATATGATGAATATATGAGATCATTTTTGAAGCCATTGCTTGTGGGGGATATTAGATTATCTCTTAGTGTATGTACATTTTTGCTTTCTGCTACTGCTGATCCTAGCAGCAACTCCCTGTCAGTTCTTCCAGGTCACTTCACACAAAGGGATTCCATCATTTCAGTGCCTGTGAGAGCTTGGCACTGAAATGCCAAGTTGATTCCCAGCTCTCCAGCCTCCTTCTGGATTTTGGGGCATCTCAGCACTTGTGTCCATGGCCCTTCCTTCATCCCCAGCCTGCAGCAGTCACAGTCGCTGCTGCCTCCCCCTTGCTGCAGCTCATTTGCCAAAGTGCTGCCAAAGGCAGCAGAGCTGGCTCAGGATCCCTGCTGGCTTCTGGTCTCTGGGATGAGCTTCAGGGGGACACTTGGAGCACTTTTCTAAAGAGCTGCCCATGGGATGAGGGATTTGTCCTCCCAGGTGGCTCCTGCTTGGATTCTGTGCTCATGGAGCCCCGGAGTTTTCTCAGCAGCCTCTGCAGTGAGTTCTGATCCAACGTGGGGCTCTGCTGCCAGCCCAAATCTGCGCTTCCCCTGCCCAGCCTGAGTGCAGGTGGGGCATGTGCTGGGCATGGCCGGAGATTTGCATGGCCAAAATCCTCCAGCATTTACATCTGCCCATGGCTTTGGGTAGCACAAATCTACACTTACTTCAGTTGAAACATTGCATTTATTGCAGATAGTTACACCCGCACTACTAATGTACAAATACACAAACATTAACTTAAGTTTAAAAATGAAATTTATTTTAAATTGCAACACCTGTGCTACCGATATAGAAACACAGAAATATGAATTTATGAATAAAATTTATTCTTAGAATTTTGTATATACAGATATCAACTTCATTAAAAAAAATTATTGCAACCCTCTGCAACAACTCACAAATATTGAAGTTACTGAATTGAAGTTTAACAATTAAATTCATTACTTATTACTACAAATGTACAGCCCATATACAAATACAGAAACAGCAATATCCCTCTGTAAAGAATCTCAGATCCAGAACTAAATAAATAGAATTTTAGAACTATACAACTCCATACATAATAAATAGAAGTAAATACATATATAGGCATAACAATATAGACATGGAAACATGTATCTTTGTCCCGTTCTCAGCTGTTTTTGATGGCCTGGAAAGGCTCGGGATGGCCTTGGGACAGCCTGCGCTCCAAAGGACGAAAAGAGTCTTCAGGTTTTTTCTCGGTCTTCAGTGTTTATTAGTTTTTATCTATAAGATTTTCTCCCGGCCTGACAGAGGTCCGCACAGCACGTCGGCCATGAGCACACTGAGAGCCCTCGGGGCGGTCACTTATCTTTATACCCAAAACTACGTATAAGATATTTACCTATTTTCCCCAATACCTTTCACCCTTATTGACAAGTGCACTTTTAGTAAGAACCAATCCCAAAGTGCCACCACCATCACAGAAGATGGAGGCCAAGAAGAAGAAGGAGGACAGGACACGCCCTAATTCCTCCATCTTGTTTCTCTAGACCCCCCTGTACTGAAATTCTAAAACCTGTGTTTCACACTATAATTAACCTATCCCTTCACCATTTATCCCCGTGAGATCCTCCCATCCTCATACAGGTGTCGTCTCCTGTGCAGGATCAAAGTCCAGCCACCAGACACTTCTGGCAACATTCCAGGACCTCCGAGCCCCCCAAGGGTTATCTCGGTGACTCTGCACATCAGGACTGATGTGCTGAGATCCCACATATCTTGGTAGGTATTCTTGGTGTTATATCTTGCTAATTCTGCCCTTGGAGGAATTACTCAGTTCTGCAGTCCTTATTACACGCCCTTTTCTAAAAGACTTTTATACTGTTTTCCCTCTCTCTATGTTTTCACATGTGTTCAACAAGGTTTTCTTTCTAAGAATATTAATCACCATATCCCAAAAGATTAAAAAATGCTTAGGTATTTTTCCCTAAGTATTTACTAAAGAAAAATAATAATAATTTAAAAAAACTGTATGCATGCTGGATGTAAAATACAAACAGAAATAAACTTGAGAGTTCTCCCAGAAACCCTTAAGAAAAAAACCCATGTATTCTATAAAACCCAGAGTATTCATCTACAGCATAGAAAAAATGGGCATGTTCTAGAAGAGAAAATTTGTGCAATGGTTCTGCACATAATTATATGCTTTCAAGCTGTTTGCCCTTCAGGGGCAGTGCCATTCTTTGAACTGTAATGCTCTGAGCATGTTCTGCTCACCATGGCAGCTTTCTGCTCTGCCCTGGTACAGATCATCCTCCCAGCATAGGGGCAGTGCAGCCGCCACAACTCGCAGCACCTTCCCACACAGCAGGAACCTGAAGGAGACAGATGGCTTTCGCCAGCTGCTGCGGGTTCTAATAGTGCCACCTCTCAGCTGCTGAAAGCCTGAATTTCTGTGTTGCACTGTGGGAGTTTATTGACCCAAATGTTGTTATATATTGGTATGTTCAAGTGTTCCCCGAGTTATTACAGTTAGTTTCTCCCCTGTGTTAGGCCCTCCTACCCAAGTGTCTTTTAAGGAATTCCCTCCCTCCTCACCAGATTTTTCCCTGTCTGTCAAGACAACCCGGCCCCTTTGCCCCATCCATCAGCCCAAACCCTACCCTTTGTTCCAGAAAGTTCCCTGTCCCTCACCCTGAGATCCAATCCCTATCCCAACGCTCTCTCTTCCCCTTGTTCTGATTTGTTGTAGCCCTCAAAACCACACCCCAAGAGTCGCTTATTGGTTACTATATGGTGTCCACCCCGTGTTTTGAAAGATTTTAAAAACCCGTGCACAGGGGGGCTGGGGATTCTCTGAACATTTGTTCCTTTTTGTAATTCTCTGCTGTGAACCTTCCCCCTGCCTGTCCTGATGAATTTGCTGCGCTTTACACCGCAGAAGAGCCTCCTCTGCTTCCTCCACTCGGTCCTCCAGGGGTCTCTACTGCTCGGCATTTGGCCTAGAGGTTCTGGCTCAGGCAAAACCCTAACCTAGCCAGATCCCCACTCCTGCCGTTGTCCCTGGAGCATCACAGAGCTAGTCAGGGCTGCAGAGGGCATTGACAGTGACCCATGCCCTGGCATGTCACAGCCCCCAGAGCCACGCCTGCCAGGCCACAAGCCTCAGCCCTGGTCCCCACTGCCGGCCTCAGGGGCTCCTGGGCATCCTCACCCTGAGTGCAAAGGCAGCCTCAGGAGCCCCCCAGGCCGCTCTGGATCCAGGCTGCAGACACCCTAAAGCCAGCACTGAAAGGGACATGGATGGGGACTGCAGCTGGATCTTGCAGTGCTCACCAGCCCTGACTGCTCTCTAAGTGAACCCAAACCTCATTGGCAGCACCTTGAGCACATTGACCCTGCTTGCCCGTCCTGAAATGTGGTGTTCTCACATCATACACCAGCCCTTTGCAGGGAGTGACCAGCTCCCAGCTGCTCTGCTACCCTGGCCTTACTTTCTGTTTGCCAGCAATGAACTTAACGGATACACTCCTGAGAAACCTAGCACAACATTTGCTTCTCAGGAGCTCTTTGGCAAAAAAACTCCCTTAATCTCTAGTTTTGCACAGAGAAGGAGGTTCTGACAAAGCATAAGGCACAGGCAGGGCTCTGGCATATGAATTCCTGAGCCACAGGATTCCACCTATTGTTGTTCTTAGCTACTTTGCTGATATTTTAGAGCCAGTTCTGGACAAGGGCTGCTGCTGACAGGATAGGAGGATAGGAAAATTTGGAGAAAAAAAGGTGCAGGAGACAACCAAAAAAAACCAAGGGAGAAAACCCTTAGAAATACAGAGCACAACAGAAGTCCTTGGAGATGGTTCAATAGAAAATGCCACCAGCAGTGAGCAGAGCCCGAGGTTGCTCACTGCCACCCCAGGGGCTCCTCAGTCCCCTGCTGGTTTGTGTCTGATGCAGCCCTGCCTGGAAAGGGCTCCAGGCTCTGGAGTTCTCAGCTTGCTCCAGGCTACATTTTTGGCAGCACTGAAAGAAGAGGTGAAACAAAGAGCCATTTTCTGTCCTGCCTGCAAACTCTTCTCCTTCAGTGCCACTGCCAGAGATCATCCCTCTGTCAGCTTGGCACTGTGCCTGCTGCGTCCTCGTCCCTGTCCCTTGCATCAGCTCCTGCACATCATCAGCACTCGCTGTCCCACATCATGAACAGAGAGAGCTGTGTCAGAAGAGCAAGGAGTGCATTTTCTTGGCCTTTCTAACAGACAAAAGAAGCATGAGTCCAAATAACTTTGTTGTTTGTTCCTGCCCTCCTTTTCGATAACTCTTTTCTGCTTTAATGCAAAAGCCTCTTTTCACACATGGATGGAATGATCTGGAATTGGCAGTTGCTTCAGGCTGTCAGGCACCATGGGAGTTTTCTCTTGTCTCTGATAAGGATTTGGTGAATTTTCCATTGGTCACTTGGTGGTGTCACCATGGGCTGAGCTCAGCGGCCGACTCTGCTGTCCCCAGGGGATGCACTGGGACGCCAAGCCCCTCATGGCTGGGATTCGGGGGAGGGCGGGCTCGGAGCGCCCAGAGCCTGGGCCCGTGAGGAGCTGTTGCTGGCGCTGGCTGTGCTCAGCCCGCCGTGCCGAGCAGCCGCGGCCATGGAGACACAGGCGGGAGCAGTGGCCGAGGCCGGCAGGCGGCCCGTGCCGGCTCGCAGCTGCGAGGACGCCGGCAGCCTGTGCCCTGAGGCCGAGGCCGTGGCGGGCGGTTTGCGGGCAGGGCTTTTCCGAGCCGGCCACAATGTGCTGCCTTCCGTGTGGGCCCGGCTGCGGCAGAGGCAGGCGGGAGCGCGGCGGGGCCGGCAGCGGCGGGCAGAGGCCGCAGAGAGCAGCAGCCCGGCCGGGCCCGCTGTGGAGCGGCATGGAGCTGCCGGGCAGCCCTCGGCCGTGTCTGTGCGCACAGGGCAGGAGCAGAGGCCGGAGCAGAGGCAGGAGCCGCGGCAGGAGCCGGCCATAGCGGCAGCTCGCCGTGCCCAGGGCCGCAGCCGCAGCTCTCCCCTGCCGGCCACAGCAGCAGCCGCTCGCCTCCGAGGCTCCGGCGCTTCCCGAAGACGAGGGGCCCGGCCCCCAGCATGCCCTGGCGCCCCGCAGCCAGAGGAGCCGCCAGCGCCGCAAAGGGCAGCAAAAAGTGTGCAGGGTGAGGAGGAGGACATGAGGCTCGCTCTGGGCCGGGCTGTGGCAGCAGTGCCCTGTCAGCCTTCACCTTGAGCCCTTTGCTTCTTTTCCATGAGCCTTGATCCCCGTCTATGGCCAAGGGCCCCCACAGCCCTTTGCAGGGCTGCAGGAAAAGCTGCCTCAATCACAGAATCACAGAATCCCTGGCTTGGAAGACAGACACTTTCAAGATGATCGAGTCCAAACTATGGCCTAATACCTCAACTAAAGCACGGCACCGAGTGCCACATCCAGTCTTCTTTCAAAGGCTTGCAGGGATGGTGAGTCCACCAGCTCCCTGCAGGGGTCTGTCCCAGGAAGAACCAAGATAACACTGGGGCCTTCTACCCCCCGGCACTTGGAGCTCTGGAAGTTTGTCTTTCTGCTTAGGCAAAGGCCATGGAAAAGGACTGGGAAAAGTAGTCACAAATCGAGTAGCCTACAGAGCTCTAAATTGATGTGCAAGGAATACAGAAAAGACAGAAAAGAAAAAAGGCAAAACCCAAATGGCATCAGCAAAGTCTTGGGCATGAAGACGTAGCTGCAAAGGGTCTTCTCAGCCCTATTTCTTTGTATTTCTGGGAACCAGAGCAGAGGAATCCTGCTAGAGCCTCTGGGGAGATGGGTTTGGGAGGTAAAAGTTCATGTCTTTTTTCTCCTTGGGGCAGCTCCTGTTCCTAGCATCAGCTGAGCCTCTCTCCAGCCTGATGGCTGTTCTGATTGTTGCAGCAAAACAACTGATGGCAGACAGAAGACACTGACACTTGCAGAGACGTGACTTTTTCCAGTGCCAGCTGGGAGTGGGAGTCAGAAGAAAAACTCCCGAAAGCACAACTCCATTGGAAGATTGCCTTCCTTTTCATTGCGTAAAGAAGCTCTAGATCCACTTGTGAATTGTCAGTTGTTTGTTAAGGATGGGAAGTTTTCTTTCCTGATTTTTTTCCTGTGGTTTGGAAGTGGATGAGGCTCTTGTTCATTCACAAACTCCAGACCAAAGTGCCTTTGGAAGATGGTCCACGTGGCAGTTTTTGCCCAGCCCTGGTACTTGTGGATAGAAGAAAGCAAGGGCAATGGTAATTGCAGCCAAAACCCAGCAAAGCTTGGCTCAGCCAAAACATCCTGGGGAGAGAGAGGCCTCCAGCTGTTCCTAGAAATCAGCAGAGTTCCAGCCAAATGGTTGTGTAGCACTAAGTGCAATCTCTTTGCCTGGATCAGAGCCTTGCTCAGCTGAAGAAGCAGAAAGATCAGCAAGGAGCTCCCAAAGGCCCCTCAAATAATTTTGATTTTGCTCATCTTGTGTAAGTTTGCAACTGAACGTGTGTTTGCAGTTGAGCTAATGAGAGAAAAAAAAAGTAAATAGAGGCTTTACGGTGGGGCCCTGACATTGCACAAGAGGAATCACGGGTGTGCATTTCATTGGAGCTCTCTCAATCCTATAAAAGTATTGTAGCCCTGATTTAAAATAGGCCGATATGAACCAATTTGGAGAGACAGAGACTAAAATGGCATATGGGGGTTTCTTTAAGAGTGAGAAAAACTACCCAAAAGGTGTTGTTTTGTGGCATTTAAAAATATACTACCTCAAAATTAACAACTGCAATAAATCAAGAGTTTAAAATGGAGTGTTTAGGTATATGAATAATTAAAACCACAAAAATGTGAAGATATGAATGCATGTTTTCATAAAAATCATGAAAGTATAGACCAAAAAATACATGCCCTGAACTACAATGCAAAGGCAGGTAGAACTGTACTTGAATGATTTCTTTTTAGATTGCTGGAGTTTTTTCCTTGTGAGGAGGAGCTAGGGTATTGCTGAAGAAAAGTGGCACAAGCAGGACGGGCAGCGTGCCGTGCTCCGTGCAGAGGCTGCCAGGGGCTGCCTGAAGAGCGCCCTGCTGCAGCCAGAGCCCTCCTTGCCTGGGGCCCGGGAGCAAAGGGCCAGGGCAGCCACCTCCTCCTTGTCCTGACCCTGCCACCGCTCCCTGCTGCTGCTGCTGCTGCTGCTGCTGAGGGAAAGAGAAGATCCTCCTAAGGCCCCATGAACAAATGCACTTACGCAGCCATGGGGATGCCAGTGAAGGAAACCATGTGTCACATAAAGCATGTGTGACCAGAGTCACCAACACCACCTAAACATGGAATTGTTGCACCTCTCTAGGACAGGCAGAAATTTATAGAATTAACTGGGGACTTGAAGGCAGAAGAGGCCGGAGGAGGAAAACAACTCTGATGGAAAAAAACGACCATATCTGAAGGGGGAAACATCTCTGCCCGCTCAGAATTGGTCGAGGGAGCATGCCTCTAATCCTCTCCTGAAAGGGATGCTTTAGGTGAGCTTTGCATCTCCAACTGCCTTGGACCAGAGCCAGAAAGATTCAATTATGTAAATGTTACATAGATAGATAGATAGATAGATAGATACATACATACATACATACATACATACATACATACATACATAGACAGACAGATCTCATTACTGAAATCTCTCTTTACTGTCCTCTCTATTGCTACACACATCAGAACTTGGTAGCCAGTGCCCCACTCAACTACAATCCTGAGATTGCTCTCCTGTTGCTTCAAAAAAGCACACTCTTGGGGAATCTGGAGCATGTAGGTCCTTATGGAATGCAACCAGACACTCAGAGCATTGCACTGGGAACTGGACTCTTTGTGCATCTGTGCTCAGGCAAGTTCTTCTCTTGGACTCGACCACACTGATGGTGCTAAAGTGGCTGGAATCAGAAATGCAGCCCAGCCCACCCCAGCTCCTCTGATCCCTGAGCACCAGCTGGAATGCAAGGGCATTGATTTCCTGCTCAATTCCCAAACACAACACACACTGATTCCCTGGGCTGCCAAAAGACACGGGAGCCATTAACCTTGAAAGTGATGTGTTTCTGCCAGTGCTGGAAAAGGGCAGCAAAGATTGAGAAAAAGCTCCCTGGAGAAAGAGAAATTACACAAGGCTTCTCCTTCGAGCAAACAAACAAATAAACAAAATATGAAAGTGTTACCTACTCCAGTATCTAAAGCACTTGGATGCAGTGAAGGGATGTTTGGCAGGGAAGCAGCCCTTGTGCTGAGCAGTGGCTCTATGGATCTAAGGCAGGGATCTATGGAAGTCTGCCTGAAGGTCCCTCAGGAGCCCCCATTGTCCAGGCTAAAGCTCCCTCAGCACCTCCTCCCTGGCCCTGTGCTGCACCCCCTTGCCCAGCTCCCCTGTCCTTCTGTGCACTCGCTGCAGCCCCTCCATGACTTTCTGCTTCCCAGGGCCCACAGCTGCACACAGCACTCCAGCTGTGGCCGCAGCACTGCCCAGCACAGGCCACGCTCACTGCCCTGCTCCTGCTGCCCCACTGCTGCTGGCACAGCCACCGTGCCCTTGGCCTTCTTGGCCTCCTGGCCCCACGCTGCCTCATCTTCAGCTGCTCACGGCCGCCAGCCCTGCGTCCTTTTGGCCCACGCAGCTCTCCAGCCACAAAGGTGCCCATTTCACTTCAGGTACAGCAGGCACCATTGCAAGACGGTCTTCCTGTTCTACAACGACATCTTCTAAGTAGATATCATAAAGTGTGATAAGAATAGAATTTTAAGGCACTCTGACTAAATCAAAATGGTCTAATTCAACTGTACAGGAAATTGCTCTTAAGTAAATATTCCACCCTATCTGCCGTCAGCAAGCAAGGTTCTCTCTGCAAAACTGGATTTGTAGTTCTTTAAAGCTCTGAGATGGAAATTTTAAAATATCCACTTATGCCTTTGTTATTTTCATTGCAGGCATGAAAACTGATTTTCTTTCAGCCTTCCTTGCTGGCCCTCTACACTCTATTGCTACTGAACAAGCTCTCAGCTTCCTCTACAATTCTTAAGCACCAGGAACATGAAATGTTCCTTTCTCACTCACCTCAGGGTCAGCACTGCTGAATGCACACTTCAGGTGACCTGTAGTGGGCAGGGAAAATGAACCAGATGGTGTGAGAAAACTGCTTGGGCTGCTGAATCCAACAGAAAAGTCAACCCAAACAGAGAAGATTTCCCATTTTGTAACATCCCTCCAGGAGACACCTTTCATTCACACAGCCAGCAAGGGGTCAGGACAATATTCTTGCTTGTGCCTACACTTCAACCTGTTTAACCAGTAAATGAATACAAACATGACCAAGAAAATCCAAATTGTTCTTTAACACTCAATGCTCCTGTTCTAGAAAACACATAAAACGGCTTTTTAAATCCACTCCTTCAGGTCTTTTTTTTTGTTTTTTTTTTTTTTTTTTTGTTTGGTTTTTTATTTTTTTTTTTTAATCGGTTGCATGCACTAATTCTCTTTAATTTGCTGGAAATGCTTGCCCAGAAATGCTTCCTCAAAATCCCCTCTGAGCTGTGGCGGACACTCACTGCTTTAGAGTTTACATTTCCTTGCAAAGAGAATCACTAGTTAAGCATTTGGTAAAGGGTCAAGCTAGAGAGTTAAATCCTTTCATGACAAAATTTAAATAGAAATAAGCTTTCCCTGAGTTCTGGGAACAACTGCAGAGATTTTAAAAGGCATTCCAAGAAGGTCTGCCAGTCTGCATTTTCAAAGCTGTCTTGCTTGTCCCTGCAACCTCAGGAAATGACAGACTCTGCTGCCACAGACTCTCCCGTGGAGGGAACGGAAGCCCTGCAGGTTCCCCTGCAAATGCTGCTCCTGTGGCTACAGACACCCCCTTTTTAGCTGAACCTCTTGGCAGGAGCTTTACCAAACCACTGGCACTCTAATGCTCTTTCTGTTTCAAAATCAGAAACTCAGCCACCAAGAAAGAGCAGGAAGACATACAAAAGCCAGGTTAGGATACACCCTAACCTAAGTAGAATGGAAAACTCTACTTACGTGCAAAGTGGGTAACATAATACGCGGAAAAAGAAATGCCATAAGCAGCAAAAGCTGCCCTGGCCAGATAGTGAAACATTGTTATTTTTGAAAGTTAGGTAAATAGATGAAACAATGCTCTTGTCAGTGGGCAGCTACCCACTGACAAAGGTGCCAATCAGGAAAGTTCTCCTGAATCTGAGCCAGCACTAGGGCTGCTCTGACACTCAGGCCTTCTGTGCACCAAGGCAACCTTCTGATGCCACTATGACGATGTGGCAACCATGCCCTGACCTCACAAAGCAAACGCTCCATGTTGGTCTGTGAATTTATGCAAAGCAATAACCAACCTTCCCTACAGCAAACACAGAAGAGCCTGGGAAGTTTTCCTCTGTCACAAAGCAGCACAAATTCCCCTCATGGGCCAAACCCTGTTGTTCAGGGGATCCAAGAGGAGCTCCAAGAGTGCCCCAAGCACCTACAGCCTGTACCCCAGCTGAGCACTCAGATGGGATACAAGCAAAGGAAACCAGACCAAGAAAATGGTCCACAGCCCAGGGCTCCTGTGGATGTACATCTCTGCCTTTCTTTCCCTTTGGAAGCAGTCAAACTGGCAACTTGAGGGGAAACCAAGGGCTTTGTGGGGGCTGCATTGCTCTGCACACACCCAGGCCACCCGTGGCACAGAGCTTTGGTGCCTAAAAGGATAAACCAGCTGGAAAATGTTTCATTTTGACCTTTCTTACCTGCTAACAGAAGTTGCCAAAATGAAAGTTTCCAAGCAGGGCCTGATCCCTGTTGCCAGCTCTGGGCTAGAAAGGAGGCATTACTTTGTTTCAGTGGTGGGTGCATAGGGAATCACTTCCCTAAGCCCTGCACACCCAGCAATCTCACCTACCCGTTTTGTATCCATGGAACTAAGACATATTCAATACTTTGCTGAAACTCATAGGCTAAACATTACCTCAAATTTATTGACATATTTCAATCACTTCTCAGAATTTACTGACATGAGAATAGGAGTGTCCTGTAGGTCCCTGCTGGTTATTGCCACAGGTTCAGGAGGCGATCCATGCACAAAAGAACCTAAGACACAACTGGGCTTGCAAAGCAAATTTATTCCATTAGTTGCAGTAGCAAATAATACATACCAACCCCTGGATTCCCAAAAATCCGCTGAGCAGGAGAAGGAGATGGAGCGTGGTGCTCGGCAGCAGGGGCAGTTAGGCAGTGCACTTCCAGGACATCCTCTGGATCAAAACGCTGTGCATCTCATCCTTCTCACCCTTCCAGCTCAGAACCAGGCCTTGTATCTCCTGCTAAGGATGTGGAATTTTCCCAGTTACAGCACCAGCTCACACATGGCTGGCGTGTGAGATGATGGCTCAGGATGACTCCATGACTCCCTGCCACCGACGGCTCCATTGTTCCCCTTTCACAGCTTGACTGCCCACCGATTGACCAATACATTGTTTCTCTTTCAAGGGTCAAGGTCCCCCATGTTAAACAAGACACTTTCCTTCACTGTCTTGTCAACCTGCTCAAACATGGATCAAATATGGCAGGGCTTCGGGCCCATCTCTGGTTCCTGACACAGTTGTTTGGGAAATATTCCCATTCCTCAGATTCTCCTTTGGTGGTCAATAGCCTCCTAAAAACACTTTCTTCCCTTTGAATGCATTCCAGCTATGTTCTTAGCAGGGGCACTCTCCTTATTCTCAAGGCCAAGATCGCCAGTTGCACACAGTAAGCACTGCAGTGGGGGAATACAGGCTTCAGCACTCCTGTTAAAGCTAAAAGAATTCAAAAGACTAAGCCCTGTTTGTTACACGCCTCTTCTTCCTATTCTGGGAATCAAACACAAGCGTTTCATCAATACACCCTGCAAGTGCTCTTGCTGAGTGAAGCCACATTGCTGTGTCAATAAAGCAGCTGGGACTCAGTTTCTTCAAGCAGGGAAAGCCAATTCTTCATTCACATAACTCATTTTTACACGGTTTTCACAGATCTCGTGTTCAGTCCAGCTGGCTGGTAGTTTCCTTGCCACACAATTTATTGCTTAGAAGGTGTATTAGTGTGTACATGCAAAGACTCACTCTTTTAAGACTCACTCTTACTCAGGTGATTACATTTTTTTTCGTGGATGCTCATGGGAGAGATTTCTTGTTTATTACAGATGCAAACAGTTTTCTTAGCACAATAGCTTGTTGTGCTAACTGCACTCATGACTGTTCCCATGGGAAGATTGCTGGCTGCACGTAGAAGATGTAACAGGCTATCTGGGAATTTACTATAGCAAGGCCTGATTTTATAAGGCCTTTCTTTTCTAATAACCCTACCTGTGTGCAACACATTATGACTTTCTTTCAGAAATTAATGAAGAAAACACAAATTGCCTGCTCAAACCCTTCTGCCCCCTTCCAAATCAGTTCACTCCTCAAGCACAAACGTCAGGCACATCCCCGACTGCCTCTCTCCCAGCAACTCAGAGCTGCATTGCACAGTGCATGCTGTGCGCCACAAAGCACAAAGCAGGCTGGCCTGGTGGGCCTGAATATTTCTGCCAATCACTCTGCATCTCACACCTTTGCTCAGGCTCAGTGCAGAAATGCAGGATTGCAGGTGCTTCCTCCCAGAGCTGCGTGAGGCGCTGGCTCCTGCAGATGTGCCCTGCCAAGCTGTCCCTGCCTCACGCTGGCCTCGCTTCCCCTGGCACAAGTGCCGGCCCTGAAGGAGCTGCCCTGTGCTCCAGCCTGCCGAGCACCCCGGCTCCCTCCCACGGTGCCCAGAGTGCTGTACACACTGCTGGCCTTTGCCAGGGGTTGCAGGGCAGCCTGCAGAAGAGGAGGAATCCTCAGCCAACTCAGCGGCCCGCGGCTGCCCTTGGCCTTTCCCTGCTCCTGGGCACACTCCAGACGGCCAATGCCTCCAGGCCGGGCTGTGCCCAGCACGGCTGCGCTTCCCCTCAGCAGCAGCCAGCTGCCACCTGGGCTCTGAGAGCGGAGGATTCACCCGCTCCCAGCAAGAGGCACCCAGGGCCCGGCTGCTGCCTCTTGCAGCTCCAAGGGCCTCCTTCCAGCCTGCCTCTGCCGGGGCTCAGGCTGCTCCGGCCTCTGCCGGGGCTCTGCTGGGGCTCCAGCCCGGGCAAGGCCGGGCCCGCTCTCACCTCACAGGCGCTGACAGCTCTGCACCACAGGAGACCTTCCCGAGCACCCTCTCTGATCTTTCTGCTTTCTCACTTGAGCAAGGCTCTCCTCCAGCCAAAGAGATTATTGCATTTAGGGATCCAAATCCAAGTGGCAGGAACCCCAATGCTCTGCAGTCACAGCTGAAGGCCTGAACCTGCACAAGATGTTTGGGCTGCCTCATTCTTCCTTTGGTTTTGCCTTCAAATGCCATTGCCCTTACTGCCTCAACTAGAAATACCACAGCTGTGCCATAACCAGCCAGTGGCTCATATTCCAAAGGCAGTGTGGTCTGGAGAGGATGAATGAAGAGGAGCCCTCCTCGCTTATGAAACCATACAAAAGAAGCCATATGTGTGACTTAGCACCCATAAAAAACAATTGGTAATTCAGAAGGAAATGTTGAATTTTCTGAAGGGGTCAGAAGGAGGAGAATCTTCCAAATGAGTTGATGTTTCAGAAACTTTATTAATTTCAACTCTAATCTATAATTCTATGCTACAAATCTGTTCAGCAACCCTACTCTACAATCCTACTCTAAATTGGTAACAGAGATAACATCTTGACATGATTGCTATGTTCTCGTCTCCTAGGGTTAGGGTTAGGCTTAGGGTTAGGCTTAGGCTTAGGCTTAGGCTTAGGTTTAGGTTTAGGCCTAGGCTTAGACTTAGGGTTGGGGTTAGGGTAAGGGTTACAGATAGGGACAGGGTTAGGGTTTGGGTTTGGGTTAGCATTTAAGGTTAGGGTTAGGGTTTAGGGTTAGGGTTTAGAGTTAGGGTTATTCGTCTTCTTCACTGAGTTGATGAGTTGTGCCAGGATGAATGGTGGCTTGGCTGAAGTTACAAATGGATGCTGTCCACCGGAAAAAAAAATACAACAAAGAACAGTGAACCATTACTTTCCAAGCTCATTGCTTCAGGGACTCAATCAGGATACATCAAGTTCCTGGAAAGACCCAGAAAGAGGAGCAATGGGACCATCTGCTCCCCAGTCATCTCCAGTGTGCAAGACCTTGCCATCACAGGCAATCCTGGCCCAGAATCCCACTCATCTGTTTATTGTGATGTATTCATCATGCTGGGATTTTTGCCCTGCCAGTGCTCTAGAAATGGCACTTTCTGTCCCTAGGTTTTCTTCCTTTCAGGAAACTCCAATGACTCACACAGGCCCCTGCCTTTGAAAGACAGGCACTGTGCTGATTCCCACAGGGACAGAAAGCAGTGTCTACCTTTCCATGCCCTGCCCCTCGTGTGCTGGATGGCACCTTCCTTCCCAGCAGGGCCAGCCCAGTGGCACTGGGCCCTGCAGTTCCCTCTCTGCCACACAACCTGGCAGTAACCCTGGCGCAGTTCCCGTCTGCTTGAGCGTGCCAGGCAGCAGATGGGGCTGGGACAACTCCCTCCAAGCTGTCCCTGTTTGCGTGGCAGAAACCTCTGAGGGTGGGCTAGGGGGCACAAACCAGGGCCCCTCAGAGGCTCACAGTGAGCCCCCCACAGCCCCTCCTGCCCACAGCCAAATCTCTGAACCCTAGGCTGGGACTGGCTTCCTTAGGTTCCTCCACCACCATTTCATGTCTCTGTACCCCACATTGCTCTACTTCAATTCTTTTGCCATTAGATAAAACTGAACACTCCACCAAATCACAAAAGAGGGCAACAGAAACAGACAGAGGACAGAGCATCTCTCCTCTCAAGAAATCCAGAGGGAGCTGGAGTTATTCAGTTTTGTGAAGAACAGGCCCCGGGTAGACTTTATTGCCACTTTCCAAGACTTCAGAGTGGCTTTGAAGAAAGTGGGGGACATCTTTTTGAACAGGGCCAGTTACAATAGGATATGGACAAATATTTTTAAACACAAAGGGCATCTAATCAGAGTAGGTCTAAGGAAGAACTTGTTTACTCAGAGCATGGTACAACCCTGGCACAGCTTGCCCCAAGAGCTTGTAGGAGCCCCATCCCTGCAACCATTCTGGCTCTGGTGGCAAAGGGCTCTGAGCAACCTGATCTCTTTAAAGAGGTCCCTGCTCATTGCAGGACACTTGCACCACAGGACCTTTATAGGGCCTGCCAGCCCAGCCCAGTCGAGGATTCCTCACCATTTTCATTTGAAGAGCAGCAAGAGTGGAGGTGAGGAGGAAGGGGGCTCATCTGCTGCCTTGGACTTGAGTGGGAGAGGAGCCCATCCCTCAGAGCCTGTTTCACCTGCAGCCCCTTCACATTTTACCTGCAGGAGCTCCTTGGCAGACCAGCGCTGCTCCTCGTCTGTCTGCAGGCAGCAGCTCAGGAAGTCACGCAGCAAAGCCGAGAGGAGCTTGGGCTGCCGCAGCTGTGGAGTCCCTACTGTGGCTATCAGGTGTGTAGCCTGGAGAAAAAGGAGACACCAGGCTCCACCTCCTGCTTTCACATCTCTAAGGCTCTCCCAGATCCCTTTGTTTAACCTCTGTTCTGCAGTGGCAGTTTCTGCCCTGGCAGAGACCCAGAGATAACTTTCCTTTACCAACCAAAAACCCAAACCCCGATGCAGCCACAGCTTTTCCACCATCCCTCAGATCTTGCCTTGGCAGCTGATTTCATTGACTGACCTAGTTAGTGGGAACTACATCAGCAAAAGGACATTTGCATCTCTGAGGATTCATGCCAGCTTCAGAGGCTTTTTGGAAGAGGGACTTTGCTATACTAACTAATTTCAAGGGTTAGTACATGAAGGGCATCTCTGCAGTGCTTTTTGGTCCTTTAAGCGCACGTGCCCTAGAACAAAACTCATCAGGCTTTTTGTGCTGTTCTTGAAAACAATGGTAATTGGAAGAAAAGAAAGGAAATCCATCAGTTAATACCCAGGTAGGGAAACAAACATTTACAATCTCCTCTTCAACACAGACACATTAAGATGCCTGCACAAATGTATTGGGATGAAAATGCCTGCTTGGGCACACAGGAGCCACCTGCAGCTCTGTCTCTCAGCAGTCTGAAAATTTCAGCTTCCCATTTTTGCAGCAAAAGAAAAATTGTCTACGTCAGAAGAAGGAGAGGCTCCATCCGTATGGTCCCCCTCCAGTCATTTGGCTACTCAAGTCAATGCATGAATGGTTGGCCCATCCCAGAAAGTGCCAGGAATCACTGGGAGGTTTTGGCAGGCTCTCTGCATCACCAGGCTCTGGCTTGGTGACGTGGAGAATGTGCCTTGGGCTAGGAGAGAAACACGGTCACTGAGTGTTTCAGCAGCACCGCACAAGAAGCAGAAGAGACTCTGTGCATTACACCCTCATGCCCATGTTTCCCAGTGAGAAGAAACTGCACACAGGGTTAGGTTCCTCTCTAAAGACCACGGTTTTAGAAACTTCATTGGGTTTGGGTTTCCTTCCTTCATTTCTGGAAATATAACAACACTTTTAAGATGCTCTTTTCCTGTTATTAAGCCATCTACACAGACAAAAGAACTGGAACCACTAACCCAAAGGAAAGTGTTGCCTGAGAACACTTTGTTTGTTTGGAGTTTGTTTGCATGTGGTAAGGCTTGAATTCCCCCATTGATGCAACCAAAAGTACAGTAGATGCTGATGTATTGCAGGGACATTTGTAGGAGGGGACCTTGGTGGAAGTAATTCCAGCAGATGGCAATGGGATTTTGTCCAGTGGCACACAGGACATGGGACAGGTGAGAAAGACAGTGGGATCAGTGAGTATTTGCTCCTTACCGTGCCAGAACTTTCACTCAAGTAAGGAGGTTCTTGTTCTATCATTTCAATTCCCACAATTCCCAAAGACCATATGTCCACTTTGGGGCCATATGGTTGACCTGTCACCACTTCAGGCGCCATCCACCAAGGAGTCCCGGTTAGCGAGCACCGTCTGCTCTGCTCAGGGGTGAGCTGAGTAGCGAGGCCAAAATCAGCTGAGGAGAAAACAAAATACTGGTTTTATCTGAATTCTGTGCAATTAGGAAAGCAAGCAAAAGAATTCCCCAGTGGAAGTTTGAAAATGTGCTGTTGAATCTCCTGGCATTGGTGACTTTAAAAATCCCCCCATTTTTTACACTGCCTCTAGCAGTGGCTTTTGTTCTTTGGAAACTTTGGACTTGTAACTCCCTCCCTCTGGAAGGGACACACACAGAGCAAGGCCACTCTTGACTGCTTGTGGCTCCTTATACCTCTGTGCATGTTGCAACTGTGCCCTCAGCTCGCAGCAGGGGTCCCTGCACTGCCACCAGCACCATTTTTGGGGAGCTGGCAGTCACTCCAAGCAGCCCCACACCCACATCCCTGGAACGCTGCACCTGACCAAGAATATACTGACCCAGTTTGACAGAACCATCGGTTTTGAGAAGGATGTTGTCACTCTTCACGTCTCGATGGATCACATTGTTTGAATGAAGAAAATCCAGTCCTTGCAGGCACTGAGCGAGAAAACAGAAACAGAAGGGCAAAAATGAGTTATGTGATTTCATCACCCAAGAAAGGAAACAAAGAATCTAAAAGATTCCCTCTCCAGGGGAATGGGGAGTAATGGCAGAACAGTAATGGCCACTGAGAGGAAGAGCTTGCTGCTCCAACACTTGCAGAGCAGGACCTTTCTGAGGAAAGGCACGTCAGCTTTTGAAAGGGCAACAGCACCTGCTGTTGTAGGCTGTCCCCTGCCAACCAGCCAGGATGACTCCTGCTGCAGTGCATGTGCTCAGAAGCAAAGAGCATTCTGGCTGCACTCCTATCCTTTTTAGCTGAGGACTGAGAGAAACGAGTCTCTCTCTTTTTTCTTTGCTGTTTGTTTCAAATCCTGCCACCAGCACCTTTGCTTTTACAGGCAAGGAATGCAGTGAAGACAGACTCCAGGCAAACATTTAGAGAGGCAAGGTGGAGAGCAGCAAATACAAATACAAGAGACAGAGCGAGAATACAACAGCAGGAGCTAAGAGTACTGGCACTGAGTACAGGGAGTGCAGGGGCACTGGCAGGCCTTTCACTTGAGATGCTTTTACTTGCCCATAGAATAGCAGCAACACAGAAACAAAGCTTGGCACAGGAAACCTCTCCTGTTCTGAGCCCCTGTTTCCCAGACAATCCTGCCCAAGCCCTTGGAAACACAGCTGGGATTGCTGACCTCCTGACTGATGGCTGCCGTCTCATCTTCAGACAGGCAGGTCTGGCTGACGATATCGCTCAGGACACCTCCATCCATGTACTCTATAACCAGCAAGAGTTCCTCGCCTAGAAGGTAGCTGAAAGAAGGAAACAAGGGGGTAGAGATGAACATGCATGGCTACACTGATTTTTTGCTTCCAAGTTTCTTATTTCCAGATGCGTTTGTGACAAGGACAGAATCAAAGGAATAGATATTCCCTCTTGGCTGTGCATTGTTTGCAATCTGTGCAGTCTCAAAGAGAAAGACACATCTGTGAAAAAGGAGATGTCTTAGATGGGCAGCAAATGAAAAGTGCAGTTTAGAAACAGCCCAGATAAAAAACCTGTCAGGCATGGTGTTTCTGGAAATAAGCACCTAGTCTTCCTGGCATGCATAGCAACGGCAGGGAGGGGCAACAATCCAAGGGTAATCCACTTTAGGATGGTTCATCTGCACTTAAGAAACTTTAAAAAATCAATCCCAAATAAATGTGGAGGCAGTGAACTTTGAGGGTATTGAGTTAGGAAGATACAGCTGATCCAGGTTTTGAATAATTTTGGAGTAATTATCAAACTAGGTGTGCCAGGGAAGACTGATGCAGACAAGATGCACTCTCTTCTCATCCATTGGAGATGAGTAGAGAAATATGAATAAATAAAAATAACAGCTTTACTTGCTGCCACTGACCAAAGTGGGTTTTTAACCTCTAATGTTTGCTTTATGTAAACACACATCCATGGGATAAGACCATGACCTCTCACCTGTCTAAATAATTCACAACATTGGAACTCCTATACCTCTTCATGATCGTTATTTCATTAAAGGTTAGCTCCTTCCTCCTCACTCCTTGAAGATTTATTTTTTTTATTGCCACCTAAAATGACATTGAAAATCAGTAACTTGGGAGGTTGGTGGCACGAGACCACAAGGCATGTGGAGCGAGTGATTTTGCAATGACACAGCTGAGCTGTGCCAAACTGCCTTGTGATTAGGCACTGCAGTCATTAGGAACTGACATTCCAACAGCCCATTTCTCTGCTCCCTTGGGAGCCAGTTACAGGACACGTGGGGCCACTGACATTTTGCCTTGACCACTTGGTAACAGCAGTGTCTCAGTTATCACCCACAAACCTCTGACCGCACTCTCTGCTGCTTTGTTTGGCACTCAGAAGAAGTAATCCATGCCTTAATAATCTGTGGATACATCTTGGGATATGGGCAGGGCTTTGGGCTTTCAGGGATGCCTTGCAGATCTCTCCCTACGTGCAGTTTCCAAGTGCAGCACTGCAGGTGGCCAAGGAACTACCAGTAACTTTCAGATGGATTTGCTGGCAGCCAGAAATGAGAATTCAGGACTCTGAAGCTGTAGCCCCAAAGAGCAGTGAGGTGCTCGCAGGCACCACCTTTGTTTTAGCAATGGAGAGCGAGTGAGCGTGTCCTTCTCTGAAAGGAACTGCTGCCCTCCGTGCCTTCCTTCCGGCAGCTGAGGGGGACAAAGTCCCAGATGTGTTCTGTGGGCTGGCACCAGTCTGTGCTTCTTGTGCCTTTCCAGCACAGCTCTGCCCAAAGCTCCAGCCACAGCTCACACCAGAGGGGAAAGCCCTCGAGTGCAGCAGGGGCTGTTGACATTTACCTCTCCTCCTGTGGCAGTGTCGAGTGCTCTGTAAACATCTCCATACCCCCTAGAAACAAAACAGAAGCAGAGAAAGGAGAAACCATTTAGATCTTGCAGTGAAAGCCAGCCCACACAGGAAATCTCTGCTGGAAGTATCAAAATCTGCAGGATGCAGGAGGGCTCTGCCAGAAGGCAGATGATGCATTTTCCTCTCAAGTGCATGGGCACTGGGCCTGTTCCTGAAGCACTGGGGTTCAACTTCTAAAGGGAGGTTAGTCTTTCCTCTTGGGTTTCACTGTCTAAACGGTGTGATTCCTATCCTGACCACAGAGTGTTTCCTTTCTCAAACCAGGGGAAAGAATTGCTCCTGGGAACTGTTATCTCACAGCTTTGATAGGGCATAGGTTGCTCTTTCAGGCAAGCAAGTTTCTTCTCTTTTCATTAGTGTGCCAGTATGATTTTGAGACATACAAAAAATGCTAAAGAAATTGACACAGAGCTGTCCCACACTTGAGAGACAAGGAGACCGTCCAGGTCCTGTTCCTTGATGCAGGCAAGACCTCGGTAGCAAGGCATCTCTGACAATGCTTTCTGAGCCCACTCACAAATTCTGAGCAGCATTGAGAGATGGGACAATCTATCCCCAGTGTGTGAATATCTTTGCAGCTGGCCTGACTTCATGCTGGATAGACATTCCACCCCAAAAACACCTGGCCCATGGTTGTACAGGAGTAACTGCTGTTGGACTCACCCGCTGCCAATATAATTCAGATGCGTGTATTTCATATGGGGATTTTCAGTAGGGTTCACTATTCTCCCTGAGGGAAACAAAATGCAAGATGCTGACTTTAAAGCAGATATCCCAGCTTCCAGGAGATACAAAAGGCAGCCCCAGCGCCTGGGGCTCTGAGCCCTTTGTGGTCGGCAGGGTAACAACGACCACAACCAGGCAGACAGCTCTGCAGCACAGGTGGCCAGCACAGAGAGTGATTTGTACAGTCTTTTGAAGAGTTCTCTTGACAGGAAACAAAGCACAGGGACCTGCAATCCCAGGAGAGGAGGACATCTTCCCCACCTTCCAGCAATTTGCAAAAGGAATGCCTTCCCATTTGTAAACCAGAGCACCTCAAGCTGTAACTGATTCTGACGGGGCTTTCAGCATCAGGACCCTGACCTGTTTATGAGCAGGCTGAGCTCCAAGATGCCCCTCTCCCAGCTAAGGAAGGCTCCAGCCTCTGCAGTCCCTCCAGCCCTCAGGGACAGGGCAGCAACCACAACAAGGCTGGCAAAGCCCAAGCATGAGCACTGACAGGCACTGATGGGAAGAAGCCAGAGTGAGCCTGGGCCCCAGACAAGCTGTTGCCCCCATTCCGGACACAACAGGATGGGCTTTGAGATCAGCCACACTGAGGCGCAGATCAGTGCCCTTTTTGTCCCAGCAGGTGACGGCAGACACAGAATTCACTGGGCTCTGGTCTCAGCCCCACCAGGTCTTATCTGAGAGCACAGCACTGGCAGCTGTTACGGGCAAGAAGCAGATTCATTGGGTTGTGCTGCAGAATCACAAAGGGCTTGATATGTTTTCCTAGAGATGTATCTGAGCAGGGCCTGGGCCAATGGGTAGGATTCTAACAGTCATGGGAAAGAGTGGGAATCAGGTATGGAAAAGTGCCATGGATCTGAGGAATATACCATGGCTGAGCTGGAGGCTCTCTCCTGAGAAATGCCTGCAGTACAGTTTTATCAGATCACGCCACCTGGATGTGTCTCCTGGACACATCTTGACAAGCATAGAACTAGAAGATTAAATAAAGGTTGTTATCAAAGTCTCTGTTTTTTCTTTGAGGCACATGGCAAATACCTCGTGCTCTCTATTTGTCCTGTAACCTGATGTTCTTTCAAAGTAGTTCTTATTGACAAAAAGATAGCATTCTCTTATTGACAAAAATATAGCATTCTCATGAAAATAAACTGCAGATGTAGTAGTGGTAACAGTAACAGTCATAAAAATGACATCAGTAAGACGTGGGGTAGAAGGGCTCCTTCAGGATGGAGAAAAACACAACAAAAAACCTCCATCAAAAATGAACAACACAAAAGCAATCCCACCCCCCCTCCCCTCTAAAGAAGAATCCCCAACAAAAAAGACAAAACTCCAAAGCCAGTCCATTTCTGTGAAGTTTTTTTGCTCTGATGACTGGTTGGAAGTCAGGAGTCTAAGGAGAATTTAGGAAGCTAAAAATTCTGTTCAGTTTGGCCACTAGCACACAGGACTTGCCTAGATCATTTGCTAGGTCACAGCCTTCTGCTGATCCAAGAACAATCCCTGCTTCAGCCTTTAGCAGAGAGGGAAGCTCAGGCAAACCCAAGCCAGTCCCAGGTGCCCTCAGAGGCAGCAGGAACACCCAGAGCTCTCTCGCTGCCTCGGAGCACAGCACTTCCTCTGGGGGGTCCTAAATGGCCCTGTGACACCAAGCTCAGGAGGAGCATTTGGTACAGCTCTGCTGACACCCGCACACAATTCACTGTCCCTCAGATAAGAAACACCCCAGACGTACCCAGCAGCTCCAGGTACTCCTCCTCAATCTCCTGTTCCCAGGATCTGCCCAAGCTTCAGTTCCCAGGTTTCACAGAAGGGTTTCCTCGAGGTGATGCTGCTGCGGCAGCAGGTTCAGAGCCCAGGATGTGCTGGACCTGGAGCATTTCTGGTGGGCGCTGTTCCTGTGCCTCACTCCTAGCTTGGGGTCCTTCATTGCCACACATTCCCTGCAAGTCTTCGCAGGCTGCCCGGTGAGACGTCAACACTTGCACCTCAAGTCAAACAGAACAAAGCAGTCAGACACTACAGCTTGTCCCTGTCAGCCAGAAGTCATCGACTGTGAGGAAAGGCAAAGAACAGATTGACAGCAGATACAACAGCTTGTTTCAATCCTCCATCTGGGTCACCAAGTTCCACTGTAAAAACACCTCAAGAAAAAAGGAGAGCAGGAACAGGCCAGCAGGAATCAATTTGGATGACTGCTGGCCAAAAGGCCAAAAGACAAGTTTCAGGGCAGCAGCTGAGATTCAGCACACCAGGAAATGTCCTTCAGAGTGACTGTGATACACACACTACGGCAGCATGGCACTCAGAGGCATGGCCCCACTCCCTGCTGCTCTGCACTGGAAAGGCAAGAAGGGCAGAAACCACCAGATTGGTGACTGCAGTGGCTGCATCCCTCTTTCACTCACTTGGTTTTGCAGAGACTGATGGAAGCGATTAAGTTTCTCTCTGATGATTTTCATTTCTTCCTCCAGCTGCTTATGCCTTGCCTTGGTCATACTGTCAGCTATCTGAAGCTCTGCATCCAGCTGTTCCTTCATGTTCTCTAACAAACAAAAGAGAGGACATTTCATGAGTGGAGTGGCTGCCACTCTTTCATTCACCTGGTTTTGTTGATCGCCCCTCTGCTGATGGAGATTCTCCTCTTGAATTCTTCCCATGTCTTCCTTGTTCTTTCTCTTCACTGCCATGATGTCACTCTGAGCTTCGGGCAGCTCTGCTTGTGGCTTTGCCTTGATGTCCTGTACACACAAAAGCAGAGGAAGGGACTGAGAGCTGCCATCAGGCTCAGCTTTTTTCCTCTTGCAGCCTCAAAATCACATTTATTCAGCCATTTCTTTCTGCTTCCCTCTCCACATCAGCCTCCATTGCAAACCTCCTGTCCCAGGGCTGATCTCTGCAGATTGCAAGGCTCTGTCCTTCCAGTGCCTGTGGGACTCCTGGCCTCCTCAGTCCCAGGAGCTCTGGTTTACGCCCCTCTTCCTGCCCTTCCCTCTGTCCCCTGGCCAGTCAGGCTCACCTGGCCATTCCCCTGTGGCTCTTCCACCTGCTGCCTGAGCTGCTCTTCCTGCTCTCGGGCAGGGAACAGCTCTCCCTGAGTCTGGCATGGCATCTCAGATAAGGCAGTGTGCTCCTGCTCTTTCTCTAGAAGCACCTGCACAGAAAGCAAGACAAGATGGGTTTCAACTTCCTATACGCCCTTTGTGGGCCAAGACTCAAAGGCTGCTGGGCTCACACGTTCCCAAAGCACTGTGCTGCTGCTCTCCTGGGTCGTTCTCTGCCCAAGGGGAGGCACAGATTCCAAAGTGACCCTGGCCCTACAATCAGGGGCCATCTGGGACTGAAGCCCCAACAGCCTCTCAGGCAGCTGGCAGGGAAGGGGTGGCATTTCTCAAGGGTCTGGTGAGGGCCTCCCTCTGCTTCTGCCATGTCCTGTTTGTCTTTCAGTAGTGACTGACACCCTGCCCTGTCCCACAGCTCCATCCTGGCTCTGCAGGGGCTTCCTGGGTGAGCTCACTCCTTGTGACACTTCTGGAGTTCAGCTTCTCTTCAGGCCTGCACCAGCATTCCTCCTTCCTGACATCTAAACTCTTGCTAGAAAACCGGGTCATTCAGGAGATGAGGATGCGTGCAAAGATCTCTGATGGAAGTCAGAGAACCTCTATGGCCACCTCAGTATATGGAGGAAGACCAAGGTGTTTCTTCTCCCTCTTTTGTCAACTGAGAATTCTGACCAGGAGTAACACAGTTTCTCATAAGGCCCCATTAACGAATGCACTTACACAGCCCTGGGGATGCCAGTGAAGGAAACCATGTGTCATGTAATGCATGTATGAGCAAAGTCACCAGACCCCAGCTACAGCATGGGATAGTTCCAATCCCTTAGGACATGCAAAAATTTAAAGGATAAAAAGAAGGCTTCAGGGCACAAGAGGCTGGAGTAGGAGAACAGGAGGGGAAAAATCAACCATCTCTGGAGGGGGAAACATCTCTGCCTGCTCAGGATCAGTCAATGGAACTTGTCTCTACCCCTCTCCTGAAGGGATGCATTTAGGTGAGCTTTGCATCTTCCACTGCTTTGGAGCAGAGCCAGGAAGAATCAAATAGACAGGTAGACAGATCTCACTTTTATAATCTCTCTTTACTGTACTGTGGTATTTACATTTTTTGTACACAAAGAGATATAGTTCTCTCTCCTAGGTTTTTTTTTTAAGAGAAGGTAGTGAGAAACTTAAAGAACAAGAGAAATCAATTATTATCTCTACTTGCTGTTCTTGTGGTTTAGTACATGTAGAATGTGTTCTAGTGATTGTTTACTGAAAGTGATTTGTTAATTGGATTTTAGTGGTAGTTGTTTAGCTTGATTAGCTAATTAGATAAAAGCTGTGTTGTGACTGTCTGGAGACAGTCACGAGTTTTTCTTTAGTAGCTTTATAGTATAGTATCTCTTTAGTGTAGTTTTAATACAGTACTAGTGCAATATAACATAGCTTTAAAAAGCATTTGTTTAACATTTTAAATCATAGAGTCAAAGCACATTATTCACCACGTGGGGTTCACCCTGAATCAACACTGTCATTTCTGTCGCTACACACATCAGCCCTCGGTAGCAGTGCCCCGATCAGCAGCCATCCTGAACTTGCTCTCCTGTTGCTTCAGTAACCCACACTCTTGGGGAATACGGAGCATGTAGGTCCTTATGGAATGCAATCAGACCCAGAGAATTGCACTGGGAACTGCACACTTCGTGCATCTGTGCTCGGGCAAGTTCTTCTCTTGCCCTTGGCCACACTGATTACGCTGAAGTGGCTGGAATCAGAAATACAGCCCAGCCCATCCCAGCTCCTCTAATCCCTGAGCACCAGCTGGAATGCAAGGGCATTGATTTCCTGCTCAATTCCCAAACACAACACACACTGATGCCCTGGGCTGCCAAAAGACACGGGAGCCGTTACCCTGAAAGTGATGTGTTTCTGCCAGTGCTGGAAAAGGGCAGGAAAGATGGAGAAAAAGCTCCCTGGAGAAGGAGAAATTACAGGCTAGAAGGCTTCTCCTTCTAGCAAACAAACAAACAAATAAACAAACAAAATATGAAAGTGTTACCTACTCCAGTGTCTAAAGCACTTGGATGCAGTGAAGAGATGTTTGGCAGGGAAGCAGCCCTTGTGCTGAGCATTGGCTCTATGGATCTAAGGCAGGGATCTATGGAAGTCTGCCTGAAGGTCCCTCAGGAGCCCCCATTGTCCAGGCTAAATCTCCCTCAGCACCTCCTCACTGGCCTTGTGCTGCCCCCCCTTGCCCAGCTCCCCTGTCCTTCTGTGCACTCGCTGCAGCCCCTCCATGACTTTCTGCTTCCCAGGGCCCACAGCTGCACACAGCACTCCAGCTGTGGCCGCAGCGCTGCCCAGCACAGGCCACGCTCACTGCCCTGCTCCTGCTGCCCCACTGCTGCTGGCACAGCCACCGTGCCCTTGGCCTTCTTGGCCCCCTGGCCCCACGCTGCCTCATCTTCAGCTGCTCACGGCCACCAGCCCTGCGTCCTTTTGGCCCACGCAGCTCCCCAGCCACAAAGGTGCCCATTGCACTTCAGATACTGCAGGCACCATTGCAAGATGGCCTTCCTTTTCTACCACCTCATGTTCCAAGTAGATATCATAAAATTTGATACGAATAGGATTCTAAGTCACTCTGTTTAAATTAAAATTATCTAATTCAACTGTACAGCAAAACGGTCTTAATTAAATTTTTCCTATCTCCTGTCTGCAAGCATTGTTCTCTTTTCAAAACTAGGTTTTAGTTCTTCAAACTCTGAGAAGGAAATTTAAAAATATCTATAGCTGCCTTTGTTACTTTTGTTTCAGGCATGGAAATGGATTTCTTTCAGCCTTCCTAGCTGGCCCTCTACACTCTACTGCTACTGGCCAAGCTCCCAGCTTGCTCTACAATTCCTAAACACCAGGAACATGAAATGTTCCTTTCTCACTCACCTCAGGATCTTTAGCACTGCTGAATACACGCTTCAGGTGACCTGTAGTGGGAAGGGAAAATGAATCAGCTGCTGTCAGAAAACTGCCTGGCCCTCTGAATCCAAAAGAACAAGTCAACCCAAACAGGTACGATTTCCCGTTTCACAACATCCCTCCAGGAGACACATTCCATTCACACAGCCAGCAAGGGATCAGGACAATATTCTTGGCTGTTCCTACACTTCAGCCTGTTTAGCCAGTAAATGAATACAAAGATGATCAAGAAAATGCAAATTGTTCTTTAACACTCAATGCTCCTGTTCTACCAAACACATAAAACAGCTTCTGAAATCCTCTCCTTCAGGTACTCTTTTTTTTTTCCAATCAGATACATGCACTAATTCTCAATAACTTGCAGGAAACAGTTGCCCAGAAAAGCTTCCCAAAATTCCCCTGAGCTGTGGCAGTTCTGTTGTGGAAGAGCACAGCAGCACCTCTAGGGTTCAGGAGCAGACACTCACTGCTTTAGAGTTTGCACTTCCTTTCAAAGGAAATAACTATTTTAGCACTCAGTAAAAGGTTATTAAGTTAGACAGTCAAATCCTTTCATGACAAAATTTAAAAAGAAATAAGCTTTCTCCGAATTCTGGGAACAACTGCAGAGTTTTTAGAAGGCCTTCCCTGAAGCTCTGCCAGTCTACATTTTCAAAGGTGTCTTGCTTGTCCCAGCAACCTGAGTAAATGACAGACTCTGCTGCCACAGACTCCCCTGCGGAGGGAACGGATGCCCTGCAGGTTCCCCTGTAAATGCTGCTCCTGTGGCTACAGACACCCCCTTTTTAGCTGAACCTCTTGACAGGAGCTTTACCAAACCACTGGCACTCTAATGCTCTTTCTGTTTCAAAATCTGAAACTCAGCCACCAAGAAAGAGCAGGAAGACATACAAAAGCCAGGTTAGGATACACCCTTACCGAAGTAGAATGGAAAACTCTACTTACGTGCAAAGTGTGCAACGTAATATGCGGAAAAACAAACACCATAGGCAGCAAAAGCTGCTGTGGCCAGATGGTGGATCATTGTCCCAGTGCTGCGCAACTTTTCTCCAACACTAGAAAAACAAGTGTGCTGTCAGAGTGCAGCTGCCCACTGACCAATGCTCAAACCAGGAGGGTTCTCCTGATGCGAGCAAGGCCTAGGGCTGCTCTGACACTCAGGCCTTCCGTGCACCAAGACAACCTTCTGATGCCACTATGACGATGTGGCAACCATGCCCTGACATCACAAAGCAAACGCTCCATGTTGGTCTGTGAATTTATGCAAAGCAATAACCAACCTTTCCTACAGCAAACACAAAAGAGCCTGGGAAGTTCTCATCTGTCATCAAGCAGCACAAAATCCCCTCATGGGCCAAACCCTGTTGTTCAGGGGATCCAAGAGGAACTCCAGGAGTGCCCCAAGCACCTACAGCCTGTACCCCAGCTGAGCACTCAGATGGGACACAAGCAAAGGAAATCAGACTAAGAAAATGGCCCACAGCATTGCACATGTGAGAAATGACTCTCACTTTTAACATTTTAAAGGTTTAGTAAACCTTAACTAATGACTGAATAAGGAAAAATTGCAGCATTGGGAGTCTCTGTGACTAGCAGCCATGTGCTTATCTACAAAAAGGACGCTCTGCCTTTTACCCTTAGCCCCTCTAAAAATTTTGTCAGTCAACTCTTTCTCTGCTGCCCATTGGTGGAGATTACTTTCTTGCATCCTGGCTGGAGGTCAGGTGTTGTTACACCCTGCCTGCTGGTCACAAGCCAGCCCTCCCCAAATGCCCTGACTACCAAGGCTATTACAAGGGGGACGGGAAAGAGGACTATGGGAGGATATATTACAATACCATCACTACACATTTGAACATCCACATAACATCTACTTCTTAATTGTCAGAGCCAACCATTGCATTACTCGTCCAGAACACACAGAACCAGGAGAGAAGCCAGTGTTGGCATCACAGCTGAAATCCCTCCTAACAAATCTCCCCACAAATTTACACCTTTATTGGACATGCCCAGGGCTCCGGTGCAGGTACATCCCTGCCTTTCTTCCCCTGTGGCAGCAGTTGAACTGGCAGCATCTGCCCGCCAGCAGCATCTGCTCCAAGCTGGGAACGCCACTGGCGGTGCTGATTTCCAGAGGGTTCTGTGTGCCAGGGGACGCCAAGGCAGGAGCGGGCTGAACGGTGCTGGCGCTGCTGCTGCTGCTCTGTGCCAGAGAGCCCCGGCTGGGCAGGGCACGGTGCCCACTGCGCTGAGGGCTCCTTCTCCTGCCACAGCTGGGCACACCTGGCAACAAGGCATGACAACTTGTGGGCAAGCCAAGGCGTTTCTGGGGCTGCACTGCTCTGCACACACCCAGCACACCTGCAGCACAGAATTTTAACCCTCAAACAGGGAAACCAGAGGGAAGCAGCTGGAAAAGATTTCAATTCAACCATTCTTTATGCTTCAATAGGAATGACCAAAATGAAAGTTACCAAGCAGGGCTGATCCACACTGCCAGCTCAGTGTGGGAAAAGAGGCATTACTTTATTTCAGTGCTGGGTGTGTGGGAATCACTTTCCTGAAACATGCACACCCACGTGTTAGTATCCATGGAATTAAGACATTACTTTCATTACTTTTATTCATTACTTTGCTCAAACTCACAGGCTAAACATTCTCAGAAAGTATTTGACATGTTTAAATCCCTTCCCCAAAATTACTTACATTTAGAGTAGGGGTCTCTTGAGGGTCTCTGGGGGTCATATGGTGAATATCCCATTCCTCAAATTCTACTTCCATGGTTAAGAGCCTTCTTCTCCTTGAAGGCATTGCAGCTACCTCCTCAGTAGGCCCACTGTCTTTATTCTCAAGGCTAAGACATCCACTTGCACACATTAACCACTGCTGTGAGAGAAGGTACGACTAAGCACTGCCTGTAAAAGCTTAACAAATTCACAATTTGTTGCACGTCAACACTTCCCCAACATCTCTCGTTCCTTCTCTGGGAATCAAACACAAGCATTTTGTGGTCACTGAGCCCAAGGCCGCCTCCAACCCTGCTGTCACCCAGCAGCCCTTCTCTCCTCACAAACAGCAGGCCCAGCAGTTCCTTCTCTCACTTCCTCAGTCACCAGCTGTGTCAGGAGTTCTCTGTCACACACTCCAGGAACATCCTGGACTGTTTGCTCTCCGCTGCACTCTGTTGCCAGCAGACATCCCCACCCTGTTCCATGCCCCTTGCAGAACCCTGCACCTGCTGTCCATGGGCACCTGGAAGGGGAGGCACTCACGGCAGAGATGCACCAGCTGCCCTGGGCAGGAACCAAAACCCTCTGGCGGCACAGCTGCTGGCCTGGGTCTGGCACAGCTCTGCACGCCCCACTCCTCGAGGGCTCTGGGCTGGAAATGCAATTGCACTTTCTGCCTCATGGAGAAATACCAGGGCTGCACAAACCACGGCCAGCAGGCCACATCCCAAAGGCACTGCAGCATGGAGTTGAGAAGGAAGAAGACCCTTCCCCAATTCCTAACCATACCAAAACCACCATCATTGGGACTTTTAATCTTCTGAATGTAGAGTTGATTCAGAGGGTGACAAGGGAAGCTTCCAATAGAGTTGAAGTTTGGTAGAGTATTTTTTCTGAGTCCTACTCAGACTGTTGGTTTGAAAATTTATTTCAAAATATTTTTTTAAAAGGCTGTCCAGTCATATGGTTTTGTTCTAATACTAAAATGGCTAGATGAAATGTACTGGCATTTTAATTACATCCAAACTGATTAGTCTGTAAAAGCTTTCCTGCAGAATAGCCACTGAACAAGAAATGAAAATCTGTGGACTGTTGACTTTGCAAATTTCTACTAAACTTATCAGACAATGAGGCATTTTTAGTTAGACCATAGAGCAAATTGATTCCTATGGATAACTTGATTTGGATAAACCTGTTAATTTCAAATTAAAACTGCCAGCACATACTAAGTGGAAATCTGAATACTCACTTCTATGAGCTCTGAATTATTAGATAGTCGTTGTTTGCCATGTTAACAAAAATTATCATCCAGGCTATTTTTTTTGCTTACAGCCAGCTCTTCAACACTCTTTGTAACATCGGAAAGAGAGTTTGTAGCAATGTGAACCATGGGTTGGTGGAGCATTGCAGAAGGCTCCTATGCCAGCACTAAATGTTCACATTTACCATGGCATCACTTCTTGCCTTTAATTCCAAGCTACAGCTCAGTTCCTGCAGTACAGATTCACACTTGTAGTCTGTGTTTGCAGCTGGTTCTTACTTTCCTGTCCAGAAAAAAATCATGCTTGGATCTCAAATCAAAATAAAACAAGGAGACAGTCAGGTTCTGGATAGGTATAGCAAGAACTAAGACATTTTTTCACAAATATGTTGTTAAGTTGTTTGTACATGCTGCAAAAACGGCAGATTAAAGACTTGCACTCTAACTTGCAAGCTGAGCTTTGCCTGTTCTTTCTGGACTGATTTCTTGAGGCCAGACACTGAACCTAATCAGTAAGAAAATCGAAACCACAGGGGTAGTTTGGAGAATATTGTAAATTATTCTGTCATGATGCTTTTTGCCTAAAAGTTCTGGCCATCATCCGATTGGAGTAATTAGAGGAGATGGAAGCCATCACACTGTGCCTGTGCACACAATTCCTTCCCAGGAGTAATCCATGAAGCAACGCTGACAAATCCACACCAGCAGCTGCTGCCACACAGTCATGAAGCAGAGAATTTGTATTTCTGCTACACTTGGACAGCTGAAGATGCCTCTGCTGAGCGAATTTTAGTGACTGCCCACCACAGATGAGACCTTGTGGTCAGTCTCCAGCAAGTCAGGGCAGTTAATATTCTGCCTAAATGAAGTAAGTCTAGCAATACATAGACCATGGAGCCTGAGGAAAGCCACCAGCTGTGGGAGATTTAATTTGTTTCCGTATCTTTCTTTTTACTAATTTATTGCAGTCAATTAGTTAAAGAATGGAAACTTTTGGCATACCATTGGCTGAAAGGTTGGTCAATCTTCCATTCATGACTCCTCTGAAAGCATCACCCCAGTGTTTTTATCAGTAGCTCTTCCATCATCATGGCTCACACAGCATTTCCTGCAGCTCTTGCTGGAGTCAGGGAAAGGCACCAGGAGAAGGGGGAGAAAGCTGTGTGCAGAGACTGTGTCAGCTGAAGAGACATTTGTTTCCTCTGATTTGGCTGAATGGCTGCAGGAACCTTGCTGGCACTGCTGGCGGGGTGGCCTTTTGCAGGGCTGGGCAGAGTTTGGGGCCCAGGATCCCTCCTCTCGGTGGGACACCAGGGTGAGCAGCCCCTGTCCCAGGCAGGAGCAGGGGTTCTGTGGCTCTGCCCTGGGCACAGGGACCTGCCACTGCCATGAGCTCCTGCCGCGGCTCCTCTGGGGCAGCTCCTGCTCTGCAGTGATGATGGGTGCAGATGGGGGTGGCTGCAATGGAGGGGGGCTTCCAGTGGGCTCTGCTGGTCTGCCACACTGGAGCCAGCAGAGCTTCTGGGAGGAGTCTCCTCTTGTGAGCTGCTGGAGCTGGAGCTGGCACTGGCCACAGCGCCGCTGTGTTCATCCCTGACAGGAGCAGAGCACAGCAGCCTCTGGGCCTCCTTGCTGCACGATGGCAGTGAGGAGACCATGGACCAGAGGTTCAGTATGTGTGACTCAGTTTCCTGATAAACTGTGCTAAGAAAACCCTGCATCCCTCCTGCCAGATCTAAGACACTCCAAGAAATATGTTGGCACATTGGGAACTCAGAATTGTTTGCATTTTGAACAATTGTCTTATGAGTGCTTTTGATTCTTTTTGTCATTTTGTGTTGATTCAGTTGATCCTTCAGAGAAGCTTTCCTAATAATATAAAACACAGGGAAGACCCTGGGGGGGCATTGCCTGGTCCATGGAGACACAAGAAACTTCCCTCAAAAAGCTGTTAGACCCCATTGGCTCCTTCCCCTGTTCCTGTGTCTGTTCCTGTGTTCCTGAGCCACACCTTCCCTATTCCTGATCGGCCCCCTTATCTTTGTACTGCCCCGAGATCAGGGTCAGCCCCCAGGCCCCTGTGGAGACAAAGTGAGACCCTCTGTGTGTGGGTGCTGGGACCTGAACATCTCCCTGCACAGCTGAATAAAACATCTGTGGAGATTAAGCAAAGGTCCTTTTTGCTTCTTTACCCTGGGCTATGCTAGCAGCAATTCAGACTGCTACAGAGGAGAAGCTGCAGTACTGGCACCAAGATTTTGGCAACTTGACCATAGGCACAGAGGGCGTGCAGGATGCTGCTCTATGAATTCCTTAACCAGCCATCTCTGGTGCTGGCATATTCCCTCCAGCTTCTGCTGCAGCCAGGGCCACCTTTGGTCCAGCAGATGACATTGTTATTTGAAAAATTCGGCCCACACCTTGGGCAGGAAGCCATGCACAGGCTCTGGTCCTGCAGCCCCTGCTCAGCTGGGGACAGTGTTCCCTGTGGGGAAGATGGAACAGCCATCACAGGGTCTTGGGGGCTGTTTTCAGCAAGGCTCTGTCCCTGCTGGACTCTAGCAATTGTTTGGGGGAGCTGATGTCACATTGTGTGTAGTCCTGTTCATCCTACTCAGAAAACATGACAGCTTCTATCATTCTTCTGCAGAGTGGGCACGATGGATTTCTCTTTGCCCACTGCAGGATGCAGCCCAGGCAGAACTAGTGGTGACGGGGCAGAGACAAATTCACATCCTTCTTAGTGCCCTGGCAGGTGGGGCAGCTCCATTCTGTCCCCATGGCCATGTCTGTCTGTCCCAGCAGCAGGGAAGAGCTGAGGACCATGAGCTGCTCTCATTTGCAATCTTGCTTGGCCAGAGCCCAAGCTCGAGCCAGAGTGCTCCAGGCTCTGTCAGTGCCCAAACAGAAGCAGAAAGGGATGTGGTGTCACAACCCATTCCTTGGTGAAGGAGGTCCATAGCAGCCTCAAGAGGCACCTCAGACACTCAACAGTCAAGGCAGTAACATATGGACAGGACACAGATGGCAGCTCATGGCTGGGAGAGCATTCGTAGACATATCCAAGGACAAATTTCCCAGGAACTCTCCACAGCTCTGGGATCTGCCCATCAGCTCTGTCAGAAGCTGCAGCAGAACAACCAAAGTCCTAAAAAGCAGCTTCCAGACACTTTCCCTACCATCCTGCCTGAGTAGCCGGGTTGCTTGCTGCAAAACACTCCTTTTCTCCTCTTCCCCAATGCCCTGTGGACACTTGCAGCCAAAATAAAAAGCTCCTGGCCCTCTGTGTGATGTGATAGTACAGTTTTTATATTTCCATGCTGGGATGAAAGAAAGCTGTGCTGTGAGTCAGGAGAGGCCAGGACCCACTTGGCCTTCCTGCAGGCTGAGGGGGTCCCAGCAGACATCCTGCTGCTTTTTTGGGGAATGTGTGAGGGGGAGTGGAGGAGGTGACAGAGAGGCCGAGATCATAGAGTGGAAACTCAGCTCCAGAGAGCCAGTGCAGACTCTCCCTGCTGAATGCCTGCTGGGGCTGGCAAAGAAGGAAAAGGCCCCAATAACAGCCTGGTGGCACTGTGTCTCGGGGACAGGTACAGGGAGGTGACAACAAACAGCAGCATGGCCCAGTCTCACAGCTCCTAGGAAGCAGTGACAGAGGGGCCTCATGTGCCAGAGATTTCAGAAAGGCTGTCGTCTCAAAAGGCCACTCTGAAACCCCTCTCTTTGCCTCTTGGGTTTGTGAATGCTTTTGACAGCCACAGCATCCTGGGGCAACGCGTTCCACGATTTCATTAAGCACTCCTTGAAAAGCACCTCCCATTGTTCAACTGAGCTGCCAGCCTGGTCATTTCAGAGGGTGCTGCCTTGGTGGAGAGAAAAATCAATCGTCTGCCTTTCAGGGAGCTGAAGGAGAAGGGACTCTTTACCATCCAACACCTGGCTGGGTCCCATTCAGAGGTCCTGCTTTGTAGACTTGGTGAGGTTTGCTTGGCAGTTACCAGCGAGGTGAGAACATTGTTCTGAATTGTCCCCCATACTTCATACATAGTGTGTACAGTAGGTATGTGCTTGCTCATCTCCATGTGTGTTCAGGGTCAGCCTTCATTTCTGGTTTTAGACCTGAGATTTCTAATGTCTGTCAGCTATCTGTAGGATCTGTGGGTACATGCAGCTGTATTTACTGGCAGGTCGGGTATCTGACTCTCATCTTTGAGTGTGGTGCCTTTATAATGCAATGTGCAAATGCAGAAACTGAGACACTAATGACGTTATTTGCCAGAGTCCCAATCTCTGCCCAAGCTGTAATTGAACACTGCAAATTATTCTGTAGACCTGAGCCTGTGTTTTCTGTTTCCTGGCTGAGTGCTTCAACTGCTGGTGTTGCTTTTTTGAACAGGAGCACCTGACTCTTTTATCTTTATCACTTGTGCCTTTGTGATTTGAAAGCAGCCCTTGATTTAATTTTCTAGTAAAAGGGCCTGAAATCAAAGCTGTGGACATTTTAGAAGGGTTAAGTCGAACACTTAATGAAATTTTTATTTTAGGCCTGCAGTGAGCAGGTCTGAGGCCAGAAATTGGTGCCAGAGTAAGTGCCTTTCTGTGCTTGTGCTCTCCTGCTCTTCCTGTACTTGTATGTTCCTCTGGACCCAGTGGGATGTGTTGTCATTTCCTGGGACTTCTGTTGAAGGCAACTGGTTTTCTTTCCAAGGTGATTCTTATGTTTCCCCTCATGGTTTCCCCAGGTGACCAACCTCCGTTCCAAGGTGTCCTGCTCTGCCATTGTCACTCTGGGAGAGGTCTTTGTGACCTTGAAGAAGGACATGGACTCTGAGGTGGATGAGGTTGCTTGCTCTGGTCCTTCTCCAGATGGTGTCCAGCTCCCCAGAATTTGTTCAGAAAGCAGCCAGTCAGAGCCTGGGGATCATGGTGGAGAATGTGACTCCTACACGAGCAATGACTGCTCTCATGGACATGGGAGTCAAGTAGGTTCTTCTTCTTTTAGTGATATTCTTCACCTTCGTGTGTGTGTGAAGGAGAAGGGATGAGACGGAGAATGGGAATGGTGGGAGGGAAGGGTCCTGTATCCTGCATCTTCTGTGGACTCAGTGACTTGATTCTGTGACCAGCCTCACTTCTCTCCTCTTGTCACCTATTTCAGCCCATTACTTCTCAGAATCACAGAAGTGTAGAATATGGGAAGTTGGAAGGGGCCCATCAGGACCATCAAGTCCAGCTCCTGGCCTTGCCCAGAGCAGCCCAAGGGTCACACCAAGTGCCTGAGATTGTTGTCCAAATGCTCCTTCAACCCTGTCGGGCTTGGTGCTGTGACCACTGCCCTGGGGAGCCTGTTCCAGTGCCCAACCACCCTCTGGGTGAAAAACCTTTTTTCCTGATGTCCAAACTAAAGCTCCTCTGACTCAGCTTCCTGCTGCTTCCTGGAGTTCTCCCAATCTGTCAGATTTTCCTAGATGTGGTGATCAGTGGGGAAGGGAAAGTGCCTGCAAAGGCCAAGGATAGAGCCTTGTGCTTTTGTGGGAAGAGGGACAATTGCAATTGCAGCTGTGAGCAGTGTTTGGTATTTCACAGCGCTAACCACAGAGGCCCTGGGAAAACCATGTCTCCTCATGATGCCATTACCTTAAGAAATGAAGAGGGTCCTTGCTGGGGCGTGGAGCACATGGGGGACAATCTGCTGGGTGTGGCACAGCCTGCACAGCAGGTGCAGCTCCTGCCAAAGGAGTCTTGTATGACTGTCCTGGCCTTAGAGCTCTACTTTCTATTCAAAGTGATGTTTCATGTTAGCCTTGAGATGATGAATCACTTTACAGGCACCTTCACAGGCTGACTGCCATGATGCCGAATTTTGCCCCAAAAGGCGATAATAAGCTGCCCAGAGACTAGATTTGAGGTCTATAGGCAGGAGGTATTTATTGACAACGCGTTGGAGAAATCACCAAGTGGATTTCTAAATCAGGTACAGCAAAAGCAGGTTTTTATACAATTTTGAACAAGGATTACATCATTTATTATATGCATATTAATAAGCAGGCAGGAGTATAGGCGGGGTTTTCCAGGAACTCTTGGTCTTCCTTAGTTAAATTTTAAGCTTCTCCTAATTTGGGCATCTTCCTGTCATCCTTGGCATGTTTTTCCATGACTTGGCAGAAATCACTGTTGCACTTGGCTTGATTCTGACGGCTTGGCAGGTCACCTTAACTTTTTGGCTTCTACTTTCGCTTCTTCAAATATTCTAATTCCAAAGTTTCTTTTGTGAGTGTATTTTAGATCATTTATTAACTTATCTAATCAAAGTTTTCCCAAACAATGTACTTTAGGTTATTTATTAACTTCTGTGTTTCCCTTGATAGAGTGTCTTTTAATTCTTTTATTCCTCAGGTCTTTTAATTCTTTTATTCCTCGGAAACTACTGTTCATTGTAATGAATGGCTTCATTCCCCCCTTTTCTTATAACTTACGAATTCTTTCGTCAAATTCTAATCCTATAGGGCGCTGGTACGCTCGTACCATAGCCCAAAACATTTGGGTCCTTTTCATTATGATTCCTAGTAGTTGAAGACCTGTGTAGCTGTTGAGTAGTATACAGCATTGAGCAGTATAATAGGAACAAGCTTTATTTTTCTTTCTGCCTTCTCTGTTTTTCCTTTCTTTGTTGTCTTTTCCCTGGTTTGTTAGAATGTCTATTATAAGGCTGTGTCAATTTTTGAATGCACTGGTCTAATTCCAAATCTGCATCTTTGCTTACAGGTATAGCGTGAGGTAAGTTTGAAGGCAAATCAGCTTTACAGCGAGCTGCTATAATGCGGGAGGATGTAGTAATTTCAAGCTCTCTAAGTACTTGCTGTAATTTCCACCTCATATATGCTATAGCCACTTGTTCTGTACTCTCATAAAGTTGTAATCCTGACCTTCCTGGTAGACCAGTACTGTGCTCAAGAGCTCTATACCAGGAAGAATATCGAATCCATCTTCCAAAACAAGGTCTACACCATAAAAATCCTATTGATCTTTGTGAGTACCAGTAAATCTGATTACAATCAGCACAATGCAGAGCTATCCAAGCATAGCACTTATCAACATCCCTTTTACAAACATAACAAGGAAGTGAATGTAAGTAAGGGCCAGTATAAAAGTCTGATTCTTCAATCCAATATAACCAATTCAATGGTGGTGACTGTAAAGCCTCTTCGGCTTTCTTACTATATGCGGCTACGAATTCAAGCTCCTTCTTTAATGCAACATGTATCTTACTTCGTAATCGTTGTTCTTGTTCTTCAACACCTATAGCATGCCACGAAGCAGGGTCCCATGGAGCAACAGCGTCCCACAAGGCAGGGTCCCTTAGATGTGAAATTGTCCTAATCATAGGGAACTAATTAACAATTACTAATAACCTTATTTAGATGAAGTCGTTCCTTTTCTTGCCTTCTTTTTCTTATCTATTTTCAGTTTTGCTGCTCCTAACTTTACTGGTCCCGTCACTTGCAAACTCAATTTTTGCAATCTTCCAATACAATGATCTAATGCCTTTTCAGGATTTCCCCTGAAGGGCCCTACAATTGAACGCTGTGTTAAAGGTACTAATTTTCTACACCTTACAGAAACTATACGCGATTTACTTTGAACCTTAATTCTATTCACAACACATTGTACTTTCCAACAACAATAAGCAAGAATTTTCTGTTCGGGAGACTCATAAAGATTTAAAGCTGCATATGCATTTTGCCCCGTCTGTCTCCTTAATTCATTTTCCCAGCTTCTACCCCACGTGTGCTCGTGCTCACAAGTATGACACCATAAATCCCATAATAATGATTATTCTATCCAAAAAAGTGTTATCACAACCTCCACAATGTAAAGCTATCCAGGCAGCACAATGTGGATCATAACAATCAAGGCAAGGTGCCTTTGCCGGACTTGACTAATGAGTCAATAAAATCATTCAAATCCTGGGCCGTTTGATAGTGACGTATCAGAGCTCTGTCTAACCCTCTCGAGTGTCCCTTCAGCTGTAGCAGCAGTGGTCGTAGGACTAGGGGCAGTTTCTTCTTCAGTCGCTCCCTGTCCTCTTCCGTGGGGTGCCAAGGCTGCATCAAAAACAGGTTTCGCCCACAAGGCCACCCATTGGCCTGTGGACAGTAAGGTGTGTGTAATTGCCATTTAATTTGTAATGCTTTGCTTATTGTTCTCACCACTTTTGCACAGAAATGTGTGCCCCTATCCGAAGATATGCTCTTCGGTACTCCAAACCGTGGAATAATTTCATTCAACAATACTTTAGTCACCTCTCTTTCCTTATTTGTCCTGCAAGGGAATGCTTCAGGCCACCCAGAAAATGTATCAGTTAATACCAACAAGTACCGAAACCCCCCCTTTTCTTGGGAGTTCAGAAAAATCAATTTGCCATACCTCACCTGGAAATTTACCTCGATTTATTGCTCCCTGGTGTATCTTAGTCCCTGTATTCGGGTTGTTCTTCAAGCATCGCTCACACTGGGATGTGACACGTTTTATGGTGATAAATAATTTCGGTCCTGCTATCCTGGCTTGCAAATATTGGTAAAGCGGATCTAGACCCCAATGGGCCTTTTCATGCTCCGTCTTTACAATCTGCCACATTAGGTTCCCTGGTATTACCAACTGTCCTGTCTCTGATTGTCCCCATCCACTGTCTAACAGTTTACCTTTATTCCTTTGAATCCATCTATGATCTTGATTCCTGATAGTTTAGTTGGAGGTTTACATCCAGCTCTCCTGGTATCAGAGCTGTTATATTTACCTTTCCGGTCCTTGCAGCAGCTAATTTAGCTTCTGCATCTGCCTTTCTATTCTCAACTTCTGGAATAGTGTTACCTTTTAGATGTCCTTTACAATGCATTATGGCCACTTGTGCTGGGAGTTGGACTGCTTCTAGCAATCGTAGAATCTCCTCTGCATGTTTGACTGTTTTCCTTTGAGTAGTCAACAGTCCTCTTTCTTTCCAGATGGCTCCATGAGCGTGAACAACGGAGAAGGCATGCTTAGAGTCTATCCAAATATTTATTCGCATGTTCTCTGCCAATTCTAGGGCTCGAGTCAGAGCTATCAATTCTGCCTTCTGGGCTGAGGTCCCTGCAGGCAAAGGGTTTGACTCGATTACCTTTTCTGTGGTAGTTACTGCATAACCAGCCATTCTTATTCCTTGTTTTACGAAGCTGCTACCGTCCGAGAACCAATCGTCTGCATCTTCGAATGGCTCTTCTTTGAGATCCGGGCGACTGGAGTAAACGGCTTCGATCGTTTCCAGGCAATCGTGCTCGATGGGTTCTGCTGAGGTTTTCCCTTCTAGGAATGAAGCTGGGTTCACAACGTTAGTTACCTGAATAGTAACATCATCTGACTCAGCCAAAATAGCTTGATACTTTAGGAATCTGGAAGGTGACAGCCAGTGATTCCCTTTCTGCTCTAACACAGCAGACACAGTGTGAGCCACTAACACAGTCATTTTCTGGCCCAGCGTGAGCTTTCTGGCCTCTTCAATGTTGATTATCACTGCGGCCACTACACTCAGGCAGCCAGGCCATCCTTTACTCACTTCATCCAATTGTTTGGAGAAGTAGGCCACAGCCCTTTTATGTGGTCCTCACTGTTGTGCTAGGACTCCTAGGGCCATTCCTTGTCGCTCATGAGAAAACAGCCAGAATGGTTTAAAGACCCAAGGCGGGTGCTCTCATGAGTTCCTGTTTCAGTCTCTTATAGGCTCCCTTTGCCTCGGAGGTCCAAAGTAGAACACCCTTACTTTCCTTCAGTAAATCATAGAGTGGTTTAGCGAGTATTCTGTATTGATAGATCCATAGTCGACACCAACCGGTTATCCCCAGGAAAGCGCGCAAATCTCTCACCGTCTCTGGTCTAGGCATTTGGCAGATGGCTTCTTTCCTGGCTGCTCCCAGGGATCGCTGTCCTCTGGAAACTTCATATCCCAGATACACCACTTCTTCTTGCACCAGCTGTGCTTTCTGTTGAGAAACTCGATATCCACTTAAACCCAGGAAGTTTAACAGGGAAATAGTTCATTCAATGCACTCTTCTTCTGTTTCTGTTGCTATTAGGAGGTCGTCTACGTATTGCAAAAGAGTACCATCTCCCAGCGGCCTTTCCCACTGTTCTAATTCTTTGGCTAACTGCAGATTCCCATTCAAACGCAAAGATCTTTTGGCTCTCCGGAGCTAAAGGAAGGCAGAAGAATGCGTCTTTTAAATCTAACACTGTGAACCATGTCAAATTATCTTTTAGTTAAGAGTGTGTAAGGGTTAGCAACTACCGGATGTAGCGTCTTGGTTATCTCATTTACTGCCCTCAGGTCTTGGACTAATCTATAAGCTCCATTAGGTTTTTTACTGGCAGAATTGGGGTGTTAAAATCTGATTCACATTCTATCAATAAACCTAATTCTAAAAACCTTTTGATTATGGGCTTAATTCCCTTTCTATCTTCTAACCTCAGTGGGTATTGTTTCCTAACTACCGGCCTCGCTCCAGGTATAAGTTCAATAATGATAGGTGTTGCTTGTTTTGATCTCCCAGGTATATCGGTAGCCCATACTAATGGATATGTTTCACTCAGGATACGCTCAATATTGTGGCCTTCAGGCTTCGGTTCTATGCAACTGATTGTTAGGCTTAAGGCTGTAATCAGTTGCTCTTCACTTACTTGAAATTCCAATTTGTCTTTGTTGAATTTTATTCTGACTCTCAGGTTCTCCAGTAAGTCTCTTCCTAATAGAGGCTTTGGTGAATTTGGCAAATACAGAAACTGGTGGATTCCCATTTGTTTCCCAATTTTGTATTTAATGGGTTTCAAAAAATAAGCTTTTTCTGGTTGGCCTGTTGCTCCCACAACTTGTACAAATTCATCACTCTTAGGTACCAATTCCTGATTTAAAACCGAAAATGTTGCTCCTGTATCAATCAAAAACCCAATTCCTTTTTACCTTCCCCTAGCTCCATTTTAACCAGTGGGTCTGCTAGGGTACGGCCCACCGGTCCCCCTCATTCACTGCCCTGATGTGCGATAGTAGTAGTGTCCATTGATCTTTCTCTTAATTGAGGGCACTCATGTTTCCAGTGTCCCGTTTGGAAGCAATAGGCACACTGGTTTGGCCCTATTCTAACTATTCTAACTGGGTGGGGTTAGAACCTCCCTCCCCCTCTCACTGGGTAGCCTCTACCCCTACCCCTGGTGTTAGGCCCTAAATGGTTTGTATTTTGAGCTCCTACTGCTACGGCCACTATTCGAGCTAGCCTCTTATCTTCCTTTTTCTTTTCCTCTATTTCCCTATTATTATACACCTTCCATGCCTCATTCAGCAATGCCTCCAGGTTTTTATTTGCTGGATGTTCGAGCTTTTGTAATTTCTTCCTGATGTCTGGATTACTCTGTCCCATCTTTAATCCTAACAGGTGTTGCTTCCCTTCTTCCGTTGCTGAGTCCAGGGGTGTATACTGTCTCATGGCTGCCCTAAGTCTATCCAAAAACTCTGATGGGGTCTCATCCTTTCCCTGCCTGATGTCATATAGCATCGACCAATTGATAGCCTTAGGGATCGCATTACGCAAGCCCATCGCTATCAGTTTTCTATACTGCACCAGCCGCCGATAGTGCTCTTCGTTGCCCGGGTCCCATTCTGGTTTACTGCTGGGGAAATTATCTTCTAGTCTCCCTGATAATACTTGAGCATGTCGTTTTCCTGTTTCCAATACGAGTTCCCTTTCGGTATCTGTCAATTCTGAAAGCATCACCTCTATATCTTCCCAATCAACATCTAAATTCTTCGCCATTAATTCAAACCTCTTCGCTACTCCCTCTGGGTTCCTCCTGAAGTTCCTTGCCTCATCTCTCCAATTGTTCAGATCACTCGTGGAGAACGGCACCTTTACCCTAGTCCTTTCCCCTACCATTGGCATAAATTGTCGGAGAGGAGCTATCGTATGGTTCCCTTCCTCTCTTTGCTTTGCTTCCCTCCGTGCCACAGATCTGGTATAATACGAGTGACTGATTGCCTCCCCGGGATCTTCTTCCTGTGCCTCAGTGTCTTCCCTATTCTTTCTCTTCTCTTTTCTCTTTCCCTTTCCCTGTTCTTCATCTTCACTTTCAATTTCTGTCAACTCTTTTCCTACTACTCCCCTAGCATGGTTTACACAGTCCAACCGCCCCTCACTCTGCATCTGTCGCCTTTCTTCCCACATCTGCCGGCGCCTGTCCTGTTCCGGGCTACTGTCCTCCTCATCTTCCGTTCCCCTTCCATCTCTCTTATCCTCTATCTGGATTACTATATTCAGCTTCTGTGAGTTGTTCTCTGCCTCTCTTTTGCATGCCTCATTGTCATTCTTCTCACTATATTTCAACTCAGAGACATCGCCTCCCAGTGAGCTACTTTTGTCTTTAGTCCTCGGTGTGCTAGTTTCCATTCTACAGGTACCTGATTTCCTTAAACTTCCATTCTTAGGTGTGCTACTATCCCTACATGGACTTAGTTCGGGCAGGCTGCGTGTCTCCCCTCAGCTCTCAGCTCCATGTGGACTGGCTTCTTCCCTCTCAACTTCTAGTCTAGGTAGGCTGTCAGCATCCCTGTAGTTCCCTGACCCCTGTGGACTATCTGGTCCCTGCGGGCTGCTTTCCCTCTTTTCAATCCCCGATTTTGATGGGCTACCGTCTTGCCAACTGTTGTCTAACTTCTGAGGGCTGTGCCCAAACTTAGATTTCCACCATCGTTCCAGTTCCTTTAATGGGCTAAGATCCCCTTGTTCCTCTTTTGGCCTGGGAAGGGGGCCCTTCCCGTCCTGGGGCGAATGGATGGTATTCCCACAGGCTTATTTCACTCTCCTTTCCACTATCCCTTCTTGTTAACTTAAGACATTGTTCCCCAATGCTACATGCATCACAGCAACGTTCTTTAGGCTTTGAACCTTTCTTATCTTTTTCTAGAGCTAGTACTAGGGGGTCCTGAGGTGCTACATAAAGAACATGTCAGCATACATCACTTCATCCCATTTATTAAGTCAACGGAGGAAAAGCATCAGTTGTAAAATAGTGTTATAATTAGTTGTTCCCTCCGGTGGCCATTTCTCATTGTCATCTAACTTATACAATGGCCACCACTGTGTGCAATATTTAAGGAGCGTCTTTTTACTTATGTTTCCCCCCGGAATCCCTCCCAAGTCCTTCCAGTGCTTTAGGATACATCCTAAGGGGGTTTTCATATTTACGTCCTTACTCTGTTGACCTCCCATTGCTATTTCCTGTGTCTGTGTTTTCTGTTTAACCGGAACAGTCTCTTTCTCGCAAATACTGTATGCCAATTGATTTTAACACTTCATACACACAATTTCCAATCGCTTTGTCCGTTTCCGACCTGTCTTCTCGCGAAGAACAGGAAATGCGGAGTGGGACTCCCTCTCGCTTCGCAGCGATGCTGCGTCTCATTCACTCTCACCCACACACCTTTATGAAATAGTTCCTACCTTATGGTCTATATCAGAACAGATTGTTTACCAGGTAGGGTTACGAGAGGTCGCCTACAGACCGTGAGATACCGGTTTGCCAGATTCATGCAATCGCAAAGCACCGTAACAATTGCAGGGGGTGACAAATTTCTTCCCGGGATTGAGACGTGTGTCTATTACATGAAGAGTGACAAGACGCCTCCTGTAAGATTTTGCAACAGACACATAGAGCAGACACAAAAATACCACGAACTGACCGACCTCTCTTCCGGTCTCAGAGAACAATTTCAGTTCTTGACCCTTAATTCACAGTATTATAACATTAAACACAATGTTAAAACGGTTTCCCACATAATAAGAACAAACCAAAGATACCAAGATAAACGAAAAACAAATATTCTTTCCAAAGATACCAAGATAAACGAAAAACAAATACTCCTTTCAGCAGGACTCTAACCTGCGTTACGAAAAACAAATATTCCTCACAGCAGGACTCTAACCTGCGTTACTATTACCGTACCTCTAACACAACTGGGATTCTTTACCAGGGCGTCCCCCGGCTTCCCTTCGAGCGGTCACGTCTGACCCTCGTTTCCCAATAAAGCGCTTTACCATAAAACCCTTAAGCAAAGATAAATACCTCTTAATTTGGAGCAGGAGATGCAGAAAGTTCTTGTCCACCGTTGCGCGTTGGCTGGGGGATGGGGATCCCTTCTGACAGAATTCCGTCAAGGGCCCCGAAGAGATCCCGGTCCCCCGAGCCAAGGCTCGGGAGGACCCTTTCCGTCCTGCCGCGGTCGCCAAAAATGATGCCGAATTTTGCCCCAAAAGGCGATAATAAGCTGCCCAGAGACTAGATTTGAGGTCTATAGGCAGGAGGTATTTATTGACAACGCGTTGGAGAAATCACCAAGTGGATTTCTAAATCAGGTACAGCAAAAGCAGGTTTTTATACAATTTTGAACAAGGATTACATCATTTATTATATGCATATTAATAAGCAGGCAGGAGTATAGGCGGGGTTTTCCAGGAACTCTTGGTCTTCCTTAGTTAAATTTTAAGCTTCTCCTAATTTGGGCATCTTCCTGTCATCCTTGGCATGTTTTTCCATGACTTGGCAGAAATCACTGTTGCACTTGGCTTGATTCTGACGGCTTGGCAGGTCACCTTAACTTTTTGGCTTCTACTTTCGCTTCTTCAAATATTCTAATTCCAAAGTTTCTTTTGTGAGTGTATTTTAGATCATTTATTAACTTATCTAATCAAAGTTTTCCCAAACAATGTACTTTAGGTTATTTATTAACTTCTGTGTTTCCCTTGATAGAGTGTCTTTTAATTCTTTTATTCCTCAGGTCTTTTAATTCTTTTATTCCTCGGAAACTACTGTTCATTGTAATGAATGGCTTCAGCCATGGGACAGTTGGAGCAAATGCTGCCTTAAATGTTGGTGCTGGGCCTGATAGTTCCCAAGAGACGGTCTCTAGAACAGGACAGCCTGGCTAAACTGCCTGCCACCCTTTCCTCAGCTTTGCAATAGGGTAAAACATTCAGATGGATCTGTTGCCAAGCCTCACAGAAGAAACAGGCTGCATTGCTGGATATTCTGCAACTTCACCGGCCACAATGCGTTTTCCCTGCATTTGTTGTTTTCCAAAGTTCTGCAGATTTGGGGGTAAATGGGTGGAAAGAGCCTCAATCCTGCTGCAGCTCTGTGTACTGGGTGCCCTCTGATGGGTCAGCATCAATTGTCCTTAATTTCTAAATTATTCATTTGTCATCTATTTCTTTAATCTTTCTCAGAGTAAATACTGTGAAAGAAACTGAGTATCAGAGCAGGGAGACTGAATTCTCCCTCTTCCGTGCAGGCAGGCCTTGTGTACAATGCTAACTTTGTATTTAGCTGAGGACAGAACCTTCTGCAGGTGTCTGAAGGTGCAGGGACAGCCCAGGCTCCTTCCCCCAGCAAGGGCAGGGAGCAGCTCTGGCCAAAGCCGGCGCTGCTGCTGCTCCTTGTCCCTGTGCCCAGGGTTTGCTCTCTCCTCCCCAGCAGCCGCCCCGCCCCGGTGCGCGAGTGTGCGGCCCAACTCCTCCTGTCCCTGATGGAGAGAATTGGAGTCACCCAGCTCGCAGGCACAGCCAGGGCTGAGAGGCTGCCACACGTGGCAGGGAAGCTTGCTCAGGACTGCCACAAGGACACAAGGTAATGATCTTCATTTCACCTCCCAAATCAGGAAAACCGTTTTGTGTCTGGCTGTAAAGATGAAACCACACAAGAGTGGAAACCAAAGGGAACATGAAATTACCTCACGGTGTGAATAAGGGTCATAGAATCATGGAATATGCTGAGTTGGAAGGGACCCATCAGGGTCATCGAGTCCAGCTCCTGGCCATGTGCAGGAAACCCTTAGAGTCACCCCATGTGCTTGAGATCATTGTCCAAACTCTTCTTGAGCTCTGTCAGCCATGGCGCTGTGACCACTGCTCTGGGCTGCCTGGGCAAATGGCTGTGCTGGTGTCCTGGTTTAGGGCAAATTTGTTAAAGAATCTGCAAAGGAGGGCCCCTCCAGGAAGCAAACCCACACGGGCCCTCCTCCCCAACTGGTGCGGGAAGAATTCCTCGGAGAGAGGTGGAAAGAACCTGTTTATTTGACAGACACAGCGTCCCCCAGCACACAAAATGAACAATACCAGATGACACTACTCTGAGAAAGATGACAAAATCAGAAAGTCTCTTTCGGGGGGGGTTGCTCTGTTCTCAGTCCCTCCGGCACTGGGCAGCTGCTGCAGGCCAAACGGTGCAAACCCTCAGTGTTCCCAGGTCCCAGTGTGGAGCAGGTTTGAGATGGTCACAGAAACAGGAGAGGAGAAACAGTCCAGGAAGGAATTTGGACTCTTTAGCTAGAACTAGCTTATAAGCAGAGGCCAAAGCAGAGCAGAAGCGAGAGCAGAAAAGAGAGCAAGCAAAGCAGCAAGCTGAAAGCAAGAAGCTAAAACAGCCCTATGTACTGTCCGTCTCTGTGTCCCTGATAAGAGAAACCCAAACAAAACTTCCACTCTTCAGAGCCGGTCTTAAAGGCACAGAACAGATGAATGGGGATACAAGCATCATAACGTCACCCCAGGACATTCCACCTCTTATCCCCATATCATTAACATACTACCACACATCATGCATTATTCATACAAAATTTCCATCTGTTCCCCCAAAATTTACAAACAATACCCATCATGACTTCATCACATCCCCACACTGGACCACTGAATCCAGGCCCTATACTACAGAGCTGCAGGATTCCCCCTTTTCACTTTAGTCACTTAAAGCTCCATCTTTCACTTGCTCAGACCTTCGACACTTACACATTTCCTTCTCCATCTTCCACTTGCCCAGACCTTAAACACTTACACATTTCCTTCAATCTCATGTCTGTATGGTTTAATGTACAGACAACGGCAGTAACATCCAATGAACAGTGATACTGCACATCATTCTTACCCCACGATCAGATCTCCCTGAGGTGCACATCGTGTTGTTCCATCTCTTTGCATTATCCACCACGTGCAACCTGGGCCCTGAGCAAAGACAACCCCACAAATGGGTTTGTCTGTACTCGAGGCAGAATTGATCCACACAGTCTTCCCTAACAAACCTCTGATATGTACCACTGGGACTTTGTCTCCTTCTATTACATGCAGGGACTCAGACTGGGCAGGACCTGCTCGGTTGGTGGAACCTCGGGTGTTAACTAAGCAGGTGGCCTTTGCTAAATGCTGCTCCCAATTTTTGAAAGATCCCCCACCCAAAGCTTTCAACTGGGTTTTAGTAGTCCATTGTACCTCTCCACTTTCCCTGCAGCTGGTGCATGGTAGGGGATATGGTACACCCACTCAATGCCATGTTCCCTGGCCCAGGTGTTGATAAGGCTGTTCTTGAAATGAGTCCTGTTGTCTGACTCGATCCTCTCAGGGGTGCCATGTCTCCACAGAACTTGCTTTTCAAGGCCCAGGATGGTGTTCCGGGCTGTAGCATGAGACACAGGGTGGGTTTCCAACCATCCAGTGGTGGCTTCCACCATGGTCAGCACATAGCGCTTGCCCTGGCGTGTCTGGGGCAGTGTGATGGAGTCAATCTGCCAGGCCTCCCCATACTTGTACTTGGACCACCGCCCACCGTACCACAGGGGCTTCACTCGCTTGGCCTGCTTGATGGCAGCACACATCTCACAGTCATGGATAACCTGAGAAATACTGTCCATGGTTAGATCCACCCCTTGGTCTCATGCGCACTTATAGGTGGCATCTCTGCCCTGGTGGCCTGAGGCATCATGGGCCCATTGAGCTGGGAATAACTCTCCCTTATGTTCCCAGTCTAGGTCTATTTTGGACACCCCTATCTTTGCAGCTTGGTCTACCTGCTCATTGTTTTGGTGCTCCTCATTGGCCCTACTCTTGGGTGCATGGGCATCTACATGGCGGACTTTCACAGGTAGCCTCCCTACCCTGGTAGCAATGTCTTTCCACTCATCAGCAGCCCAAATTGGTTTCCCTCTACGTTGCCAGTTAGCCTTTTTCCACCTCTCCACCTCTCCCCACAGAGCATTGGCTACCATCCATGAATCAGTGTAGAGGTAGAGCTTTGGCCACTTCTCTCTCTCAGCAATGTCTAGGGCCAGTTAAACAGCTTTGAGTTCTGCAAGTTGGCTTGATCCACCTTCTCCTTCGGTAGCCTGTGCAACCCATCGTGTGGGGCTCCATACGGCTGCTCTCCACTTCCGGTTCATCCCTACGATGCGACAGGAACCGTCAGTGAAAAGAGCGTAGCGTGTTTCCTCTGGGGGCAGTTGGTTATAGGGAGGAGCCTCTTCAGCCCGTGTCACTGGTTCTTGTTCCTCTCCATGTGTGACACCAAAAGTCTCACCTTTGGGCCAATTTGTAATTATCTCCAAAATCCCAGGGCGATTCAGTTTACCTATACAGGCGCATTGAGTGATAACAGCAATCCACTTGCTCCATGTAGCACTGGTGGCATGGTGAGTGGAAGGAACCTTGCCTTTGAACATCCACCCCAGCACTGGTAGTCGGGGTGCCAGGAGGAGTTGTGCTTCAGTGCCTATTACCTCCGAGGCAGCCTGGACTCCTTCATAGGCAGCCAAGATTTCCTTCTCTGTTGGAGTGTAGTTGGCTTCAGACCCTCTGTAGCTTCGACTCCAAAATCCCAGTGGTTGACCCTGAGTCTCCTCAGGCACCTTCTGCCAAAGACTCCAGGACAAGCCATGGTTCCCGGCTGCAGAGTAGAGCATGTTCTTTGCCTCTGGTCCTGTCCTGACTGGGCCAAGGGCTACTGCATGAGCAATCTCCTGTTTGATCTGGACAAAGGCTTGTTGCTGCTCAGGGCCCCACTGGAAATTGTTCTTCTTGCGGGTGACCAGGTAAAGAGGGCTCATGATCTGACTGTACTCAGGAATATGCATCCTCCAAAAACCTATTGCATCCAAGAAAGCTTGTGTCTCTTTCTTATTCGTGGGTGGAGACATTGTTGTGATCTTGTTGATGACATCTGTGGGAATCTGATGCCGTCCATCTTGCCACTTCACTCCCAGGAACTGAATCTCACGAGCTGGTCCCTTTACTTTGCTCTTTTTAACGGCGAAACCAGCTCCCAGGAGGATCTGGATGATTTCCTTCCCTTTCTTGAACACTTCCGCAACTGTGTTCCCCCACACAATGATGTCATCAATATACTGCAGATGTTCTGGCTCCTCTCCCCTTTCTAGTGCAGTCTGGAACAGTCCATGGCAGATGGTGGGGCTGTGCTTCCACCCCTGGGGCAGTCGGTTCCAGGTGTACTGCACTCCCCTCCATGTGAAAGCAAACTGAGGCCTGCATTCTGCTGCCAGAGGAATGGAGAAAAATGCATTGGCAATGTCTATAGTGGCATACCACCTTGCTGCCTTGGACTCGAGCTCGTACTGGAGCTCTAATATGTCTGGCACGGCAGCACTCAGTGGTGGAGTCACTTCATTCAAGGCACGGTAGTCTACAGTCAATCTCCATTCCCCGTCAGATTTTCGCACAGGCCAAATGGGGCTGTTGAAGGGTGAGTGGGTCTTGCTGACCACCCCTTGGCTCTCCAGCTCTCGGATCATCTTATGGAGGGGGATCACAGATCTCGAGTGGTTCTATACTGTCGTTGATGAACTGTTGAGGTGGCAATTGGTACTCGTCGCTCTTCTCCTGTCAAGCATCCTACTGCAGATGGATTCTCAGACAACCCAGGCAAGGTGTTCAATTGCTGAATGCCCTCTGTCTCTACAGCAGCTATTCCAATTGCCCATCGGAGTCCTTTTGGGTCTTTGAAGTACCCACTTGGAAGGTAGTCTATGCCCAAAATACATGGGCCTCTGGGCCAGTCACAATAGGATGCTTCTGCCACTCATTTCCCGTTAGGCTCACATCAGCTTCCACCAAAGTGAAATCCTGGGATCCCCCTGTCACACCAGCAATAGAAACAGACTCTGTCCCCACATGTCTTGATGGGATTAATGTGCATTGCGCACCAGTATCGACCAAAGCTTTGTACTCTTGTGGTTCCGATGTGCCAGGCCAAAAAATCCACGCAGACCAGAAAACACGATTTTCCCCGGCCTCTACCTGGCTAGAGGCAGGGCCCCTCTAAGCCTGGTTATCCTTCTTTCCCTGGGCGTATGTTTTGGATGTTCCTTCGAGGGGATCAGACATGTCATCATCATCATACCTGGCCGGTCGGCTACGGGCAACTGGAGCTGCTTTCCTCCTGGTGGCTTCCTTCAGTTCACGCACCCGTCGTGCCAGAACAGCAGTAGGTTTCCTATCCCACCTTCTCATATTTTCCCCACAATCACGCAGGTAAAACCACAGCTCAGCTCGTGGGGTGTACCTTCTCTCACCATCTGGGAAACGTCTGCCTTGGAGACCAGAACCTCGGATCTGTACTGCTGAAATTTGGAGAAGGTCTTCTTTAATCTTCTCTCTAAGCTTCTTATGGTTCTCCTCTATCTTATCCTCTAAATTCTGCAGATGTGTTTCTACCGCTGCGATTCTGGCATGTGGGGCCATGTACAGCATCTGCATATGCTCGGAGCTTCCTTGCCATGTCAAGCACCGTCTCACCCCTCTCATCCCTCTTCATGATGGCTAAGGCAGAAGCATATTCATGTGGCCCAAGTCGTACAAGTTTCTGCCACATCACAGACGTGCATGGTACTAAGTCTGGGTTCCTAGTTGTTACATCATCTGAGAAGATAATCTCTGCCACTTTCTCTCAGGCGTTGGATCCCCTGCTCTATTGTCTTCCACTGAGTTTGCTGCATATAGAGATCGTCTGCACACAGGTATCTTTCTGCTACACTTCTTAGGACCCGTTCCCAGAGGCTGTGAGGGTTAGCCCCCCTCATCATTCCTTGGTCTATGACAGGATCCTGTGACAGGGATCCCAAATGCCTGGCTTCAGTGCCATCCAGAATTGTAACCTTGCCTGCAGCATCCCAGAGACGGACAAGCCAACTAATTATGGATTCATCAGACCTTCGAGTGTAGTCCTTCCATAGGCCACGAAGGTCCTTCAGGGAAAAGGACTCAATATTTGCATCTGATCTTGCACCTGCTGCTTTGACTCCTGATTTTATGTCAGAAGGCATTGAGGTTCCTTCTCCTTCATCATCATCATCATCCACTGGTTGATTGGTCTTGTCCGTGCATTTCCCACTTCTAGTGCTGGTAGCAACAGCCATGGGTTTAGCTGCTGGCTTCGAGCCTGGAGTGTTAGCTGCAGCCTGAGTCACTGGGACAGTTGCTGATTGATCTCCCTGCCCCCCTGCCTCTGTCTGCTGCCCGACAGTATCTAGCAGTGTGCGATAAGCATATGCCAGGGCCCAGCTCACTGCAATGACCTTCCTCTCCTTAGGCTCATCCTGGTACTTCTCTTTCAGATATTTCTCCACCTCATCTGGGTTCTGAATTTGTTCATGGGGAAAATCCCAGACTATAGGCTCAGAGAATTCCTTCAGGATTTGGCCCATATCCTCCCATTTCCCACACCACTTAGGGTTTTCCACACTGGGGTTTACTCCTGAGTCAGGGGTCTCATCAGCCCGTCTAGAAATCTCAGCCCTCATTCTAGAGAAGCAGCAGGTTGTATAGAGGTAGGTTACCAGATTGAATACCAGGAAGATGGTTTCTGTAACATTAAGGGGAAACTGAACATCCTTCACTAGTGATGCAACTGATTCATAGGAGAAGAAGGAAAGCAGAGGCTGAAAAACCTCATTCCCTCCTGCTCCTCCTGCAACAAACTGGATGCATAACCATAGCCATGAACCATTCATACCTGGAGCAGACCCTAGCATGTTTATAAACTTCTTGCACATCATTGCCACCAAGCCCAGCAGGATAGCTACTCTGGTCACTGCCGCTCTGATGTAAAAACTACGTATTAGGGGCAATATAAAAGCTATTTCTGGATAAGAAAATAAACCTAGGGACCAGAGGGGTATTAAAATCTCAGAAAGCCCTAGGGACCAGAAATGCTTGCAAACCTTCACCCCAATAAACATTATGAATTCAAAAAGCATGGCTATTAGCTGATTTAAATGAATGCAGAGTAATAGCAACCAAAATGCAGTCAAAACAGGGTTTTTCCACTCTCTCTCAAGCCCCACGTTTGGGCACCAATATTTTGTCCTGGTTTAGGGAAAATTTGTTAAAGAATCTGCAAAGGAGGGCCCCTCCAGAAAGCAAACCCACACGGCCCCTCCCCCCAACCGGTTCGGGAAAAAATTCCTTGGAGAGAGGTGGAAAGAACCTGTTTATTTCAGGCACAACACCCCCCAGCACACAAAATGAACAATACCCGATGACACTACTCTGAGAAAGATGACAAAATCAGAAAGTCTCTTTCGGGGGGGGTTGCTCTGTTCTCAGTCCCTCCGGCGCTGGAGCAGCTGCTGCAGCCAAACCTTCGGTGTTCCCGGATCCCAGTCCGGAGCAGGTTCAAGATGGTCACAGAAACAGGAGAGGGGAAACAGTCCAGGAAGGAATTTGGACTGTTTAGCTAGAACTAGCTAATAAGCAGAGGCCACAGCAGAGCAGAAGCGAGGGCAGAAAAGAGAGCAAGCAAAGCAGCAAGCTGAAAGCAAGAAGCTAAAACAGCCCTATGTACTGCCCGTCTCTGTGTCCCTGATAAGAGAAACCCAAACAAAACTTCCACTCTTCAGAGCAAGTCTTAAAAGCACAGAACAGATGAATGGGGATACAAGCATCATAACGTCACCCCAGGACATTGAGGAAACAAATGTGTCTTCAGCTGACACAGTCTCTGTACACAGCTTTCTCCCCCTTCTCCTGGCACCTTTCCCTGACTCCAGCAAGAGCTGCAGGAAATGCTGTGTGAGCCATGATGATGGAAGAGCTACTGATAAAAACACTGGGGTGATGCTTTCAGAGGAGTCATGAATGGAAGACTGACCAACCTTCCAGCCAATGGTATGCCAAAAGTTTCCATTCTTTAAATAATTGACTGCAATAAATTAGTAAAAAGAAAGATACAGAAACAAATTAAATCTCCCACAGCTGCTGGCTTTCCTCAGGCCCCATGGCCTATGTATTGCTAGACTTACTTCATTTAGGCAGAATATTAACTGCCCTGACTTGTTGGAGACTGACCACAAGGTCTCATCTGTGGTGGGCAGTCACTAAAATTAGCTCAGCAGAGGCATCTTCAGCTGTCCAGGTGTAGCAGAAATACATATTCTCTGCTTCATGACTGTGTGGCAACAGCTGCTGGTGTGGATGTGTCAGCGTTGCTTCATGGATTACTCCTGGGAAGGAACTGTGTGCACAGGCACAGTGTGATGGCTTCAATCTCCGCTAATTACTCCAATCGGATGATGGCCAGAACTTTTAGGCAAAAAGCATCATGACAGAATGATTTACAATATTCTCCAAACTACTCTGGTGATTTTGATTCTCTTACTCATTGGGTTCAGTGTCTGGCCTCAAGAAATCATTCCAGAAAGAAAAGGAAAAGCTCAGCTTGCAAGTTAGAGTGCAAGTCTTTAATCTGCCATTTTTGCAGCATGTACAAACAACTTTTCAACATATTTGCAAAAAACTCTCTTAGTTCTTGCTATACCTATCCAGAACCTGACTGTCTCCTTGTTTTATTTTGATTTGAGATCCAAGCATGATTTTTTTCTGGACAGGAAAGTAAGAACCAGCTGCAAATACAGACTACAAATGTGAATCTATACTGCAGGAACTAAGCTGTAGCTTGGAATTAAAGGCAAGAAGTGATGCTATGGTAAATGTGAACATTTAGTGCTGGCATAGGAGCCTTCTGCAATGCCCCACCAACCCATGGTTCACATTGCTACAAACTCTCTTTCTAGTGTTACAAAGAATGTTGAAGAGCTGGCTGTAAGTAAAAAAAATAGCCAGAATAATAATTTTTGTTAATATAGCAAACAATGACTATGTAATAATTCAGAGTTCATAGAAGGGAGTATTCAGATTTCCACTTAGTATATGCTGGCAGTTTTAATTTGAAATCAACAGGTTTATCCAAATCAAGTAATCCATAGGAATTTATGTACTCGATGATCTAACTAAAAACTCCTCATTGTCTGATAAGTTTAGCAGAAATTTGCAAAGTCAACAGTTTACAGATTTGCATTTCTTGTTCAGTGGCTATTCTGCAGGAAAGCTTTTACAGACTAATCAGTTTGGATGTAATTAAAATGCCAGTACATTTCATCTAGCCATTTTAGTATTAGAACAAAACCATATGAGTGCACAGCCTTTTAAAAAATATTTTGAAATAAATTTTCAAATCAACAGTCTGAGTAGGACTCAGAATAAAAACTCTACCAAACTTCAACTCCATTGGAAGATTCCCTTGTCACCCAGTGAATCAACTCTACATTCAGAAGATTAAAAGTCCCAATGATGGTGGTTTTGGTATGGTTAGGAATTGGGGAAGGGTGTTCTCCCTTCTCAGCTCCATGCTGCAGTGCCTTTGGGATGTGGCCTGCTGGCCGTTGTTTGTGCAGCCCTGGTATTTCTCCATGAGGCAGAAAGTGCAATTGCATTTCCAGCCCAAAGCCCATGAGGAGTGGGGCGTGCAGAGCTGTGCCAGACCCAGGCCAGCAGCTGTGCCACCAGAGGGTTTTGGTTCCTGCCCAGGGCAGCTGGTGCATCTCTGCCGTGACTGCCTCCCCTTGCCAGGTGCCCATGGACAGCAGGTGCAGGGTTCTGCAAGGGGCATGGAACAGGGTGGGGATGTCTGCTGGCAACAGAGTGCAGCGGAGAGCAAACAGTCCAGGATGTTCCTGGAGTGTGTGACAGAGAACTCCTGACACAGCTGGTGACTGAGGCAGTGAGGGAAGGCACTGCTGGGCCTGCTGTTTGTGAGGAGAGAAGGGCTGCTGGGTGACAGGAGGGCTGGAGGTGGCCTTGGGCTCAGTGATAGCAAAATGCTTGTGTTTGATTCCCAGAGAAGGAACGAGAGATATTGGGGAAGTGTTGATGTGCAACAAATTGTGAATTTTTTAAGCTTTAGCAGGCAGTGCTTAGTCGTACCTTCTCTCACAGCAGTGGTTAATGTGTGCAAGTGGATGGCTTAGCCTTGAGAATAAAGACAGTGGGCCTACTGAGGGGGTAGCTGCAATGCCTTCAAGGAGAAGAAGGCTCTTAACCATGGGAGGAGAATTTGAGGAATGGGTTGTTCACCACATGACCACCAGAGACCCTCAAGAGACCCCTACTCTAGATGTCAGTAATTTTGGTGAAGTGATTTAAACATGTCAAATACTTTGGGAGAATGTTTAGCATGTGAGTTTGAGCAAAGTAATGAATAAAAGTAATGAAAGTAATGTCTTAGTTCCATGGATACTAACACGTGGGTGTGCATGTTTCAGGGAGGTGATTCCTCACACAACCAGCACTGAAATAAAGTAATGCCTCTTTTCTCACACTGAGCTGGCATTGTGGATCAGGCCCTGCTTGGTAACTTTCATTTTTGGTCATTTATATTGAAGCATAAAAAAAGGTTGAAATGAAATCTTTTCCACCTGTTTCCCTTTGGTTTCCCTGTTTGAGGGTTAAAATTCTGTGCTGCAGGTGTGCTGGGTGTGTGCAGAGCAGTGCAGCCCCAGACACCCCTTGGCTTGCCCACAAGTTGTCATGCCTTGTTGCCAGGTGTGCCCAGCTGTGGCAGGAGAAGGAGCCCGCAGCGCAGTAGGCACCGTGCCCTGCCCAGCCGGGGCTCTCTGGCACAGAGCAGCAGCAGCAGCGCCAGCACCGTTCAACCCGCTCCTGCCTTGGCTTCCCCTGGCACACAGAAGCCTCTGGAAATCAGCACCGCCAGTGGCGTTCCCAGCTTGGAGCAGATGCTGCTGGCGGGCAGATGCTGCCAGTTCGACTGCTGCCAAAGGGAAAGAAAGGCAGAGATGTACCCACACCGGAGCCCTGGGTATGTCCAATATAGGTGCAAATATGTGGGGAGATTTGTTAGGAAGCATTTCAGCTGTGATGCCAACAGTGGCTTTTCTCCTGGTTCTGTGTGTTCTGGTTGAGTAATGCAATGGTCGGCTCTGACAATTAAGAAGCAGATGTTATGTGGATGTTCAAATGTGTAATGATGGTATTGGTATATCCTCCCATAGTCCTCTTTCCCGTCCCCCTTGTAATAGCCTTGGTAGTCAGGGCGTTTGGGGAGGGCTGGCTTGTGACCAGCAGGCAGGGTGTAACAACACCTGACCTCCAGTCAGGATGAAAGAAAGTAATCTCCACCAATGGACAGCAGAGAAAGAGTTGACTGACAAAACTTTTGAAGGAGCTAAGGGTATAAAAGGCAGAGCATCCTTTTTGTATATGAGCACGTGGCTGCTACTCACAGAGACTCCCAATGCTGCAAGTTTTCCTTAGTCAGTCCTTTGTTAAGGTTTACTAAACCTTTAAAAGTGAGAGTCATTTCTCACATGTGCAATGCTGTGGACCATTTTCTTGGCCTGGTTTTCTTTGCTTGTGTCCCATCTGAGCGCTCAGCTGAGGTACAGGCTGTAGGTCCTTGGGGCACTCTTGGAGTTTCTCTTGGATCCCTGAACAACAGGGTTTGGCCCATGAGGGGATTTTTTGCTGCTTTGTGACAGATGAGAATTTCCCAGGTTCTTTTGTGCTTGCTGTAGGGAAGGTTGGTTATTGCCTTGCATAAATTCACAGACCAACATGGAGCGTTTGCTTTGTGATGTCAGGGCATGGTTGCCACATCGTCATAGTGGCATCAGAAGGTTGTCTTGGTGCACGGAAGGCCTGAGTGTCAGAGCAGCCCTAGGCCTTGCTCGCATCAGGAGAACCCTCCTGGTTTGAGCAGTGGTCAGTGGGCAGCTGCACTCTGACAGGGCACTTGTTTTTCTAGTGTTGGAGAAAACTTGCACAGCACTGGGACAATGATCCACCATCTGGCTGCAGCAGCTTTTGCTGCCTATGGTGTTTGTTTTTCCGCATATTACGTTGCACACTTTGTTCGTAAGTAGAGTTTTCCATTCTACTTCTGTAAGGGTGTATCCTAACCTGGCTTTTGTATGTCTTCCTGCTCTTTCTTGGTGGCTGAGTTTCTGATTTTGAAACAGAAAGAGCATTAGAGTGCCAGTGGTTTGGTAAAGCTCCTGTCAAGAGGTTCAGCTAAAAAGGGGGTGTCTGTAGCCACAGGAGCAGCATTTACAGGGGAACCTGCAGGGCATCCGTTCCCTCCGCAGGGGAGTCTGTGGCAGCAGAGTCTGTCATTTACTCAGGTTGCTGGGACAAGCAAGACACCTTTGAAAATGTAGACTGGCAGAGCTTCAGGGAAGGCCTTCTAAAAACTCTGCAGTTGTTCCCAGAATTCAGAGAAAGCTTCTTTCTTTTTAAATTTTGTCATGAAAGGATTTGACTGTCTAACTTAATAACCTTTTACTGAGTGCTAAAATAGTTATTTCCTTTGAAAGGAAGTGCAAACTCTAAAGCAGTGAGTGTCTGCTCCTGAACCCTAGAGGTGCTTCTGTGCTCTTCCACAACAGAACTGCCACAGCTCAGGGGAATTTTGGGAAGCTTTTCTGGGCAACTGTTTCCTGCAAGTTATTGAGAATTAGTGCATGTATCTGATTGGAAAAAAAAAAGAGTACCTGAAGGAGAGGATTTCAGAAGCTGTTTTATGTGTTTGGTAGAACAGGAGCATTGAGTGTTAAAGAACAATTTGCATTTTCTTGATCATCTTTGTATTCATTTACTGGCTAAACAGGCTGAAGTGTAGGAACAGCCAAGAATATTGTCCTGTTCCCTTGCTGGCTGTGTGAATGGAATGTGTCTCCTGGAGGGATGTTGTGAAACGGGAAATCGTACCTGTTTGGGTTGACTTGTTCTGTGGGATTCAGAGGGCCAGGCAGTTTTCTGACAGCAGCTGGTTCATTTTCCCTTCCCACTACAGGTCACCTGAAGCATGTATTCAGCAGTGCTAAAGATCCTGAGGTGAGTGAGAAAGGAACATTTCATGTTCCTGGTGTTTAGGAATTGTAGAGCAAGCTGGGAGCTTGGCCAGTAGCAGTAGAGTGTAGAGGGCCAGCTAGGAAGGCTGAAAGAAATCCATTTCCATGCCTGAAACAAAAGTAACAAAGGCAGCTATAGATATTTTTAAATTTCCTTCTCAGAGTTTGAAGAACTAAAACCTAGTTTTGAAAAGAGAACAATGCTTGCAGACAGCAGATAGGAAAAATTTAATTAAGACCGTTTTGCTGTACAGTTGAATTAGATAATTTTAATTTAAACAGAGTGACTTAGAATCCTATTCCATCAAATTTTATTATATCTACTTGGAACATGAGGTGGTAGAACATGAAGGCCATTTTGCAATGGTGCCTGCAGTATCTGAAGTGCAATGGGCACCTTTGTGGCTGGGGAGCTGCGTGGGCCAAAAGGGCGCAGGGCTGGCGGCCGTGAGCAGCTGAAGATGAGGCAGCGTGGGGCCAGGGGGCCAAGAAGGCCAAGGGCACGGTGGCTGTGCCAGCAGCAGTGGGGCAGCAGGAGCAGGGCAGTGAGCGTGGCCTGTGCTGGGCAGCGCTGCGGCCACAGCTGGAGTGCTGTGTGCAGCTGTGGGCCCTGGGAAGCAGAAAGTCATGGAGGGGCTGCAGCGAGCGCACAGAAGGACAGGGGAGCTGGGCAAGGGGGTGCAGCACAAGGCCAGTGAGGAGGTGCTGAGGGAGCTTTAGCCTGGACAATGGGGGCTCCTGAGGGACCTTCAGGCAGACTGCCATAGATCCCTGCCTTAGATCCATAGAGCCAATGCTCAGCACAAGGGCTGCTTCCCTGCCAAACATCTCTTCACTGCATCCAAGTGCTTTAGACACTGGAGTAGGTAACACTTTCATATTTTGTTTGTTTATTTGTTTGTTTGTTTGCTAGAAGGAGAAGCCTTCTAGCCTGTAATTTCTCCTTCTCCAGGGAGCTTTTTCTCCATCTTTCCTGCCCTTTTCCAGCACTGGCAGAAACACATCACTTTCAGGGTAACGGCTCCCGTGTCTTTTGGCAGCCCAGGGCATCAGTGTGTGTTGTGTTTGGGAATTGAGCAGGAAATCAATGCCCTTGCATTCCAGCTGGTGCTCAGAGATTAGAGGAGCTGGGATGGGCTGGGCTGCATTTCTGATTCCAGCCACTTCAGCACCATCACTGTGGCCAAGGGCTAGAGAAGAACTTGCCCTAGCACAGATGCACGAAGTGTGCAGTTCCCAGTGCAGTGCTCTGGGTCTGATTGCATTTCATAAGGACCCATATGCTCCAGATTCCCCAAGTGTGTGGGTTACTGAAGCAACAGGAAAGCAAGTTCAGGATGGCTGCTGATCGGGGCACTGCTACCGAGTGTTGATGTGTGTAGCGACAGAAATGACAGTGTTGATTCAGGGTGACCCCCACGTGGTGAATAATGTACTTTGACTCTATGATTTAAAATGTTAAACAAATGCTTTTTTAAGCTATGTTATATTACACTAGTACTGTATTAAAACTATACTAAAGAGATATTATACTATAAAGCTACTAAAGAAAAACTCGTGACTGTCTCCAGAAAGTCATGACACAGCTTTTATCTAATTAGCTAATCAAGCTAAACAACTATCACTAAAATCCAATTAACAAATCACTTTCAGAAAACAATCACTATAACACATTCTACATGTACTTAACAACAAGAACAGCCAGTAGAGATAATAATTGTTTTCTCTTCTTCTCTAAGTTTGTCACTACCTTCCCCTAAATAAAAACCTAGGAGAGGGAATTATATCTCTCTGTGTTCAAAGAATGTAAATACCACAGCACAGTAAAGAGAGATTATAAAAGTGAGATCTATCTATCTATCTATTTGAATCTTCCTGGTTCTGCTCCAAAGCAGTGGAAGATGCAAAGCTCACCTAAAGGCATCCTTTCAGGAGAGGGGTAGAGACAAGTTCCATTGACTGATTCTGAGCAGGCAGAGAGAGATGTTTCCCCCTCCAGAGATGGTTGTTTTTTCCCCTCCTGTTTTCCTACTCCAGCCTCTTGTGCCCTGAAGCCTTCTTTTTATCCTTTAAATTTTTGCATGTCCTAAGGGATTGGAACTATCCCATGCTGTAGCTGGGGTCTGGTGACTTTGCTCATACAAGCCATACATGACACATGGTTTCCTTCACTGGCATCCCCAGGGCTGTGTAAGTGCATTCGTTAATGGGGCCTTATGAGAAACTCTGTTGCTGCTGGTCAGAATTCTCAGTTGACAAAAGAGGGAGAAGAAACACCTTGGTCCTCCTCCATATACTGAGGTGGCCATAGAGGTTCTCTGACTTCCATCAGAGATCTTTGCACGCATCCTCATCTCCTGAATGACCCAGTTTTCTAACAAGAATGTGGATGTCAGAAAGTCACAAAGCTGGTGCAGGCCTGAAGAGAAGGCGAACTCCAGAAGTGTCTCTCACAAGGAGTGAGCTCACCCAGGAAGCCCCTGCAGAGCCAGGATGGAGCTGTGGGACAGGGCAGGGTGTCAGTCACTACTGAAAGACAAACAGGACATGGCAGAAGCAGAGGGAGGCCCTCACCAGACCCTTGAGAAATGCCACCCCTTCCCTGTCAGCTGCCTGAGAGGCTGTTGGAGCTTCAGTCCCAGATGGCCCCTGACTGTAGGGCCAGGGTCACTTTGGAATCTGTGCCTCCCCTCGGGCAGAGAACGACCCACAGCACAGTGCTTTGGGAACGTGTGAGCCCAGCAGCCTTTGAGTCTTGGCCCACAAAGGGCGTATGGGAAGTTGAAACCCATCTTGTCTTGCTTTCTGTGCAGGTGCTTCTAGAGAAAGAGCAGGAGCACACTGCCTTATCTGAGATGCCATGCCAGACTCAGGGAGAGCTGTTCCCTGCCCGAGAGCAGGAAGAGCAGCACAGGCAGCAGGTGGAAGAGCCACAGGAGAATGGCCAGGTGAGCCTGACTGGCCAGGGGACAGAGGAAAGGGCAGGAAGAGGGGCGTAAACCAGAGCTCTTGGGACTGAGGAGGCCAGGAGTCCCACAGGCACTGAAAGAACAGAGCCTTGCAATCTGCAGAGATCAGCCCTGGGACAGGAGGTTTGCAATGGAGGCTGATGTGGAGAGGGAAGCAGAAAGAAGGGGCTGAATAAATGTGATTTTGAGGCTAAAAGAGGAAAAAAGCTGAGCCTTACGGCAGCTCTCAGTCCCTTGCTCTGCTTTTGTGTGTACAGGACATCAAGGCAGAGCCACAAGCAGAGCTGCCTGAAGCTCAGAGTGACATCATGGCAGTGAAGAGAAAGAACAAGGAAGACATGGGAAGAATTCAAGAGGAGAATCTCCATCAGCAGAGGGGCGATCAACAAAACCAGGTGAATGAAAGAGTGGCAGCCACTCCACTCATGAAATGTCCTCTCTTTTGTTTGTTAGAGAACATGAAGGAACAGCTGGATGCAGAGCTTCAGATAGCTCACAGTATGACCAAGGCAAGGCATAAGCAGCTGGAGGAAGAAATGAAAATCATCAGAGAGAAACTTAACCGCTTCCATCAGCCTCTGCAAAACCAAGTGAGTGAAAGAGGGATGCAGCCACTGCAGTCACCAATCTGGTGGTTTCTGCCCTTCTTGCCTTTCCAGTGCAGAGCAGCAGGGAGTGGGGCCATGCCTCTGAGTGCCATCCTGCTCTAGTGTGTGTATCACAGTCACTCTGAAGGACATTTCCTGGTGTGCTGAATCTCAGCTGCTGCCCTGGACAGTGAAACTTGTCCTTTGGCCTTTTGGCCAGCAGTCATCCAAATTGATTCCTGCTGGCCTGTTCCTGCTCTCCTTTTTTCTTGAGGTGTTTTTACAGTGGAACTTGGTGACCCAGGTGGAGGATTGAAACAAGCTGTTGTATCCGCTGTCAATCTGTTCTTTGCCTTTCCTCACAGCCGATGACTCCTGGCTGACAGGGACAAGCTGTAGTGTCTGACTGCTTTGTTCTGTTTGACTTGAGGTGCAAGTGTTGACGTCTCACCGGGCAGCCTGCGAAGACTTGCAGGGAATGTGTGGCAATGAAGGACCCCAAGTTAGGAGTGAGGCACAGGAACAGTGCCCGCCAGAAATGCTCCAGGTCCAGCACATCATGGGCTCTGAACCTGCTGCCGCAGCAGCATCACCTCGAGGAAACCCTTCTGTGAAACCCGGGAACTCAAGCTCGGGCAGATCCTGGGAACAGGAGATTGAGGAGGAGTACCTGGAGCTGCTGGGTACGTCTGGGGTGTTTCTTATCTGAGGGACAGTGAATTGTGTGCGGGTGTCAGCAGAGCTGTACCAAATGCTCCTCCCGAGCTTGGTGTCACAGGGCCATTTAGTACTCCCCAGGGAAGTGCTGTGCTCCGAGGCAGCGAGAGAGCTCTGGGTGTTCCTGCTGCCTCTGAGGGCACCTGGGACTGGCTTGGGTTTGCCTGAGCTTCCCTCTCTGCTAAAGGCTGAAGCAGGGATTGTTCTTGGATCAGCAGAAGGCTGTGACCTAGCAAATGATCTAGGCAAGTCCTGTGTGCTAGTGGCCAAACTGAACAGAATTTTTAGCTTCCTAAATTCTCCTTAGACTCCTGACTTCCAACCAGTCATCAGAGCAAAAAAACTTCACAGAAATGGACTGGCTTTGGAGTTTTGTCGTTTTGGTTGGGGAATCTTTTTTGGGGGGAGGGGGTGTGGGATTGCTTTTGTGTTGTTCATTTTTGGTGGGGGTTCTTTGTTGTGTTTTTCTCCATCCTGAAGGAGCCCTTCTACCCCATGTCTTACTGATGTCATTTTTATGACTGTTACTGTTACCACTACTACATCTGCAGTTTATTTTCATGAGAATGCTATATTTTTGTCAATAAGAGAATGCTATCTTTTTGTCAATAAGAACTACTTTGAAAGAACATCAGGTTACAGGACAAATAGAGAGCACGAGGTATTTGCCATGTGCCTCAAAGAAAAAACAGAGACTTTGATAACAACCTTTATTTAATCTTCTAGTTTTATGCTTATCAAGATGTGTCCAGGAGACACATCCAAGTGGCGTGATCAGATAAAAGTGTACTGCAGGCATTTCTCAGGAGAGAGCCTCCAGCTCAGCCATGGTATATTCCTCAGATCCATGGCACTTTTCCATACCCGATTCCCACTCTTTCCCATGACTGTTAGAATCCTACCCATTGGCCCAGGCCCTGCTCTAGGAAAACACATCAAGCCCTTTGTGATTCTGCAGCACAACCCAATGAATCTGCTTCTTGCCCGTAACAGCTACCAGTGCTGTGCTCTCAGATAAGACCTGGTGGGGCTGAGACCAGAGCCCAGTGAATTCTGTCTCTGCCATCACCTGCTGGGACAAAAAGGGCACTGATCTGCGCCTTGGTGTGGCTGATCTCAAAGCCCATCCTGGTGTGTCCTGAATGGGGGCAACAGCTTGTCCGGGGCCCAGGCTCACTCTGGCTTCTTCCCATCAGTGCCTGTCAGTGCTCATGCTTGGGCTTTGCCAGCCTTGTTGTGCTAACTGCCCTGTCCCTGAGGGCTGGAGGGACTGCAGAGGCTGGAGCCTTCCTTAGCTGGGAGAGGGGCATCTTGGAGCTCAGCCTGCTCATAAACAGGTCAGGGTCCTGATGCTGAAAGCCCCGTCAGAATCAGTTACAGCTTGAGATGCTCTGGTTTACAAATGGGAAGGCATTCCTTTGGCAAACTGCTGAAAGGTGGGGAAGATGTCCTCCTCTCCTGGGATTGCAGGTCCCTGTGCTTTGTTTCCTGTCAAGAGAACTCTTCAAAAGACTGTACAAATCACTCTCTGTGCTGGCCACCTGTGCTGCAGAGCTGTCTGCCTGGTTGTGGTCGTTGTTACCCTGCTGACCACAAAGGGCTCAGAGCCCCAGGCGCTGGGGCTGCCTTTTGTATCTCCTGGAAGCTGGGATCTCTGCTTTAAAGTCAGCATCTTGCATTTTGTTTCCCTCAGGGAGAATAGTGAACCCTACTGAAAATCCCCATATGAAATACACGCATCTGAATTATATTGGCAGCGGGTGAGTCCAACAGCAGTTACTCCTGTACAACCATGGGCCAGGTGTTTTTGGGGTGGAATGTCTATCCAGCATGAAGTCAGGCCAGCTGCAAAGATATTCACACACTGGGGATAGATTGTCCCATCTCTCAATGCTGCTCAGAATTTGTGAGTGGGCTCAGAAAGCATTGTCAGAGATGCCTTGCTACCGAGGTCTTGCCTGCATCAAGGAACAGGACCTGGACGGTCTCCTTGTCTCTCAAGTGTGGGACAGCTCTGTGTCAATTTCTTTAGCATTTTTTGTATGTCTCAAAATCATACTGGCACACTAATGAAAAGAGAAGAAACTTGCTTGCCTGAAAGAGCAACCTATGCCCTATCAAAGCTGTGAGATAACAGTTCCCAGGAGCAATTCTTTCCCCTGGTTTGAGGAAGGAAACACTCTGTGGTCAGGATAGGAATCACACCGTTTAGACAGTGAAACTCAAGAGGAAAGACTAACCTCCCTTTAGAAGTTGAACCCCAGTGCTTCAGGAACAGGCCCAGTGCCCATGCACTTGAGAGGAAAATGCATCATCTGCCTTCTGGCAGAGCCCTCCTGCATCCTGCAGATTTTGACACTTCCAGAAGAGATTTCCTGTGTGGGCTGGCTTTCACTGCAAGGTCAAAATGGCTTCTCCTTTCTCTGCTTCTGTTTTGTTTCTAGGGGGTATGGAGATGTTTACAGAGCACTCGACACTGCCACAGGAGGAGAGGTAAATGTCAACAGCCCCTGCAGGCTCTGCTGCACTCGAGGGCTTTCCCCTCTGGTGTGAGCTGTGGCTGGAGCTTTGGGCAGAGCTGTGCTGAAAAGGCACAAGAAGCACAGACTGGTGCCAGCCCACAGAACACATTTGGGACTTTGTCCTCCTCAGCTGCCGGAAGGAAGGCACGGAGGGCAGCGGTTCCTTTCAGAGAAGGACGCGCTCACTCGCTCTCCATTGCTAAAACAAAGGTGGTGCCTGCGAGCACCTCACTGCTCTTTGGGGCTACAGCTTCAGAGTCCTGAATTCTCATTTCTGGCTGCCGGCAAATCCATCTGAAAGTTACTCGTAGTTCCTTGGCCACCTGCAGTGCTGCACTTGGGAACTGCACATAGGGAGAGATCTGCAAGGCGTCCCTGATAGCCCTAAGCCCTGCCCATATCCCAAGATGTATCCACAGAGTATTAAGGCATGGATTACTTCTTCTGAGTCCCAAACAAAGCAGCAGAGAGTGCGGTCAGAGGTTTGTGGGTGATAACTGAGACACTGCTGTCATTGCAAAATCACTCGCTCCACGTGCCTTGTGGTCTCGTGCCACCAACCTCCCAAGTTACTGATTTTCAATGTCATTTTAGGTGGCAATAAAAAAAATAAATCTTCAAGGAGTGAGGAGGAAGGAGCTTACCTTTAATGAAATAACGATCATGAAGAGGTATAGGAGTTCCAATGTTGTGAATTATTTAGACAGGTGAGAGGTCATGGTCTTATCCCATGGATGTGTGTTTACATAAAGCAAACATTAGAGGTTAAAAACCCACTTTGGTCAGTGGCAGCAAGTAAAGCTGTTATTTTTATTTATTCATATTTCTCTACTCATCTCCAATGGATGAGAAGAGAGTGCATCTTGTCTGCATCAGTCTTCCCTGGCACACCTAGTTTGATAATTACTCCAAAATTATTCAAAACCTGGATCAGCTGTATCTTCCTAACTCAATACCCTCAAAGTTCACTGCCTCCACATTTATTTGGGATTGATTTTTTAAAGTTTCTTAAGTGCAGATGAACCATCCTAAAGTGGATTACCCTTGGATTGTTGCCCCTCCCTGCCGTTGCTATGCATGCCAGGAAGACTAGGTGCTTATTTCCAGAAACACCATGCCTGACAGGTTTTTTATCTGGGCTGTTTCTAAACTGCACTTTTCATTTGCTGCCCATCTAAGACATCTCCTTTTTCACAGATGTGTCTTTCTCTTTGAGACTGCACAGATTGCAAACAATGCACAGCCAAGAGGGAATATCTATTCCTTTGATTCTGTCCTTGTCACAAACGCATCTGGAAATAAGAAACTTGGAAGCAAAAAATCAGTGTAGCCATGCATGTTCATCTCTACCCCCTTGTTTCCTTCTTTCAGCTACCTTCTAGGCGAGGAACTCTTGCTGGTTATAGAGTACATGGATGGAGGAGTCCTGAGCGATATCGTCAGCCAGACCTGCCTGTCTGAAGATGAGCTGGCAGCCATCAGTAGGGAGGTCAGCAATCCCAGCTGTGTTTCCAAGGGCTTGGGCAGGATTGTCTGGGAAACAGGGGCTCAGAACAGGAGAGGTTTCCTGTGCCAAGCTTTGTTTCTGTGTTGCTGGTATGCTATGGGCAAGTAAAAGCATCTCAAGTGAAAGGCCTGCCAGTGCCCCTGCACTCCCTGTACTCAGTGCCAGTACTCTTAGCTCCTGCTGTTGTATTCTCGCTCTGTCTCTTGTATTTGTATTTGCTGTTCTCCACCTTGCCTCTCTAAATGTTTGCCTGGAGTCTGTCTTCACTGCATTCCTTGCCTGTAAAAGCAAAGGTGCTGGTGGCAGGATTTGAAACAAACAGCAAAGAAAAAAGAGAGAGACTCGTTTCTCTCAGTCCTCAGCTAAAAAGGATAGGAGTGCAGCCAGAATGCTCTTTGCTTCTGAGCACATGCACTGCAGCAGGAGTCATCCTGGCTGGTTGGCAGGGGACAGCCTACAACAGCAGGTGCTGTTGCCCTTTCAAAAGCTGACGTGCCTTTCCTCAGAAAGGTCCTGCTCTGCAAGTGTTGGAGCAGCAAGCTCTTCCTCTCAGTGGCCATTACTGTTCTGCCATTACTCCCCATTCCCCTGGAGAGGGAATCTTTTAGATTCTTTGTTTCCTTTCTTGGGTGATGAAATCACATAACTCATTTTTGCCCTTCTGTTTCTGTTTTCTCGCTTAGTGCCTGCAAGGACTGGATTTTCTTCATTCAAACAATGTGATCCATCGAGACGTGAAGAGTGACAACATCCTTCTCAAAACCGACGGTTCTGTCAAACTGGGTCAGTATATTCTTGGTCAGGTGCAGCGTTCCAGGGATGTGGGTGTGGGGCTGCTTGGAGTGACTGCCAGCTCCCCAAAAATGGTGCTGGTGGCAGTGCAGGGACCCCTGCTGCGAGCTGAAGGCACAGTTGCAACGTGCACAGAGGTATAAGGAGCCACAAGCAGTCAAGAGTGGCCTTGCTCTGTGTGTGTCCCTTCCAGAGGGAGGGAGTTACAAGTCCAAAGTTTCCAAAGAACAAAAGCCACTGCTAGAGGCAGTGTAAAAAATGGGGGGATTTTTAAAGTCACCAATGCCAGGAGATTCAACAGCACATTTTCAAACTTCCACTGGGGAATTCTTTTGCTTGCTTTCCTAATTGCACAGAATTCAGATAAAACCAGTATTTTGTTTTCTCCTCAGCTGATTTTGGCCTCGCTACTCAGCTCACCCCTGAGCAGAGCCGACGGTGCTCGCTAACCGGGACTCCTTGGTGGATGGCGCCTGAAGTGGTGACAGGTCAACCATATGGCCCCAAAGTGGACATATGGTCTTTTGGAATTGTGGGAATTCAAATGATAGAACAAGAACCTCCTTACTTGAGTGAAAGTTCTGGCACGGTAAGGAGCAAATACTCACTGATCCCACTGTCTTTCTCACCTGTCCCATGTCTTGTGTGCCACTGGACAAAATCCCATTGCCATCTGCTGGAACTACTTCCACCAAGGTCCCCTCCTACAAATGTCCCTGCAACACATCAGCATCTGCTGTACTTTTGGTTGCATCAATGGGGGAATTCAAGCCTTACCACATGCAAACAAACTCCAAACAAACAAAGTGTTCTCAGGCAACACTTTCCTTTGGGTTAGTGGTTCCAGTTCTTTTGTCTGTGTAGATGGCCTTAATAACAGGAAAAGAGCATCTTAAGAGTGTTGTTATCTTTCCAGAAATGAAGGAAGGAAACCCAAACCCAGACCCAACAAAGTTTCTAAAACTGTGGTCTTTAGAGAGGAACCTAACCCTGTGTGCAGTTTCTTCTTATTAGGAAACATGGGCATGTGGCTGTAAAGGCCACAGAGTCTCTTCTGCTTCTTGTGCAGTGCTGTTGAAACACTCAGTGACCACGTTTCTCTCCTAGCCCAAGGCACATTCTCCACGTCACCAAGCCAGAGCCTGGTGATGCAGAGAGCCTGCCAAAACCTCCCAGTGATTCCTGGCACTTACTGGGATGGGCCTACCATTAATGCATTGACTTGAGTAGCCAAATGACTAGAGGGTGGCCATAGGGATGGAGCCTCTCCTTCTTCTGACCTAGACAATTTTTCTTTTGCTGCAAAAATGGGAAGCTGCAATTTTCAGACTGCTGAGAGACAGAGCTGCAGGTGGCTCCTGTGTGCCCAAGCAGGCATTTTCATCCCAATACATTTGTGCAGGCATCTTAATGTGTCTGTGTTGAAGAGGAGATTGTAAATGTTTGGTTCCCTACCTGGGTATTAACTGATGGATTTCCTTTCTTTTCTTCCAATTACCATTGTTTTCAAGAACAGCACAAAAAGCCTGATGAGTTTTGTTCTAGGGCACGTGCGCTTAAAGGACCAAAAAGCACTGCAGAGATGCCCTTCATGTACTAACCCTTGAAATTAGTTAGTATAGCAAAGTCCCTCTTCCAAAAAGCCTCTGAAGCTGGCATGAATCCTCAGAGATGCAAATGTCCTTTTGCTGATGTAGTTCCCACTAACTAGGTCAGACAATGAAATCAGCTGCCAAGGCAAGATCTGAGGGATGTTGGAAAAGCTGTGGCTGCATGGGGGTTTGGGTTTTTGGTTGGTAAAGGAAAGTTATCTCTGGGTCTCTGCCAGGGCAGAAACTGCCACTGCAGAACAGAGGTTAAACAAAGGGATCTGGGAGAGCCTTAGAGATGTGAAAGCAGGAGGTGGAGCCTGGTGTCTCCTTTTTCTCCAGGCTACACACCTGATAGCCACAGTAGGGACTCCACAGCTGCGGCAGCCCAAGCTCCTCTCGGCTTTGCTGCGTGACTTCCTGAGCTGCTGCCTGCAGACAGACGAGGAGTGGTGCTGGTCTTCCAAGGAGCTCCTGCAGGTAAATTGTGAAGGGGCTGCAGGTGAAACAGGCTCTGAGGGATGGGCTCCTCTTCCACTCAAGTCCAAGGCAGCAGATGAGCCCCCTTCCTCCTCATCTCCACTCTTGCTGCTCTTCAAATGAAAATGGTGAGGAATCCTCGACTGGGCTGGGCTGGCAGGCCCTATAAAGGTCCTGTGGTGCAAGTGTCCTGCAGTGAGCAGGGACCTCTTTAAAGAGATCAGGTTGCTCAGAGCCCTTTGCCACCGGAGCCGGAATGGTTGCAGGGATGGGGCTCCTACAAGCTCTTGGGGCAAGCTGTGCCAGGGTTGCACCATACTCCGAGAAACAAGTTATTCCTTAGATCTACTCTGATTAGATGCCCTTTGTGTTTAAAAATATTTGTCCATATCCTATTGTAACTGGCCCTGTTCAAAAAGATGTCCCCCACTTTCTTCAAAGCCACTCTGAAGTCTTGGAAAGTGGCAATAAAGTCTACCCGGGGCCTGTTCTTCACAAAACTGAATAACTCCAGCTCCCTCTGGATTTCTTGAGAGGAGAGATGCTCTGTCCTCTGTCTGTTTCTGTTGCCCTCTTTTGTGATTTGGTGGGGTGTTCAGTTTTATCTAATGGCAAAAGAATTGAAGTAGAGCAATGTGGGGTACAGAGACATGAAATGGTGGTGGAGGAACCTAAGGAAGCCAGTCCCAGCCTAAGGGTCAGAGATTTGGCTGTGGGCAGGAGGGGCTGTGGGGGGCTCACTGTGAGTCTCTGAGGGGCCCTGGTTTGTGCCCCCCAGCCCACCCTCAGAGGTTTCTGCCATGCAAACAGGGACAGCTGGGAGGGACTTGTCCCAGCCCCATCTGCTGCCTGGCACCCTCAAGCAGACGGGAACTGCGCCAGGGTTACTGCCAGGTTGTGTGGCAGAGAGGGAACTGCAGGGCCCAGTGCCACTGGGCTGGCCCTGCTGGGAAGGAAGGTGCCATCCAGCACACGAGGGGCAGGGCATGGAACAGTAGAGACTGCTTTCTGTCCCTGTGGGAATCAGCACAGTGCCTGTCTTTCAAAGACAGGGGCCTGTGTGAGTCACTGGAGTTTCCTGAAAGGAAGAAAACCCAGGGACAGAAAGCGCCATTTCTAGAGCACTGGCAGGGCAAAAATCCCAGCATGATGAAGACATCACAATAAACAGATGAGTGGGATTCTGGGCCAGGTTTGCCTGTGATGGCAAGGTCTTGCACACTGGAGATGACTGGGGAGCAGATGGTCCCATTGCTCCTCTTTCTGGGTCTTTCCAGGAACTTGATGTATCCTGATTGAGTCCCTGAAGCAATGAGCTTGGAAAGTAATGGTTCACTGTTCTTTGTTGTATTTTTTTTCCGGTGGACAGCATCCATTTGTAACTTCAGCCAAGCCATCATTCATCCTGGCACAACTCATCAACTCAGTGAAGAAGACGAATAACCCTAACTCTAAACCCTAACCCTAAACCCTAACCCTAACCTTAAATGCTAACCCAAACCCAAACCCTAACCCTGTCCCTATCTCTAACCCTTACCCTATCCCTAACCTTACCCTAACCCCAACCCTAAGTCTAAGCCTAGGCCTAAACCTAAACCTAAGCCTAAGCCTAAGCCTAACCCTAACCCTAAGCCTAACCCTAACCCTAACCCTAGGAGACGAGAACATAGCAATCATGTCAAGATGTTATCTCTGTTACCAATTTAGAGTAGGATTGTAGAGTAGGGTTGCTGAACAGATTTGTAGCATAGAATTATAGATTAGAGTTGAAATTAATAAAGTTTCTGAAACATCAACTCATTTGGAAGATTCTCCTCCTTCTGACCCCTTCAGAAAATTCAACATTTCCTTCTGAATTACCAATTGTTTTTTATGGGTGCTAAGTCACACATATGGCTTCTTTTGTATGGTTTCATAAGTGAGGAGGGCTCCTCTTCATTCATCCTCTCCAGACCACACTGCCTTTGGAATATGACCCACTGGCTGGTTATGGCACAGCTGTGATATTTCTAGTTGAGGCAGTAAGGGCAATGGCATTTGAAGGCAAAACCAAAGAAGAATGAGGCAGCCCAAACATCTTGTGCAGGTTCAGGCCTTCAGCTGTGACTGCAGAGCATTGGGGTTCCTGCCACTTGGATTTGTATCCCTAAATGCAATAATCTCTTTGGCTGGAGGGGAGCCTTGCTCAAGTGAGAAAGCAGAAAGATCAGAGAGGGTGCTCGGGAAGGTCTCCTGTGGTGCGGAGCTGTCAGCGCCTGTGAGGTGAGAGCGGGCCCGGCCTTGCCCGGGCTGGAGCCGCAGTAGAGCCCCGGCAGAGGCTGGAGCAGCCTGAGCCCCGGCAGAGGCAGGCTGGAAGGAGGCCCTTGGAGCTGCAAGAGGCAGCAGCCGGGCCCTGGGTGCCTCTTGCTGGGAGCGGGTGAATCCTCCGCTCTCAGAGCCCAGGTGGCAGCTGGCTGCTGCTGAGGGGAAGCGCAGCCGTGCTGGGCACAGCCCGGCCTGGAGGCATTGGCCGTCTGGAGTGTGCCCAGGAGCAGGGAAAGGCCAAGGGCAGCCGCGGGCCGCTGAGTTGGCTGAGGATTCCTTCTCTTCTGCCGGCTCCCCTGCAACCCCTGGCAAAGGCCAGCAGTGTGTGCAGCACTCTGGGCACCATGAGAGGGAGCCGGGCTGCTCGGCAGGCTGGAGCACAGGGCAGCTCCTTCAGGCCGGCACTTGTGCCAGGGGAAGCGAGGCCAGCGTGAGGCAGGGACAGCTTGGCAGGGCACATCTGCAGGAGCCAGCGCCTCACGCAGCTCTGGGAGGAAGCACCTGCAATCCTGCAGTTCTGCACTGAGCCTGAGCAAAGGTGTGAGATGCAGAGTGATTGGCAGAAATATTCAGGCCCACCAGGCCAGCCTGCTTTGTGCTTTGTGGCGCACAGCATGCACTGTGCAATGCAGCTCTGAGTTGCTGGGAGAGAGGCAGTCGGGGATGTGCCTGAGGTTTGTGCTTGAGGAGTGAACTGATTTGGAAGGGGGCAGAAGAGTTTGAGCAGGCAATTTGTGTTTTCTTCATTAATTTCTGAAAGAAAGTCATAATGTGTTGCACACAGGTAGGGTTATTAAAAAAGAAAGGCCTTATAAAATCAGGCCTTGCTATAGTAAATTCCCAGATAGCCTGTTACATCTTCTACGTGCAGCCAGCAATCTTCCCATGGGAACAGTCATGAGTGCAGTTAGCACAACAAGCTATTGTGCTAAGAAAACTGTTTGCATCTGTAATAAACAAGAAATCTCTCCCATGAGCATCCACGAAAAAAAATGTAATCACCTGAGTAAGAGTGAGTCTTAAAAAGAGTGAGTCTTTGCATGTACACACTAATACACCTTCTAAGCAATAAATTGTGTGGCAAGGAAACTACCAGCCAGCTGGACTGAACACGAGATCTGTGAAAACCGTGTAAAAATGAGTTATGTGAATGAAGAATTGGCTTTCCCTGCTTGAAGAAACTGAGTCCCAGCTGCTTTATTGACACAGCAATGTGGCTTCACTCAGCAAGAGCACTTGCAGGGTGTATTGATGAAACGCTTGTGTTTGATTCCCAGAATAGGAAGAAGAGGCGTGTAACAAACAGGGCTTAGTCTTTTGAATTCTTTTAGCTTTAACAGGAGTGCTGAAGCCTGTATTCCCCCACTGCAGTGCTTACTGTGTGCAACTGGTGATCTTGGCCTTGAGAATAAGGAGAGTGTCCCTGCTAAGAACATAGCTGGAATGCATTCAAAGGGAAGAAAGTGTTTTTAGGAGGCTCTTGACCACCAAAGGAGAATTTGAGGAATGGGAATATTTCCCAAACAACTGTGTCAGGAACCAGAGACGGGCCCGAAGCCCTGCCATATTTGATCCATGTTTGAGCAGGTTGACAAGACAGTGAAGGAAAGTGTCTTGTTTAACATGGGGGACCTTGACCCTTGAAAGAGAAACAATGTATTGGTCAATCGGTGGGCAGTCAAGCTGTGAAAGGGGAACAATGGAGCCATCGGTGGCAGGGAGTCATGGAGTCATCCTGAGCCATCATCTCACACGCCAGCCATGTGTGAGCTGGTGCTGTAACTGGGAAAATTCCACATCCTTAGCAGGAGATACAAGGCCTGGTTCTGAGCTGGAAGGGTGAGAAGGATGAGATGCACAGCGTTTTGATCCAGAGGATGTCCTGGAAGTGCACTGCCTAACTGCCCCTGCTGCCGAGCACCACGCTCCATCTCCTTCTCCTGCTCAGCGGATTTTTGGGAATCCAGGGGTTGGTATGTATTATTTGCTACTGCAACTAATGGAATAAAGTTGCTTTGCAAGCCCAGTTGTGTCTTAGGTTCTTTTGTGCATGGATCGCCTCCTGAACCTGTGGCAACGACCAGCAGGGACCTACAGGACACTCCTATTCTCATGTCAGTAAATTCTGAGAAGTGATTGAAATATGTCAATAAATTTGAGGTAATGTTTAGCCTATGAGTTTCAGCAAAGTATTGAATATGTCTTAGTTCCATGGATACAAAACGGGTAGGTGAGATTGCTGGGTGTGCAGGGCTTAGGGAAGTGATTCCCTATGCACCCACCACTGAAACAAAGTAATGCCTCCTTTCTAGCCCAGAGCTGGCAACAGGGATCAGGCCCTGCTTGGAAACTTTCATTTTGGCAACTTCTGTTAGCAGGTAAGAAAGGTCAAAATGAAACATTTTCCAGCTGGTTTATCCTTTTAGGCACCAAAGCTCTGTGCCACGGGTGGCCTGGGTGTGTGCAGAGCAATGCAGCCCCCACAAAGCCCTTGGTTTCCCCTCAAGTTGCCAGTTTGACTGCTTCCAAAGGGAAAGAAAGGCAGAGATGTACATCCACAGGAGCCCTGGGCTGTGGACCATTTTCTTGGTCTGGTTTCCTTTGCTTGTATCCCATCTGAGTGCTCAGCTGGGGTACAGGCTGTAGGTGCTTGGGGCACTCTTGGAGCTCTTCTTGGATCCCCTGAACAACAGGGTTTGGCCCATGAGGGGAATTTGTGCTGCTTTGTGACAGAGGAAAACTTCCCAGGCTCTTCTGTGTTTGCTGTAGGGAAGGTTGGTTATTGCTTGGCATAAATTCACAGACCAACATGGAGCGTTTGCTTTGTGATGTCAGGGCATGGTTGCCACATCGTCATAGTGGCATCAGAAGGTTGCCTTGGTGCACAGAAGGCCTGAGTGTCAGAGCAGCCCTAGTGCTGGCTCAGATTCAGGAGAACTTTCCTGATTGGCACCTTTGTCAGTGGGTAGCTGCCCACTGACAAGAGCATTGTTTCATCTATTTACCTAACTTTCAAAAATAACAATGTTTCACTATCTGGCCAGGGCAGCTTTTGCTGCTTATGGCATTTCTTTTTCCGCGTATTATGTTACCCACTTTGCACGTAAGTAGAGTTTTCCATTCTACTTAGGTTAGGGTGTATCCTAACCTGGCTTTTGTATGTCTTCCTGCTCTTTCTTGGTGGCTGAGTTTCTGATTTTGTAGGAGAAAGAGCATTAGGATGCCACTGGTTTGGTAAAGCTCCTGCCAAGAGGTTCAGCTAAAAAGGGGGTGTCTGTAGCCACAGGGGCAGCATTTGCAGGGGAACCTGCAGGGCTTCCGTTCCCTCCACGGGAGAGTCTGTGGCAGCAGAGTCTGTCATTTCCTGAGGTTGCTGGGACAAGCAAGACAGCTTTGAAAATGCAGACTGGCAGACCTTCTTGGAATGCCTTTTAAAATCTCTGCAGTTGTTCCCAGAACTCAGGGAAAGCTTATTTCTTTTTAAATTTTGTCATGAAAGGATTTAACTCTCTAGCTTGACCCTTTACCAAGTGCTTAACTGTGGGATCTCAGTCTCTCAGAACTGGGGTGCAGGGTGAACAAGACCCCCCCTGGGGGGCTCGGGAGTCCTGGAATGCTGCCAGAGATGTCTGGTGGCTGGACTTTGATCCCACATGGGAGATGACATCAGTATGAGGACGGGAGGATTTCACTGGGGTGAATGGTGAAGGGACAAGTTAATTGGAGTGTGAGATACAGGGTTTAAGATCCCTGTACAGGGGGGTCTAGAGAGGCAAGATGGAGGGATTGGGGCGTGCCCTTCTCCTTCTTCTTCTTCCTCTGGGCCTCCATCTTCTGTGGTGATGTTGGCACTCCGGGATTGGACCTTACTAGGGGAACACTGGTTAATAAGGGTAGAGGGTATTGGAGAAAAATGATAAATATTGTATACGTAACTCCGGGTATAAAGATAGGTGACCGCCCCAGGGGCTTTCAGTGTGTGCCCATGGCTGACTGCTGAGCAGAACTCTGTCAGGCCAAGAGAAAATCTTTTAGATAAGCAATTAATAAACACCGAGACCGAGAACAAATCCGAAGCTTCCTCTCGTCCTTTCGAACCCGGGGGCCCAAGGCCATCTTTGGGCTTTTCCCCAGACCATCTGAACAGCCCAGAAATCCCACAATTGGCGTCCGCTGTGCGGGCTATCTCCCACCAAACCTTTCGGGGGGGGGAAAGCCCTGAAGAGCTGAAGAGCCAAGAGAACAGCACTGATAACTCCAGAGGAGGGAAGCCTGAAGAAAGAAAGAAGAAAAAGAAAAAACCGGCCGGGAGAAGCTGCAAAAATCAGCAGTCACTGAGAAATCCCATCTCTCAGCTTCTGCTGAAGACAGCTCGTATCAGAGCGGCCTGGACTGGGACCAGAAAGGCGCCTCTGATCCATCCCTCGTGATCTGCTGGACGGAGAACAAGGGCCTCCAGACCACGCTGGCGACAGATTCGGTAAGAAGGCCAAAATAATACTATGGGGGCAACACTCTCCCAAGAACAACGGGAAATCTTATCCACCTTACAAAGTGTAGCAGAATTATATACAGAAGGGATCCCAAAGAAAGAATTAAAACAGCTGTTATTATGGGCAAGGCTCAATTACCCACTTGCAGAAACATATCTTTTGTTCGAAGTCGGGTTTTGGCAAGAGATTAATAGGCATTTATATATTTTAGCAACAAAAAAAGATGAGACAGCGTTAAAGCTACTCTCGCCGGCAAGAATCATGTTACAAGGTATTTTAGTGCAGTCTAAAAGGCTGGAAAAGCAGCGAGAAGCTGCGGTACCCTCAGAGAAAGGGGCGGAGCGGCAGAGCTCCGGGAAAAAAATTGCTCTGGCTTTGAAAGGCCAGGGGGAAAGGGCTCTCGAAAAAAGAGAGCAGGAAAAAATATTAAAACCCCCGATCAAAAAATGCAACAAACCCCAAGGGCGTCCTGAAACTCCAGAGAGTGTGGAGGAGTCAGGAGCAGAAGGGGGGGAGCAAGAAGATAAGGGATCGGGGGGGGGGCCTGCTCGCGGCGAAAGCGGCGACGCGGCGGCGGCGGCGGGCGCGAGCAGCGCCGGTGAGGATGAGGACACGCGCGCGGAGGGCGAAACTCGCAAAAACCGGGGTGTAGACTCACACGCGAGCGCGCAAGGCGGGCTGAGGGAAAACGCGCAGCCCCGGAGGGCCGCCGCGGCGGGACGCAGGAGGCGCGCGGGTGTGACGTCAGAGCCGGTGCGACGGTCAGCTCGAATCGCGGGTAGAGCCGGGGTGCCGGCGGGGGAGGCGAACACAACGTCAGAGGAGGAGGGGTCGGATTCCGGGACAGACCGAGGGGCGGGAACCTCGGAGGTGAAACAGGGGGGAGACGATGATGACGTTACCTTGGGGGACACCGGAAGTAGCTCAGAGAGCACGCACGCGCAGAGAGTAAGACGCGGGCGGGCCCGAGCCCGGTCCCCTGTGACGTCGCGGGTGAGGAGGGGCCGTGCTAGGGATTCTACGTCCCAGGGCTCCACTCCGTCTCCAGATCTGGCGCCTTTGGTCTCGAGCCTCGGAGTTTCAGTTCCTTCCCTTCATGGGAGACGCCGAGCCGGAAGAGGAAGTAGGGTAGTCGAGATTGCACCGTCATCCGAGCCAGGGAGGCCGGTGACAGCGCCACCTAGTGGCAGGAGGGCAGAAGTGCACGACATGCCGGGTCGGCTCGGCGGAGCCACAGCGCCATCTCGTGGCGAGACTGCAACAATGCAGCAATTTTTCCCAACAATATATAAAAAGAAAAGCACCTCGAAGAAAACAATGTTAACACGACAAAGGGATTATCCATCCACTTCGGGATTTCATGAAGATGATGAAAGCTCAGATGAAGAACAGCTACAAGGGGAAGATGTCATAAGGATCACAGCATCGGAAGGTGTCCCAACATGGATGCTATCAGCAGCAGAAGCAGCAAAAAGCTTCTTGCATTCATTCGATGCAGTAAAGAAGAAATATCAACAGGAGCCTCGAGTTTCCTTTTCGGATTTAGGAGCAAGGCCAAAAACCTCAAGGCAAAAAATGAGACACTATGAATCACCGATGACATCTACAACACCATTATTCATGCAAATCCCAATGGAATCTGATGAAGAGGGGTTTCAAGAGCCGGTGAAGACAATGGATTGGAGGCAAATCAGAAAAGCATTGGAAAAGGAAAAGCATTTATTCCCGGGATCAGGGGATTTGACAATGCCAGTGACATATGATGCCCAGGGACAGAATCCAAGGTGGGAAAGGATGGGCCATGAGACACTCAAAGACCTAGGGAAGGCAGCTCAGACTTTTGGGCTGAACTCACAATACTTCAAACAGCTATTAAGAGGGACATTCTCTATGTATGATCTCACACCATATGACATTCGAAGTATTGTGGCAATGATCCTCACTGACACACAGAGTCTTGTCTGGGAAAAAAGGTGGAGAAAATATCTTGCTGAGTTGCGGAACAGATACCAAGGTGGGCCGAATGCGAACCTCACAGAAGGGCAATTAGCAGGGGATCCTCCAGATGACAATCCAGGGGAACAAGCAGCGCGGCTTCCACGGAGAGTGTTAAGCGACATCAAAGAAGCAGCGCGATTGGCAATCATGCAAATTACGCCGACAGGAGCTCCGGATGTCCCGTTCTCTTGCATCAGGCAAGGTCCCACAGAGCCATTCATGTCATTCATCGACCGACTCACGCAAGCCGTGGATCGACAGGTGACAACAGAAGAAGTGAAGAGGCCTCTCTTGGAGAATTTAGCTTTCGGCAATGCCAACCCGGATTGTCAACGGGTGATTAGCACCATGCCAGGACGGCCATCCTTGGCAGAGATGGTGGAGGCATGCAGCAAGGTGGGGACGCCTCAGCACGTCGCAGCGATTGTAAAGGATGAATTAAAAGAGGAATGGGAGAAACAGCTAAAGGGACGCTCAGAAGGGCAATCAGAGGACAAGACATTGGAGAAGATGTTCGAGAAACTACTTCATCAGCAGGACGAAAACATCAACAAAATTCTCGCGGCAATGCAGGAAGAGAACAACCCCCAAGGAGGACAGTGCTACAGATGCGAGGGAGATCATTAGTGCTTGTCCAGACTGTCAGCTTGTGCAGCCACCTTCTTCTACCGGGGCCATCAATCCGCGGGGGCTGCAAAGTCTTCAGTTGTGGCAAGCTGATGTCACGAAATACCCATCTTTTGGGAGGCTCAAAAATGTTCAAACAACACATAGGCAAAGCTAAGGGAAAATCCTTTGGTTTTGATCAGAAACCCAGAAACAGGTTAAATAGAGGGTCCTTTCAAACTAATCATTTGGGGAAAGGGTTTTGCTTGTATCTCCACAGATCGAGGTCTGAAGTGGGTGTCGGCGCGGCACGTGAAGCCATTCCGAACGCGAGAACACGAGAATGCTGATCCAAGAAGCAGAGAGACGAGTACTCAGACAGAAGTCGAGACTCGGGCTGCGAAAAACGACCCAGAAGAGAAATGAAAAGAAACTAAGGACTTTGGGGGGTTTTCACATAAAAGCAAAAAAAGATCTTTTGGTGCAAACAGAAGGGGGAGATGTGGAATCTCAGTCTCTCAGAACTGGGGTGCAGGGTGAACAAGACCCCCCCTGGGGGGCTCGGGAGTCCTGGAATGCTGCCAGAGATGTCTGGTGGCTGGACTTTGATCCCACATGGGAGATGACATCAGTATGAGGACGGGAGGATTTCACTGGGGTGAATGGTGAAGGGACAAGTTAATTGGAGTGTGAGATACAGGGTTTAAGATCCCTGTACAGGGGGGTCTAGAGAGGCAAGATGGAGGGATTGGGGCGTGCCCTTCTCCTTCTTCTTCTTCCTCTGGGCCTCCATCTTCTGTGGTGATGTTGGCACTCCGGGATTGGACCTTACTAGGGGAACACTGGTTAATAAGGGTAGAGGGTATTGGAGAAAAATGATAAATATTGTATACGTAACTCCGGGTATAAAGATAGGTGACCGCCCCAGGGGCTTTCAGTGTGTGCCCATGGCTGACTGCTGAGCAGAACTCTGTCAGGCCAAGAGAAAATCTTTTAGATAAGCAATTAATAAACACCGAGACCGAGAACAAATCCGAAGCTTCCTCTCGTCCTTTCGAACCCGGGGGCCCAAGGCCATCTTTGGGCTTTTCCCCAGACCATCTGAACAGCCCAGAAATCCCACACTTAACTAGTGATTCTCTTTGCAAGGAAATGTAAACTCTAAAGCAGTGAGTGTCCGCCACAGCTCAGAGGGGATTTTGAGGAAGCATTTCTGGGCAAGCATTTCCAGCAAATTAAAGAGAATTAGTGCATGCAACTGATTAAAAAAAAAAATAAAAAACCAAACAAAAAAAACCCAAAAAAAAGACCTGAAGGAGTGGATTTAAAAAGCCGTTTTATGTGTTTTCTAGAACAGGAGCATTGAGTGTTAAAGAACAATTTGGATTTTCTTGGTCATGTTTGTATTCATTTACTGGCTAAACAGGTTGAAGTGTAGGCACAAGCCAGAATATTGTCCTGACCCCTTGCTGGCTGTGTGAATGAAAGGTGTCTCCTGGAGGGATGTTACAAAATGGGAAATCTTTTCTGTTTGGGTTGACTTTTCTGTTGGATTCAGCAGCCCAAGCAGTTTTCTCACACCATCTGGTTCATTTTCCCTGCCCACTACAGGTCACCTGAAGTGTGCATTCAGCAGTGCTGACCCTGAGGTGAGTGAGAAAGGAACATTTCATGTTCCTGGTGCTTAAGAATTGTAGAGGAAGCTGAGAGCTTGTTCAGTAGCAATAGAGTGTAGAGGGCCAGCAAGGAAGGCTGAAAGAAAATCAGTTTTCATGCCTGCAATGAAAATAACAAAGGCATAAGTGGATATTTTAAAATTTCCATCTCAGAGCTTTAAAGAACTACAAATCCAGTTTTGCAGAGAGAACCTTGCTTGCTGACGGCAGATAGGGTGGAATATTTACTTAAAGGCAATTTCCTGTACAGTTGAATTAGACCATTTTGATTTAGTCAGAGTGTCTTACAATTCTGTTCTTATCACACTTTATGATATCTACTTAGAAGATGTCGTTGTAGAACAAGAAGACCGTCTTGCAATGGTGCCTGCTGTACCTGAAGTGAAATGGGCACCTTTGTGGCTGGAGAGCTGCGTGGGCCAAAAGGACGCAGGGCTGGCGGCCGTGAGCAGCTGAAGATGAGGCAGCGTGGGGCCAGGGGGCCAAGAAGGCCAAGGGCACGGTGGCTGTGCCAGCAGCAGTGGGGCAGCAGGAGCAGGGCAGTGAGCGTGGCCTGTGCTGGGCAGCGCTGCGGCCACAGCTGGAGTGCTGTGTGCAGCTGTGGGCCCTGGGAAGCAGAAAGTCATGGAGGGGCTGCAGCGTGTGCACAGAAGGACAGGGGAACTGGGCAAGGGGGGGCAGCACAAGGCCAGTGAGGAGGCGCTGAGGGAGCTTTAACCTGGACAATGGGGGCTCATGAGGGACCTTCAGGCAGACTGCCATAGATCCCTGCCTTAGATCCATAGAGCCAATGCTCAGCACAAGGGCTGCTTCCCTGCCAAACATCTCTTCACTGCATCCAAGTGCTTTAGACACTGGAGTAGGTAACACTTTCATATTTTGTTTATTTGTTTGTTTGCTCGAAGGAGAAGCCTTGTGTAATTTCTCTTTCTCCAGGGAGCTTTTTCTCAGTTTTTGCTGCCCTTTTCCAGCACTGGCAGAAACACATCACTTTCAAGGTTAATGGCTCCCGTGTCTTTTGGCAGCCCAGGGAATCAGTGTGTGTTGTGTTTGGGAATTGAGCAGGAAATCAATGCCCTTGCATTCCAGCTGGTGCTCAGGGATCAGAGGAGCTGGGGTGGGCTGGGCTGCATTTCTGATTCCAGCCACTTTAGCACCACCAGTGTGGTCGAGTCCAAGAGAAGAACTTGCCTGAGCACAGATGCACAAAGAGTGCAGTTCCCAGTGCAATGCTCTGAGTGTCTGATTGCATTCCATAAGGACCTACATGCTCCAGATTCCCCAAGAGTGCGCTTTTTTGAAGCAACAGGAGAGCAATCTCAGGATTGTAGTTGAGTGGGGCACTGGCTACCAAGTTCTGATGTGTGTAGCAATAGAGAGGACAGTAAAGAGATATTTCAGTAATGAGATCTGTCTGTCTATGTATGTATGTATGTATGTATGTATCTATCTATCTATCTATCTATCTATCTATCTATTTATCTATCTATGTAACATTTCCATAATTGAATCTTCCTGGCTCTGGTCAAAGGCAGTTGGAGATGCAAAGCTCAACTAAAGCATCCCTTTCAGGAGAGGATTAGAGGCATGCTCCCTCGACCAATTCTGAGCAGGCAGAGATGTTTCCCCCTTCAGATATGGTCGTTTTTTTCCATCAGAGTTGTTTTCCTCCTCCGGCCTCTTCTGCCTTCAAGTCCCCAGTTAATTCTATAAATTTCTGCCTGTCCTAGAGAGGTGCAACAATTCCATGTTTAGGTGGTGTTGGTGACTCTGGTCACACATGCTTTATGTGACACATGGTTTCCTTCACTGGCATCCCCAGGGCTGCGTAAGTGCATTCGTTCATGGGGCCTTAGGAGGATCTTCTCTTTCCCTTAGCAGCAGCAGCAGCAGCAGCAGCAGCAGGGAGTGGTGGCAGGGTCAGGACAAGGAGGAGGTGGCTGCCCTGGCCCTTTGCTCCCGGGCCCCAGGCCAGGAGGGCTCTGGCTGCAGCAGGGCGCTCTTCGGGCAGCCCCTGGCAGCCTCTGCACGGAGCACGGCACGCTGCCCCATCCTGCTTGTGCCACTTTTCTTCAGCAATACCCTAGCTCCTCCTCACAAGGAAAAAACTCCAGCAATCTAAAAAGAAATCATTCAAGTACAGTTCTACCTGCCCTTGCATTGTAGTTCAGGGCATGTATTTTTTGGTCTATACTTTCATGATTTTTATGAAAACATGCATTCATATCTTCACATTTTTGTGGTTTTAATTATTCATATACCTAAACACTCCATTTTAAACTCTTGATTTATTGCAGTTGGTAATTTTGAGGTAGTATATTTTAAAATGTCACAAAAAAACTCCTTTTGGGTAGTTTTTCTCACTCTTAAAAAAACCCCCATAAGCCATTTTAGTCTCTGTCTCTCCAAATTGGTTCATATCGGCCTATTTTAAATCAGGGCTACAATACTTTTATAGGATTGAGAGAGCTCCAATGAAATGCACACCCGTGATTCCTCTTGTGCAATGTCAGGGCCCCACCGTAAAGCCTCTATTTACTATTTTTTTCTCTCATTAGCTCAACTGCAAACACACGTTCAGTTGCAAACTTACACAAGATGAGCAAAATCAAAATTATTTGAGGGGCCTTTGGGAGCTCCTTGCTGATCTTTCTGCTTCTTCAGCTGAGCAAGGCTCTGATCCAGGCAAAGAGATTGCACTTAGTGCTACACAACCATTTGGCTGGAACTCTGCTGATTTCTAGGAACAGCTGGAGGCCTCTCTCTCCCCAGGATGTTTTGGCTGAGCCAAGCTTCGCTGGGTTTTGGCTGCAAATACCATTGCCCTTGCTTTCTTCTATCCACAAGTACCAGGGCTGGGCAAAAACTGCCACGTGGGCCATCTTCCAAAGGCACTCTGGTCTGGAGTTTGTGAATGAACGAGAGCCTCATCCACTTCCAAACCACAGGAAAAAAATCAGGAAAGAAAACTTCCCATCCTTAACAAACAACTGACAATTCACAAGTGGATCTAGAGCTTCTTTACGCAATGAAAAGGAAGGCAATCTTCCAATGGAGTTGTGCTTTCGGGAGTTTTTCTTCTGACTCCCACTCCCAGCTGGCACTGGAAAAAGTCACGTCTCTGCAAGTGTCAGTGTCTTCTGTCTGCCATCAGTTGTTTTGCTGCAACAATCAGAACAGGCATCAGGCTGGAGAGAGGCTCAGCTGATGCCAGGAACAGGAGCTGCCCCAAGGAGAAAAAAGACATGAACTTTTACCTCCCAAACCCATCTCCCCAGAGGCTCTAGCAGGATTCCTCTGGTTCCCAGAAATACAAAGAAATAGGGCTGAGAAGACCCTTTGCAGCTATGTGTTCATGCCCAAGACTTTGCTGATGCCATTTGGGTTTTGCCTTTTTTCTTTTCTGTCTTTTCTGTATTCCTTGCACATCAATTTAGAGCTCTGTAGGCTACTCGATTTGTGACTGCTTTTCCCAGTTCTTTTCCATGGCCTTTGCCTAAGCAGAAAAAAAAACTTCCAGAGCTCCAAGCGCCAGGGGGTAGAAGGCCCCAGTGTTATCTTGGTTCTTCCTGGGACAGACCCCTGCAGGGAGCTGGTGGACTCACCATCCCTGCAAGCCTTTGAAAGAAGACTGGATGTGGCACTCGGTGCCGTGCTTTAGTTGAGGTATTAGGCCATAGTTTGGACTCGATCATCTTGAAAGTGTCTGTCTTCCAAGCCAGGGATTCTGTGATTCTGTGATTGAGGCAGCTTTTCCTGCAGCCCTGCAAAGGGCTGTGGGGGCCCTTGGCCATAGACGGGGATCAAGGCTCATGGAAAAGAAGCAAAGGGCTCAAGGTGAAGGCTGACAGGGCACTGCTGCCACAGCCCGGCCCAGAGCGAGCCTCATGTCCTCCTCCTCACCCTGCGCCCTCTGCGCTGCCCTTTGCGGCGCCGGCGGCTCCTCTGGCTGCGGGGCACCAGGGCGTGCTGGGGGCCGGGCCCCTCGTCTTCGGGAAGCGCCGGAGCCTCGGAGGCCAGCTGCTGCTGCTGTGGCCGGCAGGGGAGAGCTGCGGCTGCGGCCCCGGTCACGGCGAGCTGCCGCTATGGCCGGCTCCTGCCGCGGCTCCTGCCTCTGCTCCGGCCTCTGCTCCTGCCCTGTGCGCACAGACACGACCGAGGGCTGCCCGGCAGCTCCATGCCGCTCCGCAGCGGGCCCGGCCGGGCTGCTGCTCTCTGCGCCCTCTGCCCGCCGCTGCCGGCCCCGCTGCGCTCCTGCCTGCCTCTGCCGCAGCCGGGCCCACACGGGAGGCAGCACATTGTGGCCGGCTCGGAAAAGCCCTGCCCGCAAACCGCCCGCCACGGCCTCGGCCTCAGGGCACAGGCTGCCGGCGTCCTCGCAGCTGCGAGCCGGCACGGGCTGCCTGCCGGCCTCGGCCACAGCTCCCGCCTGTGTCTCCATGGCCGCGGCTGCTCAGCACGGCGGGCTGAGCACAGCCAGCGCCAGCAGCACCTCCTCACGGGCCCAGGCCCTGGGCGCTCCGAGCCCGCCCTCCCCCGAATCCCAGCCATGAGGGGCTTGGCGTCCCAATGCATCCCCTGGGGACAGCAGAGTCGGCCGCTGAGCTCAGCCCATGGTGACACCACCAAGTGACCAATGGAAAATTCACCAAATCCTTATCAGAGACAAGAAAAAACTCCCATGGTGCCTGACAGCCTGAAGGAACTGCCAATTCCAGATCATTCCATCCATGTATGAAAAGAGGCTTTTGCATTAAAGCAGAAAAGAGTTATCGAAATGGAGGGCAGGAACAAACAACAAAGTTATTTGGACTCATGCTTCTTTTGTCTGTTAGAAAGGCCAAGAAAATGCACTCCTTGCTCTTCTGACACAGCTCTCTCCGTTCATGATGTGGGACAGCGAGTGCTGATGATGTGCAGGAGCTGATGCAAGGGACAGGGACAAGGACGCAGCAGGCACAGTGCCAAGCTGACAGAGGGATGATCTCTGGCAGTGGCACTGAAGGAGAAGAGTTTGCAGGCAGCACAGAAAATGGCTCTTTGTTTCACCTCTTCTTTCAGTGCTGCTAAGAATGTAGCCTGGAGCAAGCTGAGAACTCCAGAGCCTGGAGCCCTTTCCAGGCAGGGCTGCATCAGACACAAACCAGCAGGGGACTGAGGAGCCCCTGGGGTGGCAGTGAGCAACCTCGGGCTCTGCTCACTGCTGGTGGCATTTTCTATTGAACCATCTCCAAGGACTTCTGTTGTGCTCTGTATTTCTAAGGGTTTTCCCCCTTGGTTTTTTTTGGTTGTCTCCTGCACCTTTTTTTCTCCATATTTTCCTATCCTGTCAGCAGCAGCCCTTGTCCAGAACTGGCTCTAAAATATCAGCAAAGTAGCTAAGAACAACAATGGGTGGAATCCTGTGGCTCAGGAATTCATATGCCAGAGCCCTGCCTGTGCCTTATGCTTTGTCAGAACCTCCTTCTCTGTGCAAAACTAGGGATTAAGGGAGTTTTTTTGCCAAAGAGCTCCTGAGAAGCAAATGTTGTGCTAGGTTTCTCCGGAGTGTATCCGTTAAGTTCATTGCTGGCAAACAGAAAGTAAGGCCAGGGTAGCAGAGCAGCTGGGAGCTGGTCACTCCCTGCAAAGGGCTGGTGTAGGATGTGGGAACACCACATTCCAGGACGGGCAAGCAAGGTCAATGTGCTCAAGGTGCTGCAAATGAGGTTTGGGTTCACTTAGAGAGCAGTCAGGGCTGGTGAGCACTGCAAGATCCAGCTGCAGTCCCCATCCACGTCCCTTTCAGTGCTGGCTTTAGGGTGTCTGCAGCCTGGATCCAGAGCGGCCTGGGGGACTCCTGAGGCTGCCTTTGCACTCAGGGTGAGGATGCCCAGGAGCCCCTGAGGCCGGCAGTGGGGACCAGGGCTGAGGCTTGTGGCCTGGCAGGCGTGGCTCTGGGGGCTGTGACATGCCAGGGCATGGGTCACTGTCAATGCCCTCTGCAGCCCTGACTAGCTCTGTGATGCTCCAGGGACAACGGCAGGAGTGGGGATCTGGCTAGGTTAGGGTTTTGCCTGAGCCAGAACCTCTAGGCCAAATGCCGAGCAGTAGAGACCCCTGGAGGACCGAGTGGAGGAAGCAGAGGAGGCTCTTCTGCGGTGTAAAGCGCAGCAAATTCATCAGGACAGGCAGGGGGAAGGTTCACAGCAGAGAATTACAAAAAGGAACAAACGTTCAGAGAATCCCCAGCCCCCCTGTGCACGAGTTTATACAATCTTTCAAAACACGGGGTGGACACCATATAGTAACCAATAAGCGACTCTTGGGGTGTGGTTTTGAGGGCTAGAACAAATCAGAACAAGGGGAAGAGAGAGCGTTGGGATAGCGATTGGATCTCAGGGTGAGGGACAGGGAACTTTCTGGAACAAAGGGTAGGGTTTGGGCTGATGGATGGGGCAAAGGGGCTGGGTTGTCTTGACAGACAGGGAAAAATCTGGTGAGGAGGGAGGGAATTCCTTAAAAGACACTTGGGTAGGAGGGCCTAACACAGGGGAGAAACTAACTGTAATAACTCGGGGAACACTTGAACATACCACTATATAACAACATTTGGCTCAATAAACTACAACATTGCAGCACAGAAATTCAGGCTTTCAGCAGCTGAGAGGTAGCACTATTAGAACCCGCAGCAGCTGGTGAAAGCCATCTCTCTCCTTCAGGTTCTTGCTGTGTGGGAAGGTGCTGCGAGTTGTGGTGGCTGCACTGCCCCTATGCTGGGAGGATGATCTGTACCAGGGGAGAGCAGAAAGCTGCCATGGTTAGCAGAACATGCTCAGAGCATTACAGTTCAAAGAATGGCACTGCCCCTGAAGGGCAAACAGCTTGAAAGCATATAATTATGTGCAGAACCGTTGCACAAATTTTCTCTTCTAGAACATGCCCATTTTTGTATACTGTTGATGAATACTCTGGGTTTTATAGAATACATGGGGTTTTTTTCTTAAGGGTTTCTGGGAGAACTCTCAAGTTTATTTCTGTTTGTATTTTACATCCAGCATGCATACAGTTTTTTTAATTATTATTATTTTTCTTTAGTAAATACTTAGGGAAAAATACCTAAGCATTTTTTAATCTTTTGGGATATGGTGATTAATATTCTTAGAAAGAAAACCTTGTTGAACACATGTGAAAACATAGAGAGAGGGAAAACAGTATAAAAGTCTTTTAGAAAAGGGCGTGTAATAAGGACTGCAGAACTGAGTAATTCCTCCAAGGGCAGAATTAGCAAGATATAACACCAAGAATACCTACCAAGATATGTGGGATCTCAGCACATCAGTCCTGATGTGCAGAGTCACCGAGATAACCCTTGGGGGGCTCGGAGGTCCTGGAATGTTGCCAGAAGTGTCTGGTGGCTGGACTTTGATCCTGCACAGGAGATGACACCTGTATGAGGATGGGAGGATCTCACGGGGATAAATGGTGAAGGGATAGGTTAATTATAGTGTGAAACACAGGTTTTAGAATTTCGGTACAGGGGGGTCTAGAGAAACAAGATGGAGGAATTAGGGCGTGTCCTGTCCTCCTTCTTCTTCTTGGCCTCCATCTTCTGTGGTGGTGGTGGCACTTTGGGATTGGTTCTTACTAAAAGTGCACTTGTCAATAAGGGTGAAAGGTATTGGGGAAAATAGGTAAATATCTTATACGTAGTTTTGGGTATAAAGATAAGTGACCGCCCCGAGGGCTCTCAGTGTGCTCATGGCCGACGTGCTGTGCGGACCTCTGTCGGGCCGGGAGAAAATCTTGTAGATAAAAACTAATAAACACTGAAGACCGAGAAAAAACCTGAAGACTCTTTTCGTCCTTTGGAGCACGGGCTGTCCCAAGGACATCCCGAGCCTTTCCAGGCCATCAAAAACAGCCGAGAACGGGACAAAGATACATGTTTCCATGTCTATATTGTGATGCCTATATATGTATTTACTTCTATTTATTATGTATTTAGTTGTATAGTTCTAAAATTCTATTTATTTAGTTCTGGATCTGAGATTCTTTACAGAGGGATATTGCTGTTTCTGTATTTGTATATGGGCTGTACATTTGTAGTAATAAGTAATGAATTTAATTGTTAAACTTCAATTCAGTAACTTCAATATTTGTGTACAGTGAGTTGTTGCAGAGGGTTGCAATAATTTTTTTTCACTGAAGTTGATATCTGTATATATTTATATAGCACAATTCTAAGAATAAATTTTATTCATAAATTGATATTTCTGTGTTTCTATATTGGTTGCACAGGTGTTGCAATTTAAAATAAATTTCATTTTTAAACTTAAGTTAATGTTTTTGTATTTGTACATTAGTAGTGCGGGTGAAACTACCTGCAATAAATGCAATGTTTCAACTGAAGTAAGTGTAGATTTGTGCTACCCAAAGCCATGGGCAGATGTAAATGCTGGAGGATTTTGGCCATGCAAATCTCCGGCCATGCCCAGCACATGCCCCACCTGCACTCAGGCTGGGCAGGGGAAGCGCAGATTTGGGCTGGCAGCAGAGCCCCACGTTGGCTCAGAACTCGCTGCAGAGGCTGCTGAGAAAACTCCGGGGCTCCATGAGCACAGAATCCAAGCAGGAGCCACCCGGGGAGGACAAATTCCCCATCCCACGGGCAGCTCTTTAGGAAAGTGCTCCAAGTGTCCCCCTGAAGCTCATCCCAGAGAGCAGAAGCCAGCAGGGATCCTGAGCCAGCTCTGCTGCCTTTGGCAGCACTTTGGCAAATGAGCTGCAGCAAGGGGGAGGCAGCAGCGACTGTGACTGCTGCAGGCTGGGGATGAAGGAAGGGCCATGCACACAAGTGCTGAGATGCCCCAAAATCCAGAGGGAGGCTGGAGAGCTGGGAATCCACTTGGCATTTCAGTGCCAAGCTCTCACAGGCACTGAAATGATGGAATCCCTTTGTGTGAAGTTACATGGAAGAACTGGCAGGGTGTTGCTGCTAGGATCAGCAGTAGCAGAAACTAAAATGTACAAACACTAGGAGATCATCTAATATCCCCCACAAGCAATGGCTTCAAAAATGACCTCATAAATTCATTATATTATATTATATTGTATTATATTATATTATATTATATTATATTATATTATATTATATTAATCAAAATATATAATATACAATATGCATGAAATTTAATGCACATGTATTTTCGGACAATTTTACTTTTTGATATATATTTTCATTTAAGATGTATATTTGAAATAGTCTTTCAGCTTGGGAGAGTGAAGATTTACAACAGTGCAAAACCATCTGCCCACAGAGCAGTCAGCCCCCGGGTGCGTGCATGCACACCCACCCACTGTGCTTGCTCTTCTTATCACCTCAGGGCTGCTGTTTGCACAGAATTGAGATGAATTTAACTCAACAGAGCCACAAGTGGGGGGTTCAGCTTGTCATGAACTCTCATGTGGCAACGAACAACACAAAGCTCTCAAACCACATTATCACAGGTCATTTCATTCCTGCTGGGCACTGTGGAACTCTTAAAAGACACAGAAAAGGGGTGGAAAACATTGGCATCATGCTACTGCTGGTATCCTCCTGGAGGAAAATCTGTTGGGTTTCTTAAGGTGGTAGCTTTCCAAAACCTAGGAAAACTGCTGAGCACTGGTAGCCCAATTGTGAATGGTTTTCTTGAACTGGCAAAGCTGGGGTGTTAACAATGGACTCCGTCCTTGGTTCAAATCACCTGCCCTCACCTGCAGACCAAAGTACTATCACCACCACCAGCAGCAGCTACATCAGTCAATTTTCTCAAAAAGCTGTGTTAAACTTGGGAGAGGAAAGGAAAACACATCAGACACTGTGGATTATTGACAAGACTCTGAGGAACAGTTCCAAAGCAAAGGGCAGCAGCTTCTCTCTGGGGCACTCCTTGTGCCCCAAGGCAGCCGGGCTGCCCTGGCTGCCCAGGACCCTGCGCCCCGCGGGCTCTGCAGAGCTGCACAGCGGGGAGGCAGCTTCGGGCACCTCAGTCCCTGGGCAGGAGGGGCTGCTTGCTCTGCAGGGCTGCCTGTGGGCAAAAACAGGGTGCTGGCCTTCTGCTCTTGGCCCCAGCCTGGCCTTGCAGGGCTAATCCTGTTCCCTGTCTCAAATGTGCTAATGATAGACCTGATTGTTTGCGGCTCTGCACAGGTATGATTTGCACCACAAAATACTGAAGGACCAAGGCCTGAACAACAGACCCTAACTGAAGCCTCAACAACAGGACCTGAGCCAAAGCTGCCCTCTAGATGACCTTCCCAACCCAATGTTCTATGTATCTGCTCCTTAACCAAGTGTTACCATCAAAAGGATTGTTGCATCCATTCACTGGTGAAACACGTCTTCACCTTTCTGCATGAGGAAAGTGGACAAGGCCACACATGGCCTTGGTTCCTCCTTGAGCCCTGGGCACGCTCGGGGAGAAAACCAAGAGGAGAATGACACCAGCTGTGCCCCCAGCAGAAGCTCTGGCACATTGCTCGCCCAGCAGTATCGGAGCCGGTCTACTCTCACAGTGCTCTCGGGAGCCTCGTGGCCGCCAAAGGTGGAGGCACCGCAGGATTTCCCGGTTCCCAGCCGTGGCTCTGCAGGGCTGGGCTGAGACATTCCCCAGCTGATGTGCAGCTCTGGATGAAGGGGAAACCATTGGGCTACCTGGTAATGGATCTTCCTGAATCACCAGAGGCACCCTTTTGTAATAATGCTGAGGTGCATTGCTTAGCTTATCCTTTCCTGACTCTTTTTTACACTTTGGCATTACAGTAAATCACACTGTTCCTTCAGCTGGTGTGTCTGCATCTCTGACCCTCCCCACCATCAAAACAAACACACAACCAGTTTAGCACAAGACCTGCCTCTCTGCCAGCCCATCTCTTGGAAAACACCCCTGATGGCCATCTCCACAAATGAAATTCCCACTTTGCAACTTCCTTTGCTGCAGGCAGGTGAGAAAAGGAGCCACTCCCAGTTCTGGACACCTCCAGAAACCAGCTGCTTTCAGCAGTCACAACCCTGAAATATCAACCTCCTTCCTTAACCTGCCATTGGGAGCTCCCACCAAAAGGCCTTTTGTCCAAGGATACCCACAGAAGACCTGGAGAAGGGAGCAGTTTGAAACACAACTGCTTCAGAGTTTAAACCTGCATTTATCAAATGAGCACACACCAATCTGTCCCAAAGGGAAAGCAGGCAGGAAAGAGAAGCTCCTCTCCCACAACCGCAAACTCCGTGCTTCCTTCTGTTCCAGCTGGAGAGTGGAGGCCATGGGCTGCACCTCACTTTGGGAAGGAGCCCTGGGAATTGGCCTGGTCTGGGAGGGCAGCAAAAGGAATTCCCCAAAAAGTAGGAAAAGATTCTCTTGAAGGAATAGATGATGACAACATTTCTGCAGAAAAGAAAAAAAGAATAACTGAATCATTTCAAGAAGTGCCCAGATTGAAATTTGTTTGCCAGTACGACAACCCCAAAGTCTCTGTGGTGTGTCAGCAAGCTCAGGAATGAACCTGCAAGGCTTGGATAAACATCATTGGTGTCCGCCCCCCAGAGCACAAGCAGCTCCCCAACAACACTTCAAGACTAAGGGACAAAGCTTCCCCCTTCAGCTCTCCACAGCAGCTCTAGGGAGTCTCTCCCCACTGCAAGATCTCCTTTGTCAGTTTACAGTGACAGGAGTTGGCTGCAGGAGACATTTGCATGGGAACTCTCCCCAGATTGGGGGAAGAAAAAGAAGAGGTGATTCCCGAGGAAAGGAAAAGGCAACGCTGCTTGGGAAGAAACCAGTGTGAGTTTGCTACAACTCTAGGCCCGAAATCCCCTGAAGAAAGCCACATCCATCCATGGGGCAGCACTTTGGCTTTGATATCAATGCTGACAAAATTGCTTCCCATTCCTGCTGCCGTAGCTGACTCCAATTCATGAGCAATGTGCCAACTCTGCCAAAGACAGGCAGACATGGTGAGATAAAACCACCTAGTCTGCTAAAAAGGAGTCCAAATTAATGTTTTCTAACTCCCCCTTTTCATCCTTTCCGCAGCCAAGACAGAGCAATGTCCTTCCTCTCTGTCCCCAATGGTTTCCCAGGCATGGGATGCAGCGTGGGGACAGAGCCTGTCACTGCTCCCAGTGCCCTGCCCTGCCCTTCCGTGCCTGCCTTGCCCTTCCCTGTCCTGCGGGATCCTGCTGTGCCGTGCCGAGCTGAGCCCAGCCAGCGGTCACGCATTTCGGGAATGACCCTCTCTGTGCTGCCCGCCGGCGTAATGAACATACCACTTTGTAACTTTGACTAGTTAGAGAGTCTTTGTCCCTGATTTTCAGTTTTAACCATTCTGGGAGCTTTTGTTTTCCCTGACAGTACAGTTGCTGCCAAGGGAAACACACCCAAAGACCAATAGTGACCCAGCCTTCCCTTTGCTTCCCTTTTCCTTCCCTCACTGCTACACAGCGCTCTCATACCAGGACCTCAGTGCTGCCTCTCCTGAGCATTTAGAGCTGCCTCCAGGCCCTTCCAGGCTAAGTGCAGGTGCTCAGGACTCTGAGGGTTCCTAGCTGCTTGGGAGAAGGTGTTTGCTCCATCTGGACTTCTTGGGGTTTCATCGGAGGAGCCAGGCACAGGCAAATTTCATCTCCACTGTGAGCTCTTCATTCTGCTTGTTCCCAGGAAGCTTAAATGCCAACCTGAGCTATTCGTTCCTCTGGTTCCCATAGACCATCACAGCCCTTCCATGGCCTCTCCAGAGAGGAGCAGCTGCACATCTTCAGAGCAGCAGTTGCCAGCCCGCATCCTATCAGGGAGGGAAAGTGTTTCTACCCTTGCTTTCCAAGCAGGTCCTGGTTAATGACCCTTTAAAGTGTTTTCCTGCAGTGCTCTATCATGGGTAGATCTCAAGTGAGAATCAGGTAGAATGGGTCAAGTCACCTAGGAAGGGGGACCTTGAAAACAGAAAGATTCTCTGCCTGATTTTCCTGTACTTGCTGCAGATTTGGATGGTGTTCGGGGCATTTTGCAGACAGCCTCGCTGTAGTGGTACAAGGGCAAGGTGGAAGATATTGCCTAACAAGTAGTCAGTGTTAGGTGCACTCTCCTCTTTCTTTGAATGAAGCCAAACTAGGACTCTGATAGGATATTGCAGATGTTTAAGACTGTCTGCCCTGCAAATCAAGCCGTGCCATTTGACGCTGGCAGGGGGCTATGTAGAAATCACGAATGGCCAGGACTGCTGAGGCACGCGCCTCGAGCTGTTTGTTTTCCAGCATCGGTCTCATTACATGGTTATGAGAATGGGAAGATGCCAGCAGCTCACATCCCAGGCAGCAGACAAAGAACTTAATGTTACAACTTACTTTATAAATTTTTTGACCAATCACGCAAAGCAAAAGCTTATTGACAGTAGTTCTATCCAATCGCCATAAGCACATGTTCCATTGGTTAAAACAACGCTTGCTTATTTCAAATACAATACCTACGTGTAAGCCTTAAAACACAACGCACTGAGCTCCATTATTAAGCTTCAACCTTCCTAATATCTTGCTAGATAAACTTTTCTGTAGCTTAGAGAGTTATTCTAGACCAGCGTTAATGCACAGAACATTGTTCTATTTGTCTTTGCTTTTCTGCAGTTTAAATAATTTTTCTGCTGACCTATCTCATGGCTGCTGCTTGGCTCTAATCACAGTTCTACTGTATCTGAGACCTGCCTTTTGCAGCTTTCCCAAAACCCTCTAATTTTGTGGATTCCCTCAGAGGACTCAGTGTCAGAGCCTCTGGAGAAGCGTGGAGGGCAGGGCTCAGGCAGATTGTGCCAGTGCAGGATTTGAACTCAAGGCACCAGGAAGCACCAAGCCTGCAGAGAGGAACTCAACCCTTCTCATCTCCCTCACTGCCAGAGGCAGGCTCAGAGCAGCCATCTCAACCCTCTGTAAACCAGTGGGGGCTCTGTCCTTACCAAGCTCCTCGGGCTCCTGGGAATTGTTCCCTCAGCTCTCGGTACCAGGCAAATCTCCCTCTGCTGCAGCTCAGTCCACAGGCTCCCCTCCTGAGGACTCAGGGGCAACATTAACATTCCCCTTGAAAGAGAAACAGAAAGGAAGAAACCCTTCTCGCCACTTACACAAAACACCTGGTCCAACAACTCCATGGCTCACACACTTAATCCCTTGTTCCTAACAAGAACTCTGGGCCCCAAAGCCCTTCAACAGTCAGAAAAATTTGACTTCTCAAACACAGTCCAAAAGCTGTCAAAGCTGACAGTGACAGTGTTGAACATGGGGGTGACACTGAACACATGGAATGGCTGCTAAGGAAATCAATTGCTGCTCTGTTCTGTAAGGTTGCATGTCTGACAGCACTAACATCAGTCATCATGTCACTAATTGCAATGGAAGTAGCACTGTCTTCTTTCTTCTGCCAACACCCCAATCGGTATATTGGTTTCAATGCCTCGCCCGAGGCAAGTTGATGTAGAAATAAATTCGATGTACCTCATTTTGCAGGGCCCTAGGGTCTGAAATTGTTATTACAGTTTTCTTTATAATGATGGACAAATCTTTTTTCTCTGTGTTTTCTCTTGATGGCTTTTTTAACGATAGGTGCTATCACAGTGAGTCGCCTGATGCTACATGGGCCACCTTTAATTTTTGAGGGAATGTCCTGCCAGGCTCTATCTCCACAAATGAGCCAATATTTTGTTGCTAATTGTCATGGGGACTCATCTAGGTCATCTACTCGTCAGCAGTTTCACCCTTAGGGGGCACTGGGGTAGTACAATTGCACCACAAACTTGAGTACCTGTCCTCAGGATGATGGGGAGTAACATTTAACTGTGGATCTCCCTGGTACTGAAACTCAGCACAAAATTCCATCACCAATAAACCAAGAATTCCAATTCTTGAGGTTCAGAAGGTGCTTTAAGAAGATCAGGGGCCCAGTGATGTCAGCTGGTTATGGGATTGGTCTCATTGGCAGCCTCACACCAATATTTGTCATGATTGGGTATTGGCTACTCCTTGGCTGGCACAGGCACACCGACCAAACAGGTTGCAAAGGATTTGTCTGGCTCAAATTGGTCAAACACATGGTGTCTGAGCCTGCTGACTTGGCTAAAGCAAGGCAAACATTCATTTTTTGGTTGATCTACAGGCATGTATGCACTGCAAAAGCAAGCAAGCAAAACCAACAAGCGCCTGTATATCATTTGATCAAGCTCCATGTTCCTGCTCAGCTGTTTTTTGGCAAAAGCTTCCCCATCTATTTCAGTTCTCAAGCAAATCTTTTAGCACTTATTCAGGGACTGGCCAACTATAGGGCACTAAACTGTCCCTCTAACCTTCAGTTTTTACAAATTTGAATATCTTAGAATTCTTTTGAACACAATGGACACCACATTTTTGCTGAAAGTGCTCTATGATACAAACCATTTTCACAGTCCAAAAATCAACATCAGACTCAAGATTTGTAGCTTTCACAGGTTGAACAGGATCGTCTGGCATGAACCGTCGCTTCTCCATGCGGCTCATGTCTGCGTGCTCATTTCCCTGCTGGTGGAATTGTCGCTGCGCTCTTGTGTATGAGATGGTTTCACGCCCTTCGCGGGGACCCACATAGGTCTGACACCTTTGCAAATACAAGCATACCCTTTGCCCCAAGTGATTAGTGAAAATGGTCCTTCAATTTGTCCTAACTCAAGGTTTCTGATCAAAATCGAAGGATTTTCTTTCAATTTTTCCTGTGTGCTGTTTGAAAAGTGCCTAAAAATTGGAGGATTAGGTGCTGCAAATGAGCTATTCAAAACATAAAAACATATAAAGCTTTGCTCAACCTCATCTGGGTTGTTGCTTGAGCCACTCCCCCTTTTGTTGATCTAGAATGAGTTTAGAGTGTGGTGCGTCCTTTCAACAATTGCCTGACCTGTGTGGGAATAGGGAATTCCAAAATGTGGGGAACACCCCAGTCCATCAAAAATGTGACCAATTTTTGAGCTGTGTGTATGGGGCCATTTGACAGTTTTCATCTCGTGGGGGATCAGTTTGGCGAGCTCTGGGCCCAGTGACACTGACAAGGACAAAAGCAAAAGACGAGAGGTGCTCTCTCTTCCTGGGACCAAAGTCCCACAGCTTTAATGGAGAACAACTCCAAGAGAGAAAGGGAGTGTCCAGGAGAGGAAAGAAGATGTCCAGAGGAGGATAGAGAGTGTCCACTTCATGGCAGGGGATTTTAAACCCTGGGGGAGGAGGGTGGGTAGAAAGGAACTACCCTAATTCAACATAATAAATCACCACACGGAAGTTTTCTGCATAAATTGCTGCACTTGTTGCAAACAAAATCCTAAAATCTCCCCAAACACAACCGTGCAGTCCCAAATGACCACAATGTGGGAGAAAAACCACTCAACCCCCCTGTATATCCAAGCACTAGGTGTCACAGGGAGCACCAACCCCTGCAACTAGAAAGTCCACGCACACAGGCTCACTGGGAAAGGAGTATATCTTTATGAGGGGACAGAGTGCTCACTTTTCTCAACACAACACACACCATCCACCACATCAGCATCCACCCACATCATCTTCCTCAAACATTCACACACTGAAAACACAACTACAATTACAACACACAGGAAAAATAGCAGCAATGAAACCGGATTTGCTCAATTCACCCCCAGAATTGCTAGCAGGTCCTTATTGACACACCAAATCCTTTCTGCCAGCAGCCAGACCCAAACCCAAACTGTACAGGCGTACGTTGTGCACAGGACATCTCTGTGTAACTTGTGAACAGCCCTTCCCCTGCATACACCTTACGGGTTACTTTATACAGAGCTAAACGTTCCCTTTCTCCACAGTCCCGGCAGTCTTGTCTGTTCCCCACGAGGAACAGCCAAGAGCGGAGGTGCCTCCAGGAAAGGAATGTCCTGGCAGCGCCCAGAGACATCCGGAGCCCAGTTGTTCTCGCTGGAGCAGAGAAGCGTCCCTGCCGCGGTCACCAAATGAGGTGTGGAATAGAACTCACCACAGTTAAAGGTAGAAGGTGGTATGTTTATTACAGCACCAGGCACACGAGGAGTTGTCTCCTAAAGACGTGTGTGAAGAATCACTGCCGCTCTACTTATCTAAAAAAGTGCTACATATTCATATAATTCACAAAATGACTAATACATATTAATTAGGTAACCCCACCTCCCCCCTTTGTATTAAAATGTATTATGATTGAGTCCAAAGTTCCCTCATATTTGCGGATTCTTTCACATCACATGGGTTGGTGGGTTTTAAATTGGAGAATGGTCTCCTTCTGATGAAGCCAAGACGTCTTCCTCAATTTGACCTCTTTCCTTATGACCTGTTGGCAGGCTTTCGCACCCTTTGGCTAAAGCTGAAATTTCGGGGCCCAGGTGCAGGCTACGGTCCTCTTCTTTGTCACAAAGAAATCCGCATCCCATCCCGCTTCTTTAAACACAGTAAAGACAGGCAAGTGAAATATTACCCTAGCCTTAACTACCTTATCTGCTTAAAATTAACTATCCCTTATTATTTCTACTCTTCTTGCTATGCTCTTTCTGCCTAACTAAATCTTGCTAAAATTTTAACTCTTCCAGTTCTTTTAAATCCTGTATTCATTGGCCTCATCTCACACACCAGCTATGTGTGAGCTCATGCCGTAACTGGGAAATTCCACTCCTGAGCAGGAGATACAAGGCCTGGTTCTGAGCTGGAAGGGTGAGAAGGATGAGATGCACAGCGTTTTGATCCAGGGGATGTCCTGAAAGTGCACTACCTACCTGCCCCTGCTGCCGAGCACCGTGCACCATCTCCTTCTCCTGCTCAGCAGATTTTTAGGAATCCAGGGCTTGGTATGTATGATTTGCTACTGCAACAAATAGAATGAATTTGCTTTGCAATCCCAGTTTTGTCCTGGGTTATTTTGTGCATGGGTCTCCTCCTGAACCTGTGTCAAAGACTGGCAGGGACTAAAGGACACTCCTATTCTCATGTCAGTAAATTCGGAGAAGTGATTTAGGTGTCAATAAGTCAATAAGTATCAATGAGTAAATCAAATAATTTGGGGGAATATTTAGCCTGTGAGTTTCAGCAAAGTATTGAATATGTCTTAGATCCATGGATACAAACTAGTAACTGAGATTCCTGGGTGTGCACATGTTGGGGAAGGGATTCCCCACACACCCAGTGCTGAGATCAAGGATTGCCTCTTTTCTAACCCTGAGCTGGCAGCAGGGATTGGGCCCTGCTTGGTAACGTTCATTTTGAAGACTTCTGTTGAGCAGGTAAGAATGGTTGAAATGAAATCTTTTCTAGCTGTTTCCCTTTGGTTTACCTGTTTGAGGGTTAAAATTCTGTGCTGCAGGTGTGCTGGATGTGTGCAGAGCAGTGCAGCCCCAGAAACCCCTTGGCTTGCCCACAAGTTGTCATGCCTTGTTGCCAGGTGTGCCCAGCTGTGGCAGCAGAAGGAGCCTGCAGCGCAGTGGGCACCGTGCCCTGCCCAGCCGGGGCTCTCTGGCACAGAGCAGCAGCAGCGCCAGCACCGTTCAACCCGCTCCTGCCTTGGCTTCCCCTGGCACACAGAAGCCTCTGGAAATCAGCACCGCCAGTGGCATTCCCAGCTTGGAGCAGCTGCTGCTGGCGGGCAGATGCTGCCAGTTCGACTGCTGCCAAAGGGGAAGAAAGGCAGAGATGTACACGCACCAGAGCCCTGGGCATGTCCAATAAAGGTGCAAATATGTGGGGAGATTTGTTAGGAAGGATTTCAGCTGTGATGCCAACAGTGGCTTCTCTCCTGGTTCTGTGTGTTCTGGTTGAGTAATGCAATGGTCGGCTCTGACAATTAAGAAGCAGATGTTATGTGGATGTTCAAATGTGTAGTGATGGTATTGTAATATATCCTCCCATAGTCCTCTTTCCTGTCCCCCTTGTAATCGCCTTGGTAGTCAGAGCGTTTGGGGAGGGCTGGCTTGTGACCAGCAGGCAGGGTGTAACAACACCTGACCTCCAGTCAGGATGCAAGAAAGTAATCTCCACCAGTGGACAGCAGAGAAAGAGTTGATTGACAAAACTTTTGGAGGAGCTAAGGGTATAAAAGGCAGAGCATCCTTTTTGTATATGAGCACATGGCTGCTACTCACAGAGACTCCCAATGCTGCAAGTTTTCCTTAGTCAGTCCTTTGTTAAGGTTTACTAAACCTTTAAAATTTTAAAAGTGAGTCATTTCTCACACGTGCAATGCTATGGGCCATTGTCTTGGTCTGGTTTCCTTTGTTTGTGTCCCATCTGAGTGCTCAGTTGGGGTACAGGCTGTAGGTGCTTGGGGCACTCCTGAAGTTCCTTTTGGATCCCCTGAACAACAGGGTTTGGCCCATGAGGGGAATTTTTGCTGCTTTGTGAAAGATGAGAATTTCCCAGGCTCTTTTGTGTTTGCTGTAGGGAAGGTGGGTTTTGCTGTGCATAAATTCACAGACCAACACAGAGCTGTCCCTTTGTGATGTCAGGGCATGGTTGCCACGTCGTCATAGTGGCATCAGAAGGTTGCCTTTGTGCACGGAAGACCTGAGTGTCAGAGCAGCCCTAGGCCTTGCTCAGATCAGGAGAACCTTCCTGGTCAAAGCATCTGTCAGTAGGCAGCTGCCCACTGACAAGAGGCTTGTTTTTTAAGCTTTTAGAAAAATTGCAGAAATGCCAATAATTAACCATCTGGCCACTGCAGCTTTTGCTGCATATGGCATTGCCTATTCCATTTATTATTTTACAAATTTCGCACGTAAGTAGAGGCTTCCCTTCTGCTTAGGTTAGGGTGTATCCTAACCTGGCTTTTGTATGTCTTCCTGCTCTTTCTTGGTGGCTGAATTTCTGATTTTGTAGGAGAAAGAGCATTAGGATGCCAGTGGTTTGGTAAAGCTCCTGTCAAGAGGTTCAGCTAAAAAGGGGGTGTCTGTAGCCACAGGGGCAGCATTTGCAGGGGAACCTGCAGGGCTTCCATTCTCTCCACGGGTGAGTCTGTGGAATCAGAGTGTGTCATTTCCTGAGGTTGCTGGGACAGGCAAGACACCTTTGAAAATTTAGACTGGCAGACCTTCTTTAAAGCCTTCCAAACACTCTGCAGTTGTTCCCAGAATTCAGAGAAAGCTTATTTCTTTTTAAATTTTGTCATGAAACGATTTTACTAACTTGACCTTTTACTGACTGCTAAAATAGTTGTTCCCTTTGAATGGAAGTGCTGCTGTGCTCTTCGGCAATAGAACTTCACCACCTGCAGGGGGACTGTGGGGAAGCTTTTCTAGGCAACTGTTTCCTGCAAGTTAATCAGAACGAGTGCATGACACTGAGTGATAAAAAAAAGAGTACATGAAGGAGAAAATTTCAGAAGCTGTTTTATGTGTTTGGTAGAACAGGAGCATTGAGTGTTAAAGAAAAACACTTTGCATTTTCTTGATCATATTTGAATTCATTTACTGGCTAAACTGGCTGCAATGTGGGCACAGCCAAGAATATTGTCCTGATCTCTTGCTGGCTGTGTGAATGAAATGTGTCTCCAGGAGGGATGTTGTGAAACAGGAAATCATCTCTGTTTGGGTTGACTTGTTCTGTGGGATTCAGCAGCCCAGGCAGTTTTCTCACACCATCTGGTTCATTTTCCCTGCCCACTACAGGTCACCTGAAGTGTGTATTCAGCAGTGCTGATCCTGAGGTGAGTGAGAAAGGAACATGTCATGTTCCTGGTGCTTAAAAATTGTAGAGCAAGCTGAGAGCTTGGCCAGTAGCAATAGAGTGTAGAGGGCCAGCTAGGAAGGCTGAAAGAAAATCAATTTTCATGCCTGCAATGAAAATAACAAAGGCATAGGTGGATATTTTAAAATTTCCATCTCAGAGCTTTAAAGAACTACAAATCCAGTTTTGCAGAGAGAACCTTGCTTGCTGACGGCAGATAGGGTGGAATATTTACTTAAGAGCAATTTCCTGTACAATTGAATTAGACCATTTTGATTTAGTCAGAGTGCCTTAGAATTCTATTCCTATCTAACTTTATGATATCTACTTAGAAGATGTGGTTATAGAACAGGAAGGCCATCTTGCAATGGTGCCTGCTGTATCTGAAGTGAAATGGGCACCTTTGTGGCTGGGGAGCTGCGTGGGCCAAAAGGACGCAGGGCTGGCGGCCTTGAGCAGCTGCAGATGAGGCAGCGTGGGGCCAGGGGGCCAAGAAGGCCAAGGGCACGGTGGCTGTGCCAGCAGCAGTGGGGCAGCAGGAGCAGGGCAGGGAGCGTGGCCTGTGCTGGGCAGCGCTGCGGCCACAGCTGGAGTGCTGTGTGCAGCTGTGGGCCCTGGGAAGCAGAGAGTCATGGAGGGGCTGCAGCGAGTGCACAGAAGGACAGGGGAGCTGGGCAAGGGGGGGCAGCACAAGGCCAGGGAGGAGGTGCTGAGGGAGCTTTAGCCTGGACAATGGGGGCTCCTGAGGGACCTTCAGGCAGACTTACATAGATCCCTGCCTTAGATCCAGTGCTCAGCACAAGGGCTGTTTCCCTGCCAAACATCCCTTCACTGCGTCCAAGTGCTTTAGACACTGGAGTAGGTAACACTTTCATATTTTGTTTATTTGTTTATTTGCTAGAAGGAGAAGCCTTGTGTAATTTCTCCTTCTCCAGGGAGCAAGGGAGCTTTTTCTCAATCTTTCCTGCCCTTTTCCAGCACTGGCAGAAATTCTGCTAGAATTTTAGTTTTCAAGGAGGCAGTTCTGGATAATGCAGTATTTTTGCACAAGAACACATACTTTGAGGCAGGGATGTTGGTGCAGAACGAGCTGTTCTGGTGCCATACCAGCCAGTAGGGCTTGCCCATCATTTTCAAGTTAACGGCTCCTGTGTCTGTTGGCAGCCCAGGGAATCAGTGTGTGTTGTGTTTGGGAATTGAGCAGGAAATCAATGCCCTTGCATTCCAGCTGGTGCTCAGGGATTAGAGGAGCTGGGAGGGGCTGGGCTGCATTTCTGATTCCAGCCACTTCAGCACCATCAGTGTGGTCAAGGCCAAGAGAAGAACTTGCCCGAGCACAGATGCACAAAGAGTACAGTTCCCAGTGCAATGCTCTGGGTCTGATTGCATTCCATAAGGACCCACACGCTCCAGATTCCCCAAAAGTGAGGGTTACTGAAGCAACAGGAGAGCAAGTTCAGGATGGCTGCTGATCGGGGCACTGCTACCGAGTGCTGATGTGTGTAGCGACAGAAATGACAGTGTTGATTCAGGGTGACCCCCACGTGGCGAAAAATGTGCTTTGACTCTATGATTTAGAATGTTAAACAAATGCTTTTGTTTATGTTATATTACACTAGTACTGTTTTAAAACTATACTAAAGAGATACTATACTATAAAGCTACTAAAGAAAAACTCGTGACTGTCTCCAGACAGTCACAACACAGCTTTTATCTAATTAGCTAATCAAGCTTAACAACTATCACTAAAATCCAATTAACAAATCACTTTCAGTAAACAATCACTAGAACACATTCTACATGTACTAAACAACAAGAACAGCAAGTAGAGAAAATAATTGCTTTCTCTTGTTCTTTAAGTTTCTCACTACCTTCTCTTAAAAAAAAAACCTAGGAGAGAGAATTATATCTCTCTCCATTCAAAGAATGTAAATACCACAGTACAGTAAAGAGAGATTATAAAAGTGAGATCTGTCTATCTGTATATCTATTTGAATCTTCCTGGCTCTGCTCCAAAGCAGTGGAAGATGCAAAGCTCACCTAAAGGCATCCCTTCAGGAGAGGAGTAGAGACAAGTTCCATTGACTGATCCTGAGCAGGCAGAGATGTTTCCCCCTCCAGAGATGGTTATTTTTTCCCCTCCTGTTTTCCTCCTCCAGCCTCTTGTGCCCTGAAGCCTTCTTTTTATCCTTTAAATTTTTGCATGTCCTAAGGGAGTGGAACTATCCCATGCTGTAGCTGGGGTCTGGTGACTTTGCTCATACATGCATTACATGACACATGGTTTCCTTCACTGGCATCCCCAGGGCTGTGTAAGTGCATTCGTTAATGGGGCCTTATGAGAAACTCTGTTGCTGCTGGTCAGAATTCTGAGTTGACAAAAGAGGCAGAAGAAACACCTTGGTGCTCCTCCATATACTGAGGTGGCCATAGAGGTTCTCTGACTTCCATCAGAGATCTTTGCACGCATCCTCATCTCCTGAATGACCCAGTTTTCTAACAAGAATGTGGATGTCAGAAAGTCACAAAGGTGGTGCAGGCCTGAAGAGAAGGTGAACTCCAGAAGTGTCTCTCACAAGGAGTGAGCTCACCCAGGAAGCCCCTGCAGAGCCAGGATGGAGCTGTGGGACAGGGCAGGGTGTCAGTCACTACTGAAAGAAAAACAGGACATGGCAGAAGCAGAGGGAGGCTCTCACCAGACCCTTGAGAAATGCCACCCCTTCCCTGTCAGCTGCCTGAGAGGCTGTTGGGGCTTCAGTCCCAGATGGCCCCTGATTGTAGGGCCAGGGTCACTTTGGAATCTGTGTCTCCCCTTGGGCAGAGAACGACCCAGGAGAGCAGCAGCACAGTGCTTTGGGAACGTGTGAGCCCAGCAGCCTTTGAGTCTTGGCCCACAAAGGGCGTATGGGAAGTTGAAACCCATCTTGTCTTGCTTTCTGTGCAGGTGCTTCTAGAGAAAGAGCAGGAGCACACTGCCTTATCTGAGATGCCATGCCAGACTCAGGGAGAGCTGTTCCCTGCCCGAGGGCAGGAAGAGCAGCTCAGGCAGCAGGTGGAAGAGCCACAGGAGAATGGCCAGGTGAGCCTGACTGGCCAGGGGACAGAGGGAAGGGCAGGAAGACGGGCATAAACCAGAGCTCCTGGGACTGAGGAGGCCAGGAGTCCCACAGGCACTGGAAGCACAGAGCCTTGCAATCTGCAGAGATCAGCCTTGGGACAGGAGGTTGGCAATGGAGGCTGATGTGGAGAGGGAAGCAGAAAGAAGAGGCTGAATAAATGTGATTTTGAGGGTAAAAGAGGAAAAAAGCTGAGCCTTACGGCAGCTCCCAGTCACTTGCTCTGCTTTTGTGTGTACAGGACATCAATGCAGAGCCACAAGCAGAGCTGCCCGAAGCTCAGAGTGACATCATGGCAGTGAAGAGAAAGAACAAGGAAGACATGGGAAGAATTCAACAGGAGAATCTCCATCAGCAGAGGGGCGATAAACAAAACCAGGTGAATGAAAGAGTGGCAGCCACTCCACTCATGAAATGTCCTCTCTTTTGTTTGTTAGAGAACATGAAGGAACAGCTGGATGCAGAGCTTCAGATAGCTCACAGTATGACCAAGGCAAGGCACAAGCAGCTGGAGGAAGAAATGAAAATCATCAGAGAGAAACTTAATCGCTTCCATCAGTCTCTGCAAAACCTAGGGAGTGAAAGAGGGATGCAGCCACTGCAGTCACCAATCTGGTGGGTTTTGCCCTTCTTGCCTTTCCAGTGCAGAGCAGCAGGGAGTGGGGGGATATGTTTTGCGGAAAAAGAAGAAACCTCACAACTTCGTAAAAGTTGTAAAGCCCGGTATGCTTTATTACGGCGCGCCGGACGCAAGCCTCCCCAATAGGCAAGCGTACCTCTGAAGACCTTGGGTCTTCTTTTATCCCCCTTCCAAATGCATATGCATACAGTTTTACAATAAGTTCATACATATTCATTCCACGTGACATTTAGCACCAGTTCTTCTTTATCTAAGGAATTCCTAGGTCTGGGGCAGACTGACCTTGCGGTAATTTCTGGGTTTTTTTCTCTGTCTCCTTGCTGTCTCTGGAATGCAGCTTTTCCTTCAGCTTTGGCCCTACAGACCCCTCACCTTTTCCGGACATTTCACCTAATTCAGAATGGATCCCTGCTCCGTCTCATTCCCCCCTTTCCTAGGAAATAAGTAAATTCTTTTACTTAAGGAAAACCCCCACGACAATAAGTGTCTTTTAACGCTTCACCATGTACGTTTGACAAAGAAGTCAGTACAGCTATTCGTTGTAGCATTCTACAGTTCCAAATTAACAATGTAATAGATAATCCTAAACTTATCCCAACTAATATTAGTAAAACTACAATGGGGTGGCACAACTTATTAAAGATTCCATTCGCAGTTGGTGACCACCCAAAGATCACATCCCACCAGTGATGATCCATATTTTGTTTTATTCTTTGTAGAACCCTGGTTATCTCCTTTGTATCGTGTTGGACAGTAATTAAGGTTTTCTTTCCACTTTCTTGGATTTCCTTCAGGATTTCCAATAACTCTTGGTGCTCAATTAACTGTTTCACTAATGTAAGGTTCATTCCAATAGGGGTAGGTGGTAGCCTGTGATACATTGTGTAATTAGCTTTAATCAGCTGGTGGGATGTCACTGGGGCCAAGTACGAAAAATCACACCCGATAATCTTAACAAAATTACAAATACAGAAGTTAGAATGATTTCTACTAGACAGAATAACATCATTGCTATCAATTTGTACAGCAGTACAAGCAGTTCTCAAGCATACACCCTTTTCCAGTATATACGAGCGCAGTTTTCTGGTCAGTGACTGGATGAACTTCAAAGTGACAAATAGTCTCTTCAATGTCCAAACAAACATCCTGAGCATTAATAGTATTGCTTTCACAAATGAATCCCATCTGTTCTCTAGTAATGCAGGATTCTAAGTTTACTGTCTGCCACTTTCCATTCATCTTTCGTGCCCACATTCTGTGTTCTGAAGGATAGAGTATTGTTTTTTCATGGTTTAATCCTAGGGCAATGATGGGGTGGATAACATAAACAGTGGCATTACGTATGGTAAGCCCAAAGGCAGTTGCCACATTAGAAACAGGATCATAGGTGAAATTCACCATAGTCCACCAGGATTGAAACTTCCTTTCAAAATCAATTGCATTATCCCACACAATCTTCCGAATTTCAGCTGGAAAATTACCTTCACCCCCTTCCCGTATGATCAGAGCTGCTGTTGCCTGCATCCATAACTGTGCTTGTATACAACTGAAAGCTAAAGACACATTATCTTGAACTGTACTAAGTGCTTCTACTATCAGCCTGTGGTCTTGGTCCCTGGCCGTTTCCCATTTTGACAGAACTTTTGAAATCTGCCACTGGCTAGTTCCTAATGCCACTAGAGATGACTGTAAGTGTTGCTTCAATTTTGTTAGGCTACCTGCTGCAGTGGCCAGTCTATTCATCAGTATTTCTGAATCAATTCCATTTAAAACTCCTAATCCTGTCCCTAATATGCCAGTTTGATCCTTTCTTGTTCTGCTCCTGAGGTATGCCTGTTTTTGTAACCATGTTGTCCAGCCCTCAAAGGAAGTTTTTAGGAAGGAGGAGCAGGCTGGTTGGATTTTTGAGATGTTAATTTGCATTATCAACTCCACACATTTGAGAGACCATTCTGGATTGAGTAATAGTTGTTGCTCACCCACATTCCTTACTACATAGGGGCCTACTCCATACACCTCAGGTTCAAGTTTGGGTTGAGTCTGAACTATTTGAGTCTTGGTGTGGGCTGTATAGGGTCCTGCTGTGGTAAAAGGTGTAGTGTCTATCTTGAATTTAAATGAAAGCCCGATATCTTCCTGTGCCCAAAGGCAAGTTATTTCTACAGGCTGTATTAAGGTGAAATTATACCAGCAGTCTGATTCATTTAGGCTATCACAGATTTCCTGGTGTTCATGTACACCAGGAGAGGTTGAGACACTAATTTCATTTGGTCTCTCATTAGCCGTCCCATTTATCATCTGGCACCCTACCTTGATTTCTTCTCCTCTGATCCCTTGAAGCGTCCACAGTTTCTGTTCCTGCCATTCCTGCTCCTCATATATCTGATCTCCATGAATTACCACAGTGGATAGCTTTAAATCCTTTATCTCAGAAGGTTTTCCCATGGATCCAGTATACTGATTAAACGCCTGGGACCAAGGCCATTCAGCATTGCTCTGAATAAAGGTACTCTCAAGTTCTAAAACTTCAGTTATGATTACATACAAAACAATTCTACAAACTAAAATATCAGCTACTCCCGACCGCAATATACTCATTTTGCCCGAGTAAGTTTTAGTCTCAGTTCATTGTCTCCTGGCGTCACTCCTCAAGGGGTTTCTGGGCCTTCTTCACCCAAGAGTGATGAATCCAGGCGTTCTGCTCCTTGATTCTGATTGCAGTGAAGGTGGTGAGAAGCACTTGGAACGGTCCCTCCCACTGTGGTTCCAAGGTCTTTTCTGTAAGAGACTTAACATATACATAATCTCCAGGTTGTATGTTATGTACTGGCCCATCTAACTCCCGGCTCCGAGTTCCAGCCACATGTTTCTCAATTTCCTTGAGCTGTTTGTTTAAGGCCACCATGTAGGTGGCCAGTGTTACCTCTCCAATATGGGTGGACACTCCCTTTTGTATTCCATATGGTCTTCCATAGAGTATTTCAAAAGGGCTCAACTTTTCTTTAGCTCGAGGTTTCGTTCGAATTCGCCATAGTGCTAGTGGAAGAGCTTGGGGCCAGGGTAGATTAGCTTCCTGCCCCAGTCTTATGATTTGCTGTTTAATCAAATGATTCATTTTCTCCACTTGGTCGCTTGATTGGGGGCAGTATGGGGTGTGAAGTTCCCAGTCTATGCCCAGGTGGCTAGTAATCTGTTGCACTATTTTGGAAATGAAATGTGATCCTCTATCTGAGGATATTGTGGCTGGAACTCCGAAGCGTGGTATTATTTCTTGTAATAATACTCTGGTCACTTCTCTAGCTTTGACAGTTCTGGTGGGGAACGCTTCTGGCCACCCTGAAAATGTATCTGTCAATACCAGCAAATATCGATACCCCCCTTTCCTTGGGAGTTCTGAAAAGTCAATTTGCCACTGTTGTCCAGGCCCATGGCCTCTCCCAGTCTGACCGAGTTTCAGTCTGGGGGTATTTTTGGGGTTTGTCTGGAGGCAAAGATCACACTGTTGGGTCACCTGAGTAATAGTGGCATATAAATTCCTAGCAACAATTCTTTCAATCAGGTATGTGTATAGAGCATTTATTCCCCAGTGCGTTTTCTGGTGTTCTTCCCTTACTAGTGACCACAATAGATGGGAAGGGATTACCAGTTTCTTTTCAATGGTAGCCCACCCTTCTTGGTTATACGTCCCTTTTGGATCTTCAATTAATTTCCTATCTTTCTTGTTGTATTCTGGCTTACCTTCAAGGGAGATTTGTCCATCTGGAATAAGGACTCCTTCAGTGGCTACCTCACCTTTTGCTGCTTCTTTTGCCTCTCTATCTGCCAGCTCATTTCCTTCTTCCAATTCTGAGCTCACTTTTTGGTGTGCCTTAATGTGCATAATTGCTACCTTTTCAGGCAGCTGAACTGCTTCCAGCAGCTGGATTATCTTTTGTGCATGTTTGATGTTCCTTCCCTGTGAGGTCAGCAGTCCCCTCTCCTTCCAGATGGCCCCATGTGCATGTACAACTCCGAATGCATACCTTGAGTCTGTGTAGATGGTTATTCTCCTCCCTTTTGCCCTTTCCAAGGCATGGGTCAGGGCAATTATCTCAGCCTTCTGCGCGGAGGTGCCTGTTGGCAAGGGTCCAGATTCGATTACCTCTCTGTAGGTGGTCACTGCATACCCAGCATGTCGCTTCCCATTGGCAACATAGCTGCTCCCGTCAGTGGACCAGGTCTCTGCATCATCCAGAGGGGTATCCTTTAAGTCTGGGCGGCTGGAGTAGGTAGCTTCGATGGTCTCCAGGCAATCATGGTGTACTGCTTCTCCTTGATTTCCACTGAGAAAGGAAGCTGGGTTGACAATATTAGTCACCACGATCTCTACATCATCTTGCTCTACCATGATGGCCTGGTATTTCAGAAACCTCTGTGTTGAAAGCCAGTGGCCACCCTTTACTTCCAGTACTGCAAATACTGTGTGGGACACTAGCACAGTCAATTTTTGTCCCAGGGTAAACTTGCGTGCCTCTTGAATATTCAGCACAACTGCTGCTACAGCTCTGAGGCAACCTGGCCATCCTTTGGCTGTTGCATCTAGCTGCTTAGAGAGGTAAGCAACTGCCCTCCGGTATGGACCCAAGTCCTAAGCCAGTATTCCCAAGGCAATTCCCTGTTTCTCATGGGAAAATAGGAAGAATGGTTTACTCACATCTGGAAGTCCCAAAGCTGGAGCTGACATGAGAGCATTCTTTAGCTGGCGAAAGGCCCGTGTAGCTTTTTTGTCCACTGGAGATCTGTGCTTCCATTGGCAATAAGAGCATAGAGGGGTCTGACAAGCAGTCCATAATTATAAACCCACAGCCGGCACCATCCTGCCATGCCTAAGAAGGTTCGGAGTTCTTTTATTGTCTGGGGTTTTGGGGTTTGGCATATGGCTTCCTTGTGAGCCTGCCCTAAAGTCTGTTGCCCAGCACTCACCTCGTACCCCAGGTAGATAACTTTCTGTTTCACTACCTGTGCCTTTTTCTTTGATACTCTGTATCCTTGGAGTCCTAGGAAATTCAAAAGGCTTACTTTCCAGGCCACACATGCTTCCCTTGTCCGAGTGGCCACTAGAAGATCATCCACATACTGCAAAAGCCTTCCTTCAGCCTGTGGAGCTTCCCAGGACTCCAGATCTTTTGCAAGTTGCTCCCCAAACAGAGTAGGGGAATTTTTCCAGCTTTGGGGTAGTCTGGTCCATGTGAGCTGGGTTTTGCGCCCACTTTTAGGGCTTTCCCATTCGAATGCAAAAATTTTCTGGCTGGCTTCGTGGATGGGGAGGCAAAAGAAGGCATCCTTTAGATCTAAAACAGTAAACCAGGTTAGCTCAGGTGTTAGACAAGTTAATGAAGTGTATGGATTGGCTACCACCGGATACAAATCTTCTGTTATTTTATTGACAGCCCTCAAATCCTGTACTATCCGGTATGACCCATCAGATTTCCAAACAGGTAAAATAGGAGTATTGAAATCAGATTGGCATTCTTTCAGTAACCCTAACCGCAGAAAATTTTCAATTATTGGGCTGATTCCTTCCCTATCCTCTTTCTTTAGGAGGTAATGCTTGATTCTCACTGGTTACGTTCCCCTCCTTGAGCTTAATTACTAGCGGCGGGGCATTTTTTGCCCTCCCTGGCACATCAGAGGCCCACACCCCAGGAAATACCTGACCTAGTATTTCTTCATCAATTTCTTCCTTAATTCCAATAGCTATTAGGGTTAAACTTAATACCTCTATGTGCTTTTGATCATTCACCTCCAGAGTAATTTCCCCATTTTTGAATGTAATGGTTGCTTGTAATTGCTCCAATAAATCTCTGCCTAATAGTGCCTTTGGTGAATTAGGCATGTACAAGAATTTATGAATACCCTATTGTTTTCCCAATTTATACCTCAAAGGTTTACAAAAATATGCCCTTTCAGACTGGCCAGTTGTCCCCTGCACTACAACATAATCATTTTCCGCAGGTACTAAAGCTTTATTTAAAACTGCATATGTAGCTCCTGTATCAACCAAGAATTCCACCCTTTTCCCTTCTTCCCCCAGCCTCATTGTTATAACCAGTGGATCCGCTGGGGCAGAATCCCCCGGTCCTCCTCAGTTGTTTTGTGCGTGTGCAGCCATTTGTTGGTCACCCCTTCTTCGTTCTGGGCATTGGTCTTTCCAGTGACCAATTCTTTTGCAGATTGCACACTGGTTCCTGCTCAGCTGAGGTGGTCCTTTTCTCGGTAGTCCCTGGTTGTATTTTCTGTGCCTTTTCACCACTGCAACCAACCTTTTCATTCCTTGTTTATATCCTTCCTCCCGGTTACTAAATACCCTCCAGGCTTCCTCTAGCAAGACTTCAAGATTCCTCCCATCCGGTCCCCAAATTTTCTGAAGTTTACGCCTGATATCTCCAGCAGACTGCCCCAAAAATGAATTAACTAGTTGAATTATCCCTATCTCAGACTCCGAATCTAATGATGTATGATGACACATGGTATCCCTTAAACGCTCTAGAAATTCAGATGGAGTCTCAGAAGGCCCCTGCTTAAGGGAATATAAGGCAGACCAGTTTATGGTTTTTGGAATAGCTCTTTCCACCCCTGTTGCTATCCACTCTTGATAGTCTGCTAATTTCTTTACCTCCGCTGACACATTAGGGTCCCATTATGGGTCTTGGAGGGGGAAATGTTCTTTTACATCCAGCTGTGTGGCCTTGCAGTAATCCTCTGCCAGATTCCCTGCTGTCTTTAAGATCAGTTGTTTTTCTGTTTCAGTGAAAGCATCTAGTAGTAGCTGGATGTCAGCCCAGTCTGGATTGTGTTGTTTGGTAACATATCGTAGGCATTTGGCAGTGAGTATCGGATCAGCACGATAATTCCTAGCAATCCTTTCCCATGCTTCTAAATCAAGGGTGGTAAATGGCACTTCAATCATTAATTTGCCCCCTTCTGGTCCCACTGCCTCTCGCAGAGGGGCCTGTAGCACTACTTGCATCCTGGTTCTAGATGCAACAGGACTCCCACGGGTGGGGTGGGTTCTAGTAGATGGGCCTTCCCCACCTGAGTCCTCCTCCTTTTTGGGGAAGTTCCCTTCCTCCTCATCCTCAGTTTCAGCCTCAACCTCCCTCCTTCAAGGAGGAGCTTTCATCCACTCAAATGTATCTTGTTCTTGCTCCTCAGAATGATAGACCTTATCAGATCTCATACACTGTTGTCCTGTACTGCATGCTGAACAACAGCGTTTGATTTGCCCTCTCTTTGCCTTGTTATCTTTTTCAAGGGCCAAGACCAGTGGGTCTGAGGGTGATTTAGTCCCACAGTCCTTTTGCCACTCTTGGTGATTTCTTAAAACAAAAAACATATCAGCATACGAAACCTCATCCCATTTACCTTCCCATCTTAAAAACAACACCAACTGCAGTAAGGTATTATAATCTAGGGTTCCAGTGGGTGGCCACCCTGCTCCATCCTCTAACCTGTATAACGGCCATCAGCGTGTGCAATATTGGATTAGATCCTTTTTATTCTCAGAGCCCCCCCTGCTGGTGACTTCCTTCCAGTGGGCCAAGATGCACCCTATGGGGCTAGCCCGTGGAACTTCCTTGCTCTAGTTAGTTCCCATTATTTCCTTCTTGCCCTATCTCGCTTCCACCCAAACTTCTTTTCACAGACCTTCACAGTAGTTTCCCAGTCCTCCTCCCACACACTCCAGGTGGCAGGTATCAGATGTGATTATCCACATACAAGCTTTAAGATCTTAGACTATGAATCAGCTTGATCAGAAACCTCTAATCTACACTCAGGGCATGTGCCCTGATGTTTATTAGAACAACAAAACCAGCGTTTCTCACAAACTCCACACTGCAATAGTACCCACGCAGCATGCCAGCCTCTTGATGCACCGAAAGCTACCCGAAATTTCCCACAAAGGCAGGCTATTCCATTTATTACAGGGAGCTCTAATCCTCTACGGCAAGCTGTTCCCAGTGCAGACTTACTAGAGTGCCAGCTGAAGTCCGGTAAAGCCCCTCTAAATAAACTCGTTCGTCCCCTCTATCTATTTAATAATTTATAGGATTCACAAACTCCCAAGTGTCGAGTCCAAACCACAGGGGCAGAGGAACCCCTTGGGTTCATCTAGCCATGGTGAAAGCGTGCACAATCTACACCACAATTTACCACCTTTACTCTGACCCACACTTTTCTACTGTTTACTCTATTTTCTCTGTCAGGCGCTCTCCGCCCCCAGAGCCTGCCCCAGCCAGTGTTTACTCAGCCTCTCCAGTCACGGGTAGGAACTCCCCGCCCGCACAGTAGAGCGCTATAGATCTACTCTCTTTTATACACCATACACTTATACACTTGCGAGATTACAAACACAGTGCACTGACCACACAATGCATTAACCATACAGCAACACAGTGTCCGGACACCACACACACACGCACACACAAACAAAACACACGCGGGTTCAGCAGCTCTGCCCTATCAGAACAATGAACCCCCAATACACAAATACACGGGTTCACCCAGCTCACCCCCACAGCCACTAGCGGTTCTGCCCTATCTGAACGATGAACCCTGTCTCTAATACAGCTGCTCCATCAGCTGAACCCAGACGTCTCTGGGTGATTTACTCCCTTGCTCTCCTTTCCCCCCCCGGGGGGCCCTCAGTACATACCGTATCTTCCTTCGCAGGCCAGCAGGTCCTTGTCTGTCCTCGCAGGAGGCAAGCCGAGACGAGCGGAGCCTCCTCTAGGAAAATCCTGGGGCGCGCCTTGGAGTCCGTTGCCCCCTCCCCCCCCCGCCCCTGCGGGGACAGAGACGGAGACGGAAGGTATCTCTCCTCCTGCCTGGCTGGCTCACCAGAATGTTTTGCGGAGAAAAGAAGAAACCTCACAACTTTATAAAAGTTGTAAAGCTCAGTATGTTTTTATTACGGTGTGCGCGTCGGATGCATGCAGAGGAAATCCTCCTCAAAAGGCATGCAGACCCCTGAGGATTTCAGGTCTTCTTTTATCCCCCTTTCAAATGCATATACATAGTTTCAAAATAGGTTCATACATATTCATTCCGCGTGACATTTATCGCCAGTTCTTCTTTATCAAAGGAGTTCCTAGGGCGGGGGCAAATCGACCTTGTGGTTGTTTCTGGTTTTTTTTTTTTTTCTGTCTCCTCACTGTCTCTGCCCTACAGTTTTTCCTACTGCTTAGGCCTCACAGACTTTTCACCTCTCCTAGACACTTCACCTAATTCAGAATGGATCTCTACTCTGTCTCACAGGGGAAGAATCATAGCCCTGCTCCTGCTGGCCACACCATTCCTGATCCATAGAAGTCCCAGAGCGTGGACAAGAGAAATGGTGGGGAGGGGGTGGGGACAATGTGTGACTGATTGTTGGCCATGAAGTGTTTTGATTTTTATATCTATTCAGACTGCATATAGGAGGTGCTGGGGGTCACTATCAATTGGACATTGCTGATATGAGACTATAAACCAGAAAAGAAAACAGGACAAAACAATTCTCTCTGTGTTGTTTTCAATAGAGTATTTTGCAGTATCAAAATGGTCTCCTTGGTTCCACAATGTTCTGCAGAGCCCCTTGGTTCAATGAGGCCTTGAAGTGTCACAATGGTTTCCAGTATTCCATGAGGCCCCTCAATGTCACAATGAACCTTTTGTTCCACGGAGTCCCACACTGTTCCATGAATCTTTAGTTCCATGGGGCCTTGCAGTTTCACAATGGTCTCCTTGGTTCAGTGGTACCACACAGTGCCACAATTGCCCTTTTGCCCAACAGGGCCTCATAGTGTCACAATGACCCCTTGCTTCCATGGGGATACAAAGTGCCACGATGGCACTTTGGCTTCACAAGACCTCAAAATGTAAAAATGGCCTCCATGGTTTCATGAGGCCCTGCTGTGTCACAATGGACCCTTGACTCCATGATGCCCTGTTGTGTCACAACAGTCTCCTTGTTTCTGCACTTTAAGAATGCCCCCTTGTTCCCTTGTAGCCCCACAGTGTCACTATTCTACCCTTGGTTTCATGAGGCCCTGCAGTGCCACAATGGTCCTTTGGTTCTACGTGGTCCCATGTGTCACAATGATCTCCTTGGTTCCATGACACCCCATAGCACAGCAATGGCCTCCTTGGTTCCATGATGCCCCATAGCACAACAATGTCCTCCTTGGCTCAACGGTTTCAGGATGGCCCCTTTGTTCCATTGAGCCCCAGATTGTCACTGTGATCCCCTTGGTTCCATGAGGCTCTGCTGTGCTACAATGGCTCCTTGGTTACAATGGGTTCTAAAGGCTCATAATGATCTCTGTGGTTCCATGAGGCCCTGCAATATCCCAATGGACCCTTGGTTCCAAGGGGTCCTGCAGTTTTACAAGGCTGCCCCTGCTGTGCTGTAGTGGTCCCTTGGTTCCATGAAGCAAAGCAGAATCAGAATAGCCCCTTGATTCCATGGAGCACCACAGTGTCACCATGGTCCCATTGCATCCACAGGGCCCCATAGTGTAACAATGGACCTTTGGTTCCATGAGGTTCCTCAGTGTCTCAACGGCCCCTTGGCTCCATGTGGCCCCACTCTGTCCAAATGGTCTCCTTGGTTCTGTGAAACCCTACAGAGCCACAATGGACCCTTGGTTCCATGAGCTTTTGCACTATCAACAGTGGTCTGTGTTCTACAGTATCACCATGGATCCTTTGTTCCATGAGGTTCTATAGCATAACATGACCACTCTGATTCCAGAAGGTTCTGCAGTGTCACAATGGACCATTGATTCCATGCAGCCCCAAACTCTCACAATGACCCCATGGCTCCATGAGCTTCCATACTGTCATCAACTTTCTCCTGGTTTCCACGAGGCCTTGCTCTGATACAATGGACTTTTGGTTCCATTGGGGTTCTACTGCATCACAATGGACCCTTTGTTCCATGAGGTTCAAAGTGTCACAGCTGGATCCTTGGTTCTGTGAGCCTCTGCTGTCACCAAATGGCCAAAATATCAGAATAAGACTCCTTTATACTAATTTGGTGTTTAAGAGAGAATCATTTATTCAGGCTTGAGGTGCAGTGGGTGATAACTACTTACATGGAGACGTGATTCTATCAGTGTATCGCTTATATACAGTCACTATGTGTATATTAAAATTTACCCATTTCCATAAAACTAGCCTCAAATTCCCAGATTATGTCCTTGCTTTTTCTATCACTGCATTCTTGAGCCAGATGTCTTCATTTTCTCTTTCAATCATTCCTGATGGGAAAGCAGCCCCTGAATGCCTTGTTTCTCTGCTGAAAGTTCACAGGCATGGTAAAAATTGAATTAACCCTTTTGGTATAAAGGCCAAGGCTTTGTGTGGGCAGGCAGGGGCAGGCAGGAGGCAGAGCTGTCAGCAAGGGAAGGGCCCAGCCAGGTGGGGCAGCCAGGGGATGCCGACAGCCTGCAGGGACAGAGGCGCAGGGCAGGGACACCGTGGGACAGCCTGGGCTGCACAGGGCACAGGGATGGGCAGCAGCTGCAAGACAGCCCTGCCAGAGCCAGCTTGGGCAGCACTTTGGCCAGGCTGCTGGCCCTGGGCCTGAGGCCACGAGGGGACAAGTGACCCTTGCAGGGCTGGGGCCTCATTGCCTCCTTCTCCTGGCTCAGCAGCCTGGCAGGGGCCGCCCCATGCTCCTGCCCTTGCCATTGCACATCCCCACATGCCAGTGCCCATCCCAGCAAGAGCCCTGAGCAAGGAGGGAGGGACAGGATCTGCCTGGCCAGGGGCTGGGGCTCAGGCCTTGGCCCTTTGCATTCCTGAAACACATCCAGCTTTGCTCAGCACCAGAGACACCTTTGCCTTGTTTGTCCCCAGCTGTCATCACTGCCTCCAGAGTTCTCTTCTACCTGGAATCTGGGGACATTTTCCCAGTTGTGTCCCTGACAGAACTGTAGGGATCTCTTTAAAGTCCAAACACCTCAGTGTTTCAATGTAACTGAGTTCTTGAGGGTTTTGTGACATCACTCAGGGGGTTCTGACATCCCAGAGCAGGCTGTGACATCTCAGAATAGGATATGAGGTGACAGAGCAGACTCTGCCATCATAGATTGTGGCTCTGTGGTGTCAGAGAGTGGGTTGTGACATCACTGGGTGGCTGTGTAACATCATAGAGCAGGTTGTGACATCACAGAACAGACAGCGACATCACAGGGTGACTTTGTGAACTCAGTCTTCCGTGACATCGCAGCACCTCTGTATCACAGCACAGGCTGACATCATAGATATGGGTCTGTGACATCACAGGGGCTGTGTGACATCACAGGGGCAGTGTGAGGTCCCTGGGGAGGTCACTCTGCCCCGGCCCCCCTCACAGCTCCCCCCAGAGCAGTCCAACCCTGCTCGTGCACAGTGGGGTCCCCTGTCCCCCCGGGTCACACCGCCCCCAGCCCCGCAGCCTCCCCCAGAGGATGTTCCACAAGATCGACCCCAGAGCCTGACATGGGGCCGGGGGGCCAGGGCCCTGGGGGTGGCACAGGGGAACAGGGACCTCCGGCAGCGTCCCTATGTCCCCCAGGGCCAGATCCTGGGCCAGGGCTCCTTCACCCTGTTACGAATGAGGTCTTGAGAGCGCTGAAAAAATCCCCAGCAAGGGATTAGCAAAAACCAGATTTAATATTAAGGGACAACAGCACAAAGTTCCTTGGCAAGAGTCACTCTGCTCCTGACTGGACTCTTCAGGCACACCAAGGAAATAAGGCAACAACAAAACCAAACAAAATCCAGGCAATGAAACCAGAAATGATCCAAGAACTGTCCCTGTGTGTATGACAACAGGACAGTGAGAGCAAAGACAAAAGCTCAACAGAGTTCAAACTTAACAGGACATAACTTATACCTTAACCTTAACTGATACCTTCAACGTCACAATTTAGCCAAAAACAGCAGCTAACTGTGTTTAACCTAACTTATAACCTATGCCTGAGCAATTTAACAGAGGAATAACATTTTGCAATATTTAACTTAGGTAATAATTTAAAATAAACATAACAACTTAGAAAAAGAACAACTCTTAGGAGCATTTAACTTAGCTTAGACCTTGTGTCTTAACCTTACTTACTGATATCTGCATATCTGACTGACTCAGCTATCCAAGGTACTCAAACTCCTCAGAGAGCAGCATTTCTGCCACATTTCCCCAGAACAGGCACTCCTGTGTGCACACAGACACAAAGAGTCACTGCAAGGCACCTGTGAGAAATTCCCCTGAGGGCAGGAAATGCTCACTGTGGATCCTTTGGCATCTCCCCAGTGGGTGAAGGTCTGAGCCTGGAGGAGTGGGGGGATCAGCTCAAACTCTGTCATTGTTCAGGGATCCCTGAGTGCAGCAAACAGGAGAGTTCCCGGATGGGAGAGGCCCCACTCAGAGGGAGTCGCTGGCCCAGGAGAGCTCCAAGGGCTCCTTTTGGAGCGCTGTTTGCAGGGCCCCAAGAGAGGGGCTTCAGTCCCAGCAATGGTTCATCCTGGCCGCACTTGGCATCAGCAGCTTTCTTTGGCACTGTGAGAACAGGGATGTTTTGCCACTGAGAGGACAAAAACAGTTCTCAAGGCTGCTGCTAAAGGAACCAGGAGCTGGTTGGGCAGCAGCAGTGCCTGGAGCAGACAATGTTTGTGATGAGCTGCAGAGGAGCTGAGTCCAGGGGCTGTTGGCCAAGGCCGAGGCCCAAGGAGCATTTCTCAGCTGGCAGGGCGGCCTGAGAAGGGGAGGGGGGAATGCAGCAGCACAGGGCCCATGGAACCAAGGGACCATTGTGAAAATGTGGGGCCCTGTGAGACCAAGGGATGATTGTGAAACTGTGGGCCCTGTGAAACCAAGGGGTCATTGGGATACTGTGGGGCCCTGTGAGACCAAGGGACCATTGTGACACTGAGGGGATTCATGGGATCATGGAGACCATTGTAACACTGTGAGGACCCAGGGAATAAGCAAGACCATTGTGATGCTGTGGGTCCCCACAGAACCAAGAGGACCATTGTGATACTGTGGGGCCTTGTGAAACTAAGGGACCTTGGTGACACTGCAGGGCTGCATGGAACCTTGGGGCCATGGTGACATTGTGGAACCCCATTGAACCAAAGGTTCATTGTGACACTGCAGGGCTGCATGGAACCAAAGCTCCAGGGTGACACAGAGGTGCCTCCTGGCATCAGTGGTCCATTGTGACACTGTGGAGCCAAATGAGACCATTGTGACACTGCAAAACCCCAGGGTCCAAAGGTCCATTGTGACATTGCAGGCCTCATGGAATAGAGGAGTCACGTGACATTGTGGGAAGCCTCTGTGCTTTCCTTCCTATGTAAAAGAACTGTCCGGCTTCTCCAGGTGCCCATGGCTGAGATTGGGATTCCACCTCCAAATTTCCTTAAATCCAAAGACTGCTCCCAGACAGAATCTGCCATTCCTGACAAATCTGAGTGGCCTTGCCCTAGAGAGGCTCTCACCTGCCTTCCAAATACAGGGACCCTGTACTTTCTTTCCTATAGAAAAGAGCTGCCCTTCTCAGCCAGGTGCACACAGCCAGAATTAGGATTTCCACTTCCAGCATTCCATATTGTGAGAGACTGGAGGAGATTGTTGGCTGGAAACATTTTGTGTGGGGGAGAAAGTGGCAAGTCCAGCCTTGCCCTGCCCTGGAACCCCAGCCTTGCCCTGCCCTGGAACCCCAATCCCCCCAGAGCCTCTATCCCAGCCCAGCAGTGTCTGCCAGTCCCTGGCACAGCACAGGCAATGCTCCACAGCCACCTCTGGAGCCACCAGTGACCAAATGAGACCAAGTCCCACCCTGGGGGAAGGGCCCAGGAAGACCAAGGGGTATTTAAGGCTGACCACAAGGCAAGCACACATCTTGGCCCCACCTCCACTTGAAATTTTTATCTGAACACTGCTGGAATCCAGGAGTTGGTAGCTGTGTGTGTGCTTCTCTACATCTTATTTTTCTCTTTCTGTGTCTACTTGTTCTGTACATGTCCTCTTGCAAATTTTGATTAAGTTAAAATTGAACAGACTTAGAGTTTGTGAGGTTGGATGGGCCAAGTCAATGCTTTGAGCAGCGTTTTTTGTTCACTGAATGTCATATTAATACTTTTGCCGAAGTTTCTCTGATTTTCTAAAGTTGCCAGTCAAGGCTGTTAGGTTGTTTTGAGCTCCTGATAATCTCTTGTTGGTATTTCTCTAGTACATAAACTCAAAGTATAGAAACAATTTTAATTCCTTTTAAATTCCTCATTGAGAGAGTTTTTTAGTGGATGGGAGTCAGGGCTTGTCTGTCCTGCTGGGCACAGCCCAGGCAGGGCTTTCCCAGCCACATTCCACACTCCATTTCCCAGCTGGAGCCCCTGGTGCCTCTGAGTTGTGCTGCCGCAGCCCCAGGGACGCTCTCCTTGTCTGCCCATTCCCCCACGGTCTCTGGGCAGGGATGGCCTCAGTGGGGGCTGCTGACATTCTCAGCAACTTGGAGGCTGCTGCTGAATTTTCCTGCTCCAGAGGCTTGTTCAGCCTTCAGCTCTTCAGTGCAGGAATTCAGTGTCCCAGAGCTCATTAACATTCAGAACACAATAAAAAGCCAAGCCTCTGGGAATAATTTGATTTTAATTTTCAAATCTTTTGTGGTTAATTATACAATTTCCAGTACTCTATTCAAGTTAAATAGATTCTATTTAAAAAGACAGTGAGAAAAGATTACTTAAGTCAAATTTAGCGTTTTTTTTCCTGTCAATTTATTGATACGTGCGATCTCCAGCTGGCACTGAATCCAAGTACCTCCTCATGCAGTTTGAATAGAGTTGAAAATCAAGACCCTTCATGGCTGACAATCAATCTGACTCTGTCCCTATCCCCACTCCACCATTTCCCCCATCCAAGCCCTGGCACTAAGAGCAGCCTTGTGCAAATCTGAGCTCCCTCCAGCCCAGGCTGCACCGGCAGCTTTCAGCTCTTTGGCTCCAACTCCCACCTGCTTTCCTTGGAGAAGGAGCTGCCCGAGACACAGAGGGATGTTCATTTCCTGTCAGCCAACAAACCCATGGGAACTGAGATGTGTGCGCTGGAATTCAATGCCCTCCCCATCCCACAGCAGCCCTGCATTTCCCTCCTGCAGCCTTGGTCTCCAGCACAGCTATGGAGGCTCTTTGGGCTCTGGACTGTTCCTGCAGCCCCCAAGGGCAGCTGAGCTCTTCCTTTGGCCCAGTCAGGTCTGGCCAGTGCAGGCCATGCTCAGCAATTGCTTGTGTGTGCCTGGCCTTGCTGTCAGCCCCGGCAGCGGCTGCGTGGCTCCTTTGTGGCCCTGTGCTGGCCCAGCCATGGTGGCCCAGTCCCTGTGCAGGCCCATCCCAGGCCAGGAGCATTGCGGCTGGGAACGGCCCCTGTGCCGTGGTGCCCACAGCAGCCTTGGGGCTCTGTGCCCCATGGCCTCCCTGCTGGGCAGCCTCTGCTAGCTCCTGCAGAGCCCCTGGCACCTGTGGGGCTGCACAGACAGCTGGTCCAGAGGTCAGCAGAGCGGTAGCCAAGGCTGGCCATTGCCAGGAACAGGCCCTGAACACCACAGGAGAATGGAGCTGGGCCACAGCCAAACTCAGTCCAGGCAAAAGCTGGGCTCAGCAGCCAGGGCTGCCAAGGCCTGGGTACAGAGGCTGGTGCTGGCAAATGTCCTGGGCCTCCTCCCTGCTCTTTCCCTGGACACCACCAAGGACACAGAGCAGCCTCCTCTCTGGGCCACTTGCCTGTTTGCAATGCCTTGCACAGGCGCTGGCCCTGGCCCACAAGGCCTGGCCTGACCCCTGCCCCTGCACGCTCAGCCAGGCTGAGATGGACACTGATGGTTTCTGGGCCAGGCTCTCGGAGCCCAGCCCAGCTCCCTGCAAGCTCTGCCAGCTGCCCTGAGCTCTGGGCAGCACCAAGGGCCTCTCCCCAGCCCAGCCCAGCCGGCTCTGGCCCCACAGCTCTGCTCAGGCCAGGCTGCTCTGGGCACTGGCTCCACGGCCTCAGCCCCTGGCAAGGGCACAGCAGCAGCTGCAGCTGCCACAGGACTCAGCCCCAGCTATGGGGGAAGGTGCTTGGCCAAGGCCAAAGGAGGCTTCCTGGCTACCCTGCTCCCCTTGGGCTGAGGTGCTGAGAGCTCTGAAGCCCCTACTGCCATCCCATCTGCCCAGGGCAGCACAAGAGCTGCAGCCTTGGGGCCCTCAAGAGCTGCTCCTTCTCCAAGCCCAGGTCCCATCCCAAAGCTGGGGTAGCCACAAAGCTGTGCCCATTTCTGTTCATTGCTGTTCATTGCTATTCATTGCTGATTGGGATGGATCCTCAGCCACTTGGAGTTTGATGATGAATTTTCCTACTGCAGAGGCCTCTTCTTTCTTGAGCTCTTCAGTTCAGGAATTCATGGGAAAAGGCTCATAAACATTTATTCACAATGCCTGAACAAGAAAAGGGAATACTCTAGATTTTCAATTCTTTTGTGGTTAATTAGACACATTTCTGAAGTGTGTTTAATCTGAATATACTGTATTGAAAACAATGAAGAGAAAATTGATTTATCGTGTTAAGTTTTCTTTTCCTGTTTATAGACTGATATCAGCAATGTCCAGTTGATATTGACCCCCAGCACCTTCTAATGCATTGTGAATAAATATTAAAATCAAGAGCATTAAAGCTGATGATTAGTAATGCTTTGTCCCCCCCACTTACCCACCATTTCCCTGATCCAAACCCTGGGAATCCTATGGATCAGGAACAGGTGAGTCACCACCCCTGGAGATGTTTAAAGAAAGACTGGATGTGGCACTGAGTGCTATGGTCTGGGTGACAAGGTGGTGTTGGGTGCTAGGTTGGACTTGATGCTCTCAAAGGTCTCTTCCAGCTTGGCTGATTCTCTGATGATTGTGACACTGCAGGGCCCTGGGGAAGCAAGGGGCCAATGTGACTCTAAGCAAGGGGCCTGGTGGCACTAAGGGGACAATGGTGACACTGTGTGTGACATGGCAGCACAGAGCCAAGGGGCCATTGTGACACTGTGGGGCTGAATGGAAGCAAGGAGTCCATTGTGACAGTCTGGTTCCTGGTGGAACCACAGAGGCCACTGTGACCCTGCTGGGCCTTGTGGAACCAAGGGGCCATTGTGCCACTGTGGAACCAAGGAGACACTTGGGAGACCCTAGGGACAATAGAATCAAGGGACCATTGCACCACTGCAGGGAGTCTGGGAACTGAGGGAACAATTTTGACACTGTGGTGCCCCATGGAAACAAGGGTCCCTGGTGACACTGCAGGATCTTGTGTCACCAGGGCTCCATTGTGACACTGCAGCACCAAGGAATTCATTGTGGCACTCTGAGGCCTCAGGGAGCCAAGAGGCCACTGTGACCCTGCAGGGCCTTGTGGAACCATGCAGGGCATTGTGACAGAGCAGGACCTGGTGTCATAATGGGGCCATTGTGACACTACAGGGCCCCATGGAACCAAGGGGCCAGTGCTGCTCCTCACGGACTCATGGAATGGAGGAAACATGTTTGACACAGTGGTGGCCCTTGGGACCAAGAGGCCATTGTGACACTGTGGAACCAAGGAGAGCATTGCTGCACTGCCAGACCTTATGGAACCAAGGATCCATTGTGACACTGCAGGGCCTTGGGGGACCACAGTGCCATTGTGACATTGCAGGGCCCAAGGATCCAAGGGACTTTGTGACACCCAGGGGTCCCACTGAACCAAAGGGACACTGAGACACTGGGAGGCCCCATGGAATCATGGAGACCATTGGGACACTCTGGGGCCTTATGGAAGCTTGGTGACACCAAGTTGTCTGGGAGTGTTGATGTGCTGGAGGGTAGGAGGGCTCTGCACAGGGACCTGGACAGGCTGGATCCAGGGCCCAAATCCAACAAGGTGAGGTTTAACAAGTCCAAGTGCTGGGTCCTGCATTTTGGCAACAACAACCCCTGGCCACAACAGCCTGTAGCTGGGGACAGAGTGTCTGGACAGCAGCCAGGCAGAAAGGGACCTGCAGGGACTGATGGACAGCAGGCTGGACATGAGCCAGCAATGTGCCCAGATGACCAAGAAGGCCAATAGATCCTGACCAGGATCAGGAATGGGGTGGCCAGCAGGAGCAGAGCAGTGATTATTCCCCAGTGTCAGCACTGGTTGGTCAGTACCTCGAGGGCTGTTTGCAGTTCTGGGCCCCCAATTTAGGAAGGACATGGAAGGGCTGTAGCATGTCCAGAGAAGGGCAACAAGGTTGTTGAGAGGTCTGGAGCACAAGTCCTGAGAGGAGTTTCTGAGGGAGCTGGGGTTGTTTACCCTGGAGAAGAGGAGTCTCAGTGGAAAGAAGGCGATGTCAGGGGAAAGGCTGGGCTTGATGATCTCCAAGGTTTTTCCAGCCTTGCTGATTCTGGGATTCTCTGAAACCACCCTTGGAGCAGTTGCAGGATGAGTCCTGGGACTCCTCTGCAAGAGCTCCAGCAGCCCAGGCCCCTCAGCTTCTCCTGCCAGCCCCAAAGCCCATCCTGTCAGTCCTGCAGAGCCTCTGCAGCTCCTCCTCACTGCCCAGAACAGGGAGCCCCAGAGCCAGACACAGCAGCCCAGATGTGCCCCCCTGGCCTGGGGTGACTCTGGCAAGGGAGCAGCACCAGGCACTGCAGGAGCCTGCAGACAATTCCTGCAGCACTTGTAGGATGATCCTGCTGCCCAAGGGACGTTCCCATGGTGCCAAGTCAGGAACTGCAATGGGGAGTGGGGCCAGAAAGAAAAGGGCAAACAGGGATGGGCTGTTTGCAGGGGAGGGAACAGGGCTGGGCAACAGGAAGAAATTTGTAGGAGGAAGAGTAAAGAAAGCAAAGGGGAAGCAAAGGAAATGCTGAGGGCAGTTTGGGGGTGGCTGCCAGGCAGCCCTGGCTCTGACCAACAGCGTCTGCAGTGGGACAGGAAAGTCCCAGCTGATGGGAACAAACTTTCTGGCTGACTGCAGAGGCCAGGACAAAGCTGAGTGGTTTCCCTGCTGTCCCCCAGCCCTTGCTGGCCCCAGGGGCTGATGGCATTTGTGCTCCCTCAGGTTCATGTCCCCACACCAACAGCATGGGGGTGCTCCCCCTGCTGTGTGCAATGCAAACAGGGCCTGCTGAGCCCATGCTGCCGTGTCTGTGCCTGCAAGGATGGGGCACCTGTGTGAGCTGGGGGAGAGGCCAGGGCTGCAGAGGGGGGATGTTGTTGGCAGCTCCATGAGGACGCTCTGGGATGCTGCCCTGGCCTGTGCAGCGCACTGTGGATGGATCAGCCCCTGTTCTGCTGCTCCTTCCTATCTGCCCAGGGCCCTTGCAGAGCCCCAGCCATGCTGTTTGCCCCCAGCCTGCCCACGGCCAGCCTGGGGCTGCTCATGGGGGTTTTCTGTGCTGAGCATTGGCCTGGCCGTGTTCTTGAGAAAGCCTGGGCAAGGAGCCTGGAGCCCCCAGGGCCTGGCCTGAGGCGTCAGCACTGCCCCAGCAGTGCCCATGGCCTGTCCCTGCTGCAGCCCCGGCACTGCCACCCCCAGGACTGTGCCTGGCCCCGAGAGCACTCAGGCCCTACAGCAACACCAGGGCCACCAGGGCAGTGGGGCAGGGCCACGGCAGCAGCAATATCAACACCAAGTGCTGCTGCTGCTGCTGGGCACAGCTGCTGGGCCAGCACTGATCTGCCCCCAGCTCTGCACACAGACATTGCTGCTGCAGCCCCAGAGAAGGCAACAAAAGGGAATCTCTGCAGAAAACTCTGCTGGTAGATCCTTTAGTTCCTTTAAAGCCACTGAGAGCACAGCTCCTCATTGATACAGTCTGTGGCCACAGGGAAAGTGGAGAGAAATTACACGAGAAATGGCACAAATATTGACATTTATTTGTAGGCAATATGAAAAAAATAATAGAAAGAAAAGCAACCCCAAGAATGAAACAATCAAGAAGTATCAAAGACGACTTTTATTATGAGTGATTTGCAGAAATTGTTTAGTAGTTTAATGTTCCTGAAACCATCCAGTCATCAGTCTCCGCACTTCAGCCTTGAGCTCCTGGTTCCTCAGGCTGTAGATGAGGGGGTTCAGAGCTGGAGGCACCACCGAGTATAGAACTGACAGGGTCAGATCCAGGGATGGGGAGGAGAAGGAAGGGGGCTTCACGTAGGCAAATGAGGCGGTGATGAAGAACAGAGAGACCACGGCCAGGTGAGGGAGGCAGGTGGAAAAGGCTTTGTTCCGTCCTTGCTCAGAGGGGATCCTCAGCACAGCCCTGAAGATCTGCACATAGGAGAAAACAATGAACACAAAACAGCCAAGTGCTAAACACACACTAACAGCAAGAAGCCCCAGTTCCCTGAGGTAGGAATTTGAGCAGGAGAGCTTGAGTATCGGGGGGATTTCACAGAAGAACTGTCCCAGGGCATATCCATGGCACAGGGGCAGGGAAAATGTATTGGCTGTGTGCAGCAGTGAATAGAGAAAGCCACTGGCCCAGGCAGCTGCTGCCATGTGGGCACAAGCTCTGCTGCCCAGGAGGGTCCCGTAGTGCAGGGGTTTGCAGATGGACACGTAGCGGTCATAGCACATGATCGTCAGGAGGGAAAATTCTGCTGACATGAAGAACACAAAGAAAAAGAGCTGTGCAGCACATCCTGTGTAGGAGATGTCCCTGGTGTCCCAGAGGGAATTGTGCATGGCTTTGGGGACAGTGGTACAGATGGAGCCCAGGTCAGCGAGGGCCAGGTTGAGCAGGAAGAAGAACATGGGTGTGTGCAGATGGTGGCCGCAGGCTATGGCGCTGATGATGAGGCCGTTGCCCAGGAGGGCAGCCAGGGAGATGCCCAGCAAGAGGCAGAAGTGCAGGAGCTGCAGCTGCCGCGTGTCTGCCAATGCCAGCAGGAGGAAGTGCCTGATGAAGCTGTTGTTGGACATTTCTTCACTCTGGGCATCATGGACTGTTGAAAGAAGACATTGACAATGTGGGATCAACTTTGAATCAATCTTATGCTATTTTATTTGGAATCCCCTCCAAATTTTTTCTCTTCATGTGAGGGGACTTTATAATCTTTTATGAGTTTGAATTTGTGCTGCTAAGTTACTGCTTTATCTTCAGCATTGGTCTCATATGGAACAATGGGGAGCCCAGAGGGAACACAGGGAACTGTGCTTCAGTGCAGTCAGACGAGCTGATCCCCACACAGGTGTCTTTGCTCATTACAACTCTCTGTATTTCAAGGTGATCAAACTTAAAACTTTCTTGGAAAAGAAAGTGCATTCTTCGATAACTCCAATTTCAAAATAAATTTCCCTAAACTCTCCTCTCCTTTTTGTTCTCTGTTTCTGGACAAGGAAAGTATATCCAAGGTTGGTCTGGCTCTTGGGTGCCTGGAGGTGTGCCTTCTGGGAGCTGTTCCTCTCTATCAAAGCCGTGTCCCTGCCAGTGCTGCCAGAGCCCAGTTAAGCCCTGGGGGCTCAGCTCTGCCCTGCAGACCCCTCCCAGCTCACACACTGCCCAGGAGCAGCTCTGGCTCTGCAGGCTCTGATGGCACCATCAGAGCAACCCTGAAGAGGCTGGAAAAGCGACACTGATCCTGCTTTTAAGAGGCCCTGTGCTGATTTCTGTCACTGCCCAATTAATTCAGATATAAGGGAAATTTTGTTTTATTTTTTACTGCCTGAACTGAGAGAGAAATATCTATGTGCAATTTCCCATCCAGGCAACCAAGAGCAGGAGATTAAAAAAACAGGATTTTGCCTTTTATGCATCCCCTGCCTCACTGTTCCCCCTGTATAATCTGCTTTGAAATGTTCTGCAGCAAAATATCATGCTGGGAGCAGTCCTGACCAATGCAGCATCCCCATCACACAAGAAGAACAGTTCCAAGCATTAGCAGCTGTCTCTTCCCACCCAGATCTTGTCCCCCAGTGCTGGCAGCAGCTGCCAGGGCTGGCTGAGAGCTGTCTCTGGCAGGCAGCAGAGTCCCTGCCCCAGCACAGCGCCCTGGGCTGCAGGACCCTGCTCTGCGGGACAGCCCTGGGCACCCCTGCCTGCTCTGCACAAGAGACAATCAGAGAATGTACTCACAGGGTCTGTATGCAGTGGGATGTTCCAGGTTTAGGAGATCTCTCCAGGAGCTGCAGCTGCATTGTGCTGCAGCCCGAGGTTCCTGTGCCAAGGGCTGGCAGTGATTCTGCCCCAGGCACTTCTCAGCCCCTTCCCAGCCCTGACTGATGGAAGTTCTCTGTGCCTCTGTGCTGTGCCCGGGCTGGCTGCAGGCAGTGCCCCAGCCCTGCTGGGCTGGCAGAAGAGCTGCTCATCAAGAGAAATGTGCTTTTGAAGCTCTTCTTGGTTACCAGGAGCTGCCTCTGTTCCAGGAGCCCAGGCCAGCTCATCAGCACAGACACAGCACAAGGACTTTAATGAGCCTCTGGGGCTTTGTGCTCAGGCCCTGAAGGAGGAGCTGAAGAAACCTCTCCAGAACTCTAAGGCAGAATCCAACTCCAAACTTTCTTGGACTTTTAATGGGTCCCACTGAGGGACACAACTGAGAAAGTATCCCCACACCCCAGGCAGAGCAGAGAACTGGAGGCAGTGATGACAGGTGGGGACAAAGAGGAGCTAAGTCCTGATGCCTTGGGGCACAGTAGGGTCTGTGCCACCAAGGGCTGTGAGGAGACACCTTGTCCTGAGGCCCTGGGGCCTCCTGGCACAGCCCCAGCCAGGCTGGGCACTCTCAGCCCCTTGTCCTGCCCTCAGCATCCCCCCCTGGCCCACATCTCTGTGGCCTCAAGGATCTGCTGGAAGGAGTCCCTGGGGAGCCTTGGCCAGGAATGGTCCTTGGGGCTCCTTCATGCTCCCTGCAGGGATTGCAGGTTTTTCAAAGGACTTTGGGTTTGGCTTTTGCCTTGGAGTCTCTGAGAGGTTTGTGCAGTCATGGCCTCCAATTATCTGCTGTAATTAGTCCCTGGAGAGGCTGTGTCAGTAGCAACACTCAGTGGGGCTCATTAATGCTTCAAGGTACTTCAGTTATTTTAAGGTACATGGTGTTGTCCTTTTGATACAGACTCTGTGAGAGGTTTGTATAATCATGGCCCCAGTTATCTGCTTTAACGAGTCCCTTGAGAGCTTTGTACTGACACTCAGTGGGGCTCATTAATACTTTGAGATACTCAAGGTTTTTACGGTACTTTGGATGTTCCTTTCTACTCTGAATATCTGAGAAGTGTTTTTTCCAATTCTGGCCTCCAATTCTCTCCTCCAAGGAGTCAATGAGGATCCTGTGTTTGGGATGGACCTCAGTGGGACCCATTCATGCTCTGAGACACTCTGAGTTTTTTCTCTGAATTTGACTCCTGGAACAGTTTGCACAATCTCAGGCCCTGATGTTCAAGGGCTCAACTCCAAATGCACAATGAGGCTCATGAGGATCAATCAAGTCCTGACAAACCATGGCTCTGCCGTGATTTCCCTCTGGTCTGGAGCAGTTCATCAGGAAGGTTTCCTTTTACAGTTATGGAGAAATATTTCAAGGAGCTTCTAAGAAATACGTATTCCTATTTTAAAGGGTGCCTTTTATTGCAGTTCCTTTTCTACAAGAGGTGATTGCAGCATTCTGTGATTGATATTGATCCAGGGTCTCTTCCAAGGAGGTCTGGCCAGGTCAGAGAAGTTGTACCTTGAGAGCTGACCCAGTGTGGACAACCCTGCCCCACATTCCCCAACCCCATGTTAGAAACGATTTTCACTTTCAAAAATTTAAATGGTTTATTGAGACCTTATCAAAATGCAATAAAAGAATGAATAAAGAAAAGAATACAATGCCAGGAGCAAAGGATTCAGTCACCACGTGCTCATCTACAAAATGCATGTTCTGTCTTTTACACTTCTAGCCCCTCACAAAGTCTTGTCAATCAACTCCTTCTTCACTGTCCAGTGGTGGCGATCACTGTCTTACACCTTGATTGGAGGTCAGGTGCTGCCATAGTAACAAGCTGACCCTCCCAAATGCCCCGACAACTGAGGCCATCCTGTGATAGCAATGCAAGGGGGAGGGGAAGGATAACTATACATCTACAAAACTTTTCTTAACATATATTTAATATTCACCCCTTCATTGTGCTAGTCAACCATAGGATTACTCATCTATAACAATCCCCTTTTCCTTTTCTAGAAGTCATTTTTCTTGAAAAATTAAGTTAAAAAATTTCTCTCTCTCTTGAATGAGTTGCAACAGCATCTCTTGATGTGGGCAAGGACAGTGGGAACAGGAGAAAAAATCTCAGGTTTTCCTTAGACACATTTTGGTTTTTTTGGAATAAACAAAAGGGCTTCACAGAGGTCCGGTATGGCTTTGACTCCCATCTACCATGCCTATGTGGCTGCTGCCCATAGTTGGTGTATCTTAGGGGTGAGTACAGAGGCCAACTCGGTCTTGTCCTTCAGTGCCTGTTGAATTAAAAGACAACTGAGCAATGATAGAGGTCTGGTATGGCCTTTTGTCCCTACCTTACCATGCCTACGGATTGCTACCCACCGCAGGGTAGAGGCTTCTTGGAAGCAAACAAAGGGGCCAACCCAGTCTTGCCCTCCTTCCTTTGTCTTATTTTCCTAAATAAGTTGTCCTATTGCCTTTTACAGTCCTTTTTGTACTTCTTCTCAACAGATGCTGGTAATTCTCACCCATGAAAACAGGAAGACAGTTCTTGAGCTGGTTGGTAGAAGCTTGACTCTACTTTTGGGCGTGTTGATGTTTTTCTGGTTGTCTTTCAGTCTCTGCTTGAGAATCAATCTTGTTTCACCCAGCCTGGATGTTACAGTCCACTCTTCGGGTTCTTCTACTGGGGCTTTGACTCTGTTGCATGAGTCCATCCCCGCTCTGCAGTTCGCACGGCTGATTTGGTGGTGAGCAGTACCTGAAAGGGACCTTCCCACTGAGGAGTTAGAGGCTGATCTCTCCATGACTTAATCATCACCGAATCTGGCATTAATATTATAGATTCTGATATCCAGGTGGTAGTTTGAGGAACTGCCCCTTTATGTCTTAGTCCTTCTAAGGTTTGTGCTATAGACCTAACTTATTTCTTGGCATTGGCTTCCCCTTCCTCATAGGTGGCAGCCTTCTGGGGTGAGGTCAGGAAGGGTAACCCAAACATCCTTTCATAGGGTGAGACCCCCAGATCTGACTGGGATTGAGTTCTAATTCTTAATAAGGCCAAAGCGAGACATTTTATCCATGACATCTGGATTTCAATCATTATCTTAACTAGAGCTCTTTTAAGAATTTGATTCATTCTCTGAACATAACCAGAACTCTGTGGATGCCTTGGAGTGTGTAATTCCCATTTTATTCCCAGGGCCTGAACAACTTTCTGCAATATCTTCAATGTGAAATGAGTTCCCCAGTCCAAATCAATCCTGTTTGCCATCCCATATCAGGGAATGATTGATTCTAGAAGTGTTTTACTCACAACATTGGCATTGGCTTTACAGTGGGTACCACCTCTACCCAATGAGTCATGTGATCTATGATCACTGGCAAAAATTTCCACCGTTGTACCTGGGAAAGCTCAGTAAAGGCTTCTTGGATGTTTTGGAAGTGCCTTAAGGCTAGCTCTCCCCCTCCTCATGAGGGTATTTTCCTCATGATTTTCTTATTTACTTGTTGACATATCACACACTGTTCAGCTACTTGCTTAGCTATTCTGAAAATTCCTATGCATCCCCAGTCCCTTAGAAATTGATCACTTAGCACTTGTGTACCCCAATGTGTTGTTCCATGTATGCCTTCTAGCATTTTCTTGGCAAGGGGTTTATTCAAAATTTACCTTCCATCTGCTAATCTCCACTTCCCTTTGTTATCATTCTTGGCTCCTCTTTTAATGAGTTCTTCCTTTTCTGTTTGACTGAATACAGGGACTTTTTGCATTTCTCTCATGGGTGTTAATACTATTATTAGTTTTTCTGTCTCTGGTTCAGTTGCATTTTAAGCTGCTAAATTGGCTAAATTGTTACCTTGCACCCCTTTTTGGTGTTCTTCAACATATACCACCACTACTTCCTCTGGTAAGGTTTCTAACTTTTCTAGGACAAATTTTTTGTGAATCAGTCCCTTTCCCTTTGAATTTAATAGCCTCCTCTCTTCCCAAATTTTTCCAAAGGTATGCACTACTCCAAAAGCAGATTTTCAGTCTGTTAGCTTTCAAAAACACATAATCATGGAGGGATTATATGTGGTGCTTTTATTAAGAGCTCTGGGTGTCAGGGGTATATTCAACCCAAATCTGACTCCGACCACACATCCGAAAGGATCATGTTTTTATACTCTATCGTTATATAACTTTCATGTTAATTATTAAACTTATATTGTTCTATTGTATACATAAATTTAGTCCCCCTCTGAATTTCCAACATAGTTTCTCATTATTCTTCTTATGGTTATATAATAATTATATTTCATTACTAAACAATCATCACATCTAACTAATATATAATTTATCATACTGCTTACACAGGTGCAGTTGATCTGGGAAAGCACAAAGCTTAACATTTTAGATTCTATCTTTAACTTTTTCCAGGGCTCCACTATCATTGTTCCCCCTTTGAAAGCATTTTCACTTCACTATAGGTGTAAATGTTTTCACTTGATACAGTCCTTTATTCCTCAGTTCGTATTTGGTTCTTCAAATCCAGGGTTGATGTAAACATTGTCGTGGATGGTGTTACGAACTGGAGAACCAGAAGATGGTGGGCGTGGATCTCGAGTTAGTGCCTTTATTATCCTCTGGTTCCAGGACGTTTTCTTCTGTATCTCTCCCTTTAAGATGCTGTAAACTAACCAAATTGCTAAGAATACAATTAGTAAGATTATCACACTCTCAATGACAGATTTAATCCATGAACTCACATTCCACCCTAATCTATTAAAGATTTTTCCCAACCAGCTTGTAGCCAAATCCTTTTGCTCTTCTTGTGCTTCATGCTCTATTTGTTTCAACTGATTGATGTCATATTCTACATCTGCAGTTACATTTGGGATATGAACGCAGCAATGATCAACTTGTCCCTTTAAAAATCCACATACTCCATGCTCTTTCAGGAGTAACATATCTAGGGCTAATCGATTTTGTAAAGTAATTTTTGTGGTGGCTTGTAATTGTATATTTAATTCTTTAAATACTTCCCGGGTGACTTTTGCCAGTCTATCTACCTGACCTGTAAGTTTGTACAGCATCTCTCTGCTCTTATAGTTTGCTATAGGACCAAGCAATGACTCTAGGGCCCATCCAAATTTCACTCCACTAGAGGGTTCTTGCCAAGTGTCATCTGGATTTTCATTGTCTAGAACTTCTCGTCTTGCTCTTATCTGTAGAAGTTCATGTTTTCCATTAAATGGGGACTTTTTCCAAATTGGACATAAGGTTGGGAGGCCTAAAGTAATCTCCTTTACTTTCCCGTCTACAGGCAGATATGTTGTCCAGGTACCATCACTTGCTGCCCATACAAATTGTCCTGGACCTCAGACTGTAACCCTGGTACACCCTATAATTACTCTATAATTCACTCTGCCTTGTTTATGTTCGATCCCTCTGCAAGCACAACCAATTTGTAGGGCTATTGCCAGGGGTGGCATCTGCTTTATCTCTACATCATCTGAAGTGCAGTTGTAAGTTTTATTACATGTCCACCAACTTACTTTGTCTGCCCTCGTTCTGCTACTAGTGTCAGTGTTCGTTATTGCTGGATCTGTTTCATTCTGAGGGCCTTACCACTTAATACATCAAGGAGTGTTTGCCATATATTGGAATCTTTGAAGAATACTCACAGACCATGCACTGTCCCAAGGCTCTATCTGATCTTTCCTATCCTTGGCCTCACATTTCCATACCAGAGTGGTTTCTGTAACTTGCCTCAATTCGGGTACCTGTTTACATGTAATTGTTTTGTTCTGTTGTATTTCAGGTAGTTTTGATGTTATGATTCCCCAATTTACTGGGTCTCCTGCTGCCTTTGGTATTGGCAGACAGGCAGTTATTCGGCTGCTGTTTTGCATTTTGGCAAAATCTTTGACTAATCCAATCATTACATTCTCAGCCCAAACTGCTTTAGAAACCTTTATCACCTGTGTTTCCGTTTGTACCTCTCTCTTCATTCTAGAATGAAGAGTGGTTAGTTGATCATTTTGCATTCCACATCCCAAAGATATTAATAATCATAACATAAGCACAATTACTGATAGCATTCTGAAAGCAATTAAACATGTCTTATCTGCAGCCTTTGTTCATTCCAGAGTTTATACAGTCTGCGATCCAGGATGGACTTTCTTCACTCGGGTATAGTGAATCCAGGGGTCCACGCCGGCTACTTTGACTGCTGTAAAGGTGGTCAGTAGTACCTGATGGGGTCCACTCCACTTTTCTTTCAGCGGTTCCTCGTTCCAGTTCTTGATGTACACCTCGTCTCCTGGATGTATGTTATGGACTGGGTTCTCGAGAGTCAGTGGTCTATTCCACACGAGGATACTCCGGAGCCGAGCTAAAGTTTTCCCTAGAGACAGAACATAATTATACACTTCCTGCTTTCCTGTGACATGTACGTTAGGGTTCAGGAGATTCACATGGTTTCCCATACAATATCTCATAAGGACTGACTGACATCCCACTCCTAGGCTTTATCCGAATCCTCCACAGTGCTATTGGCAAAGCCTGGGGCCATTGCAATTTGGCTTCTTGGCATATTTTACTGATTTGCCTTTTTAGTGTCTGATTCATCCTCTCTACCTGTCCACTTGACTGGGGTCTCCACGGTGTGTGTCGGTCCCAAGTTATCCCCAGCAATCTACTTACCTCTCTTACTACTGTAGCTATGAAATGGGGTCCCCTATCTGATGATAACCCTAGGGGTACCCCGAATCTGGGAATAATCTCCTGTAGTAACCCCTTAACTGTTTCCTTTGCTTGGTTCGTGCGACAGGGAAGGGCTTCTGGCCACCCAGAGAATGTGTCAACCCCCACTAACAGGTATTTGTATCCTCGAGTCCTTGGTAGCTCCACAAAATCTACCTGCCAATAGTCTCCTGGCTCTATTCCTACCCGAATTCTTCCTAGCTGTGCCTGTCGCCTGGCCACCGGGTTGTTTTTCAAGCAGATATCACATTTTGGCATTACTGATTTTGCCATTGTTAACATCTGTACTGAAATTAAACTCTGCTTTAGCAATTTTACCAATGCCTCTGCTCCCCAGTGACATTCATTATGTTTAATTTATAGAACTTCTCTCATTATCAAGGGGGGTACCACTATTTGTCCTTGTGCAGTTACATACCATCCCTCTGAATTCTTTTGTGCATTTAGCAAACGTGCCAGTCTCTCATCTTCTACTGAATATTTTGGTTTTGAAGGCAAATTGAATTGGATACATTAAGCTTCAAAGGTATCAATGCCATTGTTGTTTGTACCTCTCGAGCAACCTGTTGGGCTGCCCAGTCTGCCTTTAGATTTCCCTCACAGATTTTGGAGTTTCCTGATTGGTGCGCTTTGCAGTGTATGATTGCCACTTGTTCAGGTTTTTGTACTGCCTTTATCAATTGTAGGACTGCATCCTGATGTTTAATGTGCGTACCCCGAGAAGATAACAGTCCTCTTTCTTTCCACAGTGCTCCGTCTACATGCACCACTCCAAAGGCGTATTTTGAGTCAGTCCAGATATTTACCTTTTTCCCTTCACTTAATTCTAGTGCCCCGGTTAAAGCAACCAGTTCTGCCTTCTGGGCAGATGTATTTGGTGGTAATGCCTTTGCCTCCACTACTGTATTGACTGTTGTTACCGCATATCCAGCATATCTGGTTCCGTTTTCCACGAAGCTGCTCCCATCTGTAAACAGCTCCCACTCCGGCTGCTCTAGTGGGACGTCTTTCAGGTCTTCTCTTGCTGAATAGGTGTACTCTATTACTTCTACACAGTCGTGTTCTAATGGGTCTTGTTCAGTTGTGGTACCTAGGAACAAAGCTGGATTCAAAAGGTTGGTTGTTTTTAATGTGACATCATCCTGCTCAGTCAGGACTACCTGGAATTTTATCATCCTGCTGGGAGATAGCCAATGGCCCCCCTTTTGCTCTAAGACAGTGGTTACTGTGTGTGGTACATAGACATCTATGTGCCTTCCCATAGTAAGTTTCCTGGCTTCTTTTATCAGGATCAGGATCACAGTAGCTGCGACTGCCCACAGACATGGGGGCCACCCGGCACTTATGTTGTCGAGTTGTTCGGAAAAGTAGCCCACCAGCCTTTTCCAGCTTCCCAGACGTTGGGTCAGGACTCCTAGTGCTAGGTGCAGCCTTTCATGTACAAACAGCTGAAAATCTTTAGACAGATCAGGTAACCCTAATGCTGGAGCAGTTGTCAGTGCTTCCTTTAATTTTAGGAAGGCTTCTTTCTGTGGTTTGCCCCAGGTGAATGGCTGCATCTTCTGAGCTTCATACAGGGGTTTTGCAATCCGTCCATAGTCCATGATCCACAAGCGACACCATCCTGCTATCCAGAGGAAGACTCGCAGCTCATGTAAATTCTGTGGCTCTGGAATAGCACAAACAGCTTGGATACGGTTAGTACCAAGTTTTTGTTGTCCCTGTGAAATTTCACATCCCAGGTAAATCACAGTCTGTTGTGCGATTTGTGCCTTTCCTCTGGATACTTTATAGCCTCCCATTCCCAGTGAATTTAAAATCTCAATGGTTACCTTTATACAGGTTGCTCTTTCTTCTGTAGCTATTAGTATATCATCAACATACTGCAACAATAAGTATTGGTCTCTTGGTACTTGCCCATTTTCGGTCCAAATCTCCAGTTCCTTTGCCAGTTGGTTTCCAAATAGGGTGGGCAAGTTCTAGTAGCCTTGTGGGAGTAGTGTCCAGGTGAGCTGGGTCTTTCTTCCGTTCCCTGGTTTTTCCCACTCAAAGGCAAACAGTTTCCTACTTTCTTTGTCAAGGGGGATGCAGAAAAAGGCATCTTTTAAATCAATTACGGTAAACCATTTATATATCTCCTTTATGGATGTTAGCAATGTATAAGGATTTGTTACCACTGGATAAATGTCCTTTGTTATTTTATTTATTGCTCTCAAATCCTGCACTAATCTATATTCATCATTTGGCTTCTTTACTGGAAATATTGGTGTATTAAATTCTGATTCACATTCTTCTAAAATTTGGTATTTCAAGAATTTCTCAATAATCTTAACTATTCTTTGCCGTGCTTCTGGTTTTATGGGATATTGTTTGACTTGTACAGCCCTTGCCCCTTCTTTTAACTCTACATGCACTGGTTGTGCCAATTTAGATTTCCCTGGTATATCTGTCTCCCATACAGAGGGAATCACTGCATCTTCTACCTCCCTAGGGATAGAGGGGACAGGTTTTTCTTTGATCATTAATATCTGTCCGGTCTTTGATTCAGGTATTTTCATTATAAGCTCTCCATTTTCAAAGGTTATTACCACATCAATTTTTGCTAGCAAATCTCTCCCTAAAAGCGGAATTGGACACTCAGGTACATATAAAAATTCGTGTGTTATAATCTTGTTTCCAAAACACAAATCTAGGGGTTGCAGGAAAGGCTGTTTTTCCTCTTTCCCTGTAGCGCCGAGTATTGTAATTTCCTTGTCCCCAATTTGTCCTTGCAAATCATTCAATACAGAAAAACTAGCTCCCGTATCTATTAGAAATCTGACCTCTTTATGCCCTAACTGTATATTTACAACAGGTTCCTTAACTTGTTCTACGGGTTCTACGTCTAGTCAGCTGGTATACTCCCCCAGGACCATCTCCTTGGTAGCCTGCTGGAACTGATTGCCCTGGTCAAACTGGTAATTCAGACTTGGGCAATTTCGCTTCCAATGCCCCTCCTGCTTACAATACGCACACTGATTCAGGCTTAACCCCTGGGTAACTGGTCTCCTACCCCGACCATTCCTGTTACGCCCCCTGAAATTTGGGTTCCCTCTCCCCTGTATTACTGCCAAAAGATTCTGCTGCTGCCTTTTACTAGCTTCTTTTTCCCGATTGTTATATACCTTCCAGGCGACCTCGAGTAACTTATCCAAATTCCTTGATTCTTCCCCTTCTAATTTTTGCAATTTTCTACGAATGTCATCCTGTGATTGGCCCAAGAATATGAGAGCAAGCTGAACCTTTGCTTGCTCTGTATCCATTTGGAGGTCTGTATATTTCCTTGCTACCTCCTTAAGCCTCTCCAAAAAAGCAGTGGGAAATTCCTTCTTTTCCTGTCAAACTTCATATAGTTTGGATCAATTTATAGTTTTGGGCACAGCATTCTGAACTTCTATTTGGATCCACTCTTGATATTTCCATAACCTCCTCATATCGCACAATAAATTAGGGTCCCAATTTGGATCCTCAGTTGGGAAATTCACATCTAAATTCCCTGTTACTAGCCCATTTCTGATATCTTCTCTTGCCCTCTCTTTGACTGCCTTAAGTACCATTTCTTTTTCAGTAGAATCCATCAGAGTATCTAATATTACTTGTATGTCATCCCAGTCAGCATTTTGAGTTTTCATAACCATTTTTACTACGCGTGCCACTTTATCAGGATTTTTCTCTATAAGTTCCGGCTGACTGTTTCCAAATTACTAAGTCTGCCGGGGAAAAAGGCACTTTTATAAATACTGGCCCTTCCACTCCGACACCTTGTCGCAAGGGGGCAATCACAGTCCGGTTTTGTTTGCTTATGCCATCTCTACGCACAACTGGAGCAAGCTTTGCCCGACCCCGGGTTCTGTGGGCTATTGGGGTCACTGATTCATTACCATTGCTATCTTTTTCATTCGCATACCTCTTTCTCCTTTCTATCACAGTTAGGTTTTGCTCATCTTCCGAGGAAGAGGGACCGGGTGATGATGGGAGAGAAGGATAAAGAGGGAAAGGTGTACTAGATTAAACAGGTTCAGGGGTAGGTGGGTGAGGAGCAGGTAGTGGGATTGGGACAGATGAAACAGGTGGGATAGGGTTAGGTTCTCTTGTTCCTATTGGAGCTACTTGTAAATCAATATCTGTATAATTTTCCCTACTCAAGCTTTCTTTTAATGCCAAGTGTTCTAAACAACGTTCCTCACAAACCCCACACTTTGCAGATGTTTTAACCATTAATAATCCACATTCATTCTGCCATTCTGGCTTTCCCTGTAAGTAGAAAAACAGATCAACATATGGTACTTCATCCCATTTTCCTTCTTGTTTACAAAACAACATTAACAGCGAAATAGTGTTATATTGCAGAGTACCGTATTTTGGCCATTTTTCACCATTCTCCAAGGCATATTCTGGCCACCATGAATTACAATAATCAATCAACTTAGTTTTACGTAATTTTTCCCCAAAGTTACCTTGTTTCCAATGTGCTAATAAGCACCCCAAAGGAGAATTTTGCGGGATAGGGCTGTTAATGCCCAAAATCCCTTTAAGTTTCTCCATTTCCAAAATACCACAAATGCCAAACCCACAACGCTTTCACGATTGTCTTACGGAACGGCGCCTAGGCTTACACCAACAGGAATTCCTTTAGCCCAACCAAGCGTAGCTTTCTCTGCGTCTTATTGGCAGGCACCCAAACCAAAGTAAAAAGTACCTTACCTTTCTCCCGGGGACATTTGTGAGCGGCGGAAGCGGTCGCGGTCAATGGGCTCCCCGAGAATCCCTCGGTGCCGGCTGGAGCATGATCGAGTCGCGAACTCGCTCAGCAGCACTCACAAGGGTCCCTTCTGGGTTCGCCAAAATGTTAGCATTCAAAAACACATAATCACGGAGCGATTATATGCGGTGCTTTTTATTAAGAGCTCTGGGAATCGGGGTATATTCAACCCAAATCTGACTCTGTCCATACATCTGAAATGATCATGTTTTATACTCTATCGTTACATAACTTTCATGTTAATTATTAAACTTATATTGTTCTATTGTATACATAAATTTAGCCCCTCTCTGAATTTCCAACATAGTTTCTCACTATTCTTCTTATGGTTATATAATAATTACATTTAATTACTAAACAATCATCACATCTAACAATTATATAATTTATCATACTACTTACGCAGGTGCAGGTGATCTGGGAAAGCACAAAGCCAAACATTTTAGATTCTATCTTTAACTTTTTCCAGGTTTCCACTATCACTGTGAGTACATTCTCTGCTTCTCTCCTGTGCAGAGCAGCCAGGGGTGCCCAGGGCTGTCCTGCAGAGCAGGGTCCTGCAGCCCAGGGCGCTGTGCTGGGGCAGGGACTCTGCTGCCTGCCAGGGACAGCTCTCAGTCAGCCCTGGCAGCTGCTCCCAGCACTGAGGGACAAGATCTGGGTGAAAAGAGACAGCTGGTAAGGCTTGGGAGGGCTCTAATGGTGTCGTGAGGATGCTGCATTGTTCAGGACTGCTCCCAGCATAACACTTAACTGCAGAACATTTCCAAGTAGATTATACAGGGAGCGGAGCGAGGCAGGGACTACATAAAAGGGAAAATCCTGCTTTTTTAAAGTACTGCTCTGGGTTGCCTTGATGGGAAATTGCAAACAGATATTCATCTGGCAGTCCAGGATGAGAAAAAAAATTTTTCTCAGATGTTGCTAAACCAGGCAGTGACAGAAATCAGCACAGGGCCCCTTAGAAGCTGCATCAGTCTTGTTTATCCAGTCTCCTCAGGGTTGCTCTGACGTTGCCATCAGAGCCTGCAGGTCCAGAGCTACCCCTGGACAGTGCCAGAGCTGTGAGGGGTCTGCAGGGCAGAGCTGAGCCCCCAGGGCTGGGCTGGGCTCTGGCAGCACTGGCAGGGCCCAGCCCTGGGAACAGGGAAGCAGCTGCTGGCAGGGACAGCTCTAGGCAGCAGAGCCCTGGGCAGGCAGTGTGTGGAATGTGCCCCCAAGCTGTGCTGGGATATTTAAAGTCCTCTCCAAGCACAAATATTCCATGATTACTTTTTTTACAGATCCCAATGCCAAGGTAACGCAAATGTCCAACAGCAGCTCCATCAGCCACTTCCTCCTGCTGGCATTGGCAGACACGCGGCAGCTGCAGCTCCTGCACTTCTGCCTCTTGCTGGGCATCTCCCTGGCTGCCCTCCTGGGCAACGGCCTCATCATCAGCGCCGTAGCCTGCGGCCACCACCTGCACACACCCATGTTCTTCTTCCTGCTCAACCTGGCCCTCGCTGACCTGGGCTCCATCTGTACCACTGTCCCCAAAGCCATGCACAATTCCCTCTGGGACACCAGGGACATCTCCTACACAGGATGTGCTGCACAGCTCTTTTTCTTTGTGTTCTTCATCTCAGCAGAGTATTTCCTACTGACCATCATGTGCTATGACCGCTACGTGTTCATCTGCAAACCCTTGCACTATGGGACCCTCGTGGGCAGCAGAGCTTGTGCCCACATGGCAGCAGCTGCCTGGGCCAGTGCCTTTCTCAATGCTGTCATGCACACAACCAATACATTTTCCCTGCCCCTGTGCCATGGCAATGCCCCATGCCAGTTCTTCTGTGATGTCCCTCAATCCTCAAGGTCTCCTGCTCACATTCCAACTCCCAAAGGGAATTTGGATATCTTGTTGTTACTTGCTGTTTAGCACTTTGCTGTTTTGTGTTCATTGTTTTCTCCTATGTGCAGATCTTCAGGGCTGTGCTGAGGATCCCCTCTGAGCAGGGACGGCACAAAGTTTTTTCCACCTGCCTCCCTCACCTTGTTGTGGTGTCCGTGTTCATCAGCACAGCCATATTTGCCTACATGAAGCCCTCCTCCATGTCCTCTCCATCCCTGGATCTGGCCCTGTCAGTTCTGTACTCAGTGGTGCCTCCAGCCCTGAACCCCCTCATCTACAGCCTGAGGAACCAGGAGCTCAAGGCTGGAGTGAGAAGACTGATGACTGGATGGTTTCAGAGACATTAAACTGCTGGCCAAATTCTACAAATGACGTGAAATAAAAGTAATATTATTGATGGCTTGATGGAGGCTTTTTTTTTCCTTTATATTAGTTTTATCATATTGTCCACAAAGAAACGTCATTCTTTGTGCCATCTCTCATTTTGTTTCTCTCCACCTTCCCTGTGCCCACAGACTGTGTCAATGAGGGGCTGCACTCTCAGTGGCTTTAAATGATCTAAAGAATCACCGAGCAAAGCTTTCTGCAGAGATGCCCTTTTGTTGCCTTCTCTGGAGCTGCAGCAGCAATGTCTGTGTGCAGAGCTGGGGGCAGATCAGTGCTGGCCCAGCAGCTGTGCCCAGCAGCAGCAGCACTTGGTGTTGCCAATGCTGCTGCCGTGGCCCTGCCCCGCTGCCCTGGTGGCCCTGGTGTTGCTGTAGGGCCTGAGTGCTCTCGGGGCCGGGCACAGCCCTGGGGGTGGCACTGCCAGGGCTGCAGCAGGGACAGGCCATGGGCACTGCTGGGGCAGCGCTGACGCCTCAGGCCAGGGCCTGGGGGCTCCAGGCTCCTTGCCCAGGCTCTCTCAATAACACACCCAGGCCAATGCTCAGCACAGAAAACCCCTGTGAGCAGCCCCAGGCTGGCCGTGGGCAGGCTGGAGGCAAACAGCATGGCTGGGGCTCTGCAAGGGCCCTGGGGCAGATGGGAAGGAGCAGCAGAGCAGGGGCTGATCCATCCCCAGTGCGCTGCACAGCCCAGGGCAGCATCCCAGAGCGTCCTCAGGGAGCTGCCAACAACATCCCCCCTCTGCAGCCCTGGCCTCTCCCCCAGCTCACACAGGTGCCCCATCCTTGCAGGCACAGACACGGCAGCACGGGCTCAGCAGGCCCTGTTTGCATTGCACACAGCAGGCAGGAGCAGGCCCATGCTGGTGCTGTGGGGACATGAACCTGAGGGAGCAAAAAATGCCATCAGCCCCTGGGGCCAGCAAGGGTTGGGGGACAGCAGGGAAATCACTCAGCTTTGTCCTGGCCTCTGCAGTCAGCCAGAAAGTTTGTTCCCATCAGCTGGGACTTTCCTGTCCCACTGCAGATGCTGTTGGTCAGAGCCAGGGCTGCCTGGCAGCCACCCCCAAACTGCCCTCAGCATTTCCTTTGCTTCCCCTTTGCTTTCTTTACTCTTTGCCTGCTTTAAATGTCTTCCTATTTCCCTCCCCTGTTCCCTGCCTTGCAAACTGCCCATCCCTGTTTTCCCTTTTCTCTCTGGCCCCACTCCCCATTGCAGTTCCTGACTTGGCACCACAGGAACGTCCCTTGGGGAGCAGGATCATCCTACAAGTGCTGCAGGAATTGTCTGCAGGCTCCTGCAGTGCCTGGTGCTGCTCCCTTGCCAGAGTCACCCCAGGCCAGGGGGGCACATCTGGGCTGCTGTGTCTGGCTCTGGGGCTCCCTGTTCTGGGCAGTGAGGAGGAGCTGCAGAGGCTCTGCAGGACTGACAGGATGGGCTTTGGGGCTGGCAGGAGAAGCTGAGGGACCTGGGATGCTGGAGCTTCTCAAGAGGAGGCCCAGGGCTCATTCTGCAACTGCTCCAAGGGTGTTTTTAGAGAATCCCAGAATCAGCAAGGCTGGAAAAGGCTTTGGGGATCATCAAGTCCAACCTGTGCCCAGAGACTGCCTTGTCTCCCCTGAGCATCCACTTCTCAAGGATAAACCACCCCAGCTCCCTCAGCCACTCCTCACACCACCTATGTTCCAGACCCCTCCTCAGCCTTGTTGCCCTTCTTTGGAAACTCTCCAGCCCCTCCATGTCCTTCCTGAATTGGGAGGCCCAGAACTGGACACAGCTCTTCCCAACCAGTGCTGAGCCAAGGGAAGAATCACTGCCCTGCTCCTGCTGGCCACACCACTCCTGATCCAGGCCAGGAGCCATTGGCCCTTCTTGGCCACCTGGGCACATTGCTGGCTCATGTCCAGCCTGCTGTCCATCAGTCCCTGCAGGTCCCTTTCTGCCTAGCTGCTGTTCAGCCACTCTGTCCCCAGCCTGTAGTGCTGCAGGGGTTGTTGTGGCCAAAGTGCAGGACCTGGCACTTGGACTTGTTAAACCTCACCTTGTTGGATTTGGGCCCTGGATCCAGCCTGTCCAGGTCCCTGTGCAGAGCCCTCCTACCATCCAGCATATAAAAACTCCCAGCCAACTTGGTGTCAGGAGGGTTCCATGAGGTCCCAGAGTGTCCCAATGGTCTTCATGATTCCATGAGACCTCTCAGCATCACAATGTCCCTTTCGTTCCATGGGGCCCCTTCGGTATCACAAAGTCCCTTGGATCCTTGGGCCCTGCAGTGTTATAATGAATCATTGGTTCCGTGAGGTCTGGCAGTGCAGCAATGCTCTCCTTGGTTCCACAGTGTCACAATGGCCTCTTGGTCCCAAGGGCCACCATGAGGTCAAACATGTTTTCTTCATTGCAGGAGTCCCTGAGGAGCAGCCCTGGACCCTTGGTTCCATGAGGCCCTGCAGTGTCACAATGGCCCCATCCTGACACCAAGTCCTGCTCTGTCACAATGCTCTGCATGATTCCACAATGCCCTGTGGGGTCACAGCGGCCTCTTGGTTCCCTGAGGCCTCAGAGTGCCACAATGAATTCCTTGGTGCTGCAGTGTCACAATGGAGCCCTGGTGACACAAGATCCTGCAGTGTCACCAGGGACCCTTGTTTCCATGGGGCACCACAGTGTCACAATTGTTCCCTCAGCTCCCAGAGTCCTTGCAATGGAGCAATGGCCCCTTGATTCCATTGTCCCCAGGCTCTTCCAAGGGACTCCTAGGTTCCGCAATGGCACAATGGCCCCTTTATTCCATTGTCCCCAGGCTCTTCCAAGGGTTTCCTTGGTTCCGCAGTGGCACAATGGCCCCTTGGTTCCACAAGTCCCTGCAGGGTCACAGTGGCCTCTGTGGCTCCTCCAGGACCCAGACTGTCACCATGGACTCCTTGCTTCCATTCAGCCCCGCAGTGTCACAATGGCCTCTTGGATCTTTGCTGCCATGTCATACACAGTGTCACCATGATCCTCTTAGTGCCACTAGGCCCCAAAGAGTCACATTGGCCCCTTGCTTCCCCAGGGCCCTGCAGTGTCACAATCATCAGAGAATCAACCATACTGGGAAAGACCTTGGAGAGCATCAAGTCAAACCTGGGACCCAACACCACCCTATCACCCAGACTATGGCACTCAGTGCCACATCCAGTCTTTCCTTAAATACTTCCAGGGACAGTGACTCACACATCTCTCTGGACAGCCCATTCCAGTGCCCAGTCACTCTTTGTGAGGAGAATATTTCCTAATGCCCAGCCTAAACGTCCCCTCATGCAGCTTAAGGCTGTGTCCTCTTGTCCTGTCACTGTTCCCTGGGAAAAGAGTCTGACCCCCACCTGGCTGCACCCTCCTGTCAGGGAGTTGCAGAGAGTGATGAGGTCTCCCCTGAGCCTCCTCTTCTCCAGGATAAACAACCCCAGCTCCCTCAGCTGCTCCTCACATCACCTGTGCTCCAGACCCCTCACCAGCCTTGTTGGCTCTCTCTGGACATGCTCCAGCCCCTCCATGTCCTTCCTAAATTGAGGGCCCAGAACTGGGCACAGCTATCGAGGTGCTGCCCAACCAGTGCTGAGCACAGGGGAAGAATCACTGCCCTGGTCCTGCTGGCCACACCATTCCTGATCCATAAGAGGGCCAGGGGTTGGATGAGGGAAATGGTGGGGAGGGAGTGGGGACAAAGTGTTATTGATTGTCAGCCATAAAAGGTCTTGATCTTCATATCTGTTCAGACTGCGTTAGAAAGTACTGGGGGTCACCATCAGCTGGACATTGCTGATAGCCGTCTATGAACAGGAAAGAATAATTGTCAAAACAATTTCCTCTGCTTTTTTTTTTTTTCAATATAGCAGATTCACTTTGAATACACTTTTGAAATTTGTCTAATTAACCACAGAAGAATTTGAAGCTTCAATTATTCCCATTGGCTTTTCTTGTTGGATTGTTTTGAACTATTGTTTATGAGCCTTTTCGATTGAATTCCTGAACGAAACAGCTAAGAAAGAAGAGACATCTGGAGTAATAAAATTCATCAGCAACCTCCAAGTGCTAGCAGATCCATCCCCATGAGAGCAGCAATGGACAGAAATGGGCACAGCTTTGTGGCTGCCCCAGCTTTGGCATGGCCCCTGGGCCTGGAGCAGGAGCAGCTCTTGAGGGCCCCAAGGCCGGGGGTCTTCTGATGCCCTGGGCAGATGGCATGGCAGCAGGGGCTGCAGAGCTCTCAGCACCTCAGCCCAAGGGGAGCAGGGCAGCCAGGGAGCCTCCTTTGGCCTTGGCCCAGCATCTTCCCCCATGGCTGGGGCCGAGTCCTATGGCAGCTGCAGCTGCTGCTGTGCCCTTGCCAGGCGCTGAGGCTGTGGGGCAGTGGCCAGAGCAGCCTGGCCTGAGCAGAACTGTGGGGCCAGAGCCGGCTGGGCTGAGCTGGGGAGAGGCCCTTGGTGCTGCCCAGAGCTCAGGGCAGCTGGCAGAGCTTGCAGGGAGCTGGGCTGGGCTCCGAGAGCCTGGCCCAGAAACCATCAGTGTCCATCTCAGCCTGGCTGAGCATGCAGGGACAGGGCTCAGGCCAGACCTTGTGGGGCAGGGCCAGCGCCTGTGCAAGGCATTGCAAACAGGCAAGTGGCCCAGAGAAGAGGTTGTTCTGTGCCCTGGGTGGCATGGACAGAGCAAGGAGGGGGCCCAGGACGTTTGTCAGCACCAGCCTCTGTGCCCAGCTTTGGCTTAGGCTGAGTTTGGCTGTGGCCCAGCTCCATCCTCCTGTGGGGCTCAGGGCCTGTTCCCAGCCATTGCCAGCCCTGGCCGGCCTCTCTGCTGGCCCAGAGGCCTGCAGAGCCCAGGGCAGGGCTGTCTGTGAAGCTCCACAGGTGCCACAGGCTCTGCAGGAGCTGGCAGAGGCTGCCCAGCAGGGAGGCCATGGGGCACAGAGCCCCAAGGCTGCCGTGGGCACCACGGCACAGGGGCCGTTCCCAGCCACAATGCTCCTGGCCTGGGCTGGGCCTGCACAGGGACTGGGCCACCATGGCTGGGCCAGCACAGGGCCACAAAGGGGCCACGCAGCCGCTGCTGGGGCTGACAGCAAGGCCAGGCACACACAAGCAATTGCTGAGCATGGCCTGTGCTGGCCAGGCCTGCCTGTGCCAAAGGCAGAGCTCACCTGCCCTTGGGGCTGCAGCAACAGTCCAGAGCCCAAAGAGCCTCCATGGCTGTGCTGGAGACCAAGGCTGCAGGAGGGAAATGCAGGGCTGCTTAGGGATGGGGAGGGCATTGAATTCCAGTGCACACCTCAGCTCTCTGATGATCCCGGCACCATGCTGGGCCCTGTTTCAGACTGCAGCAGAGCAGATGTTGATGGGACAGGAGCCCTGCAGGGCTGTCAGGGACCTGCAGCTTGCAAGGTGCTCTGCTCTCCCTCAGGTGCTCTCGGAGAGATCCAATTCCAGCTGGGCACCTCAGGGCACAAGTGGCACTGCCTGTTCATGGGCACAGAACTGATGTCTGCCTGGAAAGGGGCACAGGTTTTAATACATGTCTATCTGATAATATACAAGCGAATCTTTATTATCTGGGTCATTTGAGTACTTTTAAGAAATAGCAATATTTTCCCACCAGGAACGGGAATTTCCTGGAAGTGTACTGATGGCAGGAGAAGCAATACTGATCTTCCTCTCTACTTGTATCACCAATACTCATTCCATTATTTAATCTCCCTTTTCCATCCGGTGTTTCTACCTCTCCTGTTGAAATAGCCATGTTTGACTACATCTCTTAACTAGACCAGCTGGATCCATGTCCTTCCTGCTGCTCTCACATTTCTTCTTCCATATGCTCTCTGGCCATTCAAGTGCCTCTCAGCAGACTAGTTTCATGCTTTAAATCTCAAGGAGTGGCCAAATCTTTAAAAAGTTCAAATAAATATGAATTAAATATGTCGTTCTGGTTATATCTATCTCAGAATTACCTTTTTTTATGTCTTTGTCTTGAACTGTTCCTGTATAGAAATCCCTTTGGGATGGTGGACATGTGAAATGCTGCTGGGACACGACAGGGAGCCGAGGGAAGAGCTGTGATAGTTATTAAACTCTTCAAATATTCCTGTTGTGTTTGTTGGCAAGAAATGTTTCTGTGCCTCTGAGTGTCACCAGTCCCTGAACCCAAAGGACACCTGATGAGTAGTTGTTCCCACTGCAGGGGCGCTTGGACTTTGGCTCTGCACAGGAGAGCTCTTCATCCCCTTTCTCTCTTTTCCTCCCACTGGGCATGGAGGGAGCTCTTGACTTCAGCGTGTGACTCATGTGTGCAAAGAGCAATTCTGGGCAGAATCAGGGCAGGGAGCGTTCGGGGAGACCTTGGGATTTGTGCTGGGCACAGAAGGTGTTTTCCATTGCTCTGAGACTGTCTGCTGTGGAAAGTGGATTTAATATCCAGCAGAGGAATTACTTTTGCATACGACGGAGCTGTGCCTTCCCTTGACTTTGTTGGCTGACAAGAAATGAACATCCCTCTGTGTCTCGGGCAGCTCCTTCTCCAAGGAAAGCAGGTGGGAGTTGGAGCCAAGGAGCTGAAAGCTGCAGGTGCAGCCTGGGCTGGAGGCAGCTCAGATTTGCACAAGGCTGCTCTGAGTGCCAGGGCTTGGATGGGGGAAATGGTGGGGTGGGGGGTAGTGACAGAGTCTGATTGATTGTCAGCCATGAAGGGTCTTGATTTTCATCTTTATTCAAATTGCATGAGGAGGTACTTGGATTCAATGTCAGTTGGAGACTACACATACTGATTTATGAACAGGAAAAAAACTGAAGAAGGACCTAAAAAAAGTTTTCTCATTATCTTTGTAAATAGAATATATTCCGTTTGAACACACTACTGAAAGCAGTCAAGTTAACCACAGATGACTTGAAAACTGAAATCAAATTATTCCCAGAGGCTTGGCTTGTTAAGGTGTTCTGAATGTTAATGAGCCCTGGGCCACTGAATTCCTGAACTGAAGAGCTGAAAGCTGAACAAGTGATTTGGAAAATTAAATCAAATTATTCCCTGAGGCTTGGCTTGTTAAGGTGTTCTCAATGTCAATGAGCCCTGGGACACTGAATTCCTGCACTGAAGAGCTGAAGGCTGAACAAGCCTCTGGAGCAGGAAAATTCAGCAGCAGCCTCCAAGTTGCTGAGAATGTCAGCAGCCTCCACTGAGGCCATCCCTGCCCAGAGACCGTGGGGGAATGGGCAGACAAGGAGAGCGTCCCTGGGGCTGCGGCAGCACAACTCAGAGGCACCAGGGGCTCCAGCTGGGAAATGGAGTGTGGAATGTGGCTGGGAAAGCCCTGCCTGGGCTGTGCCCAGCAGGACAGACAAGCCCTGACTCCCATCCACTAAAAAACTTTCTCAATGAGAGATTTAAAAGAAATTGCAATTGTTTGTTTCCTCTGAGTTGGAAGCAGTGCAGAAATTCTGACAAGAGATCATCAGGAGCTCAAAAGAACAAGACAGCTTTTACTAGTTATATTAGAAAATTATGGAAACTTGGCAAATCGTTTAATATGACATTCAATGAAAAAAAAAAAAACCACTTATCAAAGCTTTAAATTGGACCATTCACCTTCACAAACTCTAAGCCTGTGCAATTTTAAGTTACTCAAGATTTGCAAGAGAAGAGAAATGGAAGAAATATACACAGAAAGAGAAAAACAAAAAACATATACAGAAGTACCCACACAGCTACCAAGTCCTGGATTCCAGGAATGTTCATATGGAAATTCCAAGTGGAGGTAGGGTCAAGATGTGTGCTTGCCTTGTGGTCAGCTTGGTTTCCCTGGGCCCTTCCCCCAGGTGGGACTTGGGCTCATTTGGTCCCTCAGAAGCTCGGTTGGGGGCTGCAGAGGTGGCTGTGGAGCATTGCCTGTGCTGTGCCAGGGACTGGCAGACACTGCTGGGCTGGGAGTGAGGCTCTGGGGGGATTGGTGTTCCAGGGCACAACAGCATTGGAGTTCCAGGGCAGGGCAAGGCTGGACCTGCCCCTTCCTCCCCTGTGCAAAAATGTTTTGAGCCAACAATCTCCTCCAGTCTCTCACAACAGGGAATGTTGGAGGTGAAATCCCAATTCTGCCCATGGGTGCCTGGAGGAGAAGAACAGTTCTATTCCACAGGAAGGAAAACACAGGGCTCCAGTGTTTGGAAGGCAGCTGAGAGCCTCACAAGGCCAAGGCCTGGCAGACTTGTCAATAAGGGCAGATTTTGTCTGGGAGCATTTTTGAACTGAAGGAATTTTGGAGGTGGAAGGCCAGTCTTGGCCATGGGCACCTGGAAAAGCAGGACAGTTCTTTCCACAGGAAGGAACGCATGGAGCCTTCCCCAGTATTTTGGGGATAGATGGGAAGTGACCCTCATGAAACCACTGGCAACTAGACTTGTCCTGGCAATATTCCTACTGGAACAATCTCTGGATATAGGGAAATTTGGAGGTGAAATCCCAATTCTGGCCATGGGTGCCTGGTGGAAAAGAACAGTTCTTTTCCATTGGGAAGGAAAGCACAGAGGACCAGTGTTTCAGAAGCAGATGACAAGAGAGTCTTAATGTTCCAAGGTCAGCTGGACCAGTCAGGTGGCCCCTGGGAGGCCAAACCAGCAAGACCTGTTCCATCTTCCCTTGGTTTTGTGGGGCCCCATAGTGTCACAATGGTGCCTTGGATCCATGAGGCCCCACAGTGCCATAATGGTGTTACATGGCTTTTCAAGGGTTCCTCAGGGGTGAAGAGATAGACGAGAATCTTGGCTTCATGATCAGAAGGCTGGATTTATTAATTCATTATATATAATACATTATGACTATACTAAAAGGAATAGAGAGAAAAGTTCAGAAGCTGCTAAGCTAAGAAAAGAATAGGAATAGCAATAAACAAGAGAGCTCTCTGTCAACCTGTCCCAGAGAGCTTGGTCCTGATTGGCCCTTAATTGTAAACATGGAACATGGGCCAATCATAGGTGCACCCGCTGCATTCCACAGCAGCAGATAACAATTGTTTACATTCTTCTTCTGGGGCCTCAGCTTCCCAGAAGAGGAAAAATCCCAAAGAAAGGATTTTTATGAAAAAATATCAGTGACATATTGGTGTCTTGTTTCCATGGGGTCCAGCAGTGTCACAATGGACCATTGATGACATGAGGGCCTGCAATGTCACACTGGACCTTTGGTTCCAGGCAGCCCTGCAATGTCACAAAGGCCTCTTGGTTTCACGAGGCCTTATAGTATCACAATGGTCCTCTTGGTGTCTGTGGGGACCTCCAGGGTCCCAGTGGTCTCACTGGTTCCATGAGGCCTCACAGTGACACAACGCTTTGGTTATTCCATGGGGCCTCGTAATGTCACAATGGTCTCCATGATTCCATGAGGCTGTGAAGTGTCCTAATGGTCTCTCCACGGTTCCATGAGGCCCTGCAATGTCACAGTTTGGACCCTTGGCTCCATGGAGTCCCACAGTGTCACAATGGCCCCTTGGTTCCATGACACCCCAAAGTGTCATAATGGTCTCCACAGTTTGAGGACTCCCGGCAGTGTCACAATGCACCCTTGGTTTGATGGCGCCTCTCAGTGTCACAATGATCCCTACATTTCATGGAGCCACACAGTGTCAGGACAGTCCCCTTGGTTCCATGAGGCTCAGCAATGTCACAGTGGTCTCCATGATTGCATGAGATCCCACAGTGTCACAGTGGTCCCATGGTCTCACAGGGCCCCACAGTGTCACAATGGTCCCTTGGTTCCATGGCCCTGTGCTGCTGCATTCCCCCCTCCCCTTCTCAGGCCACCCTGCCAGCTGAGAAATGCTCCTTGGGCCTTGGCCTTGGCCAACAGCCCCTGGGCTCGGCTCCTCTGCAACTCATCACAAACACTGTCTGCTCCAGGCACTGCTGCTGCCCAACCAGCTCCTGGTTCCTTTAGGAGCAGCCCTGGGAACTGTTTTTGTTCCCTCAGTGGCACAACATCCCTGCTCTCACACTGCCAAAGAAAGCTGTTGGTCCCAAGTGCGGCCAGGATGAACCATTGCTGGGACTGAAGCCCCTCTCTTGGGGCCCTGCAAACAGCGCTCCAAAAGGAGCCCTTGGAGCTCTCCTGGGCCAGCGACTCCCTCTGAGTGGGGCCTCTCCCAGCTGGGAACTCTCCTGTTTGCTGCACTCAGGGATCCTGAACAACAACAGAGCCTGGGCCGATCCCCCCACTCCTCCAGGCTCAACCCTTCACCCACTGGGGAGATGCCAAAGGATCCACAGGGAGCATTTCCTGCCCTCAGGGGAATTGCTCACAGGTGCCTTGCACTGACTCTTTGTGTGCACACAGGAGTGCCTGTGCTGGGGAAATGTGGCAGAAATGCTGCTCTCTGAGGGGTTTGAGTGCCTTGGATAGCTGAGCCAGTCAGGCCTCGTAAGTGAAGTTAAATCACAAGGCCTAAGTGAAGTTAATTGCTGTGAGAGTTGTTCTCTTGCTAAGTTGTTTAATATAAGTTATAAGCAGAGTTGAATACTTTTGAATGTTATTCCTCTGTTAAATTGCAAAGTCATAGGTTAGAAGTTAGGTTAAATACTGTTAAGTGCTTTTCCTTTGCTAAATTGTGAAGTTGAGGCTCTCAGTCATGGTTAAGTCCTGTTAAGTTTGAGCTCTATTAAGCTTTTAGGCTGTATTTCTTTTATCATTACCCTCACTGTCCTTGTGTCACACACACACAGAGGGACAATTCGTGGTTCATTTCTGTTATGATTGCCTGAATTTGGTTTGGTTTTGTTGTTGCTTTCTTTCCTTGGTGTGCCTGAAGTGTCCAGTCAGGTGCAGACTGACTCTTGCCAAGGAACTTTGTGGCACTGTTCCTTAATATTAAATCTGGTTTTTGCTGATCCCTTGCTGGGGATTTTTTCAGCGCTCTCAGCCCCTCATTCATAACAGGGTGAAGGAGCCCTGGCCCAGGCTCTGGCCCTGGGGGACATGGGGACGCTGCCAGGGGGTCCCTGTCCCCCTGTGCCACCCCCAGGGCCCCGGCCCCCCCATCCCCATGTCAGGCTCTGGGGTTGATGTCGTGGAACATCCTCTGGGGGAGGCTGCAGGGCCAGGGGCGGGGGGACCCGGGGGGACAGGGGACCCCACTGTGCACGAGCAGGGTTGGACTGCTCTGGGGGAGCTGTGAGGGGGGCCGGGGCAGAGTGACCTCCCCAGGGACCTCACATAGCCCCTGTGATGTCACACTGCCACCTGTGATGTCACACAGCCATCTCTGTGATGTAACAGCCCCCCCCGTGATGTCACAGTGTCCCTGTTATGCCACACAGCCCCCTATGATGTCACACAACCCCCTATGTTGTCACACAGCCACCTGTGATATCACAGCCCACTCTGGGATGTCACACAGCACCCTTGAGATGCAACAGAACCAAATCTGGGATGTCACCCTGGAATGTCATGCAGCTGCACTGTGATATCACAGAAAATGCTCTGATGTCAAAAAGTCACCATGCGATGTCACAGTCTTTTCTGTGACATCACAGCCTGCTCTATGTTATTACACAGCCACCCAGTGATGTCAAAACCCACTCTCTGTTGTCACACAGCCAACCCTCTATGATGGCAGAGTCAACTGTGTGATGTCACAACCCCCTAAGTGATGTCACAAAACTCTCTCTGTGATGTCATACTGACACTCTGCAATGTCACAGCACACACTTTCACCTCACAGGCTGGTCTATCTTGTAATACAGCCATGCCATGATGTCACAGCCTGCTCTGTGATGCCACAGAATCCCCTCTATGATGCTGTAGCTGCTCAATGACCTCACACAACAAACTCTGTGCTGTCACACAGCCCCTTGCTGACATCACAGCTGCTCTGTGCCTCTAGGACACAGCCACAGAGGTGCTGCTGTGACACAGCCCTCTCTGGGCCATCCCACAGCCCCTGCCAGTGCTGAGCCCTTGTGAGCTCTGTCTGTGCCCTGCTGGTGTCCCTGAGGGGCCCTGGCAGTGCCCCAGCCCTGCTTGGCTGTGCACAGGAGCTGCTCCTGGCCAGAGCTGTCTCTCTGCAGCGCTGCCCTTGCCAGGAGCTGCCTCTGGGCCAGGAGCCCGACGCCCAGCTCAGCAGCACAGACACAGCACAGGGACTTTAATCACCCTCTGGGACTTTGGTGCTCTTTGCATCAGACTCAGTCCCTCAGAGTGTCGTCAAAAAATTTCTCAAGAACTCAAAAAGTGATTGAAACACTAAAGTTTTCTTGAAGGGGTAATGGGTCCCATTGAAGGACAGGACTGAGAAAGTGTCCCCAAGTTCCAGATAGAGTAGAACACTGGTGGCAGTGATGACAGGTGGGGATAAGCAAGAAAAAGGTGTCTCCGGTGCTGAGAAAACCTGTGCCTCTGTCCCTGCAGGCTGTCGGCATCCCCCGGCTGCCCCCCCGGCTGGGCCCTTCCTTTGCTGACAGCTCTGCCTCCTGCCTGCCTCTCCCTGCCCACACAAAGCCTTGGGCTTGATACCAAAAGGGTTAATTCAATTATTACTGTGCCTGTGAACTTTCAACACAGGAACAAGTAATGCAGGAGCTGCTTACCCAGCAGGAATGGGTGGAAGAGAAGATGAAGACATCTGGCTCAAGAATACAGTGATAGAAAAAGCAAGGACTGTATCTGGGAACTTGGAGTGGGTTTTATGGAAATGGGTAAATTTTAATATGCACATAGTGACTGTATATAAGTGATACACTGGTAGAATCACGTCTCCATGTAAGTAGTTATCACCCACTGCACCTCAGGCCTGAATAAATGATGCTCTCTTAGACACCAAATTAGTGTTAAGGAGACCTATTCTGATCTTTTGGCCATTTGGTGACAGCAGAGGCTCACAGAACCCAGGATGAAGCTGTGACACTTGGAACCTCATAGAACAAAGGGTCCATTGTGATGCAGTGGAACCCCATGGAACCAAAAGTCCATTGTATCAGAGCAAGGCCTCGTGGAACCCAGGAGACCATTGCTGACAGTATGGAAGCTCATGGAGCCATGGAGTCATTGTGAGAGTTTGGGGCTGCATGGAACCAATGGTCCATTGTGACACTGCAGAACCTTCTGGAATCCAGGTGGTCATGTTATTCTATAGAACCTCATGGAACAAAGGATCCATGGTGATACTGCAGGACTCGGACTTTGTTGACAGAGTAGAAACTTATGGAACCAAATTTTGATTGTGACACAGTAGGGCTTCATGGAACCAAGGGTCCATTGTGGCTCTGTAGGGTTACACAGAACCAAGGAGACCATTTGGACATGTGGAGCCTTATGGAACCACCTGCCACTGTGAGACAGCAGGGCCAAGGGGCCATTGAGACACCAAGGAACCTCATGGAACCAAAGTCTATGGTGATGAAGTGGAACCTCATGGAACCAAAGGTCCATTGTTACACTCTGGAGCCCTGTGGAGCCAAGGGGACCATGGTGACACTGTGGTGCTCCACGGAACCAAGGGGCCATTCTGATTCTGCTTTGCCTCATGGAACCAAGGGGCCACTACAGCACTGAAGGGCCTCGTCGAACTAAGGCAGCCTTGTGACACTGTGGGCCACCTTGGAACCAAGGGTCCATTGGGATATTGCAGGGCTTCATGGAACCACAGAGACCATTATGACCCTTCAGAACCCATTGTAACCAAGGGAGCATTGTTGCACAGCAGGACCTCATGGAATCAAGGGGACCACAGTGACACTGTGGGGCTTCATGGAACAAAGGGGCCATTCTGACACCGTGGAACCAAGGAGGCCATCGCTGTGCTATGGGACATCACGGAACCAAGGAGATCATTGTGACACATGGGGCCATGTGGAACCAAAGGATCATTCTGGCATTGTAGGGCCTCATGGAACTAAGGGCACAATAGTGTCACTGTGGGGCTCCAAGCGACCAAGGGGGCATTCTTAAAGTGCAGAACCAAGGAGGCCATTGTGACATTCTGGGGCATCATGGAGTCATAGGTCCATTGTGAAACAGCACGGCCTTGGGAAACCATGGAGGCAATTTTTACACTTTGAGACCTTGTGAAGCCAAAGGGCCATTGTGGCATTTTGCATCCCCATGGAACCAAGGAGTCCATTGTGACACTAAAAGACCTCATGGAACCAAGGAGTCCATTGTGACACTATGTGACGCCAAAGTCACATAGTGACCTTGGGTCAAAGGGCAATTGTGGCACTTTGTAGCACCCTGAAACCAAGGAGAAAATTGTGAAACTACAGGGCCCCATGGAACTAAGGATTCTTAGAATAATGTGGGACTCATGGAACCAAAAGTTCATTGTGACATTGCAGGGCAGCCAGGGAGCCTCCTTTGGCCCTGGCCAAGCACCTTCCCCCATAGCTGGGGCTGAGTCCTGTGGCAGCTGCAGCTGCTGCTGTGCCCTTGCCAGGGGCTGAGGCTGTGGGGCAGTGCCCAGAGCAGCCTGGCCTGAGCAGAGCTGTGGGGCCAGAGCCGGCTGGGCTGGGCTGGGGAGAAGCCCTTGGTGCTGCCCAGAGCTCAGGGCAGCTGGCAGAGCTGGCAGGGAGCTGGGCTGGGCTCAGAGAGGCTGACCCAGAAACCATCAGTGTCCATCTCAGCCTGGCTGAGCATGCAGGGGCCAAGGAAAGCACCTCCGGGTCTGCAAGTTCTCTGTGTGGGAGCTGAGCTTTTGACCTCCTGAGCCCTCCCAAGTGCTGGGGCTGCACCTCCAGCTCCAGAGGAGATGTGATAGATGGGAACAGGGACAAATAATTCCTGCTGGATTGTTTCTTGTGTTTGCTTATACAGGCGACCAGGATCCATATGCAGAGGGGTTGTTTTGTGTCAGATAACTCTGGTAAAGTAGTAAGAATATTTTTTAGCTGAAAATAATATTTCTGGCGTAATACACAATGAGAAATAAAGACACGTATGATCAAAAGAGCATCTAAGAGTGTGAAACTCATTGATGTCCCAGCAGTCAAGCCTGTTCAAATACTTTCCTCAGGGCATCCTTGAGATGAGAGGTGAGCACCAGAGGCTAAGGCCAGCCAGAGCTCTCTGTCCTGGCAGCTTTTGTCTGGGAGAACCCTTGCATATAGGGAATTTTTCAGGGGGCGTATCAGTTTTGGCTGTGGGCACCTGGAAAGAGGGATGGTTCTTTTTCATAGGAAGGAAAATATGGAGCCCCAGTTCTCCAGGGACTGATGAGAGGCAGCCCTCAACATTCCAAGATCAGCTGGACCTGTCAAGTGGCCCCTGGCAGGCCAAGCCAGCCAGATCTGTTCCACGTTGTCTTGGTTACGTGGCACTCTGCAGTGTCACAATGCTCTCCTTGTTTGTGAAGTTTCACAATGTCCCTGTGCTTCCATGAGGCCCTGCAAGGTCACAGGGACCCTTTGGCTCCACAAGGCCCTGAAATGCAGCAATGGCCTCTTGGTTCCACAAAGCCCTGCTGCTTCACACTGGCCCCTAGGGACCGTGCGGCCAAACAGAGCCACAATGGTGTCCTTGGTTCCACGAGGGCCCACAGTGTCACAATGGTCCCTTGGACCCATGAGGCCCTAAAGTGTCATCATAGTTCCACATGAAGGAAAGCAGGAAGGAAAGCATGGAGCCCCAGCCTTCCAGGAGCTGATAAACAGCAGCCACTAGAGGCCGAGACCAGACAGATCTGTCTGTCCTGGCAGCTTTCATCTGGGAGCAACAGAATAAATATCTTGTATCTCAGATATAAATATTATGTATCTCAGATATACGGGATTTTGGAGGAAGAATCCCAATTTCAGCCCATGAGCACCTGGATGAGAAGGCCAGTTCTTTCCCTCAGGAAGGAAAGGACAGAGCCCCAGTGTTTCCAGGGCAGATTGGAGGTGACCACCAGAGGCCAAATTAAGCCAGGCCTGTCTGTCCTGGCAGATTTTGTCTGGGAGAAACCCTTGCATGAAGGAGATTTTGGAGAAGTACCAATTTTGGCCATGGGTACCTGGGCAGGAGAAATGGTTGTTTTCAATACAAGGGAAAGCCCAGAGCCCCAGTGTTTCAGCGACACATGAGAACAGTGACCCAAGCATGCTGAGGTCAGCTGAGCCAGTCAGGCCAAGCCAATCAGACCTGTTACCGTTTGTTGAATCCCTAAGGCCCCGCAGTGTCACAATGGCGGTGTCAAATTGGATCCAGCTCTTGTCACACTGGCCTTTTGTTTCCATGGGGCCCCATAGTGTCACAATGGCCCTTTGCTTCCATAAGGCCTCACCGTGTCACAGGGGTCTCCTTGGTGCAGCAGTGTCACAGTGGACCCTTGGTTCAGTGGGAGCCTGCAGTGTCAGAAGGGTGTCCTTGGTTCCACAAGGTCCTGCACAGCCCCTTGGTTCAATGAGACCTTGAGGTGTCATAATGGTCTCCAGTATTCCATGAGGCCCTGCAATGAACCTTTGGTTCAATGAGTCCCACATTGTTCCATGAATCCTTTGTTCCATGGAGCCCTCTAGTGTCACAATGGTCTCCTTGGTTCCATGAATCCTTGATTCCATGGAACACCACAGTGTCAATATGGTCCCATTGGATCCACAGGGCTCCACAGGGTAACAATGGACCTTTGGTTTCCTGAGGTTCCACTGCATCACAATAGATTTTGGTTCCATGAGGTTCCTCAGTGTCTCAATGGCCTCTTGGCTCAATGTGGCCCCACTGTGTCACAGCGGCAGGTGGTTCCATGAGGCTCCATAGTGTCAAAATTGTCTCCTTGGTTTCATGAAGCCCTACAGAGCCACAATGGACCCTTGGTTCCATAAGCTTTCACACTCAACAATGGTCTGAGCTACAGAGTGTCACCATGGATCCTTTGTTCCATGAGGTTCTATAGAATAACATGATCACCTCGATTCTAAAAGGTTCTGCAGTGTCACAATGGACCATTGGTTCCATGTAGCCCCAAACTCTCACAATGACTCCATGGTTCCAGGAGCTTCCATACTGTCAGCAATGGTCTCCTGGGTTCCATGAGGCCTTGCTCTGATACAATGAGCTTTTGGTTCCATGGGGTTCCACTGCATCACAATGGACCCCTTGTTCCATGGGGTTCCAAGTGTCACAGCTTCATCCTGGGTTCTGTGAGCCTCTGCTGTCACCAAATGGCCAAAATATCAGAATAAGACTCCTTAATATTAATTTGGTGTTTCAGAGAGCATCATTTATTCAGGCCTGAGGTCCAGCAGGGGATAACTCCTTATGTGAACACATGATTCTACTATTGTATAGCTTAAATACTATGGTATATATTAATACATACCATAGTATATAAGCTATATTATAATATACATATTTATATTTAATATACATATAGGTCACTATGTTATAATATACATATTTATATTTAATATACACATAGGTCACTATGTGTATATTAAAATTTACTCATTTCCATAAAACAAACCCCAAGTTCCCAGATTCAGTCCTTGCTTTTTCTGTCACTTCAATCTTGAGCCAGATGTCTTCATCTTCTCTTCCGACCATTCCTGCTGGGAGAGCAGCCTCTGAATGCTTTGTTTCTCTGCTGAAAGTTCACAGGCACAGTAAAAAGTGAATTAACCCTTTTGGTATCAAGCTCAAGGCTTTGTGTGGGCAGGGAGAGGCAGGCAGGAGGCAGAGCTGTAAGCAAAGGAAGGGCCCAGCCAGGTGGGGCAGCCAGGGGATGCCGACAGCCTGCAGGGACAGAGGCGCAGGGCAGGAGCAACGTAGGACAGCCTGGGCGGCACAGGGCACAGGGATGGGCAGCATCTGCAAGACAGCCCTGACAGATCCAACTTGGGCAGCACTTTAGCCAGGGCAGACACAAAGAGCACCAAAGTCCCAGAGGGTGATTAAAGTCCCTGTGCTGTGTCTGTGCTGCTGAGCTGGGCGTCGGGCTCCTGGCCCAGAGGCAGCTCCTGGCAAGGGCAGCGCTGCAGAGAGACAGCTCTGGCCAGGAGCAGCTCCTGTGCACAGCCAAGCAGGGCTGGGGCACTGCCAGGGCCCCTCAGGGACACCAGCAGGGCACAGACAGAGCTCACAGGGGCTCAGCACTGGCAGGGGCTGTGGGATGGCCCAGAGAGGGCTGTGTCACAGCAGCACCTCTGTGGCTGTGTCATAGAGGCACAGAGCGACTGTGATGTCAGCAAGGGGCTGTGTGACAGGACAGAGTGGGCTGTGTGAGGTCATAGATTGGGCTGTGACATCACAGAGTTTGTTGTGTGAGGTCATTGAGCAGCTACAGCATCATAGGGGGGATTCTGTGACATCACAGAGCAAGCTGTGACATTATGGCATGGCTGTATTACAACATAGAGTTGGTTGTGAGGTGAAAATGTGTGCTGTGACATTACGGAGTGTCAGTATGACATCACAGAGAGAGTTTTGTGACATCACTGAGGGGGTGGTGACATCATAGACCAGGGTGTGACATCACAGAACAGACTGTGACAGCACAGGATGACTTTGTGACATCACAGAGCAGATGTCTCACATCATAGGGTGACATCACAGAGATAGCTGTGTGACATCAGAGCTGGCTGTGTGACATCACAGAATGGGCTGTGACATCACAGGATGGTGTCTGACATCACAGGAGCTCTGTGAAGTCACTCTGCCCCAGCCCCCCTCACAGTTCCCCCCAGAGCAGTCCAACCCTGCTCATGCACAGAGGGGTCCCCTGTCCCCTCGGGTCCCCCCGCCCCCGGCGCCGCAGCCTCCCCCAGAGGATGTTCCACGAGATCAACCCCAGAGCCTGACACAAAGCAACAACAAAACCAAACAAAATCTGGGCAATCAAACCAGAAAGGAACCAAGAACTGTCCCTGTGGCAGGGGATAAACGGAGGGAGGGGGACAGAAAAAAGGACACAAAGGGCAAGGATAAAAGGAATACAGCCCAAAATGTTAACAGTGCTCAAATTTAGCAGGACTTAACTCATACCTTAAATTTAACTGATACCTTCAACTTCACAATTTAGCAAAAGAACAGCTTATACAATACTTAACCTAACCTAAAACCTATGACTTAGCAATTTAACAGAGGAATAACACTTAACAATATGTAACTTATATAATAACTTACATCAAACCGAAAAACTTAACAAAAGAACAACTCTTAGCAGCATTTAACTTAGCTTAGACCTTGTGGCTTAACCTCACATGCAGGCCTGACTGACTCAGCTATCCAAGGCACTCAGACCCCTCAGAGAGCAACATTTCTGCCACATTTCCCCAGCACAGGCACTCCTGTGTGCACACAGACACAAAGAGTCAGTGCAAGGCACCTGTGAGCAATTCCCCTGAGGGCAGGAAATGCTCCCTGTGGATCCTTTGGCATCTCCCCAGTGGGTGAAGGGTTGAGCCTGGAGGAGTGGAGGGATCGGCCCAGGCTCCGTTGTTGTTGTTCAGGATCCCTGAGTGCAGCAAACAGGAGAGTTCCCAGCTGGGAGAGGCCCCACTCAGAGGGAGTCGCTGGCCCAGGAGAGCTCCAAAGGCTCCTTTTGGAGCGCTGTTTGCAGGGCCCCAAGAGAGGGGCTTCAGTCCCAGCAATGGTTCATCCTGGCTGCACTTGGCACCAACAGCTTTCTTTGGCAGTGTGAGAGCAGGGATGTTGTGCCAGTGAGGGAACAAAAACAGCTCCCATGGTCGCTTCTAAAGGAACCAGGAGCTGGTTGGGCAGCAGCAGTGCCTGGAGCAGACAGTGTTTGTACTGAGCTGCAGAGGAGCCGAGCCCAGGGGCTGTTGTAAAAGGCCGAGGCCCAAGGAGCATTTCTCAGCTGGCAGGGCGGCCTGAGAAGGGGAGGGGGGAATGCAGCAGCACAGGGCCATGGAACCAAGGGACCATTGTGACACTGTGGGGCCCTGTGACACCAAGGGACCACTGTGACACTGTGATGCCCTGTGAGACCAAGGGACCATTGTGACACTGTGGGGCCCTGTGAGACCAAGGGACCACTGGGACACTGTGCGGTCCTGTGTCACCAAGGGACCATGGTGACACTGTGGGGTCCTGTGACACCAAGGGGCCATTGTGACACTCTGGGGCCCTGTGACACCAAGGGACCATTGTGACACTGTGGGGCCCTGTGAGACCAAGGGACCATTGTGACACTGTGGGACCCTGTGAGACCCAGGGACCATTGTGACACTGTGGGGCCCTGTGAGAACAAGGGACATTGTGAAAATGTGGGGCCCTGTGAGACCAAGGGACCAGTGTGACGCTGTGAGGCCTCATGGAATCATGGAGAGCACTGTGACATTGCTCGGCCTCACGGAACCAAGGGGACCATACTGACACTGTGTGACTCCATGGAATGTAGGGATCATTGTGACACTGAAATGCCCCATCAAACCAAGGGTCCACTGTGACATCGCGGGGCCTCATGGAACTGTGGAGACCCTTGTGACACTTTGGGGTATCATGGAACCAAGGGGCCATTGTGACACTGCAAGGCCCCATGGAGCCAAATGTGCATTGTGACATTGCAGGGCCTCGTGGAATCGTGGAGAGACCACTAAGACACTTCACAGCCTCATGGACCCAAGGGGCCATTGTGACACTGTGGGGCACCATGGAACCAAGGGGCCATTGTGACACTGAGTGGACTCATGGGATCATGGAGAACTTTGTCACACTGTGAGGCCCCATGGAATAAGCAAAGCATTGTATCACTGTGAGGCCTCATGGAATCAGTGAGACCATTGTGACACTGGAGGTCTCCACAGAACCAAGAGGACCATTGTGATACTGTGGGGCCTTGTGAAACCAAGAGGCCTTTGTGACACTGCAGGGCTGCATGGACCATAGGTCCATTGTGACTTTGCAGGGCCTCCTGTCATCAATGGTCCGTTGTGACACTGTGGAGCTAAAGGAGACCATTGTGACACCACAAACCCCCAGGGTCCAAAGGTCCATTGTGACATTGCAGGACTCATGGAACAAAAGAGTCACATGACATTGTGGGGCCTGTGGAACCACGGAGACCATTGTGACACTGCAGGGCCTTCTGGAACCTAGGGGCCATTGTGACATTGTGGGACTCCACTGAACCAAGGGTCCACTGGATCCAACTGCAGATCTTCCTGTAATCAACAAGTCCTTGTGACACTATGTGGCACCATAAAAATAAGGGAACACAGAATAGGTCTGGCTGGTTTGACCTCCCAGGAGCAACCTGACTGATCCAACTGACCTTGACATATTTGGGGTCTCATCTGCTATTGAAACAATGGGGCTCCTTACTTTCCTTCCTATAGAAAAGATCTGTTCTCCTCCAGGCATGCTTGGCCAGAATTGGCGTTTCACCTCCAAATTTCCTTATATCCAGGGATTGTTCCAATAGGAATATTGCCAGGACAAGTCTGGCTGGCAATGGTCTCACAAGGGTCAACTCCCATCTGGCCCCAAAAAACTTGGCAAGGCTCTGTGCATTCCTTCCAATGGGAAAGAACTGACCTGCTTCTTGAGGTGCCCATGGCTGAGATTGGGTTTCCACTTCCAAAATTCCCTATATCCAAAGACTGGTCCCAGACAAAATCTGCCATTCCTGACAAATCTGGCTGGCCTTGGCCTAGTGAGTCTCTCACCTGCCTTCCAAAAACTGGGGCTCTGTGCTTTCCTTCCTATGGAAAAGAGCTGCCCTTCTAGGCCAGGTGCCCATGGCCAGAATGGGATTTCACCTCCAGCACTGCCTGTTGTGACAGACTGGAGAAGATTGTTGGATCGAAACATGTTGTGTGTGGGGGAAGAAGGGACAGGTCCAACCTTACCCTCTCCTGTAAGCTCAGCCCTGCCTTGCTCTAGAGCCCCAAACACCCCAGAGCCTCTATCCCAGCCCAGCAGGGTCTGACAGTCCCTGGCACAGCACAGGCAATGCTCCACAGCCACCTCTGGAGCCACCAGCCCAGCTCCTGAGGGACCAAATGAGCCCAAGTCCCACCTGGGGGAAGAGCCCAGGAAGTCCAAGGGGTATTGAAGGCTGACCACAAAGCAAGCACACATCTTGACCCTACGTCCTCTTGGAATTTCCATTTGAATGCTGCTGGAATCCAGGAATTGGTAGCTGTGTGTGTGCTTCGCTGTATCATTTTTGTCATTCTCTCTTTCTAATTCACTCTTCTTGCAAATTTTGAGTAACTTAAAATTGAACAGGCTCAGAGTTTGCAAAGTGTAATGGGCCAAGTCAGTATTTTGAGAAGTGTTTTTTGTTGATTGAATGTCATATGAATCTCGCCTTTTGCCAAAGTTCCTCTGATTTTCTAAAGTTCCCAGTAAAGGTTGTTTTGCTCTTTTGAGCTCCTGAGAATCTCTTGTCGGTATTTCTCCAGAGCATCCAACTCGGAGAACACAAATAATTGTAATTCCTTTTAAATGTCTCACTGAGAGAGTTGTTTGGGGGATGGGAGTCAGGGCTTGTGTGCCCTGCTTGGCCCAGCCCAGGCAATTTTTTTTTTTCCTGAATTTTCCTGCTCCAGAGGCTTGTTCAGCCTTCAGCTCTTCAGTGCAGGAATTCAGTGTCCCAGGGCTCATTAACATTCAGAACATCTTAACAAGCCAAACCCCTGGGAATAATTTGATTTTAATTTTCAAATCTTTTGTGGTTAATTAGACAAATTCAGGTACTCTATTCAAGTTGAATAGATTACTTAAAAAAGATTACTTAGGTCAAATTTAGGGGTTTTTTCCTGACAATTTATTGATATGTGCTATCTCCAGCTGACACTGAATAAAAGTACCTCCTCATGCAGTGTGAATAGATATGAAAATCAAGACCGTTCATGGCTGACAATCAATCAGACTCTGTCACTACCCCTACACCACCATTTCTCCCATGCAAGCTCTGGAACTCAGAACAGCCTTGTGCAAATCTGAGCTCCCTCCAGCCCAGGCTGCACCTGCAGCTTTCAGCTCCTTAGCTCCAAATCCCACCTGCTTTCCTTAGAGAAGGAGCTGCCCGAGACACAGAGGGATGTTCATTTCTTGTTCAGCCAACAAACCCATGGGAACTGAGCTGGTGCTGGAATTCAATGCCCTCCTCATCCCGCAGCAGCCCTGCATTTTCCTCCTGCAGCCTTGGTCTCCAGCACAGCCATGGAGGCTCTTTGGGCTCAGGACTGTTCCTGCAGCCCCAAGGGCAGGTGAGCTCTGCCTTTGGCACAGTCAGGCCTGGCCAGCGCAGGCCCTGCTCAGCAATTGCTTGTGTGAGCCTGGCCTTGCTGTCAGCCCCGGCAGCAGCTGCGTGGCCCCTTTGTGGCCCTGTGCTGGCCCAGCCATGGTGGCCCAGCCCCTGTGCAGCCCAGCCCAGGCCAGGAGCATTGCGGCTGGGAACGGCCCCTGTGCCGTGGTGCCCACAGCAGCCTTGGGGCTCTGTGCCCCATGGCCTGCCTGCTATACAGCCTCTGCCATCTCCTGCAGAGCCCGTGGCAGCTGTGGGGCTGCACAGACAGCCCTGCCCCGGGCTCTGCCGGCCTCTGGGCCATCAGAGAGGCAGCCAGGGCTGGCCATGGCCGAGAACAGGCCCTGAGCCCCACAGGAGGATGGAGCTGAGCCACAGCCAAACTCAGCCCAGGCCAAAGCTGGGCTCAGCAGCCAGGCCTGCCAAGGGCTGGGCACAGAGGCTGGCACTGACAAATGTGCTGGACCCCCTCCTTGCTCTGTCCATGCCACCAAGGGCACAGAGCAGCCTCCTCTCTGGGCCACTTGCCTGTTTGCAATGGCCTGTATGCAATGTCTTGCACAGGCTCTGGCCCTGCCCCACAAGGTCTGGCCTGAGTCCTGCCCCTGCACACTCAGCCAGGCTGAGATGGACACTGATGGTTTCTGGGCCAGGCTCTCGGAGCCCAGCCCAGCTCCCTGCAAGCTCTGCCAGCCACCCTGAGCTCTGGGCAGCACCAAGAGCTTCTCCCCAGCCCAGCCCAGCTGGCTCTGGCCCCACAGCTCTGCTCAGGCCAGGCTGCTCTGGGCACTGCCCCACAGCCTCAGCGCCTGGCAAGGGCACAGCAGCAGCTGCAGCTGCCACAGGACTCAGCCCCAGCCATGGGGGAAGGTGCTTGGCCAAGGCCAAAGGAGGCTCCCTGGCTGCCCTGCTCCCCTTGGGCTGAGGTGCTGAGAGCTCTGCAGCCCCTGCTGCCATCCCATCTACCCAGGGCAGCACAAGAGCCCTGGCCTTGAGGCCCTCAAGAGCTGCTCCTGCTCCAGGCCCAGGGCCCATGCCAAATCTGGGGCAGCCACAAAGCTGTGCTCATTTCTGTTCGTTGTTGCTCTGATGGGGATGGATCTGCTAGCACTTGGAGGTTGCTGATGAATTTTACTACTCCAGAGGCCTCTTCTTTCTTGAGCTCTTCAGTTCAGGAATTCACTGGAAAAGGCTATTAAACATTTGTTCAAATCACCCAAACAAGACAAGCCCTTGGGAATAATATAAGTTTTCAGTTCTTCTGTGATTAATTACACACATTTCAGAAATGTATTCAAAGTGAATATACTGTACTGAAAAAAATGCAGAGAGAATTGTTTTGTCCTATTTTTTTCCTGTTTATAAATTGATATCAGCAATGCAGTGTCCAGTTCATATTGACCCCCAGCACCTCCTAATGCAGCATGAATACATACGAAAATCAAGACCCTTTATGGCTGACAATCAATCAATCAATCACAATTTCTCCCCACCATTTCCCTTATCCAATCCCTGGCACTCCTATGGATCAGGAATTGTGCGCCCAGCAGGAGCAGGGCAGTGATTCTTCCCCTGTGCTCAGTACTGGTTGGGCAGCACACTGTTAGGTCACAGGAACTGGCTGCCCAGGGCAGTGAGTGAGTCACTGTCCCTGGAAGTGTTTATGGAAAACTGGATGTGGCACTCAGTGCATGGTCTGGGTGACAAGGTGGTGTTGGGTTCCAGGTTGGACCTGATGCTCTCCAAGGTCTTTTCCAGCCTGGCTGATTCTCTCATGATTGTGACCCTGCAGGTGCCTGGGGAAGCAAGGGGCCATTGTGACACTGTGGGGCTGAATGGAAGCAAGGAGCCCATGGTGACAGTCTGGGTCCTGGTGGAACCACAGAGGTCACTGTGACACTGCGGGGCCTTGTGGAACCAAGGGGCCATCGTGCCACTGCAAAACCAAGGAGACCCTTGGGAGAGCCTGCGGACATGGAATCAAGGGGCCATTGCTCCATTGCAAGGACTCTGGGAACTGAGGGAACAATTTTGACTCTGTGGTGCCCCATGGAACCAAGGGTCCCTGGTGACACTGCAGGATCTTGTGTCACCAGGGCTCCATTGGGACACTGCATCACCAAAGAATTTATTGTGGCAGTCTGAGGCCTCCTGGAACCACAGAGGCCACTGTGACCCTGCAGGGCCTTGTGGAACCATGCAGAGCATTGTGACAGAGCAGGACCTGGTGTCACGATGGGGCCATTGTGACACTGCAGGGCCCCATGGAACCAAGGGGTCAGTGCTGCTCCTCAGTGCCACATATTTTATGTGGACATATTTTATGAAAAATCCTTTTGCTAGGTATTTTTCTCCTGAGAACCAGAGAGGCCTCAGAAACTAAATGTAAGCAGCAATTATCTGCTGCTTTGGAATGCAAAGGTGGATCTTTGATTGGTCTCATGTGGTTGTTTTTAATGTCCAATCACAGTTTGGCTGTCTTGGACTCTCTGGTCAGTCACAAGATTTTATTATCATTCAATTCTTTTCTATTGCTTGCTAGCCTTTTGAAGAAATCCCTTCTTCTATTGTTTTAGGATAGTTTTAGTATATAATTTTCTTTTAATAAAATATATATAATAAATTTATAAATCAGCTTTCTGACACAGGGATTCAAGTTTCTTGTATCTTCCCTTGTTCTGTGACTGCTGTGAAAACCACCACACCTCAGGGACTCCTGAAATGAAGGAAACATGTTTGACCTCATGGTGGCCCTTGGGACCAAGAGACCATTGTGACACTGTGGAACCAAGGAGAGCATTGCTGCACTACCAGACCTCATGGAACCAAGGATCCACTGTGACACTGCAGAGCCCTGGGGGACCATGGTGCCATTGTGACACTGCAGGGCCCAAGGATCCAAGGGACTTTGTGATACTGAGTGCTCCCATTGAACCAAAGGGACATTGTGACACTGGGAAGCCTCATGGAGTCATGGAGACCATTGTGACACTGTGGGGCCTCGTGGAACCCTGGTGACACCAATTTGGGTGGGAGTGTTGATCTGCTGGAGGGTAGGAGGGCTATGCACATGGCCCTGGACAGGCTGGATCCAGGGCCAGAATCCAAGAAGGTGAGGCTTAACAAGTCCAAGTGCCAGGTCCTGCACTTTGGCCACAACAAGCCCTGCAGCACTACAGGCTGGGAACAGAGTGGCTGGAGAGCAGCCAGGCAGAAAGGGACGTGCAGGGACTGATGGGACAGCAGGCTGGACATGAGCTAGCCGTGTGCCCAGGTGGCCAAGAAGGCCAATGGCTCCTGGCCTGGCTCAGGAATGGTGTGGCCAGCAGGAGCAGGGCAGGGATTCTTCCCCTGTGCTCAGCGCGGCTTGGGCAGCACCTCGAATGCTGTGTCCAGTTCTAAGTCCCCTGTGGTGAGTAAAAGGAAGAAATTTGTAGCTGGAAGAGTAAAGAAAGCACAGGTGAAGACAAGGAAATGCTCAGGGCAATTTGGGGGTGGCTGCCAGGCAGCCCTGGCTCTGACCAACAGCGTCTGCAGTGGGACAGGAAACTCCCAGCTGATGGGAACAAATTTTCTGGTTGACTGCAGAGGCCAGCACAAAGCTGAGTGGTTTCCCTGGTGTCCCCCAGCCCTTGCTGGCCCCAGGGGCTGTAGACATTTGTGCTCCCTCAGGTTCACGTCCCCACAGCACCAGCATGGGGGTGCTCCCCCTGCTGTGTGCAATGCAAACAGGGGCTGCTGAGCCAGTGCTGCCATGTCTGTGCCTGCAAGGATGGGGCACCTGTGTGAGCTGGGGAGAGGCCAGGGCTGCAGAGGAGGGATGTTGTTGGCAGCTCCATGAGGATGCTCTGGGACACTGCCCTGGGCTGTGCAGCGCACTGGGGATGGATCAGCCCCTGCTCTGCTGCTCCTTCCCTTCTGCTCCATGGCCCTAGCAGAGCACCATCCATGCTGTTTGCTCCCAGCCTGCCCACGGCTGGCCTGGGGCTGCTCATGAGGGTTTTCCATGCTGAGCATTGGCCTGGGTGTGTTCTTGAGAGAGCCTGGGCAAGGAGCCTGGGCCCCCAGGCCCTGGCCTGAGGCGTCAGCACTGCCCCAGCAGTGCCCATGGCATGTCCCTGCTGCAGCCCTGGCACTGCCACCCCCAGGACTGTGCCTGGCCCTGAGAGCACTCATGCCCTACAGCAACACCAGGGCCACCAGGGCAGTGGGGCAGGGCCACAGCAGCAGCACTGGCAACACCAAGTGCTGCTGCTGCTGGGCACAGCTGCTGGGCCAGCCCTGATCTGCCCCCAGCTCTGCACACAGACATTGCTGCTGCAGCTCCAGAGAAGGCAACAAAAGGGCATCTCTGCAGAAAACTCTGCTGGGAGATCCCTTAGTTCATTTAAAGCACTGAGAGTGCAGCCCCTCATTTACACAGTCTGTGGCCACAGGGAATGTGGAGAGAAACAAAAGAAGAATCAGTGCAAACAGTGACAATTTTATAGACAATATTAATACTTAAAATGAAGGAAAAAATACCACCACAGCCAAACCAATCAGAACTATTAAAGAATATTTTTATTTCAAATGATTTGCAGAAATTGGCCAGCAGTTTAATGTTTCTGAAAGTATCCAGTCATCAGTCTCCAGACTGCAGTCTTGAGCTCCTGGTTCCTCAGGCTGTAGATGAGGGGGTTCAGGGCTGGAGGCACCACCGAGTACAGAACTGACAGTGCCAGATCCAGGGATGGGGAGGACATGGAGGGGGGCTTCAAGTGAGCAATTGCTGCAGTGCTGAGGAATAGGGAGACCACGGCCAGGTGAGGGAGGCAGGTGGAAAAGGCTTTGTGCCGTCCCTGCTCTGAGGGGATCCTCAGCACAGCCTTGAAGATCTGCACATAGGAGAAAACCATGAACACAAAACAGCCAAATGCTAAAGAGATGGAAAACACAATTAGCCCAAATTCCCTGAGAATTGAGTGCGAACAGGTGAGCTTGAGGATCTGTGGGATTTCACAGAAGAACTGGTCCAGGGCATTGCCATGGCACAGGGGCAGGGAAAATGTATTGGCCGTGTGCATGAAAGCATTGAGAAAGCCACTGGCCCAGGCAGCTGCTGCCATGTGGGCACAAGCTCTGCTGCCCAGGAGGGTCCCGTAGTGCAGGGGTTTGCAGATGGACACGTAGCGGTCATAGCACATGATCGTCAGGAGGGAAAATTCTGCTGAGATGAAGAACACAAAGAAAAAGAGCTGTGCAGCACATCCTGTGTAGGAGATGTCCCTGGTGTCCCAGAGGGAATTGTGCATGGCTTTGGGGACAGTGGTACAGATGGAGCCCAGGTCAGCGAGGGCCAGGTTGAGCAGGAAGAAGAACATGGGTGTGTGCAGATGGTGGCCGCAGGCTATGGCGCTGATGATGAGGCCGTTGCCCAGGAGGGCAGCCAGGGAGATGCCCAGCAAGAGGCAGAAGTGCAGGAGCTGCAGCTGCCGCGTGTCTGCCAATGCCAGCAGGAGGAAGTGCCTGATGGAGCTGCTGTTGCACATTTGCAATGTCTTGGCATTGAGATCTGTAAAAAAAGTAATCGTGCAATAGTTGTGTTTGGAAATGACTTTAAATATCTTAGCACAGACTGAGGGGCACTTTCTCCCCATTGCCTGCCCAGGGCTCTGCTGCCTGGAGCTGTCCCTGCCAGCAGCTGCTTCCCTGTGCCAAGGGCTGGGCCCTGACAGTACTGCCAGAGCCAAGCCCAGCCCTGGGGGCTCAGCTCTGCCCTGCAGACCCCTCCCAGCTCTGGCACTGCCCAGGGGCCTCTCTGGCTCTGCAGGCTCTGATGGCACCATCAGAGCAACCCTGAGGAGTCTGGAAAAGTGACACTGTTGCTGCCTGTAATGGGCCCTCTGCTGACTTCTCTCACTGCCTGGTTTATTGAGATCTGAGAGAATTTTTTTTCCTCAACATTAACGGAGAGATGAATATCTGTGGCCAAAATCCAATTTTGGCAAACCAGAGCAGTAGAGCAAAAAAGCAGGATTTTCTCTTTTTATGCAGCCACTGTCTCACTATGCTCCATGTATAACCTACTTGGAAATGTTCTACTGTTAAATGTTACCCTAGAAGCAGCCCTGAACACTGCAACGTCCCCACCACACAAGGAGAACACTTCCAAGCATTAGCAGCTGTCTCCTCCCACCCAGATCTTGTCCCCCAGTGCTGGCAGCAGCTGCCAGGGCTGGCTGAGAGCTGTCTCTGGCAGGCAGCAGAGTCCCTGCCCCAGCACAGCGCCCTGGGCTGCAGGACCCTGCTCTGCGGGACAGCCCGGGCACCCCTGGCTGCTCTGCACAAGAGACAATCAGAGAATGTACTCACAGAGTCTGTAGGCATTGGGATGTTCCAGCTTTAGGAGATGGCTCGAGGAGCTGCAGCTGCATTGTGCTGCAGCCCGAGGTTCCTGTGCCAAGGGCTGGCAGTGATTCTGCCCCAGGCACTTCTCAGCCCCTTCCCAGCCCTGACTGATTGAAGCTCTCTGTGCCTCTGTGCTGTGCCTGGGCTGGCTGCAGGCAGTGCCCTAGCCCTGCCGGGCTGGCAAAAGAGCTGCTCATCAAGAGAAATGTGCTTTTGAAGCTCTTCTTGCTTACCAGGAGCTGCCTCTGTGCCAGGTGCCCAGCCCAACTCAGCAGCACAGACACAGCACAATGACTTTAATGAGCCTCTGGGGCTTTGTGCTCAGGCCCTGAACATCAGTAACTGAGAAGGACCTGAAGAAACCTCTTCAGAACTCCAAATCAGAATCCAACTCCAAACTTTCTTGGACTTTTAATGGGTCCCACTGAGGGACATAACTGAGAAAGTGTCCCCAGGCCCCCGGCAGAGCAGAAAACTGGAGGCACTGATGGCAGCTGCGGACAAAGAGACAGCTGGGGTACAGCAGGGTCTGTGCCACCAAGGGCTGTGAGGAGACACCTTGTCCTGAGGCCCTGGGGCCTCCTGGCACAGCCCCAGCCAGGTTGGGCACTGTCAGCCCCTTGTCCTGCCCTCAGCATCCCCCCCTAGCCCACATCCCAGTGGCCTCAAGGATCTGCTGGAAGAAGTCCCTGCGGAGCCTTGCTCAGGAATGGCCCTGGGGGCTCCTTCATGCTCCCTGCAGGGATTGCAGGTTTTTCAAAGGACTTTGGGTTTGGCTTTTGCCTTGAATTTCTGAGAGTTTTTGTAATCATGGCCTCCAATTATCTGCTGTAATTAGTCCCTTGAGAGGCTTTGTCAATAACAACACTCAGTGGGGCTCATTACTACTTCAAGGTCCTTCAGTTATTTTAAGCTACTTGGTGTTTCCCTTTTGATGGACTCTGTAAGAGGTTTGTGCAATCACAGCCCCAGTCATCTGCTTTAATGAGTCCCTTGAGAGCTTTGTCCTGACACTCAGTTGGGCCCATTAATGCCTTGAGATACTCAAGGTTTTTAAGGAACTTTATGGATTTAAGAATACTTTTAGGTACTTATAGAGGTGTTTCCTTCCCATACTGAGTCTCTGAGAGGTTTTTGTGCTATCCTGGCCTCCAATTCTCTCCTCCCGGGAGTCCATGATGATCCTGTGTTGAGTATCTTCCTCCTTTCTGTTTTACAACAAAGATGGAACTGAAAGAATTTTGTAAGATTTTCTAGAAGGACCCAAACAAACATGGGACAATTAACAATACAACAACAACTAAGATAATTAATAGCCCTGTTTTAGCTAGATATCATCCAACCCTTTAGTCCCTTGCATTGGAAGAGTTTATTGACCCAGTCTTTGTTTTCCACTTGAAGATTCTTGAACCCTTCCTTCAGTACCTGAATGCTCTTGTGGACTGACTCGCTGTGGCTGAAGAGGTTCATACAATACATCCCTCAGAGTCTACACAGCCATGCTCATGTGCCCAGAGTAAAAACTCTATCACTGTTCTGTATGGTGGCATGTCTGATGGTCTCTATATCTAAAAGCAGGCCACTCAATGTGAGGGACATAGCATTGGTTTGCTTAGTTAACAGGCACCCAAGATGGTGCAATTGTCCTAAAGCTTTAGCTGCAGCCACCCAAGGTAGTCCAAACTGGGGGTGCTACCATCCGATACCTGGATTAAAGCTTTCAAAGCCATCTCTTTGATATCATCCAATACTTCTCTGAGGATACCTGCTGCTTGATCATCTGGTAGGCTGTATTGTCCTTCTCCAGCTAGATGGTTGATTGTCAATTCCACCCTTGCCTCATTATTAGCATAGTCTGCTATTAATTGATTTAGTAAACACTTCCATCCCCCTTCCCACAGGGTGTGTTCTGTAGGTGACAACAACATGGTCATGTTATATTTTAAATCACAGGGGGTTAACATATGTGCTGTAAACATGGCCCTCATTAGGCCATTAAAACAAGGTAAGTCCCTCCTATGGTCTTTAGCTGCCCTACACAGATCCTTGATTTCCTTGCAAGCCAATGGCTGATACATGGGATTCTGCCCCCTTCTTTCATAACATACGGGGGCAATGAGGAGTTGTTGAGACTGTTTGCCAGTCTCCTTCCTTAACTGCTTCTTTCCGGATCCTTTCCTGGGGATCTTCTGGGGCTGAGGAGTGAGGTGGCTCTGGGGAATCCAAACTGTCTTCTGGGGATGAAGAGCAACTTGGAGCAGAAACATTTGGATTAGAAACACTGTGACTGTTGGGTTTAGTATCTTTGATCATGGGGTTATATTGTCGCCAGAGGGGGAGGCAAAGGGCACTGCCATTTTGTCAGGTGTTGGAAGGAAGGGCCTTGATTTAGGACGGCGGACTTCCGGGGTGGAGTTCTGGAGGCATGGCCCAGGGTGAAGGTGGAATGACTGACAGTGAGGCATGACCCACAGTTGTGGGGGTGGAGTCTGGAGGTTCATTCAGGGTGGAAGAGAAAGTTTTGGTAGCAGGAAGTGGAGGAGCCAAAATGGAGGGAGGATGGTGAGGCTCAGGGGCATCTGGAGAATTTTTAATGATCCGCCTCAGGATTGATTTTAACTTGTTCTTTGAAGATATTTGGTCATGATCTGTGAAAATTAACCTAAAGCATTGATATACACACCTTTCTACTTTGGACATCCGGCTGCCCATTTTTCTCTTTCTCTGCCTTACGTAGAACAGCCACTGGAACACCCTAAATCAGTTATGGGACATCGGTGTGTATTGTAAAAAGACAGTGACAAAATGGGCAATAATTGTCCTGTGTGTCCCCAAACCCACCTGCAATCCTATGCAGGTGAAACTGTCATTTTCCCTTGTGGATCCTGGCTGTCCTGGGGTGACGTTATGATGCTTGTATCCCCATTTATCTGTTCTGTGCCTTTAAGACCGACTCTGAAGAGTGGAAGTTTTGTTTGGGTTTCCCTTATCAGGGACACAGAAATGAGCAGTACATAGGGCTGTTTTTCACTTCTTGCTTTCAGCTTGCTGCTTTGCTTGCTTGCTTTTCTGCTCTTGCTTTTGCTCTCGCTTTTGCTTCTGCTTATTAGCTAGTTTAGCTAAACAGTCCAAATTCCTTCCCGGACTGTTTCTCCTCTCCTGTTCCTGTGACCATCTGGAACCTGCTCCAGACTGGGACCCAGGAACACCAAAGGTTTGGCTGCAGCAGCTGCCCAGCGCCGGAGGGACTGAGAACAGAGCAACCACCCCCGAAAGAGACTTTCTGATTTTGTCATCTTAGTCAGAGCGGTGTCATCTGGTATTGTTCATTTTGTGTGCTGGGGGGTGCTGTGCGTGTCAAATAAACAGGTTTTTTCCACCTCTCTCCGAGGAATTTTTTCCTGAACCGGTTGGGGGGAGGGGCCATGTGGGTTTTCCTTTCTGGAGGAGGGCCCTCCTTTGCACACTCTTTAACAAATTTGCCCTAAACCAGCACACTGGCCAAGGTCCCTCAAAGAAATGATGAATCTGCCAGCCTGGCACAATCCAAAATCCTGGGGAGCACTGGCCTATCCATCAGCTAACCCCAGCTGACATGCCTGAATGTCAGGGTCCCTGTTTGGGTGCCAAATGTCTCCATGAGGGTGGCTGTGACAAACCTTTCTGGTTCCCCAACTTCAGGGCAAGCGTGGTGAAAATGAAAAGGAGCAGATGCAAGGGAAGATGAAACAGAAAAGCCTTATAAATATGATTGCCTGGCAAAAGATTTTGAAAATATGGAAACTGTCAGATTGAAATGAAAGCAAGCTTTGAGATACCAAGCCTTAGTTACTGAACAACTGGAAAACAATGGTATGGCCGGCTGAAGGTAATCCCCTTTTGATGAAACAACTCCCTCTGCTTGCAGACAGGTCCAAGAGTCAGAGCAGACCCCACTAGCTTGGCAGAAGGGGTCCAAAGAGTAGTTTTTCGGGTTTAAAATGTAACACAGTATGGTAATGTAATGATTCTTATAGGCTGTATGTAAATGCTATAAGATTTGTATCTTGCACTAGATTAGTTACTGAAAATTAGAATATGCAGCACAGAAGATTTATTGTATTGTAACGGGGACTCCCCTCCTCTTTTGGGCATCCATTTTGGGCGCCTCTTTCAAGCTCCTCTTTCGGGCCTGCTCCGAGCTGTGGCTGGCAGCTCCAAACAAGGCCCCTGCACCCACACCCTTTGCAATAAACCACAAGTTGAAAGACCTGGCCTCAGAGATCTCTCACCTCCGTCCGTCCCAATCGTCCTACCCACCAGTGCTACAACAAGCAAGATCAATGGAGTTGCCCAAAAAGAACTTTAGTAACAGGGTGAAAAACAACAAACTTGGAGAAGTCAAGCACAGGACGAGGGATGGGATTCAAAGACCTGAGAAAAAGGCAAAGCAACAATATATACACTTGAGGGTAAAACACTCTAGAACAATAATTCTGTAGGGGAAACAAGTAACCACTGGAGGAGAAGAACTTGGACTACTTAGCATAACAACACTAAAGGCTTATGGGGGAACTCTCAAACTTACCCTAAATTAAATGAATGATTCCCAGGGCTTGAAACTCACGCCCAGTTCTTTGGGATAAAATCCGTCTGACTCTGAGTTACAGCTGGGCTAACTTCCACACCGCTGCTTTGCTCTGGTCCCTTGGGCCCAACAGAGCCACAATGATCTGCAATGGTTCCACAAGGCTCCACAGTGTCACAATAGTCCCTTGGATCCATGGTGCTCTGCAGTGTCACAATGGCCAAATGAAGGTTTCACAAGGCTCCCAAATGTCACATTGGCCTGCATAGGAAGGAAACCACTTAGCCCCATGTTTCAGAAGCTGATGAATGGCAACCACCAGAGGCCAAGGCAAGCCTGACCTGTCTGTCCTGGCAGGTATGCTTGGAGCAACTCATGGATATTTAAAATTATGAATGCGGAGTCCCAGTTTCAGACATTTGTGCCTGGAGAAGAGGGATGGGAGTTTTTTCCATAAAAAGAAAAGCGCAGAGCCCTTTCCAGTGTTTGGAAAACAAGTGAATGCTGTCCCTCAGGAGTCAAAGACCAGCCTGACTTGTCTGTCCTGGTAAATTTTGTCTGGGAGCAATCCTTTAATACACAAAAATTTGGAGGTGGAATCCTAATTTTGGCCATGGATGCCTGGAAAAAAATGGACAGTTCTTTTCCATAAAAAGAAAAGCCCAGAGCCCCAGTGTTTCAGGGGCAGATGGGAGCAGCCTTCCACATTCCCAGGTCAGCCAGACCTGTCAGGTGACCCCTGGGAGGCCAAGGCAGCCACACCTATTTCATGTTCCCTTGGTTCCACAGGGCCCTGCAGTGTCACAATGGTTCTCTTGCTTCTATGAGGGTTTGCAGTGCCACAGTGGTTCTCTGTTTCCATAATGCCCTCAGGTGTCATAATGGCCCCTTGATTACACAAGTCCTTAAGGATCTTAATGGTCCCCATGGTTCCACAAAGCTCCACAGTGTCACAATGGTCTATTGGTTCCATGAAGCCTTGCTGTGTTCAATGGCCCCCCGCAAAGTTTCCACAACTTCCCATAGTGTCACAAAGGCCCCTTCCCTCCATGAGGCCCCACAGTGTCACAAGGGTCTCCATGATTCCATGAGGCCTTGCAATGGCACAATGCTCCCCATGGATCCACATTGCCTCGCAGGATCACAATGGACCTTTAGCTCCACAAGGCTCTGAAATGCAGCAATGGCCTCTTGGTTCCACAAAGCCCTGCTGCTTCACACTGGCCCCTTGGGACCATGCGGCTCAACAGAGCCACAAAGATATCCTTGATTCCACAAGGTGCCACAGTGTCACAGTGGCCCCTTGGATCCATGGTACCCTGCAGGGTCAACATGTTCCCCTTGGTTCCACAAGTTCCTACAGTGTAACAGATTCCACAAGGGCCTGCAGTGTCACCATGGCCCATTGGTTCCACAATGCTCCGCAGTGTCACAATGGTCTCCATAGGAAGGAAACAAGTGAGCCCCAGTGGTGCAGGGGCAGATGAGAGGCAGTCACCAGAGGCCAAGTCTAGCCAGTCTTGACTGTACGGGCAGATTTTGTCTGGGAGTAACCCTTGCATATAGAGAATTTTAGATGCAGAATCTCAATTTTGGCCATGGGTGCCTAGACAAGAAAGACAGTTCTTTCCCATAGGAATAAAACCACAGAGCCCCAGTGCTTCATGGTCAGATGGGAAGTGGCCCTTGACATGTCAAATTCAGTGGGACCTGTCAGACAGCACCCATGAGTCCAAACCAGGCAGACATGTTCCATGTTCCCTTGACTTCATGGATCCTAACACTGTCATAATGGTGTCCTTGATTCCATGAGGTCTGGCAATGTCACAATGGCTTCTTGGTTTCATGAGCCCCAAACAGAGTCACAAGGGTCCATTGGCCCCATGCAGCCCCGCTGTGAAACAATGGCTCCTTGTTTCTATTTTAAATCAATCAACAATCAAACCACAGTTCGATCACTGATCCTTGCTTCCATAGGCCCCCTGAGCTGCACAATGGTCTCCTTGATTCCCTGATGCCTGGATTCCACAGTCTCACCATCATTTCCTTGGACCTCCATTGTCACAACTAACCCATAGTTCCATGAGGTTCCGTAGTGTCATCGTGGTCACTGTCAGAGGCTGGATGAGATCAATGTCCCGAGACACCTTGGGATGCTCGGAATGCGTGTGTGGGGCCAGGGCTGGGTCAGGCCTTGGTTTGTGGTGGGACAGAGCCCTGCCCCCAGCCCTGGCCTGGCAGAGCTGTCAATCACACAGCAGGGGGTGATGTCAACCCAGCTCTGATTGGCCCAGCTGTCAGTCAATCACACACTAGCAGCAGGTGCTACCCTGGCTCTGATTGGACAAGCAACTGGCAGTCCCACCCCAGGGGTGGGCCCATGAAGGCCCAGGGGGTTAAAAGCCAGAGCACGAGGCCCAGGGTCTGGATCCTGCTTTCTCCTTGGGTTCCTCTGTTAGTGATGCTGGAACCTGAGCTGTTGGTACCTATGTGTGTGTCTTTTTATGGATCTTCTGTCTTTCTGTTCTTCTCTAGTTCTTCTCCGTCAAATCCTACTTACCTGGAAAATTTTTGGGTAACTTCACATGTTAAGGGTTAATAGATTTTAGAATAAATGTGTGGGAATCCAAGGCACAGGGAATATTTCTGTCTGCTCTGAGGGGTCCTGACCCCCAGAGAAACACTGCCTTTCACCTTCACCCACGGAGAGGACTTCCAGGAATTTGAGAACTATTAGAATTTTCCGAAGTGTGACATAGTTTAGAGGGTAGTATGCTATGTTCCTTGGGTGAGAAATTTAGGTTTTGGGGTTTTTAGTATGGTGTAGAAAGGCAGCAAGATGGAGGAATTGGGGTGTAGTCCCTGTCATCTTCATCTACTCCATTTTCTGCAGTGTTGGTGGCACAGGGTGATTGGTCAATTAAAGCACAGTGCAGACGTTATGTGGACAGTCAAGGGATGAGTTATGTGTAGATAAGTAGAAATAATACACATTTTAGGAGTTGATTGGATGAGACAACTTTAAAAGACCTTGAAACCATACATTTTAGAGCCATTTTGAGGTGTTTGTTTCAGCATTCTGAGCCTCCTGTGGACAGTAATGAAAAACTTTAGGTAAGATAACAATAAACAAGAAGCTGAAGACTGTAAAAGTCCCATGCACTTCCTTTTAGCTGGCACAGAACTGCTACAGGAGGGTTTCCCACATCGAGAGAGCCCCCAGAAAGACCCAACATAAAACAACCATCAATACCTGGTGCCCTGACAATGTTTGAAATAAGTAGGCTTTTTTCCATAAAGTTGTTTACTGAAGGGTGTTGTCTTAATTAGCCACTCAGGTGAAATGTGTTGATTAAATGACCAATGAGGTCCACCTGAAGCAAACCAAGATGTAAAAGTCGATGTTTGAATAAATGAGTAGGTTTTAGCCCTTAGCCTTCTGATGTGAGTCTGTGTCATCTCTGACTAAGTGGTGATATTTGGGGATCAGTGGGGGCTGCTGGGGATCCTTTCTGCACTTCATGACCCAATAGGAGCTTCTCTAATATTAAACTTTGCCTGAAGCTCCCACTGTGCCCATGACAGGAACCCCTGTGAGTGTCTGGGACATCCCGGCTCTTTGGCAGCCTGGGGACTCCTGGGATGTCACCGTGGAGCCCCCGTGAGTGCCTGTGACAGATCGCTGCCTTTGCGGCCCAAGGTCCCCTGGGATGTCACCATGGAATGGCTGTGACTCTCTGCCCACAGGGCTCTTTACCATCCCCAGAAAGCCCTGGGAGGTCTCCATGGAGCCCCTGTCTCTGCCTGTGACATTCCAGCTCTGGAACAGCCTGGAGACTCTTGGAAAGTCCCCATGGAACACCTCGGAAGGCCTGTGACAAATCTGATCCTTAGCAGGCAAATATCAGCAGGACCCTGTTGCTATGGTCAGTTTCCAGGGCAACCATCCCCACCTCCCTGTTGCTATGGTCAGCTTCAATGGTAACCATCCCCAGCCCCCTGTTGCTATGGTCAGTCCCTCTGCAGCTCCATGGAGATCCCATGCCAGGGGTGGTTGCCATGGACACCAGCTCAGGCCTGCAGCCACAGCCTGTTGCCATGGCAACCATTGGCAGCCCCATCCCCAGGCTCATGGGATCCCAGAACCACAGAATTGGCTGAGCTGGGAGGGACCCATCAGGATCCTCCAGTCCAACTGCTGGCCCTGCACAGGACACACCAACAATGCCAGCCTGGGCCTGGCAGCGCTGTCAAAACACTGCTGGAGCTCAGAGAGCCCTGGAGCTGGGACCCTTCCCTGGGGAGCCTGGGCAGGGCCCCAGCAGCCTCTGGGCAAAAACCTTTTCCTGACATCCAACCTGAGCCTGCCCCGACTCAGCTGCAGCCGTTCCCTCCACTCCTGTCCCTGGGCACCAGAGGGAAGAGGTTCCCACAGCCCCAGCCAGGGACCCACTCCCAAGGCTGTAGCCATGGCTTCCAGGGCTGGGACCAGCTGGGATGCTCGGTTTCCATGGGCCGGGGTTCAGGAATGGGATAGCCCAATTTCCTGCTCATGCTAAAACCATGCTGCCCTCGCTGCCCTCCCGCCTCCCATGGAAAGCACAAAAGGCAAAGACCCTAAATTGGGATAAAAACCATTTATTGGGAACAGCAATGAGATAAGGAACAAACAGGAACAAAAACAATATTGATAACAGAAGGGTAAGTAAAACTATTGGCAGAGAATACTAAAACATCAACAATTGGCTCTTCACGGCAATGTATTTCCTCCTGTCTGCAAAGGACACCCTTTTCCCTGGGGTGAGAAAGAGTCCCTTTCCTGCCCCTGGCAATGACCTGAGGTAGGAGTGAATGTCATGACAGGGCCATGGCCAGACCCTCATGTTCTTCCATCCCACATCATGTCATTGGTAGGGGCAGGAAAAGGGACAGGTATCTTCCTAGCATGGATCACAGGGAACATGGATCACCAGGGCTCTTTCTAATATGGGTCCTCCAATGAGGGATGATGCCGGAGCTGGGCATGAAGCTCTTCTGCTGTTGGGGCACTGATAGAACATCCCTTACTGGTGCTTCCATTGGTGGCTGGTCAAGTCGGAGCTCTGGGTGAAACTCATCCCACACTGGGGACACTCGAAGGGCCTCTTCCCTGTGTGGATGTGCTGGTGCGTGATGAGGGTGAACTTATGCTTGAATCCCTTCCCACAGTCCGGGCAGTGGAAGGGCCTCCCCTCTGTGTGAATCCGCTCATGCAGACGGAGATTTGAGCTGGTCTGAAACCTCTTCCCACACGTGGGGCACTCGCAGGGCCTCTCCCCAGTGTAGATGCGCTGGTGGATGATGAGGTGGGACTTGCGCTGGAAGCCCTTCCCACAGTCAGGGCAGCAGAAAGGCCTCTCCCCAGTGTTAATGAGCTGGTGCCTGAGGAGATCGGAGCTGGTCCGAAAGCTCTTCTGGCACTCGGGACACTCGTAGGGCCTCTCCCCAGTGTGGATGCGTTGGTAGGTCGCAAGGGTGGACCTATAACTGAAGCCCTTCCCACATTCCCCACACTCGTAGGCCCATTCCCTGTGTGGATCATCTGGTGGCTGATCAGGGTGCTGCCATGCCTGAAGCTCTTCTCCCACTCTGAGCACTTGTGGGGCTTCTCCCCATCATGAAGCTGCTCACTGACCACCAGCTCTGTGCTCTGGCTGAAGCTCTGTTCACCTTCCTGACTCAGGGTGGGTCTTTCCTCCTCAGCGCACCCTGGCCTGGGTTTGGAGCCCCTCTTCCTGTGGAATCTCTGGGGATTATCCTCCCCATTAAATTCCTGTGTCATGGAGCTGCTCAAAACGGCCTCTTCCTCCAGGTTCTGCCGTGGGGATTTGTCCTCCCTGTCTCCATCATCAGCTCCTTCTCTGGGGGAGGAAGGACAAGGAGAGGATGGGATTTGCCTCCATGCCAGAGGGAAAGGGAAGGAGATCCCACCAGTGCATCCCCAGAAGGACGGCGTTGGCAGCAGGGTTGTCTTGCAGCCAGGGGCCATGCTGGCCTGGGAGATGGAGCAGGAGAGAGGGGGAAAGGGGCACTGACTTCCTCCTCACCTGCCTGGGTGTCCTGGGGCCTCTTCCTCTTCCTTGCAGTCTCTCCCTCCATCTGGCTAAGTTTTAGGAATGGGAAATTCTGTTTTGGGAGGAAAACAAGAAATGAGCACCCTAAATTTTGTACCGGATTGAAGGCAAACCAGGGGGAGAGTCTAAGTCAGAATTCCAATTCAAAAATAAAATTAGGATCAAGGCAATGATACAGAAACACTGTCTTAAACTGACAGAGTCCGGATATAACCTGACACCATGTTGGTCAGGGTGGTGGCTGCAGTCACATTAAATGGTGGCTGCAGTCCTGTTGGAGTGATCAACGTGATTCTGTCCAAGAAGTGATGCTGTAGAAGGGTCTGGTCTTCCTGTGGAGGTCCAGTGGTGGTTATGGAGCTCTTGTCCTCTGGGAATCCAGTAGGCAAGGTGCTGCTGGTGTTGCAAGGCTAAGCTTATATCCAGGTAGGAATGCTTGGATCCTCCCCCGGGGCGGAGCATCCCACAATGGGATGATGGAATTTTATCAGTCCTGCAGTGACACTCAATGGCCCATTCACAGAAGATATGTTCCCTGGAGGGCATTATCAGGGGTGAGTCATGGAAGAGATAAAGAACACTGGCCCACCTGTTTATAGCAGTTGATGAAGATGGGGATTGAAAACATGCATTTGGTTACCTCTTGCCTTGCAACCTGAAACAGTGGGGTAATCCCTGCTCAGGTGGTGAACACCATCCCCCTCATCCAAACTGGCTCAGGTGTAAAACCCTCACCCCGAGAAGGCCACACACATATGGGAAAATGTCACACTTGCCCTGCTCCAGGGGAGGTCTCAGTCCCTGTCACTCATCTTTTCTCTTTCTTTCCATCTCTCTCTCTACCTCACATTTACGGTTCAATAAAATCCATTTTGAATTTGGTCTCATTAGCACCTTAATTGGGGCAGAGGCATCTCTCTAACAATTTTCTTAACCATATTGCAATATTATTTTGGTGCAGTGAGTTCAGGGCACTGTTCTCTGACCCTAAGTGCCTTTGACTACAGCATGGTTCCCTTCTCTGAGGAGGTTGTGGCTCTTGCTGGAAGAACTCTTGGAAACTTGGACAAAGTTGCTCCTTCCTCCTGGGGAACTTAGGGGAGAAATAATGATGAAAATGGCTTTCATGGGTGGCCAGTGTAAAGAAAATAATTTGTTGTGTTTCCTTATAAAATTATTAAAATCACTGGAGGAGAGGGAGCAAATGTTACCAGCGAGACTGACAAGGTTCATTCACCCCACAGTGAGGAACACAAGGCGGCTAATGGTCCCAGAAGAAGCCCAGCTCAAGTAGATAAATTTCTGAATAAGTCCTGAATTCCCAGGCTTGGGGGCTTTACCAAATGTGACAATCATTTTTCTCTTTATCCCTGTCACCTTTGTTACTGCTGCACACAGCTTTCCCTATTGAAGTGAAGGGAGAACGACCATCCTGGTAATGCATCGAACTCCAATTTTATTGATCAATCAATCACCTTAAATAACAGTGCTAATGAACTTCATGCATATTCTGTAATCCAGATTTATGATAGGCTAACAAAGAAACTTCTAACCACTCCCTTTGTTTTAGAATACCTACAATTGTTTATTAAAAACAGAACCAGAGTTCCCAAAACTTCTACATCTGTTCCCAAGATGCCAGGCCTTCCCAGAGACGGTGTTCTGCTTGTTATGGGAAGACAGTCTGAGAACTTTATTGTTTATAAAGTGATGCCTGAGAGAGTCTAATTGTTTATAGAAATCAGAAGGCTAAGAACTGCTTTACTTTTCCCTTATACTTTTCTCTCCATTGTATGTCTCATGGCCTTTTCTTTAAGTCATTCTCCGACATTTCCCTTCCTTTTAATAATCTGTATTGGGCCAAATTTCCACTTTCCTTTTTTCTAAACCTGCCAACAGCTGAGCTGGAGCTCTACAGGAAGAAATTAATATTGGAATTGCCACATCACTTCTTGGAATGTCAGTTTATTCATATTTGGGATTTGTTTGCACTTTCATCACAAGTTACTTTTGGGAAGAGCATATATTCTTCAAAGTGATTTATGCAGAGTCAATTTTGATTTCTGCCAAGTTTATTTTGTCCAGTGCCCAGAGGATGCTCAAGGGGTCTCTGTGCCTCTCACACTGAGGGATGCTTGGGAGGGGCTTGGGGTGGTTTTTCCTGTCCCTGTCACCCCAGGCCATTCCTCAGGGGGTGTCCCTGTCCCTCTCACCCCAGGCCATTCCCCAGGGAGTCTCCATCATTCTCACCCCTGTGCCAGGGGGTGCTCGGGGCAGTCTCTGTCTCTCTCAGCCCAGGAGATGCTCAGGGGTCTCTGTCCCTATCAGCCCAGGGGATGCTCCGGGGGTCTCCATCCCTCTGGCCTCAGGCAATGCCTGTGCAGGGCTGGGGACCAGGGGCTCTGTGTCCCTCTCCCCGCTGAGGGTGCTCGGGGCTGGGGGGACTCTCCGACCTTCTCACACCTGGGGAGGCCGGGGGGGGTCTCTGTCCCTCTCAGCCCTGCTGTGACCCCACCCAAACATCATCGGGGTCAGAGGGACAGAGACACCCCCAAAGACCCAGAAGGGCTGAACCTGGGATTTGGTTTGGGGCTGAGGATTTAGGAAGGGGCTGGAATTGGGGCTGGGCTTGCAGTTGGGGCTGAGATTGGATTAGAGCTTAGATGGGGGTTAAAGCTAGACATGTGATTAACTTTAGGGCTGGGGTAGGGATTGGATCTGGGGATAGATGAGTTTGGGACTGGGATGAGAATAAATACAAAACTGTGAGTGTGTCTAAACATGGAGTGAGACTGAGACCAGGATCAGGGTCAGGTTTGGGATTGAGCTCACCCAGAGCGGGACAGGGGGGATGTCACAGTGGGAAGGTTTGGGGAAAATCCTGGTTTGGGGAAAAACAAGGTGTGAATGCCTTGGGCTGCGGACTCCTCCAACCCATGTCCATTTCTAGAAGTCACCTGATGTCCAAAAATCAAGAGTGAATAAAAAAAAGCCACCAGGAGTTTCCCATTTCCAGTCTCATCCCTCTTGGGTTATGGTTGGTCCCGCATCTCAGGGCTGCTGGGGATCCCATGGGTCCTGGGGATCCCCCCTCTCCAGGGTCCTGCTTTTGGATTCTGGAAGGTTCTGGGGTCCCAAGGTCCCCCTCTCCAGCCTCCCCTCAGTCCAGCCACTTGGGGTTCCCCTTTCTTTCCACCACCCTGTCCTAGTTTAAGGCAAAATCGGTTGAAACCCTCCAAAAGGAGCTTCCTCTAGAATGCCGATTCAGCAGCCCCACCCTCAGCCAGTCCGGGAAAATATTTCCGGGGAGAAAAGTGGAAAAAAACTTTATTCTACAGGCAAAGCATTCACCAGCACAAAAATTGAACAATATTAAGCAATGAAAACTCCTGCTGCTCCAAAATAGATGACAAACTCTGAAAGTCCCTCCTTGAGTTGTAGCTCTGTGCACTCAGTGTCTTATCAGTGCCTTATCAGTCTCTTATCAGTCTATTATCAGCCTCTTATCAGTCCATCCAGCGCTGGAAATGCCTCAGCCCAGGCCCGTCCTAGTGGGCTTCACGGAGGAGCTGCCGGTGGTGTTCTGGGTGTTCAATCCAGAGCAGATTTAAACAGCTCCAAAGAAAAAGAAAAACCACAGTCCAGGGAACTTCTCTGCCTCAGCGAGCTAAAAACTAACTAAAAGCAAAGGAGAGCTCTGTCCTGCTCTCTGTCCATCCAGCAGCTGGAATGTAGAGGAGTGAGTACAGTTTCTGAAAACAAACTGCTGCTTCTTCCTCCTCCCCTTCGCTCTCAGAACCAGCCTTAAAGGTGCAGAACTCATTTCTGGGCTAAACAGACCGATGGGGTACGAGCATCATGAAGTCACCCCAGGACACCCCTGTCGGGGTCAGGGGGTCCCGTCCCCGCCTCATCTCCGGGCTGCCGGAGGTGCCCCAGCTCCGGTATCGCCCCTTCCCCTCTCCCCGCCCCGGGGGTCCCCCGTTCCACAGCCCCGGCTCTCACGGGGATCCCCAAAACCAATGTCCCGCCCCGTCGGTACCGGGCCATCCCCACGTGGACCCCCCGGGACCCTCCCGAGGGGCGATCGCGGCTCCTCTCCCCCCGAAAAAGCTCCTCTTGGGGAGCCCGGAGATACCCGGGACTCGAGTCCGGGATCTGCCGGCTCCGAACACTCTCCAAAAAATCCTCTTGGAGACACCCCTGGCTGGAGCCGGGGCGAGCTCGGCCTCCGCCAGCACCTGCGGCTCGGGGCTGGGGCGATGCTCGGCGTGCGGGCGCTGCGAGCGCCGCGATTCTCCCGCTCCCGCTCCTGCTCCTCTTCTCCCTCCTCTTCCTCCCGCATTTCCTCCGCTGCCAGCCCGGACCCCCCTTTCCCACCGCTCTGTCCCGCGGCCCCGCAGCACCGGCTGCTGGGTGGGGGAGCCCCCGATCGGCCCCAGGGCTGGGCAGGGGGCTCGGGGACCCCCCCGGGGCGGATCCGTCCCCCGGCCCGAGCCCCAAATTCCGCTCCGGGGCCGCCAGCTCTGCGGGCCCGCCTGGCAACCGGTGAGTCATCGAAGAGAAAAGCTCTGGTTGGATGGAAATTGTTTACCGCGTCCTCTGATTGGCTGGAATTGGAAAAGGCGCTACGCCCGGCGGGTGTCCCTGGGAGCTGCGGAGTCCAGGCGGGAACCTTTTCCCATTTCTTTATGTTCTCTGAGACCTCTTCCGGATTTCTTTCTCTCCCTTTCTCCTCCCCATTTCTTGTTCCGTTCAGTCCACGTTCAATAATCGTCGGTTGCGTTCCCACGCTCTCATTCGCTCCTTCACTCGGGCAGAGGCGTCTGTCCCTCGCGGGGTCGTAATCCATGGACAGGGTCCCTTCCCACCCCAGTCCCTGGAAAATTTCCATCAAAGCCACCTTTGCTGTGTGCTCTGGGAGCCCACAGAGCTGCTGGATCTTCTCCCCTTGGGAGAGAAGCTCCTTGGGAGGCACGGCAGGAGCAGCACCCTGGGAGCCTCGGGAATGCCCCTCTGGGATCCACGGCACACACTGCCAGGGTCTGGAATTCCAGTTCTCCGCTATGAAAAGATGTTCCTGCCCTTGAGGGCAAAGCTGTCAAGAAGGAGCCAAAAGCCAAGTGGAGCAAGATCTTACAGTGGCATTTCACTGTGAGCCTTCATAACTTCCCCCATGGTTGTTGTAGCTCCTGAATTGGGAATTAAATCCGGGCACGGTCTTTGGTGTGAGCTGCCCTGAGTGAAGGGAGACACTGAGAGAGAAACAGAGCAGACAAAGAGAGGCAGGAGAGAAAGGAGGGCACAAACACAGTCAGCTGAGAAGGTGGCACTCTGAAAACAGACCAAAACTGACTGAAAAGGAATATAACAGAAAGAAATAATTTTGCACCGTTTATTTACTATCAAAATACAATTTCTTCCCCTTCTCACAAACCTCTTGCCAGTGTCATTCAGCAGGGCTGTCAGAAAGTCCTTCATTCTGGGTGGATGTTCCAGGCTGCAGCCACAAGGAAAGAGGGAATGGGGATTTTCCTGCTCATGGGGTGTTTGACATCCTCAGCTGAGGAGAGGAGGAGGCACCAGAAGAAAAGGGCAGCTGGACTTCACCCTTCCACAGGAAAAACGGGGCGGGGGAATCTCTCATCCTGTCTGCTGCTGCTCCCACAGGGATGTGAGGGCTGATCCCAGAGCCCCAAGGGTCACAGTCAGGGCTGCCCTCAGGGAATGCTCACCTGGTATTGAGTAGCAGCGTGGGAGCACCTGGATCTTGGGGCACCCAGCTGCTCCCCATGTTTGGAGGTGCCTGAGGAGGGCTGGAACAACGCCAGGGACATCCTGCAGTGACATCCTCCCTGTCCTGCCCTGGGTGAGCTCAGTCCCAAACCTGACCCTGATCCTGGTCTCAATCTCACTCCACGTATAGACACACTCACAGTTCTGTATTTAATCTCATCCCAGTGCCAGACTTGTCTAGCCCCAGACTCAATCCCAACCCCAGCCATAAAGCCAATCCCATGTCCAGCCTTAACCCCAATCCCAGCTCTAATCCAAACCTCAGCCCCAACTGCAAGCCCAGCCCCAATTCCAGCCCCTTCCTAAATCCTCAGCCCCAAACCAAATCCCAGGTTCAGCCCTTCTGGGGGTTTGGGGGTGTCTCTGTCCCTCTGACCCCGATGATGTTTGGGTGGGGTCGCAGCAGGGCTGAGAGGGACAGAGACCCCCCCTGACCTCCGCAGGTGTGAGAAGGTCGGAGAGCCCCCCCAGCCCTGAGCACCCTCAGCGGTGAGAGGGACACAGAGCCCCTGGTCCCCAGCCCTGCACAAGCATTGCCTGAGGCCAGAGGGAAGGAGACCCCCCAAGCATCCCCCAGGGTGAGGGGACAGAGACCCCCGAGCATCCCCTGCGCTGAAAGGGACAGAGACTGCCCCGAGCACCCCCTGGCACAGGGGTGAGAGGGAGGGAAACCCCCCAGGCATTCCCTGGGGTGAAAATGATGGAGACCCCCTACGCAATGGCCTGGGGTGACAGGGACAGGGACAGCCCCTGGGCAATGGCCTGGGGTGACAGGGACAGGGACAACCCCCCCAAATCCCTGCCAAGCATCCCCCAGGGCGAGAGGCACAGAGACCCCTCAAGCATCCCCTGGGCACTGTGAAAAATAATTTGGCAGAAATCAAACTTGACTCTGCATAAATCACTTTGATGAATATTTGATTTTCCCACAAGTCAGATGTGATGACAAACAAATCACAAACATTAATAAACTGACAGTACAAGCAATTTTGTGGCAATTCCAAGTTCCACTGGTTCCTGCACAGCTCCAGCTCAGCTGCTAGCACATTCTGATAAAAGTGTAAATTCAGCCCAATACAGATGTCATTAAAAGGAAAGTAAACTCTTTGTAGCTGTCACAAAGGTGACAGGGATGAAGCGAAAAATGATTCTCACATTTCACAAAGCACTCAAGCCTGGGAATTCAGGAGTTATTTGGGAATTTAGCTACTTGAGCTGAGCTTCTTGTAGGACTTTTAGCAGCCTTGTGTTCCTCACCATGGGGTGAATGAACCTTGTCAGTCTCGCTGGTATCATTTGCTCCCTTTCCTCCTGTGATTTTAAAAAACATTTCAAGGAAGGATGTCACAGACATTTTTCATAAAATCCTCTCTTTTAGGATTTGTCCTTTCTGGGAAGCTGGGGCCCCAGAAGAAAAATGCAAACAATAATTATCTGCTGATGTGGAATGTAACAGGAGCATCTGTGATTGGTCTTCTGTGAGTGTTTGGATTTGCTGACCACTCACGGGAGAGTTGGTCCTTGCTTTCTGCTGGACACAGAACTTTGTTATTCATTCTTTTCTTTCTATTCTTAGCTTAGCAAGCCTCTGCAACTTTTCTCTTTATTCCTTTTAGTATAGTTATAATGTATTATATATCATATATCAATAAATCCAGCCTTCTGATCATGAACCAAGATTCTCGTCCACTTCTCTTACCCTGAAGACCTTCATCAGGTCGCTGTAATAGAAGGACAACAAAATATTTTCTTTACACTCCGGGCCCACAAAGGCGATTTACCTCATCAGTTCTCCCATAAGTCACTCAGAGGAAGCTGCAGCCCAGTTTCAAAGAGTTCCTCCAGAGAGAACCACAACCTCCTTAGAGGAGGGAACCATGCTGTTGCCAAAGGCACCTGGGGTCAGAGAACAGTGCCTAAACTCACTGTGCCAACAGAATTTCACAGTCTGGTGAGTCTGGTTAAGAAAAGTGTTAGAGAGATTCCTCTGGCCCAATTAAGGTGATAATGAGACCAAACCCAAAATGAATTTTATTGAACAGTAAATGGGATAGAAAAGGGGGTACAGGAAGGGAATGAGAGGAAAAAGAGCCCTCCCCTGGGGCAGGGTAAGTGTGACATTGTCCCCGGTGTTTGTGTGGCTTTCCCAGGGTGGGGGTTTTACAGCTGAGCCAGTTTGGGTAAGGGGGGTAGTGTTCACCCCCTGAGCAGGGATTACCCCGCTGTTTCAGGTTGCCATGCAAGATGTAACCAAATGCATGTTTTCAATCCCCACCTTCAGCAACTGCTATAAACAGATGGGGCAGTGTTCTTTATCTCTTGCATGACTCACCCTTGATAACGCCCTCCAGGGGAGACATCTTCTGTGAGGGGAGACATCTTCTGTGAATGGGCCATTGAGTGTCACTGCAGGACTGATAAAATTCCATCATCCCATTGTGGGATGCTCCGCCCAGGGGGAGGATCCAAGCATTCCTACCTGGATATAAGCTGACACTTTGCTACACCAGGAGCAGCTTGCCTACTGGATTCCCAGAGGACAAGAGCTCCCTAACCACCAGTGGACCTCCACAGGAAGACCAGACCCTTCTACAGGATCGCTGCTTTGACAGAATCACGTTCATCACTCCAACAGGACTGCAGCCACCATTTAATGGCACTGCTGCCACCACCCTGAACAACAGGGTGTCAGGTTATATCCTGACTCTGTCAGTTTAAGGCAGTGTTTCTGTATCATTGCCTTGATCTTAGTTTTCTTTTAAATTGTAATTCTGGTTTAGACCCTCCCTAGGTTTGCCTTCAAACCAGTACAAAAGACAATGTGTGCACCCTTTGTTTTCTTCCCAGAACAGGATTTCCCATTCCCAAACCTTGGTTGGATGGAGAAGGAGGCTGTGAGGAAGAGGAAGGAGCCCCGGGACACCCAGATAGGTGAGGAGGAAGTCAGTTCCTATTTCCCCCTCTCTCCTGCTCCATCTCCCAGCCCAGCACAGCCCCCAGCTGCAGGACAACCCTGCTGCCAACGCCATCCTGCCGGGGATGCACTGGGGGGATCTCCTTCCCCTTCCCTCTGGCACGGAGCCAAATCCCATCCTGTCCTTGTCCTTCCTTCCTCAGGGAAGGAACTGAGGATGGAGACCAGGGAGGAAAAATCTGCATGGCAGAACCTCGTGAAAGAGGCTGTTTTGAGTGATTCTAACACACAGGAATCCAACAGGGAAGAAAAACCTCATATATCCCCCATGAGGAGGGGCTGCAAACCCAGCCCAGGGTGCTCTGAAGAAGAAAGAGCCACCCTGAGCCAGGAAGGTGGACAGAGCTTCAGCCAGAGTTCAGAGCTGGTGGTCCATGAGCAGCTTCATGATGGGGAGAAGCCCCACAAGTGCTTGCAGTGTGGGAAGAGCTTCAGGAGGAGCTCCCACCTGATCAGCCACCAGATGATCCACACTGGGGAATGGGCCTATGAGTGTGGGGAATGTGGGAAGGGCTTCAGCTACAGATCCAACCTTGTGACCCACAAACGCCTCCACACTGGGGAGAGGCCCTACCAGTGCACCACATGTGGGAAGAGGTTTCAGACCAGCTCACATCTCCTCCGCCACCAGTGGATTCACACAGATGAGAGGCCCTTCCACTGCCCTGAGTGCGGGAAGGGATTCAAGCACAACTTCACCCTCATCATCCACCGGCGCATCCACACAGGGGAGAGGCCCTATGAGTGTCCCCAGTGTGGGAAGAGCTTCATCATCAGCTCTAATTTGGCCAGACACCAATGGAGCCACCAGTAAGGGAAGCCCTGCAAATGCCACAAATGCAGGAACAGCTTTATGTACCACTCCAGCTTCATCCCCCATGGGAGATCCCGCATTGGGAAGATCCCTGGTGATCCATGTTCCCCATGATCCATGCTGGGAAGACACCTGTCCCGTTTCCTGCCCCTACCAGTATCATGATGTGGCATTGAAAAACATGAGGGTCTTGCCATGGCTGTGTCATTACATTCTCTCGCACCTCAGAGAATTCCCAGGTTCATAAAAGGACACTCTCTCTCTCTCTCCCTGAGAAGAAGGGTGTCCTTTCCAAACAGGGGAAATTGTGGCCAGGAAGACCCAGTGAGTTGTGTTTTAGTTTTCCCAGTAAACTGTTTCATTTATCCCTTCTGTTATCAATATTGTTTCAGTTCTGTTTGTCCCTTATCTTGTTCCTGTTCCTAATAAATTGTTCTTGTCCCAGACCAGACCTTTGCCTTCTGTGCTTTCCATGGGAGGCGGGAGGGCAGTGAGGGCAGCACGGTTTTGAGGGGAACAGGAAATTGGGGAATCCCATTCCTGCACCCCTGTCCATGGAAACCGAGCATCCCAGCTGGTCCCAGCCCTTGTGGCCATGGCAACAGCCTTGGGAGCGGGTCCCTGTCTGGGGCTGTGGGAACCTCTTCCCTCTGGTGCCCAGGGACAGGAGTGGAGGGAACGGCTGCAGCTGAGTCGGGGCAGGCTCAGGTTGGATGTCAGGAAAAGGTTTTTGCCCAGAGGCTGCTGGGGCCCTGCCCAGGCTCCCCAGGGAAGGGTCCCAGCTCCAGGGCTCTCTGAGCTGCAGCAGCGTTTGGACAGCGCTGCCAGGCCCAGGCTGGCATTGTTGGGGTGTCCTGTGCAGGGCCAGCAGCTGGACTGGAGGATCCTGATGGGTCCCTCCCAGCTCAGCCAATTCTGTGGTTCTGGGATCCCATGAGCCTGGGGATGGGGCTGCCAATGGTTGCCCTGGCAACGGGCTGTGGCTGCAGGCCTGAGCTGGTGTCTGTAGAAGTCCATCTGAAAATCCTTCATTTTTTGCCTCACAATTGTCATGAGAACTACCGAAGGGTTAAAACTGCTGAGCCAGTTGGGAAAGAAAGTCTCCTGCTTATCTAGTGTGCTCACAAGTGATGTTTGCAGAACATGCCATGCTGTACTCGAAGGGGGCATGCTGCCCTTTTCTGGACAATTGAACTGGACTTTCTTCCAAACTCCTGATCTGGCTGGACTGAGCTCTGGGGTGGCTCCCCCCCCGCTCCATGAGAACACCCCTCTTGCCTGTCTTCAACCACCATGATGGACCAACAGAGATGCGAATCCCCTCATCAAGGAACCAAGAACCCCTCTGGCACCCTATTGGCACCCCCATGGCACCCTCATGGCACCCCCATGGCAACCTCCTTCCAGAGACTGGGACTGTACCCCCTCCCAACTCAGGGAGGGGGAAAAACCTAACGTACCTGTGAGCATTCGGCCATGAAAACAATGGACTTCTCCCCTCCATAGAAACCTAATTTCAGCTACCCTTCCCCCAACTAAGATATATATTGGGGTTCGGTCCGACTGTCCTTTGAGTACTCCCCAAGACATGTACCAGCGAGTTTCGGCGGCAGGACCCCAAAGACCTCACGTTTTGGTAGCTATACCCCATTCCCTGACCTTCTTTCCTCCCTTTTTTCCTTGTCTTACCCTTCTCTTCCCCGGATCCCTTAACCTAATGCATATTTAGCTGTGGTTATAATCAATAAAATTGCACCTTGTTGATTTGTTACTGCAAAACCCCTGTGCCTTTGTTGGTTATTTTTGCACCCAAAAATCATTCGTCACCCGTTCATTTCGGGCGGACCTTCACACCATGATTCCATGAGTCCCCTCAGTGTAACAATGATCTTCTTGGCTCCATGGTGCCCCACAGTGTCACAATGGCCCCTGCGTTCCATGAGGCTGTGAAGTGTCACAATGGCCTCTCCATGATTACATAAGGACTTGCAATGTCACAATGGACCTTTGGCTCCATGGGGTCTTGCTGTATCAGAATGATCCCTACATTCCATGGAGCCACACAGAGTCAGCACGATCCCCTTGGTTCCATTAGGCCCAGCAATGTCACAGTGCTCTCCATGATTCCATGAGGCCCCACAGTGTCACAGTGGTCCCTTGGTGTCACAGGACCCTACAGTGTCACAATGGTCCCTTGGTTTCATGGGCCCTGTGCTGCTGCATTCCCCCCTCCCCTTCTCAGGTCGCCCTGACAGCTGAGAAATGCTCCTTGGGCCTCGGCCTTGGCCAACAGCCCCTGGGCTCAGCTGCTCTGCAGCTCATCACAAACACTGTCTGCTCCAGGCACTGCTGCTGCCCAGCCAGCTCCTGGTTCCTTTAGGAGCAGCCTGGGAACTGTTTTTGTTCCCTCAGTGGCACAACATCCCTGTTCTCGCACTGCCAAAGAAAGCTGTTGGTGCCAAGTGCAGCCAGGATGAACCATTGCTGGGACTGAAGCCCCTCTCTTGGGGCCCTGCAAACAGCGCTCCAAAAGGAGCCCTTGGAGCTCTCCTGGGCCAGCGACTCCCTCTGAGTGGGGCCTCTCCCAGCTGGGAACTCTCCCGTTTGCTGCACTCGGGGATCCTGAACAACGACAGAGCCTGGGCCAATCTCCCCACTCCTCCAGGCTCAGTCCTTTGCCCTTTGCTGAGGAGATGCCAAAAAATCCACAGGGAGCATTCCCTGCCCTCAGGGGAATTGCTTACAGGTGCCTTGCACTGACTCTTTGTGTCTGTGTGCACACAGGAGTGCCTGTGCTGGAGAAATGTGGCAGAAATGCTGCTTTCTGAGGGGCTTGAGTGCCTTGGACAGCTGAGTCAGTCAGGCCTGTAATTAAGGTTACATCATGACAAATAAGTTAAGTTAAAGGGTATTAAGAATTCCTTTTTTTGCAAAGTTTACTATGTTATAAGCTAAGTTTAATATTGTTTAATGTTATTCCACTATTAAATCCTTAAGTCATTGGTTGTAAGTGAGGTTAAATGCTGTTAAGCTCTGTTCTTTTCCTAAATTGTGAAGTTGAAGGTATCAGTTAAGGTTAAGGTATCAGTGAAGTCCTGTTAAGTTTGACCTCTGTCAAGCTTTTATTTCTTTATTCATTTTATCCTTGCCCTCACTGTCCTTGTGTCTCACACACACTGGGACAGTTCTCAGCTCATTTCTGTTTGATTGCCTGGATTCTGTTTGGTTTTGTTGCTGCTTGGTTTCTTTGGTGTGCTTGAAGTGTCCACTCAGGAGCAGAGTGACTCTTGCCAAGGAACTTTGTGCTGCTGCACCTTAATATTAAATCTGGTTTTTGCTGCTCCCTTGCCAGGGATTTTTCAGTGCTCTCAAGCCCTCGTTGGTAACAGGGTGAAGGAGCCCTGGCCCAGGCTCTGGCCCTGGGGCACACGGGGACGCTGCCGGGGGGTCCCTGTCCCCCTGTGCCACCGCCAAGGCCCCAGCCCCCCATCCCCGTGTCAGACTCTGGGGTCGATCTCGTGGAACATCCTCTGAGGGAGGCTGCGGGGCCGGGGGCAAGGGGACATGGGGGGACAGGGAACTCCACTGTGCACGAGCAGGGTTGGACTGCTTTGGGAGGAGCTGTGAGGGGGGTTGGGGCAGAGTGACCTTCCCAGTGACCTCACACAGCCCTCGTGATGTCACACAGCTCCTGTGATATCACAGCCCCTATGATGCCACACAGCTCTTTTGCAATGTCACACAGCCACCAGTGATGTCACAGGCCACTCTGGGTTGTCACAAAGCCCCTGTGATCTCACACAGCTAACTATGAGATGTCACCCTATGATGTGCTACATCTGCTCTGTGATGTCACAAAAGTCTCTGTGATGTCACAACCAGCTCTATGATGTTACACAGTCACCCAGTGATGTCACAACCCACTCTCTGATGTCACAGAGCCACCCTCGATGATGGCAGAGTCTGCTCTATTGCCTCACACTATGATGTCACAGACAGCTTTGTGACGTCACAAAACCCTCAGTGATGCCACGAGACCTTTTCTGTGATGTCATACTGGCACTCTTTAATGTCACAGCACATACTTTGAACCTCACAGCCAGCTCTATGATGTCATCCAGCCATGCCATGGTGCCACAGCCTGATCTGTGATGTCACAGAATCCCCTCTATGATGCTGTAGCTGCTCAGTGACTTCCACAACAAACTCTCTGATGTCATAGACCAATCTGTTGACTTCAAAATTGCTTCCTAGAGCACTATATTCTAATAATTGATAAAGCTCCTGAACTGTGGAGTAAATACCTTGAGTTAAAATCTTTCTGTCCGGTCATGATCAGAATCAATCAGAGCTGTATTTATATAAATATATCTGGTATTCCATCATTAATCCTGTGGGACAAATTGGGTTAAAGTTCAATTCCACCTGTCCAATCTTTTATACATAAACCTTTGACAAATTCTTGGGCTGGGATTGGATCCAGCTGTTGCCAGTCTCCTCTCTTAGAAGAAATTTTAGCAGTCTAGGAGCCCTGCAAGGGTTTGAGGATCCATGGTGGCTGTTGGGTGTACTTTGTGCATCTCAGGTCTCAGCAGGAGTTTCTCCAATAAAGAAATAAAGCTTTTGCCTGATGCTCCCACTGTGCCCATGACAGGAACCCCTGTGAGTGTCTGGGACATCAGGGCTCTTTGGCAGCCTGGGGACTCCTGGGATGTCATCGTGGAGCCCCGTGAGTGCCTGTGACAGATCGGTGCCTTTGCAGCCCAAGGTCCCCTGGGATGTCACCATGGAATGGCTGTGACTGCCTCTGACCACAGGGCTCTTTACCATCCCAGAAAGCCGTGGGAGGTCTCCATGGAGCCCCTGTCTCTGCCTGTGACATTCCACCTCTGAAACAGCCTGGAGACTCTTGGAAAGTCCCCATGGAACCCCTCTGAGGGCCTGTGACAAATCTGATTCTTAGCAGGCAACCATCGCCAGGACCCTGTTGCTATGGTCAGTTTCCATAGCAACCATCACCAGCCCCCTGTTGCTATGGTCAGTTTCCATGGCAACCATCACCATCCCCCTATTGCTATGGTCAGTTTCTATGGCAGCTCCATAGAGACCCCATGCCAGGGGTGGTTGCCATGGACACCAGCTCAGGCCTGCAGCCACAGCCTGTTGCCATGGCAACCATTGGCAGCCCCATCCCCAGGCTCATGGGATCCCAGAACCACAGAATTGGCTGAGCTGGGAGGGACCCATCAGGATCCTCCAGTCCAGCTGCTGGCCCTGCACAGGACACCCCAACAATGCCAGCCTGGGCCTGGCAGTGCTGTCCAAACGCTGCTGCAGCTCAGAGAGCCCTGGAGCTGGGACCCTTCCCTGGGGAGCCTGGGCAGGGCCCCAGCAGCCTCTGGGCAAAAACCTTTTCCTGACATCAAACCTGAGCCTGCCCCGACTCAGCTGCAGCCGTTCCCTCCACTCCTGTCTTTGGGCACCAGAGGGAAGAGGTTCCCACAGCCCCAGCCAGGGACCCGCTCCCAAGGCTGTTGCCATGGCCACCAGGACTGGGACCAGCTGGGATGCTCGGTTTCCAGGGGCCGGGGTTCAGGAACGGGATCCCTGAATTTCCTGCTCCCACTAAAACCGCGCTGCCCTCGCTGCCCTCCCGCCTCCCATGGAAAGAACAGAAGGCAAAGATCCTGGGCTGGGATAAGAACAATTTATTGAGAACAGCAACGAGATAAGGAACAAACAAAAACAGAAACAATATTGATAACAGAAGGGACTGTTTACAGGGAAAACACAATAAAACTCACTGGGTCTTCCTGGCCACAATTTCCCCTTCCTGGAAATTTCACCCTTCTCCTCAGGGGGAGAGAGAGTCCATTTCCTGCCCCTGGCAATGACCTGAGGGGGGAGTGAATGTAATGACAGGGCCATGGCCAGACCTTCATGTTTTTCCATCCCACATCATGTCATTGGCAGGGACAGGAAAAGGTATGAGTGTCTTCCCAGCATGGATCATGGGGAACATGGATCATCAGGGCTCTTCCCAACATGGATACTCCAATGATTGGAGTTGGGGCAGTGCACAAAATCCTCTTGCACTTGGGGCATTGGAGGCCTTCCCTTACCAGTGCCTCCATTGGTGACTGGTCAAGTGAGAGCTCTGGGTGAAGCTCTTCCCACACTGAGGACACTCATAGGGCCTCTCCTCAGTGTGGATGCGCCGGTGTCTGATGAGGTTGGAGTTGTGCTTGAAGCCCTTCCAACAGTCGGGGCAGCGGAAGGGCCTCTCCTCTGCTCTGTGTGAATCTGCTGATGCTGGAGGAGACTGGAGCTGGTCCGAAACCTCTTCTGACACTGGGGACACTCGTAGGGCCTCTCCCCAGTGTGGATGCGTTGGTGCCTGATGAGTTCTGACCTATAGCTGAAGCCCTTCCCACATTCCCCACACTCACAGGCCCATTCCCCGCTGTGGATCATCTGGTGGCTGATCAGGCTGCTGCTCTGCCTGAAGCTCTTCCCACACTCCAAGTACTTGTAGTGCTTCTCCCCATCATGAAGCTGCTCATGGACCACCAGCTCTGAGCTCTGGCTGAAGCTCTGTCCACCTTCCTGGCTAAGGGAGGATCTTTCCTCCTCAGAGCACCCTGGGCTGCGTTTGCAGCCCCTCCTCCTGTGGGATCTCTGGGGATTTTCCTCCCCGTTGAATTCCTGTGCCCTGGAGTCACTCATAACAGCCTCTTCCTCCAGGTTATTCCGCGGGGATTTTTTCTCCCTGGTCTCCATCCTCAGCTTCTTGTCTGGGGGAGGAAGGACAAGGAGAGGATGGGATTTGCCTCTGTGCCAGAGGGAAGGGGAAGGAGATCCCCCCAGTGCATTCCCGGTAGGATGGTGTTGGCAGCAGGTTTGTCCTGCAGCTGGGGGCCATGCTGGGCTGGGAGATGGAGCAGGAGAGAGGGGGAAAGGGGCACTGACTTCCTCCTCACTCCTGGGTGTCCTGGGGCATCCTCATCTTCCTCGCAGCCTCCTCTTCCATCTGGCAAATGTTTGGGAATGGGAAATCCTGTTTTCGGCAGAAAACAACAGATGAGCACATTGGTTTTTTTACTGGTTTGAAGGCAAACCTGGGAAAGGGTCTAAGCCAGAATCACAATTTAAGAGGAAAATGAAGATCAAGGCAATGATACAGAAAAACTGCCTTAAACTGGCAGAGTCAGGATATAACCTGACACCCTGTTGGGCAGGGTGGTGGCTTCAGTCCTATTAAATGGTGGCTGTAGTCCTGTGGGAGTGGTGAACGTGGTTCTGTCAGAGCAGTGATCCTGTAGAAGTGTCTGGCCTTTCTCTGAAGGTCCAGTGGTGGTTATGGAGCTCTAGTCCTCTGAGAATCCAGTAGGCAAGGTGCTGCTGGTGTGGAGTCTCAACTTATATCCAGGTAGGAATGATTGGATCCGCCCCCTGGGCGGAGCATCCCACAAAGGGATGATGGAATTTTATCAGTCCTGCAGTGACACTCAATGGCCCATTATCCCAAGATATCTCCCCTGGAGGGCATTATCAGGGCTGAGTCATGGAAGAGATAAAGAACACTGCCCCAGCTGTTTATAGCAGTTTATGGAGATGGTGATTGAAAACATGCATTTGGTTACATCTTACATTGCAACCTGAAACAGTGGGGTAATCCCTGCTCGAGAGGTGAACACCACCCCCCTTACCCAAACTGTCTCAGGTGTAAAACCCCCACCCCGGGAAGGGCACACACACAGGGGACAATGTCACACTTGGTCCGCTCCAGAGGAGGTCTCTGTCCCTGTCACTCCCTTGCCATGCCCCGCTTTCCTCTTTCTTTTAACTCTCTCTACCTCACATTTACTGTTCAATAAAATCCACCTTGGATTTGGTCTCATTAGCGCCTTAATTGGGGCAGAGGCATCTCTCTAGTAATTTTCTTAACCAGATTGAGACATTATTTTGGTGCAGTGAGTTCAGGGCACTGTTGTCTGACCCCAAGTGCCTTTGACTACAGCACGGTTCCCTCCACTGAGGAGGTTGTGGCTCTTTCTGGCGGAACTCTTGGAAACTTGGATGCAGCTTCCTCTTAGCAACTTATGGGAAAACTGATAAGGAAAATGGCTGTGGTAGGTGGCCAGTGTAAAGAAAATATTCTGTTGTCCTTCCTTGAAAAGTTTGTTAAAATCACTGGAGGAAAGGGAGCAAATGATACCAGGAAGACTGAGAAGGCTCATTCACTCCAAGGTGAGGAACACAAGGCTGCTGAAAGTCCCAGAAGAAGCTCAGCTCAAGTAGCTGAATTCCCAAACAACTCCAGCCAGGGGTCTCCAGGAGGATTTTTTTGGAGAGTGTTCGGAGCCGGCAGATCCCAGACTCGAGTCCCGGGTATCGCCGGGCTCCCCAAGAGGAGCTTTTTCGGGGAGAGAGGAGCCGCGATCGCCTCTCGGGAGGGTCCCGGGGGGTCCACGTGAGGATGGCCCGGTACCGACGGGGCGGGACTTTCGTTTTGGGGATCCCCGTGTGAGCTGGGGCTGTGGAACGGGGGACCCCCGGGGCGGGGAGAGGGGAAGGGGCGATACCGGAGCTGGGGCACCCCCGGCAGCCTGGAGATGAGGCGGGGACGGGACCCCTGACCCTGACAGGGGCGTGTCCTGGGGTGACTTCATGATGCTCGTACCCCATCGGTCTGTTCAGCCCAGAAATGAGTTCTGTGCCTTTAAGGCTGGGTCTGAGAGCGAAGGGGAGGAGGAGGAAGCAGCAGTTTGTTTTCAGAAACTGCACTCACTCCTCCACAGTCCGGCTCCTGGACTGTTGTGATGCCTTAAGGAGCTGGAACAGAGGGCACATGGAGTTAAGAGGAATAAAGTGGATTTTTACTGAAATGCCTTTAAAGGTCACACCCTGGCAGTACCGCAGCCAAAGCTGTGACTCTGCCTGGATGAGCAAAAGAGGGCTTGATCACGAGATCTCACATTTTTATAAGTTTTAGTCCGTTTGCACATAACTGCCCAATTAATAACTTCAAATTATTAAGTTTCATCCTCCTTGCTTGCCCACCCTCCTCTTTTCACATTGTTTATGCTTTGGGCCTGAAGTTTGAAGAGATTGTTCTTGAGTCTCCAGCTAGAACAGGATTGTTTTGTCTTCATCACCCTGTGAAAAGATCCCAGTAACAGTTAATATAAAGCTAAAAGCTGCACATCGAAACAGAACAGAAAAACTTAAAACCTAAGGTATCAGTTGTCTGTGGACAGACAGACAGCAGGACAGAACTCTCCTTTGCTTTTAGTTAGTTTTTAGCTCGCTGAGGCAGAGAAGTTCCCTGGACTGTGGTTTTTCTTTTTCTTTGGAGCTGTTTAAACCTGCTCTGGACTGAACACCCTGACTCGCACCTGTGGCCCATCTGGCCAAGCCTGGGCTGTGGCATTTCCAGTGCTGGAGGGAGGGATAAGAGACTGATAAGAGACTGAGTGAGCTGAGCTACAGCCCACAGAGGGACTTTCTGAGTTTGTCATCTCTTTTGGAGCAGCACAAGGTTTTATTTTCTAATATTGTTCATTTTTTGTGCTGGTGAATGCTTTGCCTGGTAAATAAAGAGGTTTTTTTCCCCTTTTCTCCATGGAAATCTTTTCTTGATCTGGTTGGAGAGGGGCCACTTGAATCTGCTTTCTAGAGGAAAATCTTTTGGAGATTTTCTCCCAAATTTGTCCTAAACCAGGACGGGGCAGTGGGGAGAGGGGGGAGCCCCAAGTGGCTGGAGTGGGGGGAGGCTGGACAGAGGGACCCCAAATCCCCCTGGAATCCCTAAGCAGGACCCTGGAGAGGGGGGATCCCCAGGACCCATGGGATCCCTACCAGCCCTGAGATGGGGGTCCACCAGAACCCGAGAGGGATGAGACTGGAAATGGGAAACTCCTGGTGGCTTTTTTTATTCACTCTTGAGTTTTGAAGGTTTTTATGGACACCAGATGACTTCTAGTGATGGACTTGGGTGGGAGGAATCCCCAACCCAAGGCATTCACACCTTTTTTTTCCCCAAACCGGGATTTCCCATTCCCAAACCTTGGCAAGAGGGAGGAGGAGAAGACTTTGAGGAAGAGGAAGATGCCCCGGGATACCCAGGCAGGTGAGGAAGAAGTCAGTGCCCCTTTCCCCCTCTCTCCTGCTCCATCTCCCAGCCCAGCATGGCCCCCAGTTGCAGGACAACCCCGCTGCCAACCCCGTCCTGCTGGGGATGCACTGGGGGTATCTCCTTCCCCTTCCCTCTGGCAAGGGGGCGAATCCCATCCTCTCCTTGTCCTTCCTCCCCCAGACAAGGAGCTGAGCATGGAGACCAGTGAGGACAAATCCCTGCAGCAGAACCTCGGGGAAGAGGCTGTTTTGAGTGGCTCCATGGTGCAGGAACCCAATAGGGAGGAAAAGCTCCAGCAATCCCGCACAAGGATGGGCTGCAAACCCAGCCCAGGGTGCTCTGAGGAGGAAAAAAACATGGGTTTATACCTGTTTGTTCTAAAGAAATGAATTGGTGAATCATCAGTTCCCCTTTGAAAAAAGAACACGAAGAAAAGTGGAAAATAGGCAGCTAATGCCTCTAATGTAGAGCCTTGCAAGTGGCTGCTCTGCAGAAGCTCTGATGGGTCAGTGTCCCTTCATGCTGAGACGGATTGGGGATCCATTCTGAATTAGGTGAAGTGTCTGGAAGAGGTGAGGGGTCTGTGGGGCCAAAGCTGAAGGAAAAGCCGCATTCCAGAGACAACAAGGAGACAGAGAAAGAAAAACAGAAATGACCACAAGGTCAATTTGCCCCAGACATAGAAATTCCTTTGATAAAGAAGAACTGGTGCTAAATGTCACGCGGAATGAATATGTATGAACTTATTGTGAAACTGTATACATATGCATTTGGAGGGGGGATAAAAGAAGACCCGAGGTCTTCAGAGGCACGCATGCCTTTTTGGGGGCTTGCGTCCAGCGCGCGTCATAATAAAAGCATACCGAGCTTTACAACTTTTACAAAGTTGTGAGGTTTCTTCTTTTCTCCGCAAAACATTCTTGGCGAGCCAGCCAGGAGAAAGAGATACTTTCCGTCTCCATCTCTGTCCCCGCAGGGGCAGGGGGGGGACCGACGGACTCCTAGGCGCGCCCCAGGATTTTCCTGGAGGAGGCTCCGCTCGTCTCAACTTGCCTCCTGCTGGGACAGACAAGGACCTACTGGCCTGTGGAGGAAGATACGGTATGTACTGAGGGGCCCCCGGGGGGGAGGAAGGAGAGCAAGGGAGTATACTACCCAGAGACGTCTGGGTTCAGCTGATAGAGCAGCTGTATTAGAGACGGAGTTCATCGTTCTGATAGAGCGGAACCGCCAGCAGCTCTGGGGGTGAGCTGGGTGAATCTGTGTATGTGTGTATTGGGGTTCATTGTTCTGATAGGACAGAGCTGAACCCGCGTATGTTTTCTTTGTTTGTGTGTGTGTGAGTGGTGTCTGGACACTGTGTTGCTGTATGTTGCATTGAGTAATCAGCGTGCTGTATTTGTAATTGTGCAAGTGTATAAAGTGTATGGTGTATAAAAGAGAGTAGATCCATAGTGCTCTACTGCGCGGGGGTGGGAGAAGTCCTACCTGCCACTGGGGAGGCTGAGTAAACACCGACCGAGGCAGGCTGTGGGGGCGGGGAGTGCCCGACAGAGAAAACAGAGTAAACTGTGAAAAAGCGTGGGTGAGGACGTTTATTGAGTAAAGGTGGTAAATTGTGGTGTAGGTTGTGCATGCTTTCACCGTGGCTAGACGAATCTGAGGGGTTCCTCTGCCTCAGTGGTTTGGACTCGACCCCTGGGAGTTTGTGAATCCGGTGGATTATTGGATAGATAGGGGAGACGAACGAGTTCATTTAGAGGGGCTCTACCGGACTTCAGCTGGCACTCTTGTAAGTCTGGACTGGGAACAGCTTGCCGTAGAGCATTTATAGCTCCCTGTAATAAATGGAATAGCTTGCCTTTGTGGGAAATTTCGAGTAGCCTTTGGTGCATCAAGAGGCTGGCACGCTGCGTGGGTATTATTACAGTGCATAGTTTGTGGGAAACGCTGGTATTGCTGTTCTAACAAGCGACGAGGCACGTGCCCCAAGTGTAGATTAGAAGTTTCTGATCAAGCTGATTCAGAGTCTAAGATCTTAAAAATTGTGTGTGGGAAATCACATCTGATACCTGCCACTTGGAGTGTGTGGGAGGAGGACTGGGAAGCTACTGTGAAGTCCTGTGAAAAGAGGTTTGGGTAGAAGCGAGATAGGGCAAGAAGGAAATAATGGGAACTAACCAGAGCAAGGAAGTTCCACGGGCCAGCCCCTTAGGGTGCATCTTGGCCCACTGGAAGGAAGTCACTAGCTGGGGGGGCTCTGAGAATAAAAAGGATCTAATCCAGTATTGTACACGCTGGTGGCCCTTATACAGGTTAGAGGACGGAGCAAGGTGGCCACCCACTGGAACCCTAGACTATAATACTTTACTGCAGTTAATGTTGTTTTTAAGAGGGGAAGGTAAATGGGATGAGGTCTCGTATGCTGATATGTTTTTTGTTTTAAGAAATCACCAAGAGTGGCAAAAGGACTGTGGGATAAAATCACCCTCAGACCCACTGGTCTTGGCCCTTGAAAAAGATAACACGGCAAAGAGAGGGCAAATCAAACGCTGTTGTTCAGCATGCAGTATAGGACAACGGTGTATGAGATCAGATAAGGTCTATCGTTCTGAGGAGCAAGAACGGGACACATTTGAGTGGGTGAAAGCTCCTCCAGCTCCTCCCCAAGGGGGGAGGGTTAGGGAGGTTGAGGCTGAAACTGAGGATGAAGAGGAAGGGAACTTCCCCAAAAAGGAGGAGGACTCAGGTGGGGAAGTTCGGAATAGGACAGGATTTGAGGGCTGTCAATAAAATAACAGAAGATCTGTATCTGGTGGTAGCCAATCCATACACTTTATTAACTTGCCTAACACCTGAGCTAACCTGGTTTACTGTTTTAGATTTAAAGGATGCCTTCTTTTGCCTCCCCATCCATGAAGCCAGCCAAAAAATTTTTGCATTCGAATGGGAAAGCCCTAAAAGTGGGCGCAAAACCCAGCTCACATGGATCAGACTACCCCAAGGCTGGAAAAATTCCCCTACGTTGTTCAGGGAGCAACTTGCAAAGGATCTGGAGTCCTGGGAAGCTCCACAGGAAGGAGGGAGGCTTTTGCAGTATGTGGATGACCTTCTAGTGGCCGGTAAGCCTTTTGAATTTCCTAGGACTCCAAGGATACAGAGTATCAAAGAAAAAGGCACAGGTAGTGAAACAGCAAGTTATCTACCTGGGGTACGAGGTGAGTGCTGGGCAACGGACGTTAGGGCAGGCTTGCAAGGAAGCCATATGCCAAACCCCAAAACCCCAGACAATAAAAGAGCTCCGAACCTTCTTAGGCATGGCAGGATGGTGTCGGCTGTGGGTTTATAATTATGGACTGCTCGTCAGACCCCTCTATGCTCTGATTGCCAATGGAAGCAGAGATCTCCAGTGGACAAAAGAAGCAACACAGGCCTTTCACCAGCTAAAGGATGCTCTCATGTCAGCTCCAGCTTTGGGACTTCCAGATGTGAGTAAACCATTATTCCTATTTTCCCATGAGAAACAGGGAATTGCCCTGGGAATACTGGCTCAGGACTTGGGTCCATATCGGAGGGCAGTTGCTTACCTCTCTAAGCAGCTAGATGCAACAGCCAAAGGATGGCCAGGTTGCCTCAGAGCTGTAGCAGCAGTTGTGCTGAATATTCAAGAGGCACTCAAGTTTACCCTGGGACAAAAATTGACTGTGCTAGTGTCCCACACAGTATCTGCAGTACTGGAAGTACAGGGTGTCCACTGGCTTTCACCACAGAGGTTTCTGAAATACCAGGCCATCATGGTAGAGCAAGATGATGTAGAGATCGTGGTGACTAATATTGTCAACCCAGCTTCCTTTCTCAGTGGAAATCAAGGAGAAGCAGTACACCATGATTGCCTGGAGACCATTGAAGCTACCTACTCCAGCCGCCCAGACTTATAGGATACCCCTCTGGATGATGCAGAGACCTGGTTCACTGACGGGAGCAGCTACGTTGCCAATGGGAAGCGACATGCTGGGTATGCAGTGACCACCTACAGAGAGGTAATCGAGTCTGGACCCTTACCAACAGGTACCTCTGCGCAGAAGGCTGAGATAATTGCCCTGACCCGTGCCTTGGAAAGGGCAAAAGGGAGGAGAATAACCATCTACACAGACTCAAGGTATGCATTCGGAGTTGTACATGCACATGGGGCCATCTGGAAGGAGAGGGAACTGCTGACCTCACAGGGAAAGAACATCAAACATGCACAAGAGATAATCCAGCTGCTGGAAGCAGTTCAGCTGCCTGAAAAGGTAGCAATTATGCACATTAAGGCACACCAAAAAGTGAGCTCAGAACGGGAAGAAGGAAATGAGCTGGCAGACAGAGAGGCAAAAGAAGCAGCAAAAGGTGAGGTAGCCACTGAAGGAGTCCTTATTCCAGATGGAAAAATCTCCTTTGAAGGTAAGCCAGAATACAACAAGCGAGATAAGAAATTAATTGAAGATCAAAAAGGGACGTATAACCAAGAAGGGTGGGCTACCATTGAAAAGAAACTGGTAATCCCTTCCCATCTATTGTGGTCACTAGTAAGGGAAGAACACCAGAAAACGCACTGGGGAATAAATGCCCTATACACATACCTGATTGAAAGAATTGTTGCTAGGAATTTATATGCCACTATTATTCAGGTGAGCCGACAGTGTGATCTTTGCCTCCAGACTAACCCCAAAAATACCCCCAGACTGAAACTCGGTCAGACTGGGAGAGGCCATGGGCCTGGACAACAGTGGCAAATTGACTTTTCAGAACTCCCAAGGAAAGGGGGGTATCGATATTTGCTGGTATTGACAGATGCATTTTCAGGGTGGCCAGAAGCGTTCCCCACCAGAACTGTCAAAGCTAGAGAAGTGACCAGAGTATTATTACAAGAAATAATACCACGCTTCGGAGTTCCAGCCACAATATCCTCAGATAGAGGATCACATTTCATTTCCAAAATAGTGCAACAGATTAGTAGCCACCTGGGCATAGACTGGGAACTTCACACCCCATACTGCCCCCAATCAAGCAGCCAAGTGGAGAAAATGAATCATTTGATTAAACAGCAAATCATAAGACTGGGGCAGGAAGCTAATCTACCCTGGCCCCAAGCTCTTCCACTAGCTATTGCGAATTCGAACAAAACCTCGAGCTAAAGAAAAGTTGAGCCCTTTTGAAATACTCTATGGAAGACCATATGGAATACAAAAGGGAGTGTCCACCCATATTGGAGAGGTAACACTAGCCACCTACATGGTGGCCTTAAACAAACAGCTCAAGGAAATTGAGAAACATGTGGCTGGAACTCGGAGCTGGGAGTTAGATGGGCCAGTACATAACATACAACCTGGAGATTATGTATATGTTAAGTCTCTTACAGAAAAGACCTTGGAACCACAGTGGGAGGGACCATTCCAAGTGCTTCTCACCACCTTCACTGCAATCAGAATCAAGGAGCAGAATGCCTGGATTCATCACTCTCGGGTGAAGAAGGCCCAGAAACCCCTTGAGGAGTGACACCAGGAGACAATGAACTGAGACTAAAACTTACTTGGGCAAAATGAGTATATTGCGGTCGGAAGTAGCTGATATTTTAGTTTGTAGAATTGTTTTGTGTGTAATCATAACTGAAGTTTTAGAACTTGAGAGTACCTTTATTCAGAGCAATGCTGAATGGCCTTGGTCCCAGGCGTTTAATCAGTATACTGGATCCATGAGAAAACCTTCTGAGATAAAGGATTTAAAGCTATCCACTGTGGTAATTCATGGAGATCAGGTATATGAGGAGCAGGAATGGCAGGAACAGAAACTGTGGACGCTTCAAGGGATTAGAGGAGAAGAAATCAAGGTAGGGTGCCGGATGATAAATGGGACGGCTAATGAGAGACCAAATGAAATTAGTGTCTCAACCTCTCCTGGTGTATATGAACACCAGGAAATCTGTGATAGCCTAAATGAATCAGACTGCTGGTGTAATTTCACCTTAACACAGCCTGTAGAAATAACTTGCCTTTGGGCACAGGAAGATATCGGGCTTTCATTTAAATTCAAAATAGACACTACACCTTTTACCACAGCAGGACCCTATACAGCCCACACCAAGACTCAAATAGTTCAGACTCAACCCAGACTTGAACCTGAGGTGTATGGAATAGGCCCCTATGTAGTAAGAAATGTGGGTGAGCAACAACTATTACTCAATCCAGAATGGTCTCTCAAATGTGTGGAGTTGATAATGCAAATTAACATCTCAAAAATCCAACCAGCCTGCTCCTCCTTCCTAAAAACTTCCTTTGAGGGCTGGACAACATGGTTACAAAAACAGGCATACCTCAGGAGCAGAACAAGAAAGGATCAAACTGGCATATTAGGGACAGGATTAGGAGTTTTAAATGGAATTGATTCAGAAATACTGATGAATAAACTAGCCACTGCAGCATGTAGCCTAACAAAATTGAAGCAACCCTTACAGTCATCTCTATTGGCATTAGGAACTAGCCAGTGGCAGAATTCAAAAGTACTGTCAAAGTGGGAAATGGCCGGGGACCAAGACCACAAGCTAATAGTAGAAGCACTTAGTACAGTTGAAGATAATGTGTCTTTAGCTTTCAGTTGTATACAAGCACAGTTATGGATGCAGGCAACAGCAGCTCTGATCATACGGGAAGGGGGTGAAGGTAATTTTCCAGCTGAAATTCGGAAGATTGTGTGGGATAATGCAATTGATTTTGAAAGGAAGTTTCAATCTTGGTGGACTATGGTGAATTTCACCTATGATCCTGTTTCTAATGTAGCAACTGCCTTTGCGCTTACCATACCTTATGCCACTGTTTATGTTATCCATCCCATCATTGCCCTAGGATTAAACCATGAAAAAACAATACTCTATCCTTCAGAACACAGAATGTGGGCACGAAAGATGAATGGAAAGTGGCAGACAGTAAACTTAGAATCCTGCATTACTAGAGAGCAGATGGGATTCATTTGTGAAAGCAATACTATTAATGCTCAGGATGTGTGTTTGGACACTGAACAGAGTATTTGTCACTTTGAAATTCATCCAGTCACTGACCAGAAAACTGTGCTCGTATATACTGGAAAGGGGTGTGTGTGTCTGAGGACTGCCTGTGCTGCAGTAAAAATTGATAGCAATGATGTTATTCTGTCTAGTAAAAATCATTCTAACTTCTGTATTTGTAATTTTGTTAAGATTATCGGGTGTGATTTTTCGTACTTGGCCCCAGTGACATCCCACCAGCTGATTAAAGCTAATTACACAATGTGTCACAGACTACCACCTACCCCTATTGGGATGAACATTACATTAGTGAAACAATTAATTAAGCACCAAGACTTATTGGAAATCCTGAAGGAAATCCAAGAAAGTGGAAAGAAAACCTTAATTACTGTCCAACATGATACAAAGGAGATAACCAGGGTTCTACAAAGAAAAAAACAAAATATGGATCATCACTGGTGGGATGTGATCTTTGGGTGGTCACCAAGTGCGAATGGAATTTTTAATAAGTTGTGCCACCCCATTGTAGTTTTACCAATATTAGTTGGGATAAGTTTAGGATTATCTATTACATTGTTAATTTGGAACTGTAGAATGCTACAACGAATAGCTGTACTGACTTCTTTGTCAAACGTACATGGTGAAGCGTTAAAAGACACTTATTGTCGTGGAGGTTTTCCTTAAGTAAAAGAATTTACTTATTTCCTAGGAAAGGGGGGAATGAGATGGAGTGGGGATCCATTCTGAATTAGGTGAAGTGTCTGGAAGAGGTGAGGGGTCTGTGGGGCCAAAGCTGAAGGAAAAGCCGCATTCCAGAGACAACAAGGAGACAGAGAAAGAAAAACAGAAATGACCACAAGGTCAATTTGCCCCAGACATAGAAATTCCTTTGATAAAGAAGAACTGGTGCTAAATGTCACGCGGAATGAATATGTATGAACTTATTGTGAAACTGCATGCATATGCATTTGGAAGGGGGATAAAAGAAGACCCGAGGTCTTCAGAGGTACGCTTGCCTTTTTGGGGAGGCTTGCGTCCGGCGCGCATCGTAATAAAAGCATACCGAGCTTTAGAAATTTTACAAAGTTGTGAGGTTTCTTCTTTTCTCTGCAAAACAATGCCAATAGCAAAGCTGTTCATTTGGGAAGTCAGATGGGGCCCAAGCAAACTCCAAACCCCCTTTGCCTGTGAACTGTAGCAGAGCTGCAGTCCATGACTTGCTCTTCAGACAAGCAGCACAGAGCCAAGGGCTCCTGGGACTGTTGGGAAATGCTGATCCCATTCCAGCCTGTTGGGGATGGTGCACAAGGACTGCACCTGCACAGCCTCTGGTGGGTGTCAGCTGCAGTGTTCCACAGACAAGAGCAGCTATCGAGGCACTCAGTGCTCTCTTGTGCAGGAGAGACAGAGACGAAGCTGAGGAGAGTCCCTGCCAGGGCTCAGCCTTACCCAAATGAGCAATGGATTCTTCCAGTGCTTTCACAGCTGCCCCACGAACCCTGGCATCCTTTGAGTTCAGGTTCTTTGTTATTCCTTCCACCAAACCAACGATCACCGGGTTCAGGGCATCTTTCAGGGCTCCTGTGATTTCAGCCAGCACATCCAGCGCCCTCTGCTTCACTTTCCTGTGGCTGTCAGATATTCTCAGGACAAAATAATCAAAACTCTGTGAAGAGAACAAGCAACGTGAAAGCTGCATTCAAATGTCCTTGTTTGAAGAGTGGCTGTAGCAGTCAGCAACGTCAAAGATACAAGTGATTCTTTCTATCAGGTCAGCACTCGCTTGCACAATTTCACTGTTTTCATGTGGGCCACTCACTGGAATGGTGGTGCAACCTCATGCTGGTCTGCAGACTGCTGTCTGCTCTTCCCAAAAATCTCTCATGGAGAACAAGGTCAAGCTTCTGTCACAAGATTTGCCACCAGGAAATTATGCCACTGGTGAAGTTTTCATGATGACTGTTAGTGCTGGCTTAGGGCAAATTTGGGGAGGAAACCTCCAAAATTGGTCCATCTACAAAGCAAGTTCAAGCAGCCCCTACCCCTACTAGTTCAGGAAAAGACTTCCCTGGAGAAAAGTGAAAAAACCCCAGTTTATTTAACAAGTAAAGTATTCACAAGCATGAAAAATGAATAATATTAAATAAAACCTTGGACAGTGCTGAAGAGATGGCAAATTCAGAAAGTCCTTTTTGTGGGTTGTAGTTGGCTCACTCGGTCTCTCCTGAGTCCCTCTGGTGCTGGAATGCAGCGTCCCAGAGCTCGGGGGGCCACAGGTGTGAGCTGCAGGTGTTTTCCTGGGTTTTCAGTCCAGAGCAGGTTTAAACAGTTCCAAGAAAAAGGAAAGTCACAGTCCAAGGAACTTCTCTGCCCCAGCTAGCTAAAAATAATTGTTAGACCTGGGCTGTGAAGGCACTGGGAAATTTCCAAATCTGGGCACTGGCATTGCCAGCAAACACCAGATCTGGATAATGCTGGAGCCAGAACCTGGAAATTTCCAAATTTTGGGTTTCTGTGCCAGGAAATCATTGGACTTGGGCTGTGCCAGCACCAGGAATTTTCAGATTTCGGCGCTGGCGCTGCCAGCAAACATCAGATCTGGGTGGTGTCATTGCCAGTGACAGAAATCTGCCAGATTTGGGCTCTGCTGGCACTGAGAAATTTCCAAATCTTGGTTCTGGTTACATGAAACACAAGATGTGGGGGCGGTGCCAGACCCAGTAGCAGGAAGCTGCCACGGGCTTTGGATTTCTGTGCCAGCAAATTGCTGCCCTTGGGCTGTGCCAGAACAGGGAAATGTCCAGATCTGGGCACTGGCAGTGCCAGCAAACAGCCCATTTCAGGCTCCAGGCTCCAGGAAGGATTGGATCTGGATGCCTTCCTCTTTTCTTTCCTTCTATCCTTCCTTCTTTCCTGGGATCCTGCTGTCAGCAAACTCCAGATTGGGCGGTGCTGGCAAGGGGAAATTGCCAGGTTTTAGCTTTCTTTGCCAGCAAATTGCTGGACATGGGTGGTGCCCAAAGAGGGAAATTGCCAGATGTGGGCATTGGCAGTGCCAGCGCACACCAGATCTGGGTGGGGGATGTGCCAGCACCAGGAAATTGCCAGATGTTAACTTTCAGTGCCAGCATATTGCTGGAATTATGCTGTGCAGGAACCTGAAAAATTCTGGATCTGGGCACTTGTGGTGTCAGCAAACACAAGATTGGGTTGCTGTAAGTACCAGGTATTTGCAAGATTTTGGCTTTCCTTGCCAGAAAATTACTAGACTTGGGCTGTGCTGGCACTGGGAAATTCCCGCATCTGGGCACTGGTGGTGCCAGCAAACACCGGATCTTGGCATTGCCAATGATGGTAGCAGGGAATTGCCAGATTGTGGCTTTCTTTACCAGAAAATTGCTGGACTTGGCTCTGCCAGAATAGGGAAATATCCAGATCTGAGCACTGGCAGTGGCAGCAAACATCAGGTCTGGGCACCTGTACTGGCATCAGGAAATTGCCGGATTTTGGCTTTCTGTGCCAGCAAATTGCTGGACTTGGCTGTGCCAGCGCTGGGAAATTTCCAGATCTGGGCACTTGCGCAGCAAACACCAGACCTGGGTGGTGCTGGTGGCAGCACTGGGAAGTTGCTGGGTTCTGGCTTTCTTTGCCAGAAAATTGCTGCATTTAGGTTTTGCTGGCAGTGAGAAATTTCCAGATGCTAATTTTGCAGTGCCAGCAAACTGCAGGAATTAGGCTGTGCAGGCATCTGAAACATTCCCGATCTGGGTACTGGCAGTGTCAGCAAACATGAGATCAGGTTGCTGTAGGTACCAGGTCTTTGCTTGGTTTTGGCTTTCTTTGCCAGCAAATTGCTGCACTTGGGCTGTGCCAGAATAGGGAAATATCAAGATCTGGGAACTGGCAGTGCCAGCAAACCCCACATTTCAGGAAGGATTGGATCTGGACCCCTTCCATCCCTACCTCCCTCCCTCAGCAAGGTGCCAGAGGGGCTGGACAGCAGCCAGGCATAAAGGGACCTGCAGGGACTGATGGACAGCAGGCTGGACATGAGCCAGCAGTGTGCCCAGCTGGCCAAGAAGGCCAATGGCTCCTGGCCTGGATCAGGAATGGTGTGGCCAGCAGGAGCAGGGCAGGGATTCTTCCCCTGTGCTCAGCACTGCTTGGGCAGCACCTTGAGTGCTGTGTTCAGTTCTGGAGCCCCCAATTTAGGAAGGACATGGAGGGGCTGGAGCGTTTCCAGAGAAGGACAAGGCTGGTGATGGATCTGGAACACAAGTGCTGTGATAAGTTCCTGAGGAAGCTGAGGTTGTGTATCCTGGAGAAGAGGAGGCTCAGGGGAGAAAAGGCAGTGTAAGGGCACAGGTTGGACTTGATGATCTCCATGGCCTGTTCCACCCTTGCTGATTCTGGGATTCTCTGAAGCCACCCTTGGAGCAGTTGCAGAATGAGCCCTGGGCCTCCTCTTCAGCAGCTCCAGCAGCCCAGGTCCCTCAGCTTCTCCTGCCAGCCCCAAAGCCCATCCTGTCAGTCCTGCAGAGCCTCTGCAGCTCCTCCTCACTGCCCAGAACACGGAGCCCCAGAGGCAGACACAGCAGCCCAGATGTGCCCCCCTGGCCTGGGGTGCCTCTGGCAAGGGAGCAGCACCAGGCACTGCAGGAGCCTGCAGACAATTGATCTGAAGGCCAAAGCTCCTTAGCTCCTTCTGGAAGAGCAGGAACAGTTCCTCATTCCAGTGTGGTGGAATGCTGGGCACCACAGCTCCAGGTGAGGACTGGACACAAGTTTGCTCTCACTGAGTGCTGTGATGGGTTCTGCAGGAGCTCTGGCCTCCTGTGCTTGCCAGGCACAATGAGGAGAGAAGGAGCCAAGTGCAATGATGTGGGAAATGGATTTGTAGAAAGCTTTTAGGGCCTAATAGAAGGCCCACAAAGTATGAATCTGTATATAAATCTTGAGACAAGAAATGCTAACTTAAAAATGCCATGGAACAGGACAGATATTGTTGAGAGAAAAATGGAGCTGGAAAAAAGTTTCAAAAGATGGCCTTGCAAATAAGATTTTGGAAAAGCAGAGCTATGAAAGATGCATTGTAGTGGGACCCATGAGGGGCAGTTTTAAATAATTGGCTTTAAGGCATCTACGACGTGGCATGGCAAAAGGCTGATAGACCAAGAAACGCTTATAATGTGTTATAATTAGGAAATAGTTGGCTTCTTAATTGTGATGGCGTGAATTATAACATCTGTATTGTCTCACCCTTCTCATGAGACTGAAAATGGAATAAAAGTTATTAAAACACCTCTCAGTGTCCCCATCTCTAGGTCAAGAAAAGAGTATTATCCAACACACTGACACACCTTTGCCCTGAGCATAACCCAGCCTGGACCAAACACACTGAAAGGTTTTCCCTGTGGCCCATGTCTCGAAACATCAGGTCTGCTGTTTGACAACTCAGGTTGGGTTGGTGTCAAGGAGTTCCCTCAGAAATACTGGGTTTGTCTTCCTCTGTGCCTTCCCCTCAGCAGCCTTGGGGATGCTCCTGTGTGAAGCCATCTGTCTCACACAGTTTGAGACAACTTCAAACAGGATATTGTGCAATAAGTCGTCTCCTCTAAAGTGTTCCAACAATCCCTTTCCAGCAACAGGAAATTATTACTAATAGATGAAAGTGGAAAAACCCCAACCGTTTATTAACAAACAGAATCCCCCCATGACACGCGTTACAAGAAGGCGCCGGGGTCTCTCTCGGAAGAACAGGAGCTGTCACGGAGCAGTTCCAGCAGCTGATGGAAGCTCGGGGGCTCGTCCAGCGTCGGCTTTCTCCCGTGGCAGAGCTCCATGGAGCGGGCAGGGCAGTGAAGCAGCTGGGCTGGAGCCCCTCGCTGCCTTTTCTCCCCGGCGTGGCTCAGCTCACAGACTCTCGGGCTGGGAGCGGGGCCGCTCCGCTCCTGCCGGCACCGTGTCCCTGGGCTTGGACAAACAGTTTCCTGCCAGGAGAGCCCTGCACACTGCTCCACAGATCTTTCATAAAGGCCCAAACCAGCTCCAAACACTCTGTCTGCAGCAGCTTTTCACAAAGGGCTGCAGCAATCCAGGACAGCTGCAAGTGAGTGTCGGAAGGCTCTTGTCTTGTTCCTGACAGCAGAATTCTTGATGATCTTGTGCAATTTTATTCAGATGTAACTTGAGAGCTGAGGATTTTTTGTTAAAATATTTCATGATGAGTACGAAGCCTTGAGAGCGTGAGGTGCAAGACTGATGTGTGAAAGCATGAGCATATCCTCCAAAGTGGCCAGTTTAATTGCCCATTTTATTACTCTTGTATTTACTCAACACTAATAAGGAAAACCAAGCTTTGCTTGGAGGCAAAACAGGCATGGGATGCACTACAGTCCCTCGCAGGCTCAGCAGGGCTGGCAGTGACACAGCAGGCAGTCTGCTTCATTGTGAACCACTACAGAGCTACATCCCAATCTGGTTTAAGTAGCGTGGTATTATTAAGAGCTCCTTTTCTGCATGAGACACAAAAAGGAGATCCCAAATGATCTTCATGCAAGCATGCAGTAAAGAACTGTTCCTGCTATCCTAACAGAGCATTTGCTTTGGCAATTACACTCTTCCCATTCATCTTTTGATGCAGACACTTCAGGTTTTCCCCCACACCCCTGCAAGGCTGGCAGTCGCTGTTTCCCATTTCCTGTTCTTCCCTAGAGATGGTGCAGTGGCTGCTTTGAAACAAAAAGTCCTGGGATCTGGACAGCTTGAAGGAGCATGAGATGCTAATTAAGTGCTCATATTGGTAACACCCAAGTCTGCATTACCCAGTGCTCTGCAGCAGCAGAAGGACCATGCATCATTCCTGTTGGTGGATGTTCATGTTTCTGGTGTGCAAGAGCAATGACTTTAAGGAGGGACAAAAATGCTCCTCTTCAAACAGTGGCTGTGCAAGGAGATGTGAAGTTTCACAGCCTTTTCTAGGATATTTCAGAAAGATCTAAGGTAATATTGTGGCATGGAGTAGGTCACTAAATTTGTCTCCAGAGGAATCCCCAAAGGGCACATTCACTCTGCTGCTGATGACAACCCCATAAGCTCACGGACCAGTTTTCCTTGCAACGTGCCACCCTGCCTGGGCTTTACTGGGCTGGGACTAGACCCAGAGCTAAGCAAGCACATGCAGCCAGGTGACATTGTGTAACATCAGAAGCTGGCAACTATGAGGACTTTGCCGTCAAAAGGTTACAGCTTGCACTGGGCCCAGAAGTGTTTTACCCTAAAGAAAAGCAAATTAAAATGTGAAGTTTCAAAGTTTCAAATGACTATGAAAGGAAACTGCAGAATAATTTCTGGAAGTGCAGCATTGTCAATGATCATGCAGCCCACCAACAGCTGGAGCTGAATCCAGAATTGCTTCTTCCAGCTGTGCAGGAATTCATTCCACTGGCAAGCACTGGTCCATGGGAACAAATGATCCCCTAGCTCTGGGCTGAATGGCAGCCAGGCTGCAGTGCAGATTGGAGGAACCCTTGTCACTTGTTATTGGCCTCCCAGTGCACTCATCCTTCTGCAAACAAGGGGCAAACAACACAGCTGCACTGCTGTCCCGGGTAAATATACATACAGGTGGCTTTTCCAAAGCAGTGCATCTTTTCCCAGTGAAATACATTACCTCTTCTTACCTGTGGAATTGTGATTGAAGACACCTGTGAGCCAGATCTGTGAGAGATTGCAAAGGAGCAAAGCTTTGGGATTTGGGCACACTTCTCTTGGTTGCTTTGCTCAGGCCTTTGGTGAGCACAGAACACACCTTTGACTAGACAGGATCTTTTGGATCCATTGTCCCTCAAACAGGTCAACAGGTGACTCTGTTGTAATGCCAAGTAACAAAGAGCAGCACAAATGACACAAAGAAAACATGGCCAAAGAGGAGGAGGAGAGGCCCAATGCAGAAAGGATGTGGTGAGACGCTGGCACATCGAGTGAGCTGCACTCCCATAATCTCTAGACTAGCAGGTCCTGGTCTCACATTCTCCTTTTGGTTTTTTAAATTTTGTTTATTTATTTACTTTTTTTCATCATAAAAAAAAAATAGAATTAAAAATATGTCATCAAAACTTAAAGACAGAATCAAAACACGTTAATTTAAAACTACATCTAAAGATCAGAACATATGTACAGCTGTAACTGTGAAGCTGTTATGTTTGCCCAATTATCCCATCATAAAAAACCTCAAACAATATTAAAAGTAGTCACAATTTTTTTTGAATAGTTAAAATAAAAAAAAAAATAAAATTGGATACAATATAATTTGATTTAAATAAGGGATAATTTGGTTCAAATAATAGCACATAAGCAAAAACAACCGCGGGGTACAGAGTGCGGGGTTCAATGACCCTTGCCACTTCACGTACAAGCTTGCCAAGTGAAAATCACCCCTTATATGCCATGTGTCAATGCCATCTCCTCCCATTTTCGGTTCGTCATATCTCTATCTCCGCCTTCATTACCACCTTTACCATGCATGTGCCACCACTCGGTTTGGTGGTCACACAAGTCTTTGGGGGTCGTCACTGATGAAGGCTCTGTAGTCTTCTTCGTTGTCCTTTAATTCACCTTTGGGTTACACAGGCGCACCAAGCCAGTACAATGTAAGCCAAGACTAACGTATCACTGCATCTACATATCAAGGCAATAAATCCCTTATAATTAGCATTTTCTGGGATCTAACCAGGTTCTTGGTCATTTTTAGCAACTGTATCTTCAGCTTCTTTCCTGTGGTCCTTGAGAACATCTGCTGGGAAGGGCGGGTGGAGCCCCTCCTCTCCCTCTCTTCTTTGGCATTACAACTTTAAACTATTTTATTATTCTCAAATATTAATTACTGTATCAATATTGACTACTGTTTCAATATTTATCAGCACAAATCATACCTATTTATCACAGACTGATGTCACTGGAAAAATTCCCTCTTTTCCAAAGGTTTTCATTTGCTTTGGCTGTACTTTGTATGGCTGCAGGTCACATTTCCTTTGGCTTAAGGAAGTATCTTGGCAGTTACTCTTGGTAATATATCTTGCTAATTCTGCCCTTGGAGGAATTACTCAGTTCTGCAGTCCTTATTACATGCCCTGTTCTAAAAGACTTTTATATTGTTTTCCCTCTCTCTGTGTTTTCACACTTGTTCAACAAGGTTTTCTTTCTAAGAATATTAGTCACAATATCCCAAAGGATTAAAAAATGCTTAGGTATTTTTCCCTAAGTATTTACTAAAGAAAAATAATAGTAATAAAAAAAAACCTGTATGCATGCTGGATGTAAAATACAAACAGAAATAAACTTGAGAGTTCTCCCAAAAACCTTAAGAAAAACCCCATGTATTCTATAAAACCTGGAGTATTCATCTACAGTATACAAAAATGGGCATGTTCTAGAAGAGAAAATTTGTGCAACGGTTCTGCACAGAATTATATGCTTTCAAGCTGTTTGCCCTTCAAGGGCAATACCATTCTCTGAACTGCAATGCTCCGAGCATGTTCTGCTCACCATGGCAGCTTTCTGCTCTGCCCTGGTACAGATCATCCTCCCAGCAAAGGGGGAGTGCAGCCACCACAACTGGCAGCACCTTCCCACACAGCAAGAACCTGAAGGACAGAGATGGCTTTCACCAGCTGCTGCGGGTTCTAATAGTGCCACCTCTCAGCTGCCGAAAGCCTGAATTTCTGTGTTGCAGTGTGTTAGTTTATTGAGCCAAATGTTCTGTTATATAGTGGTATGTTCAAGTGTTCCCCGAGTTATTACAGTTAGTCTCTCCCCTGTGTTATGCCTTCCTACCCAAGTGTCCCTCAAGGAATCCCCTCCCTCCTCACCAGATTTTTCCCTGTCTGTCAAGTCAACCTGGCCCCTTTGCCCCACCCATCAGCCCAAACCCTACCCTTTGTTCCAGAAAGTTCCCTGTCCCTCACCCTAAGATCCAATCCCTATCCCAACGCTCTCTCTTCCCCTTGTTCTGATTTGTTGTAGCCCTCAAAACCACACCCCAAGAGTCGCTTATTGGTTACTATATGGTGTCCACCCCCTGTTTTGAAAGATTTTAAAAACCAGTGCACAGGGGTGCTGCGGGTTCTTTGAACATCTGTTCCCTTTGGGAATTCTGACTTGTAGAACCTCCCCCTGCCTCTCCTGATGAATTTGCTGCACTTTACACTGCAGAAGAGCCTCCTGTGCTTCCTCCACTCGGTCCTCCAGAGGTCTCTACTGCTCGGCATTTGGCCTAGAGGTTCTGGCTCAGGCAAAACCCTAACCTAGCCAGATCCCCACTCTTGCCGTTGTCCCTGGAGCATCACAGAGCTAGCCAGGGCTGCAGAGGGCAGTGACAGTGACCCATGCCCTGGCATGTCACAGCCCCTAGAGCCACACCTGCCAGGCCACAAGCCCCAGCCCTGGTCCCCACTGCCGGCCTCAGGGGCTCCTGGGCATCCTCACCCTGAGTGCAAAGGCAGCCTCAGGAGCCCCCAGGGCGCTCTGGATCCAGGCTACAGACACCCTAAAGCCAGCACTGAAAGAGACGTGGATGGGGACTGCAGCTGGATCTTGCAGTGCTCACCAGCCCTGACTACTCTTTAAGTGAACCCAAACCTCATTGGCAGCACCTTGAGCACATTGACCCTGCTCGCCCCTCCTGGAACCTGGTGTTCCCACATCCTACACCAGCCCTTTGCAGGGAGTGACCAGCTCCCAGCTGCTCTGCTACCCTGGCCTTACTTTCTGTTTGCCGGCAATGAACTTAACGGATACACTCCTGAGAAACCTAGCCCAACCTTTGCTTCTCAGGAGCTCTGTGGAAAAAAAACTCCACTAATCCCTAGTTTTGCACAGAGAAGGAGGTCCTGACAAAGCATAAGGCACAGGCAGGGCTCTGGCATATGAATTCATGAGCCACAGGATTCCACCCATTGTTGTTCCTAGCTGCTTTGCTGATATTTTAGAGCCAGTTCTGGACAAGGGCTGCTGCTGACAGGATAGAAAAATATGGAGAAAAAAAGGTGCAGGAGACAACAACAAAAAAAAAACACCAAGGGGGAAAACCCTTAGAAATACAGAGCACAACAGAAGTCCTTGGAGATGGTTCAATAGAAAATGCCACCAGCAGTGAGCAGAGCCCGAGGTTGCTCACTGCCACCCCAGGGGCTCCTCAGTCCCCTGCTGGTTTGTGTCTGATGCAGCCCTGCCTGGAAAGGGCTCCAGGCTCTGGTGTTCCCAGCTTGCTCCAGGCTACATTCTTAGCAGCACTGAAAGAAGAGGTGAAACAAAGAGCCATTTTCTGTGCTGCCTGCAAACTCTTCTCCTTCAGTGCCACTGCCAGAGATCATCCCTCTGTCAGCTTGGCACTGTGCCTACTGCATCCTTTCTTTTCCCTGTCCCTTGCATCAGCTCGTGCACATCATCAGCACTCGCTGTCCCACATCATGAACAGAGAGGGCTGTGTCAGAAGAGGAAGGAGTGCATTTTCTTGGCCTTTCTAACAGACACAAGAAGCATGAGTCCAAATAACTTTGTTGTTTGTTCCTGCCCTCCTTTTCGATAACTCTTTTCTGCTTTAATGCAAAAGCTTCTTTTCATACATGGATGGAATGATCTGGAATTGGCAGTTGCTTCAGGCTGTCAGGCACCATGGGAGTTTTCTCTTGTCTCTGATGAGGATTTGGTGAATTTTCCATTGGTCACTTGGTGGTGTCACCATGGGCTGAGCTCAGCGGCCGACTCTGCTGTCCCCAGGGGATGCATTGGGATGCCAAACCCCTCATGGCTGGGATTCGGGGGAGGGCGGGCTCGGAGCGCCCAGGGCCTGGGCCCGTGAGGAGCTGCTGCTGGCGCTGGCTGTGCTCAGCCCGCTGTGCCGAGCAGCCGCGGCCATGGAGACACAGGCAGGAGCTGTGGCCGAGGCCGGCAGGCGGCCCGTGCCGGCTCGCAGCTGCGAGGACGCCGGCAGCCTGTGCCCTGAGGCCGGGCCCGTGGCGGGCGGTTTGCGGGCAGGGCTTTTCCGAGCCGGCCGCAATGTGCTGCCTCCCGTGTGGGCCCGGCTGCGGCAGAGGCAGGCGGGAGCGCAGCGGGGCCGGCAGCGGCGGGCAGAGGCCGCAGAGAGCAGCAGCCCGGCCGGGCCCGCTGCGGAGCGGCACGGAGCTGCCGGGCAGCCCTCGGCCGTGTCTGTGCGCACAGGGCAGGAGCAGAGGCCGGAGCAGAGGCAGGAGCCGCGGCAGGAGCCGGCCATAGCGGCAGCTCGCCGTGCCCGGGGCCGCAGCCGCAGCTCTCCCCTGCCGGCCACAGCAGCAGCCGCTCGCCTCCGAGGCTCCGGCGCTTCCCGAAGACGAGGGGCCCGGCCCCGAGCACGCCCTGGAACCCCGCAGCCAGAGGAGCCGCCGGCGCCGCAAAGGGCAGCGCAGAGGGCGCAGGTTGAGGAGGAGGACATGAGGCTCGCTCTGGGCCGCGCTGGGGCGGCTCTGCCCTGTCAGCCTTCGCCTTGAGCCCTTTGCTTCTTTTCCATGAGCCCTGATCCCCGTCCTTGGCCAAGGGCCCCCGCAGCCCTTTGCAGGGCTGCAGGAAAAGCTGCCTCAGTCACAGAATCACAGAATCCCTGGCTTGGAAGACAGACACTTTCAAGATGATCGAGTTCAATCTGTGGCCTAATACCTCAACTAAAGCACAGCACCGAGTGCCACATCCAGTCTTCTTTCAAAGGCTTGCAGGGATGGTGAGTCCACCAGCTCCCTGCAGGGGTCTGTCCCAGGAAGAACCAAGATAACACTGGGGCCTTCTACCCCCTGGCGCTTGGAGCTCTGGAAGTTTTTTTTTCTGCTTAGGCAAAGGCCATGGAAAAGGACTGGGAAAAGTAGTCACAAATCGAGTAGTCTACAGAGCTCTAAATTAATGTGCAAGGAATACAGAAAAGACAGAAAAGAAAAAAGGCAAAACCCAAATGGCATCAGCAAAGTCTTGGGCATGAACACGTAGCTGCAAAGGGTCTTCTCAGCCCTATTTCTTTGTGTTTCTGGGAACCAGAGGAATCCTGCTAGAGCCTCTGGGGAGATGGGTTTGGGAGGTAAAAGTTCATGTCTTTTTTCTCCTTGGGGCAGCTCCTGTTCCTAGCATCAGCTGAGCCTCTCTCCAGCCTGATGCCTGTTCTGATTGTTGCAGCAAAACAACTGAAGGCAGACAGAAGACACTGACACTTGTAGAGACGTGACTTTTTCCAGTGCCAGCTGGGAGTGGGAGTCAGAAGAAAAACTCCCGAAAGCACAACTCCATTGGAAGATTGCCTTCCTTTTCATTGCGTAAAGAAGCTCTAGATCCACTTGTGAATTGTCAGTTGTTTGTTAAGGATGGGAAGTTTTCTTTCCTGATTTTTTTCCTGTGGTTTGGAAGTGGATGAGGCTCTCGTTCATTCACAAACTCCAGACCAAAGTGCCTTTGGAAGATGGCCCACGTGGCAGTTTTTGCCCAGCCATGGTACTTGTGGATAGAAGAGAGCAAGGGCAATGGTATTTGCAGCCAAAACCCACAAGGCTTGGCTCAGCCAAAACATCCTGGGGAGAGAGAGGCCTCCAGCTGTTCCTAGAAATCAGCAAGTTCCAGCCAAATGGTTGTGTAGCACTAAGTGCAATCTCTTTGCCTGGATCAGAGCCTTGCTCAGCTGAAGAAGCAGAAAGATCAGCAAGGAGCTCCCAAAGGCCCATCACATCTTTTTCATTTTGCTCATCTTGTGTAAGTTTGCAACTAAACATGTTTGCAGTTGAGCTAATGAAAGAATAAAAAGTAAATAGAAGCTTTACGGTGGGGCCATGACATTGCACAAGAGGAATCACGGGTGTGCATTTAATTGGAGCTCTCTCAATCCTATAAAAGTATTGTAGCCCTGATTTAAAATAGGCCGATATGAACCAATTTGGAGAGACAGAGACTAAAATGGCTTATGGGGGTTTTTTTAAGAGTGAGAAAAACTACCCAAAAGGTGTTGTTTATGACATTTTAAAACATACTACCTCGAAATTACCAACTGCAATAAATCAAAAGTTTAAAATGGAGTGTTTAGGTATATGAATAATTAAAACCACAAAAATGTGAAGATATGAATGCATGTTTTCATAAAAATCATGAAATTATAGGCCAAAAAATACATGCCCTGAACTACAATGCAAAGGCAGGTAGAACTGTACTTGAATGATCACTTTTTAGATTGCTGGAGTTTTTTCCTTGTGAAGAGGAGCTAGAGTGTTGCTGAAGAAAAGTGGCACAAGCAGGATGGGGCAGCGTGCCGTGCTCCGTGCAGAGGCTGCCAGGGGCTGCCCGAAGAGTGCCCTGCTGCAGCCAGAGCCCTCCTGGCCTGGGGCCCGTGAGCAAAGGGCCAGGGCAGCCACCTCCTCCTCGTCCTGACCCTGCCACCACTCCTTGCTGCTGCTGCTGCTGCTGCTGCTGCTGCTGCTGCTGCTGCTGCTGCTGCTGAGGGAAAGAGAAGACTCTCCTAAGACCCCATGAACAAATGCACTTACGCAGCCCTGGGGATGCCAGTGAAGGAAACCATGTGTCACATAAAGCATGTGTGACCAGAGTCACCAAACACCACCTAAACATGGAATTGTTGCAGCTCTGGGACAGGCAGAAATTGAAAGAATTAACTGGGGACTTGAGGGCAGAAGAGGCCAGAGGAGGAAAACAACTCTGAGGGGGAAAAAAACCCCACCATATCTGGAGGGGAAAATATCTCTGCCTGCTCAGAATTGGTCAAGGGAACATGTCTCTAATCCTCTCCTGAAAGGGATGCTTTCGATGAGCTTTGCACCTCCAGCTGCCTTGGACCAGAACCAGGAAGATGCAATTATGTAAATGTTAAATAGATAGATAGATAGATAGATAGATAGATAGATAGATAGATAGACAGATCTCATTACTGAAATCTCTCTTTCCTGTCTGCTGGTACACACATCAGAACTTGGTAGCCAGTGCCCTGCTAAACTACAATCCTGAGATTGCTCTCCTGTTGCTTCAAAAAACCACACTGTTGGAGCATCTGGAGCATGTAGGTCCTTATGGAATGCAGTCAGACCCAGAGCATTGCTGGAACTGGACTCTTTATGCATCTGTGCTTGGGCAAGTTCTTCTCTTGGACTCGACCGCAGTGATGGTGCTGAAGTGGCTGGAATCAGAAATGCAGCCCAGCCCCTCCCAGCTCCTGTGATCTCTGAGCACCAGCTGGAATGCAAGGGCATTGATTTCCTGCTCAATTCCTGAACACAACACACACTGATGCCCTGGGCTGCAAAAAGGCACAAGCACTACTAAGCTCAAAGTGACCTCTAAGGCCCTACTGGCTGGCCTGGGACCACAACAGCTCCTTCTGCTCCAAGGTCCCTGCACAGAATGATGTATTCTCGTGCAAAAATATTGTATTCTCCAGAAGTGACACCTTGGAAATTAAAATTCTAGCAGACCTAGTCGTAGTGCTATAAAAGGGCAGAAAATAATGATGAAAAGAGCCTTAATTGGGAGAAAAAGAAAATGAATAAGCCTCTTCCTCCAAGCAAACAAAAAAAACTCAAGGAAAAAAAGGGTGTAAAGTCGCTTCCAAAAGTGGCTCAAATATTTGGACGCACTGAGGAGATTCTGAAGGTCCCTCACGAGGCTCCCATTGTCCAGGCTAAAGCTCCCTCAGCACCTCCTCCCTGGCCTTGTGCTGCACCCCCTTGCCCAGCTCCCCTGTCCTTCTGTGCACTCGCTGCAGCCCCTCCAGGACTTTCTGCTTCCCAGGGCCCACAGCTGCACACAGCACTCCAGCTGTGGCCGCAGCGCTGCCCAGCACAGGCCACGCTCCCTGCCCTGCTCCTGCTGCCCCACTGCTGCTGGCACAGCCACCGTGCCCTTGGCCTTCTTGGCCCCCTGGCCCCACGCTGCCTCATCTTCAGCTGCTCACAGCCGCCAGCCCTGCGTCCTTTTGGCCCACGCAGCTCCCCAGCCACAAAGGTGCCCATTTCACTTCAGATACAGCAGGCAGCATTGCAAGATGGCCTTCCTCTTCCGAGCAACACAAGACAGCAGTCAAGGACTTGCAGCTTCACCCCCACTCTGTGCTCCAATGCACTTGCCAAAGCTGCAGACTTCAGCGCAAAATGGATCAGCAGAAACTTGCCCCTTCTGCTGTTTGCAGCTTCTCAAAAGCCAAAAGGCAGTTGGGTCAACAGTGACTCTACAAGTGAAGAACAACTCAAGAAAACTGCGGAACACTTCCACAAGCCAAAGACACCTTTCCAAAAAGGGAAAAGAAACCAGCAAACTTTTTTGACCCTCCAGAACTACCACATGCGCCCTTGGCCGTCACACTGCAGAAGCCCAGAGATGGAGCTTCCCTGAGCCAAGCAGCCAGAAGCTCAGCCGGAGCCCCCAGCTTGGCACTGCCCCAACAAGACAGGTCAAAGGCCAATTTCTAGCTGTCACTGCCTGCAGGAAATAGCTACGTCCTGCAGGACTCCAGCACTCAGCATCCTCGGCCAGAAACATCAAGCGCTGGGTGCTCAGAAACTTGCACCTCTGCCTTGCACTAAAGACAGCACCCCCCACAACGGACACTTACTCTCTTGGGATGATGAGCAGCCTGTGGTGTGACCACAGCTGGACAAAGGCGGTGGTCATCTTTCTCGTTTTCCTCTTCTCTGGCTTCTTCTGCAATAGCAGAGAGAACCAGGGGAAAGACGGCTCTTGCTCTCATCACCTGTGGCAAGAGAGAATCACAGGGGGACAGGCTGTTACCTAGTGCTTATAACCCCATTTCTCCTTGCATTTACAGCCACATCTTCTAAGGAGAGTTCATCAACATTGTTAACAATGGCATTCTATGTTACTCCAATCTCTACCTATGCGCAAAAAGAGTCAAATAGTAGATTGAGAAGGAAACACCATATACAGCAAAAAGCGCAGGAGCAAGATGGTGAATCATTATAGCACTGCTCTGCAAGTTTGCAGGCTGTGCTGCAACACCAGAAAAACAAGGCTTTTGTAAGTGTGCAAGTGCCCACCGAAAAATGCCTCAAGCCTGAGGATGCTCCTGCACTGAGCAAGGCCTAGGGCTGCTCTGACACTCAGACCTTCCGTGCACTAAGGCAACCTTCTGATGTCACTACAATGACGTGGCAACCATACCCCGACAAGACAAAGCAAATGCTCTGTGTTGGTCTGTGAATTTATGCAAAGCAATAACCAACCATCCCTAGAGCAAACAGAAAATAGCATTGGAAGTTCTCCTGCATCTCAAAGCAGCACAAATTCCCCTTGTGGGCCAAAGCCTGTTGTTCACGGGATCCAAGAGGAACCTCAAGAGCGCCCTCAGGTGTGGCCGCAGCGCTCCCCAGCACAGGGCCACGCTCACTGCCCTGCTCCTGCTGCCCCACTGCTGCCGACTCAGGCCACCGTGCCCTTGGCCTTCTTGGCCATCTGGCCACACACTGCCTCATCTTCAGCTGCTCAAGGCCGCCAGCCCTGTGTCCTTTTGGCCCATGCAGGTCTCCGGGCACAAAGTTGCCTGTTTGACTTCAAATACAGCATCCACCATTTCAAGATGGCCTTCTTGTTCCACAATTGCATCTTCTAAGGAGATGGCATTGAATTTACAGAATAGAATTCTCAGTCCCTCTGACTAAATGGAACTGGGCTAATTCTGCTCTCTAGGAAGTTTCTCTTAGTTCAGTGTTCCCCTCTGGCTGCTGTCAGCAAGCGACATTTTCTCTGCAAAACTGAGTTTGTAGTTCTTCAGGGCTCTGAGATGGAAACTAGGAACTATCCACTTATGCCTTTGTTACCTTTTTTGAAGGCATGAAAATGGATTTTCTTTTGGTCTCCCTAGCCGGCCCTCTACTGCTACTGGCCAAGCTGACACCTTGTTCTACAATTCCTAAACACCAGGAACATGAAATGTCCCTTTCTCACTCAGCTCAGGATCAGCACCACTGAATACACGCTTCATGTGACCTTTAGTGGGAAGGGAAAATGAAGCAGATGCTGTCAGAAAACTGCCTGGGCTGCTGAATCCCACAGAACAAGTCAGCCCAAACAGAGATGATTTCCCGTGTCACAACATCCCTCCAGCAGAAACATTTCATTCACACAGCCAGCAAGGGATATGGACAATATGGACAATATTCTTGCTTTTGCCTACACTTCAGCCTGTTTAGCCAGTAAATGAATACAAACATGACCAAGAAAATCCAAATTGTTCTTTAAGACTCAATGCTCCTGTTCTACCAAAGACATAAAACAGCTTTTTAAATCCACTCCTTCCAGTTTTGATTTTTGGGGGTTTTTTTGGGTTTTTTTTTGTTTTTTGTTTTTTGTTTTTTTTAATCAGTTGCATGCACTAATTCTCTTTAATTTGCTGGAAATGCTTGCCCAGAAATGCTTCCCCAAAATCCCCCTGAGCTGTGACAGACACTCACTGCTTTATAGATTGCACTTCCTTGCAAAGAGAATCACTAGTTAAGCACTTGGTAAAGGCTCAAGTTAGACAGTCAAATCCTTTCATGACAAAATTGAGGAAGAAAGAAGCTTTCCCTGAATTCTGGGAACAACTGCAGAGATTTTAAAAGGCATTCCAAGAAGGTCTGCCAGTCTACATTTTCAAAGCTGTCTTGCTTGTCCCAGAAACTGAGGAATTGACAGACTCTGCTGCCACAGACTCTCTTGTGGAGGGAACGGAAGCCCTGCAGGTTCCCCTGCAAATGCTGCTCCTGTGGCTACAGACACCCCCTTTTTAGCTAAAAGCCTTGGCAGGAGCTTTACCAAAGCAGTGGTATCCTAATGCTCTTTCTCTTTCAAAATCAGAAACTCAGCCACTAAGAAAGAGCAGGAAGACCTACAGAAGCCAAGTTAGTTTACACCCTAACCTAAGCAGAAGGGAAACCTCTTACGTGCAAAGTGTGTCATATAATAAATAGAAAAGGAAACGCCACAAGCAGCAAAAGCTGCTTTGGCAATGTGGTGAATCATGCTATTAGTGTTGTGCAAATTTGCCCCAACACTAAAAGAACAAGCCTCTTGTCAGTGGGCAGCTTCCCACTGACAAATGCTTGGACCGGGGGGGACTCCTGCTCTCAGCAGGCCTAGGGCTGCTCTGACACTCAGGCCTTCCATGCACCAAGGCAACCTTCTGATGCCACTATGACGATGTGGCAACCATGCCCTGACATCACAAAGCAAACGCTCCATGTTGGTCTGTGAATTTATGCCAAGCAATAACCAACCTTCCCTACAGCAAACACAGAAGAGCCTGGGAAGTTTTTCTCTGTCACAAAGCAGCACAAATTCCCCTCATGGGCCAAACCCTGTTGTTCAGGGGATCCAAGAGGAGCTCCAAGAGTGCCCCAAGCACCTACAGCCTGTACCCCAGCTGAGCACTCAGATGGGATACAAGCAAAGGAAACCAGACCAAGAAAATGGCCCACAGCCCAGGGCTCCTGTGGATGTACATCTGTGCCTTTCTTTCCCTTTGGAAGCAGTCAAACTGGCAACTTGAGGGGAAACCAAGGGCTTTGTGGGGGCTGCATTGCTCTGCACACACCCAGGCCACCCGTGGCACAGAGCTTTGGTGCCTAAAAGGATAAACCAGCTGGAAAATGTTTCATTTTGACCTTTCTTACCTGCTAACAGAAGTTGCCAAAATGAAAGTTTCCAAGCAGGGCCTGATCCCTGTTGCCAGCTCTGGGCTAGAAAGGAGGCATTACTTTGTTTCAGTGGTGGGTGCATAGGGAATCACTTCCCTAAGCCCTGCACACCCAGCAATCTCACCTACCCGTTTTGTATCCATGGAACTAAGACATATTCAATACTTTGCTGAAACTCATAGGCTAAACATTACCTCAAATTTATTGACATATTTCAATCACTTCTCAGAATTTACTGACATGAGCATAGGAGTGTCCTATAGGTCCCTGCTGGTCGTTGCCACAGGTTCAGGAGGCGATCCATGCACAAAAGAACCTAAGACACAACTGGGCTTGCAAAGCAAATTTATTCCATTAGGTGCAGTAGCAAATAATACATACCAACCCCTGGATTCCCAAAAATCTGCTGAGCAGGAGAAGGAGATGGAGCGTGGTGCTCGGCAGCAGGGGCAGGTAGGCAGTGCACTTCCAGGACATCCCCTGGATCAAAACGCTGTGCATCTCATCCTTCTCACCCTTCCAGCTCAGAACCAGGCCTTGTATCTCCTGCTCAGGAGTGGAATTTTCCCAGTTACAGCACCAGCTCACACATGGCTGGCGTGTGAGATGATGGCTTAGGATGACTCCATGACTCCCTGCCACCGACGGCTCCATTGTTCCCCTTTCACAGCTTGACTGCCCACCGATTGACCAATACATTGTTTCTCTTTCAAGGGTCAAGGTCCCCCATGTTAAACAAGACACTTTCCTTCACTGTCTTGTTCACCTGTTCAAACATGGATAAATATGGCAGGGCTTCGGGCATGTCTCTGGTTCCTGACACAGTCATTTGGGCAATATTCCCATTCCTCAAATTCTCCTTTGGTGGTCAAGAGCCTCCTAAAAACACTTTCTTCCCTTTGAATGCATTCCAGCTATGTTCTTAGCAGGAGCACTCTCCTTATTCTCAAGGCCAAGATCGCCAGTTGCACACAGTAAGCACTGCAGTGGGGGAATACAGGCTTCAGCACTCCTGTTAAAGCTAAAAGAATTCAAAAGACTAAGCCCTGTTTGTTACATGCCTCTTCTTCCTATTCTGGGAATCAAACACAAGCGTTTCATCAATACACCCTGCAAGTGCTCTTGCTGAATGAAGCCACATTGCTGTGTCAATAAAACAGCTGGGACTCAGTTTCTTCATGCAGGGAAAGCCAATTCTTTATTCACATAACTCATTTTTACACGGTTTTCACAGATCTCATGTTCAGTCCAGCTGGCTGGTAGTTTCCTTGCCACACAATTTATTGCTTAGAAGGTGTATTAGTGTGTACATGCAAAGACTCACTCTTTTTAAGACTCACTCTTACTCAGGTGATTACATTTTTTTTTGTGGATGCTCATGGGAGAGATTTCTTGTTTATTACAGATGCAAACAGTTTTCTTAGCACAATAGCTTGTTGTGCTAACTGCACTCATGACTGTTCCCATGGGAAGTTAGCTGGCTGCACGTAGAAGATGTAAGAGGCTATCTGGGAATTTACTGTAGTAAGGCCTGATTTTATAAGGCCTTTCTTTTCTAATAACCCTACCTGTGTGCAACAGATTATGACTTTCTTTCAGAAATTAATGAAGAAAACACAAATTGCCTGCTCAAACCCTTCTGCCCCCTTCCAAATCAGTTCACTCCACAAGCACAAACCTCAGGCACATCCCCGACTGCCTCTCTCCCAGCAACTCAGAGCTGCATTGCACAGTGCATGCTGTGCGCCACAAAGCACAAAGCAGGCTGGCCTGGTGGGCCTGAATATTTCTGCCAAACACTCTGCATCTCACACCTTTGCTCTGGCTCAGTGCAGAACTGCAGGATTGCAGGTGCTTCCTCCCAGAGCTGCGTGAGGCGCTGGCTCCTGCAGATGTGCCCTGCCAAGCTGTCCCTGCCTCACGCGGGCCTCACTTCCCCTGGCACAAGTGCCGGGCCTGAAGGAGCTGCCCTGTGCTCCAGCCTGCCGAGCAGCCCGGCTCCCTGCCCCGGTGCCCAGAGTGCTGCACACACTGCTGGCCTTTGCCAGGAGTTGCAGGGCAGCCGGCAGAAGAGGAGGAATCCTCAGCCAGCCCAGCGGCCCGCGGCTGCCCTTGGCCTTTCCCTGCTCCTGGGCACACTCCAGACGGCCAATGCCTCCAGGCCGGGCTGTGCCCAGCACGGATGCGCTTCCCCTCAGCAGCAGCCAGCTGCCACCTGGGCTCTGAGAGCGGAGGATTCGCCCGCTCCCAGCAAGAGGCACCCAGGGCCCGGCTGCTGCCTCTTGCAGCTCCAAGGGCCTCCTTCCAGCCTGCCTCTGCCGGGGCTCAGGCTGCTCCGGCCTCTGCCGGGGCTCTGCTGGGGCTCCAGCCCAGGCAAGGCCGGGCCCGCTCTCACCTCACAGGCGCTGACAGCTCTGCACCACAGGAGACCTTCCCGAGCACCCTCTCTGATCTTTCTGCTTTCTCACTTGAGCAAGGCTTTCCTCCAGCCAAAGAGATTATTGCATTTAGGGATACAAATCGAAGTGGCAGGAACCCCAATGCTCTGCAGTCACAGCTGAAGGCCTGCATCTGCACAAGATGTTTGGGCTGCCTCATTCTTCCTTTGGTTTTGCCTTCAAATGCCATTGCCCTTTCTGCCTCAACTAGAAATACCACAGCTGCGCCATAACCAGCCAGTGGGTCATATTCCAAAGGCAGTGTGGTCTGGAGAGGATGAATGAAGAAGAACCCTCCTCACTTACGAAAGCATACAAAAGAATCCATATGTGTGACTTAGCACCAATAAAAAACAATTGGTAATTCAGAAGGAAATGTTGAATTTTCTGAAGGGGTCAGAAGGAGGAGAATCTTCCAAATGATTTGATGTTTCAGAAACTTTATTAATTACAACTCTAATCTATAATTCTATGCTACAAATCTGTTCAGCAACCCTACTCTACAATCCTACTCTAAATTGGTAACAGAGATAACATCTTGACATGATTGCTATGTTCTCATCTCCTAGGGTTAGGGTTAGGCTAAGGCTTAGGCTTAGGCTTAGGTTTAGGTTTAGGTTTGGGTTTAGGCTTAGGTTTAGGCTTAGGCTTAGGTTTAGGCCTAGGCTTAGACTTAGGGTTGAGGTTAGGGTAAGGTTAGGGATAGGGTAAGGGTTAGAGATAGCGACAGGGTTAGGGTTTGGGTTTGGGTTAGCATTTAAGGTTAGGGTTAGGGGTTAGGGTTAGGGTTTAGGGTTAGGGTTATTCGTCTTCTTCACTGAGTTGATGAGTTGTGCCAGGATGAATGGTGGCTTGGCTGAAGTTACAAATGGATGCTGTCCACCGGAAAAAAAAATACAACAAAGAACAGTGAACCATTACTTTCCAAGCTCATTGCTTCAGGGACTCAATCAGGATACATCAAGTTCCTGGAAAGACCCAGAAAGAGGAGCAATGGGACCATCTGCTCCCCAGTCATCTCCAGTTTTCAAGACCTTGCCATCACAGGCAAACCTGGCCCAGAATCCCACTCATGTGTTTATTGTGATTTCTTCATCATGCTGGGATTTTTGCCCTGCCAGTGCTCTAGAAATGGCGCTTTCTGTCCCTGGGTTTTCTTCCTTTCAGGAAACTCCAGTGACTCACACAGGCCCCTGCCTTTGAAAGACAGGCACTGTGCTGATTGCCACAGACACAGAAAGCAGTGTCTACTGTTCCATGCCCTGCCCCTCATGTGCTGGATGGCACCTTCCTTCCCAGCAGGGCCAGCCCAGTGGCACTGGGCCCTGCAGTTCCCTCTCTGCCACACAGCCTGGCAGTAACCCTGGCGCAGTTCCCGTCTGCTTGAGTGTGCCAGGCAGCAGATGGGGCTGGGACAAGTCCCTCCAAGCTGTCACTGTTTGCGTGGCAGAAACGTCTAAGGGTGGGCTGGGGGGCACAAACCAGGGCCCCTCAGAGGCTCACAGTGAGCCCCCCACAGCCCCTCCTGCCCAAATCTCTGACTCCTAGGCTGGGACTGGCTTCCTTGGGTTCCTGCACCACCATTTCATGTCTCTGTACCCCGCATTGCTCTACTTCAATTCTTTTGCCTTTAGATAAAACTGAACACCCCACCAAATCACAAAAGAGGGCAAAGAAACAGTCAGAGGACAGAGCACCTCTCCTCACAGGAAATGCAGAGGGAGCTGGAGTTATTCTGTTTTGTGAAGGACAGGCCCCTGGGAGACTTTATTGCCACTTTCCAAGACTTCAGAGTGGCTTTGAAGAAAGTGGGGGACATCTTTTTTAACAGGGCCAGTTACAATAGGATATGGACAAATATTTCTAAACACAAAGGGCATCTAATCAGAATAGGTCTAAGGAAGAACGTGTTTACTCAGAGCATGGTGCAACCCTGGCACAGCTTGCCCCAAGAGCTTGTAGGAGCCCCATCCCTGCAACCATTCCAGCTCCGGTGGCAAAGGGCTCTGAGCAACCTGATCTCTTTAAAGAGGTCCCTGCTCATTGCAGGACACTTGCACCACAGGACCTTTACAGGACCCTGCCAGCCCAGCCCAGTCGAGGATTCCTCACCATTTTCATTTGAAGAGCACCAAGAGTGGAGGTGAGGAGGAAGGGGGCTCATCTGCTGCCTTGGAATTGAGTGGAAGAGGAGCCCATCGCTCAGAGCCTGTTTCACCTGCAGCCCCTTCACAATTTACCTGCAGGAGCTCCTTGGCAGACCAGCGCCGCTCCTTTTCTGTCTGCAGGCAGCAGCTCAGGAAGTCACGCAGCAAAGCCGAGAGGAGCTTGGGCTGCCGCAGCTGTGGAGTCCCTACTGTGGCTATCAGGTGTGTAGCCTGGAGAAAAAGGAGACACCAGGCTCCACCTCCTGCTTTCACATCTCTAAGGCTCTCCCAGATCCCTTTGTTTAACCTCTGTTCTTCAGTTGCATTTTCTGCCCTGGCAGAGACCCAGAGATGATTTTCCTTTACCAACCAAAAACCCAAACCCCGATGCAGCCACAGCTTTTCCACCATCCTTCAGATCTTGCCTTGGCAGCTGATTTCATTGCCTGACCTAGTTAGTGGGAACTACATCAGCAAAAGGACATTTGCTTCTCTGAGGATTCATGCCAGCTTGAGATGGCTTTTGGAAGAGGGACTTTGCTATACTAACTAATTTCAAGGGTTAGTACATGAAAGGCATCTCTGCAGTGCTTTTTGGTCCTTTAAGCACACGTGCCCTAGAACAAAACTCATCAAGCTTTTTGTACTGTTCTTGAAAACAATGGTAATTGTAAGAAAAGAAAGGAAATCCATCAGTTAATACCCAGGTAGGGAAGCAAACATTTACAATCTCCTCTTCAACACAGACACATTAAGATGCCTGCACAAATGTATTGGGATGAAAATGCCTGCTTGGGCAAACAGGAGCCACCTGCAGTTCTGTCTCTCAGCAGTCTGAAAATTGCAGCTTCCCATTTTTGCAGCAAAAGAAAAATTGTCTACGTCAGAAGAAGGAGAGGCTCCATCCGTATGGTCCCCCTCCAGTCATTTGGGTACTCAAGTCAATGCAAAAATGGTTGGCCCATCCCAGAAAGTACCAGGAATCACTGGGAGGTTTTGGCAGGCTCTCCGCATCACCAGGCTCTGGCTTGGTGATGTGGAGAATGTGCCTTGGGCTAGGAGAGAAACACGGTCACTGAGTGTTTCAGCAGCACTGCACAAGAAGCTGAAGAGACACTGTGGTCTTTACACCCTCATGCCCATGTTTCCCAGTGAGAAGAAACTGCACACAGGGTTAGGTTCCTCTCTAAAGACCACGGTTTTAGAAACTTTGTTGGGTTTGGGTTTCCTTCCTTCATTTCTGGAAATATAACAACACTTTTAAGATGCTCTTTTCCTGTTATTAAGCCATCTACACAGACAAAAGAACTGGAACCACTAACCCAAATGAAAGTGTCGCCTGAGAACACTTTGTTTGTTTGGAGTTTGTTTGCATGTGGTAAGGCTTGAATTCCCCCATTGATGCAACCAAAAGTACAGTAGATGCTGATGTATTGCAGGGACATTTGTAGGAGGGGACCTTGGTGGAAGTAGTTCCAGCAGATGGCAATGGGATTTTGTCCAGTGGCACACAGGACATGGGACAGGTGAGAAAGACAGTGGGATCAGTGAGTATTTGCTCCTTACCGTGCCAGAACTTTCACTCAAGTAAGGAGGTTCTTGTTCTATCGTTTTAATTCCCACAATTCCAAAAGACCATATGTCCATTTTGGGGCCATATGGTTGACCTGTCACCACTTCAGGCGCCATCCATCAAGGAGTCCCGGTTACCGAGCACCGTCTGCTCTGCTCAGGGGTGAGCTGAGTAGCGAGGCCAAAATCAGCTGAGGAGAAAACAAAATACTGGTTTTATCTGAATTCTGTGCAATTAGGAAAGCAAGCAAAAGAATTCCCCAGTAGAAGTTTGAAATTGTGCTGTTGAATCTCCTGGCATTGGTGACTTTAAAAATCCCCCCATTTTTTACACTGCCTCTAGCAGTGGCTTTTGTTCTTTGGAAACTTTGGACTTGTAACTCCCTCCCTCTGGAAGGGACACACACAGAGCAAGGCCACTCTTGACTGCTTGTGGTTCCTTATACCTCTGTGCACGTTGCAACTGTGCCTTCAGCTCACAGCAGGGGTCTCTGCACTGCCACCAGCACCATTTTTGGGGAGCTGGCAGTCACTCCAAGCAGCCCCACACCCACATCCCTGGAATGCTGCACCTGACCAAGAATATACTGACCCAGTTTGACAGAACCATCAGTTTTGAGAAGGATTTTGTCACTCTTCACATCTCGATGGATCACATTGTTTGAATGAAGAAAATCCAGTCCTTGCAGGCACTGAGTGAGAAAACAGAAACAGAAGGGCAAAAATGAGTGATGTGATTTCATCCCACAAGAAAGGAAACAAAGAATCTGAAAGATTCCCTCTCCAGGGGAATGGGGAGTAATGACAGAACAGTAATGGCCACTGAGAGGAAGAGCTTGCTGCTCCAACACCTGCAGAGCAGGACCTTTCTGAGGAAAGGCACGTCAGCTTTTGAAAGGGCAACAGCACCTGCTGTTGTAGGCTGTCCCCTGCCAACCAGCCAGGATGACTCCTGCTGCAGTGCATGTGCTCAGAAGCAAAGAGCATTCTGGCTGCACTCCTATCCTTTTTAGCTGAGGACTGAGAGAAACAAGTCTCTCTCTTTTTTCTTTGCTGTTTGTTTCAAATCCTGCCACCAGCACCTTTGCTTTTACAGGCAAGGAATGCAGTGAAGACAGACTCCAGGCAAACATTTAGAGAGGCAAAGTGGAGGACAGCAAATACAAATACAAGAGACAGAGCGAGAATACAACAGCAGGAGATAAAAGTACTGGCACTGAGTACAGGGAGTGCAGGGGCACTGGCAGGCCTTTCACTTGAGATGCTTTTACTTGCCCATAGAATAGCAGCAACACAGAAACAAAGCTTGGCACAGGAAACCTCTCCTGTTCTGAGCCCCTGTTTCCCAGACAATCCTGCCCAAGCCCTTGGAAACACAGCTGGGATTGCTGACCTCCCGACTGATGGCTGCTGTCTCATCTTCAGACAGGCAGGTCTGGCTGACGATATCGCTCAGGACACCTCCATCCATGTACTCTATAACCAGCAAGAGTTCCTCACCTAGAAGGTAGCTGAAAGAAGGAAACAAGGGGGTAGAGATGAACATGTATGGCTACATTGATTTTTGCTTCCAGGTTTCTTATTTCCAGATGCCTTTGTGACAAGGACAGAATCAAAGGAATAGATATTCCCTCTTGGCTGTGCATTGTTTGCAATCTGTGCAGTCTCAAAGAGAAAGACACATCTGTGAAAAAGGAGATGTCTTAGATGGGCAGCAAATGAAAAGTGCAGTTTAGAAACAGCCCAGATAAAAAACCTGTCAGGCATGGTGTTTCTGGAAATAAGCACCTAGTCTTCCTGGCATGCATAGCAATGGCAAAGAGGGGAAACAATCCAAGGGTAATCCGCTTTAGGATGGTTCATCTGCACTTAAGAAACTTTAAAAAATCAATCCCAAATAAATGTGGAGGCAGTGAACTTTGAGGCTATTGAGTTAGGAAGATACAGCTGATCCAGGTATTGAATAATTTTGGAGTAATTATCAAACTAGGTGTGCCAGGGAAGACTCATGCAGACAAGATGCACTCTCTTCTCATCCATTGGAGATGAGTAGAGACATATGAATAAATAAAAATTAACAGCTTTACTTGCTGCCACTGACCAAAGTGGGTTTTTAACCTCTCATGTTTGCTTTATGTAAACACACATCCATGGGATAAGACCATGACCTCTCACCTGTCTAAACAATTCACAACATTGGGACTCCTATACCTCTTTATGATCATTATTTCATTAAAGGTTAGCTCCTTCCTCCTCACTCCTTGAAGATTTATTTTTTTTATTGCCACCTAAAATGACATTGAAAATCAGTAACGTGGGAGGTTGGTGGCATGAGACCACAAGGCACGTGGAGCGAGTGATTTTGCAATGACACGGCTGAGCTGTGCCAAACTGCCTTGTGATTAGGCACTGCAGTCATTAGGAACTGACATTCCAACAGCCCATTTCTCTGCTCCCTTGGGAGCCAGTTACAGGACACGTGGGGCCACTGACATTTTGCCTTGACCACTTGGTAACAGCAGTGTCTCAGTTATCACCCACAAACCTCTGACCACACTCTCTGCTGCTTTGTTTGGGACTCAGAAGAAGTAATCCATGCCTTAATACTCTGTGGATACATCTTGGGATATGGGCAGGGCTTTGGGCTTTCAGGGATGCCTTGCAGATCTCTCCCTACGTGCAGTTCCCAAGTGCAGCACTGCAGGTGGCTAAGGAACTATCAGTAACTTTCAGATGGATTTGCTGGCAGCCAGAAATGAGAATTCAGGACTCTGAAGCTGTAGCCTCAAAGAGCAGTGAGGTGCTTGAAGGCACCACCTTTGTTTTAGCAATGGAGAGCGAGTGAGCGTGTCCTTCTCTGAAAGGAACCGCTGCCCTCCGTGCCTTCCTTCCGGCAGCTGAGGAGGACAAAGTCCCAAATGTGTTCTGTGGGCTGGCACCAGTCTGTGCTTCTTGTGCTTTTTCAGCACAGCTCTGCCCAAAGCTCCAGCCACAGCTCACACCAGAGGGGAAAGCCCTCGAGTGCAGCAGAGCCTGCAGGGGCTGTTGACATTTATCTCTCCTCCTGTGGCAGTGTCGAGTGCTCTGTAAACATCTCCAAACCCCCTAGAAACAAAACAGAAGCAGAGAAAGGAGAAGCCATTTAGATCTTGCAGTGAAAGCCAGCCCACACAGCAGATCTCTGCTGGAAATGTCAAAACCTGCAGGATGCAGGAGGGCTCTGCCAGAAGGCAGATGATGCATTTTCCTCTCAAGTGCATGGGCACCGGGCCTGTTCCTGAAGCACTGGGGTTCAACTTCTAAAGGGAGGTTAGTCCTTCCTCTTGGGTTTCACTGTCTAAACGGTGTGATTCCTATCCTGACCACAGAGTGTTTCCTTCCTCAAACCAGGGAAAAGAATTGCTCCTGGGAACTGTTATCTCACAGCTTTGATAGGGCATAGGTTGCTCTTTCAGGCAAGCAAGTTTCTTCTCTTTTCATTAGTGTACCAGTATGATTTTGAGACATACAAAAAATGCTAAAGAAATTAAGACAGAGCTGTCCCACATTTGAGAGACAAGGAGACCTTCCAGGTCCTGTCCCTTGATGCAGGCAAGACCTCGGTAGCAAGGCATCTCTGACAATGCCTTCTGAGCCCACTCACAAATTCTGAGCAGCATTGAGAGATGGGACAATCTATCCCCAGTGTGTGAATATCTTTGCAGCTGGCCTGACTTCACGCTGGATAGACATTCCACCAGAAAAACACCTGGCTTATGGTTATGCAGGAATAACTGCTGTTGGACTCACCCGCTGCCAATATAATTCAGATGCGTGTATTTCATCAGGGGATTTTCAGTGGGGTTCACCATTCTTCCTGAGGGAAACAAAATGCAAGATGCTGACTTTAAAGCAGAGATCCCAGCTTCCAGGAGATAGAAAAGGCAGCCCCAGCGCCTGGGGCTCTGAGCCCTTTGTGGTCAGCAGGGTAACAACGACCACAACCAGGCAGACAGCTCTGCAGCACAGGTGGCCAGCACAGAGACTGATTTGTACAGTCTTTTGAAGAGTTCTCTTGACAGGAAACAAAGCACAGGGACCTGCAATCCCAGGAGAGGAGGACATCTTCCCCACCTTTCAGCAGTTTGCCAAAGGAATGCCTTCCCATTTGTAAACCAGAGCACCTCAAGCTGTAACTGATCCTGACGGGGCTTTCAGCATCAGGACCCTGACCTGTTTATGAGCAGGCTGAGCTCCAAGATGCCCCTCTCCCAGCTAAGGAAGGCTCCAGCCTCTGCAGTCCCTCCAGCCCTCAGGGACAGGGCAGCGACCACAACAAGGCTGGCAAAGCCCAAGCATGAGCACTGACAGGCACTGATGGGAAGAAGCCAGAGTGAGCCTGGGCCCCAGACAAGCTGTTGCCCCCACTCAGGACACAACAGGATGGGCTTTGAGATCAGCCACACCGAGGTGCAGATCAGTGCCCTTTTTGTCCCAGCAGGTGATGGCAGACACAGAATTCACTGGGCTCTGGCCTCAGCCCCACCAGTTCTTATCTGAGAGCACAGCACTGGCAGCTGTTACGGGCAAGAAGCAGATTCATTGGGTTGTGCTGCAGAATCACAAAGGGCTTGATGTGTTTTCCTAGAGCAGGGCCTGGGCCAATGGGTAGGATTCTAACAGTCATGGGAAAGAGTGGGAATCGGGTATGGAAAAGTGCCATGGATCTGAGGAATATACCATGGCTGAGCTGGAGGCTCTCTCCTGAGAAATGCCTGCAGTACACTTTTATCTGATCACGCCACTTGGATGTGTCTCCTGGAGACATCTTGATAAGTATAAAACTAGAAGATTAAATAAAGGTTGTTATCAAAGTCTCTGTTTTTTCTTTGGGGGCACATGGAAAATACCTCGTGCTCTCTATTTGTCCTGTAACCTGATGTTCTTTCAAAATAGTTCTTATTGACAAAAAGATAGCATTCTCTTATTGACAAAAATATAGCATTCTCATGAAAATAAACTGCAGATGTAGTAGTGGTAACAGTAACAGTCATAAAAATGACATCAGTAAGACGTGGGGTAGAAGGGCTCCTTCAGGATGGAGAAAAACACAACAAAAAACCCCCACCAAAAATGAACAACACAAAAGCAATCCCACCCCCCCTCCCCCCAAAAAAGATTCCCCAACCAAAATGACAAAACTCCAAAGCCAGTCCATTTCTGTGAAGTTTTTTTGCTCTGATGACTGGTTGGAAGTCAGGAGTCTAAGGAGAATTTAGGAAGCTAAAAATTCTGTTCAGTTTGGCCACTAGCACACATGACTTGCCTAGATCATTTGCTAGGTCACAGCCTTCTGCTGATCCAAGAACAATCCCTGCTTCAGCCTTTAGCAGAGAGGGAAGCTCAGGCAAACCCAAGCCAGTCCCAGGTGCCCTCAGAGGCAGCAGGAACACCCAGAGCTCTCTCGCTGCCTCGGAGCACAGCACTGCCTCTGGGGAGTCCTAAATGGCCCTGTGACACCAAGCTCAGGAGGAGCATTTGGTACAGCTCTGCTGACACCCGCACACAATTCACTGTCCCTCAGATAAGAAACACCCCAGACGTACCCAGCAGCTCCAGGTACTCCTCCTCAATCTCCTGTTCCCAGGATCTGCCCGAGCTTGAGTTCCCGGGTTTCACAGAAGGGTTTCCTTGAGGTGATGCTGCTGCAGCAGCAGGTTCAGAGCCCAGGATGTGCTGGACCTGGAGCATTTCTGGTGGGCACTGTTCCTGTGCCTCACTCCTAACTTGGGGTCCTTCATTGCCACACATTCCCTGCAAGTCTTCGCAGGCTGCCCGGTGAGACATCAACACTTGCATCTCAAGTCAAACAGAACAAAGCAGTCAGACACTACAGCTTGTCCCTGTCAGCCAGGAGTCATCGACTGTGAGGAAAGGCAAAGAACAGATTGACAGCAGATACAACAGCTTGTTTCAATCCTCCGTCTGGGTCACCAAGTTCCACTGTAAAAACACCTCAAGAAAAACGGAGAGCAGGAACAGGCCAGCAGGAATCAATTTGGATGACTGCTGGCCAAAAGGCCAAAGGACAAGTTTCACTGTCCAGGGCAGCAGCTGAGATTCAGCACACCAGGAAATGTCCTTCAGAGTGACTGTGATACACACACTACAGCAGGATGGCACTCAGAGGCATGGCCCCACTCCCTGCTGCTCTGCACTGGAAAGGCAAGAAGGGCAGAAACCACCAGATTGGTGACTGCAGTGGCTGCATCCCTCTTTCACTCACTAGGTTTTGCAGAGACTGATGGAAGCGATTAAGTTTCTCTCTGATGATTTTCATTTCTTCCTCCAGCTGCTTATGCCTTGCCTTGGTCATACTGTGAGCTATCTGAAGCTCTGCATCCAGCTGTTCCTTCATGTTCTCTAACAAACAAAAGAGAGGACATTTCATGAGTGGAGTGGCTGCCACTCTTTCATTCACCTGGTTTTGTTGATCGCCCCTCTGCTGATGGAGATTCTCCTGTTGAATTCTTCCCATGTCTTCCTTGTTCTTTCTCTTCACTGCCATGATGTCACTCTGAGCTTCGGGCAGCTCTGCTTGTGGCTTTGCATTGATGTCCTGTACACACAAAAGCAGAACAAGGGAATGGGAGCTGCCATCAGGCTCAGCTTTTTTCCTCTTGCAGCCTCAAAATCACATTTATTCAGCCATTTCTTTCTGCTTCCCTCTCCACATCAGCCTCCATTGCAAACCTCCTGTCCCAGGGCTGATCTCTGCAGATTCCAAGGCTCTGTCCTTCCAGTGCCTGTGGGACTCCTGGCCTCCTCAGTCCCAGGAGCTCTGGTTTACGCCCCTCTTCCTGCCCTTCCCTCTGTCCCCTGGCCAGTCAGGCTTACCTGGCCATTCTCCTGTGGCTCTTCCACCTGCTGCCTGTGCTGCTCTTCCTGCCCTCGGGCAGGGAACAGCTCTCCCTGAGTCTGGCATGGCATCTCAGATAAGGCAGTGTGCTCCTGCTCTTTCTCTAGAAGCACCTGCACAGAAAGCAAGACAAGATGGGTTTCAACTTCCCATACGCCCTTTGTGGGCCAAGACTCAAAGGCTGCTGGGCTCACACGTTCCCAAAGCACTGTGCTGCTGCTCTCCTGGGTCGTTCTCTGCCCGAGGGGAGGCACAGATTCCAAAGTGACCCTGGCCATACAGTCAGGGGGCCATCTGGGACTGAAGCTCCAACAGCCTCTCAGGCAGCTGACAGGGAAGGGGTGGCATTTCTCAAGGGTCTGGTGAGAGCCTCCCTCTGCTTCTGCCATGTCCTGTTTGTCTTTCAGTAGTGGCTGACACCCTGCCCTGTCCCACAGCTCCATCCTGGCTCTGCAGGGGCTTCCTGGGTGAGCTCACTCCTTGTGAGAGACACTTCTGGAGTTCACCTTCTCTTCAGGCCTGCACCAGCTTTGTGACTTCCTGACATCCACATTCTTGTTAGAAAACTGGGTCATTCAGGAGATGAAGATGCATGCAAAGATCTCTGATGGAAGTCAGAGAACCTCTATGGCCACCTCAGTATATGGAGGAGGACCAAGGTGTTTCTTCTCCCTTTTTTGTCAACTGAGAATTCTGACCAGCAGCAACAGAGTTTCTCATAAGGCCCCATTAACGAATGCACTTATACAGCCCTGGGGATGCCAGTGAAGGAAACCATGTGTCATGTATGGCATGTATGAGCAAAGTCACCAGACCCCAGCTACAGCATGGGATAGTTCCACTCCCTTAAGACATGCAAAAATTTAAAGGATAAAAAGAAGGCTTCAGGGCACAAGAGGCTGGAGGAGGAAAACAGCACTGAGGGGAAGAAACAACCATCTCTGGAGGGGGAAACATCTCTCTCTGCTCAGGATCAGTCAATGGAACTTGTCTCTACGCCTCTCCTGAAGGGATGCCTTTAGGTGAGATTTGCATCTTCCACTGCTTTGGAGCAGAGCCAGGAAGATTCAAATAGATAGATAGATAGATCTCACTTTTATAATCTCTCTTTACTGTACTGTGGTATTTATATTCTTTGAATGGAGAGAGATATAATTCTCTCTTCTAGGTTTTTTTTAAGGGAAGGTAGTGAGAAAATCATAGAAGGAGAGAAAACAATTGTTATCTCTACTTGCTGTTCTTGTTTTTAGTACATGAAGAATGTGTTATAGTGTTTGTTTACTGAAAGTGATTTGTTAATTGGATTTTAGTGATAATTGTTTAGCTTGATTAGCTAATTAGATAAAAACTGTGTCGTGACTTTCTGGAGACAGTCACGAGTTTTCCTTTAGCAGCTTTTTAGTAAAGTATCTCTTTAGTATAGTTTTAATATAGTGCTAGTGTAATATAACATAGCTTAAGAAAGCATTTGTTTAACCTTCTAAATCATAGAGTCAAAGCATATTTTTCGCCACGTGGGGGTCACCCTGAATCAATACTGTCATTTCTGTCGCTACACACATCAGCACTCAGTAGCAGTGCCCTGATCAGCAGCCATCCTGAACTTGCTCTCCTGTTGCTTCAGTAACCCTCACTCTTGGGGAATCTGGAGCGTGTGGGTCCCTATGGAATGCAACCAGACCCAGAGCACTGCACTGGGAACTGCACTCTCTGTGCATCTGTGCTTGGGCAAGTTCTTCTCTTGCCCTTGGCCACAGTGATGGTTCTAAAGTGGCTGTAATCAGAAATGCAGCCCAGCCCCTCCCAGCTCCTCTAAACTCCGAGTGCCATCTGGAATGCAAGGGCATTGATTTCCTGCTCAATTCCCAAACACAAGACACACTGATTCCCTGGGCAGCCAAAAGACACAGGAGCCGTTAACTTGAAAATGATGGGCAAGCCCTACTGGCTGGTCTGGCACCAGAACAGCTTGTTCTGCACCAACATCCCTGCCCCAAACTATGTGTTCTTGTGCAAAAATACTGCATTATCCAGAACTGCCTCCTTGAATACTAAAATTCTAGCAGAATTTCTGCCAGTGCTGGAAAAGGGCAGGAAAGATTGAGAAAAAGCTCCCTTGCTCCCTGGAGAAAGAGAAATTACACAAGGCTTCTCCTTCTAGCAAATAAACAAATAAACAAAATATGAAAGTGTTACCTACTCCAGTGTCTAAAGCACTTGGATGCTGTGAAGGGATGTTTGGCAGGGAAACAGCCCTTGTGCTGAGCATTGGATCTAAGGCAGGGATCTATGGCAGTCTGCCTGAAGGTCCCTCAGGAGCCCCCATTGTCCAGGCTAAAGCTCCCTCAGCACCTCCTCCCTGGCCTTGTGCTGCCCCCCCTTGCCCAGCTCCCCTGTCCTTCTGTGCACTCGCTGCAGCCCCTCCATGACTTTCTGCTTCCCAGGGCCCACAGCTGCACACAGCACTCCAGCTGTGGCCGCACTGCCCAGCACAGGCCACGCTCACTGCCCTGCTCCTGCTGCCCCACTGCTGCTGGCACAGCCACCGTGCCCTTGGCCTTCTTGGCCCCCTGGCCCCATGCTGCCTCATCTGCAGCTGCTCACGGCCGCCAGCCCTGCGTCCTTTGGGCCCACGCAGCTCCCCAGCCACAAAGGTGCCCATTGCACTTCAGATACTGCAGGCACCATTGCAAGGTGTACACCCTGGTTTTAGCATTACAAGACAGCAGTCAAGGACTTGCAGCTTTGCTCCCATTCTAGGCTCCAATGCAATTTTCAAAGCAAACTACACAATAGAAGGTATCAACAGACACATGCAGTGTCTGGTTTTTGCCTCCGAAGAAGGGTTCAGAACTACTCCCTTTGTTTCTTTTGCCACACTAGACAAGAATGGATCCCCACAGCTTCATGGACAACACAGTCTTCTCCTTGCAGCTTATAAAAGACCAAGAATTAGGCAGACTCAGAGCACCTATCTGCTCTGCTACCGGCTGCTCTGCCTGAAGGGGAAAAGAGCAACCTGGCAACAAAGGCACCAAAATCCCTGACTTCAAGCAGCAACTCTACATCCCCAGTGTGTCTCTGAAATACTCCCAAGTAAGCACACCCAAGAAGTTTGTGGGGACAAAGCACCACCAAGAGATTTTGTGGTCAGATCAACATTTTTTTGCGCCTGCAGCAACTTGGCCAGTCTGTGCAGGGGGACAGGTCTCTCCACGCCACAGTGTTCCCTGTGTATCCAACAAGGCTGAGCACAGTGTCTTTGACATGCTCCCTGCTCTGGGAACAGGGAGCCTTCGTGCTTCAGGCTGGCCCTTATCAAAATGCCAGGAAGCTGGTGCCTAAACGTGACAGACCAAAGCCCATTGTCCAGCTGTCACAGGCTGGGGGCAATCACCAGGCCCTGGCAGGACTCCAGCACTCAGCATCCTCAGCCAGCAGCAGCAAGTGCTGGCTGGTCAGAAACTTGCAGCTCTGCCCTGCACTAAAGACAGCAGCACACACAGCTGGCACTTACTGGCTCAGAATGTTCAGGCTGTGGTGTGAGCACAGCTGGAGGCTGGCGCTCATCCACCTCATTTGCCTCCTCTTCGGCCTCCTCTCCATGAGCAGAGGGAGCCAGAGGAGAGACTGCTGTTGGTTCTGGGATCTGTGGACAGACAGCAGTGTGAGGGACAGAAAGTTACCTATAATTTATAATCGTATTTCTATTCAGCACTTTATTCTATTCAGCTCTATTTCTACAACCAGCTCTGCTAAGGACAAATCAGAAACTTTGGTAACAATGGGATTCTAAGTCACTGCGACTAAATTTAAATGGGCTAATTCAACAGAATTGCTAATAGTTCTGAATTAGACATTCCGCCCTGGCTACTATCAAGAAGCAACATTCTCTCTGCAACATGAGCTTTTCATTCCTTGAAAGTTCTGAAATGTAAAATTAGGAAATAGCCAGCGATGCCTTTGTTATTGCTGCTGCAGACATGGAAATGGATTTTCTTGCATCCTACCCAGATGGCCCTCTACACTCTACTGCCACAGATCAAGCTCACAGCTTGCTCTACCATTCCTAAGCACCAGGAACATGAAATGTTCCTTTCTCACTCACCTCAGGATCAGCACCTCTGAATACACGCTTCAGGTGACCTGGAGTGGGCAAGGGAAAATGAACAAGTGCTGTGAGAAAACTGCCTGGGCTGCTGAATCCAACAGAAGAGAAGTCAACCCAAACAGAGAGTATTTTTCTTTATCAACATCCCTCCACATGACATAGTTCTTTCACACAGCCAGCAAGAGATCAGGACAATAATCTTGGTTGTGCCTACACTTTGGCCTGTCTAGTCAGTAAATGAATACAAACATGATCAAGAAAATGCAAATTGTTCTTCAACACTCAATGCTTCTGTTCTGTCCAACAGATAAAGCAGCTTTTGTTCTCTTGTCTTTCAGGTACTTTTTTCAAAAAAGAAGTTGTATGCACTAATTCCCATTAAGTTGCTGAAAACAGTCACCCAGAAAAGCTTGCCCCAAATCCCCCTGAGCTGTGGCAGTTCTATTGTGAGACAGCACAGCAGCAGCTCCAGGCTCAGGAGCAGACACTCACTGCTTTGGCATTTGCACTTCACTGCAAAGGGAATCACTCTTTTAGCACTCAGTCAAGGGTCAAAACGGACAGTCAAATCGTTTCATTACAAAATTTAGAATAAAAGAAGCTTTCCCTGAGTTCTGGGGAGAACTACAAAGTCTTTAGAAGGCCTTCTGAGAAGGCCTCTAAGTCTACATTTTGGAAGTTGTCCTGCTTGTCCCAGCAAACTGAGGAAATGACAGACTCTGCTGCCACAGACTCTCCTGTGGAGGGAACAGAAGCCCTGCAGGTTCCCCTGCAAATGCTGCCCCTGTGGCTACAGACACCCCCTTTTTAGCTGAACCTCTTGACAGGAGCTTTACCAAACCACTGGCATCCTAATGCTCTTTCTCTTTCAAAATCAGAAACTCAGCCACCAAGAATGAGCAGGAAGACATGCAAGAGTCAGGTTAGGTTACACCCTAACCTAAGTAGAAGGGAAACCTCTACTTACAGGTGAAGTGTGTCACGTAATACATGGAGAAAGAAATGCCATACACAGCAAAAGCTGCCTTGGCCAGATGGTGAAACATTGTCCTTTTTGAAAGTTAGGTAAATATAGAAAAAACAAGGCTCTTGTCAGTGGGCAGCTACCCACTGACAAATTCCCCAACCAGGAGGGTTCTCCTGATGTGAGCAAGCACTAGGTCTCCTCTGACACTCAGGCCTTCCATGCACCAAGGCAACCTTCTGATGTCACCACGACAATGTGGAAACCATGCCCTGACATCACAAAGCAAACGCTCCACGTTGGTCTGTGAATTTATGCACAGCAATAACCAACCTTTCCTACAGCAAACACAAAAGAGCCTGGGAAATTCTCATCTGTCACAAAGCAGCACAAAATCCCCTCATGGGCCAAACCCTGTTGTTCAGGGGATCCAAGAGGACCTCCAAGTGTGCCCCAAGCACCTACAGCCTGTACCTCAGCTGAGCTCTCAGATGGAACACAAGCAAAGGAAACCAGACCAAGACAATGGCCCACAGCATTGCACATGTGAGAAATGACTCTCACTTTTAAAATTTTTAAGGTTTAGTAAACCTTAACAAAGGACTGAAAAGGGAAAAATTGCTGCATTGGGAGTCTCTGTGACTAGCAGCCACGTGCTCATCTACAAAAAGGACGCTCTGCCTTTTATACCCTTAGCTCCTCCAAAAGTTTTGTCAGTCAACTCTCTCTCTGCTGTCCATTGGTGGAGATTACTTTCTTGCATACTGACTGGAGTCAGGTGTTGTTACACCCTGCCTGCTGGTCACAAGCCAGCCCTCCCCAAATGCCCTGACTGCCAAGGCTATTACAAGGGGGACGGGAAAGAGGACTATGGGAGGATATATTACAATACCATCACTACACATTTGAACATCTACATAACATCTGCTTCTTAATTGTCAGAGCCAACCATTGTATTACTCGTCTAGAACACACAGAACCAGGAGAGAAGCCACTGTTGGCATCACAGCTGAAATGCTTCCTAACAAATCTTCCCACATATATGCACCTTTATTGGACATGCCCAGGGCTCCGGTGCGGGTACATCTCTGCCTTTCTTCCCCTGTGGCAGCAGTTGAACTGGCAGCATCTGCCCGCCAGCAGCAGCTGCTCCAAGCTGGGAACGCCACTGGCCGTGCTGATTTCCAGAGGGTTCTGTGTGCCAGGGGAAGCCAAGGCAGGAGCGGGTTGAACGGTGCTGGCGCTGCTGCTGCTCTGTGCCAGAGAGCCCCGGCTGGGCAGGGCACGGTGCCCACTGCGCTGCGGGCTCCTTCTCCTGCCACAGCTGGGCACACCTGGCAACAAGGCATGACAACTTGTGGGCAAGCCAAGGGGTTTCTGGGGCTGCACTGCTCTGCACACACCCAGCACACCTGCAGCACAGAATTTTAACCCTCAAACAGCTAAACCAAAGGGAAACAGCTAGAAAAGATTTCATTTCAACCATTCTTACCTGCTCAACAGAAGTCTTCCAAATGAACTTTACCAAGCAGGGCCTGATCCCTGCTGCCAGCTCAGGGTTAGAAGAGAGGCAATCCTTGATCTCAGCACTGGGTGTGTGGGGAATCACTTTCCTAACACGTGCACACCCAGCAATCTCAGTTACTAGTTTGTATCCATGGATCTAAGACATATTCAATACTTTGCTGAAACTCACAGGCTAAATATTCCCCCAAATTATTTGATTTACTGATTGATACCTTTTGACTTGTTGATACTTAAATCACTTCTCCGAATTTACTGACATGAGAATAGGAGTGTCCTTTAGTCCCTGCCAGTCTTTGACACAGGTTCAGGAGGAGACCCATGCACAAAATAACCCAGGACAAAACTGGGATTGCAAAGCAAATTCATTCTATTTGTTGCAGTAGCAAATCATACATACCAAGCCCTGGATTCCTAAAAATCTGCTGAGCAGGAGAAGGAGGTGGAGGGTGGTGCTCGGCAGCAGGGGCAGGTAGGTAGTGCACTTTCAGGACATCCCCTGGATCAAAACGCTGTGCATCTCATCCTTCTCACCCTTCCAGCTCAGAACCAGGCCTTGTATCTCCTGCTCAGGAGTGGAATTTCCCAGTTACAGCATCAGCTCACACATGACTGGTGTGTGAGATGAGGCCAATGAATCCAGGATTTAAAAGAACTGAAAGAGTTAAAATTTTAGCAAGATTTAGTTAGGCAGAAAGAGTATAGCAAGAAGAGTAGAAATAATAAGGGATAGTTAATTTTTAGCAGATAAGGTAGTTAAGGCTAGGGTAATATATTACTTGCCTGTCTTTACTATGTTTAAAGAAGCGGGATGGGATGCGGATTTCTTTGTGACAAAGAAGAGGACCGTAGCCTGCACCTGGGCCCCGAAATTTCAGCTTTAGCCAAGGGATGCAAAAGCCTGCCAAGAGGTCATAAGGAAAGAGGTCAAATTGAGGAAGACGTCTTGGCTTCATCAGAAGGAGACCATTCCCCACTTTAAAACTCACCAACCCATGAGATGTGAAAGAATCCGCAAATATGAGGGAACTTTGGACTCAATTAGAATACATTTTAATACAAAGGGGGTAGGTGGGGTTACCTAATTAATATGTATTAGTCGTTTTGGGAATTATATGAATATGTAGGACTTTTTTAGATAAGTAGAGCGGCAGTGATTCTTCACACATGTCTTTAAGAGACAACTCCTCGTGTGCCTGGCGCTGTAATAAACACACCACCTTCTACCTTTAACTGTGGGGAGTTCTATTCCACACCTCATTTGGTGACCGCGGCAGGAACGCTTCTCTGCTCCAGCGAGAACAACCGGGCTCTGGACGTCTCTGGGCGCTGCCAGGACATTCCTTTCCTGGAGGCACCTCCGCTCTCGGCTGTTCCTCATGGGGGACAGACAAGACTGCTGGGACTGTGGAGAAAGGGAACGTTTAACTCTGTATAAAGTAACCCGTAAGGTGTATGCAGGGGAAGGGCTGTTCACAAGTCACACAGAGACGTCCTGTGCACAATGTACGCCTGTGCAGTTTGGGTTTGGGTCTGGCTGCTGGCAGAAAGGATTTGCTGTGTCAATAAGGACCTGCTAGCAATTGTGGGGATGGATTGAGCAAATCCTGTTTTATTGCTGCCATTTTTCCTGTGTGTTGTAATTGTGCTTCCGTTTTCAGTGTGTGAATGCTTGAGGAAGATGATGTGTATGGATGCTGATGTGGTGGATGGTGTGTGTTGTGTTGAGAAAAGTGAGCACTCTGTCCCCTCATAAAGAGATGCTCCTTTCCCGGTGAGCCTGTGTGTGTGGACTTTCTAATTGCAGGGGTTGGTGCTCCCTGTGACACCTGGTGCCTGGGTATACAGGGGGGTTGAGTGGTTTTTCTCCCACATTGTGGTCATTTGGGACTGCACGGTTGTGTTTGGGGAGATTTTAGGATTTTGTTTGCAACAAGTGCAGCAATTTATGCAGAAAACTTCAGTGTGGTGATTGATTATGTAGAATTATGCTAGTTCCTTTCTACCGCCCCCCTCCCCCAGGGTTTAAAATCCCCTGCCATGAGGTGGACGCTCTCTATCCTCCTCTGGACATCTTCTTTCCTCTCCTGGACACTCCCTTTCTCTCCTGGAGTTGTTCTCCATTAAAGCTGTGGGACTTTGGTCCCGGGAAGAGAGAGCGCCTCTCGTCTTTTGCTTTTGTCCTTGTCAGTGTCACTGGGCCCAGAGCTCGCCAAACTGATCCCCCACGAGATGAAAACTGACAAATGGCGCCACATACACAGCTCAAAAATTGGCCACATTTTTGATGGACTGGGGTGATTGCCACACTTTTGAAATTCCCTATTCCCACACAGGTCAGGCAATTGTTGAAAGGACGCACCACACTCTAAACTCATTCTAGATCAACAAAAGGGGGAGTGGCTCAAGCAACATCCCAGATGAGGTTGAGCAAAGCTTTAGATGTCTTTATGTTTTTAATAGCTCATTTGCAGGAACTAATCCTCCAATTTTTAGGCACTTTTCAAACAGCACACAGGAAAAATTGAAAGAAAATCCTTCAGTTTTGATCAGAAACCTTGAGTTAGGACAAATTGAAGGACCATTTCCGCTAATCACTTGGGGCAAAGGGTATGCTTGTATTTGCAAAGGTGTCGGACCTATGTGGTCCCCGCGAAGGGCGTGAAACCGTCTCATACACAATAGCGCAGAGACAATTCCACCAGCAGGGAAATGAGCACGCAGACGTGAGCCACATGGAGAAGCGATGGTTCATGCCAGACGATCCTGTTCAACCTGTGAAAGCTACAAATCTTGAGTTTGATGTTGATTTTTGGACTGTGAAAATGGTTTGTATCATCGAGCTCTTTCAGCAAAACCGTGGTGTCCATTGTGTTCAAAAGAATTCTACGATATCCAAATTTGTAAAAATTGAAGGTTAGAGGGACAGTTTAGTGCCCTATAGTTGGCCAGTCCCTGAACAAGTGCTAAAAGATTTGCTTGAGAACTGAAATAGATGGGCAAGCTTTATCCTAAAAACAGCTGAACAGGAACATGGAGTTTGATCAAATGACAGACTGGCACTTGTTGGTTTTGCTTGCTTGCTTTTGCTGTGCATATATGCCTGTAGATCAACCAAAAATGAATGTTTGCCTTGCTTTAGCCAAGTCAGCAGACTCAGAAACCATGTGTTTGACCAATTTGAATCCAGACTTTGTGACCCGTTTGGTCGGTGTGCCTGTGCCAGCCAAGGAGTAACCAATACCCAATCGTGACAAATATTGGTGTGAGGCTGCCAACGACACCAATCCCATAACCAGCTGGCATCACTGGGCCCCTGACCTTCTTAAAGCACCTTCTGAACCTCAAGAATTGGAATTCTTGGTTCATTGGTGATGGAATTTTGTGATGAGTTTCAGTACCAGGGAGGTCCACAGTTAAATGTTACTCCCCATCATCCTGAGGACAGATACTCAAGTTTGTGGTGCAATTGTACTACCCCAGTGCCCCCTAAGGGTGAAACTGCTGACGAGTAGATGACCTAGATGAGTCCCCATGACAATTAGCAAGAAAATATTGGCTCATTTGTGGAGAAAGAGCCTGGCAGGACATTGCCTCAAAAATTAAATGTGGCCCATGTAGCATCAGACAACTCACTGTGAGAGCACCTAGTGTTAAAAAAGCCATCAAGAGAAAACACAGAGAAAAAAGATTTGCCCATCATTATAAAGAAAACTTTAATAGCAATTTCAGACCCTAGGGCCCTGCAAAATGAGGTACATCGAATTTATTTCTACATCAACTTGCCTCGGGCGAGGCATTGAAACCATTACACCGACTGCAGTGTTGGCTGAAGAAAGAAGACAGTGCTACTTCCATTGCATTTAGTGACATGATGACTGATGTTAGTGCTGTCAGACATGCAACCTTACAGAACAGAGCAGCAATTGATTTCCTTAGCAGCCATTCCATGTGTTCAGTGTCACCCCCATGTTCAACACTGTCACTGTCAGCTTGACAGCTTTTGGACTGTGTTTGAGAAGTCAAATTTTTCTGACTGTTGAAGGGCTTTGGGGCCCAGAGTGCTTGTTAGGAACAAGGGATTAAGTGTGTGAGCCAAGGAGTTGTTGGACCAGGTGTTTTGTGTAAGTGGCGAGAAGGGTTTCTTCCTTTCTGTTTCTCTTTCAAGGGGAATATTAATGTTGCCCCTGAATCCTCAGGAGGGGAGCCTGTGGATTGAGCTGCAGCAGGGGGAGCTTTGCCGGGCACCGAGAGCTGTGGGAACAATTCCCAGGAGCCCGAGGAGCTTGGTAAGGACAGAGCCCCCACTGGTTTAGAGAGGGGTGGGATGGCTGCTCTGAGCCTGCCTCTGGCAGTGAGGGAGATGAGAAGGGTTGAGTTCCTCTCTGCAGGCTTGGTGCTTCTTGGTGCCTTGAGTTCAAATCCTGCACTGGCACAACCTGCCTGAGCCCTGCCCTCCACGCTTCTCCAGAGGCTCTGACACTGAGTCCTCTGAGGGAATCCACAAAATTAGAGGGTTTTGGGAAAGCTGCAAAAGGCAGGTCTCAGATACAGTAGAACTGTGATTACAGCTAAGCAGCAGCCATGAGATAGGTCAGCAGAAAAATTATTTAACCTGTAGAAAAGCAAGGAAAAATAGAACAATGGTCTGTGTATTAATGCTGGTCTAGAAAACCTCTCTAAGCTACAGAAAAGTTTATCTAGCAAGATATTGGGAAGGTTGAAGCTTAATAATGGAGCTCAGTGCATTGTGTTTTAAGGCTTCCAAGTAGGTATTGTATTTGAAATAAGCAAGCATTGTTTTAACCAATGGAACATGTGCTTATAGTGATTGGATAGAACTACTGTCAATAAGCTTTTGCTTTGTGTGATTGGTCAAAAAACTTAGTAAGTAAGTTGTAACATTAATTTCTTTGTCTGCTGCCTGGGATGTGAGCTGCTGGCATCTTCCCATTGTCAGACCCATGTAATGAGACTGATGCTGGAAAACAAAAAGCTCGAGGCGCGTTCCTCAGCAGTCCCGGCCCGTTCGTGATTTCTACACAGCCCCCTGCCAGTGTCAAAGGGCACGGCTTGATTTGCAGGGCAGACAGTCTTAAACATCTGCAATATCCTATCAGAGTCCTAGTTTGGCTTCATTCAAAAAAAGAGGAGAGTGCACCTAACACTGACCACTTGTTAGGCAATACCTTCCACCTTGCCCTTGTACCCCTACAGAGAGGCTGTCTGCAAAATGCCCAGAACACCATCCAAATCTGCAGCAAGTACAGGAAAATCAGGCAGAGAATCTTTCTGTTTTCAAGGTCCCCCTTCCTAGGCAACTTGACCCTTTCTACCCGATTCTCACTTGAGATCTACCCATGACAGAGCACTGCAGGAAAACATTTTAAAGGGTCATTAACCAGGACCTGCTTGGAAAGCAAGGGCAGAAACTCTTTCCCTCCCTGATGGGATGCGGGCGAACAACTGCTGCCCTGAAGATGTGCAGCTGCTCCTCTCTGGAGTGGCCATGAAAGGGCTGTGATGGTCTACGGGAACCAGAGGAACGATGAGCTCAGGTTGGCATTTAAGCTTCATGGGAACAAGCAGAATGAAGAGCTCACAGTGGAGATGAAATTTGCCTGTGCCTGGCTCCTCCGATGAAACCCCAAGAAGTCCAGATGAAGCAAACACCTTCTCCCAAGCAGCTAGGAACCCTCAGAGTCCTGAGCACCTGCACTTAGCCTGGAAGGGCGTGGAGGCAGCTCTAAATGCTCAGGTGAGGCAGCACTGAGGTCCTGGTATGAGAGCGCTGTGTAGCAGTGAGGGAAGGAAACGGGAAGCAAAGGGAAGGCTGGGTCACTATTGGTCTTTGGGTGTGTTTCCCTTGGCAGCAACTGTACTGTCAGGGAAAACAAAAGCTCCCTGAATTGTTCAAACTGAAAATCAGGGACAAAGACTCTCTAACTAGTCAAAGTTACAAAGTGGTATGTTCATTACGCCGGCGGCTGGCACAGGGGAGGGTCATTCCCGAAATGCGTGACCACTGGCCGGGCTCGGCTCAGCACGGCACAGCAGAGCAGGATCCAGCAGGACAGGGAAGGGCAAGGCAGGCACGGAAGGGCAGGGCAGGGCACTGGGAGCAGTGACAGGCTCTGTCCCCACGCTGCATCCCATGCCTGGGTAGCCATCGGGGACAGAGAGGAAGGACATTGCTCTGTCTTGGCTGCGGAAAGGATGAAAAGGGGGAGTTAGAAAACATTAATTTGGACTCCTTTTCAGCAGACGAGCTGGTTTTATCTCACCATGTCTGCCTGTCTTTGGCAGAGTTGGCACATTGCTCATGAATTGGAGTCAGCTACGGCAGCAGGAATGGGAAGCATATTTGTCAGCATTGATATCAAAGCCAAAGTGCTGCCCCATGGATGGATGGTGCTTTCTTCAGGGGATTTCGGGCCTAGAGTTGTAGCAAACTCACACTGGTGTCTTCCCAAGTCGCATTGCCTTTTTCTTTCCTCAGGAATCACATCTTCTTTTTCTTCCCCCCAATCTGGGGAGAGTTCCCATGCAAATGTCCCCTGCAGCCAACTCCTGTCACTGTAGACTGACAAAGGAGATCTTGCAGTGGGAGAGACTCCCTAGAGCTGCTGTGGAGAGCTGAAGGGGGAAGCTTTGTCCCTTAGTCTTGAAGTGTTGTTGGGGAGCTGCTTGTGCTCTGGGGGGCGGACACCAGTAGTGTTTATCCAAGCCTTGCAGGTTCATTCCTGAGCTTGCTGACACACCACCGAGACTTTGGGGTTGTCGTATTGGCAAACAAATTTCAGTCTGGGCACTTCTTGAAATCCTTCAATTATTCTTTTTTTGCTTTTCTGCAGAAATATTGTCATCATCTATTCCTTCAAGAGAATCTTTTCCTACTTTTTATGGAATTCCTTTTGCTGCCCTCCCAGACCAGGCCAATTCCCAGGGCTCCTTCCCAAAGTGAGGTGCAGCCCATGCCTCCACTCTCCAGCTGGAACAGAAGGAAGCACAGAGTTTGTTGTTGTGGGAGAGGAGCTTCTCATTCCTGCCTGCTTTCCCTTTGGGACAGGTTGGTGTGTGCTCATTTGATAAAGGCAGGTTTAAACTCTGAAGCAGTTGTGTTTCAAACTGCTCCCTTCTCCAGCTCTTCTGTGGGTATCCTTGGATAAAAGGCCTTTTGGTGGGAGCTCCGAATGGCAGGTTAAGAAAGGAGGTTGATATTTCAGGGTTGTGACTGCTGAAAGCAGCTGGTTTCTGGAGGTGTCCAGAGCTGGGAGCGGCTCCTTTTCTCACCTGCCTGCAGCAAAGGAAGTTGCAAAGTGGGAATTTCATTTGTGGAGATGGCCACCAGGGGTGTTTGCCAAGAGATGGGCTGGCAGAGAGGCAGGTCTCATGCTAAACTGGCTGTGTGTTTGTTTTGATGGTGGGGAGGGTCAGAGATGCAGACACACCAGCTGAAGGAACAGTGTGATTTACTGTAATGCCAAAGTGTAAAAAAGAGTCAGGAAAGGATAAGCTAAGCAATGCACCTCAGCATTATTACAAAAGGGTGCCTCTGGTGATTAAGGAAGATCCGTCACCAGGTAGCCCAATGGTTTCCCCTTCATCCAGAGCTGCACATCAGCTGGGGGAAGCTGTCCCAGCCCAGCCCTGCAGAGCCACGGCCGGGAACTGGGAAATCCTGCGGTGCCTCCACCTTTGGCGGCCACGAGGCTCCCGAGAGCGCTGTGAGAGTAGCCCGGCTCCGACAGTGCTGGACGAGCAATGTGCCAGAGCTTCTGCTGGGGGCACAGCTGGTGTCATTCTCCTCTTGGTTTTCTCCCCGAGCCTGCCCAGGGCTCAAGGAGGAACCAAGGCCATGTGTGGCCTTGTCCACTTTCCTCATGCAGAAAGGTGAAGACGTGTTTCACCAGTGAATGCATGCAACAATCCTTTTGATAGTAACACTTGGTTAAGGAGCAGGTACATAGAACATTGGGTTGGGAAGGTCACCTAGAGTGCAGCTTTGGCTCAGGTCCTGTTGTTGAGGCTTCAGTCAGGGTGTGTTGTTCAGGCCTTGGTCCTTCAGTATTTTGTGGTGCAAATCATACCTGTGCAGAGCCGCAAACAACCAGGTCTATCATTAGCACATGTGAGACAGGGAACAGGATTAGCCCTGCAAGGCCAGGCTGGGGCCAAGAGCAGAAGGCCAGCACCCTGCTTTTGCCCACAGGCAGCCCTGCAGAGCAAGCAGCCCCTCCTGCCCAGGGGCTGAGGTGCCCGAAGCTGCCTCCCCGCTGTGCAGCTCTGCAGAGCCCGCGGGGCGCAGGGTCCTGGGCAGCCAGGGCAGCCCGGCTGCCTTGGGGCACAAGGAGTGCCCCAGAGACAAGCTGCTGCCCTTTGCTTTGGAACTGTTCCTCAGAGTCTTGTCATTAATCCACAGTGTCTGATGTGTTTTCCTTTCCTCTCCCAAGTTTAACACAGCTTTTTGAGAAAATTGACTGATGTAGCTGCTGCTGGTGGTGGTGATAGTACTTTTGTCTGCAGGTGAGGGCAGGTGATTTGAACCAAGGACGGAGTCCATTGTTAACACCCCAGCTTTGCCAAGTCAAGAAAACCATTCACTATTGGGCTACCAGTGCTGAGCAGTTTTCCTAGGTTTTGGAAAGGTACCACCTTAAGAAACCCAACAGATTTTCCTCCTGGAGGATACCAGCAGTAGCATGATGCCAATGTTTTCCACCCCTTTTCTGTGTCATTTTTAGAGTTCCGCAGTGCCCAGCAGGAATGAAATGACCTGTGATAATGTGATTTGAGAGCTCTGTGTTGTTCATTGCCACATGAGTGTTCATGACAAGCTGGACACCCCACTCGTGGCTCTGTGGAGTTAAATTCATCCCAGTTCTGTGCAAACAGCAGCCCCGAGATGCTGAGAAGGGCAGGCACAATGGGTGGGTGTGCATGCACGCACCCGGGAGCTGAATGCTCTGTGGGCAGATGGTTTTGCACTGTTGTAAATCTTCACTTTCCCAAGCTGAAAGGCTATTTCAAATATGTATCTTAAATGAAAATATATATAAAAAAATAAAATTGTCCAAAAATACATGTGCACTAAATTTCATGCATATTATGTATTATATATTTTTATTAATATAATATAATGTAATGCAATATAATATAATATAATATAATATAATATAATATAATATAATATGATGAATATATGAGATCATTTTTGAAGCCATTGCTTGTGGGGGATATTAGATTATCTCTTAGTGTATGTACATTTTTGCTTTCTGCTACTGCTGATCCTAGCAGCAACTCCCTGTCAGTTCTTCCAGGTCACTTCACACAAAGGGATTCCATCATTTCAGTGCCTGTGAGAGCTTGGCACTGAAATGCCAAGTTGATTCCCAACTTTCCAGCCTCCTTCTGGATTTTGGGGCATCTCAGCACTTGTGTCCATGGCCCTTCCTTCATCCCCAGCCTGCAGCAGTCACAGTCACTGCTGCCTCCCCCTTGCTGCAGCTCATTTTCCAAAGTGCTGCCAAAGGCAGCAGAGCTGGCTCAGGATCCCTGCTGGCTTCTGCTCTCTGGGATGAGCTTCAGGGGCACACTTGGAGCACTTTCCTAAAGAGCTGCCCATGGGATGAGGGATTTGTCCTCCTGGGTGGCTCCTGCTTGGATTCTGTGCTCATGGAGCCCCGGAGTTTTCTCAGCAGCCTCTGCAGTGAGTTCTGAGCCAACGTGGGGCTCTGCTGCCAGCCCAAATCTGCGCTTCCCCTGCCCAGCCTAGGTGCAGGCAGGGCATGTGCTGGGCATGGCCGGAGATCTGCATGGCCAAAATCCTCCAGCATTTACATCTGCCCATGTCTTTGAGTAGCACAAATCTACACTTACTTCAGTTGAAACATTGCATTTATTGCAGATAGTTACACCCGCACTACTAATGTACAAATACACAAACATTAACTTAAGTGTAAAAATGAAATTTATTTTAAATTGCAACACCTGTGCTACCGATATAGAAACACAGAAATATGAATTTATGAATAAAATTTATTCTTAGAATTGTGCTATATAAATATATACAGATATCAACTTCATTAAAAAAAAATTTTTGCAACCCTCTGCAACAACTCACAAATATTGAAGTTACTGAATTGAAGTTTAACAATTAAATTCATTACTTATTACTACAAATGTACAGCCCATATACAAATACAAAAACAGCAATATCCCTCTGTAAAGTAACTCAGATCCAGTACTAAATAAATAGAATTTTAGAACTATACAACTCCATACATAATAAATAGAAGTAAATACATATATAGGCATTACAATATAGACATGGAAACATGTATCTTTGTCCCGTTCTCGGCTGTTTTTGATGGCCTGGAAAGGCTCGGGATTGCCTTGGGACAGCCTGCGCTCCAAAGGATGAAAAGAGTCTTCAGGTTTTTTCTCGGTCTTCAGTGTTTATTAGTTTTTATCTACAAGATTTTCTCCCGGCCCGACAGAGGTCCGCACAGCACGTCGGCCATGAGCACACTGAGAGCCCTCGGGGCGGTCACTTATCTTTATACCCAAAACTACGTATAAGATATTTACCTATTTTCCCCAATACCTTTCACCCTTATTGACAAGTGCACTTTTAGTAAGAACCAATCCCAAAGTGCCACCACCACCACAGAAGATGGAGGCCAAGAAGAAGAAGGAGGACAGGACACGCCCTAATTCCTCCATCTTGTTTCTCTAGACCCCCCTGTACTGAAATTCTAAAACCTGTGTTTCACACTATAATTAACCCATCCCTTCACCATTTATCCCCGTGAGATCCTCCCATCCTCATACAGGTGTCATCTCCTGTGCAGGATCAAAGTCCAGCCACCAGACACTTCTGGCAACATTCCAGGACCTCCGAGCCCCCCAAGGGTTATCTTGGTGACTCTGCACATCAGGACTGATGTGCTGAGATCCCACATATCTTGGTAGGTATTCTTGGTGTTATATCTTGCTAATTCTGCCCTTGGAGGAATTACTCAGTTCTGCAGTCCTTATTACACGCCCTTTTCTAAAAGACTTTTATACTGTTTTCCCTCTCTCTGTGTTTTCACATGTGTTCAACAAGGTTTTCTTTCTAAGAATATTAATCACCATATCCCAAAAGATTAAAAAATGCTTAGGTATTTTTCCCTAAGTATTTACTAAAGAAAAATAATAATAATTAAAAAAACAGTATGCATGCTGGATGTAAAATACAAACAGAAATAAACTTCAGAGTTCTCCCAAAAACCCTTAAGAAAAAAACCCATGTATTCTATAAAACCCAGAGTATTCATCTACAGTATACAAAAATGGGCATGTTCTAGAAGAGAAAATTTGTGCAATGGTTCTGCACATAATTATATGCTTTCAAGCTGTATGCCCTTCAGGGGCAGTGCCATTCTTTGAACGGTAATGCTCTGAGCATGTTCTGCTCACCATGGCAGCTTTCTGCTCTGCCCTGGTACAGATCATCCTCCCAGCATAGGGGCAGTGCAGCCAGCACAACTCACAGCACCTTCTCACTCAGCAGGAACCTGAAGGAGACAGATGGCTTTCACCAGCTGCTGCGGGTTCTAATAGTGCCAGCTCTCAGCTGCCGAAACCCTGAATTTCTGTGTTGCAATGTGGTAGTTTATTGAGCCAAATGTTGTTATATAGTGGTATGTTCAAGTGTTCCCCGAGTTATTACAGTTAGTTTCTCCCCTGTGTTATCCCCTCCTACCCAAGTGTCTCTCAAGGAATTCCCTCCCTCCTCACCAGATTTTTCCCTGTCTGTCAAGACAACCCGGCCCCTTTGCCCCAGTCATCAGCCCAAACCCTACCATTTGTTCCAGAAAGTTCCCTGTCCCTCACCCTAAGATCCAATCCCTATCCCAACGCTCTCTCTTCCCCTTGTTCTGATTTGTTGTAGCCCTCAAAACCACACCCCAAGAGCCGCTTATCAGTTACTATATGGTGTCCACCCCCTGTTTTGAAAGATTTTAAAAACCCGTGCACAGGGGGGCTGGGGATTCTCTGAACGTTTGTTCCTTTTTGTAATTCTGTGCTGTGAACCTTCCCCCTGCCTGTCCTGATGAATTTGCTGCGCTTTACACCGCAGAAGAGCCTCCTCTGCTTCCTCCACTCTGTCCTCCAGGGGTCTCTACGTCTCGGCATTTGGCCTAGAGGTTCTGGCTCAGGAAAAACCCTAACCTAGCCAGATCCCCACTCCTGCCGTTGTCCCTGGAGCATCACAGAGCTAGTCAGGGCTGCAGAGGGCATTGACAGTGACCCATGGCCTGGCATGTCACAGCCCCCAGAGCCACGCCTGCCAGGCCACAAGCCTCAGCCCTGGTCCCCACTGCCGGCCTCAGGGGCTCCTGGGCATCCTCACCCTGAGTGCAAAGGCAGCCTCAGGAGCCCCCCAGGCCGCTCTGGATCCAGGCTGCAGACACCCTAAAGCCAGCACTGAAAGGGGCATGGATGGGGACTGCAGCTGGATCTTGCAGTGCTCACCAGCCCTGACTACTCTCTAAGTGAACCCAAACCTCATTGGCAGCACCTTGAGCACATTGACCCTGCTTGCCCGTCCTGGAACGTGGTGTTCTCACATCATACACCAGCCCTTTGCAGGGAGTGACCAGCTCCCAGCTGCTCTGCTACCCTGGCCTTACTTTCTGTTTGCCAGCAATGAACTTAACGGATACACTCCTGAGAAACCTAGCACAACATTTGCTTCTCAGGAGCTCTTTGGCAAAAAAACTCCCTTAATCCCTAGTTTTGCACAGAGAAGGAGGTTCTGACAAAGCATAAGGCACAGGCAGGGCTCTGGCATATGAATTCATGAGCCACAGGATTCCACCCATTGTTGTTCTTAGCTACTTTGCTGATATTTTAGAGCCAGTTCTGGACAAGGGCTGCTGCTGACAGGATAGGAAAATTTGGAGAAAAAAAGGTGCAGGAGACAACCAAAAAAAACCAAGGGGGAAAACCCTTAGAAATACAGAGCACAACAGAAGTCCTTGGAGATGGTTCAATAGAAAATGCCAGCAGCAGTGAGCAGAGCCTGAGGTTGCTCACTGCCACCCCAGGGGCTCCTCAGTCCCCTGCTGGTTTGTGTCTGATGCAGCCCTGCCTGGAAAGGGCTCCATGCTCTGGTGTTCCCAGCTTGCTCCAGGCTACATTCTTAGCAGCACTGAAAGAAGAGGTGAAACAAAGAGCCATTTTCTGTGCTGCCTGCAAACTCTTCTCCTTCAGTGCCACTGCCAGAGATCATCCCTCTGTCAGCTTGGCACTGTGCCTGCTAAGTCCTCGTCCCTGTCCCTTGCATCAGCTCGTGCACATCATCAGCACTCGCTGTCCCACATCATGAACAGAGAGAGCTGTGTCAGAAGAGCAAGGAGTGCATTTTCTTGGCCTTTCTAACAGACAAAAGAAGCATGAGTCCAAATAACTTTGTTGTTTGTTCCTGCCCTCCTTTTCGATAACTCTTTTCTGCTTTAATGCAAAAGCCTCTTTTCCTACATGGATGGAATGATCTGGAATTGGCAGTTGCTTCAGGCTGTCAGGCACCATGGGAGTTTTCTCTCTTCTCTGAGAAGGATTTGGTGAATTTTCCATTGGTCACTTGGTGGTGTCACCATGGGCTGAGCTCAGCGGCCGACTCTGCTGTCCCCAGGGGATGCATTGGGATGCCAAGCCCCTCACGGTTGGGATTCGGGGGAGGGCGGGCTCGGAGCGCCCAGGGCCTGGGCCCGTGAGGAGCTGTTGCTGGCGCTGGCTGTGCTCAGCCCGCTGTGCCGAGCAGCCGCGGCCATGGAGACACAGGCGGGAGCTGTGGCTGAGGCCGGCAGGCGGCCCGGGCCGGCTCGCAGCTGCGAGGACGCCGGCAGCCTGTGCCCTGAGGCTGAGGCCGTGGCGGGCGGTTTGCGGGCAGGGCTTTTCCGAGCCGGCCGCAATGTGCTGCCTCCCGTGTGGGCCCGGCTGCGGCAGAGGCAGGCGGGAGCGTGGCGGGGCCGGCAGCGACGGGCAGAGGCCGTAGAGAGCAGCAGCCCGGCCGGGCCCGCTGCGGAGCGGCACGGAGCTGCCGGGCAGCCCTCGGCCGTGTCTGTGCCCACAGGGCAGGAGCAGAGGCCGGAGCCGCGGCAGGAGCCGCAGCAGGAGCCGGCCACAGCGGCAGCTTGTCGTGCCCGGGGCCGCAGCCGCAGCTCTCCCCTGCCGGCCACAGCAGCAGCTGCTGGCCTCCGAGGCTCCGGCGCTTCCCGAAGACGAGGGGCCCGGCCCCCAGCACGCCCTGGCGCCCCGCAGCCAGAGGAGCCACCGGCGCCGGAAAGGGCAGCGCAGAGGGCGCAGGGTGAGGAGGAGGACATGAGGCTCGCTCTGGGCCGGGCTGTGGCAGCAGTGCCCTGTCAGCCTTCACCTTGAGCCCTTTGCTTCTTTTCCATGAGCCTTGATCCCCGTCTATGGCCAAGGGCCCCCACAGCCCTTTGCAGGGCTGCAGGAAAAGCTGCCTCAGTCACAGAATCACAGAATCCCTGGCTTGGAAGACAGACACTTTCAAGATGATCGAGTCCAAACTATGGCCTAATGCCTCAACTAAAGCACGGCACCGAGTGCCACATCCAGTCTTCTTTCAAAGGCTTGCAGGGATGGTGAGTCCACCAGCTCGCTGCAGGGGTCTGTCCCGGGAAGAACCAAGATAACACTGGGGCCTTCTACCCCCCGGCGCTTGGAGCTCTGGAAGTTTTTCTTTCTGCTTAGGCAAAGGCCATGGAAAAGGACTGGGAAAAGTAGTCACAAATCGAGTAGCCTACAGAGCTCTAAATTGATGTGCAAGGAATACAGAAAAGACAGAAAAGAAAAAAGGCAAAACTCAAATGCCATCAGCAAAGTCTTGGGCATGAAGACGTAGCTGCAAAGGGTCTTCTCAGCCCTATTTCTTTGTATTTCTGGGAACCAGAGGAATCCTGCTTGAGCCTCTGGGGAGATGGGTTTGGGAGGTAAAAGTTCATGTCTTTTTTCTCCTTCGGGCAGCTCCTGTTCCTAGCGTCAGCTGAGCCTCTCTCCAGCCTGATGCCTGTTCTGATTGTTGCAGCAAAACAACTCATGGCAGACAGAAGACACTGACACTTGCAGAGACGTGACTTTTTCCAGTGCCCGCTGGGAGTGGGAGTCAGAAGAAAAACTCGTGACAGCAAAACTCCATTGGAAGATTGCCTTCCTTTTTGTTGCGTAAAGAAGCTCTAGATCCACTTGTGAATTGTCAGTTGTTTGTTAAGGATGGGAAGTTTTCTTTCCTGATTTTTTTCATGTGGTTTGGAAGTGGATGAGGCTCTTGTTCATTCACAAACTCCAGACCAAAGTGCCTTTGGAAGATGGCCCACGTGGCAGTTTTTGCCCAGCCATGGTACTTGTGGATAGAAGAGAGCAAGGGCAATGGTATTTGCAGCCAAAACCCAGCAAAGCTTGGCTCAGCCAAAACATCCTGGGGAGAGAGAGGCCTCCAGCTGTTCCTAGAAATCAGCAGAGTTCCAGCCAAATGGTTGTGTAGCACTAAGTGCAATCTCTTTGCCTGGATCAGAGCTTTGCTCAGCTGAAGAAGCAGAAAGATCAGCAAGGAGCTCCCAAAGGCCCCTCAAATAATTTTGATTTTGCTCATCTTGTGTAAGTTTGCAACTAAACGTGTGTTTGCAGTTGAGCTAATGAGAGAAAAAAAAAGTAAATAGAGGCTTTACGGTGGGGCCCTGACATTGCACAAGAGGAATCACCGGTGTGCATTTCATTGGAGCTCTCTCAATCCTATAAAAGTATTGTAGCCCTGATTTAAAATAGGCCGATATAAACCAATTTGGAGAGACAGAGACTAAAATGGCATATGGGGGTTTTTTTAAGAGTGAGAAAAACTACCCAAAAGGTGTTGTTTTGTGGCATTTTAAAATATACTACCTCAAAATTACCAACTGCAATAAATCAAGAGTTTAAAATGGAGTGTTTAGGTATATGAATAATTAAAACCACAAAAATGTGCAGATATGAATGCATGTTTTCATAAAAATCATGAAAGTATAGACCAAAAAATACATGCCCTGAACTACAATGCAAAGGCAGGTAGAACTGTACTTGAATGATTTCTTTTTAGATTGCTGGAGTTTTTTCCTTGTGAGGAGGAGCTAGGGTATTGCTGAAGAAAAGTGGCCCAAGCAGGACGGGGCAGCGTGCTGTGCTCCGTGCAGAGGCTGCCAGGGGCTGCCCGAAGAGCGCCCTGCTGCAGCCAGAGCCCTCCTGGCCTGGGGCCCGGGAGCAAAGGGCCAGGACAGCCACCTCCTCCTCGTCCTGACCCTGCCACCGCTCCCTGCTGCTGCTGCTGCTGCTGCTGCTGAGGTAAAGAGAAGATCCTCCAAAGGCCCCATGAACAAATGCACTTACGCAGCCCTGGGGATGCCAGTGAAGGAAACCGTGTGTCACATAAAGCATGTGTGACCAGAGTCACCAACACCACCTAAACATGGAATTGTTGCACCTCTCTAGGACAGGCAGAAATTTAAAGAATTAACTGGGGACTTGAAGGCAGAAGAGGCTGGAGGAGGAAAACAACTCTGATGGAAAAAAACGACCATATCTGAAGGGGGAAACATCTCTGCCCGCTCAGAATTGGTCGAGGGAGCATGCCTCTAATCCTCTCCTGAAAGGGATGCTTTAGGTGAGCTTTGCATCTCCAACTGCCTTGGACCAGAGCCAGGAAGATTCAATCATGTAAATGTTACATAGATAGATAGATAGATAGATAGATAGATACATACATACATACATACATACATACATAGACAGACAGATCTCATTACTGAAATCTCTCTTTACTGTCCTCTCTATTGCTACACACATCAGAACTTGGTAGCCAGTGCCCCACTCAACTACAATCCTGAGATTGCTCTCCTGTTGCTTCAAAAAAGCACACTCTTGGGGAATCTGGAGCATGTAGGTCCTTATGGAATGCAATCAGACACTCAGAGCATTGCACTGGGAACTGCACTCTTTGTGCATCTGTGCTCAGGCAAGTTCTTCTCTTGGACTCGACCACACTGATGGTGCTAAAGTGGCTGGAATCAGAAATGCAGCCCAGCCCACCCCAGCTCCTCTGATCCCTGGGCACCAGCTGGAATGCAAGGGCATTGATTTCCTGCTCAATTCCCAAATACAACACACACTGATTCCCTGGGCTGCCAAAAGACACGGGAGCCATTAACCTTGAAAGTGATGTGTTTCTGCCAGTGCTGGAAAAGGGCAGCAAAAACTGAGAAAAAGCTCCCTGGAGAAAGAGAAATTACACAAGGCTTCTCCTTCGAGCAAACAAACAATTAAACAAAATATGAAAGTGTTACCTACTCCAGTGTCTAAAGCACTTGGATGCAGTGAAGAGATGTTTGGCAGGGAAGCAGCCCTTGTGCTGAGCATTGGCTCTATGGATCTAAGGCAGGGATCTCTGGAAGTCTGCCTGAAGGTCCCTCAGGAGCCCCCATTGTCCAGGCTAAAGCTCCCTCAGCCCCTCCTCCCTGGCCTTGTGCTGCCCCCCCTTGCCCAGCTCCCCTGTCCTTCTGTGCACACGCTGCAGCCCCTCCATGACTTTCTGCTTCCCAGGGCCCACAGCTGCACACAGCACTCCAGCTGTGGCCGCAGCGCTGCCCAGCACAGGCCACGCTCACTGCCCTGCTCCTGCTGCCCCACTGCTGCTGGCACAGCCACCGTGCCCTTGGCCTTCTTGGCCCCCTGGCCCCACGCTGCCTCATCTTCAGCTGCTCAAGGCCGCCAGCCCTGCGTCCTTTGGGCCCACGCAGCTCCCCAGCCACAAAGGTGCCCATTTCACTTCAGGTACAGCAGACACCATTGCAAGACGGTCTTCCTGTTCTACAACGACATCTTCTAAGTAGATATCATAAAGTGTGATAAGAATAGAATTGTAAGGCACTCTGACTAAATCAAAATGGTCTAATTCAACTGTACAGGAAATTGCTCTTAAGTAAATATTCCACCCTATCTGCCGTCAGCAAGCAAGGTTCTCTCTGCAAAACTGGATTTGTAGTTCTTTACAGCTCTGAGATGGAAATTTTAAAATATCCACCTATGCCTTTGTTATTTTCATTGCAGGCATGAAAACTGATTTTCTTTCAGCCTTCCTTGCTGGCCCTCTACACTCTATTGCTACTGACCAAGCTCTCAGCTTCCTCTACAATTCTTAAGCACCAGGAACATGAAATGTTCCTTTCTCACTCACCTCAGGGTCAGCACTGCTGAATGCACACTTCAGGTGACCTGTAGTGGGCAGGGAAAATCAACCAGATGGTGTGAGAAAACTGCTTGGGCTGCTGAATCCAACAGAAAAGTCAACCCAAACAGAGAAGATTTCCCATTTTGTAACATCCCTCCAGGAGACACCTTTCATTCACACAGCCAGCAAGGGATCAGGACAATATTCTTGCTTGTGCCTACACTTCAACCTGTTTAGCCAGTAAATGAATACAAACATGACCAAGAAAATCCAAATTGTTCTTTAACACTCAATGCTCCTGTTCTAGAAAACACATAAAACGGCTTTTTAAATCCACTCCTTCAGGTCTTTTTTTTGGGTTTTTTTTGTTTGGTTTTCTTTTTTTTTTTTTAATCAGTTGCATGCACTAATTCTCTTTAATTTGCTGGAAATGCTTGCCCAGAAATGCTTCCTCAAAATCCCCTCTGAGCTGTGGCGGACACTCACTGCTTTAGAGTTTACATTTCCTTGCAAAGAGAATCACTAGTTAAGCACTTTGTAAAGGGTCAAGTTAGAGAGTTAAATCCTTTCATGACAAAATTTAAAAAGAAATAAGCTTTCCCTGAGTTCTGGGAACAACTGCAGAGATTTTAAAAGGCATTCCAAGAAGGTCTGCCAGTCTGCATTTTCAAAGCTGTCTTGCTTGTCCCAGCAACCTGAGGAAATGACAGACTCTGTTGCCACAGACTCTCCCGTGGAGGGAACGGAAGCCCTGCAGGTTCCCCTGCAATTGCTGCCCCTGTGGCTACAGACACCCCCTTTTTAGCTGAACCTCTTGACAGGAGCTTTACCAAACCACTGGCATCCTAATGCTCTTTCTCCTACAAAATCAGAAACTCAGCCACCAAGAAAGAGCAGGAAGACATACAAAAGCCAGGTTAGGATACACCCTTACCGAAGTAGAATGGAAAACTCTACTTACGTGCAAAGTGGGTAACATAATACGCGGAAAAAGAAATGCCATAAGCAGCAAAAGCTGCCCTGGCCAGATAGTGAAACATTGTTATTTTTGAAAGTTAGGTAAATAGATGAAACAATGCTCTTGTCAGTGGGCAGCTACCCACTGACAAAGGTGCCAATCAGGAAAGTTCTCCTGAATCTGAGCCAGCACTAGGGCTGCTCTGACACTCAGGCCTTCTGTGCACCAAGGCAACCTTCTGATGCCACTATGACGATGTGGCAACCATGCCCTGACATCACAAAGCAAACGCTCCATGTTGGTCTGTGAATTTATGCCAAGCAATAACCAACCTTCCCTACAGCAAACACAGAAGAGCCTGGGAAGTTTTCCTCTGTCACAAAGCAGCACAAATTCCCCTCAGGGGCCAAACCCTGTTGTTCAGGGGATCCAAGAGGAGCTCCAAGAGTGCCCCAAGCACCTACAGCCTGTACCCCAGCTGAGCACTCAGATGGGATACAAGCAAAGGAAACCAGACCAAGAAAATGGCCCACAGCCCAGGGCTCCTGTGGATGTACATCTCTGCCTTTCTTTCCCTTTGGAAGCAGTCAAACTGGCAACTTGAGGGGAAACCAAGGGCTTTGTGGGGGCTGCATTGCTCTGCACACACCCAGGCCACCCGTGGCACAGAGCTTTGGTGCCTAAAAGGATAAACCAGCTGGAAAATGTTTCATTTTGACCTATCTTACCTGCTAACAGAAGTTGCCAAAATGAAAGTTTCCAAGCAGGGCCTGATCCCTGTTGCCAGCTCTGGGCTAGAAAGGAGGCATTACTTTGTTTCAGTGGTGGGTGCATAGGGAATCACTTCCCTAAGCCCTGCACACCCAGCAATCTCACCTACCCGTTTTGTATCCATGGATCTAAGACATATTCAATAATTTGCTGAAACTCATAGGCTAAACATTACCTCAAATTTATTGACATATTTCAATCACTTCTCAGAATTTACTGACATGAGAATAGGAGTGTCCTGTAGGTCCCTGCTGGTCGTTGCCACAGGTTCAGGAGGCGATCCATGCACAAAAGAACCTAAGACACAACTGAGCTTGCAAAGCAACTTTATTCCATTAGTTGCAGTAGCAAATAATACATACCAAGCCCTGGATTCCCAAAAATCCACTGAGCAGGAGAAGGAGATGGAGCGTGGTGCTCGGCAGCAGGGGCAGTTAGGCAGTGCACTTCCAGGACATCCTCTGGATCAAAACGCTGTGCATCTCATCCTTCTCACCCTTCCAGCTCAGAACCAGGCCTTGTATCTCCTGCTAAGGATGTGGAATTTTCCCAGTTACAGCACCAGCTCACACATGGCTGGCGTGTGAGATGATGGCTCAGGATGACTCCATGACTCCCTGCCACCGACGGCTCCATTGTTCCCCTTTCACAGCTTGACTGCCCACCGATTGACCAATACATTGTTTCTCTTTCAAGGGTCAAGGTCCCCCATGTTAAACAAGACACTTTCCTTCACTGTCTTGTCAACCTGCTCAAACATGGATCAAATATGGCAGGGCTTCGGGCCCGTCTCTGGTTCCTGACACAGTTGTTTGGGAAATATTCCCATTCCTCAAATTCTCCTTTGGTGGTCAAGAGCCTCCTAAAAACACTTTCTTCCCTTTGAATGCATTCCAGCTATGTTCTTAGCAGGGGCACTCTCCTTATTCTCAAGGCCAAGATCGCCAGTTGCACACAGTAAGCACTGCAGTGGGGGAATACAGGCTTCAGCACTCCTGTTAAAGCTAAAAGAATTCAAAAGACTAAGCCCTGTTTGTTACATGCCTCTTCTTCCTATTCTGGGAATCAAACACAAGCGTTTCATCAATACACCCTGCAAGTGCTCTTGCTGAGTGAAGCCACATTGCTGTGTCAGTAAAGCAGCTGGGACTCAGTTTCTTCATGCAGGGAAAGCCAATTCTTCATTCACATAACTCATTTTTACACGGTTTTCACAGATCTCATGTTCAGTCCAGCTGGCTGGTAGTTTCCTTGCCACACAATTTATTGCTTAGAAGGTGTATTAGTGTGTACATGCAAAGACTCACTCTTTTTAAGACTCACTCTTACTCAAGTGATTACATTTTTTTTTTCGTGGATGCTCATGGGAGAGATTTATTGTTTATTACAGATGCAAACAGTTTTCTTAGCACAATAGCTTGTTGTGCTAACTGCACTCATGACTGTTCCCATGGGAAGTTTGCTGGCTGCACGTAGAAGATGTAACAGGCTATCTGGGAATTTACTATAGCAAGGCCTGATTTTATAAGGCCTTTCTTTTTTAATAACCCTACCTGTGTGCAACACATTATGACTTTCTTTCAGAAATTAATGAAGAAAACACATATTGCCTGCTCAAACCCTTCTGCCCCCTTCCAAATCAGTTCACTCCACAAGCACAAACCTCAGGCACATCCCCGACTGCCTCTCTCCCAGCAACTCAGAGCTGCATTGCACAGCGCATGCTGTGCACCACAAAGCACAAAGCAGGCTGGTCTGGTGGGCCTGAGTATTTCTGCCAATCACTCTGCATCTCACACCTTTGCTCTGGCTCAGTGCAGAACTGCAGGATTGCAGGCGCTTCCTCCCAGAGCTGCGTGAGGCGCTGGCTCCTGCAGATGTGCCCTGCCAAGCTGTCCCTGCCTCACGCTGGCCTCACTTCCCTGGCACAAGTGCCAGCCCTGAAGGAGCTGCCCTGTGCTCCAGCCTGCCGAGCAGCCCGGCTCCCTGCCCCGGTGCCCAGAGTGCTGCACACACTGCTGGCCTTTGCCAGGACTTGCAGGGCAGCCGGCAGAAGAGGAGGAATCCTCAGCCAACTCAGCGGCCCGCGGCTGCCCTTGGCCTTTCCCTGCTCCTGGGCACACTCCAGACGGCCAATGCCTCCAGGCTGGGCTGTGCCCAGCACGGATGCGCTTCCCCTCAGCAGCAGCCAGCTGCCACCTGGGCTCTGAGAGCGGAGGATTCGCCCGCTCCCAGCAAGAGGCACCCAGGGCCCGGCTGCTGCCTCTTGCAGCTCCAAGGGCCTCCTTCCAGCCTGCCTCTGCCGGGGCTCAGGCTGCTCCGGCCTCTGCCGGGGCTCTGCTGGGGCTCCAGCCCGGGCAAGGCCGGGCCCGCTCTCACCTCACAGGCGCTGACAGCTCTGCACCACAGGAGACCTTCCCGAGCACCCTCTCTGATCTTTCTGCTTTCTCACTTGAGCAAGGCTTTCCTCCAGCCAAAGAGATTATTGCATTTAGGGATCCAAATCCAAGTGGCAGGAACCCCAATGCTCTGCAGTCACAGCTGAAGGCCTGAACCTGCACAAGATGTTTGGGCTGCCTCATTCTTCCTTTGGTTTTGCCTTCAAATGCCATTGCCCTTACTGCCTCAACTAGAAATATCACAGCTGTGCCATAACCAGCCAGTGGGTCATATTCCAAAGGCAGTGTGGTCTGGAGAGGATGAATGAAGAGGAGCCCTCCTCACTTATGAAACCATACAAAAGAAGCCATATGTGTGACTTAGCACCCATAAAAAACAATTGGTAATTCAGAAGGAAATGTTGAATTTTCTGAAGGGGTCAGAAGGAGGAGAATCTTCCAATTGAGTTGATGTTTCAGAAACTTTATTAATTTCAACTCTAAGCTATAATTCTATGCTACAAATCTGTTCAGCAACCCTACTCTACAATCCTACTCTAAATTGGTAACAGAGATAACATCTTGACATGATTGCTATGTTCTCGTCTCCTAGGGTTAGGCTTAGGCTTAGGCTTAGGCTTAGCCTTAGGCTTAGCTTTAGGTTTAGGCCTAGGCTTAGACTTAGGGTTGGGGTTAGGGTAAGGGTTACAGATAGGGACAGGGTTAGGGCTTTGGGTTTGGGTTAGCATTTAAGGTTAGGGTTAGGGTTTAGGGTTAGGGTTTAGAGTTAGGGTTATTCGTCTTCTTCACTGAGTTGATGAGTTGTGCCAGGATGAATGGTGGTTTGGCTGAAGTTACAAATGGATGCTGTCCACCGGAAAAAAAAATACAACAAAGAACAGTGAACCATTACTTTCCAAGCTCATTGCTTCAGGGACTCAATCAGGATATATCAAGTTCCTGGAAAGACCCAGAAAGAGGAGCAATGGGACCATCTGCTCCCCAGTCATCTCCAGTGTGCAAGACCTTGCCATCACAGGCAAACCTGGCCCAGAATCCCACTCATGTGTTTATTGTGATTTCTTCATCATGCTGGGATTTTTGCCCTGCCAGTGCTCTAGAAATGGCACTTTCTGTCCCTAGGTTTTCTTCCTTTCAGGAAACTCCAGTGACTCACACAGGCCCCTGCCTTTGAAAGACAGGCACTGTGCTGATTCCCACAGGGACAGAAAGCAGTGTCTACCTTTCCATGCCCTGCCCCTCGTGTGCTGGATGGCACCTTCCTTCCCAGCAGGGCCAGCCCAGTGGCACTGGGCCCTGCAGTTCCCTCTCTGCCACACAACCTGGCAGTAACCCTGGCGCAGTTCCCGTCTGCTTGAGCGTGCCAGGCAGCAGATGGGGCTGGGACAAGTCCCTCCCAGCTGTCCCTGTTTGCATGGCAGAAACCTCTGAGGGTGGGCTGGGGGGCACAAACCAGGGCCCCTCAGAGGCTCACAGTGAGCCCCCCACAGCCCACCCTGCCCACAGCCAAATCTCTGACCCCTAGGCTGGGACTGGCTTCCTTGGGCTCCTCCACCACCATTTCATGTCTCTGTACCCCGCATTGCTCTACTTCAATTCTTTTGCCATTAGATAAAACTGAACACCCCAACAAATCACAAAAGAGGGCAACAGAAACAGACAGAGGACAGAGCATCTCTCCTCTCAAGAAATGCACAGGGAGCTGGAGTTATTCAGTTTTGTGAAGAACAGGCCCCGGGTAGACTTTATTGCCACTTTCCAAGACTTCAGAGTGGCTTTGAAGAAAGTGGGGGACATCTTTTTTAACAGGGCCAGTTACAATAGGATATGGACAAATATTTTTAAACACAAAGGGTATCTAATCAGAGTAGATCTAAGGAATAAGTTGTTTCTCGGAGTATGGTGCAACCCTGGCACAGCTTGCCCCAAGAGCTTGTAGGAGCCCCATCCCTGCAACCATTCCGGCTCCGGTGGCAAAGGGCTCTGAGCAACCTGATCTCTTTAAAGAGGTCCCTGCTCATTGCAGGACACTTGCACCACAGGACCTTTATAGGGCCTGCCAGCCCAGCCCAGTCTAGGATTCCTCACCATTTTCATTTGAAGAGCAGCAAGAGTGGAGGTGAGGAGGAAGGGGGCTCATCTGCTGCCTTGGACTTGAGTGGAAGAGGAGCCCATCCCTCAGAGCCTGTTTCACCTGCAGCCCCTTCACATTTTACCTGCAGGAGCTCCTTGGCAGACCAGCGCCGCTCCTCGTCTGTCTGCAGGCAGCAGCTCAGGAAGTCACGCAGCAAAGCCGAGAGGAGCTTGGGCTGCCGCAGCTGTGGAGTCCCTACTGTGGCTATCAGGTGTGTAGCCTGGAGAAAAAGGAGACACCAGGCTCCACCTCCTGCTTTCACATCTCTAAGGCTCTCCCAGATCCCTTTGTTTAACCTCTGTTCTGCAGTGGCAGTTTCTGCCCTGGCAGAGACCCAGAGATAACTTTCCTTTACCAACCAAAACCCCAAACCCCGATGCAGCCACAGCTTTTCCACCATCCCTCAGATCTTGCCTTGGCAGCTTATTTCATTGCCTGACCGAGTTAGTGGGAACTACATCAGCAAAAGGACATTTGCATCTCTGAGGATTCATGCCAGCTTCAGAGGCTTTTTGGAAGAGGGACTTTGCTATACTAACTAATTTCAAGGGTTAGTACATGAAGGGCATCTCTGCAGTGCTTTTTGGTCCTTTAAGTGCACGTGCCCTAGAACAAAACTCATCAGGCTTTTTGTGCTGTTCTTGAAAACAATGGTAATTGGAAGAAAAGAAAGGAAATCCATCAGTTAATACCCAGGTAGGGAAGCAAACATTTACAATCTCCTCTTCAACACAGACACATTAAGGTGCCTGCATAAATGTATTGGGATGAAAATGCCTGCTTGGGCACACAGGAGCCACCTGCAGTTCTGTCTCTCAGCAGTCTGAAAATTTCAGCTTCCCATTTTTGCAGCAAAAGAAAAATTGTCTACGTCAGAAGAAGGAGAGGCTCCATCCCTATGGCCACCCTCTGCTCATTTGGGTACTCAAGTCAATGCATGAATGGTAGGCCCATCCCAGAAAGTGCCAGGAATCACTGGGAGGTTTTGGCAGGCTCTCTGCATCACCAGGCTCTGGCTTGGTGATGTGCAGAATGTTGCTTGGGCTAGGAGAGAAACACGGTCACTGAGTGTTTCAGCAGCACCGCGCAAGAAGCAGAAGAGACTCTGTGGCCTTTACACCCTCATGCCCATGTTTCCCAATAAGAAGAAACTGCACACAGGGTTAGGTTCCTCTCTAAAGACCACAGTTTTAGAAACTTTGTTTGGTTTGGGTTTCCTTCCTTCATTTCTGGAAAGATAACGACACTCTTATAATACTCTTTTCCTGTTATTAAGGCCATCTACACAGACAAAAGAACTGGAACCACTAACCCAAATGAAAGTGTCGCCTGAGAACATTTTGTTTGTTTGGAGTTTGTTTGCATGTGGTAAGGCTTGAATTCCCCCATTGATGCAACCAAAAGTCCAGCAGATGCTGATGTGTTGCAGGGACATTTGTAGGAGGGGACCTTGGTGGAAGTAATTCCAGCAGACGGCAATGGGATTTTGTCCAGTGGCACACAGGACATGGGACACGTGAGAAAGACAGTGGGATCAGTGAGTATTTGCTCCTTACCGTGCCAGAACTTTCACTCAAGTAAGGAGGTTCTTGTTCTATCGTTTCAATTCCCACAATTCCAAAAGACCATATGTCCACTTTGGGGCCATATGGTTGACCTGTCACCACTTCAGGCGCCATCCACCAAGGAGTCCCGGTTAGCGAGCACCGTCTGCTCTGCTCAGGGGTGAGCTGAGTAGCGAGGCCAAAATCAGCTGAGGAGAAAACAAAATACTGGTTTTATCTGAATTCTGTGCAATTAGGAAAGCAAGCAAAAGAATTCCCCAGTGGAAGTTTGAAAATGTGCTGTTGAATCTCCTGGCATTGGTGACTTTAAAAATCCCCCCATTTTTTACACTGCCTCTAGCAGTGGCTTTTGTTCTTTGGAAACTTTGGACTTGTAACTCCCTCCCTCTGGAAGGGACACACACAGAGCAAGGCCACTCTTGACTGCTTGTGGCTCCTTATACCTCTGTGCACGTTGCAACTGTGTCCTCAGCTCGCAGCAGGGGTCCCTGCACTGTCACCAGCACCATTTTTGGGGAGCTGGCTGTCACTCCAAGCAGCCCCACACCCACATCCCTGGAATGCTGCACCTGACCAAGAATATACTGACCCAGTTTGACAGAACCATCGGTTTTGAGAAGGATGTTGTCACTCTTCACATCTCGATGGATCACATTGTTTGAATGAAGAAAATCCAGTCCTTGCAGGCACTGAGCGAGAAAACAGAAACAGAAGGGCAAAAATGAGTGATGTGATTTCATCACACAAGAAAGGAAACAAAGAATCTGAAAGATTCCCTCTCCAGGGGAATGGGGAGTAATGGCAGAACAGTAATGGCCACTGAGAGGAAGAGCTTGCTGCTCCAACACCTGCAGAGCAGGACCTTTCTGAGGAAAGGCACGTCAGCTTTTGAAAGGGCAACAGCACCTGCTGTTGTAGGCTGTCCCCTGCCAACCAGCCAGGATGACTCCTGCTGCAGTGCATGTGCTCAGAAGCAAAGAGCATTCTGGCTGCACTCCTATCCTTTTCAGCTGAGGACTGAGAGAAACGAGTCTCTCTCCTTTTTCTTTGCTATTTGTTTCAAATCCTGCCACCAGCACCTTTGCTTTTACAGGCAAGGAATGCAGTGAAGACAGACTCCAGGCAAACATTTAGAGAGGCAAAGTGGAGAACAGCAAATACAAATACAAGAGACAGAGCGAGAATACAACAGCAGGAGATAAGAGTACTGGCACTGAGTACAGGGAGTGCAGGGGCACTGGCAGGCCTTTCACTTGAGATGCTTTTACTTGCCCATAGCATACCAGCAACACAGAAACAAAGCTTGGCACAGGAAACCTCTCCTGTTCTGAGCCCCTGTTTCCCAGACAATCCTGCCCAAGCCCTTGGAAACACAGCTGGGATTGCTGACCTCCCGACTGATGGCTGCTGTCTCATCTTCAGACAGGCAGGTCTGGCTGACGATATCGCTCAGGACACCTCCATCCATGTACTCTATAACCAGCAAGAGTTCCTCGCCTAGAAGGTAGCTGAAAGAAGGAAACAAGGGGGTAGAGATGAACATGCATGGCTACACTGATTTTTTGCTTCCAAGTTTCTTATTTCCAGATGCCTTTGTGACAAGGACAGAATCAAAGGAATAGATATTCCCTCTTGGCTGTGCATTGTTTGCAATCTGTGCAGTCTCAAAGAGAAAGACACATCTGTGAAAAAGGAGATGTCTTAGATGGGCAGCAGATGAAAAGTGCAGTTTAGAAACAGCCCAGATAAAAAACCTGTCAGGCATGGTGTTTCTGGAAATAAGCACCTAGTCTTCCTGGCATGCATAGCAATGGCAGGGAGGGGCAACAATCCAAGGGTAATCCACTTTAGGATGGTTCATCTGCACTTAAGAAACTTTAAAAAATCAATCCCAAATAAATGTGGAGGCAGTGAACTTTGAGGCTATTGAGTTAGGAAGATACAGCTGATCCAGGTATTGAATAATTTTGGAGTAATTATCAAACTAGGTGTGCCAGGGAAGACTGATGCAGACAAGATGCACTCTCTTCTCATCCACTGGAGATGAGTAGAGACATATGAATAAATAAAAATAACAGCTTTACTTGCTGCCACTGACCAAAGTGGGTTTTTAACCTCTAATGTTTGCTTTATGTAAACACACATCCATGGGATAAGACCATGACCTCTCACCTGTCTAAATAATTCACAACATTGGGACTCCTATACCTCTTCATGATTGTTATTTCATTAAAGGTTAGCTCCTTCCTCCTCACTCCTTGAAGATTTATTTTTTTTATTGCCACCTAAAATGACATTGAAAATCAGTAACTTGGGAGGTTGGTGGCACGAGACCACAAGGCACGTGGAGCGAGTGATTTTGCAATGACACGGCTGAGCTGTGCCAAACTGCCTTGTGATTAGGCACTGCAGTCATTAGGAACTGACATTCCAACAGCCCATTTCTCTGCTCCCTTGGGAGCCAGTTACAGGACACGTGGGGCCACTGACATTTTGCCTTGACCACTTGGTAACAGCAGTGTCTCAGTTATCACCCACAAACCTCTGACCACTCTCTCTGCTGCTTTGTTTGGGACTCAGAAGAAGTAATCCATGCCTTAATACTCTGTGGATACATCTTGGGATACGGGCAGGGCTTAGGGCTTTCAGGGATGCCTTGCAGATCTCTCCCTACGTGCAGTTTCCAAGTGCAGCACTGCAGGTGGCCAAGGAACTATCAGTAACTTTCAGATGGATTTGCTGGCAGCCAGAAATGAGAATTCAGGGCTCTGAAGCTGTAGCCCCAGAGAGCAGTGAGGTGCTCAAAGGCACCGCCTTTGTTTTAGCAATGGAGAGCGAGTGAGCGCGTCCTTCTCTGAAAGGAACCGCTGCCCTCCGTGCCTTCCTTCCGGCAGCTGAGGGGGACGAAGTCCCAGATGTGTTCTGTGGGCTTGCACCAGTCTGTGCTTCTTGTGCCTTTTCAGTACAGCTCTGCCCAAAGCTCCAGCAGCCACAGCTCACACCAGAGGGGAAAGCCCTCGAGTGCAGCAGAGCCTGCAGGGGCTGCTGACATTTACCTCTCCTCCTGTGGCAGTGTTGAGTGCTCTGTAAACATCTCCATACCCCCTAGAAACAAAACAGAAGCAGAGAAAGGAGAAGCCATTTAGATCTTGCAGTGAAAGCCAGCCCACACAGCAGATCTCTGCTGGAAGTGTCAAAACCTGCAGGATGCAGGAGGGCTCTGCCAGAAGGCAGATGATGCATTTTCCTCTCAAGTGCATGGGCACTGGGCCTGTTCCTGAAGCACTGGGGTTCAATTTTTAAAGGGAGGTTAGTATTTCCTCTTGGGTTTCACTGTCTAAATGGTGTGGTCTTATCCTGACCACAGAGTGTTTCCTTCCTCAAACCAGGGGAAAGAATTGTTCCTGGGAACTGTTATCTCACAGCTTTGATAGGGCATAGGTTGCTCTTCCAGGCAGGCAAGTTTCTTCTCTTTTCATTAGTGTGCCAGTATGATTTTGAGACATACAAAAAATGCTAAAGAAATTAAGACAGAGCTGTCCCACATTTGAGAGACAAGGAGACCTTCCAGGTCCTGTCCCTTGATGCAGGCAAGACCTCGGTAGCAAGGCATCTCTGACAATGCCTTCTGAGCCCACTCACAAATTCTGAGCAGCATTGAGAGATGGGACAATCTATCCCCAGTCTGTGAACATCTTTGCAGCTGGCCTGACTTCACGCTGGATAGACATTCCACCAGAAAAACACCCGGCTTATGGTTGTGCAGGAATAACTGCTGTTGGACTCACCCGCTGCCAATATAATTCAGATGTGTGTATTTCATCAGGGGATTTTCAGTGGGGTTCACCATTCTTCCTGAGGGAAACAAAATGCAAGATGCTGACTTTAAAGCAGAGATCCCAGCTTCCAGGAGATAGAAAAGGCAGCCCCAGCGCCTGGGGCTCTGAGCCCTTTGTGGTCGGCGGGGGAACAAGGACCACAACCAGGCAGACAGCTCTGCAGCACAGGTGGCCAGCACAGAGACTGATTTGTATAGTCTTTTGAAGAGTTCTCTTGACAGGAAACAAAGCACAGGGACCTGCAATCCCAGGAGAGGAGGACATCTTCCCCACCTTTCAGCAATTTGCCAAAGGAATGCCTTCCCATTTGTAAACCAGAGCACCTCAAGCTGTAACTGATTCTGACGGGGCTTTCAGCATCAGGACCCTGACCTGTTTATGAGCAGGCTGAGCTCCAAGATGCCCCTCTCCCAGCTAAGGAAGGCTCCAGCCTCTGCAGTCCCTCCAGCCCTCAGGGACAGGGCAGTTAGCACAACAAGGCTGGCAAAGCCCAAGCATGAGCACTGACAGGCACTGATGGGAAGAAGCCAGAGTGAGCCTGGGCCCCGGACAAGCTGTTGCCCCCATTCAGGACACAACAGGATGGGCTTTGAGATCAGCCACACTGAGGTGCAGATCAGTGCCCTTTTTGTCCCAGCAGGTGACGGCAGACACAGAATTCACTGGGCTCTGGTCTCAGCCCCACCAGTTCTTATCTGAGAGCACAGCACTGGCAGTTGTTACGGGCAAGAAGCAGATTCATTGGGTTGTGCTGCAGAATCACAAAGGGCCTGATATGTTTTCCTAGTGATGTATCTGATCAGGGCCTGGGCCAATGGGTAGGATTCTAACAGTCATGGGAAAGAGTGGGAATCAGGTATGGAAAAGTGCCATGGATCTGAGGGATATACCATGGCTGAGCTGGAGGCTCTCTCCTGAGAAAGGCCTGCAGTACAGTTTTATCAGATCACGCCACCTGGATGTGTCTCCTGGACACATCTTGACAAGCATAGAACTAGAAGATTAAATAAAGTTTGTTATCAAAGTCTCTGTTTTTTCTTTGAGGCACATGGAAAATACCTCGTGCTCTCTATTTGTCCTGTAACCTGATGTTCTTTCAAAGTAGTTCTTATTGACAAAAAGATAGCATTCTCTTATTGACAAAAATATAGCATTCTCATGAAAATAAACTGCAGATGTAGTAGTGGTAACAGTAACAGTCATAAAAATGACATCAGTAAGACGTGGGGTAGAAGGGCTCCTTCAGGATGGAGAAAAACACAACAAAAAACCTCCATCAAAAATGAACAATACAAAAGCAATCCCACCCCCCCCTCTCCCCAAAAAAGAATCCCCAACCAAAAAGACAAAACTCCAAAGCCAGTCCATTTCTCTGAAGTTTTTTTGCTCTGATGACTGGTTGGAAGTCAGGAGCCTAAGGAGAATTTAGGAAGCTAAAAATTCTGTTCAGTTTGGCCACTAGCACACAGGACTTGCCTAGATCATTTGCTAGGTCACAGCCTTCTGCTGATCCAAGAACAATCCCTGCTTCAGCCTTTAGCAGAGAGGGAAGCTCAGGCAAACCCAAGCCAGTCCCAGGTGCCCTCAGAGGCAGCAGGAACACCCAGAGCTCTCTCGCTGCCTCGGAGCACAGCACTGCCTCTGGGGAGTCCTAAATGGCCCTGTGACACCAAGCTCAGGGGGAGCATTTGGTACAGCTCTGCTGACACCCGCACACAATTCACTGTCCCTCAGATAAGAAACACCCCAGACGTACCCAGCAGCTCCAGGTACTCCTCCTCAATCTCCTGTTCCCAGGATCTGCCCGAGCTTGAGTTCCCGGGTTTCACAGAAGGGTTTCCTCGAGGTGATGCTGCTGCAGCAGCAGGTTCAGAGCCCAGGATGTGCTGGACCTGGAGCATTTCTGGTGGGCACTGTTCCTGTGCCTCACTCCTAACTTGGGGTCCTTCATTGCCACACATTCCCTGCAAGTCTTCGCAGGCTGCCCGGTGAGACGTCAACACTTGCACCTCAAGTCAAACAGAACAAAGCAGTCAGACACTACAGCTTGTCCCTGTCAGCCAGGAGTCATCGACTGTGAGGAAAGGCAAAGAACAGATTGACAGCAGATACAACAGCTTGTTTCAATCCTCCATCTGGGTCACCAAGTTCCACTGTAAAAACACCTCAAGAAAAAAGGAGAGCAGGAACAGGCCAGCAGGAATCAATTTGGATGACTGCTGGCCAAAAGGCCAAAGGACAAGTTTCACTGTCCAGGGCAGCAGCTGCGATTCAGCACACCAGGAAATGTCCTTCAGAGTGACTGTGATACACACACTACGGCAGGATGGCACTCAGAGGCATGGCCCCACTCCCTGCTGCTCTGCACTGGAAAGGCAAGAAGGGCAGAAACCACCAGATTGGTGACTGCAGTGGCTGCATCCCTCTTTCACTCACTAGGTTTTGCAGAGACTGATGGAAGCGATTAAGTTTCTCTCTGATGATTTTCATTTCTTCCTCCAGCTGCTTATGCCTTGCCTTGGTCATACTGTGAGCTATCTGAAGCTCTGCATCCAGCTGTTCCTTCATGTTCTCTAACAAACAAAAGAGAGGACATTTCATGAGTGGAGTGGCTGCCACTCTTTCATTCACCTGGTTTTGTTGATCGCCCCTCTGCTGATGGAGATTCTCCTGTTGAATTCTTCCCATGTCTTCCTTGTTCTTTCTCTTCACTGCCATGATGTCACTCTGAGCTTCGGGCAGCTCTGCTTGTGGCTTTGCCTTGATGTCCTGTACACACAAAAGCAGAGGAAGGGACTGAGAGCTGCCATCAGGCTCAGCTTTTTTCCTCTTGCAGCCTCAAAATCACATTTATTCAGCCATTTCTTTCTGCTTCCCTCTCCACATCAGCCTCCATTGCAAACCTCCTGTCCCAGGGCGGACCTCTGCAGATTGCAAGGCTCTGTCCTTCCAGTGCCTGTGGGACTCCTGGCCTCCTCAGTCCCAGGAGCTCTGGATAACGCCCCTCTTCCTGCCCTTCCCTCTGTCCCCTGGCCAGTCAGGCTTACCTGGCCATTCTCCTGTGGCTCTTCCACCTGCTGACCTGAGCTGCTCTTCCTGCTCTCGGGCAGGGAACAGCTCTCCCTGAGTCTGGCATGGCATCTCAGATAAGGCAGTGTGCTCCTGCTCTTTCTCTAGAAGCACCTGCACAGAAAGCAAGACAAGATGGGTTTCAACTTCCCATACGCCCTTTGTGGGCCAACACTCAAAGGCTGCTGGGCTCACACGTTCCCAAAGCACTGTGCTGTGGGTCGTTCTCTGCCCGAGGGGAGGCACAGATTCCAAAGTGACCCTGGCCCTACAGTCAGGGGCCATCTGGGACTGAAGCCCCAACAGCCTCTCAGGCAGCTGACAGGGAAGGGGTGGCATTTCTCAAGGGTCTGGTGAGAGCCTCCCTCTGCTTCTGCCATGTCCTGTTTGTCTTTCAGTAGTGACTGACACCCCGCCCTGTCCCACAGCTCCATCCTGGCTCTGCAGGGGCTTCCTGGGTGAGCTCACTCCTTGTCAGAGACACTTCTGGAGTTCACCTTCTCTTCAGGCCTGCACCAGCATTCCTCCTTCCTGACATCTACACTCTTGCTAGAAAACCGGGTCATTCAGGAGATGAGGATGCATGCAAAGATCCCTGATGGAAGTCAGAGAACTTCTACGGCCATCTCAGTATATGGAGGAAGACCAAGGTGTTTCTTCTCCCTCTTTTGTCAACTGAGAATTCTGACCAGCAGCAACAGAGTTTCTCATAAGGCCCCATTAACGAATGCACTTACACAGCCCTGGGGATGCCAGTGAAGGAAACCATGTGTCATGTAATTCATGTATGAGCAAAGTCACCAGACCCCAGCTACAGCATGGGATAGTTCCACTCCCTTAGGACATGCAAAAATTTAAAGGATAAAAAGAAGGCTTCAGGGCACAAGAGGCTGGAGTAGGAGAACAGGAGGGGAAAAATCAACCATTTCTGGAGGGGGAAACATCTCTGCCTCTCAGGATCAGTCAATGGAACTTGTCTCTACCCCTCTCCTGAAGGGATGCCTTTAAGTGAGCTTTGCATCTTCCACTGCTTTGGAGCAGAGCCAGGAAGATTCAAATAGATAGAGAGATAGATCTCACTTTTATAATCTCTCTTTACTGTACTGTGGTATTTACATTCTTTGTACACAAAGAGATATAGTTCTCTCTCCTAGGTTTTTTTTTTTTAAGAGAAGGTAGTGAGAAACTTAAAGAACAAGAGAAAGCAATTATTATCTCTACTTGCTGTTCTTGTTGTTTAGTACATGTAGAATGCGTTCTAGTGATTGTTTAGTGAAAGTGATTTGTTAATTGGATTTTAGTGATAGTTGTTTAGCTTGATTAGCTAATTAGATAAAAGATGTGTTGTGACTGTCTGGAGACAGTCACGAGTTTTTCTTTAGTAGCTTTATACTATAGTATCTCTTTAGTATAGTTTTAATACAGTACTAGTGTAATATAACATAGCTTAAAAAAGCATTTGTTTAACATTCTAAATCATAGAGTCAAAGCACATTATTCACCACGTGGGGTTCACCCTGAATCAACACTGTCATTTCTGACGCTGCACACATCAACACTCGGTAGCAGTGCCCTGATCAGCAGCCATCCTGAACTTGCTCTCCTGTTGCTTCAGTAACCCTCACTCTTGGGCAATCTGGAGCGTGTGGGTCCTTATGGAATGCAATCAGACCCAGAGCACTGCACTGGGAACTGCACTCTTCGTGCATCTGTGCTCGGGCAAGTTCTTCTCTTGCCCTTGGCCACACTGATGGTGCTGAAGTGGCTGGAATCAGAAATACAGCCCAGTCCATCCCAGCTCCTCTAATCTCTGAGCACCAGCTGGAATGCAAGGGCATTGATTTCCTGCTCAATTCCCAAACACAACACACACTGATTCCCTGGGCTGCCAAAAGACACGGGAGCCGTTACCCTGAAAGTGATGTGTTTCTGCCAGTGCTGGAAAAGGGCAGGAAAGATGGAGAAAAAGCTCCCTGGAGAAGGAGAAATTACAGGCTAGAAGGCTTCTCCTTCTAGCAAACAAACAAATAAATAAACAAACAAAATATGAAAGTGTTACCTACTCCAGTGTCTAAAGCACTTGGATGCAGTGAAGGGATGTTTGGCAGGGAAGCAGCCCTTGTGCTGAGCATTGGATCTATGGATCTAAGGCAGGGATCTATGGAAGTCTGCCTGAAGGTCCCTCAGGAGCCCCCATTGTCCAGGCTAAAGCTCCCTCAGCACCTCCTCCCTGGCCTTGTGCTGCACCCCCTTGCCCAGCTCCCCTGTCCTTCTGTGCACACGCTGCAGCCCCTCCATGACTTTCTGCTTCCCAGGGCCCACAGCTGCACACAGCACTCCAGCTGTGGCCGCAGCGCTGCCCAGCACAGGCCACGCTCCCTGCCCTGCTCCTGCTGCCCCACTGCTGCTGGCACAGCCACCGTGCCCTTGGCCTTCTTGGCCTCCTGGCCCCACGCTGCCTCATCTTCAGGTGCTCACGGCCGCCAGCCCTGCGTCCTTTTGGCCCACGCAGCTCCCCAGACACAAAGGTGCCCATTTCACTTCAGATGATGCAGGCACCATTGCAAGATGGCCTTCCTTTTCTACCACCTCATGTTCCAAGTAGATATCATAAAATTTGATAGGAATAGGATTCTAAGTCACTCTGTTTAAATTAAAATTATCTAATTCAACTGTACAGCAAAACGGTCTTAATTAAATTTTTACTATCTGCTGTCTGCAAGCATTGTTCTCTTTTCAAAACTAGGTTTTAGTTCTTCAATCTCTGAGAAGGAAATTTAAAAATATCTATAGCTGCCTTTGTTACTTTTCTTTCAGGCATGGAAACGGATTTCTTTCAGCCTTCCTAGCTGGCCCTCTACACTCTACTGCTACTGGCCAAGCTCCCAGCTTGCTCTACAATTCCTCAACACCAGGAACACGAAATGTTCCTTTCTCACTCACCTCAGGATCTTTAGCACTGCTGAATACATGCTTCAGGTGACCTGTAGTGGGAAGGGAAAATGAACCAGATGCTGTCAGAAAACTGCCTGGCCCTCTGAATCCAACAGAACAAGTCAACCCAAACAGGTACGATTTCCCGTTTCACAACCTCCCTCAGGAGACACATTCCATTCACACAGCCAGCAAGGGATCAGGACAATATTCTTGGCTGTTCCTACACTTCAGCCTGTTTAGCCAGTAAATGAATACAAAGATGATCAAGAAAATGCAAATTGTTCTTTAACACTCAATCCTCCTGTCCTACCAAACACATAAAACAGCTTCTGAAATCCTCTCCTTCAGGTACTCTTTTTTTTTTCCAATCAGATACATGCACTAATTCTCAATAACTTGCAGGAAACAGTTGCCCAGAAAAGCTTCCCAAAATTCCCCTGAGCTGTGGCAGTTCTGTTGTGGAAGAGCACAGCAGCACCTCTAGGGTTCAGGAGCAGACACTCACTGCTTTAGAGTTTGCACTTCCTTTCAAAGGGAATAACTATTTTTGCACTCAGTAAAAGGTTATTAAGTTAGACAGTCAAATCCTTTCATGACAAAATTTAAAAAGAAAGAAGCTTTCTCTGAATTCTGGGAACAACTGCAGAGTTTTTAGAAGGCCTTCCCTGAAGCTCTGCCAGTCTACATTTTCAAAGCTGTCCTGCTTGTCCCAGCAACCTGAGTAAATGACATAGTCTGCTGCCACAGACTCCCCTGCGGAGGGAACGGATGCCCTGCAGGTTCCCCTGTAAATGCTGCTCCTGTGGCTACAGACACCCCCTTTTTAGCTGAACCTCTTGACAGGAGCTTTACCAAACCACTGGCACTCTAATGCTCTTTCTGTTTCAAAATCAGAAACTCAGCCACCAAGAAAGAGCAGGAAGACATACAAAAGCCAGGTTAGGATACACCCTTACCGAAGTAGAATGGAAAACTCTACTTACGAACAAAGTGTGCAACGTAATATGCGGAAAAACAAACACCATAGGCAGCAAAAGCTGCTGCAGCCAGATGGTGGATCATTGTCCCAGTGCTGTGCAAGTTTTCTCCAACACTAGAAAAACAAGTGTCCTGTCAGAGTGCAGCTGCCCACTGACCAATGCTCAAACCAGGAGGGTTCTCCTGATGCGAGCAAGGCCTAGGGCTGCTCTGACACTCAGGCCTTCCATGCACCAAGACAACCTTCTGATGCCACTATGACAATGTGGCAACCATGCCCTGACATCACAAAGCAAACGCTCCATGTTGGTCTGTGAATTTATGCAAAGTAATAACCAACCTTCCCTACAGCAAACACAAAAGACCCTGGGAAGTTCTTCTCTATCACAAAGCAGCAAAAATCTCCTCATGGGCCAAACCCTGTTGTTCAGGGATCCAAGAGGAACTCCAAGAGTGCCCCAAGCACCTACAGCCTGTACCCCAGCTGAGCACTCAGATGGGACAAAAGCAAAGGCAACCAGGCCAAGAAAATGGCCCACAGCATTGCACATGTGAGAAATGACTCTCACTTTTAAAGGTTTAGTAAACCTTAACAAAGGACTGACTAAGGAAAAATTGCAGCATTGGGAGTCTCTGTGACTAGCAGCCATGTGCTCATCTACAAAAAGGACGCTCTGCCTTTTATACCCTTAGCTCCTCCAAAAGTTTTATCAGTCAACTCTTTCTCTGCTGTCCATTGGTGGAGATTACTTTCCTGCATCCTGACTGGAGGTCAGGTGTTGTTACACCCTGCCTGCTGGTCACAAGCTAGCCCTCCCCAAATGCCCTGACTACCAAGGCTATTACAAGGGGGATGGGAAAGAGGACTATGGGAGGATATATTACAATACCATCACTACACATTTGAACATCCACATAACATCTACTTCTTAATTTTCAGAGCCAACCATTGCATTACTTGTCTAGAACACACAGAACCAGGAGAGAAGCCACTGTTGGTATCACAGCTGAAATGCTTCCAAACAAATCTCCCCACATATTTGCACCTTTATTGGACATGCCCAGGGCTCCGGTGTGGGTACATCTCTGCCTTTCTTCCCCTGTGGCAGCAGTCGAACTGGCAGCATCTGCCCGCCAGCAGCAGGTGCTCCAAGCTGGGAACGCCACTGGCGGTGCTGATTTCCAGAGGCTTCTGTGTGCAGGGGAAGCCAAGGCAGGAGCGGGTTGAACGGTGCTGGCGCTGCTGCTGCTCTGTGCCAGAGAGCCCCGGCTGGGCAGGGCACGGTGCCCACTGCGCTGCGGGCTCCTTCTCCTGCCACAGCTGGGCACACCTGGCAACAAGGCATGACAACTTGTGGGCAAGCCAGGGGGTTTCTGGGGCTGCACTGCTCTGCACACACCCAGCACACCTGCAGCACAGAATTTTAACCCTCAAACAGGTAAACCAAAGGGAAACAGCTAGAAAAGATTTCATTTCAACCATTCTTACCTGCTCAACAGAAGTCTTCCAAATGAACTTTACCAAGCAGGGCCCAATCCCTGCTGCCAGCTCAGGGTTAGAACAGAGGCAATCCTTGATCTCAGCACTGGGTGTGTGGGGAGTCACTTCCCCAACATGTGCACACCCAGCAATCTCACTTACTTGTTTGTATCCATGGATCTAAGACATATTCAATACTTTGCTGAAACTCACAGGCTAAATATTCCCCCAAATTATTTGATTTACTGATTGATACCTTTTGACTTGTTGATACTTAAATCACTTCTCCGAATTTACTGACATGAGAATAGGAGTGTCCTTTAGTCCCTGCCAGTCTTTGACACAGGTTCAGGAGGAGACCCATGCACAAAATAACCCAGGACAAAACTGGGATTGCAAAGCAAATTCATTCTATTTGTTGCAGTAGCAAATCATACATACCAAGCCCTGGATTCCTAAAAATCTGCTGAGCAGGAGAAGGAGGTGGAGCGTGATGCCCGGCAGCAGGGGCAGGTAGGTAGTGCACTTTCAGGACATCCCCTGGATCAAAACCCTGTGCATGTCATCCTTCTCACCCTTCCAGCTCAGAACCAGGCCTTGTACCTCCTGCTCAGGAGTGGAATTTCCCAGTTACAGCATCGGCTCACACATGGCTGGTGTGTGAGATGAGGCCAATGAATCCAGGATTTAAAAGAACTGGAAGAGTTAAAATTTTAGCAAGATTTAGTTAGGCAGAAAGAGTATAGCAAGAGGAGTGGAAATAATGAGGGATAGTTAATTTTTAGCAGATAAGGTAGTTAAGGCTAGGGTAATATATCACTTGCCTGTCTTTACTATGTTTAAAGAAGCAGGATGGCATGTGGATTTCTTTGTGACAAAGAAGAGGACCGTAGCCTGCACCTGGGCCCCGAAATTTCAGCTACAGCCAAGGGGTGCGAAAGCCTGCCAACAGGTCATAAGGAAAGAGGTCAAATTGAGGAAGACATCTTGGCTTCATCAGAAGGAGACCATTCCCTGCTTTAAAACCCACCAACCCATGTGATGTGAAAGAATCCGCAAATATGAGGGAACTTTGGACTCAATTATAATACATTTTAATACAAAGGGGGTAGGTGGGGTTACCTAATTAATATGTATTAGTCGTTTTGGGAATTATATGAATATGTAGGACTTTTTTAGATAAGTAGAGCGGCAGTGATTCTTCACACATGTCTTTAGGGGACAACTCCTCGTGTGCCTGGCGCTGTAATAAACACACCACCTTCTACCTTTAACTGTGGGGAGTTCTATTCCACACCTCATTTGGTGACCGCGGCAGGAACGCTTCTCTGCTCCAGCGAGAACAACCGGGCTCTGGACGTCTCTGGGTGCTGCCAGGACATTCCTTTCCTGGAGGCACCTCCGCTCTCAGCTGTTCCTCGAGGGGGACAGACAAGACTGCTGGGACTGTGGAGAAAGGGAACGTTTAACTCTGTATAAAGTAACCCGTAAGGTGTATGCAGGGGAAGGGCTGTTCACAAGTCACACAGAGATGTCCTGTGCACAACGTACGCCTGTACAGTTTGGGTTTGGGTCTGGCTGCTGGCAGAAAGGATTTGCTGTGTCAATAAGGACCTGCTAGCAATTCTGGGGGTGAATTGAGCAAATCCGGTTTCATTGCTGCTATTTTTCCTGTGGGTTGTAATTGTGGTTGTGTTTTCAGTGTGTGAATGTTTGGGGAAGATGATGTGTGTGGATGCTGATGTGGTGGATGGTGTGTGTTGTGTTGAGAAAAGTGAGCACTCTGTCTCCTCATAAAGAGATGCTCCTTTCCCAGTGAGCCTGTGTGTCTGGACTTTCTAGTTGCAGGGGTTGGTGCTCCCTGTGACACCTGGTGCTTGGGTATACAGGGGGGTTGAGTGGTTTTTCTCCCACATTGTGGTCATTTGGGACTGCACGGTTATGTTTGGGGAGATTTTAGGATTTTGTTTGCAACAAGTGCAGCAATTTATGCAGAAAACTTCAGTGTGGTGATTTATTATGTTGAATTATGGTAGTTCCTTTCTACCCACCCTCCTCCCCCAGGGTTTAAAATCCCCTGCCATGAGGTGGACACTCTCTATCCTCCTCTGGACATCTTCTTTCCTCTCCTGGACACTCCCTTTCTCTCCAGGAGTTGTTCTCCATTAAAGCTGTGGGACTTTGGTCCCAGGAAGAGAGAGCGCCTCTCGTCTTTTGCTTTTGTCCTTGTCAGTGTCACTGGGCCCAGAGCTCGCCAAACTGATCCCCCACGAGATGAAAACTGACAAATGGCCCCATATACACAGCTCAAAAATTGGCCACATTTTTGATGGACTGGGGTGTTCGCCACATTTTGGAATTCCCTATTCCCACACAGGTCAGGCAATTGTTGAAAGGACGCACCACACTCTAAACTCATTCTAGATCAACAAAAGGGGGAGTGGCTCAAGCAACAACCCAGATGAGGTTGAGCAAAGCTTTATATGTTTTTATGTTTTGAATAGCTCATTTGCAGGACCTAATCCTCCAATTTTTAGGCACTTTTCAAACAGCACACAGGCAAAATTGAAAGAAAATCCTTCAGTTTTGATCAGAAACCTTGAGTAAGGACAAACTGAAGGACCATTTTCACTAATCACTTGCGGCAAAAGGTATGCTTGTATTTGCACAGGTGCCGGACCTAAGTGTGTCCCCGCAAAGGACGTGAAACCGTCTCATACACAAGAGCGCAGCGACAATTCCACCAGCAGGAAATGAGCACACAGACGTGAGCTGCATGGAGAAGCTACGGTGCATGCCACCTGTTCCCTGTTCAGCCTGTGAAAGCTACAAATCTTGAGTTTGATGTTGATTTTTGGACTGTGAAAATGGTTTGTATTATCGAGCTCTTTCAGCAAAAGCGTGGTGTCCATTGTGTTCAAAAGAATTCTAAGATATCCAAATTTGTAAAAATTGAAGGTTAGAGGGACAGTTTAGTGCCCTATAGTTGGCCAGTCCCTGAACAAGTGCTAAAAGATTTGCTTGAGAACTGAAATAGATGGGGAAGCTTTTGCCAAAAAACAGCTGAGCAGGAACATGGAGCTTGATCAAATGATATACAGGCGCTTGTTGGTTTTGCTTGCTTGCTTTTGCTGTGCATACATGCCTGTAGATCAACCAAAAATGAATGTTTGCCTTGCTTTAGCCAAGTCAGCAGGCTCAGACGCCATGTGTTTGACCAATTTGAGCCCAGATAAATCCTTTGCAACCCTTTTGGTCGGTGTGCCTGTGCCAGCCAAGGAGTAACCAATACCCAATCGTGACAAATATTGGTGTGAGGCTGCCAACGACACCAATCCCATAACCAGCTGGCATCACTGGGCCCCTGATCTTCTTAAGGCACCTTCTGAACCTCAAGAATTGGAATTCTTGGTTCATTGGTGATGGAATTTTGTGCTGAGTTTTAGTACCAGGGAGATCCACAGTTAAATGTTACTCCCCATCAACCTGAGGACAGATACTCAAGTTTGTGGTGCAATTGTACTACCCCAGTGCCCCCTAAGGGTGAAACTGCTGACGAGTAGATGACCTAGATGAGTCCCCATGACAATTAGCAAGAAAATATTGGCTCATTTGTGGAGATAGAGCCTGGCAGGACATTCCCTCAAAAATTAAAGGTGGCCCATGTAGCATCATGCAACTCACTGTGATAGCACCTTTTGTTAAAAGAGCCATCAAGAGAAAACACAGAGAAAAAAGATTTGCCCATCATTATAAAGAAAACTGTAATAGCAATTTCAGACCCTAGGGCCCTGCAAAATGAGGTACATCGAATTTATTTCTACATCAACTTGCCTTGGGCGAGGCATTGAAACCAATATACCGATTGGGGTGTTGGCAGAAGAAAGAAGACAGTGCTACTTCCATTGCAATTAGTGACATGATGACTGATGTTAGTGCTGTCAGACATGCAACCTTACAGAACAGAGCAGCAATTGATTTCCTTAGCAGCCATTCCATGTGCTCAGTGTCACCCCCATGTTCAACACTGTCACTGTCAGCTTTGACAGCTTTTGGACTGTGTTTGAGAAGTCAAATTTTTCTGACTGTTGAAGGGCTTTGAGGCCCAGAGTTCTTGTTAGGAACAAGGGATTAAGTGTGTGAGCCAAGGAGTTGTTGGACCAGGTGTTTTGTGTAAGTGGTGAGAAGGGTTTCTTCCTTTCTGTTTCTCTTTAAAGGGGAATATTAATGTTGCCCCTGAATCCTCAGGAGGGGAGGCTGTGGACTGAGCTGCAGCAGAGGGAGCTTTGCCTGGCACCGAGAGCTGTGGGAATAATTCCCAGGAGCCCGAGGAGCTTGGTAAGGACAGAGCCCACACTGGTTTAGAGAGGGGTGAGATGGCTGCTCTGAGCCTGCCTCTGGCAGTGAAGGAGATGAGAAGGGTTGAGTTCCTCTTCCAGGCTTGGTACTTCCTGATGCTTTGAGTTCAAATCCTGCACTGGCACAACCTGCCTGAGCCCTGCCCTCCACGCTTCTCCAGAGGCTCTGGCACTGAGTCCTCTGAGGGAATCCACAAAATTAGAGGGTTTTGGGAAAGCTGCAAAAGGCAGGTCTCAGATACAGTAGAACTGTGATTAGAGCCAAGCAGCAGCCGTGAGATAGGTCAGCAGAAAAATTATTTAAACTGCAGAAAAGCAAAGAAAAATAGAACAATGGTCTGTGCATTAACACTGGTCTAGAATAACTCTCTAAGCTACAGAAAAGTTTATCTAGCAAGATATTAGGAAGGCTGAAGCTTAATAATGGAGCTCAGTGTGTTGTGTTTTAAGGCTTACACGTAGGTATTGTATTCGAAATAAGCAAGCATTGTTTTAACCAATGGAACATGTGCTTATAGTGATTGGATAGAACTACTGTCAATAAGCTTTTGCTTTGTGTGATTGGTCAAAAAATTTATCAAGTAAGTTGTAACATTAAGTTCTTTGTCTGCTGCCTGGGATGTGAGCTGCTGGCATCTTCCCATTGTCATAACCATGTAATGAGACTGATGCTGGAAAACAAACAGCTCGAGGCGCGTTCCTCAGCAGTCCCGGCCCATTCGTGATTTCTACACAGCCCCCTGCCAGCGTCAAATGGCACGGCTTGATTTGCAGGGCAGACAGTCTTAAACATCTGCAATATCCTATCAGAGTCCTAGTTTGGCTTCATTCAAAGAAAGAGGAGAGTGCACCTAACACTGACCACTTGTTAGGCAGTATCTTCCACCTTGCTCTTGTACCCCTACAGAGAGGCTGTCTGCAAAATGCCCAGAACACCATCCAAATCTGCAGCGAGGACTGGAAAATCAGGCAGAGAATCTTTCTGTTTTCAAGGTCCGCCTTCCTAGGTGACTTGACCCTTTCCACCTGATTCTCACTTGAGATCTACCCATGATAGAGCACTGCAGGAAAACACTTTAAAGGGTCGTTAACCAGGACCTGCTTGGAAAGCAAGGGTAGAAACTCTTTCCCTTCCTGATAGGATGCGGGCTGGCAACTGCTGCTCTGAAGATGTGCAGCTGCTCCTCTCTGGAGAGGCCATGGAAGGGCTGTGATGGTCTACGGGAACCAGAGGAACGATGAGCTCAGGTTGGCATTTAAGCTTCATGGGAACAAGCAGAATGAAGAGCTCACAGTGGAGATGAAATTTGCCTGTGCCTGGCTCCTCCGATGAAACCCCAAGAAGTCCAGATGAAGCAAACACCTTCTCCCAAGAAGCTAGGAAAACCTCAGAGTCCTGAACACCTGCACTTAGCCTGGAAGGGCCTGGAGGCAGCTCTAAATGCTCAGGTGAGGCAGCACTGAGGTCCTGGTATGAGAGCGCTGTGTAGCAGTGAGGGAAGGAAAAGGGAAGCAAAGGGAAGGCTGGGTCACTATTGGTCTTTGGGTGTGTTTCCCTTGGCAGCAACTGTACTGTCAGGGAAAACAAAAGCTCCCTGAATTGTTCAAACTGAAAATCAGGGACAAAGACCCTCTAACTAGTCAAAGTTACAAAGTGGTATGTTCATTACGCCGGCGGCCAGCACAGGGGAGGGTCATTCCCGAAATGCATGACCTCTGGCCGGGCTCGGCTCGGCACGGCACAGCACAGCAGGATCCAGCAGGACAGGGAAGGGCAAGGCAGGCAGGGAAGGGCAGGGCAGGGCACTGGGAGCAGGGACAGGCTCTGTCCCCACGCTGCATCCCATGCCTGGGTAACCATTGGGGACAGAGAGGAAGGACATTGCTCTGTCTTGGCTGCGGAAAGGATGAAAAGGGGGAGTTAGAAAACATTCATTTGGACTCCTTTTCAGCAGACTAGCTGGTTTTATCTCACCATGTCTGCCTGTCTTTGGCAGAGTTGGCACATTGCTCATGAATTGGAGTCAGCTGCGGCAGCAGGAATGGGAAGCAATTTTGTCAGCATTGATATCAAAGCCAAAGTGCTGCCCCATGGATGGATGGTGCTTTCTTCAGGGGATTTCGGGCCTAGAGTTGTAGCAAACTCACACTGGTGTCTTCCCAAGCAGCGTTGCCTTTTTCTTTCCTCAGGAATCACCTCTTCTTTTTCTTCCCCCCAATCTGGGGAGAGTTCCCATGCAAATGTCTCCTGCAGCCAACTCCTGTCACTGTAGACTGACAAAGGAGATCTTGCAGTGGGAGAGACTCCCTAGAGCTGCTGTGGAGAGCTGAAGGGGGAAGCTTTGTCCCTTAGTCTTGAAGTGTTGTTGGGGAGCTGCTTGTGCTCTGGGGGGCGGACACCAATGATGTTTATCCAAGCCTTGCAGGTTCATTCCTGAGCTTGCTGACACACCACAGAGACTTTGGGGTCGTCGTATTGGCAAACAAATTTCAGTCTGGGCACTTCTTGAAATGCTTCAATTATTCTTTTTTTGCTTTTCTGCAGAAATGTTGTCATCATCTATTCCTTCAAGAGAATCTTTTCCTACTTTTTGGGGAATTCCTTTTGCTGCCCTCCCAGACCAGGCCAATTCCCAGGGCTCCTTCCCAAAGTGAGGTGCAGCCCATGGCCTCCACTGTCCAGCTGGAACAGAAGGAAGCACGGAGGTTGCGGTTGTGGGAGAGGAGCTTCTCTTTCCTGCCTGCTTTCCCTTTGGGACAGATTGGTGTGTGCTCATTTGATAAAGGCAGGTTTAAACTCTGAAGCAGTTGTGTTTCAAACTGCTCCCTTCTCCAGCTCTTCTGTGGGTATCCTTGGACAAAAGGCCTCTTGGTGGGAGCTCCCAATGGCAGGTTAAGGAAGGAGGTTGATATTTCAGGGTTGTGACTGCTGAAAGCAGCTGGTTTCTGGAGGTGTCCAGAACTGGGAATGGCTCTTTTTCTCTCCTGCCGGCAGCAAAGGAAGTTGCAAAGTGGGAATTTCATTTGTGGAGATGGCCACCAGGGGTGTTTGCCAAGAGATGGGCTGGCAGAGAGGCAGGTCTCGTGCTAAACTGGCTGTGTGTTTGTTTTGATGGTGGAGAGGGTCAGAGATGTAGACACACCAGCTGAAGGAACAGTGTGATTTACTGTAATGCCAAAGTGTAAAAAAGAGTCAGGAAAGGATAAGCTGAGCAATGCACCTCAGCATTATTACAAAAGGGTGCCTCTGGTGATTAAGGAAGATCCATCACCAGGTAGCCCAATGGTTTCCCCTTCATCCAGAGCTGCACATCAGCTGGGGGAAGCTGTCCCAGCCCAGCCCTGCAGAGCCACGGCCGGGAACTGGGAAATCCTGCGGTGCCTCCACCTTTGGCGGCCACGAGGCTCCCGAGAGCACTGTGAGAGTAGGCCGGCTCCGACAGTGCTGGACGAGCAATGTGCCAGAGCTTCTGCTGGGGGCACAGCTGGTGTCATTCTCCTCTTGGTTTTCTCCCCAGGCCTGCCCAGGGCTCAAGGAGGAACCAAGGCCAGGTGTGGCCTTGTCCATTTTCCTCATGCAGAAAGGTGAAGACGTGTTTCACCAGTGAATGGATGCAACAATCCTTTTGATAATAACACTTGGTTAAGGAGCAGGTACATAGAACATTGAGTTGGGAAGGTCACCTAGAGGGCAGCTTTGGCTCAGGTCCTGTTGTTGAGGCTTCAGTCAGGGTCTGTTGTTCAGGCCTTGGTCCTTCAGTATTTTGTGGTGCAAATCATACCTGTGCAGAGCTGCAAACAACCAGGTCTATCATTAGCACATTTGAGAAAGGGAACAGGATTAGCCCTGCAAGGCCAGGCTAGGGCCAAGAGCAGAAGGCCAGCACCCTGCTTTTGCCCCCAGGCAGGCCTGCAGAGCAAGCAGCCCCTCCTGCCCAGGGGCTGAGCTGCCCGAAGCTGCCTCTCCGCTGTGCAGCTCTGCAGAGCCCGCGGGGCGCAGGGTCTTGGGCAGCCAGGGCAGCCCGGCTGCCTTGGGGCACAAGGAGTGCCCCAGAGAGAAGCTGCTGCCCTTTGCTTTGGAACTGTTCCTCAGAATCTTGTCAATAATCCACAGTATCTGATGTGTTTTCCTTTCCTCTCCCAAGTTTAACACAGCTTTTTGAGAAAATTGACTGATGTAGCTGCTGCTGGTGGTGGTGATAGTACTTTTGTCTGCAGGTGAGGGCAGGTGATTTGAACCAAGGACGGAGTCCATTGTTAACACCCCAGCTTTGCCAAGTCAAGAAAACCATTCACTATTGGGCTACCAGTGCTGAGCAGTTTTCCTAGGTTTTGGAAAGCTACCACCTTAAGAAACTCAACAGATTTTCCTCCAGGAGGATACCAGCAGTAGCATGATGCCAATGTTTTCCACCCCTTTTCTGTGTCTTTTAAGAGTTCCGCAGTGCCCAGCAGGAATGAAACGACCTGTGATAATGTGGTTTGAGAGCTCTGTGTTGTTCATTGCCACATGAGTGTTCATGACAAGCTGGACACCCCACTCGTGGCTCTGTCGAGTTAAATTTATCCCAAATCTGTGCAAACAGCAGCCCTGAGATGCTGAGAAGAGCAAGCACAGTGGGTGGGTGTGCATGCACACACCCAGAGGCTGACTGCTCTGTGGGCAGAAGGTTTTGAACTGTTGTAAATCATCACACTCCCAAGCTGGAGGAAGAAAACAAATCTATATGAAAAGATATAAATCTATATGGAATGAAAAGATATAAAAATGAATGAAATAATACGTATTAATTTATCATATCTGTAATTTAACACCTATATACTATTGCCGGCAGGGGGTATGTGTAAAAATCACGATCACAACGGGGCTGCTGAGGACCACGCCTCGAGCTGTTTGTTTTCCAGCATCAGTCTCATTCCATGGTTATGACAATGGGAAGATGCCAGCAGCTCACATCTCTGGCAGTGGGCAATGGACTTAATGATACAACTTACTTGAAAAGTTTTTTGACCAATCACACAAAGCAGAAGCATATTGACAGTAGTTCTACCCAACCACTATAAGCACACGTACCTTTGGTTAAAACACTGCTTGCTTATTTTGAATACAAAACCTGCTTGTAAACCTTAAAACACAATGCACCGAGCTCCATTATTAAGCTTAGAAGTTCCTAATATCTTGCTAGAGATATTTTTTTGAAGCTTAGGGAGTCATTCTAGCCAAGTATTAATACACAGACCATTGTTCAATTTGTCCTTACTTTTCTACTTCTTATATAAGTTTTCTGCTGACAAATCTTATGGCTGCTGCTTAGCTTAATTGCAGTTCTGTTGTCTCTGAGGCCTGCCTTTTGCAGCTTTCCCAAAACCCTCTGATTTGAAGGATTCCCACAATTCCCCCTCTCGGTACAACTAAAAAGAAACCTTTGTAACCATGTTGTTTATTAACTACTGTCGGAGGAAGGAGACCCAGACACCAATTGGTTCATCCAAGTCCAATTTATTGATCGAATACGGCGGGTTAAATACAGTTCTTAATAAGCTTCATACATATTGCAAAAGTTGAGCTCAGGATTGGTTAGTTACATATCAGCAACTACACCTACTTCTGCATTCTTATGGTTATACTTTTGATACTTTCTGCAGATATTCGGAACTAATCTCACCTCCCTTTCCTCATGTTGCAGCAAGGTCATCCGGCATTCTTGCCTGTCAGCAGTCACTGAATCAGAGACTGCTGACCTCCCTTTTGAGCTTAACCAGAGGCATTATGTCAGTATGCGGCCTTATGTCAATATGGCCTTTCTCTGCTAACCACTCATTAATAAAATCCTCCACATTTCCCCCATTTTCTTCTTGAGCAAGAAAACTAGTCTGCATTTTTGCTACCATACGGCTGACCATGTTTTGAATACAATTAAAGACACAAGGCAAAATAAGCAAAAACAGTAAAACTACACCCAGTAGTCCTATAGCATAGATCACAAGGTTTCTCAGCCATGGCCCAAGTCCTAAGTTTTTAAGCCACTCGTCAATTCCTAAACCTTCTTCTTCCTTGAGATTGTGAAGTCCTTGTTGCAATTCTTTTATCTTAGTGTGAATGGACACCGAATGATCAGACAGATTCATACAACACATTCCCTCAAATTCTTCACATCCATGTCCTTGTGCTAAGAGCAAAAAATCTACAGCAGCTCTATTTTGCAAAATTGCATGGTTAACACTCTGCACATCTGCAGTTAGCATGTCTAGAATTTGGGATGTCTTGTTCAGCTCATTTTTTGCCCAGCACCCTAATTGCTTTGCTAAATTTATAGCCTTATTGGCAGATCCTCCTGGTAAAATAGTTGAAACTACTACTTGTCTGAATGTACCCCAAAACTGTGGATCTCCTATCTGGCTGCAGTCCAAGTCATGTATGCTATGTCTCTTCCTGTTTGAATTTTGACTCAGTTGCATTAGTAAGGACACATTAGGGTGGAACAATGACAATTTTCCCAAATAACAGGGTCCGCCCTGTGGTTTAGCTGGTACACCATTCCACGCCCTGTCTCCACAAATTAGAAATATTCCTGTAGGTAATTTCATTGGTGCCGTGATGTTTGTGCCGTTACATTGACTGTAATGCTGTGGAGAGAATTCACTCAAATTCCGGGATGAATGTAAGGTGGGCCACGTGTCTTTAGGTTGATTTAAATTCTGAGCATCCAAGGGCTTGAAACTGAACCATCCGCCAGCTGTAGTGTTAGGCATACTGGCATTTGCACTTACAAAAAGATCCAATTCCTCAGGAGGAGAATGCAAAGAAGTGTTAAGTGATTGGATTAGTAAACACTGACGATGGCCATCACTCTGACCTGCAGTATACCCTTGTTGCACTGGCAATGTGATGTTTGACATGTTAGACGTACACAAGGTTCGATTACTTATCAAACCACAAAATTCTCCAGGAGACCACACCGGAAGTCCCACCAGGCATGTTCGAAATGGGTTAGTGACTCCTCCAAGGCTAAGACAAAGCGATGATTGATTAATTTGATTAACAAGTGTTACCCATAAATTCTCTCTTGGCTGACTAAAATGTGTTATTCCTACTGCTTCACTTGCTACAGCATTGAGCAGTATAATAAAAACAAACCTCATTTTTCTTTCTGCTTTCTCTGTTTTTCCTTTCTTCGTTGTCTTTTCCCTGGTTTGTTAGAACAATTAAAGTGGACTTGAGTTAGTTTTTGAATACACTGATCTAATTCCAAATCAGCATCCTTGCTTACAGGTATAGCATGAGGTAAGTTTAAAGGCAAATCAGCTTTACAGCGAGCTGCTATGATGCGTGAGGATGTAGTAATTTCAAGCTCTCTAAGTACTTGTTGTAATTTCCACCTCATATATGCTATGGCCACTTGTTCTGCACTCTCATAAAGTTGTAATCCTGACCTTCCTGGTAGACCAGTACTTTGCTCAAGAGCTCTATACCAGGAAGAATATCGAATCCACTTCCCAAAACAAGGGTGACACCATAAAATTCCTACTGTCCTCTGTGAATACCAATAAACCTTATTGCAATCAGCACAATGCAAAGCTACCCAAGCATAACACTTATCATTATCCTTTTTGCAAACATAACAAGGAAGTGTATATAGGAAAGGATCAGTATTAAAATTTGTCTGTGTGATCCAATCCAACCAGTTCAATGGTGGTGATTGCAAAGCCTCTTCAGCTTTCTTACTATATAAGGCTACCAATTCAAGCTCCTTCTTTAATACAAAATGTATCTTATCTCGTAATCGCTGTTCTTGTTCTTCAACACCTATAGCATGCCACGAAGCGGGGTCCCATGGAGCTACAGCATCCCACAAGGCAGGGTCCCATAGACGTGAAATTGCCTTAATCATAGAAAACTAATTAGCAATCACTAATAGTCTTATTTAGATGAGGTCGCTCCCTTTTTCGCCTTCCTTTTCTTTTCTATTTTCAATTTTGCTGCTCCCAATTTCACTGGTCCTGTCACTTGCAAACTCAATTTTTGCAACTTTTCAATGCAGTGGTCTAATGTTCTTTCAGGATTCCCCCTGAAGCGCCCTACAATTGAATGCTGCGTTAAAGGTACTAACTTTCTACACCTTACAGAGACTATACGTGATTTACTTTGAACCTTAATTCTATTCACAACACATCGATAATAAGCAAGAATTTTCTGTTCAGGAGACCCATAAAGATTTAAAGCTATATATGCATTTTGCCCTGTTTGTCTCCTTAATTCATCTTGCCAGCTTTTACCCCACGTGTGCTTGTGCTTACAAATGTGACACCATAAATCCCATAATAATGATTGTTCTATCCAAAAAGTGTTATCACAACCCCCACAGCGTAGGGCTATCCAGGCAGCACAATGTGGATCGTGACAGTCAAGGCAAGGTGCCTTTGTTGGATTTGTTAAACGAAAAGTTGATAATGAGTCAATAAAACCAATCAGCTCCTGGGCCATCCGATAGTGACGTGTCAGTGCTCTGTCCACCACTTTAGAGTGTCCCTTCAACTGTAACAGTAGTGGTCGTAGAACTAGAAGCAGTTTCTTCCCCAGTCGCTCCTTGTCCTCCTCCGTGAGACAGTTCACCAGAGGCTGCATCAAAAACAAGTTTAGTCCACTTAGCAGGCACCCACAAAGGTCCTGTAGGTGAGGAAACACAAAGATATCCTCGACCCCAATATAATACTTTTGCAGGTTTTTCCCATAATCCTGTACTCGGGTTCCTATACTTAACCCAGACCTCTGTTTCCTTAGTAACTTCCTGACCTGTCCTTGCGTGATGTTTAATTGCAGGAGGGGTATCATCTTCCCCAAAAATACATAAATGATTAATCACATACAGAACCTTAGCCAAGCATGATTGTGGGTCCTTTATATCTTGATGCTTTTCAATATACTGCTTAAGGGTACCATTTGCTCTTTCTACTATTGCCTGTCCAGTAGGAGAGTGTGGAATACCTGTCACATGCTTAACAGACCACTGATTCAAGAATTTCTGGACCCTAGCACTTACATAAGCTTGACCATTATCCGTTTTGATACTCTTTGGAACTCCCATTACAGCAAAGCAACTTAACAGGTGCCTGATAACATGTATAGCTTTTTCTCCTGCCTGAGCCGTAGCCCATATGTAATGACTATATGTATCTATAGTGACATGCACACACTTAACTTTACCAAATCTAGCTATATGTGTAACATCCATTTTCTATTTCTCATTTATTTCTAAACCTCGAGGATTAACTCCCATGCCTAAACCTATTCTACCATTATGATAACTACATGTTGGACATGCTCTAACAATGGCCTTAGCTTCTGACAGACTCAGCTCAAAGTGCTTTGCCAATCCTTTTGCATTTTGATGATATCTACTATGTGCTTCTCTGGCCAATGTATGCTTATCAACAGGACAAGAGTTATCAATGGGTAAGGTAACCAATTTGTCTGCATGTTCATTCCCTTCTCCTAAACCTTCAGACCATTTATGGCTCCTAATATGAATCACAGAATACGCTGCATTTTTCTCCTGTAAAGCTTTCCTTAATTGTATCAATAACTCATACAATCGTTTATTATTCACTTCCTTAATTGCTGCTTCCTCTATTCATCTGACTATACCTGCAACATACATAGAGTCTGTGACCACATTTAAAGGCTCCTGTAAGTTGGACACTGCCCATACTGCTGCTAACAATTCCAAAGTTTGTAAGTTATCTGAAGGGTCTGCTGTGAGAAGTTGATGCTTCCATTGTCCTTTTTCTTGCCAGGTGACAGCAGCACGCCTTGATTTCTTTCCTGCATCTGTAAAAGCTGTAATAGCTCTTGTATCCAATAATCCATAAAGGGTTGTGCTTTGATGTCCATGGATAATTTGCACTTTTTGTTTTGGTCTATTTTGTAAATCCACAGTCAGAAGTGTAACACCAGTAGAGCCAAAACCCTTTTCATTCTGTGTTTGCCCAGTAAATGCTGGTATACCCGATGTCATTTGTGATAGTGGTATCAATTGTGCCATGCGTTGTCCTTTTGTTATTTTAATCGGAGGATAAAGGGTGTAAACCATGATTTGTATTTCCCCTGTATAGTCAGCATCGATAACACCAGGTAATACAAATAATCCCAGCATGGTTATTGAAGAACCATGTCCTAATAACAATGCTCCACATCTTTGTCCATTTAACATGAGAGGACCCTTTACTCCAGTCGGTATCCTCTCAGGCCGGTTCGTCATGAGTGTGACGTCTACTGCTGCTGATAAGTCCAAATCGAGGCTCCCTGCTGTTGCTGTCAGTGATGTTACGGCAGCAGCTGGTGTCTCCGATGTCACGGCGGCTACTTGTGTCTGGGCGCGCATGTCCCTCATTGCCGCATCGGTAACACTTGATGAACGGTCTCGAGCCTCCTCGTGTAACCGCCAGTGAGCCGCTTCGGAGAGGAGCAAGAGCAGCTAACACCTGATTCTGAGCAGCTAACACCTGATTTTGAGTAGACTCAGCTTGCTTTTGTAACCCTAATCCTAATTCCTTTAAAGCTTCTGCTATAAATGCCCATTTATAGCTTCTGCTATAAATGCCACCTAAAGCTTCCTCAATAGTCCAATTTGCCCCTAAAGTAGCTAACACTCTTGCATTTGCCTAACAGGTTCACTTTTTACTCCAAAATGACTAACCGAAGAGCGTAACTAAGCTAACAACTTCCAGTCTAAGGGAGTATATTCAGCTATATTATGTGTAAGGTTCCCCTGTGCATCATACTGTGGTGTGTATGTAACCGGACATGCAAGATTGGAAGCTACTTCCACCGCCTCGCTATCCCCCATTTGCATTACTTCTTTTGCCAAAGCAGCCCAAGCTTCCCTTCTCTGTTTAGCCATCTCCCCCCATAGGTCACTGTGTGCCCCCGGGATAGGATCTGGCCCTTTAAGGGTGCTATGCTGCTGGCACTTCAGTACAGACACCGAGTTCTCGCACGGGGAAGGCGGTGGAGCAGGAGCTGACTCGCGCTGGGAAAGTGCCCCCCCCGCTGAGACCAGCTCGTGCGGGGGAAGCGCCCCCCCCCGCTGAGGCTGACAGTGAAACCGGAGACAACTCGCGCTGGGAAAGCGGCCCCCCCGCTGAGACCGACTCGCGCTGGGAAAGCGGCCCCCCCGCCGGAGCCGGCTCGCTCGGGGAAAGCGGCGGAGGCAAAGGTGGCGGCGGAGGCGAAGCTGGCTTGCTCCCACCCCCACCATCCGACCCGCCTGAAGCTGGCGGCGGAGGCAAAGCTGGCTTGCTCTTACCTCTACCACCCAACTCGCCCTCTCCCTCCGGCAGGAAGGGTGCAGATGGTTCCACTGTATCTAAGGGAAAGTTTTCCACACCATTTTGCTGGGGACCCTTAGGCATAAGTATCTGAGTTACAGAAGGTGCTAAGGGATCATCCTCACGACCATACCCTATATTCCTCTTATGAGCTTCTGTCGCCCTTTCTGCTGCCTTTCTCTCAGAGACCTGCTGAAGTAACGTATTATACACCACCCGCCATGACTTCCCTAATTTCTTTGCTGACTTATCATCGTCTAACACTGTATCCCACAGGATATCCCCAAACTTTTTCCACTCTGCTATCTCATGAACTGTATGTGAATTAGCTAAAATTCCTTTAGAATGACCATAAGCTAATAACCCTGGTAATTCCTTTTTTAAATCTATCCCTTTTACTCCTTGCCTTTCTAAATATGAGGAGAAGGGACCATATGCCGCTTGCCTATCCATACCTATATATCAGCGCGCACTGTTGCAGCTCTCCAGGCTACCAGCGGCACGTAGAGACTTGAGTCACCGTTGTGATCCTCAAGGGTGCTTTTAAAATCCGGCACCGTCCCGGCTGCAAGGACTCTCACCCAACTTCCTCGACCGTGGCGAGTTTCTTTGTAATCCAAGAAAGCAAGCGTTCAGGGGTTTGCCCGCATTCTCCACCATTTGTCGGAGGAAGGAGACCCAGACACCAATTGGTTCATCCAAGTCCAATTTATTGATCGAATACGGCGGGTTAAATACAGTTCTTAATAAGCTTCATACATATTGCAAAAGTTGAGCTCAGGATTGGTTAGTTACATATCAGCAACTACACCTACTTCTGCATTCTTATGGTTATACTTTTGATACTTTCTGCAGATATTCGGAACTAATCTCACCTCCCTTTCCTCATGCTACAGCAAGGTCATCCGGCATTCTTGCCTGTCAGCAGTCACTGAATCAGAGACTGCTGACCTCCCTTTTGAGCTTAACCAGAGGCATTATGTCAGTATGCGGCCTTATGTCAATATGGCCTTTCTCTGCTAACCACTCATTAATTAAATCCTCCACAAACTACCTTGCATTTCATAGCTTTACTATAGTATACCTGCTTATTTCTTGCTTAAAGCATCCTTTTTGCTCACATTAAGCCTTGCTGTATTAATGCTGTGGAAGTCAAGTCAGTTCAAAGGGCATAAGTCATGTCTGATAGCAATTACAAGTCGTTGTCCAAAAAAAGTCTCGCCTGTTCCGAAGTTTTAATTCAAAACCTTCCTCCATGTCTATACCATCATCCATTTAAAGAACTCTCTGTGAATCCATTTCCTACCTCTCTGTCATGTGTGATAAAAACTTCTTTGATAGTTTTGTCCATCATTTGTCACACACACCGACATATGCAAGGCATTACTATTACTATCACTACCAAAACACCCAATACATATAGAGACCTATTCTACAAAGTTCCCTTAGCCAAGGTGCAAAGCTCCATCCTTGGAACAAATGATCTAACCACGACCCACCATCTTCTTTAATTGGAGCTGTCAAATCTTTCAGCTTTTGTATGCTTTTGTGGATGGATTCAGAGTGATCAGACAGGTTCATGCAATGCAATCCTTCAAATTCCTCAAAACCAAGCCCATGTGCCTGTGAAAGAAAATCAATTGCTGCTCTGTTCTGTAAGGCTGTATGTCTGACAGCACTAACATCAGTCATCATGTCACTAATTGCAATGGAAGTAGCACTGTCTTCTTTCTACTGCCAACACCCAAATCGGTATATTGGTTTCAATGCCTCGCCCAAGGCAAGTTGATGTAGAAATAAATTCGATGTACCTCATTTTGCAGGGCCCTAGGGTCTGAAATTGCTATTACAGGAGTTTTTTTTATGATGAATGGCAAACCTTTTTTCTCTGTGTTTTCTCTTGATGGCTCTTTTAACAAAAGGTGCTATCACAGTGAGTTGCATGATGCTACATGGGCCACCTTTAATTTTTGAGGGAATGTCCTGCCAGGCTCTATCTCCACAAATGAGCCAATATTTTCTTGCTAATTGTCATGGGGACTCATCTAGGTCATCTGCCCGTCAGCAGTTTCACCCTTAGGGGGCACTGGGGTAGTACAATTGCACCACAAACTTGAGTATCTGTCCTCAGGATGATGGGGAGTAACATTTAACTGTGGATCTCCCTGGTACTAAAACTCAGCACAAAATTCCATCACCAATGAACCAAGAATTCCAATTCTTGAGGTTCAGAAGGTGCTTTAAGAAGATCAGGGGCCCAGTGATGCCAGCTGGTTATGGGATTGGTGTCGTTGGCAGCCTCACACCAATATTTGTCACGATTGGGTATTGGTTACTCCTTGGCTGGCACAGGCACACCGACCAAAAGGGTTGCAAAGGATTTATCTGGGCTCAAATTGGTCAAACACATGGCGTCTGAGCCTGCTGACTTGGCTAAAGCAAGGCAAACATTCATTTTTGGTTGATCTGCAGGCATGTATGCATGCAAAAGCAAGCAAGCAAAACCAACAAGCGCCTGTATATCATTTGATCAAACTCCGTGTTCCTGCTCAGCTGTTTTTTGGCAAAAGCTTCCCCATCTATTTCAGTTCTCAAGCAAATTTTTTAGCACTTGTTCAGGGACTAGCCAACTATAGGGCACTAAACTGTCCCTCTAACCTTCAATTTTTACAAATTTGGATATCTTAAAATTCTTTTGAACACAATGGACACCACGCATTGCTGAAAGAGCTCGATGATACAAACCATTTTCACAGTCCAAAAATCAACATCAAACTCAAGATTTGTAGCTTTCACAGGTTGAACAGGGAACAGGTGGCATGCACCGTAGCTTCTCCATGCGGCTCACGTCTGCATGCTCATTTCCCTGCTGGTGGAATTGTCGCTGCGCTCTTGTGTATGAGACGGTTTCACATCCTTCACAGGGACCATCTTAGGTCCGGCACCTGTGCAAATGCAACATACCTATTGCCCCAAGTGATTAGCGGAAATGGTCCTTCAATTTGTCCTTACTCAAGGTTTCTGATCAAACTCGAAGGATTTTCTTTCAATTTTGCCTGTGTGCTGTTTGAAAAGTGCCTAAAAAATGGAGGATTAGGTCCTGCAAATGAGCTATTCAAAACATAAAAACATATAAAGCTTTGCTCAACCTCGTCTGGGTTGTTGCTTGAGCCACTCCCCCTTTTGTTGATCTAGAATGAGTTTAGAGTGTGGTGCGTCCTTTCAACAATTGCCTGACCTGTGTGGGAATAGGGAATTCCAAAATGTGGCGAACACCCCAGTCCATCAAAAATGTGGCCAATTTTCGAGCTGTGTATATGGGGCCATTTGACAGTTTTCATCTCGTGGGGGATCACTTTGGCGAGCTCTGGGCCCAATGACACTGACAAGGACAAAAGCAAAAGACGAGAGGCGCTCTCTCTTCCCGGGACCAAAGTCCCACAGCTTTAATGGAGAACAACTCCAGGAGAGAAAGGGAGTGTCCAGGAGAGGAAAGAAGATTTCCAGAGGAGGATAGAGAGCGTCCACCTCATGGCAGGGGATTTAAAACCCTGGGGGAGGAGGGTGGGTAGAAAGGAACTACCATAATTCAACATAATAAATCACCACACTGAAGTTTTCTGCATAAATTGCTGCACTTGTTGCAAACAAAATCCTAAAATCTCCCCAAACACAACCGTGCAGTCCCAAATGACCACAATGTGGGAGAAAAACCACTCAACCCCCCTGTATACCCAAGCACCAGGTGTCACAGGGAGCACCTACCCCTGCAACTAGAAAGTCCACGCACACAGGCACACTGGGAAAGGAGCATCTCTTTATGAGGAGACAGAGTGCTCACTTTTCTCAACACAACACACACCATCCACCACATCAGCATCCACCACCATCATCTTCCTCAAACATTCACACACTGAAAACACAACCACAATTACAACACACAGGAAAAATAGCAGCAATGAAACAGGATTTGCTCAATTCACCCCCAGAATTGCTAGCAGGTCCTTATTGACACAGCAAATCCTTTCTGCCAGCAGCCAGACCCAAACCCAAACTGTACAGGCGTACGTTGTGCACAGGACATCTCTGTGTGACTTGTGAACAGCCCTTCCCCTGCATACACCTTACGGGTTACTTTATACAGAGTTAAACGTTCCCTTTCTCCACAGTCCCAGCAGTCTTGTCTGTCCCCCATGAGGAACAGCCGAGAGCGGAGGTGCCTCCAGGGAAGGAATGTCCTGGCAGCGCCCAGAGACGTCCAGAGCCCGGTTGTTCTCGCTGGAGCAGAAGCGTTCCTGCCGCAGTCACCAAATGAGGTGTGGAATAGAACTCACCACAGTTAAAGGTAGAAGGTGGTATGTTTATTACAACCAGGCACACGAGGCGTTGTCTCTTACAAACATGTGTGAAGAATCACTGCCGCTCTACTTATCTAAAAAAGTCCTACATATTCATATAATTCCCAAAACTACTAATACATGTTAATTAGGTAACCCCACCTACCCCCTTTGTATTAAAATGTATTATAACTGAGTCCAAAGTTCCTTCACATTTGCTGATTTTTTCACATCACGTGGGTCGGTGGGTTTTAAAGTGGGGCATGTATTCCTTCAGATTAAGGCCAAGACGTCTTCCTCAATTTGACCTCTTTCCTTATGACCTGTTGGCAGGCTTTTGCACCCCTTGGCTAAAGCTGAAATTTCAGGGCCCAGGTGCAGGCTACGGTCCTCTTCTTTGTCACAAAGAAATCCGCATCCCATCCTGCTTCTTTAAACATAGTAAAGACAGGCAAGTAATATATTACCCTAGCCTTAACTGCCTTATCTGCTAAAAATTAACTATCCCTTATTATTTCTACTCTTCTTGCTATACTCTTTCTGCCTAACCAAATCTTGCTAAAATTTTAACTCTTCCAGTTCTTTTAAATCCTGGATTCATTGGCCTCATCTCACACACCAGCGATGTGTGAGCCAATGCCGTACCTGGGAAATTCCACTCCTGAGCAGGAGATACAAGGCCTGGTTCTGAGCTGGAAGGGTGAGAAGGATGAGATGCACAGCGTTTTGATCCAGGGGATGTCCTGAAAGTGCACTGCCTACCTGCCCCTGCTGCCGAGCACCACGCTCCACCTCCTTCTCCTGCTCAGCAGATTTTTAGGAATCCAGGGCTTGGTATGTATGATTTGCTACTGCAACAAATAGAATGAATTTGCTTTGCAATCCCAGTTTTGTCCTGGGTTATTTTGTGCATGGGTCTCCTCCTGAACCTGTGTCAAAGACTGGCAGGGACTAAAGGACACTCCTATTCTCATGTCAGTAAATTCGGAGAAGTGATTTAAGTATCAATAAGTCAATAAGTATCAATGAGTAAATCAAATAATTTGGGGGAATATTTAGCCTGTGAGTTTCAGCAAAGTATTGAATATGTCTTAGATTCATGGATACAAACTAGTAACTGAGATTGCTGGGTGTGCACATGTTGGGGAAGTGACTCCCCACACACCCAGTGCTGAGATCAAGGATTGCCTCTTTTCTAACCCTGACCTGGCAGCAGGGATTGGGCCCTGCTTGGTAATGTTCATTTTGAAGACTTCTGTTGAGCAGGTAAGAATGGTCAAAATGAAATCTTTTCCAGCTGTTTCCCTTTGGTTTACCTCTTTGAGGGTTAAAATTCTGTGCTGCAGGTGTGCTGGGTGTGTGCAGAGCAGTGCAGCCCCAGAAACCCCTTGGCTTGCCCACAAGTTGTCATGCCTTGTTGCCAGGTGTGCCCAGCTGTGGCAGGAGAAGGAGCCCGCAGCGCAGTGGGCACCGTGCCCTGCCCAGCCGGGGCTCTCTGGCACAGAGCAGCAGCAGCGCCAGCACCGTTCAACCCGCTCCTGCCTTGGCTTCCCCTGGCACACAGAACCCTCTGGAAATCAGCACGGCCAGTGGCGTTCCCAGCTTGGAGCACCTGCTGCTGGCGGGCAGATGCTGCCAGTTCGACTGCTGCCAAAGGGGAAGAAAGGCAGAGATGTACCCGCACCGGAGCCTGGGCATGTCCAATAAAGGTGCAAATATGTGGGGAGTTTTGTTAGGAAGGATTTCAGCTGTGATGCCAACAGTGGCTTCTCTCCTGGTTCTGTGTGTTCTACACAAGTAATGCAATGGTTGGCTCTGACAATTAAGAAGCAGATGTTATGTGGATGTTCAAATGTGTAGCGATGGTAATGTAATATATCCTCCCATAGTCCTCTTTCCAGTCCCCCTTGTAATAGCCTTGGCAGTCAGGGCATTTGGGGAGGGCTGGCTTGTGACCAGCAGGCAGGGTGTAACAACACCTGACTACAGTCAGGATGCAGGAAAGTAATCTCCACCAATGGACTGCAGAGAAAGAGTTGACTGACAAAACTTTTGGAGAGGCTAAGGGTATAAAAGGCAGAGCATCCTTTCTGTAGATGAGCACATGGCTGCTAGTCACAGAGACTCCAAATGCTGCAATTTTTCCTTATTTAGTCGTTTGTTGAGGTTTATTAAACCTTTAAAATTTTAAAAGTGAGAGTCATTTCTCACATCTGCAATGATGTGGGGCCATTTTCGTGGTCTGGTTTCCTTTGCTTGTGTCCCATCTGAGTGCTCAGCTGGGGTACAGGCTGTAGGTTCTTGGGGCACTCTTGGAGCTCCTCTTGGATCCCCTGAACAACAAGGTTTGGCCCATGAGGGGATTTTGTGCTGCTTTGTGACAGATGAGAATTTCCCAGGCTCTTTTGTGTTTGCTGTAGGGAAGGTTGGTTATTGCTTTGCATAAATTCACAGACCAACATGGAGCGTTTGCTTTGTGATGTCAGGGCATGGTTTCCACATTGTCGTAGTGACATCAGAAGGTTGCCTTGGTGCATGGAAGGCCTGAGTGTCAGAGCAGCCCTAGTGCTGGCTCACATCAGGAGAATCCTCCTGGTTGGGGAATTTGTCAGTGGGCAGCTGCACTCTGACAAGAGTCTTGTGTCTTCCAGTGTTGTGGTGAATTCCCACAACACTGCTACCATGTTTCACCATCTGGCCACAGTAGCTTTTGCTGCTTATGATGTTTGTTTTTCCACGTATTACGTGACACACTTTGTTTGTAAGTAGAGTTTTCCATTCTACTTAGATTAGGGTGTATCCTAACCTGGCTTTTGTATGTCTTCCTGCTCTTTCCTGGTGGCCGAGTTTCTGATTTTGAAACAGAAAGAGCATTAGAGTGCCAGTGGTTTGGTAAAGCTCCTGTCAAGAGGTTCAGCTAAAAAGGGGGTGTCTGTAGCCACAGGAGCAGCATTTCCAAGGGAACCTGCAGGGCTCTGTTCCCTCCACAGGAGAGTCTGTGGCAGCAGAGTCTGTCATTTACTCAGGTTGCTGGGACAAGCTAGACAGCTTTGAAAATGTAGACTGGAAGACCTTCTTTAAGGCCTTCCAAAAACTCTGCAGTTGTTCCCAGAATTCAGAGAAAGCTTCTTTCTTTTTAAATTTTGTCATGAAAGGATTTGACTGTCTAACTTAATAACCTTTTACTGAGTGCTAAAATAGTTATTCCCTTTGAAAGGAAGTGCAAACTCTAAACCAGTGAGTGTCTACTCCTGAACCCTAGAGGTGCTGCTGTTCTCTTCCAAAATCGAACTGCCGCTGCTCAGGGGAATGTTGGGAAGCTTTTCTGGGCAACTGTTTACTGCAAGTTAATGAGAATTAGTGCATGTATCTGATTGGAAAAAAAAAAAAGTACCTGAAGGAGAGGATTTCAGAAGCTGTTTTATGTCTTTGGTCGAACAGGAGCATTGAGTATTAAAGAACAATTTGCATTTTCTTGATCACATTTGTATCCATTTACTGGCTACACAGGCCGAAGTGTAGGCACAGACAAGAATATTGTCCTGATCCCTTGCTGGCTGTGTGAATGAAATGTGTCTGCTGGGGGGATGTGATGAAATGGGAAATCATCTCTGTTTGGGTTGACTTGTTCTGTGGGATTCAGCAGCCCAGGCAGTTTTCTGACAGCAGCTGGTTAATTTTCCCTTCCCACTACAGGACAACTGAAGCGTGTATTCAGCAGTGCTGAAGATCCTGAGGTGAGTGAGAAAGGAACATTTCATGTTCCTGGTGTTTAAGAATTGTAGAGCAAGCTGAGAGCTTGGCCAGTAGCAGTAGAGTGTAGAGGGCCAGCAAGGAAGGCCAAAAGAAAAAACATTTTCAGGCCTGAAGAAAAAATAACAAAGTGTGAAATGGATATTTTAAATTTCTATATCAGAGCTTTGAAGAACTACAAACCTAGTTTTGAAGAGAGAACCTTGCTTGCTGACGGCAGATAGGGTGGAATATTTACATAGGAGCAATTTCCTGTACAGTTGAATAAGACCATTATAATTTAGTCAGAGTCCCTTAGAATTCTATTCCTATCCAACTTTATGATATCTACTTAGAAGATGTGGTTATAGAACAGGAAGGCCATCCTGCAATGGTGCCTGCTGTATCTGAAGTGCAATGGGCACCTTTGTGGCTGGGGAGCTGCGTGGGCCAAAAGGACGCAGGGCTGGCGGCCGTGAGCAGCTGAAGATGAGGCAGCGTGGGGCCAGGGGGCCAAGAAGGCCAAGGGCACGGTGGCTGTGCTGGCAGCAGTGGGGCAGCAGGAGCAGGGCAGCGAGCGTGGCCTGTGCTGGGCAGCGCTGCGGCCACAGCTGGAGTGCTGTGTGCAGCTGTGGGCCCTGGGAAGCAGAAAGTCATGGAGGGGCTGCAGCGAGTGCACAGAAGGACAGGGGAGCTGGGCAAGGCGGGGCAGCACAAGGCCAGGGAGGAGGTGCTGAGGGAGCTTTAGCCTGGACAATGGGGGCTCATGAGTCTGCCTTCAGGCAGACTTCCATAGATCCCTGCCTTAGATCCATAGATCCAATGCTCAGCACAAGGGCTGTTTCCCTGCCAAACATCCCTTCACTGCATCCAAGTGCTTTAGACACTGGAGTGGGTAACACTTTCTTTTTTTTGTTTGTTTGTTTATTTGTTTGTTTGTTTGCTAGAAGGAGAAGCCTTGTGTAATTTCTCCTTCTCCAGGGAGCCAGGGAGCTTTTTCTCCATCTTTCCTGCCCTTTTCCAGCACTGGCAGAAACACATCACTTTCAGGTTAACGGCTCCCATGTCTTTTGGCAGCCCAGGGCATCAGTGTGTGTTGTGTTTGGGAATTGAGCAGGAAATCAATTGCATTCCAGCTGGTGCTCAGAGATTAGAGGAGCTGGAAGGGGCTGGGCTGCATTTCTGATTCCAGCCACTTTAGCACCATCAGTGTGGTCGAGTCCAAGAGAAGAACTTGCCAACTTGCCCAAGCTCAGATGCACAAAGAGTGCAGTTCCCAGCAATGCTTGGTGTCTATTGCATTTCATAATGACGTACATGCTCCAGATGCCCCAAGAGTTTGGGTTACTGAAGCAACAGGAGAGCAATCTCGGGATTGTAGTTGAGCGGGGCACTGGATACCAAGTTCTGATGTGTGTAGCAACAGAGAGGACAGTAAAGAGAGATTTCAGTAATGAGATCTGTCTGTCTATCTATCTACTGTCTATCAATCAATCAATCAATCAATCAGTCTATCTATCTATCTATCCATCCATCCATCCATCTATCTACATAACATTTACATAACTGAATCTTCCTGGTTCTGGCTCTGGTCCAAGGCAGTTGGAGGTGCAGAGCTCACCTAAAGTATCCGTTCCTGGAGAGAATTAGAGACATGTTCCCTTGACCAGTTCTGAGAAGGCGGAGATGTTTCCCCCTTCAGATATGGTCGTTTTTTTCCCCTCAGAGTTGTTTTCCTCCTCCAGCGTCTTCTGCCCTCAAGTCCCCAGTTAATTCTTTAAATTTCTGCCTGTCCTAGAGAGGTGCAACAATTCTATGTTTAGGTGGTGTTGGTGACTCTGGTCACACATGCTTTATGTGACACATGGTTTCCTTCACTGGCATCCCCATGGCTGCGTAAGTGCATTCGTTCATGGGGCCTTAGGAGAGTCTTCTCTTTCCCTCAGCAGCAGCAGCAGCAGCAGCAGCAGGGAGCGGTGGCAGGGTCAGGACGAGGAGGAGGTGGCTGCCCTGGCCCTTTGCTCCCGGGCCCCAGGCCAGGAGGGCTCTGGCTGCAGCAGGGCGCTCTTCGGGCAGCCCCTGGCAGCCTCTGCACGGAGCACGGCACGCTGCCCCATCCTGCTTGGGCCACTTTTCTTCAGCAATACCCGAGCTCCTCCTCACAAGGAAAAAACTCCAGCAATCTAAAAAGAGACCATTCAAGTACAGTTCTACCTGCCTTTGCATTGTAGTTCAGGGCATGTATTTTTTGGTCTATAATTTAATGATTTTTATGAAAAACTGCATTCATATCTTCACATTTTTGTGGTTTTAATTATTCATATACCTAAACACTCCATTTTAAACTCTTGATTTATTGCAGTTGGTAATTTTGAGGTAGTATATTTTGAAATGCCACAAAACAACACCTTTTGGGTAGTTTTTCTCACTCTTAAAAAAAACCCCCATAAACCATTTTAGTCTCTGTCTCTCCAAATTGGTTTATATCGGCCTATTTTAAATCAGGGCTACAATACTTTTATAGGATTGAGAGAGCGCCAATTAAATGCACACCAGTGATTCCTCTTGTGGAATATCATGGCCCCACCGTAAAGCTTCTATTTACTTTTTTTTTCTCTCATTAGCTCAACTGCAAACACACGTTCAGTTGCAAACTTACACAAGATGAGCAAAATCAAAATGATGTGAGGGGCCATTGAGAGCTCCTTGCTGATCTTTCTGCTTCTTCGGCTGAGCAAGGCTCTGATCCAGGCAAAGAGATTGCACTTAGTCCTACACAACCATTTGGCTGGAACTTGCTGATTTCTAGGAACAGCTCTGGAGGCCTCTCTCTCCCCAGGATGTTTTGGCTGAGCCAAGCTTTGCTGGGTTTTGGCTGCAAATACCTTTTGCCCTTGCTTTCTTATATCCACAAGTACCAGGGCTGGGCAAAAACTGCCACGTGGGCCATCTTCCAAAGGCACTCTGGTCTGGAGTTTGTGAATGAACGAGAGCCTCATCCACTTCCAAACCACAGGAAAAAAATCAGGAAAGAAAACTTCCCATCCTTAACAAACAACTGACAATTCACAAGTGGATCTAGAGCTTCTTTACGCAATGAAAAGGAAGGCAATCTTCCAATGGAGTTGTGCTTTCGGGAGTTTTTCTTCTGACTCCCACTCCCAGCTGGCACTGGAAAAAGTCACGTCTCTGCAAGTGTCAGTGCCTTCGGTCTGCCTTGAGTTGTTTTGCTGCAACAATCAGAACAAGCATCAGGCTGAAGAGAGGCTCAGCTGATGCTAGCAACAGGAACTGCCCGAAGGAGAAAAAAGACATGAACTTTTACCTCCCAAACCCATCTCCCCAGAGGCTCAAGCAGGATTCCTCTGGTTCCCAGAAATACAAAGAAATAGGGCTGAGAAGACCCTTTGCAGCTATGTGTTCATGCCCAAGACTTTGCTGATGCCATTTGGGTTTTGCCTTTTTTCTTTTCTGTCTTTTCTGTATTCCTTGCACATCAATTTAGAGCTCTGTAGGCTACTCGATTTGTGACTACTTTTCCCAGTCCTTTTCCATGGCCTTTGCCTAAGCAGAAAAAAAAACTTCCAGAGCTCCAAGCGCCGGGGAGTAGAAGGCCCCAGTGTTATCTTGGTTCTTCCTGGGACAGACCCCTGCAGGGAGCTGGTGGACTCGCCATCCCTGCAAGCCTTTGAAAGGAGACTGGATGTGGCACTCGGTGCCCCGCTTTAGTTGAGATATTAGGCCACAGATTGAACTCGATCATCTTGAAAGTGTCTGTCTGATTCTGTGATTGAGGCAGCTTTTCCTGCAGCCCTGGAAAGGGCTGCGGGGGCCCTTGGCCAAGGACGAGGATCAAGGCTCATGGAAAAGAAGCAAAGGGCTCAAGGCGAAGGCTGACAGGGCACAGCTGCCACAGCCCGGCCCAGAGGGAGCTTAATGTCCTCCTCCTCAACCTGCACCCTCTGCGCTGCCCTTTGCGGCGCCGGCGGCTGCTCTCGCTGTGGGGCTCCAGGGCGTGCTGGGGGCCGGGCCCCTCGTCTTCGGGAAGCGCCAGAGCCTCGGAGGCGAGCGGCTGCTGCTGTAGCCGGCAGGGGAGAGCTGCGGCTGCGGCCCCGGGCACGGCGAGCTGCCGCTATGGCCGGCTCCTGCCGCGGCTCCTGCCTCTGCTCCAGCCTCTGCTCCTGCCCTGTGCGCACAGACACGGCCGAGGGCTGCCCGGCAGCTCCATGCCGCTCCGCAGCGGGCCGGGCTGCTGCTCTCTGCGGCCTCTGCCCGCCGCTGCCGGTCCCGCTGCGCTCCCGCCTGCCTCTGCCGCAGCCGGGCCCACACGGGAGGCAGCACATTCCGGCAGGCTCGGAAAAGCCCTGCTCGCAAACTGCCCGCCACGGCCTCAGCCTCAGGGCACAGGCTGCCGGCGTCCTCGCAGCTGCGAGCCGGCCCGGGCCGCCTGCCGGCCTCAGCCACAGCTCCCGCCTGTGTCTCCATGGCCGCGGCTGCTCGGCACAGCGGGCTGAGCACAGCCAGCGCCAGCAACAGCTCCTCACGGGCCCGGGCTCTGGGTGCTCCGAGCCCGCCCTCCCCCGAATCCCAGCCATGAGGGGCTTGGCATCCCAATGCATCCCCTGGGGACAGCAGAGTCGGCCGCTGAGCTCAGCCCATGGTGACACCACCAAGTGACCAATGGAAAATTCACCAAATCCTCATCAGAGACAAGAGAAAACTCCCATGGTGCCTGACAGCCTGAAGCAACTGCCAATTCCAGATCATTCCATCCATGTAGGAAAAGAGGCTTTTGCATTAAAGCAGAAAAGAGTTATCAAAAAGGAGGGCAGGAGCAAACAACACAGGTTTTTGGACTCATGCTTCTTGTGTCTGTTAGAAAGGCCAAGAAAATGCACTCCTTCCTCTTCTGACACAGCCCTCTCTGTTCATGATGTGGGACAGCGAGTGCTGATCATGTGCAGGAGCTGATGCAAGGGACAGGGACAAGGATGCAGCAGGCACAGTGCCAAGCTGACAGAGGGATGATCTCTGGCAGTGGCACTGAAGGAGAAGAGTTTGCAGGCAGCACAGAAAATGGCTCTTTGTTTCACCTCTTCTTTCAGTGCTGCTAAGAATGTAGCCTGGAGCAAGCTGGGAACACCAGAGCATGGAGCCCATTCCAGGCAGTGCTGCATCAGACACAAACCAGCAGGGGACTGAGGAGCCCCTGGGGTGGCAGTGAGCAACCTCAGGCTCTGCTCACTGCTGCTGGCATTTTCTATTGAACCATCTCCAAGGACTTCTGTTGTGCTCTGTATTTCTAAGGGTTTTCCCCCTTGGTTTGTTTTTTGTTTTCTCCTGCACCTTTTTTTCTCCAAATTTTCCTATCCTGTCAGCAGCAGCCCTTGTCCAGAACTGGCTCTAAAATATCAGCAAGGTAGCTAGGAACAACAATGGGTGGAATCCTGCGGCTCAGGAATTCATATGCCAGAGCCCTGCCTGTGCCTTATGCTTTGTCAGGACCTCCTTCTCTGTGCAAAACAAATGACTGGTGGAGACTTTTTGCCACAGAGCTCCTGAGAAACAAAGTTTGGGCTAGGTTTCTCAGGAGTGTATCTGTTAAGTTCATTGCCGGCAAACAGAAAGTAAGGCCAGGGTAGCAGAGCAGCTGGGAGCTGGTCACTCCCTGCAAAGGGCTGGTGTAGGATGTGGGAACACCACATTCCAGGAGGAGCGAGCAGGGTTAATGTGCTCAAGGTGCTGCCAATGAGGTTTGGGTTCACTTAGAGAGTAGTCAGGAGTGGTGAGCACTGCAAGATCCAGCTGCAGTCCCCATCCATGTCCCTTTCAGTGCTGGCTTTAGGGTGTCTGCAGCCTGGATCCAGAGCGCCCTGGGGGGCTCCTGAGGCTGCCTTTGCACTCAGGGTGAGGATGCCCAGGAGCTGCTGAGGCCAGCAGGGGGGACCAAGGCTGGGGTTTGTTGTCTGGCAGGTGTGGCTCTGGGGGCTGTGACATGCCAGGGCATGGGTCACTGTCACTGCCCTCCGCAGCCCTGGCTAGCTCTGTGATGCTCCAGGGACAATGGCAAGAGCAGGGATCTGGCTAGGTTAGGGTTTTGCCTGAGCCCGAACCTCTAGGCCAAATGCCGAGCAGTAGAGACCTCTGGAGGACCGAGTGAAGGAAGCAGAGGAGGCTCTTCTGCAGTGTAAAGTGCAGCAAATTCATCAGGAGAGGTAGGACTAAGGTTCTGCAGGCGAAAATTCCCAAAAGGAACAGATGATCATAGAACCCCCAGCACCCCTGTGCATTGGTTTTTAAAATCTTTCAAAACAGGGGGTGGACACCATATAGTAACCAATAAGCGACTCTTGGGATGTGGTTTTCAGGGCTACCACAAATCAGAACAAGGGGAGGAGAGAGCGTTGGGATAGGGATTGGATCTTAGGGTGAGGGACAGGGAACTTTCTGGAACAAAGTGTAGGGTTTGGGTTGATGGGTGGGGCAAAGGGGCCAGGTTGACTTGACAGACAGGGAAAAATCTGGTGAGGAGGGAGGGAATTCCTTGAGAGACACTTGGGTAGGAGGGCATAACACAGGGGAGAAACTAACTGTAATAACTCGGGGAACACTTGAACATACCACTACATAACAGAACATTTGACTCAGTAAACTAACACACTGCAACACAGAAATTCAGGCTTTCGGCAGCTGAGAGGTGGCACTATTAGAACCCGCAGCAGCTGGTGAAAGCCATCTCTGTCCTTCAGGTTCTTGCTGTGTGGGAAGGTGCTGCGAGTTGTGGTGGCTGCACTCCCCCTTTGCTGGGAGGATGATCTGTACCAGGGCAGAGCAGAAAGCTGCCATGGTGAGCAGAACATGCTCAGAGCATTACCGTTCAAAGAATGGCACTGCCCCTGAAGGGCAAAAAGCTTGAAAGCATATAATTATGTGCAGAACCGTTGCACAAATTTTCTCTTCTAGAACATGCCCATTTTTGTATGCTGTAGATGAATACTCCGGGTTCTATAGAATACATGGGGTTTTTTCTTAAGGTTTTTGGGAGAACTCGCAAGTTGATTTCTGTTTGTATTTTACATCCAGCATGCATACAGGTTTTTTTTTTAATATTATTTTTCTTTAGTAAATACTTAGGGAAAAATACCTAAGCATTTTTTAATCCTTTGGGATATTGTGATTAATATTCTTAGAAAGAAAACCTTGTTGAAAAAGTGTGAAAACACAGAGAGAGGGAAAACAATATAAAAGTCTTTTAGAACAGGGCGTGTAATAAGGACTGCAGAACTGAGTAATTCCTCCAAGGGCAGAATTAGCAAGATATATCACCAAGAACACCTGCCAAGATACTTCCTTAAATCAAGGGAAATGTGACCTGCAGCCATACGAAGCACAACCAAAGCAAATCCAAACCTTTGGAAAATTTTGCCAGTGACATCAGTCTGTCTGGATAACTGAGGGATGCCCATTAATATTGCACTACATTCCTCAATATTTGCAATGTCGTTTCTCCCAATTTCTGTGAAATCAATAAGCTGCAGTTGTTTACCATTAACTTAAGCTCTTAGGGGAATTACCAAGCACCATGTATGTTTTTCTGTAGCTGAGCAGGACTTGAGTTTCCCAAATCGTCTACAAAGCAGAAGGGAATCACACAGTTACTTGTGCTAATGTTAATGAAGGGTTTCATGAAAGCAGATGAATGAGAGCATTGCATTGTAAAACTTCCACATGCAAGAAAACAGGAGTCCACTTAGAATAAAACATAGAAGGCTAGCATAACATCAGCACAGGATAAAATGAAAGTGCTAGACAGGAACTGATGCGTCAGAAATTAGGTGAATAATTTCTGATACATCTGCATGCATTTGCAAGCTAAAACAGAAAAGGAAGGGCAGAGATAATAAGGAACAAAGATTTTAAAATTGCACTGTGCAGAAGAGACACACAAACCACCAATGTGAGCACAGCTGGGAGATTCAGCTTGGAGATGGATTAGAGTGGAATCCATTCACTGAAGGTCTCTGGTGCACATGAGTGCAAAGACTGAGGAAAAAAGGAAAAAAGTTTAATTTCTGAAAGCTATTTAGATTCCTGGAAGCATTGTCTAGAGATCTAAAAATCTAAACCCTCACGGAATCTGAACCCAAACCATCCCCAAATGGATTGATAAGGTATGATGTACACATCTCTGCTGTTTTCAGAGTCAATGATATTGACAATGAGTGGCTGGAAATTAGGAATGCCCACCCAGATTTTATCTCCATTACTTTAAGAACACCTTAATAAGGCACTTCAGGAACTGAACACTGACATTCTCACCCTGCTCTATTTACTTTACATTTGAATACAGGCTGGTAGAAGGAGAAATCAGGCTTTAATTTCTCCCCAAATGACCTGTTGCACTTTCAGGTTAGGAGTAGATGTAAAATTCAGCTAATCACTCTCTCTATCAATGGATATTCCACTAGTGAACTGACCTACAGAGCATCCTTTGCATCTTTTGTACCTTCCTAAATGGTGCCCAATGAGCAGGACACTCGCATAAATCTCACAGAAAATCACCAAAATTGCTGAAATTAACTCTCAATTCCATGATAAAAGCTTCTGAGAAAAGGCTTGACGGGATCACTGAACAAACTGTAACTTGGAAGAGAAACATGCATTTCTGCACTGATCAAGGGGAAAGAAAAAGAAATGCTGTAAAAATTCCAGGTGGAAGTTAAGGAGAAACACAGGAAGCACAGAAAGAACAAGGCCCTGTCAGATGACCTGTGCAAGGTAACTTTGTGCCCCAGCACCATTAGAGGACATTCCCTGTCATTGGTGCAAGCAGCTGGAGACATAAATGCTGATTGATTTGGGGGCCACAGTTTTGATAAGTGCAGAGGTGGTTCAATAACGTGACATGAGGGAGTTCCCCCAGAGCAACTGGGATGCCAGAAAGAAGTGAACAGCTCACCACAGCCCGGCCCACTCGGCTGCTTTACCTTCTGACCCCCCTGGGGAGGCTCTGACATTTCCTCTTCCCTGATGGAAGCGCAGCTGCTGCCAAGGGAAACGTCCCCACACTCACTCAGTGTTCCCTTTGCTTGCCAGATGTCCCATCTGCTGTCCCTGTCCAGGAGAGCTGCTCTGCTCGGGAGGAGGAGCCCGAGCAAGGGCCTGGGAACATCGGCGGCTGCAATCCCTCCTGATCTAGCGCTGTTTGTGGATGTGTAGTTGGATTTGGATAGCTACAAGTATAGGGATATTTACATACACTGACTGATATTTGTATAGGGATATTATGTATGTATATTGTTATATTGATGCGTGTATATTCATCTGTCTACATACTTGTATAGCTCTGTAGCTGTGCATTTCTATTGCTGGGGATGTATAGAATATTCTATTGGTCCATTGATATTTGTGTATTTATAGAAAGGTTTGTTATGTTTGTATTATATTGTCATGTTATATGTAATGAAATATGTAATGCATGTTTACATCTCTATATTGTTATGCCTATATAGGTATTTACTTCTATTTATTATGTATGCAGTTGAATAGTTCTAAAATTCTTTTTATTTAGTTCTGGATCTGAGTTCCTTTACAGAGGGATATTGCTGTTTCTCTATTTGTATATGGGCTGTACATTTGTAGTAATAAGTAATGAATTGAATTGTTAAACTTCAATTCAGTAACTTCAATATTTGTGTACAGTGAGTTGTTGCAGAGGGTTGCAACAATTTTTTTTCACTGAAGTTGATATCTGTATATATTTACATAGCACAATTCTCAGAATAAATTAAATTTTATTCATAAATTGATATTTCTGTGTTTCTATATTGGTAGCACAGGTGTTGCAATTTAAAATAAATTTCATATTTAAACATAAGTTAATGTTTGTGTATTTGTACATTAGTAGTGTGGGTGTAACTATCTGCAATAAATGCAATGTTTCAACTGAAGTAAGCGTAGATTTGTGCTACCCAAAGCCATGGGCAGATGTAAATGCTGGAGGATTCTGGCCATGCAGATCTCCGGCCATGCCCAGCACATGCCCCACCTGCACTCAGGCTGGGCAGGGGAAGCGCAGATTTGGGCTGGCAGCAGAGCCCCACGTTGGCTCAGAACTCGCTGCAGAGGCTGCAGAGAAAACTCCGGGGCTCCATGAGCACAAAATCCAAGCAGGAGCCACCCGGGAGGACAAATCCCTCATCCCACGGGCAGCTCTTTAGGAAAGTGCTCCAAGTGTGCCCCTGAAGCTCATCCCAGAGAGCAGAAGCCAGCAGGGATCCTGAGCCAGCTCTGCTGCCTTTGGCAGCACTTTGGCAAATGAGCTGCAGCAAGGGGGAGGCAGCAGTGACTGTGACTGCTGCAGGCTGGGGATGAAGGAAGGGCCATGGACACAAGTGCTGAGATGCCCCAAAATCCAGAGGGAGGCTGGAGAGCTGGGAATCAACTTGGCATTTCAGTGCCAAGCTCTCACAGGCACTGAAATGATGGAATCCCTTTGTGTGAAGTGACCTGGAAGAACTGACAGGGAGTTGCTGCTAGGATCAGCAGTAGCAGAAAGCAAAAAATGTACAAACACTAGGAGATCATCTAGTATCCCCCACAAGCAATGGCTTCAAAAAAGATCTCATGTATATATTATATTATGTTATGTTATGTTATGTATGTATATATTATATTATGTTATGTTATGTTATGTTATGTTATGTTATGTTATGTTATGTTATATTATATTACATTACGTTATGTTATGTTATTTTATGTTATTTTATGTTATTTTATGTTATTATTATATTAATCAAAATATATAATATATAATATGCATGAAATTTAATGCACATGTATTTTTGGACAATTTCATTTTTTGATATATATTTTCATTTAAGATATATATTTTCATTTAAGATATATATTTGAAATAGTCTTTTAGCTTGGGACAGTGAAGATTTACAACAGTGCAAAACCATCTGCCCACAGAGCTGTCAGCCCCCGGTGGCGTGCATGCACACCCACCCACTGTGCCTGCTCTTCTTAGCATCTCGGGGCTGCTGTTTGCACAGAATTGGGATGAATTTAACTCGACAGAGCCACGAGTGGGGTGTCCAGCTTGTCATGAACACTCATGTGGCAATGAACAACACAGAGCTCTCAAACCACATTATCACAGGTCGTTTCATTCCTGCTGGGCACTGTGGAACTCTTAAAAGACACAGAAAAGGGGTGGAAAACATTGGCATCATGCTACTGCTGGTATCCTCCTGGAGGAAAATCTGTTGGGTTTCTTAAGGTGGTAGCTTTCCAAAACCTACGAAAACTGCTCAGCACAGGTAGCCCAATTGTGAATGGTTTTCTTGGCTTGGCAAAGGCTGGGGTGTTAACAATGGACTCTGTCCTTGGTCCAAATCACCTGCCCTTACCTTCAGACAAAGCATCACCACCAGCAGCAGCTACATCAGTCAATTTTCTCAAAAAGCTGTGTTAAACCTGGGAGAGGAAAGGAAAACACATCAGACACTGTAGATTATTGACAAGACTCTGAGGAACAGTTCCAAAGCAAAGGGCAGCAGCTTCTCTCTGGGGCACTCCTTGTGCCCCAAGGCAGCCGGGCTGCCCTGACTGCCCAGGACCCTGCGCCCCGCGGGCTCTGCAGAGCTGCACAGCGGGGAGGCAGCTTCAGGCACCTCAGCCCCTGGGCAGGAGGGGCTGCTTGCTCTGCAGGGCTGCCTGTGGGCAAAAGCAGGGTGCTGGCCTTCTGCTCCTGGCCCTAGCCCGGCCTTGCCGGGCTAATCCTGTTCCCTGTCCCAAATGTGCTAAAGATAGACCTGGTTGTTTGCAGCTCTGCACAGGTGTGATGTGCACCACAAAATACTGAAGGGCTAAGGCCTGAACCACAGACCCTAACTGAAGCCTCAACAACAGGACCTGAGCCAAAGCTGCCCTATAGGTGACATTCCCAACCCAATGTTCAATCTATCTGCTCCTTAATCAAATGTTATTATCAAAAGGATTGTTGCATGCATTCACTGGTGAAACACGTCTTCACCTTTCTGCATGAGGAAAATGGACAAGGCCACACCTGGCCTTGGTAACTCCTTGAGCCCTGGGCAGGCCTGGGGAGAAAACCAAGAGGAGAATGACACCAGCTGTGCCCCCAGCAGAAGCTCTGGCACATTGCTCGTCCAGCACTGTCGGAGCCGGGCTACTCTCACAGCGCTCTCGGGAGCCTCGTGGCCGCCAAAGGTGGAGGCACCGCAGGATTTCCCAGTTCCCGGCCGTGGCTCTGCAGGGCTGGGCTGGGACAGCTTCCCCCAGCTGATGTGCAGCTCTGGATGAAGGGGAAACCATTGGGCTACCTGGTGATGGATCTTCCTTAATCACCAGAGGCACCCTTTTGTAATAATGCTGAGGTGCATTGCTTAGCTTATCCTTTCCTGACTCTTTTTTACACTTTGGCATTACAGTAAATCACACTGTTCCTTCAGCTGGTGTGTCTACATCTCTGACCCTCTCCACCATCAAAACAAACACACAACCAGTTTACCATGAGACCTGCCTCTCTGCCAGCCCATCTCTTGGCAAACACCCCTGGTGGCCATCTCCACAAATGAAATTCCTACTTTGCAACTTCCTTTGCTGCAGGCAGAAGAGAAAAAGAGCCATTCCCAGTTCTGGACACCTCCAGAAACCAGCTGCTTTCAGCATTCACAACCCTGAAATATCAACCTCCTTCCTTAACCTGCCATTGGGAGCTCCGACCAAGAGGCCTTTTGTCCAAGGATACCCACAGAAGAGCTGGAGAAGGGAGCAGTTTGAAACACAACTGCTTCAGAGTTTAAACCTGCCTTTATCAAATGAGCACACACCAACCTGTCCCAAAGGGAAAGCAGGCAGGAATGAGAAGCTCCTCTCCCACAACCGCAAACTCCGTGCTTCCTTCTGTTCCAGCTGGAGAGTGGAGGCCATGGGCTGCACCTCACTTTGGGAAGGAGCCCTGGGAATTGGCCTGGTCTGGGAGGGCAGCAAAAGGAATTCCCCAAAAAGTAGGAAAAGATTCTCTTGAAGGAATAGATGATGACAATATTTCTGCAGAAAAGCAAAAAAAGAATAATTGAAGCATTTCAAGAAGTGCCCAGACTGAAATTTGTTTGCCAGTACGACAACTCCAAAGTCTCTGTGGCGTGTCAGCAAGCTCAGGAATGAACCTGCAAGGCTTGGATAAACATCATTGGTGTCCGCCCCCCAGAGCACAAGCAGCTCCCCAACAACACTTCAAGACTAAGGGACAAAGCTTCCCCCTTCAGCTCTCCACAGCAGCTCTAGGGAGTCTCTCCCCACTGCAAGATCTCCTTTGTCAGTCTACAGTGACAGGAGTTGGCTGCAGGAAGCATTTGTGTGGAGAATATTGTTAATAAATGGTTAAATGAGAAAGGCCATTCTGATATAATGCCGCTGGTTAAGCTCGATAGGGAGGACAGCAGTCTCTGATTCACTGACTGCTGACAGGCAAGAATGCCGGATGACCTTGCTGCAACATGAGGAAAGGGAGGTGAGATTAGTCCTGAATATCTGTAGAATGTAACAAAAGAATAAGCACAAGAATGTAGAAGTAGGTGTAGTTGCTGATATGTAACTAACCAATCCTGAGCTCAACTTTTGCAATATGTATGAAGCTTATTAAGAACTGTATTTAACCCGCCGTATTCGATCAATAAATTGGACTTGGATGAGCCAATTGGTGTCTGGGTCTCCTTCCACCGACACATTTGCATGGGAGCTCTCCACAGATTGGGGGGAAGAAAAAGAAGAGGTGATTCCTGAGGAAAGAAAAAGGCAACGCTGCTTGGGAAGACACCAGTGTGAGTTTGCTACAACTCTAGGCCCGAAATCACCTGAAGAAAGCACCATCCATCCATGGGGCAGCACTTTGGCTTTGATATCAATGCTGACAAAATTGCTTCCCATTCCTGCTGCCGTAGCTGACTCCAATTCATGAGCAATGTGCCAACTCTGCCAAAGACAGGCAGACATGGTGAGATAAAACCAGCTAGTCTGCTGAAAAGGAGTCCAAATGAATGTTTTCTAACTCCCCCTTTTCATCCTTTCCGCAGCCAAGACAGAGCAATGTCCTTCCTCTCTGTCCCCGATGGTTACCCAGGCATGGGATGCAGCGTGGGGACAGAGCCTGTCACTGCCCCCAGTGCCCTGCCCTGCCCTTCCGTGCCTGCCTTGCCCTTCCCTGTCCTGCTGGATCCTGCTGTGCTGTGCTGTGCTGAGCCGAGCCCGGCCAGCGGTCACGCATTTCGGGAATGACCCTCTCTGTGCTGCCCGCCGGCGTAATGAACACACCACTTTGTAACTTTGACTAGTTAGAGAGTCTTTGTCCCTGATTTTCAGTTTGAACAATTCAGGGAGCTTTTGTTTTCCCTGACAGTACAGTTGCTGCCAAGGGAAACACACCCAAAGACCAATAGTGACCCAGCCTTCCCTTTGCTTCCCTTTTCCTTCCCTCACTGCTACACAGCGCTCTCATACCAGCACCTCAGTGCTGCCTCACCTGAGGATTTAGAGCTGCCTCCAGGCCCTTCCAGGCTAAGTGCAGGTGCTCAGGACTCTGAGGTTTTCCTAGCTTCTTGGGAGAAGGTGTTTGCTTCATCTGGACTTCTTGGGGTTTCCTCGGAGGAGCCAGGCACAGGCAAATTTCATCTCCACTGTGAGCTCTTCATTCTGCTTGTTCCCATGAAGCTTAAATGCCAACCTGAGCTCATCGTTCCTCTGGTTCCCGTAGACCATCACAGCCCTTCCATGGCCTCTCCAGAGAGGAGCAGCTGCACATCTTCAGAGCAGCAGTTGCCAGCCCGCATCCTATCAGGGAGGGAAAGTGTTTCTACCCTTGCTTTCCAAGCAGGTCCTGGTTAATGACCCTTTAAAGTGTTTTCCTGCAGTGCTCTATCATGGGTAGATCTCAAGTGAGAATCAGGCAGAAAGGGTCAAGTCACCTAGGAAGGCGGACCTTGAAAACAGAAAGATTCTCTGCCTGATTTTCCAGTCCTCGCTGCAGATTTGGATGGTGTTCTGGGCATTTTGCAGACAGCCTCTCTGTAGGGGTACAAGAGCAAGGTGGAAGATACTGCCTAACAAGTGGTCAGTGTTAGGTGCACTCTCCTCTTTCTTTGAATGAAGCCAAACTAGGACTCTGATAGGATATTGCAGATGTTTAAGACTGTCTGCCCTGCAAATCAAGCCGTGCCATTTGACACTGGCAGGGGGCTATGTAGAAATCACGAATGGGTCGGGACTGTTGAGGAACGCGCCTCGAGCTGTTTGTTTTCCAGCATCAATCTCGTTACATGGTTATGACAATGGGAAGATGCCAGCAGCTCACATCCCAGGCAGCAGACAAAGAACTTAATGTTACAACTTACTTGATAAATTTTTTGACCAATCACACAAAGCAAAAGCTTATTGACAGTAGTTCTATCCAATCACCATAAGCACATGTTCCATTGGTTAAAACAATGCTTGCTTATTTCGAATACAATACCTACGTGTAAGCCTTAAAACACAACGCACTGAGCTCCATTATTAAGCTTCAACCTTCCTAATATCTTGCTAGATAAACTTTTCTGTAGCTTAGAGAGGTATTCTAGACCAGCATTAATGCACAGACCATTGTTCTATTTTTCTTTGCTTTTCTGCAGTTTAAATAATTTTTCTGCTGACCTATCTCATGGCTGCTGCTTGGCTCTAATCACAGTTCTACTGTATCTGAGACCTGCCTTTTGCAGCTTTCCCAAAACCCTCTAATTTTGTGGATTCCCTCAGAGGACTCAGTGCCAGAGCCTCTGGAGAAGCGTGGAGGGCAGGGCTCAGGCAGGTTGTGCCAGTGCAGGATTTGAACTCAAGGCACCAGGAAGCACCAAGCCTGCAGAGAGGAACTCAACCCTTCTCATCTCCCTCACTGCCAGAGGCAGGCTCAGAGCAGCCATCTCACCCCTCTGTAAACCAGTGGGGGCTCTGTCCTTACCAAGCTCCTCGGGCTCCTGGGAACTGTTCCCACAGCTCTCGGTGCCAGGCAAAGCTCCCTCTGCTGCAGCTCAGTCCACAGCCTCCCCTCCTGAGGACTCAGGGGCAACATTAATATTCCCCTTGAAAGAGAAACAGAAAGGAAGAAACCCTTCTCGCCACTTACACAAAACACCTGGTCCAACATCTCCATGGCTCACACACTTAATCCCTTGTTCCTAACAAGAACTCTGGGCCCCAAAGCCCTTCAACAGTCAGAAAAATTTGACTTCTCAAACACAGTCCAAAGGCTGTCAAGCTGACAGTGACAGTGTTGAACATGGGGATGACACTGAACACATGGAATGGCTGCTAAGGAAATCAATTGCTGCTCTGTTCTGTAAGGTTGCATGTCTGACAGCACTAACATCAGTCATCATGTCACTAATTGCAATGGAAGTAGCACTGTCTTCTTTCTACTGCCAACAACCCAATCGGTATATTGGTTTCAATGCCTCGCCCAAGGCAAGTTGATGTAGAAATAAATTCGATGTACCTCATTTTGCAGGGCCCTAGGGTCTGAAATTGCTATTACAGTTTTCTTTATAATGATGGGCAAATCTTTTTTCTCTGTGTTTTCTCTTGATGGCTTTTTAACGATAGGTGCTATCACAGTGAGTTGAATGATGCTACATGGGCCACCTTTAATTTTTGAGGGAATGTCCTGCCAGGCTCTGTCTCCACAAATGAGCCAATATTTTGTTGCTAATTGTCATGGGGATTCATCTAGGTCATCTACTTGTCAGCAGTTTCACCCTTAGGGGGCACTGGGGTAGTACAATTGCACCACAAACTTGAGTATCTGTCCTCAGGATGATGGGGAGTAACATTTAACTGTGGATCTCCCTGGTACTGAAACTCAGCACAAAATTCCATCACCAATGAACCAAGAATTCCAATTCTTGAGGTTTACAAGGTGCTTTAAGAAGATCAGGGGCCCAGTGATGTCAGCTGGTTATGGGATTGGTCTTGTTGGCAGCCTCACACCAATATTTGTCATGATTGGGTATTGGCTACTCCTTGGCTGGCACAGGCACACCGACCAAAAGGGTTGCAAAGGATTTATCTGGGCTCAAATTGGTCAAACACATGGTGTCTGAGCCTGCTGACTTGGCTAAAGCAAGGCAAACATTCATTTTTGGTTGATCTACAGGCATGTATGCATGCAAAAGCAAGCAAGCAAAACCAACAAGCGCCTGTATATCATTTGATCAAGCTCCATGTTCCTGCTCAGCTGTTTTTTGGCAAAAGCTTCCACATCTATTTCAGTTCTCAAGCAAATCTTTTAGCATTTGTTCAGGGACTGGCCAACTATAGGGCACTAAACTGTCCCTCTAACCTTCAATTTTTACAAATTTGGATATCTTAGAATTCTTTTGAACATAATGGACACCACGCTTTTGCTGAAAGAGCTCTATGATACAAACCATTTTCACAGTCCAAAAATCAACATCAAACTCAAGATTTGTAGCTTTCACAGGCTGAACTGGGAACAGGTGGCATGCACCGTAGCTTCTCCATGCGGCTCACGTCTGCGCGCTCATTTCCCTGCTGGTGGAATTGTCACTGCACTCTTGTGTATGAGACGGTTTCACGTCCTTCACACAGACCATCTTAGGTCCAGCACCTGTGCAAATACAAGCATACCCTTTGCCCCAAGTGATTAGCAGAAATGGTCCTTGAATTTGTCCTTACTCAAGGTTTCTGATCAAAATCGAAGGATTTTCTTTCAATTTTGCCTGTGTGCTGTTTGAAAAGTGCCTAAAAATTGGAGGATTAGGTCCTGCAAATGAGCTATTCAAAACATAAAAACATATAAAGCTTTGCTCAGCCTCATCTGGGTTGTTGCTTGAGCCACTCCCCCTTTTGTTGATCTAGAATGAGTTTAGAGTGTGGTGCGTCCTTTAAACAATTGCCTGACCTGTGTGGGAATAGGGAATTCCAAAATGTGGTGAACACCCCAGTCCATCAAAAATGTGGCCAATTTTTGAGCTGTGTATATGGGGCCATTTGACAGTTTTCATCTCGTGGGGGATCACTTTGGTGGGCTCTGGGCCCAGTGACACTGACAAGGACAAAAGCAAAAGACGAGAGGCGCTCTCTCTTCCTGGGACCAAAGTCCCACAGCTTTAATGGAGAACAACTCCAGGAGACAAAGGGAGTGTCCAGGAGAGGAAAGAAGATGTCCAGAGGAGGATAGAGAGTGTCCACCTCATGGCAGGGGATTTTAAACCCTGGGGGAGGAGGGTGGGTAGAAAGGAACTACCATAATTCAACATAATAAATCACCACACTGAAGTTTTCTGCATAAATTGCTGCACTTGTTGCAAACAAAATCCTAAAATCTTCCCAAACACAACCGTGCAGTTCCAAATGACCACAATGTGGGTGAAAAATCACTCAACCCCCCTGTATACCCAAGCACCAGGTGTCACAGGGAGCACCAACCCCTGCAACTAGAAAGTCCACACACACAGGCTCACTGGGAAAGGAGTATACCTTTATGAGGGGACAGAGTGCTCACTTTTCTCAACACAACACACACCATCCACCACATCAGCATCCACCCACATCATCTTCCTCAAACATTCACACACTGAAAACACAACCACAATTACAACACACAGGAAAAATAGCAGCAATGAAACAGGATTTGCTCAATTCACCCCCAGAATTGCTAGCAGGTCCTTATTGACACAGCAAATCCTTTCTGCCAGCAGCCAGACCCAAACCCAAACTGTACAGGCGTACGTTGTGCACAGAACATCTCTGTGTAACTTGTGAACAGGCCTTCCCCTGCGCACGCCTTACGGGTTACTTTATACAGAGTTAAACGTTCCCTTTCTCCACAGTCCCAGCAGTCTTGTCTGTCCCCCACGAGGAACAGCTAAGAGCGGAGGTGCCTCCAGGAAAGGAATGTCCTGGCAGCACCCAGAGACGTCCAGAGCCCGGTTGTTCTCGCTGGAGCAGAGAAGCGTCCCTGCCGTGGTCACCAAATGAGGTGTGGAATAGAACTCACCACAGTTAAAGGTAGAATGTGGTATGTTTATTACAGCACAAGGCACACGAGGAGTTGTCTCCTAAAGACATGTGTGAAGAATCACTGCCGCTCTACTTATCTAAAAAAGTCCTACATATTCATATAATTCCCAAAATTACTAATACATATTAATTAGGTAACCCCACCTACCCTCTTTGTATTAAAATGTATTATAATTGAGTCCAAAGGTCCCTCATATTTGCGGATTCTTTCACATCACATGGGTTGGTGGGTTTTAAAGCAGGGAATGGTCTCCTTCTCATGAAGCCAAGATGTCTTCCTCAATTTGGTAACATTCATTTTGAAGACTTCTGTTGAGCAGGTAAAAATGGTCAAAATGAAATCTTTTCCAGCTGTTTCCCTTTGGTTTACCTGTTTGAGGGTTAAAATTCTGTGCTGCAGGTGTGCTGGGTGTGTGCAGAGCAGTGCAGCCCCAGAAACCCTTGGCTTGCCCACAAGTTGTCATGCCTTGTTGCCAGGTGTGCCCAGCTGTGGCAGGAGAAGGAGCCCGCAGCTCAGTGGGCACCGTGCCCTGCCCAGCCGGGGCTCTCTGGCACAGAGCAGCAGCAGCGCCAGCGCCGTTCAACCCGCTCCTGCCTTGGCTTCCCCTGGCGCACAGAAGCCTCTGGAAATCAGCACCGCCAGTGGCATTCCCAGCTTGGAGCAGCTGCTGCTGGCGGGCAGATGCTGCCAGTTCGACTGCTGCCAAAGGGGAAGAAAGGCAGAAATGTACCCGCACCGGAGCCCTGGGCATGTCCAATAAAGGTGCAAATATGTGGGGAGATTTGTTAGTAAGCATTTCAGCTGTCATGCCAACAGTGGCTTCTCTCCTGGTTCTGTGTGTTCTAGACGAGTAATGCAATGGTTGGCTCTGACAATTAAGAAGTAGATGTTTATGTGGATGTTCAAATGTGTAGTGATCGTATTGTAATATATCCTCCCATAGTCCTCTTTCCCGTCCCCCTTGTAATAGCCTTGGTAGTCAGGGCGTCTGGGGAGGGCTGGCTCGTGACCAGCAGGCAGGGTGTAACAACACCTGACCTCCAGTCAGGATGCAAGAAAGTAATCTCCACCAACTGACAGCAGAGAAAGAGTTGACTGACAAAACTTTTGGAGGAGCTAAGGGTATAAAAGGCAGAGCATCCTTTTTGTAGATGAGCACGTGGCTGCTAGTCACAGAGAGTCCCAATGCTGCAACTTTTCTTTATTCAGTCCTTTGTTAAGGTTTACTAAACCTTTAAAATTTTAAAAGTGAGAGTCATTTCTCACATGTGCAATGCTGTGGGCCATTGTCTTGGTCTGGTTTCCTTTGTTTGTGTCCCATCTGAGTGCTCAACTGGGGCACAGGCTGTAGGTGCTTGGGGCACTCCTGAAGTTCCTCTTGGATCCCCTGAACAACAGGGTTTGGCCCATGAGGGGAATTTTTGCTGCTTTGTGACAGATGAGAATTTCCCAGGCTCTTTTGTGTTTGCTGTAGGGAAGGTGGGTTTTTCTGTGCATAAACTCATAGACCAACACAGAACTGTCCCTTTGTGATGTCAGGGCATGGTTGCCACGTTGTCATAGTGGCATCAGAAGGTTGCCCTGGTGCACAGAAGGCCTGAGTGTCAGAGCAGCCCTAGGCCTTGCTCAGATCAGGAGAACCTTCCTGGTCAAAGCATCTGTCAGTAGGCAGCTGCCCACTGACAAGAGGCTTGTTTTTTAAGCTTTTAGAAAAATTGCAGAAATGCCAATTATTAACCATCTGGCCACTGCAGCTTTTGCTGCATATGGCATTGCCTATTTATTATTTTACAAATTTCACACGTAAGTAGAGTTTTCCATTCTAATTAGGTTAGGGTGTACCCTAACCTGGCTTTTGTATTTCTTCCTGCTCTTTCTTGGTGGCTGCGTTTCTGATTTTGTAGGAGAAAGAGCATTAGGATGCCAGTGGTTTGGTTAAGCTCCTGTCAAGAGGTTCAGCTAAAAAGGGGGTGTCTGTAGCCACAGGGGCAGCAATTGCAGGGGAACCTGCAGGGCTTCTGTTCCCTCCACAGGAGAGTCTGTGGCAGCAGAGTCTGTCATTTACTCAGGTTGCTGGGACAAGCAAGACACCTTTAAAAATGTAGACTGGCAGACCTTCTTTAAAGCCTTCCAAAAACTCTGCAGTTTTTCCCAGAATTCAGAGAAAGCTTATTTCATTTTAAATTTTGTCATGAAACGATTTTACTAACTTGACCTTTTACTGAGTGCTAAAATAGTTGTTCCCTTTGAATGGAAGTGCTGCTGTGCTCTTCAGCAATAGAACTGCATCATCTGCAGGGGGACTGTGGGGAAGCTTTTCTGGGCAACTGTTTCCTGCAAGTTAATCAGAACGAGTGCATGACACTGAGTGATAAAAAAAAAGAGTACCTGAAGGAGAAAATTTCAGAAGCTGTCTTATGTGTTTGGTAGAACAGGAGCATTGAGTGTTAAAGAAAAACACTTTGCATTTGCTTGATCATATTTGAATTCATTTACTGGCTAAACTGGCTGCAGTGTGGGCACAGCCAAGAATATTGTCCTGATCTCTTGCTGGCTGTGTGAATGAAATGTGTCTCCGGGAGGGATGTTGTGAAACAGGAAATCATCTCTGTTTGGGTTGACTTGTTCTGTGGGATTCAGCAGCCCAGGCAGTTTTCTGACAGCGTCTGGTTAATTTTCCCTTCCCACTACAGGACAACTGAAGCATGTATTCAGCAGTGCTGAAGATCCTGAGGTGAGTGAGAAAGGAACATTTCATGTTCCTGGTGTTTAAGAATTGTAGAGGAAGATGTGAGCTTGGCCAGTAGCAGTAGACTGTACAGGGCCAGCTAGGAAGGCTGAAAGAAAATCCATATTCCTGCCTGTAACAAAAATAATAACGGCAGCGATAGATATTTTTAAATTTCCTTCTCAGAGTTTAAAGAATTAAAAACCTAGTTTTGAAAAGAGAATGATGCTTGCTGACAGCAGATAGGGAAAATTTAATTAAGAGCAATTTCCTCTACAGTTGAATTATATAATTTTAATTTAAACAGAGTGACTTAGACTCCTATTCTTATCAAACTTTATGATATCTGCTTGGAACATGAGGTGGTAGAACAGGAAGGCCATCTTGCAATGGTGCCTGCAGTATCTGAAGTTCAATGGGCACCTTTGTGGCTGGGGAGCTGCGTGGGCCAAAAGGACGCAGGGCTGGCGGCCGTGAGCAGCTGAAGATGAGGCAGCTATGTCTCCATGGCCGCGGCTGCGCAGGACAGCTCCTCACGGGCCCAGGCTCTGGGCGCTCCGAGCCCGCCCTCCCCCGAATTCCAGCCCTGAGGGGCTTGGCGTCCCAATGCATCCCCTGGGGACAGCACAGTCGGCCGCTGAGCTCAGCCCATGGTGACACCACCAAGTGACCAATGGAAAATTCACCAAATCCTCATCAGAGACAAGAGAAAACTCCCATGGTGCCTGACAGCCTGAAGCAACTGCCAATTCCAGATCATTCCATCCATGTAGGAAAAGAGGCTTTTGCATTAAAGCAGAAAAGAGTTATCAAAAAGGAGGGCAGGAACAAACAACAAAGTTATTTGGACTCGTGCTTCTTGTGTCTGTTAAAAAGGCCAAGAAAATGCACTCCTTGCTCTTCTGACACAGCTCTCTCTGTTCATGATGTGGGACAGCAAGTGCTGATCATGTGCAGGAGCTGATGCAAGGGACAGGGACAAGGACGCAGCAGGCACAGTGCCAAGCTGACAGAGGGATGATCTCTGGCAGTGGCACTGAAGAAGAAGAGTTTGCAGGCAGCACAGAAAATGGCTCTTTGTTTCACCTCTTCTTTCAGTGCTGCTAAGAATGTAGCCTGGAGCAAGCTGGGAACACCAGAGCCTGGAGCCCTTTCCAGGCAGGGCTGCATCAGACACAAACCAGCAGGGGACTGAGGAGCCCCTGGGGTGGCAGTGAGCAACCTCAGGCTCTGCTCACTGCTGCTGGCATTTTCTATTGAACCATCTCCAAGGACTTCTGTTGTGCTCTGTATTTCTAAGGGTTTTCCCCCTTGGTTTGTTTTTTGTTTTCTCCTGCACCTTTTTTTCTCCAAATTTTCCTATCCTGTCAGCAGCAGCCCTTGTCCAGAACTGGCTCTAAAATATCAGCAAGGTAGCTAGGAACAACAATGGGTGGAATCCTGCGGCTCAGGAATTCATATGCCAGAGCCCTGCCTGTGCCTTATGCTTTGTCAGGACCTCCTTCTCTGTGCAAAACAAATGACTGGTGGAGACTTTTTGCCACAGAGCTCCTGAGAAACAAAGTTTGGGCTAGGTTTCTCAGGAGTGTATCTGTTAAGTTCATTGCCGGCAAACAGAAAGTAAGGCCAGGGTAGCAGAGCAGCTGGGAGCTGGTCACTCCCTGCAAAGGGCTGGTGTAGGAAGTGGGAACACCACATTCCAGGAGGAGCGAGCAGGGTTAATGTGCTCAAGGTGCTGCCAATGAGGTTTGGGTTCACTTAGAGAGCAGTCAGGGCTGGTGAGCACTGCAAGATCCAGCTGCAGTCCCCATCCACGTCTCTTTCAGTGCTGGCTTTAGGGTGTCTGCAGCCTGGATCCAGAGCACCCTGGGGGGCTCCTGAGGCTGCCTTTGCACTCAGGGTGAGGGTGCCCAGGAGCCCCTGAGGCCGGCAGTGGGGCCCAGGGCTGTGGCTTGTGGCCTGGCAGGTGTGGCTCTGGGGGCTGTGACATGCCAGGGCATGGGTCACTGTCACTGCCCTCCGCAGCCCTGGCTAGCTCTGTGATGCTCCAGGGACAACGGCAGGAGTGGGGATCTGGCTAGGTTAGGGTTTTGCCTGAGCCAGAACCTCTAGGCCAAATGCCGAGCAGTAGAGACCCCTGGAGGACCGAGTGAAGGAAGCAGAGGAGGCTCTTCTGCAGTGTAAAGTGCAGCAAATTCATCAGGAGAGGCAGGGGGAAGGTTCTACAAGTCAGAATTCCCAAAGGGAACAGATGTTCAGAGAACCCGCAGCACCCTGTGCACTGGTTTCTAAAATCTTTCAAAACAGGGGGTGGACACCATATAGTAACCAATAAGCGACTCTTGGGGTGTGGTTTTGAGGGCTACAACAAATCAGAACAAGGGGAAGGGAGAGCGTTGGGATAGGGATTGGATCTTAGGGTGAGAGACAGGGAACTTTCTGGAACAAAGGGTAGGATTTGGGCTGATGGGTGGGGCAAAGGGGCCGGGTTGACTTGACAGACAGGGAAAAATCTGGTGAGGAGGGAGGGAATTCCTTGAGGGACACTTGGGTAGGAAGGCATAACAGAGGGGAGAGACTAACTCTAATAACTCAGGGAACACTTGAACATACCACTATATAACAACATTTGACTCAATAAACTACCACACTGCAACAAAGAAATTCAGGCTTTCAGGAGCTGAGAGGTGGCACTATTAGAACCCGCAGCAGCTGGTGAAAGCCATCTGTCTCCTTCAGGTTCTTGCTGTGTGGGAAGGTGCTGCGAGTTGTGGTGGCTGCACTCCCCCTTTGCTGGGAGGATGATCTGTACCAGGGCAGAGCAGAAAGCTGCCATGGTGAGCAGAACATGCTCAGAGCATTACAGTTCAGAGAATGGCACTGCCCCTGAAGGGCAAACAGCTTGAAAGCATAGAATTCTGTGCAGAACCATTGCACAAATTTTCTCTTCTAGAACATGCCCATTTTTGTATGCTGTAGATGAATACTCCAGGTTTTATAGAATACATGGGGCTTTTTCTTAAGGTTTTTGGGAGAACTCTCAAGTTTATTTCTGTTTGTATTTTACATCCAGCACGCATACAGGTTTTTTTTTATTACTATTATTTTTCTTTAGTAAATACTTAGGGAAAAATACCTAAGCATTTTTTAATCCTTTGGGATATTGAGATTAATATTCTTAGAAAGAAAACCTTGTTGAACAAGTGTGAAAACACAGAGAGAGGGAAAACAATATAAAAGTCTTTTAGAACAGGGCGTGTAATAAGGACTGCAGAACTGAGTAATTCCTCCAAGGGCAGAATTAGCAAGATATATTACCAAGAATAACTGCCAAGATACTTCCTTAAGCCAAAGGAAATGTGACCTGCAGCCATACAAAGTACAGCCAAAGCAAATGAAAACCTTTGGAAAAGAGGGATTTTTTCCAGTGACATCAGTCTGTGATAAATAGGTATGATTTGTGCTGATAAATATTGAAACAGTAGTCAATATTGATACAGTAATTAATATTTGAGAATAATAAAATAGTTTAAAGTTGTAATGCCAAAGAAGAGAGGGAGAGGAGGGGCTCCACCCGCCCTTCCCAGCAGCTGTTCTCAAGGACCACAGGAAAGAAGCTGAAGATACAGTTTCTAAAAATGACCAAGAACCTGGTTGGATCCCAGAAAATGCTAATTATAAGGGATTTATTTCCTTGATATGCAGATGCAGTGATACGTTAGTCTTGGCTTACATTGTACTGGCTTGGTGCGCATGTGTAACCCAAAGGTGAATTAAAGGACAACGAAGAAGACTACAGAGCCTTCATCAGTGACAACCCCCAAAGACTTGTGCGACCACCAAACCGAATGGTGGCGCATGCGTGGTAAAGGTGGTAATGAAGGCGGAGATAGAGATATGACGAACCAAAAATGGGAGGAGATGGAATTGACACATAGCATATAAGGGGTGATTTTCACTTGGCAAGCTTGTACGTGAAGTGGAAAGGGTCATTGAACCCCGCAATCCGTACCCCGCGGTTGTTTTTGCTTATGTGCTATTATTGGAACCAAATTATCCCTTATTTTAATCAAATTATATTGTATCCAATTTTATATTTTTTTTATTTTAACTATTCAAATGAAATTGCGACTACTTTTAATATTGTTTGGGGGTTTTTTATGATGGGATAATTGGGCAAACATAACAGCTTCACAGTTAGAGCTGTACATATGTTCTGATCTTTAGATAAAGCTTTGAATTAACGTGTTTTGATTCTGTCTTTAAGTTTTGATGACATATTTTTAATTCTATATTTTTTTTGATGATGAAAAAAAGTAAATAAATAAACAAAATTAAAAAAAAAACAAAAGGAGAATGTGAGACCAGGACCTGCTAGCCTAGAGATTATGGGAGTGCAGCTCACTCGATGTGCCAGCGTCTCACCACATCCTTTCCGCATTGGGCCTCTCCTCCTCCTCTTTGGCCATGTTTTCTTTGTGTCATTTGTGCTGCTCTTTGTTACTTGGCATTACAACAGAGTCACCTGTTGACCTGTTTGAGGGACAAGGGATCCAAAAGATCCTGTCTAGTCAAAGGTGTGTTCTGTGCTCACCAAGGGCCTGAGCAAAGCAACCAAGAGAAGTGTGCCCAAATCCCAAAGCTTTGCTCCTTTGCAATCTCCCACAGATCTGGCTCACAGGTGTCTTCAATCACAATTCCACAGGTAAGAAGAGGTCATGTATTTCACTGGGAAAAGATGCACTGCTTTGGCAAAGTCACCTGTATGTATATTTACCCAGGACAGCACTCCAGCTGTGTTGTTTGCTCCTTGTTTGCAGAAGGATGAGTGCACTGGGAGGCCAATAACAAGTGACAAGGGTTCCTCAAATCTGCACTGCAGCCTGGGTGCCATTCAGCCCAGAGCTAGGGGATCGTTTGTTCCCATGGACCAGTGCTTGCCAGTGGAATGAATTCCTGCACAGCTGGAAGAAGCAATTCTGGATTCAGCTCCAGCTCTTGGTGGGCTGCATGATCATTGACAATGCTGCACTTCCAGAAATTATTCTGCAGTTTCCTTTCATAATCATTTGAAACTTTGAAACTTCACATTTCAATTTGCTTTGCTTTAGGGTAAAACACTTCTGGGCCCAGTGCAAGCTGTAACCTTTTGACAGCAAAGTCCTCATGGTTGCCAGCTTCTGATGTTACATAATGTCACCTGTCTGCATGTGTCTGCTTAGCTCTGGGTCTAGTCCCGGCCTAGTAAAGCCCAGGCAGGGTGGCATGTTGCAGGGAAAACTGGTCCATGAGCTTATGGGGTTGCCATCAGCAGCAGAGTGAATGTGCCCTTTGGGGATTCCTCTGGAGTCAAATTTAGTGACCTACTCCATGCCACAATATTACCTTAGATCTTTCTGCAATATCCTAGAAAAGGCTATGAAACTTCACATCTCCTTGCACACCCACTGTTTGAATAGGGGCATTTTTGTCCCTCCTCAAAGTCATTGCTCTTGCACACCAGAAACATGAACATCCACCAACAGGAATGATGCATGGTCCTGCTGGTGCTGCTGCTTCAGAGGACTGGGCAGTGCAGACCTGGGTGTTATCAATATGAGCACATAATTAGCATTTCATGCTCCTTCAAGCTGTCCAGATCCCAGGGCTTTTTTGTTTCAAAGCAGCCACTGCACCATCTCTAGGGAAGAACAGGAAATGGGAAACAGCCACTGCCAGCCTTGCAAGGGTGTAGGGGAAAACCTGAGGTGCCTGCATCAAAAGATGAATGGGAAGAGTGTAATTGCCAAAGCAAATGCTTTGTTAGGATAGCAGGAGCAGTTCTTTACTGCATGCTTGCATGAAGATCATTTGGGATCTCCTTTTGGTGTCTCATGCAGAAAAGGAGCTCTTAATAACAGCACGCTACTTAAACCAGATTGGGATGTAGCTCTGTAGTGGTTCACAATGAAGCAAACTGCCTGCTGTGTCACTGCCAGCCCTGCTGAGCCTGCGATGGACTGTAGTGTATCCCATGCCTGTTTTGCCTCCAAGCAAAGCTTGATTTTCCTTATTAGTGTGGAGTAAATACAAGAGTAATAAAATGGGCAATTAAACTGGCCACTTTGGAGGATATGCTCATGCTTTCACACATCAGTCTTGCACCTCACACTCTCAAGGCTTCAAACTCATCATGAAATATTTTAACAAAAAAACCTCAGCTCCCATGTTACATCTGAATAAAATTGCACAAGATCATAAAGAATTCTGCTGTCAGGAACAAGACAAGAGCCTTCCAACACTCACTTGCAGCTGTCCTGGATTTCTGCAGCCCTTTGTGAAAAGCTGCTGCAGACAGAGTGTTTGGAGTTGGTTTGGGCCTTTATGAAAGATCTGTGGAGCAGTGTGCAGGGCTCTCCTGGCAGGAAACTGTTTGTCCAAGCCCAGGGACACGGTGCCGGCAGGAGCGGAGCGGCCCCGCTCCCAGCCTGAGAGTCTGTGAGCTGAGCCACGCCGGGGAGAAAAGGCAGCGAGGGGCTCCAGCCCAGCTGCTTCACTGCCCTGCCCGCTCCATGGAGCTCTGCCACGGGAGAAAGCCGACGCCGGACGAGCCCCCGAGCTTCCATCAGCTGCTGGAACTGCTCCGTGACAGCTCCTGTTCTTCCGAGAGAGACCCCGGCGCCTTCTTGTAACGCGTGTCATGGGGGGATTCTGTTTGTTACTAAACTGTTGGGGTTTTTCCACTTTCATCTATTAGTAATAATTTCCTATTGCTGGAAAGGGATTGTTGGAACACTTTAGAGGAGACGACTTATTGCACAATATCCTGTTTGAAGTTTTCTCAAACTGTGTGAGACAGATGGCTTCACACAGGAGCATCCCCAAGGCTGCTGAGGGGAAGGCACAAAGGAAGACAAACCCAGTATTTCTGAGGGAAACTCCTTGACACCAACCCAACCTGAGTTGTCAAACAGCAGACCTGATGATTCGAGACATGGGCCACAGGGGAAACCTTTCAGTGTGTTTGGTCCAGGCTGGGTTATGCTCAGGGCAAAGGTGTGTCAGTGTGTTGGATAATACTCTTTTCTTGACCTAGAGATGGGGACACTGAGAGGTGTTTTAAAAACTTGTATTCAATTTTCAGTCTTATGAGAAGGGTGAGACAATACAGATGTTATAATTCACGCCATCACAATCAGAAGCCAACTATTTCCTAATTATGATACATTATAATTAGGTGTTTTGGTCTATCAGCCTTTTGCCATGCCACGTTGTGAATGCCTTAAAGCCAATTATGAAAACTGCCCCTCGTGGGTCCCACAACAATGCATCTTTCATAGCTCTGTTTTTCCAAAATCTTATTTGCAAGGCCATCTTTTGGAACTTTTTTCCAGCTCCATTTCTCTCTCAACAATATCTGTCCTATTCCATGGCATTTTTAAGTTAGCATTTCTTGTCTCAAGGTTTATATACAGATTCATACTCTGTGGGTCTTCTGCTAGGCCCTAAAAGCTTTCTACATATCCATTTCCACATCAGTGCACTTGGCTCCTTCTCTCCTCATTGTGCCTGGCAAGCACAGGAGGCCAGAGCTCCTGCAGAACCCATCACAGCACTCAGTGGGAGGAAACTTATGTCCAGTCCTCACCTGGAGCTGTGGTGCCCAGCATTCCACCACATTGGAATGAGGAACTGTTCCTGCTCTTTCAGAAGGAGCTAAGGAGCTTTGGCCTTCAGATCAATTGTCTGCAGGCTCCTGCAGTGCCTGGTGCTGCTCCCTTGCCAGAGGCACCCCAGGCCAGGGGGGCACATCTGGGCTGCTGTGTCTGCCTCTGGGGCTCCCTGTTCTGGGCAGTGAGGAGGAGCTGCAGAGGCTCTGCAGGACTGACAGGATGGGCTTTGGGGCTGGCAGGAGAAGCTGAGGGACCTGGGCTGCTGAAGCTTCTGAAGAGGAGGCCCAGGGCTCATCCTGTGACTGCTCCAAGGGTGGTTTCATGGAATCCCAGAATCAGCAAGGCTGGAACAGGCCATGGAGATCATCAAGTCCAACCTGTGCCCTGACACCGCCTTGTCTCCCCTGGGCCTCCTCTCCTCCAGGATAAACAACCCCAGCTCCCTCATCTGCTCCTCACAGGACTTGTGCTCCAGACCCATCCTCAGCCTTGTTGTCCTTCTCTGGACACGCTCCAGCCCCTCCATGTCCTCCTTAATTGGGGGCACCAGAACTGCAAACAGCACTCAAGGTGCTGCCCAAGCAGTGCTGAGAACAGGGGAAGAATCCCTGCCCTGCTCCTGCTGGTCACACCATTCCTGAGCCAGGCCAGGAGCCATTGGCCTTCTTGGCCACCTGGGCACACTGCTGGCTCATGTCCAGCCTGCTGTCCATCAGTCCCTGCAGGTCCCTTTCTGCCTGGCTGCTCTCCAGCCCCTCTGGCACCTTGTTGAGGGTGAGAGGCAGGGAGGGAATGGGTCCAGATCCAATCCTTCCTGAAATGTGGGGTTTGCTGGCACTGCCAGTTCCCAGTTCTTGATATTTCCCTATTCTGGCACAGCCCAAGTGCAGCAATTTGCTGGCAAAGAAAGTCAAAACCAAGCAAAGACCTGGTACCTACAGCAACTCAATCTCGGGTTTGCTGACACCGCCAGTACCCAGATCAGGACTGTTTCAGATGCCTGCACAGCCTAATTCCTGCAGTTTGCTGGCACAGAAAATTAGCATCTGGAAATTTCTCAGTGCCGGCACATTCCTCACACAGATCTGGTGTGTGCTGGCACTGTCAGTGCCCATATGTGGCAAATTCCCTCTTCTGGCACCACCCATGTCCAGCAATTTGCTGGCAAAGAAAGCTAAAACCTGGCAATTTCCCCTTGCCAGTACCGCCCAATCTGGAGTTTGCTGGCAGCAGGACCCCAGGAAAGAAGGAAGGAAAGAAGGAAAGAAAAGAGGAAGGCATCCAGATCCAGTCCTTCCTGGAGCCTGGAGCCTGAAATGGGCTGTTTGCTGGCACTGCCAGTGCCCAGATCTGGAAATTTCCCTATTCTGGCACAGCCCAAGGGCAGCAATTTGCTGGCACAGAAATCCAAAACCTGTGGCAGCTTCCTGCTACTGGGTCTGGCTCCACCCACATCTTGTTTTTCATGTAACCAGAACCCAGATTTGGAAATTTCCCTGTGTCAGCAGAGCCCAAATCCGACAGATTTCTGTCGCTGGCAACGACACCACCCAGATCTGGTGTTTGCTGGCAGTGCCAGTGCCCAGATCTGAAAACTTCCTGGTGCTGGCACAGCCCAAGTCCAGTGATTTGCTGGCACAGAAAGCCAAAGTTTGGAAATGTGCAGGTTCTGGCTCCAGCACCATCCAGCTCTGGTGTTTGCTGGGACCGCCAGTGCCCAGATTTGGAAATTTCCCGATGCCTTCACAGCCCAGGTCTAGCAATTTGGTTTTAGCTAGCTTAGGAAGAGAAGTTTCTTTGGACTGTGACTTTCCTTTTTCTTGGAACTGTTTAAACCTGCTCTGGACTCAAAACCCAGAAAAACACTGGCAGCTCACACCTGTGGCCCACCGAGTTCTGGGACGCTGCATTCCAGAACCAGAGGGACTTAGAAGAGACCGAGTGAGCCAACTGCAACCCACAAAAAGGACTTCCTGAATTTGCCATCTCTTCAGCACTGTCAGAGGTTTTATTTAATATTATTCATTTTTCATGCTTGTGAATACTTTACTTGTTAAAAAAACTGGGTTTTTTTCACTTTTCTCCAGGGAAGTATTTTCCTGAACTAGTAGGGGGAGGGGCTGCTTGAACTTGCTTTCTAGACAGACCCCTTTAGGAGGTTTCCTCTCCAAATTTGCCCTAAGCCAGCACTAACAGTCATCATGAAAATTGCACCAGTGGCCTAATTTCCTGGTGGCAAATCTTGTGACAGAAGCTTGACCTCGTTCTCCATGAGAGATTCTTGGGAAGAGCAGACAGTAGAAGATTCCTGGAAAACTGAAACAGCTTTACAGAAGTGAAATGAAAAATGAAAGAAACAATCCAAGATATTTCCCTCTATTTGTTTCTATGCTCTCCTTTTCCATGTTGCATCCCAGTAATTCCAGATGCACCTCACCTCTAGGATCGATGACTTAGTGATTTTTAGACACTCTAAAATACCATGAGCCACACACAATGTTTTCCTTCCCCTGTTTTTACAGGAAAGCAACACTGGAGATGTAAGTGCAGTGCTTGGGTCAGGTAGGAATCCTACCCCAAGGGAAGGTGGCCCGGCAGTGTCTGACCCTCAGCAAGGACAATGCACAGCAGCGAGGAAGGAGATCGCTGTGCCAGAGTGCAGGAGTCAGGGCTCTGCATCCGGGCTCAAGGCTGCAAAGTTCCCGTGTTTGGGCAGACGGAGGGGCTGTCCCCGGGGCGCGCGGGGCTCGAACGTGGGGCTCGTGGGGCGAGCGGGGAACGGACACGGGGACGAACGGCCCCGGTGCTTCAGTTGCAGCAGCGGCAGCAGCAGCAGCAGCAGCAGCGGCAGCAGCAGCGGCAGCAGCAGCGGCAGCAGCAGCGGCGAGAGCAGCGAAACCGATAATTTAAAACACGCTTTCTCCTATTTTTCTTCCTCTTTCTCTTTGTCCCTTTATTTCTCTTTCTCTCCCTTTCCCGCTGTCGGGCACCCTTCTCTCGGGGTCCCTTGCCCGGCGTCCCTCTCCTCTCCCCGCCTCCCTCTCCCCTGCCGGGCCGGGCCATGCTCCCGGCCCGCCCCCGGCCCCGGGCGGGGCTGCCCCGAGCCCGGCCCCGGCCGTCCCGCCGCGGTCTCGCCTCCGCCTGGCTCTGGCCGTACTGGCGGTGGCGCTGCTGGGCGGGAATCAGTGGCTGGTGCGGGGGCGGCATCGCCGCCCTTTGCCTCCGCCTGGCCCGAGCCCGGCCCCGGCCCCGACCCAGGGTCCAGTCCCGGCCCCGGCCCCGGCCCCGGCCCCGGCCCCGGCCCCGGCCCCGGCCCCGGCTCCTCCCGGGGCCCGCAGAGGACACACGCGGCGCGGCCGCTCCCGCCGCCTCCGCTGCGGCTTCCCCGGCCCGAGCTCCGCCTCTCGGCAGCGCGGCCGCCGGCCCCGAGCCTCCCGTGCCGCGTTCCCGGAAGCGAACGCCTGGGCATGGCCGGCCCGGGGCGGGTGAGGGGCGCTCGGGGGCCGTTGCTGGCCCCGGGCCGAGCGCTGACCGCCGCGTCCCGCCCGCAGGTGAGGCGCAGGAGGCCCTGCAGGAGCGGCACCGGCTGCGTTCGGTGCTGGGGCGCCAGAGAGCCTCGAGAGTGCCCAAGCTGGCCACTGTGGAGGAGGAGGAGGAGGAGGAAGGCCCTGGTGCTGCTCCAGCACAGGAGAATGAAGAGGCGGTGCCGTTTCATCCACCGCAGGAGGGTGAGTGGCAGAGCTGGGCTGCAGGACTGGAGCCTGCAGCCAACTTGGCTCCATCCCATCCCATCCCATCCCATCCCATCCCATCCCATCCCATCCCCTGGGGAAATGCCCAAGGACAGGACGGAAGAGGGGCCGGGCAGACATCCCGCAGGGGCCGTGCTCCATCCCCTGGGCCATCCCGGGGCTCTCTCTGCCTGGGGAGCGCAGGGCTGGGCTGTGTTCTCCGGCCTCTCCTGCAGCCCCTCAGCTCTGGCTGCGCTCGCTCTTTGCCAGATGCAGCCCTGGAGCGCACACAGCAGCAGGAGCGCAGACGTGGCCGCTTCAGCAGCACAGCACAGGTACCTGCAGCCACCCCCACCTGGGCTGGGCCTGCTGTCCCTGCTCAGCCCAGCCCCCTGTGTGCAGCATTCCGTGCAACATCCCCGGCTTCTTGCCCTTCTCCTACAGCTTGTTTGCGACTTCATCAGGAGCATTTGGCAGGAAGAGACCAGCGCCATGGGCACTGGGCTCAGAGCACACTCAGAGCTCCTCAGTCATGAGACCAGTGCCGCCCTACTGGATTTGCTCCTGGAGAAGGGTGTTGCCAGGCCAGAAGAAGTAAGCAGCCTGGGGCCAGGCTTCAATTCCGCCATGAGTCCCGCGCCTTCCCCAGCCACGCCTGGTGGTCCCTGGGAGCCTTTGAGGCCATGGCAGTGCGCTGGGAAGGGAAGGACTTCTCTGGGGACCCTGGGGACATTGTTCCCTCTGGCAGCTTTCCAAGTCTCCCCGTGCCTTCTCCAGGTGCCCGCCATGGTGAGGTACATTCACCGCTGGCTCATGGCCAATGATTCTGCTGAGCACAGGCTGGACAAGGCCCTGCTGAATCTCACCGCAGCACACCCGGGTGACGCAGTCGTGACACTCCTGCGTGTGGCCCCGTCCTGTGACAGGTATGGGGCCCACCTGCCCAGAAGGCTCAGGCCTTCCCAGCCCATCAGCCTGTACCACCTGTCCCAGGTGTCTGAGCAACAGAGAGTTCCAGAGCCCTCTGGCTGCTCCCTTTCCCAGCCCTGGCACGTCAGCCCCCGAGCCTGCTGCCATGCTGCCTTGCTGCCCCTAAGGGCCCTGTCTCCACAGGGCTGGGCTGCCTGGCTGCTGCTGGCCAGGGCCAGTGGACAGAGGCAGAGCCCGTGGTCAGCCGGGCCCCTAGGGATGCCCAGGCCACGGTGCCGTGTCTGAGACCCACCCTGAGACAGAGCTCTAACCCTACAGAGCTGCTTTGACCATGTGGAAGACCATCATGTGCTCGCTCAGGACTGCAGAGCCAGTGCAGCTGATACTCCTGGATGTGCTGGGGAGCTGGCCAGAGCACAGCATGTGCACCTCTGACAGGGACAAAACGGGTGTCTTTGGCCTGGCTGTGAGTTTCTGACACTGGCCTTTGCTGGCCCCAAGGCTCCCTCTCCAGCAGCTCTCCTTCCTCCTTCCCCCACTGCATCTCCCTGCCTCAGGCGCTGATCTGAAACCTGGCCCAGGGGCAGCTTCAGGCCCACCAGGCTCCGTGCTCCCCCTGCCAAGGTCTCTCGGGGCCTCTCCCTGCTAAGCTTGGGCCCTGCCACACGGACCCCTCGGCACTGAGTGCTGTCTCGGGGGGCTTTGTCCCTTGCAGGCAACCGTGGTGATGTGGAAGATCCTTCAGGAGGCCCCTGTCCCACGTATAGTGGCGCCGCATTTCCCCCACCTGTTTGTGCATCTGCTCTTCCAAGTGTTCTTCAGCACAGAAGAGATGCCAGAGGAGGTTGATACCTTCTGGAAGCAATGCCAGGAAGAGCACGGCCTTGCCACCAGCCCCAACAGGTGCTCCATCCCACTCCTCCTGTCCCTGCCACGTGGCCTGCAAAGGAGCCAGTGCTCCCAGTGTGACCTGGGCTTTGCTGTGCACACAGGTTTGCAGTGCAGACCCTGAAGTCCCTGCTCTGCCTTCTCCAGTGTGAGCAGGTGGTGGTGTCAATGGAAGGCAAGCGTGGCTGGGACACGCTGCTCTGCGTTGATACCCATCACTCTGCCGTGGCTCTGCTAGCCAGGTGAGACACCTCCTTCTCCCCATTGCTCCTGGCATTTGTGCCCTGTGCCTGGGCTGTCCCACACAGTCCTCATGGCTGTGGGCCAAAGGGACGAGCGACAGCCAAGCAGACTGGAAAAGGCTGGAAAAGGGGGAGCCAGATGTGGCCCAGGAGCGGCCACATCTCAAAGGGCCCAGGTCCCCTGGCAGTGGGTGGTGGGGAAGGACAAGAACCATGTGAGTCAGTGCTGGGAGAGGCTTCCCTCCCTGGCTCAAGGTCTTAGTGACACTTTCCACCTTCCAGGGAGATGTGCCATGCATCCAGGCCCTTGTGTAAAAGGATCTTATGCTGCCTCCTTGAGATGCTCAGCATAGAGATGCCATACTGGGATTTCCCTGCCCTGGCATTCCTTGTGGAGGTGAGCCTGATGGCCAGCGCTGCCTGGCTGAGGTGCCTCCCAGCTCTCTGCCCTCTCGTCACCGCAGCTGCCTGGGACGGTGCCCGTGCCCTGCGCTGCTGCCTGGGCCCAGCCCCGTGCGGCTCCGGGCTCCTGCCGGCCGGCTCCCCCGTCACTGCCCTGTGCCTTGCAGGTCCTCGAGTGCCTGGACTTGAGGGAATGCAGGGACAGCATCATGGATCTTGTCTTGTCATGGCACCTGCAGAGGGACCGCGCAGACATTGGCAGCCAGCTGCTCAGGGCCCTCCTCCCGCTCAGGGACCATTCCCCGCTGGTGAGAAGGGGGCAGTGGCTGAAGCCGTGCAGGCAGCGTGGGGCTGGGCAACGCAGTCGCTTGGCCTTGCCTGGCCTTCGGGCGCTGTGGCAGCTGCTCCCAGCTCTCCTGCCTCCCGCTTCAGCTGCCCCAGTGCTTCAGGACAGGCCTTTGGCCTCTGGGCCCTGCGGCAGCAGGGTGGCCTTTCACAAAGTCGTGTTCCACACAGGCCGAAAGAATGTGGAGCCTGACCGAAAGGCTCGTGGAGCTCCTGCGGGTCAGGATGACCACCATGCTACTGGGTTATCTGTTCCTGGATAATGGTGCCCGCATACCCAGTCCCATTGCCCTGCATTTGGCTAAGGTGTTCCTGCCACTCTTTGACCACGTAAGGCTCTGTGCCCCCAGCCACGGCCACTGGCTGCTGCCCGGACACTTGGGGCCCTGTGCAGATGCAGGCCTGTGCCAATGTGGGCCAGAACCAGCTGATGCTGAGCTCTTGCTGCCTTCCTGTTCTACAGGGTGATAGCCAGGTGCAGCAGCTCTCCATGATTGTCTTTCACACCTTGATTTCTGCTGTAGAAGAAGAAGGAAAAAAGCCCCTGATGACACAAGTGTGGCAGAGCCTGCTCCCACTGCTCTTCCACTGCCATGATGAGAATCTGCGTGTGGCACAGGTGAGGACTCGTGGGCTGCTGCTGTCCCCCTGGCAGGGGGCTCGGCTGCTTCCTGCCCTGCACCTGCTGGACCGCAGCCTCCTCCAGGCTGCGGCTCCTGTGCCCTGGGCTGTGGGGCCATGTCCGCATCTCTGCTGCTCTCCAGACTTCTCGGGAGACGCTGCTTTGTGCAGTCAAGTTCCTGAAAAGGAAAGATCTTGAAAAAACTGTGAAGAAACAGAAACTCTCGAAGTTCACTGAGCTCCTGGTAAGGAGGGCCTGCATGCCCCAGCCTCAGGCTGGAGAAGGCCCCTGAGGGTGGTGCTCAGTGTGCGGGGCTGGCAGCTGTGCCCCTGCCCGCTGCTGCAGCCAGAGGCCCCGTGGGCTCTTCTCCAGGCTCCCGTGGGCCCGAGCCGGGTGCCCATGGAGCCCCAGCCCGGCGGGGCTGCGGGGCGGGCCGGCACCGGGGCTCCCCGGGCAGCAGCCGGCCCTCCGCCCCCTCCCCTCGGGAGCCCTTGGCCAGCGGCTGCTGGCCGCGCCTCAGGGCTGTGCGGGCAGGGGAGGCCGGCACTGGGCGCAGGCAGCGCCCGGCCCAGGGGCTGAGCCCGCACCAACCCTTCCTTCCTGCTGCTCTCTGCAGCTGGCAGAGGACAGGAGCCGAGTGGCCGAGCACCTGCGCCAGGCCCTGCGCTACGTGGAGAGCCCACAGGAGCCCCTGCGAGAGGCGGCTGTCGGGTTCATGGGTGAGTCCCGAGCCCGGGCTGCCCCTCCCCTCCCCGGCCCGCCACAGCTCGGCCCCAGCCCCACCTGCTGCCCCAGCAGCGCCAGCCGTGCCCTGGGGCGCCGTGGAGCCCCGCCTGGCCCGGGCATTACTGCTGCTGCCCTCTGGCAGCCGTGCCCTGGGGCGGCAGCGAGCAGCAAGGGCCGGGCTGAGCCCTGCCGGGCCAGCAGCCCGTGTGGCCACAGCGCCGGCAGCGCCGCTGGCAGGGAGCTGTGCCGCTGGGGCCGTGACAGGCTCTGTGTTCACAGGCATGGCCGGGCGGCGCCTGAGGGGGCAGCAGCAAGAGCTCCAGCTGATCTGCAGTGGTGAGTGAGGGCAGCGGGCTGACAGCGCGGGCTGCCGAGGGGAGCTGCAAGCCCTGCTCCGGCTGCGGAGGGCTCTGCTCCCGTGGGCAGAGCACAAGGAGCTTTCAGGGCCCCGTGGGCCATTCGTGGCCAGCAGCTTCGGGCTGATCCCCTTGCTCCCTGCTCCCTCCTGGCCACGGCAAGAGCCGGCTGGGATGGCCCTTGCAGGGGGCTCTCCTTGGCTCCCCACAGATCCGGCTCTGACCGTGCCTCTGTTCCTCTCTCTTGCAGCCCTGGAACGCCTGACGGAGGACAGGAGCAGTGCCGTGTCGCAGCTGGCACTTGAAACACTGCATGTCCTGGGGGAAATACAGCGTGGGCGATATTCCACCATCCAGAGGCTGCAAGATCAGCTGCACAGGGCATGGAGGACTCGGCCTCGTCTATCGGGGCTTGGCTGGCTGTGCTGCCGGAAGACTTAGGAGAAGAGCTGATCCTGGAGGCTGGGGCAACCTGAGCCAGGGGTAATTTTCCTTTTCTTTAATATTTTTCTGTTCTTCTTTTCATTGTTTTATCTATATTGAAAATAAATAAATTATAGGTTATATATAATTAAATATATTATTATAGATTATAGATTACTGTAAATAATTATAGAATGTATTATGATACACAGACTGCCAGGAGCTTTTCTTTGCTGCCCAGGGTCTGCAGGGCAAGAGGCAGGAAAGGGTGAAAAGGGAGCTTGTGCTCAGCAGCACAGCAGGCTGAGGGGTCCTGAGGCCCTGCAGAGGGAAAAGGGTGCTTGTGCTCAGCCAGCTGCCCAGGTGTGCAGTGTTGCAGGGAAAATGGCCAGAAGCCCCTTGGCCTTTGGTGGTTCTGCTGAAGCCTTTGTGCTGCCCACAGAGCAGCTGGGCAGGGTCCGGGGCTGCGGGGATCCCTGCCAGAGCGGTGCCTGGAGATGGCCTCAAGCCCTGTGCCAGGCAGGAAGCGCCATCCGTGTCCTCCTGGCCACGTGCTGCTGGCTGCATTGCTGAGGGCTCCCAGGCGCCTCTGGATGGGGCTGCTCTGGAGCTGCTGTGGGGCTGCGGCGCTGCTGCCGGGCAGCTTGGCCAGGCTGGGTGAGACCCTGAGGGGCTGGGGCGCTGGCAAGCCCTGGGCAATGGGCTGTCAGAGGCCATAAGCAGCCCCCCAGCAGCTGCCTTGATCCTGACAGAGTTGACTTGCAAGAGGGATCCCGGGCACTGTGTAACTAACATCATTGGTGCTGTGGGAAACCCAAATGCAGGGAAATCTCAGACCTTTGGTCTTGTCAGCAAAGCTTAGAATTAAGCACAGGATTTGATCTGAGACCTTGGAAAGGGCTTCCAAACTTAGGTGCTAGAAGCGAGAATGCAGATTTCTAGTTTATAGCAGAGACACGGGGAGGAATGTTGAAGTGGAGGAAAGTTTAGAGTTTTAGAGTCCAAGATCTAGAAAAAATAAAAGTAGTTACAATGGAAAACAAGAAGCTTAGGATGCAGTGCTGTAGGTTTGTGTGTCATAACATGATTGGCTAAGGAAGCTTACACTGTAGCATGAGTCCCTAAGACGAAATATTGAAGGGTTGGCTCCAAACCACAAATATCTTTGTTGGCCGTGTCTTCTTGGCCAAGAAATCCTTCAAAGCTCTTGTAACTACAAGTCTTGCGGCCCTGTGAACCATGCGGTGGAGATGTGAGCCAAACTCACCCTTCCTGTCTGTGTAGAAGTGAAGAAAATGCAATGGCATCATGTAAAATACTCAGAGGTCCGCTCTCTAGCTCGTTCCAAACTCCTTCAACTCCTGCAGAGTGGGATTTAGCTACAAAGAGATGACAGGGACCCTTAGTGCTGCCTCTTTGACTCCAGAGCAGTTGCTTTAGAATCTTTCACATAAGCCTGTGTAGTCATGTGCCAGAAATGGATCATTTGAAGAAACTTTCCCAAGTGACTTGCATGGAGCTTTGTTTGAAGGGTATTTGAGGAGAAAGGCTCCCAGCAGAGGTCTGGCTTTGGCCTAGCTGTGTCCCCTGCTGATTGTGAAGTGTGCCATCAGCTGCAGGGCTTTCTGGGCTAAAAATGTCATCAAGTCACTTGGACTTGCTCGTTATGGCCTCTAAAAGCTGGACTCAATTTTGGGGCAAATTTGGAGACCGCATCTATGGGTGGATGGAGCACCTAGGATTTTCCCAATTGCTGGGAATGGCTCTCCAGGTCCCTGGAGTATCCATCCCATCTGGTTTTGTTTGTCCTGGTTCCCTGACAGCTGGGGCCCTGGGCAGAGCCCTGAGAGCCTGGTCTGCCCCCAGGGAAGGAGAAGGAGCCCCTGGAGAAGCTGTACCGGGTGGGGATGCTGCTGCTGCTGCTGCTGCTGTTGCTGCTGCTGCTGCTGGAGACAGCGAGGATGACATCAAGGAAGACAAGCTCTTCCTCCGCCTGGCCACGGGAGGCTGAAGGTGATGGACTTTGATTCTGGCACCTTCTTCAAAGCCAAAGTCCACAGGGAATTTGCAGATGAGTCCCCAGCCAGGGAAATTCTGCTAGATTTGGGCATGGCCCAGCCTGGCTGGGAACCAAAGGCTCCCCCTTTGCTGGGGCAGATGCAACTCATTCTTCAGTGGCTGCCCAGCTGCTTTTGGCAGGGTGGGGCATGGGCTGGGGTGGGTACGAAATGGGAGTGGGCTCCTGGCCCTGCCAACAGCCCCCAGCACCCACCGTGCCCCGGGCTGGGGCTGGGGCTGGGGCAGCCAGCCAGACACAAACAAAGCCCCATGGTGGGAGCAGAGGTGGGGCTCCAGAACCTGTGCACAGCTGCTTTGCTGTGCAGGCAAGGAAGGGCTTGGGCTGCTCCACTGCCCTTGTTTGCTTTGGGGTCACCGTGATTTTGGGGGGCAGTGCAGGGGGGAAGAGAGAAAGTGTGGGCTTCCCACAGCCATGGCTGGGTTTTTCCCTGGCGTGCAGGGGTTTGGCCTTCCTCAAGGCCCTGACAGAGATAAGAGTTTTTACCGTTTTTCTTGTTTTCCCTTTTTGCATCTAATCTCTTTTCAATAATGTGTTGTTGGTTTTAGCAGAGGAAATGTTCCAGGTGATCCAGTCTGGATGGGGAAGTGCTGGGGAGCAGTTGTGGCATGGATGGGCCATGCCCTTGGAGAAGGCTGAGGCCATGGTTTGGGAGCAGCTTTTCTTGCAGCCATGGCTGGCGTGAGGTGGGTCCCTGTGTACTTGGCAGGGTGGGATCAGAGCTTTTGGGAGCTGGCAGCGAGCACAGGAGCATCCTGCTCCAGGCAGCTGCTGAGGGCTGGATGTGCCGTGGCTGGCTGCAGGCTGGGCACATGTGCTGCCCTCCTGCTCTGCTGCCAAAGGCAGCAGGGATGGGCAGCTCTGGGCACAGCTCTGGGCACAGCCAGCATGGCCTGGGCACCGCAGGCCTTGGCACAAGGGCACAGGAGCCCTCAGCTGACGGGCGGTTTCTGCTTTCTCTCCTTGCAGCCGGGCTCTGCGGGTGCTGAGGCTGCTCTGGGCTCTGCCAGGGCTCTGCTGGGCTCAGCCCTGGGCCCAGCTGGGCTGGCTCTGCCCTCACATTGCTCTGACAGCTCTGCATCAGACCAGCCCGTTGCGAGCGCAGCGCCTGAGCTTTCTGCTTTGGCAGGTGAGTGAGACTCTGCTGCAGGCCCAGAGATTTCAGCTGGGGACACACATCCAACTGGCAAGGACCCAAACTCTCCACAGTCCCAGCTGAATGCCTGGATCTGTACAGGGTGTTTTGTCTGTCCCATTCTTCCTTCTTGATTGGCTGGAATTGTGCAATTGCACTTTCTTCCTCCTCTAGAAGTGCCACGAGTGGGCCAAAGCTGGCGAGTGGGCGATGTTCCTGAGGCAGTGCAGTCTGGAGCTGGTGGATGGAGAATTGCCCTTCTGCACTTCCAAACCCGAGCAAAAAGCCGTAAGTGAGACTTTATATCTCTAAGAAATCCCTGACAGTTTCAAAAGGAATGTGCAGCTCATTCCCAGGCTGAGAAGGAAGGTGATCTTCTAAAGGATTTGGGCTTTGACAGATTTTCCATTCCCAGTCCTGCTTGGAGCTGGAAGGGCACAAAGCAATTTCCTCTTGCTTCAACCACAATTTCAAATACCAATATTGGAAACAAAGCCCAAAATCTTTTAAGAGGCTTTTGAGGTCACAAAGATGGATCCCCGCCATCAGCACATTTACAATGTAAATAACTGAGTTGTCTTTTTAAAAAGATCATTTACCTCTTAATGCAAAGAATGTAATTTGGCATTTATGTTTTGTTTTTTTTATTAACTGTATGGGTTTTTTTTCACTGACACTTGGATTTTTTTCTTATCTTTTACAATTTTTTTTTCTTTTTTCCTTTTTTTTCCTTTAAATAGAAAAAATGTCCTATCAAAGGAATGTCCTTTGCTCCTGATTCCCGTGTGGAGCAGCTCCCTTCCTGCTGGCTGAGCTGCTCAGGCAGAGCCCGGCAGCTCCTGGCCCTGCAGGGCTGAGGCTTTTCCCCGTTGCTGGGCACAGACTGATGGAGCAGCACTTCTGAACACGGGCACACAGAGGGAGCAGCAGCAGCTGCCTTTGGCCACCTGAGGCTCCAAGGCCCAAACTCTGAGCAGCCAGGGCTGGAAGAGACTGGCAGGATCTGATCCCTGACTCCGGGCCAGGGCTGCACAAATGACCCCACAGCAGCAGCAGCAGCAGCAGCAGCAGCAGCAGCAGATGGAGCTGACTTTGAGCACAGCCCCTGCCCCTCTTCCCTCCCGTGTGCAGCGGTGTCACAGCAGCCTGAGGCACCTGGGAGCCCCCAGTGCCAGCAGGGACTGGAGATGGCAGCCCTGGGCTCCTGGAGGCTGTGCAGGGAACGGAGCTGGGCACTCCCTGTCCATGGGGAGCTTCCAGATGGAAAAGGCTGCTGTGCCCAGGCAGCTCCAAGGGCACAGAAAGGAGGCTCTGGAGCACTGGATCTGTGTCAGTGCCACAGTCCTGGGCAGCAGCCAGCGAGCCCTGGGGAAACAGAGGGCACAGCAAGAGGGACAGAACCAGGCAAGGGCAGAGACTGGAGAGAGCCAGGCCCGGGAGCAGGAGCAGCTGCTCCATTGCACTCTTGGAGAAAGCTCTTGGCTGATTCAAAGCGCTGAAAGGCGTGAAGGGCAGAGGAGGAGGCCACAGCAAACAATGCTCCTGTTTGCACAGCCTCCCCTCTCCATGTCCCAGAAGGAATTGCATGGACTGTGTTCTTCTCTCTGATTCGTCTCGTTCAGCAGGAGCAGCTCAGCACCAGGAGCTGAAGGAGCTGAAGCCTCAGGCCACAGGAGCTGGGCAAGAGGGAACTTTTGGAGCAAAGTAATGCTGCTAAAATAGACCCAGCTGAATGCAGTGGATAGAATCATGGAATCACAGAATCCTTGCTGTTGGAAAAGCCCTCTGAGCTCACCCAGTGCAGCCGCTCACCCAGCAGTGCCAAGCCCAGCACTAAACCACGTTCTTGAAGTGCCAAGGCCTGGACACCAGCCCTGAGTGAGGCCTGGACAGCAGGCCCTGAGCCAAAGGTGGCGTCTGGATGAACCTTCCAAGCAAACGTTATCTTTGTATCTGCTCCCTGATGAAATATGCATGGTCATTAGCACTGAGATAGATGTAGCCACTCCTTAGTGAGACATGGATTGACCTTTGTGTATTTAGAAGCCAGACAAGGCCATGAAATCTGACATCTGGCCTTGTTTGGGGCTGTATGGTCAAAGTCAGCTCCCTTGGTTCCTCCTTGATCCCTGGCCAGGCTTTGGGAGGGACCCAAGAGGAGCATGAAAGCAGATGTTGCCACACTAGCAGTGCTGTCAGTTTGTTCATTCAGCACTGTCAGAGCTGGGCCCTCTCCCAGCGGGGTTGGAGCCTCACCTGGGGCTGGAGGCACCTGCAGGAATTCCCAGTGCCCAGGAGTGGCTCTGCAGCCCTTGGCTGTGACAGCTTCCCCAGCTGCTGTGTGGGTCTGGGGGATGGTAAAGGCTGAGGGTAAATGCTGCTGGATCTTTCTTAATCACTGCAGGCAATCTTTGGTGAGGATGGTTGGGTGCATTGCTGAGCTGCTCCTTTTGTGATTCTTTGCTGCTCTGAACTGCAGGAAATGACACTGATTCCTTCAGCTGGAGTCTGTGTCTCTGGTGCTGACTTTGGCCACTGGTAAAACAAAACTGGCACAGTCTGGCCAGATCCCAACAAAATGTCACTTGTTCAGTGTCAGTGTGAGGAATCAGTCCCATCAGAAATTCCTAGCTGGGAAGCCCTTCCCTGGAGTTCCCTTGCTCTGGAGTGGGCTGAGGTTGGAGCCCCGTGTGAGCAGTGAGACTGTTGGGTAAAAGAAGCTGCACCCCTGGATGGCTTCAAATGCATCCAAAAATTGTATATGGAAAAGGAAAAGACCTTGTGGATTTGGGCAGACAAAGATGAATTTGTTGAGAGTACATAGGAAACAGCACCTTCAGAAGGAACAATCATTGTTGGAATGCTCCCACATGGAGTAACAAAAGAAGGTTTTCATCTTGAGCTCAGATGCCCTTGTGCAAGTGAAATATCAATACAACAAATAACTATATACATATTTATAGTATAATAAGACCTTCCTGTTTATATTTATAGATTTTTATGTATATATGTCTATATCTACATGTCTATATCTGTATTTATATATAAATATGTACATATAATAATAATGTGAAATAGTGCTGACAATACTAATTTGGTATCTTTGGCTGCTCAGGGATGTAACACGAAATACCCTACAGAACAGGATTGGCCAGGACCCTAATGTCAGTGGTCAACTTTGTGAGATTGTATACAATGGAAAAAGGAGGAAGGGAGGAAATTGGTGATTTTTACAGGGTGTGCTGATACTGTGATGCAGAGTGCTTTGCCTGTTCCTGTGAAAAATACAGTGATTTTTCCTGCAGGGTTTTTCATGTACCAGACTATGCACAAGCTGCAGGATTGGTTGAAAGGGTGAAGGGGTTCTTAAAAGAGCAGTTGGAAAGATGAGGAGATGGGAACCGTTGCCCATGGAGAACCCATCTCCCAGATGTGCTCCATGCCCTTCACAATGGCCCATGGGGGAAATGAAACCCCCTGGCTGTGCACGGCTGCCCCCAATTTGCAAATCCAACCATGGGCAGTGAGACTTGGGCTGCCTGGGAAATTGTTCTGGCTGTGATGGCCCCTGGCAGGGCCAGCCCAGAGGCTGCAGGGCTGGGCCTTCATGCATTGGAATTAATTAGGATAAATTCAAAGCAAATGAGAGCTATCAATTCTGAAACAGGAATTCAGATTCCTTCAGGACACTTTGCTTTGGTAACTGCTCCCTTGGAGCTTGGCCTTGCAAAGTGGTCCTGTCATGGCAGGAGGAAATGATGCAGAATATCAAGGAGAAATTACAGTAATTCTGTAAACAATAATGAACAAGATTGGATTATTCAACCCCATGACAGGGTAGCACAATTATTGATCTTGCAATTTTAAGAACGATTGTGAAAAAAGGAGATCCAGCTCCAATCACCACCTTTTGTGGAGATAAAGGGTTTGGATCCAGCAGCCCTAATAATGGAGCCAGAGTGTGGGTCCAGAGGCCAAATGGCCCTCCCGAGGCAGCTGAAGGAGCAGCTCCTAGGAAAGACAACTCTGAGTCCTGAAACCTGGGCAGGAACAATGGGAATGTGCCCCTGCAGCCAAGGATTCTGTGTGAGAGCTAAGAGATCTGACAGGATATTGTTTTACACATCCTGCCAATCCAGATCTTCTCCTTTTGCCCCAAGGGCCCCTCTGGAAAATGCTCTGATCCACGGGGCTCCATGTGAAGGCTGCTGTGACACTGAGGGACTTGCACAGGAATTCCATCCAGGAGCCTGGGTGCCCCTCAGGCACTGGGACCCGGCCCCTTCCAGCCAGAGGGGAAAGGGTCCCCCAAGCCTTGTTAGCCACAGACAGCATGGTAAAGCTGAACAGCAAAGGGCCTGGGGGCATTATTCTGGAATTAAAAAGGTGCCAGCTCCATGCACAACAGAATTCTTGTTCCTAATTCGAATGATTGAGAAAAAAGAAGGAAGAACGGTGTCACTAAAGTACTACTGATGTCTGTAAGGTGTACCTTGATAGTCAGCCAGAATCTTTGTCTGCCACAAACACCTCTGGTGTTTCACCAAGGGATTGGTCATCAAAATGTAATGATGGGTTATGATGGATTGCTGAGCTTCTTTTGTAATTCTCTGCTAATGATGATGTGCTTTGCTGAGCTTATCCTTTTGTAAATCTTTGCAGCTGTGCATGATATAAATGACACAATTCCTTCAGTTGGTGTCTGTGTCTTTGGTAATGAGCCTGCCCACTGGTGAAACAGGGCCCCCTCTTGCCTAGGTATTCCCTGGGAAGGCAAAAACCCTCACTCCAAAATTCCCCCCTCCCTCCCTTTTTTCCCCCCTTCACACCCTGAGCATGATGTGCTCTGGTCTGGGCTATGCCCGGGTCAGTTGGGCTCCCCTGTCCTGGCTGTGTCCCTCTCCCAGCTTCCCCGCAGCCCCAGCCCCTCCCCAGCGTGGCTGGACGAGGGGCAGGACAGGCCTTGGCTGTGCTGCAGCTCAGCAAGAACAAAACCATCTCTGCGTGCTCAGCCCTGTGCTCAGCACCCGGCCCAGCAGTGTCTCAGTGCCAGGGGCTGTGCCCTCAGTCCCTGTCAGGGGTTTCCATGGCAACTGCCAGGCCAGGTGACCCAGGTGTCCCCCCAGTGCCGGTTGCCATGGAAACAGTGCCCAGCCCTGCCCCTTTCTGTCTAGCTGACCTGGCCTTTGGCCCTGGCAGTGCCGGTGGCTGCTGGTTTCTGGTGCCTGAGCGGCCAGCGCGGCACAGGGCATGTGGCCATGGCACAGCCCCCAGCAAGGGATCCCCTCTGGCTCTGGGCACTGACACCAGCCCTGAGCAAGGGCCCAGGGCAGCTTTGCATGGCCACCAACCTTCACAACGGCTCCGGGCATTGGTTGCCATAGCACCAAACCAAGGAACGGGTCCCCGTGGCCGTTGCCATGGCACCTGGTGGCACCAACGAGTGTCACTGCAATTGTACCTGGAACAGCCCTGGCACCGCTTTGTCCTGAGGGTTGCAATGGCAGCTGAGGGCAGCAACAGCTGGGGCTCTGCAAGGGCCCTGGGGGAGACAGAAAGGAGCAGCAGAGCAGGGGCTGATCCATCCCCAGTGCGCTGCACAGCCCAGGGCAGCGTCCCAGAGTGTCCACATGGAGCTGCCAACAACATCCCCTCTCTGCAGCCCTGGCCTCTCCCCCAGCTCACACAGGTGCCCCATCCTTGCAGGCACAGACACAGCAGCACTGGCTCAGCAGCCCCTGTTTGCATTGCACAGAGCAGGGAGAGCACCCCCATGCTGTTGGTGTGGGGACATGAACCTGAGGGAGCACAAATGCCATCAGCCCTTGGGGCCAGCAAGGGCTGGGGGACAGCAGGGAAACCACTCAGCTTTGTCCTGGCTTCTGCAGTCAGCCAGAAAGTTTGTTCCCATCAGCTGGGAGTTTCCTGTGCCACTGCAGATGCTGTTGCTCAGAGCCAGGGCTGCCTGGCAGCCACCCCCAAACTGCCCTGAGCATTTTCTGGGCTTCACCTTTGCTTTCTTTCCTCTACCTGATACAAATTTCTTCCCATTGCCCACCCCTCTTCCCTCCCCTGCCGACAGCCCATCCGTGTTTGCCCTTTCCTTTCTGACCCAACTCCCCACTGCAGTTCCTGACTTGGCATCACGGGAACGTCCCTTGGGGAGCAGGATCATCCTACAAGTGCTGCAGGAATTGTCTGCAGGCTCCTGCAGTGCCTCATGCTGCTCCCTTGCAGGGGGGCACATCTGGGCTGCTGTGTCTGGCTCTGGGGCTCCCTGTTCTGGGCAGTGAGGAGGAGCTGCAGAGGCTCTGCAGGACTGACAGGATGGGCTTTGGGGCTGGCAGGAGAAGCTGAGGGACCTGGGCTGCTGGAGCTGCTGAAGAGGAGGCCCAGGGCTCATCCTGCAACTGCTCCAAGGGTGGCTTCAGAGAATCCCAGAATCAGCAAGGCTGGAACAGGCCATGGAGATCATCAAGTCCAGCCTGTGCCCTGACACTGCCTTGTCTCCTCTGAGCCTCCTCCTGGATAAACAACCCCAGCTCTCTCAGCCACTCTTCACAGCACTTGTGCTCCAGATGCCCCCCAGCCTTGTTGCCCATCTCTGGACACGCTCCAGCCCCTCCATGTCCTTCCTAAATTTGGGGGCCCAGAACTGGACACAGCACTTGAGGTGCTGCCCAAGCAGTGCTGAGCGCAGGGGAAGAATCCCTGCCCTGCTTCTGCTGGTCACACCATTCCTGATCCAGGCCAGGAGCCACTGGCCTTCTTGGCCACCTGGGCACACTGCTGGCTCATGTCCAGCCTGCTGTCCATCAGTCCCTGCAGGTCCCTTTCTGCCTGGCTGCTTTCCCAGCCTGTAGAGCTGCAGGGTTTGTTGTGGCCAAAGTGCAGGACCTGGCATTTGGACTTGTTAAACCTCAGCTTGCTGGATTTGGCCCCTGGATCCAGCCTGTCCAGGGCCCTCTGCAGAGCCCTCCTACCTCCAGCAGATCCACACTCACACCTAGCTTGGTGTCATCTGAAAATTTAGTGATTATCTATTCTTTTTCACATATGTGATAATCATTTCCTCAAAATCATTAACATATTTCCCCTCCCCTCATGCATGTGTTCTTCTCTCCTGGAGGTCTCTCTGGTGGTCCCTGGTGCTCGTGGATCCCAATGTTCCCATGGGCCTGGCTGAGCTGGCAGGACACTGAGGCTGGTGAGCTTCCAGTTCCCCTTCCAACACAATGGGCATTGTGGGGTTTTCATAGGCCTGGGGCTGTGGAGAACAAGCTCCAGGTGTGAGCTCAGCTGGTGGAGACAATTTATCATCTGGTAACATGAGGTCACAGAGTGGGCTGTGACATCACAGAGTGGGTTATGTGAGGTCCTTGAGCAGCTATGGCATTATAGACTGCCTCTGTGACATCAGAGAGCCAGGTGAGTGACATTAGAGAATGGGCTGTGACATCACAGAGCAGGCTGTAACGTCACAGAGGGGCTGTGTGACATCCCAGAGGGGCTGTGTCAGGTCACTGGGTTGGTCACTCTGCCCCAGCTCCCCCTCACAGTTTCTCCCAACAAGTCCAATGCTGTTCATGCCCAGCAGGGTCCCTGTCCCCCGGGATTCCCCCGGCCCACCTGGAGCCACAGCCGCCACCAAAGGATGTTCCACAGGATCCACCCCAGAGCCTGACAGGGGACAAGGGGCCAGGGCTGTGTGACCAGGACATCAAGGACGGGGATTATCCAGGTCACTGCGGCCTGGGTTGGGTTCCCCAGGGCAGAAGAGATGTCTGGCAGCTGGAGCAGGGTCTGGGAAGGACCTCCAAGGTGGGGATGGAGCCCTTGGGCTGTGAGCAGAGGCTGAGGGAGCTGGGCTGCTCCAGCCTGGAGCAGGGAAGGCTGAGGGGCTCCTCATCCCAGCCTGGCAGTGCCAGCCAGGAGGGGATGGAGAACACAGAGCCAGGCTCTTCACCGGGGGGCTGGGGGGAGACAAAAGCCAATTGCCAGAAGGGGAAAGAGGGGCGATCAGCCAGGGCATGGGGAGATGAAATGAGTCAGGCTGATTTTAGCATTTCCTCACCACCAAGAGCAGCCTGATCCCCTTCTCCATCCACCACTGACAGCTTTGCAATTCAGGAATTGTTCAAGCTGTTTTTCCCCCACTCCAGGACGAGCATCCTGATACAAAAACTTAATTGTGTTTATATCTATCACAGAACGATGTTTGTCTGAAATTACTTTTGCTATGGAAATCACTTGTGGATGTTGGACTCATCAGATGCTGTGGGGACCATGCACATAGCTCAGGGAAGAGTGTGATTTTTATTAAATTGTGTCCTGTTCAACTGTGGTCTGTTGGCCATGAAGAGAAACTTTCTGTGCCTCTGAGTCTCACCAGTTCCTGACCTCCAAAGGACACAAACCTGATGAGTTGTGGTTCCCACTCCATTCATGGCACTTGGACCTCCCTCCATCCCCAGAGCAGAGCTCCCTTGTCCCAGAAAGTCCCTGGCAATGCAGGGATGAAAGAAACAGGACAGGCTGTGGGAATCAGGGGCAGGGCAGAGCCAGGGAAATTAATGAGTTTTGCATTTGACAAAGCTGTGCCTTCCCTTGGCTTTGCTGGCTGACAATGAATGAACATCCCTCTGTGTCTCGGGCAGCTCCTTCTCCAAGGAAAGCAGGTGGGAGCTGGAACCAAGGAGCTGAAAGCTGCAGGTGCAGCCTGGGCTGGAGGCAGCTCCGATCTGCACAAGGCTGCTCTGAGTGCCAGGGCTTGGATGGGGGGAATGGTGGGGTGGGGGTAGGGACGGAGTGTGATTGATCGTCAGCCATGGAGGGTCTTGATTTTCATGTCTATTCAAACTGCATGAGGAGGTACTTGGATTCAGTGTCAATTGGAGATTGCACATAATAGTTTATTAATGGGAAAAAACCTACACAGCACCCAAAAAATGTTTTTTTCACTGTTTTTTATATAGAATATATTCAGTTTGAATGCACTACTAAAATTTGCAAATTATTTGAAAACTTAAACAATTCCCAGAGGGTTGGCTTTTTCAGGTGTTCTGAATGTTAATGAGCCCTGGGACACTGAATTCCTGCACTGAAGAGCTGAAGGCTGAACAAGCCACTGGAGCAGGAAAATTCAGCAGCAGCCTCCAAGGTGCTGAGGATGTCAGCAGCCCCCACTGAGGCCATCCCTGCCCAGAGACCGTGGGGGAATGGGCAGACAAGGAGAGCGTCCCTGGGGCTGGGGCAGCACAACTCAGAGGCGCCAGGGGCTCCAGCTGGGAAATGGAGTGTGGAATGTGGCTGGGAAAGCCCTGCCTGGGCTGGGCCAAGCAGGACAGACAAGCCCTGACTGCCATCCCCCAAACAATTCCTTCAAGGAGACATTTAAAGGAATTACAATTGTTTGTGTCCTCTGAGTTGGACTCCCTGGAAAATACCAACAAGAGGTCCTCAGGTGCTCAAAACAACCAAACAGCCTTTACTGGCAACTTTAGAAATTCTATGAAACTTCGGCAAAATGTTTATTACGACATTGTAGTGGTTTTGGTTTGTTAATTTATGATTTTTCTAATTGTGAGATTTCCTAATTAATGTATTGATGAGTGTGGTGGGTTTTAGAGTCAGGTAATTATTTATGTATTAATTTTATTGTGAGATTGGATTACGAGAAAGGTAAAGTATGCCGAAAAATTTAAAAGGGTATAAAGGAAAATTTCATTAAAAATAAATTTAAAAGAGAAAGGACTAATACCTCACCTGCCACTAACTTGTGGTGGAAGTTGTGGTTGGGTTGTGTTAGGATTGGTTTTATGGTTTGTTTTTGGGTTTTTCTGTGTTTAATTTTAGTTGTAGGGTTATTTTGGATGGGTTACAGGTTGTATAGGTTTGAATGGTGTTGGGGGAAGGGGACTTGATGGTAAGTTTTAATAGGTGTGGCTAACTTTGTTCTGGTTAGGGTTTTGTAGACAGTTTTGTTTTCCTGTTTAGTAGTTGTTGGGGTTTGGTTTGGTAAGAATGGGGCCAGTGCTGGGGGGTGGGGGGGGGGGGGGCAGCCTGGAGGGGGTGGGGGGAAGGGGCTCAGCCCACGGCAGGGTTGCTTGGTTTGGTTTGGTTTGGTTTGGTTTGGTTTGGTTTGGTTGAGATGGGGGCTGGGGCCAGGGCCTGCTGCTTCATTGTTGACTGGAAAAGAAAGAGGAGGTTCCTGAGTTTTTTGTCTTTAACGTATGTGTTTCACAGAAATGTGTTCAGTATCTTAGCGGTTTAACAGATTGTCAGTTACACAAAAAGTTTTGTATGACCTTTTAAAATTCTTCTAAAGTCAAACTACAACAGACATTCAATCAACAAAAAACACTTCTCAGAGCATTGACTTGGCCCATTCGACTTCACAAACTCTAAGCCTGTTCAATTTAATGTAAATCAAAATTTGCAGGAGCACAGAAACAGAAGGCACAGAAAGAGAGAAAGACAAAAAAGATACAGAGAGGCACACACACAGCTACCAACTCCTGGATTCCAGCACTGTTCAGATGGAAATTCCAAGAGGAGGTAGGGCCAAGATGTGTGCTTGCCTTGTGGTCAGCCTTCAATACCCCTTGGTCTCCCTGGGCCCTTCCCCCAGGTGGGACTTGGGCTCATTTGGTCCCTCAGGAGCTGGGCTGGGGCTGCAGAGGTGGCTGTGGAGCATTGCCTGTGCTGTGCCAGGGACAACAGCCTGCAGGGACAGAGGCACAGGGCAGGGACACCGTGGGACAGCCTGGGCTGCACAGGGTACAGGCATGTGCAGCAGCTGCAAGACAGCCCTGCCAGAGCCAACTTGGGCAGCACTGTGGCCATGGCTGCTGGGCCTGGGCCTGAGGCCACGAGGGGACAAGGGACCCTTGCAGGGCTGGGGCCTCATTGCCTCCTTGTCCCTGCTCAGCAGCCTGGCAGGGGCCGCCCCATGCTCCTGCCCTTGCCATTGCACATCCCCACATGCCAGTGTCCATCCCGGCAAGAGCCCTGAGCAAGGAGGGAGGGACAGGATCTGCCTGGCCAGGGGTTGGGGCTCAGGCCTTGGTCCTTTGCATTCCTGACACACATCTGGTGTGCTCAGCACAGAGACACCTTTGCCTTGGTTGTCTCCAGCTGTCATCACTGACTCCAGTGTTCTGCATTCCCTGGAACCTGGGGACAATTTCTCAGTTGTGGCCCTGAGCGGGATCTCTTCAAAGTGCAATAAACTTCAGCATTTTGATGAAACTGAGTTCTTGAGTGTTTTGTGATATCACTGAGGGAGTTGCGACATCACAGAGCTGGCTGTGACATCACAGAGTAGGATGTGAGGCCATAGAGCAGACTCTGCCATAATAAAGCGTGAATCTGTGGCATCAGAGATTGGTTTGTGAAATAATCAGGTGGCTGTGTAACATCATAGAGCAGGCTGTGACCTCACAGAACAGACTGTGACATCACAGAAAAGACAGTGACATCACAGAAAAGACAGTGACATCACATGGTGACTTTATGACATCACAGTGTCTTCTGTGACATCACAGAGATGGCTGTATCACATCACAGGGTGACATCTCAGATGACTGTGTGTGCAGAAATGGCTACATGACAGGGGTCACACAGACATTCGCTTGTTAGCCGACCAGGGGCTGGGAAAGTACCGAACACAGCTAGTTTGAGCTTTTGCACCTGCAAGATAGCATGTCCTTGGGCCTGGCTGAGTATGATAACCAGTAGACAGAGAGACATGGGAAAAGGGAATGTAGGTCTGAAAGAATGAGGAAGAGTTGGTGGTGTAGCTTAACCAATGGGTTGCTTGGCTTGCAGAATATTCATGAAGCTTATTATTTGTGTGCATAAAAGTTTGATGCTTTTGCTAAATAAACGGAGCTTCCTGATCTCATATTGAGTGTCCAAGTCTTCCCGCACCTGACAGTTTCCATGGCAACCATCACACACCCCCTGTTGCTATGCTCAGTTTCCATGGCAACCATCACCAGCCCCCTGTTGCTATGGTCAGTTTCCATGGCAACAATCACCAGCCCCCTGTTGCTATGCTCAGTCCCTTGGCAGCTCCATGGAGACCCCATGCCAGGGGTGGTTGCCATGGACACCAGCTCAGGCCTGCAGCCACAGCCCGTTGCCAGGGCAACCATTGGCAGCCCCATCCCCAGGCTCATGGGATCCCAGAACCACAGAATTGGCTGAGCTGGGAGGGACCCATCAGGATCCTCCACTCCAACTGCTGGCCCTGCACAGGACACCCCAACAATGCCAGCCTGGGCCTGGCAGCGCTGTCCAAACGCTGCTGCAGCTCAGAGAGCCCTGGAGCTGGGACCCTTCCCTGGGGAGCCTGGGCAGGGCCCCAGCAGCCTCTGGGCAAAAACCTTTTCCTGACATCCAACCTGAGCCTGCCCCGACTCACCTGCAGCCGTTCCCTCCACTCCTGTCCCTGGGCACCAGAGGGAAGAGGTTCCCACAGCCCCAGCCAGGGACCCGCTCCCAAGGCTGTTGCCATGGCCACAAGGGCTGGGACCAGCTGGGATGCTCGGTTTCCATGGACAGGGGTGCAGGAATGGGATTCCCCAATTTCCTGTTCCCCTCAAAACCGTGCTGCCCTCACTGCCCTCCCGCCTCCCATGGAAAGCACAGAAGGCAAAGGTCTGGTCTGGGATAAGAACAATTTATTAGGAACGGGAACAAGATAAGGGACAAACAGAACTGAAACAATATTGATAACAGAAGGGATAAATGAAACAGTTTACTGGGAAAACTAAAACACAACTCACTGGGTCTTCCTGGCCACAATTTCCCCTGTTTGGAAGGGACACCCTTCTTCTCAGGGAGAGAGAGAGAGAGAGTGTCCTTTTATGAACCTGGAAATTCTCTGAGGTGGGAGTGAATGTAATGACACAGTCATGGCAAGACCCTCATGTTTTTCAATGCCACATCATGATACTGGTAGAGGCAGGAAACGGGACAGGTGTCTTCCCAGCATGGATCATGGGAAACATGGATCACCAGGGATCTTCCCAATGTGGGTTCTCCCATGGGGGATGAAGCTGGAGTGGTACATAAAGCTGTTCCTGCATTTGTGGCATTTGCAGGGCTTCCCTTACTGGTGGCTCCATTGGTGTCTGGCCAAGTTAGAGCTGGTGATGAAGCTTTTCCCACACTGGGGACACTCATAGGGCCTCTCCCCTGTGTGGATTCGCCGGTGGATGATGAGGGTGAAGTTGTGCTTGAAGCCCTTCCCACACTCAGGGCAGTGGAAGGGCCTCTCATCTGTGTGAATCCGCTGGTGGCGGAGGAGATGTGAGCTGGTCTGAAACCTCTTCCCACATGTGGTGCACTGGTAGGGCCTCTCCCCAGTGTGGATTCGTAAGTGGGTCACAAGGTTGGATCTGTAGCTGAAGCCCTTCCCACATTCCCCACACTCATAGGGCCATTCCCCAGTGTGGATCATCTGGTGGCTGATCAGGTGGTTGCTCTGCCTGAAGCTCTTCCCACACTGCAAGCACTTGTGGGGCTTCTCCCCATCATGAAGCTGCTCACGGACCACCAGCTCTGAGCTCTGGCTGAAGCTCTGTCCACCTTCCTGGCTCAGGGTGGCTCTTTCTTCTTCAGAGCACCCTGGGCTGGGTTTGGAGCCCCTCCTCATGGGGGATATCTGAGGTTTTTCTTCCCTGTTGGATTCCTGTGTGTTAGAATCACTCAAAACAGCCTCTTTCACGAGGTTCTGCCATGCAGATTTTTCCTCCCTGGTCTCCATCCTCAGTTCCTTCCCTGAGGAAGGAAGGACAAGGACAGGATGGGATTTGGCTCTGTGCCAGAGGGAAAGGGAAGGAGATCCCCCCAGTGCATCCCCGGCAGGATGGCGTTGGCAGCAGGGTTGTCCTGCAGCTGGGGGCTGTGCTGGGCTGGGAGATAGAGCAGGAGAGAGGGGGAAATAGGAACTGACTTCCTCCTCACCTATCTGGGTTTCCCGGGGCTCCTTCCTCTTCCTCACAGCCTCCTTCTCCATCCAACCAAGGTTTAGGAATGGGAAATCCTGTTCTGGGAAGAAAACAAAGGGTGCGCACATTTTCTTTTGTACTGGTTTGAAGGCAAACCTAGGGAGGGTCTAAACCAGAATTACAATTTAAAAGAAAACTAAGATCAAGGCAATGATACAGAAACACTGCCTTAAACTGACAGAGTCAGGATATAACCTGACACCCTGTTGGTCAGGGTGGTGGCAGCAGTCCCAGTAAATGGTGGCTGCAGTCCTGTTGGAGTGATGAAGGTGATTCTGTCAAAGCAGTGATGCTGTAGAAGGGTCTGGCCTTCCTCTGGAGGTCCAGTGGTGGTTCTGGAGCTCTTGTCCTCTGGGAATCCAGTAGGCAAGCTGCTCCTGGTGTAGCAAAGTGTCAGCTTATATCCAGGTAGGAATGCTTGGATCCTCCCCCTGGGCGGAGCATCCCACAATGGGAGGATGGAATTTTATCAGTCCTGCAGTGACACTCAATGGCCCATTCACAGGAGATATCTCCACTGGAGGGCGTTATCAGGGGTGAGTCATGGAAGAGATAAAGAACACTGCCCCATCTGTTTATAGCAGTTGCTGAAGGTGGGGATTGAAAACATGCATTTGGTTACATCTTGCATTGCAACCTGAAACAGTGGGGTAATCCCTACTCAGGGGGTGAACACCACCCCCCTTACCCAAACTGGCTCAGCTGTAAAACCCCCACCCTGGGAAGGGCACACACACACAGGGGACAATGTCACACTTACCCTGCCCCAGGGGAGGGCTCTTTTTCCTGTCATTCCCTTCCTGTCCCCCCTTTTCTTTCCCATTTACTGTTCAATAAAATTCTTTTTGGGTTTGGTCTCATTATCACCTTAATTGGGGCAGAGGAATCTCTCTAATGCTTTTCTTAACCAGACTCACCAGATTGTGAAATTCTTTTGGCACAGTGAGTTTAGGCACTGTTCTCTGACCCCAAGTGCCTTTGGCAACAGCATGGTTCCCTCCTCTAAGGAGGTTGTGGTTCTCTCTGGAGGAACTCTTTGAAACTGGGCTGCAGCTTCCTCTGAGTGACTTATGGGAGGACTGATGAGGTAAATCGCCTTTGTGGGCCCGGAGTGTAAAGAAAATATTTTGTTGTCCTTCTATTACAGCGACCTGATGAAGGTCTTCAGGGTAAGAGAAGTGGACGAGAATCTTGGTTCATGATCAGAAGGCTGGATTTATGGATATATGATATATAATACATTATAACTATACTAAAAGGAATAAAGAGAAAAGTTGCAGAGGCTTGCTAAGCTAAGAATAGAAAGAAAAGAATGAATAACAAAGTTCCGTGTCCAGCAGAAAGCAAGGACCAACTCTCCCGTGAGTGGTCAGCAAATCCAAACACTCACAGAAGACCAATCACAGATGCTCCTGTTACATTCCACATCAGCAGATAATTATTGTTTGCATTTTTCTTCTGGGGCCCCAGCTTCCCAGAAAGGACAAATCCTAAAAGAGAGGATTTTATGAAAAATGTCTGTGACATCCTTCCTTGAAATGTTTTTTAAAATCACAAGAGGAAAGGGAGCAAATGATACCAGTGAGACTGACAAGGTTCATTCACCCCATGGTGAGGAACACAAGGCTGCTAAAAGTCCTACAAGAAGCTCAGCTCAAGTAGCTAAATTCCCAAATAACTCCTGAATTCCCAGGCTTGAGTGCTTTGCGAAATGTGAGAATCATTTTTCTCTTCATCCCTGTCACCTTTGTGACAGCTACAAAGAGTTTACTTTCCTTTTAATGACATCTGTATTGGGCTGAATTTACACTTTTATCAGAATGTGCTAGCAGCTGAGCTGGAGCTGTGCAGGAACCAGTGGAACTTGGAATTGCCACAAAATTGCTTCTACTGTCAGTTTATTGTTAATGTTTGCGATTTGTTTGTCATCACATCTGACTTGTGGGAAAATCAAATATTCATCAAAGTGATTTATGCAGAGTCAAGTTTGATTTCTGCCAAATTATTTTGTCCAGTGCCCAGGGGATGCTCGAGGGGTCTCTGTGCCTCTCGCCCTGGGGGATGCTTGGCAGGGATTTGGGGGGGTTGTCCCTGTCCCTGTCACCCCAGGCCATTGCCCAGGGGCTGTCCCTGTCCCTGTCACCCCAGGCCATTCCTCCGGGGCTGTCCCTGTCCCTGTCACCCCAGGCCATTGCGTAGGGGGTCTCCATCATTTTCACCCCAGGGAATGCCTGGGGGGTTTCCCTCCCTCTCACCCCTGTGCCAGGGGGTGCTCGGGGCAGTCTCTGTCCCTCTCAGCCCAGGGGATGCTCGGGGGTCTCTGTCCCCTCACCCTGGGGGATGCTTGGGGGGTCTCCTTCCCTCTGGCCTCAGGCAATGCCTGTGCAGGGCTGGGGACCAGGGGCTCTGTGTCCCTCTCACCGCTGAGGGTGCTTGGGGCTGGGGGGGCTCTCCGACCTTCTCACACCTGCGGAGGTTGGGGGGGGGTCTCTGTCCCTCTCAGCCCTGCTGTGACCCCACCCAAACATCATCGGGGTCAGAGGGACAGAGACACCCGCAAACCCCCAGAAGAGCTGAACCTGGGATTTGGTTTGGGGCTGAGGATTTAGGAAGGGGCTGGAATTGGGGCTGGGCTTGGAGTTGGGGCTGAGGTTTGGATTAGAGCTGGGATTGGGGTTAAGGCTGTACATGGGATTGGCTTTACGGCTGGGGTTGGGATTGGGTCTGGGGCTAGACAAGTCTGGCACTGGGATGAGATTAAATACAGAACTGTGAGTGTGTCTATACGTGGAGTGAGATTGAGACCAGGATCAGGGTCAGGTTTGGGACTGAGCTCACCCAGGGCAGGACAGGGGGGATGTCACTGCAGGATGTCCCTGGCGTCATCCCAGCCCTCCTCAGGCACCTCCAAACATGGGGAGCAGCTGGGTGCCCCAAGATCCAGGTGCTCCCACGTTGCCCCTCAATACCAGGTGAGCATTCCCTGAGGGCAGCCCTGACTGTGACCCTTGGGGCTCTGGGATCAGCCCTCACATCCCTGTGGGAGCAGCAGCAGACAGGATGAGAGATTCCCCCGCCCCGTTTTTCCTGTGGAAGGGTGAAGTCCAGCTGCCCTTTTCTTCTGGTGCCTCCTCCTCTCCTCAGCTGAGGATGTCAAACACCCCATGAGCAGGAAAATCCCCATTCCCTCTTTCCTTGTGGCTGCAGCCTGGAACATCCACCCAGAATGAAGGACTTTCTGACAGCCCTGCTGAATGACACTGGCAAGAGGTTTGTGAGAAGGGGAAGAAATTGTATTTTGATAGTAAATAAACGGTGCAAAATTATTTCTTTCTGTTATATTCCTTTTCAGTCAGTTTTGGTCTGTTTTCAGAGTGCCACCTTCTCAGCTGACTGTGTTTGTGCCCTCCTTTCTCTCCTGCCTCTCTTTGTCTGCTCTGTTTCTCTCTCAGTGTCTCCCTTCACTCAGGGCAGCTCACACCAAAGACCGTGCCCGGATTTAATTCCCAATTCAGGAGCTACAACAACCATGGGGGAAGTTATGAAGGCTCACAGTGAAATGCCACTGTAAGATCTTGCTCCACTTGGCTTTTGGCTCCTTCTTGACAGCTTTGCCCTCAAGGGCAGGAACATCTTTTCATAGCGGAGAACTGGAATTCCAGACCCTGGCAGTGTGTGCCGTGGATCCCAGAGGGGCATTCCCGAGGCTGCCAGGGTGCTGCTCCTGCCGTGCCTCCCAAGGAGCTTCTCTCCCAAGGGGAGAAGATCCAGCAGCTCTGTGGGCTCCCAGAGCACACAGCAAAGGTGGCTTTGATGGAAATTTTCCAGGGACTGGGGTGGGAAGGGACCCTGTCCATGGATTACGACTCCGCGAGGGAGAGACGCCTCTGCCCCAGTGAAGGAGCGAATGAGAGCGTGGGAACGCAACCGGCGATTATTGAACGTGGACTGAACGGAACAAGAAATGGGGAGGAGAAAGGGAGAGAAAGAAATCCGGAAGAGGTCTCAGAGAACATAAAGAAATGGGAAAAGGTTCCCGCCTGGACTCCGCAGCTCCCAGGGACACCCGTCGGGCGCAGCGCCTTTGACAATTCCAGGCAATCAGAGGACGCGGTAAACAATTTTCAGCCAACCAGAGCTTTTCTCTTCGATGACTCACCGGTTGCCAGGCGGGCCCGCAGAGCCCGGCGGCCCCGAGCGGAATTTGGGGCTCGGGCCGGGGGACGGATCCGCCCCGGGGGGGTCCCCGAGCCCCCTGCCCAGCCCTGGGGCCGATCGGGGGCTCCCCCACCCAGCAGCCGGTGCTGCGGGGCCGCGGGGCAGAGCGGTGGGAAAGGGGGGTCCGGGCTGGCAGCGGAGGAAATGCGGGAGGAAGAGGAGGGAGAGGAGGAGCAGAAGCGGGAGCGGGAGAATCGCGGCGCTCGGAGCGCCCGCACGCCGAGCCTGCAGCGCCCCCTGCCCCGGGAGCATCGCCCCCAGCCCGGAGCCGCAGGGGAGGGCGGAGGCCGAGCTCGACCCGGCTCCAGCCAGGGGTCTCCAGGAGGATTTTTTGGAGAGTGTTCGGAGCCGGCAGATCCCGGACTCGAGCCCCGGGTATCTCCGGGCTCCCCAAGAGGAGCTTTTTCGGGGGGAGAGGAGCCGCGATCGCCCCTCGGGAGGGTCCCGGGGGGTCCACGTGGGGATGGCCCGGTACCGACGGGGTGGGACATTGGTTTTGGGGATCCCCGTGAGAGCCGGGGCTGTGGAACGGGGGACCCCCGGGGCGGGGAGAGGGGAAGGGGCGATACCGGAGCTGGGGCACCCCCGGCAGCCCGGAGATGAGGCGGGGACGGGACCCCTGACCCTGACAGGGGCGTGTCCTGGGGTGACTTCATGATGCTCGTACCCCATCGGTCTGTTTAGCCCAGAAATGAGTTCTGCACCTTTAAGGCTGGTTCTGAGAGCGAAGGGGAGGAGGAAGAAGCAGCAGTTTGTTTTCAGAAATTGTACTCACTCCTCTACATTCCAGCTGCTGGATGGACAGAGAGCAGGACAGAGCTCTCCTTTGCTTTTAGTTAGTTTTTAGCTCGCTGAGACAGAGAAGTTCCCTGGACTGTGGTTTTTCTTTTTCTTTGGAGCTGTTTAAATCTGCTCTGGATTGAACACCCAGAACACCACCGGCAGCTCCTCCGTGAAGCCCACTGGGAAGGGCCTGGGCTGAGGCATTTCCAGCGCTGGATGGACTGATAAGAGGCTGGTAATGGACTGATAAGAGACTGATAAGGCACTGATAAGACACTGAGTGCACAGAGCTACAACTCAAGGAGGGACTTTCAGAGTTTGTCATCTATTTTGGAGCAGCAGGAGTTTTCATTGCTTAATATTGTTCAATTTTTGTGCTGGTGAATGCTTTGCCTGTAGAATAAAGGTTTTTTCCACTTTTCTCCCCGGAAATATTTTCCCGGACTGGCTGAGGGTGGGGCTGCTGAATCGGCATTCTAGAGGAAACTCCTTTTGGAGGGTTTCAACCGATTTTGCCTTAAACTAGAACAGGGTGGTGGAAAAAAAGGGGAACCCCAAGTGGCTGGACTGAGGGGAGGCTGGAGAAGGGGGACCTTGGGACCCCAGAACCTTCCAGAATCCAAAAGCAGGACCCTGGAGAGGAGGGATCCCCAGGACCGATGGAATCCCCAGCAGCCCTGAGATGGGGGAGCAACCATAACCCAAGAGGGATGAGACTGGAAATGGGAAACTCCTGGTGGCTTTTTTTTATTCACTCTTGATTTTTGGACATCAGGTGACTTCTAGAAATGGACATGGGTTGGAGGAGTCCGCAGCCCAAGGCATTCACACCTTGTTTTTCCCCAAACCAGGATTTTCCCCAAACCTTCCCACTATGACATCCCCCCTGTCCCGCTCTGGGTGAGCTCAATCCCAAACCTGACCCTGATAGTGGTCTCAGTCTCACTCCATGTTTAGACACACTCACAGTTTTGTATTTATTCTCATCCCAGTCCCAAACTCATCTATCCCCAGACCCAATCCCTACCCCAGCCCTAAAGTTAATCACATGTCTAGCTTTAACCCCCATCTAAGCTCTAATCCAATCTCAGCCCCAACTCCAAGCCCAGCCCCAATTCCAGCCCCTTCCAAAATCCTCAGCCCCAAACCAAATCCCAGGTTCAGCCCTTCTGGGGGTTTGGGGGTGTCTCTGTCCCTCTGACCCCGATGATGTTTGGGTGGGGTCACAGCAGGGCTGAGAGGGACAGAGACCCCCCCGGCCTCCCCAGGGGTGAGAAGGTCGGAGAGCCCCCCCAGCCCCGAGCACCCTCAGCGGTGAGAGGGACACAGAGCCCCTGGTCCCCAGCCCTGCACAGGCATTGCCTGAGGCCAGAGGGACAGAGACCCCCGAGAATCCCCTGGGCTGATAGGGACAGAGACCCCCGAGCATCCCCTGGGCTGAGAGGGACAGAGACTGCCCCGAGCACCCCCTGGCAGAGGGGTGAGAGGGAGGGAGACCCCCCAGGCATTTCCTGGGTGAAAATTATGGAGACCCCCTGGGGAATGGCCTGGGGTGACAGGGAGAGGGAAACCCCCTGGGGAACAGTCTGGGCTGACAGGGAGAGGAAACCCCCCCCCCCCCCCCCCCCGCCAAACCCCTCCCAAGCATCCCCCAGTGCGAGAGGCACAGAGACCCCTTGAGCATCCTCTGGGCACTGGACAAAATAAACTTGGCAGAGATCAAATTTGACTCTGCAAAATCACTGTGAAGAATATATAGTCTTCCCACAAGTAACTTGTGATGAAAGTGCAAACAAATCCCAAACATGAATAAACTGACAATCCAAGCAGTGAAGTGGCAATTCCAATATTCATTGCTTCCTGCACAGCTCCAGCTAAGCTGCTGGCAGGTTTCAATAAAAGGAAAGTGGAAATTTGGCCCAATACAGATTATTAAAAGGAATGGAAAGCTGTCTGTAGCAGTAACAAAGGTGATAGGGATAAAGAGAAAAATGATTGTCACATTTGGTAAAGCCCCCAAGCCTGGGAATTCAGGACTTATTCGGAAATTTATCTACTTGAGCTGGGCTTCTTCTGGGACTTTTAGCTGCCTTGCATTCCTCACCATGGGGTGACTGAACCTTGTCAGTCTCACTGGTAAGATTTGCTCCGTTTCCTCCAGTGATTTTAACAACTTTATAAGGAAAGGCAGCAAATTATTTTCTTTACACTGGCCAGCCATAAAAGCCATTTTCCTCATCATTTCTCCCATAAAGAAAAAAAACTTTTATAAGCTCCATAAGCTCCGCAGGAGGAAGGAGAGACTGTGTCCAAGTTTCCAAGAGTTCTTCCAGAGAGAACCACAACCTCGTCAGTGGAGGGAGCCATGCTGTTGTCAAAGGCACTTGGGTTCAGAGAACAGCGCCTAAACACACTGTGCAAAAATAATGTCACAGTCTGGTTATGCAAATTGTTAGAGAGATTCCTCTGCCCCAATTAAGGTGCTAACGACACCAAATCCAAAATGGTTTTTATTGAACAGTAAATGTGAGGTAGAGAGATGGAAAGAAAGAGAAAAGATGAGTGACAAGGGACAGAGACCTCCCCTGGAGCAGGGCAAGTGTGATATTGTCCCCTGTGTGTGGGGGTTTTACACCTGAGCCAGTTTGGGTAAGGGGGGTGGTGTTCACCCCCCTGAGCAGGGATTACCCCACTGTTTCAGGTTGCAATGTAAGATGTAACCAAATGCATGTTTTCAATCACCATCTCCATAAACTGTTAGAAACAGGTGGGGCAGTGTTCTTTATCTCTTCCATGACTCAGCCCTGATAACGCCCTCCAGGGGAGATATCTTGGGCTAATGGGCCATTGAGTGTCACTGCAGGACCTATAAAATTCCATTATCCCTTTGTGGGATGCTCCGCCCAGGGGGAGGAACCAAGCATTCCTACCTGGATATAAGCTGAGCCTTGCTACAACCAGGAGCAGCTTGCCTACTGGATTCCCAGAGGACAAGAGCTCCAGAACCACCAGTGGACCTCCAGATGAAGGCCAGACCCTTCTACAGCATCACTGCTTTGACAGAATCACGTTCACCTCTCCAACAGGACTGCAGCCACCATTTAATGGGACTTCAGCCACCACCCTTACATACAGGGTGTCAGGTTATATCCTGACTCTGTCAGTTTAAGGCAGTGTTTCTGTATCATTGCCTTGATCTTAGTTTTCTTTTAAATTGTAATTCTGGTTTAGACCCTCCCCAGGTTTGCCTTAAACCCAGCTCAAAACTCAATGCACTCATTCCTTGTTTTCCTCCCAAAACAGAATTTCCCATCCCCAAACCTTTGCCAAATGGAAAAGGAGGCTGTGAGGAACAAGAAGGATCCCCAGGACACCCAGGCAGGTGAGAAGGAAATCAGTGCCCCTTTCCCCCTCTCTCCTGCCCCATCTCCCAGCCCAGCATGGCCCCTGGCTGCAGGACAACCCTGCTGCCAACACCATCCTACTGGAGATGCACTGGGGGAATCTCCTTCCCCTGCCCTCTGGCACGGAGGCAAATCCCATCCTCTCCTTGTCTTTCCTCCCCCAGAGAAGAAGCTGAGGATTGGGACCAGGGAGGACAAATCCCCACAGCAGAACGTGCAGGAAGAGGCCGTGATGAGTGACTCCAGGGCACAGGAATCCAACGGGGAGGAAACTCCCCAGATATTCCATAGGAAGAGGGGCTGCAAACCCAGTCTGGGGTGCTCTGAGGAGGAAAGACCCTCCCTGAGCCAGGAAGGTGGACAGAGCTTCAGCCAGGGCTCAGAGCTGGTGGTCCATGAGCAGCTTAATGATGGAGAGAAGCACTACAAGTGCTTGGAGTGTGGGAAGAGCTTCAGGCAGAGCAGCACCCTGATCCGCCACCAACGCATCCACACCGGGAAATGGCCCTGCGAGTGTGGGGAGTGTGGGAAGGGCTTCAGCTACAGGTCAGAACTCATCAGGCACCAACGCATCCACACTGGGGAGAGGCCCTACGAGCGTCCCCAGTGTCAGAAGAGGTTTCAGACCAGCTCCAGTCTCCTCCAGCACCAGCAGATTCACACAGAGGAGAGGCCCTTCCGCTGCCCTGAGTGTGGGAAGGGCTTCAAGAACAACTCCAACCTCATCAGGCACCAGCGCACCCACACTGGGGAGAGGCCCTACAAGTGCCCAACCTGTGGGAAGAGGTTTCAGAGCAGCTCCAATCTCCTCCTGCATGAGCGGATTCACACGGATGAGAGGCCCTTCCGCTGCCCTGAGTGCGGGAAGGGCTTCAAGCAAAACTCCCACCTCATCACCCACCAACGCATCCACACTGGGGAGAGGCCCTACACGTGTCCCCAGTGTGGGAAGAGCTTCACCCATAGCTCTAACATGACAAAACACCAACGGAGGTGCCACTAAGGGAAGCCCTGCAAGTGCCCCAGCTGCAGGAGGAGCTTTGTGAACTGCTCCAGCTTCATCCTCAATGTAGGTCTAACGTTGGGAAGAGCACGGGTGATCCATGTTCCCTATGATCCATGCTGGGAAGACAACTGCCCCAATACCTTCCCCTGTCAATGACATGGTGTAGAACTGAGGTACATGAGGGTCTTTCCATGGTCCTGTCATTACACTCATTCTCACCTCAGGTTATTGCCAGGGGCAGGAAAGGGACTCTCTCTCTCCCTGAGAAGAAGGGTGTCCTTTCCAGGTGGGGGAAATATGTTGCTGGGAAGAGCCAGTGAGTTGTGTTTTAGTTTTCCCTGTAAACAGTTTTATTTATCCCTTCTGTGATCAATAGTTTTTCTGTTCCATTTGTTCCTTATCTCGTTGCTGTTCCCAATAAATTGTTCTTATCCCAGCCCAGGATCTTTGCCTTTTGTGCTTTCCATGGGAGGCAGGAGGGCAGTGAGGGCAGCGTGGTTTTAGCAAGAGCAGGAAATTGGGGTATCCCATTCCTGAACCCCAGACCATGTAAACCAAGCATCCCAGCTGGTCCCAGCCCTGGTGGCCATGGCAACAGCCTTGGGAGCGGGTCCCTGGCTGGGGCTGTGGGAACCTCTTCCCTCTGGTGCCCAGGGACAGGAGTGGAGGGAACGGCTGCAGCTGAGTTGGGGCAGGCTCAGGTTGGATGTCAGGAAAAGGTTTTTGCCCAGAGGCTGCTGGGGCCCTGCCCAGGCTCCCCAGGGAAGGGTCCCAGCTCCAGGGCTCTCTGAGCTGCAGCAGCGTTTGGACAGCACTGCCAGGCCCAGGCTGGCATTGTTGGGGTGTCCTGTGCAGGGCCAGCAGTTGGAGTGGAGGATCCTGATGGGTCCCTCCCAGCTCAGCCAATTCTGTGGTTCTGGGATCCCATGAGCCTGGGAATGGGGGGGCTGCCAATGGTTGCCATGGCAACGGGCTCTGGCTGCAGGCTTGAGCTGGTGTCCATGGCAACCACCCCTGGCATGGGGTCTCCATGGAGCTGCCAAGGGACTGACCATAGCAACAGGGGGCTGGTGATGGTTGCCATGGAAACTGACCATAGCAACAGATGTCTGGTGATGGTTGCCATGGAAACTGACCATAAAACAGGGGGTGTGTGATGGTTGCCACGGAAACTGATCATTGCAACAGGGGGCTGGTAATGGTTGCCATGGATACTGACCATAGCAACAGGGGGCTGGTGATGGTTGCCTGCTAAGGATCAGATTTGTCACAGGCCCTCAGAGGGGTTCCATGGGGACTTTCCAGGAGTCTCCAGGCTGTTCCAGAGCTGGAATGTCACACGCAGAGACAGGGGCTCCATGGACACCTCCCAGGGGTTTCTGGGATGGTAAAGCGCCCTGTGGTCAGAGGCAGTCACAGCCATTCCATGGTGACAACCCAGGGGACCTTGGGCTGCAAAGGCACCGATCTGTCACAGGCACTCACGGTGGCTCCACGGTGACATCCCAGGAGTCCCCAGGCTGCCAAAGAGCCGGGATGTCCCAGACACTCACAGGGGTTCCTGTCATGGGCACAGTGGGAGCTTCAGGCAAAAGCTTTATTTCTTTATTGGAGAAACTTCTGATGAGTCATGAGGTGAAGAAATGACACCCCGTAGCCACCATGGTTCCTCAAACCCCTGCAGGGCCCGTAGACTTCTAAAATTCCTTCTAAGACAGGAGACTGGGAGTGGCTGGATCCAATCCCAGCCCCAGACTTTGTCAAAGGTGTAAAAGATTGAACAGGTGGAATTCAACTTCAACACATTTTGTCCCACAGGATTAATGACAGAATACCAGATACATTCATATAAATATGCCTCTGGCTTATTCTGATCATGATCAGATGGAAAGATCACTAGCACAGTTATTTACTCCACAGTTCAGGAGCTATAACCATTATTAGAATATAGTGCTCTAAGCAGCAGTTTTGAAGTCAGCAGGGCCTTGCTGGAGTTGTTGGAGCCCATTGCAGGCAGAGCCTCCTGCTCCAGCAGGAACTGCCTTTCCTGTGCCATGAGCAGTGCAGGTCCCGCTGCAGGAAAAGCCCCAGGCCAGCCCCAGCACAGGGAAGGCCTCGGACACAAGGGCAGAGTGCCATGCTGGGAGCTGTGCCAGGGAGAGCCGGAGGCACCAAAGGCACCTTGGCAGCAGCAGCTGCTTGCAGACCATGGCCAGAAGCCTCCCTTGGCAGCCCGGCCTGGTGGGAACCACTGCAGAGCTGCTGCCTCAGGGCTCATTCCTGGCTGGGCTCTGAAAAGCCACTTCTGCTCCAGGAGCCTGACTGGGAAGCCATTGGCCCCAGCACCTTGGGGACAAGATATTAACGACAAAATTCTTCATGCCAGCAGAGCCAAGGCAGGGGCAAAGGAAAGGGCAGAGCCAGGCCCAGGGGAAAGGTGTGCCATGGTGATGGCTGTAAGGTCACTGCCCCTGCAGCTGCCTGGCTGCCCTCAGCAGACATTCTGGCCAGAAGCCTTGTGAGGGCACCCAGCACATCAGAAAACCCACACTACAGGAATTCTGTCCCTGAGGATGAGAGGGTTTCACTGGGTCAGGCTGCACAAACATCCTGATCTTGGACAATTCCTGTGATGGGGCACCCCTTTCTCTGGAAATACACTTGCAGCTTTGTGCCTTTCTCATAACTATAAAAGATTTCCTCCTTCTACCAAATGTAAATCCACCCTCATTCGTTTTAAAGATATTGACCCTTGTTCTGTCGCTGCAAGATTTAGGAGAAAAAGCCTTTAATGACTATTTTTCCATTTTCACAGGTCTTGGAGAGGACCCAAAAATCTCCCAAGATGGGGTTTGGAGGCCTCATCAGATAAGCACCAGGGAGAGGCTGATAGCTCTGGGGTCAGTGGGGTAGAGACTGAGGACTAAACGGGAATAGCCTGAGAGGGAGGGAAGGGTGGTTTCAGAGAGTCTGGAGCTTTTTCTTCATAGTGGGAATGGGCCTGAAGAAGACATAATAGCACCAAGGGCAGCTGGGGAGGCCCAGACTGGCAGCAGGAGAAAGGAATTTCCCTGCCAGGGCAGGGCTGTGGTGCAGCACGTGCAGGCAGAGCCAGGCAGGAGGCAGAGCTGTCAGCAAAGGAGGGACCCAGCCAGGTGGGGCAGCCGAGGGATGCCGACAGCCTGCAGGGACAGAGACACAGTTTTGCTCAGCACCAGAGACACCTTTCCCTCGCTTGTTCCCACGTGTCATCACTGCCACCTGTGTTCTGCTCTACCTGGAACCTGGGTACATTTTCTTGGTCCTGTCCCTCAGAAGGATCTATTTAAAGTATGAAAAACTTCAGTGTTTCCCCCTCTTTTTGAGTCCCTGAGAAGTTTTTTGAGCACATTCTGGGGGATGGGTCTGAAGCAAAGAACAGCAAAGCCCCAGAGGGTGATTAAAGTCCCTGCGCTGTGTCTGTGCTGCTGAGCTGGGCCGGGCTCCTGGCCCAGAGGCAGCTCCTGGCAAGGGCAGCGCTGCAGAGAGACAGCTCTGGCCAGGAGCAGCTCCTGTGCACAGCCCAGCAGGGCTGGGGCACTGCCAGGGCCCCTCAGGGACACCAGCAGGGCACAGACAGAGCTGACAGGGGCTCAGCACTGGCAGGGGCTGTGGGATGGCCCAGAGGGGGCTGTGTCACAGCAGCACCTCTGTGGCTGTGTCATGGAGGCACAGAGCAGCTGTGATGGCAGCAAGGGGCTGTGTGACAGCACAGAGTGGGCTGTGTGTGAGGTCACAGATTGGGCTATGACATCACAGAGTTTGTTGTGTGAGGTCACTGAGCAGCTACAGCATCATAGAGAGGACTGTGTGACATCACAGAGCAGTCTGTGACATCAAGGCATGGCTGTATGACATCATAGGGCTGGCTGTGAGGTCAGAGTGTGTGCTGTGACATTACAGAGTGGCAGTGTGACATCACAGAGAGGGTTTTGTGACATCACTGAGACTGTTGTGACATCACACAGCTGCCTGTGACAATAAAGAGTAGGTGTGAGGCCATAGAGCAGATCCTGCCATCATAGAGGGTGTCTCTGTGACATCAGAGAGCGGGTTGTGACATCACTGGGTGGCTGTGTAACATCACAGAGCAGGCTGTGACAACACAGAACAGACAGTGACATCACAGGTTGCCTTTTTGACATCACAGTGTTTTCTGTGACATCACAGTGCAGCTGCATGACATTCCAGGGTGACATCCCAGATTTGGTTCTGTGGCATCACAAGCGTGATGTGTGACATCCCAGAGTGGACTATGACATCATTGGTGTCTATGTGACATTGCAAAAGAGGCGTGCGGCATCATAAGGGGCAGTGTGACATCACAGGGGCTGTGTGACATCTCAGGATGCTGTGTGACATCACAGGGTCAGTGCGACATCACAGAGGCTGTGTGATATCACAGGAGCTGTGTGACATCACGAGGGCTGTGTGAGGTCACTGGGGAGGTCACTCTGCCCCGGCCCCCCTCACAGTTCCCCCCAGAGCAGTCCAACCCTGCTCGTGCACAGCAGGGTCCCCTGTCCCCCCAGGTCCCCCCGCCCCCGGCCCCGCAGCCTCCCCCCGAGGATGTTCCACGAGATTGACCCCAGAGCCTGACACGGGGACAGGGGGCCGGGGCCCTGGGGGTGGCACAGGGGGACAGGGACCCCCCCACAGCATCCCTGTGTCCCCTAGGGCCAGAGCCTGGGTCAGGGCTCCTTCACACTGTTACGAACAAGGGCTTGAGAGCACTAGAAAAAATCCCCAGCAAGGGAGCAGCAAAAACCACATTTAATATTAAGGGACAGCAGCACAAAGTTCCTTGGCAAGAGTCACTCTGCTCCTGACTGGAAACATCAGGCACAGAAAGGAAACAAAGTAACAACAAAACCAAAGTAAATCTAGGCAATCAAACCAGAAATGAACTGAGAACTGTCCCTGTGAGTGTGTATGACACAAGGGCAGCGAGGGCAAGGATAAAGGAATACAGCCTAAAAGCTTAATAGACCTCAAACCTAACAGAATTTAACTTACACCTTAACCTTAAGTGATACCTTCAACTTCACAATTTGGCAGAAGAACACTACTTAACAGTATTTAACCTAACTTATAACTTATGACTTAACAATTTAAAACAGGAATACCACTTAAAAAATTAGGTTATAACTTAAAATAAACTTTATATCTTTGCAAAAGAACAGCTCTCAGAAGTATTTAACTTAGCTTAGAGCTTGTGACAAAACCTTACTTACTGATATCTGGATATCTGACTGGCTCAGCTATCCAAAGCACTTAAACCCCTCAGAGAGCAGCATTTCTGCCACATTTCCCCAGCACAGGCACTCCTGTGTGCACACAGACACAAAGAGTCAGTGCAAGGCACCTGTGAGCAATTCCCCTGAGGGCAGGGAATGCTCCCTGTGGATCCTTTGGCATCTCCCCAGTGGATGAAGGGCTGAGCCTGAAGGAGTGTGGGGATTGGCCCAGGCTCCGTCGTTGTTGGGGATCCCTGAGTGCAGCAAACGGGAGAGTTCCTGGCTGGGAGAGGCCCCACTCAGAGGGAGTCGCTGGCCCAGGAGAGCTCCAAGGGCTCCTTTTGGAGCGCTGTTTGCAGGGCCCCAAGAGAGGGGCTTCAGTCCCAGCAATGTTTCATCCTGGCTGCACTTGGCATCAACAGCTTTCTTTGGCAGTGTGAGAACAGGGATGTTGTGCCACTGAGGGAACAAAAACAGCTCCCAGGGCTGCTGCTAAAGGAACCAGGAGCTGGTTGGGCAGCAGCAGTGCCTGGAGCAGAGAGTGTTTGTGATGAGCTGCAGAGGAGCTGAGCCCAGGGGCTGCTGGCCAAGGCCCAGGCCCAAGGAGCATTTCTCAGCTGGCAGGGCGGCCTGAGAAGGGGAGGGGGGAATGCAGCAGCACAGGGCCATGGAACCAAGGGAGCATTGTCACACTGTGGGGCCCTGTGAGACCAAGGGAATATTGTGACACTGCGGGCCCCTTTGAGACCAAGGGACCACTGTGACACTTTGGGCCCCTTTGAGACCAAGGGAACATTGTGACACTGTGGGGCCCTGTCAGACCAAAGAGCCAGTGTGACACTGTGGGGCCCTGTGACATCAAGGGACCATTGTGACACTGTGGGGCCCTGTGACACCAAGGGACCGTTGTGACACTGTGGGCCCCTTTGAGACCAAGGGAACATTGTGACACTGTGGGGCCCTGTCAGACCAAAGAGCCAGTGTGACACTTTGGGGCCCTGTGACATCAAGGGACCATTGTGACACTGTGGGGCACCATGGAATCATGGAGAGCACTGTGACATTGCTGGGCCTCATGGAAACATGGAGAGCATTGTGACACTATGAGGCCCCGTGGAATAAGCAAACCATTGGGACACTGTGAGGCCTCATGGAACCAGTGAGACCATGAGGAAGTCCATTGTGATACTATGGACCTCCTCATGGTGGCCCTGGGAGGACCATTGTGATACTGTGGGGCCTCATGAAACCAAGAGGCCTTTGTGACACTGCAGGGCTGCATGGAACCAAAGCTCCAGGGCAACACAAAGTCCCTCCTGTAATCAACGGTCCATTGTGACACTGGGCAACTAAAGGAGACCATTGTGACACAGCAAAGCCCCAGGGTCCAAAGGTCCATTGTGATATTGCAGACCTCATGGAACAGAGGAGTCCCATGACATTGTGGGGCCTGGGGAACTATGGAGACCATTGTGACACTGCAAGGGCTCATGGAATCCTTGGGACCATTGTGACACTGTGGGGCCTTATGACACCTAGGGGCCACTGTGACATTGTGGGACCCAATGGAACCTAGGGGCCAGTGTGACACTGCAGGTCTTCTTGTAATCAAGGGGCCATTGTGACACTGCTGGAACCCATGGAATCAAGTCACCATGATGACACGGCGGGGCTCCATGGATCCAAGGCACCATTGTGACACTATGGAGCCCCACAAAACCAAGGGAACACAGAACAGCTCTGGCTGGTTTGGCCTCCCATGGACTGCCTGACTGGTCCAGCTGACCTGTGCATGTTGAGGGTCACTTCTCATCTGCTGCTGAAACACTGGGGCTCTGTGCTTTCCTTCCCAATGGAAAAGAACTGTCCTTCTGCTCCAGGCACCCAAGGCCAGAATTGGGATTTCACCTCCAGATCTCCTTATATCCTGAGATTGTTCCCATAGGAATATTGCCAGAACAAGTCTGGCTGGCAGTGGTTTCACAATAGTCACTTCTCATCTGTCCCCAAAACACTGAGGGAGGCTCCATGCTCTCCTTCCCATGGGAAAGAACTGTCCTGCCTCTCCAGGTGCCCATGGCCGAGATTGGTTTTCCACCTCCAAAATTCCCTAAATTCAAAGACTGCTTCCAAAAAAAATCTGCCATTCCTGACACGTCTGGCTGGCCTTGGCCTACTGAGGTTCTCACCTGCCTTTCAAACCTTGGAGCTCTGTGCTTTCCTGCCTATGGAAAAGAACTGTCCTTCTGAACCAGGTGCCCATGGCCACAAATGGGATTTCACTTCCAGCATTCCCTGTAGTGACAGACTGGAAGAGATTGTTGGCTCGAAACATTTTGTGTGTGGGGGAAGAAGGGGCAGGTCCAGCCTTGCCCTGCCCTGGAACCCCTGCCCTGCCCTGTGACCCCAATGCCCCCAGAGCCTCTATCCCAGCCCAGCAGTGTCTGCCAGTCCCTGGCACAGCACAGGCAATGCTCCACAGCCACCTCTGCAGCTCCCAGCCCAGCTCCTGAGGGACCAAATGACCCCAAGGCCCACCTGGGGGAAGGGCCCAGGAAGACCAAGGGGTATTGAAGGCTGACCACAAGGCAAGCACACATCTTGACCCTACCTCCTCTTGGAACTTCTATCTGAACACTGCTGGAATCCAGGAGCTGGTAGATGTTTGTGTGCTCCTCTGTATCTCATTTGTCTTTCTCTCTTTTTAATTCACGCTTCTTGTAGAATTTGAGTAACTTAAAATTGATGAAGCTAAGAGTTTGTGAAGGTGAATGGGCCAAGTCAGTGCTTTGAGAATTGGTTTTTGTTGATTGAACGTCATACTAAACCTTTTGCCAAAGTTTCTCTGATTTTTCTAAAGTTCGCAGTAAAGGCTGTTTTGTTCTTTTGAGCTCCCAGCCACATTCCACACTCCATTTCCCAGCTGGAGCCGCTGCTGCCTCTGAGTTGTGCTGCCCCAGCCCCAGGGACGCTCGCCTTGCCTGCCCATTCCCCCACGGTCTCTGGGCAGGGATGGCCTCAGTGGGGGCTGCTGACATCCTCAGCAACTTGGAGGCTGCTGCTGAATTTTCCTGCTCTAGAGGCTTGTTCAGCCTTCAGCTCTTCAGTGCAGGAATTCAGTGTCGCAGGGCTCATTAACATTCAGAACGCCTTAACAAGCCAAGCCTCTGGGGATAATTTGATTTCAGTTTTCAAATCTTGTGTGTGGTTAATTAGGCAGATTTCAGAAGTGCATTCAAACTGAATATATTCTTTTTTAAAAAACAGTGAGAACAGATTTCTTAGGTCCCATTTAGGTATTTTTCCCTGTTCATAAATTGATATGTGCAATCTTCAATTGACACTAAATCCAAGAACCTCCTCATGCTGTTTGAATAGATATGAAAATCAAGACCCTTCATGGCTGACAATCAATCAGACTCTGTCCCTACCCCCACCCCACCATTTCCCCCATCCAAGGCTTGGCACTCAGAGCAGCCTTGTGCAAATCTGAGCTGCCTCCAGCCCAGGCTGCACCTGCAGCTTTCAGCTCCTTGGCTCCAACTCCCACCTGCTTTCCTTGGAGAAGGAACTGCCCGAGACACAGAGGGATGTTTATTTATTGTCAGCCAACAAAGCCAAGGGAAGGCACAGCTCCATCAATGCAACAGTCATTCCTCAGTGGGATAATAAATCCACTTTCCACAGCAGACAGTCTCAGAGCAATGGAAAACATCTTCTGTGCCCAGCACAGATCCCAAGGTCTCCCCAAACCCTCCCTGCCCCAGTTCTGCCCAGATTTGCTCTTTGCACACACGAGTCACATGCTGAAGTCAGGAGCTCCCTCCATGCCCAAAGGGAGGAAAAGAGAGAAAGAAGATGAAGAGCTCTCCTGTGCAGAGCCAAGGTCCAAGTGCTCTGGGATATCCCAGCAGCATCTGACATGTCCACCATCACCCAGAGATTTCTGTACAGCAACAGTTTCAGACAAAGACAAAAGAAAAGGTAATTCTGTGAGATATAAACACAATTAAGATGTTGACTAACATGATATTTATTTGAGCTTCAGAAAGATTGGGCAATTGCCTGAAGCTCAAAGCATGGAACCAGTCAGCTGAAGGGCACTTGAATGACCAGAAAGGATTGGGAGGAGTCCTGAGGGTTTTTTGCAGGACAATGGACAGATGCAACATATGCACAATCCAGCCTTCATAGAAACTGAATAAGGTCACCATGCCCTTGAAGGACACAAAAGGAGAAGAACATGTTTAGCAGCAGATGGTTCAGGATGCAAAGGAACACAAGAAAACCTGCAGCAAGATGCATGAAGAAGAAAGACTAACTAAAATTAACTGAAATGTCAAAATGCATGGGTAAAAAGGATTTAACCAATCAATCACATATTAGCTTGAGGTGTGAACAATAGAGAACAGTGTAAAAATGGCTTGCTTTTTGTAATAAATTGGCTTCACTTGATCATATTGATCATGCTGTGATATCCCGTTAATGATCCTCTGCACTTAGGGACCAGAAATGCATGCAAGCCTCCACCCCAAGAGACATTATGAATTCAAAAAACATGGCCATTAACTGCTTGATACAAACACAGAGTAATGGCAACCAAAATGCAGTCAGAACAGGGTTTTTTCCACTCTCTCTCAAGCCCCATGCATTGGGCACCAACTTTTGTCCTGGTTTAGGGCAAATTTGGGAGAAAACCTCCAAAGGGGCCCCTCCAGAAAGGAAACACACACAGCCCTACTCCCCAACCGGGTCGGGAAGGATTCCTTGGAGAGAAGTGGAAAGAACCTGTTCATTTAACAGGTAAAGCACCCCCAGCAGACAAAATGAACAATACCAGGTGACAACACTCTTTCACCACTCTGAAAAGGATGACAAATTCAGAAAGTCTCTCTTGGGAGTGGTCACTCTGTTATCAGTCCCTCTGGTGCTGGGGCAGCTGCTGCAGCCACAAGGTGCAAACTCTCGGTGTTTCCCAGGGCCCAGTCTGGAGCAGGTTTGAGTGGTTCCAAAAAAGGGAAAGGAAAACAGTCCAGAGAAAAATTTGGAGTGCTTAGCTAAACTAACTAATGAGCAGAAACAAAAGCAAGAGCAAAGCAAAAAGCCAAGCAAAAAGCAAAAGCAGCACCATGTACTGCCCCGTCTCTGTGTCCTGCCAGCCATGGGGGAGCGGCTGATAACAAAACCAAAACAAAACTTCACTCTTCAGAGCGAGTCTTGAAGGCAAAGAACATAATATCCAGCATAAACAGAACAGACAGCTGGGGATACAAGCGTCCTAATGTCACCCTAGGACAGCGCAGTTATTCCAAACTGCCCCCCAGCAGCCCCCTCCTCACCGATGCCATCTGCTGGGGCTGTGCCAGCTTCAGGAGATGCCTCCAGGGCCTGCATTACCTGTGTGAAAAATGCATATTGTATGATTGCCTTTTCACAAATATTAAAATGAATATTATATGTGTTGTGTTAGAAAGTTATGTTGTACTAATTTCCTTAAGTAGTGTGTTAAATCTAGTTTTAGGTTATACCATAATGTTGAAATAGAAACTATGCTATGTAAGATACTTTTATAGTTAGAGTATTAATAATTTGGACAATTTGAATTAGGACAATATGAGATAATAGAAACAAAGAATTACAGACGTCTGGGTAACTTCTTCTGGGCAGCATAAGCCTGAAAAAGGACACACATTAACAGAGGGTTAACCCTTAAAAACAATAGCCTGCTGCATATTCATACCCCTCATACATGATGCATAAATTCTATTCAAACACAGGATTCTGTCTTCTTCCTCTGAATCCTGACAGCATCTTCATAGTTGAGCAGGCAGGAAGAAGTTCGTTTCTTCTGATAAGAGAGCAATAAATTCTCTTTCTCTGAAAGATTTAGGTGTCCTGTGGCCGCTATCTCGTTGCGAGTCCTTTCTTTAAAAAAAGTATTTTACATAGCATAGTTTTTATTTTAACATTATGTTATACCCTAAAACTAGATTTAACATACTACTTAAGAAAATTAATACAGCATAACTTTCTGACACAACACATATAATATTCATTTTAATATTTGCGAAAAGGCAATCATAAAACACGCATTTTTCCCACGGGAGGACGGGCCCCCCCCCAGTTATTCCCTGTACCGGCGGGACCCCCCCTTCCCCTCAGAGCTCTCCCGCGCTGAGGGGCCGCTGCTGCTTCCCGCCCTTCGCGCCTGCCCTCAGCGGCCGCTGGGAACTGGGGCCGCCCCGGCCGCCCTTTTATCGGAGCCATGGAGAAGGAAAACCGCTTTAAACTGTTCATGCCGCCGCGCCTGAGCGCTGGGCAGGTGTCTGTGGGCAGATCCCAGGTGAGCGCTCGGCCGCGGAGCCGCTGAGGGCGGCCCATACCACACCCGCCCCCGACCCCGGCCGCCTCCTCGGGCTGTGCTGCTCTGGAGGCCGCGGCTGAGGAGGGGACGGGGGGAAAGCACAGGGGCCCTTCCCGGGGACACGGGGACAGTGCTGGGCCCGGGGAGTGCCCCGGCAGAGCCCCGAGCTGGAGCACACACACACCTGCCCCTTGTCCCGGCAGAGCTGGAGCACACACCCACCTGCCCCTGCATAGGCCGGGACGGCTCCTGCACTGGACTCATTTCTGTGCGTATGCCTCGAGTGGCACATGCACAGACATCTTCAGTTTGAATTTCAAAGACTTTTGTTGTTGTGTTCTCTCAAAACTGAAGGGAATCATCTTCTGGAGCATCCGCTCTGTGTTGTAAGTCCGCGTTTGCTGTGGGTAATTCAGCCCAGAGAGCGAGCAGGGATCTATCGCTGGCCGGGCTCTGTGTACAAATCACCAACGGGACGGGACTGCTGAGGAACTGCCTTGAGCTGTTTTATTTTCCAGCATCAGTCTCATTACATGGTTATAACAATGGGAAGGTGCCAGCAGCTCACATCCCAGGCAGCAGACAAAGAACTTAATGTGACAACTTACTTTAAAAGTTTTTTACCAATCACACCAAGCAAAAGCATATTGACAGCAGTTCTATCCAACCACTATAAGCACAGGTACCTTTGGTTAAAACAATGCTTGCCTTTTTTGAATACAATACCTGCTTGTAAGCCTTGAAACACAATGCACAGAGCTCCATTATTAAGCTTAGAACTTTCTAATATCTTGCTAGATAAACTTTTCTGTAGCTTAGGGAGTTATTCTAGCCAAGCATTAATACACAGACCATTGTTCTATTTGTCATTACTTTTCTACTTTTTGCATAATTTTTCTGCTGACCTATGTCATGGCTACTGCTTGGCACTAATCACAGTTCTGCTGTCTCTGAGGCTGCCTTTTGCAGCTTTCTGAAACCCCTCTGATTTTATGGATTCCCACAGGCCCCACTCAGATGCTCGCACTGGCATTGGTGTCTTGGTCTCACCAGATCAGGTGTGCAGTGAAAATGTTCTGTCCCCACGCTGAGTTATGGGAATTCAACAAGTTATTTTTTCATGTCAAAGCTCCTTATGAAATATGTTGAGATTCAAACAGGATATTCTGACAGCAGATGAGTTTGCTGTTTACAGGATGAACTTCTGTGACTTAAAAAACTTGTAAAAGGGTATTTTCATACTGAAACATAATCAGATATCGTTTAGAAGTGCCCTTGGAAGTAAAGCAAAAAAGAAATATCAACTACTGAAAAGTCTTCAAAAAAGTAATTTGTCTCCTTGAGCCCTTTGCCATGCACCAGTGCCCAGACAGGCAGGCGCTGCTGAGTTCCCTGCATTGAAAGCTCCTCTTTGGCCACAGTCTATAAATCAAACTGCAGAACACCAACAGTTTGATCAACCACTGGGAAGTAAGAAGTGAGTTCCAAAGCCATTACCAATACCTTGGGCTTTGAAAATTGTAGGCAGCTGTTTAATTAATGACACATTCTATTTTCACATCATCTGTAGGGATTTTTTCTGGCTTTTATAATTCTTCTTTGCAAATCTACTCTTAAGGAACTAATTTTTAAATTTGTGCAGGGTATTAACAGACGCTCAGATGATGACTTCAAGCTGCCATTCGATGTGTTGAGCCATGGAGAAATCACTGATTCAGGTACGATTGGAATATTTGCCATGCACCTTCTTTAGATTTTTATATATTGTCAAGTTTTAATTTTCATGAGTAGTCTCACAGTTTCATGTCTGTAACTGTTAAATACAGTTTCACTGTTACTTTTTTTAGAAATACATTGATCAAAATCTCTTCATGTTTCAGATACAATTTCACAGCAAGTGAAACTTTGCTCTGAAGTAGATGAAGAGGTCAGCTAAGTATCAACTCTGCACATCTAATTCCTTGGGGTCTTTTGAATTTGTTCCCAAACAGTGCCTAAAGCATTATTAAGTAGATATTTCAGGCCTAAAGGAAGTCGTCAAAAGGGAATAATGTTTTCTGTCTCCTGTTTAAAGCTGAATCACTTAGAGGAGATACTTGTGATTTAGTGAACACACCTGGAAATTAATCTTTAAAAATTAAGGTGATTGCAATATTGTTGTTGTTTTTGTCTTTGTTTGAAGTGTCTGCAAAGTCCATGAGCTTTAATTAGAGTAAGATTTAAACACTTAAGTATCCTTGTCGAACTGCTGCTGAATCTTCTGTTGAGGGGCAGAAGGGTTGAAGTCAGAGTATTCTTTGGAAAACTGAAGTAGATGATCCCAATTGCATTGTCTGGCTTTAATTTATCTGTAAAACAATGAATTCAGTGGTTTCCTCAAGCACTGGATTCCTTTCACAGTGTCTTTACCAGCAGATCTCTGCTTTAGCACAACTCAGTGCAGCTCAGCTTTTTTGCAATAGCTTCTCTACTTTGCAGCTACAAAACACTGTTTGCTACCACAAAATAAAACACATTTCTTGTGCTCTCTCTGCTGTTTTTCATATCCCTGACAACTTTTTAGACTTTTTTAATCCTAAACTATTAAAGCACCATCAGGACTGTAACAAAACTGTGATGCAGCCAAAACAAGGGTGGTGTTTGGGGCTGTTGTAAGTGAACCAAAGGGCCCTTGGGACTCGTGTGTTGCTCTCCCTGCCTCAACCACTGGCCCAGCACTGCTTGTAGGGCACTTTCAAGGTGCTGTAAGGGCACAAGGGCGGTGGTTTTCCTTCCTGCTCTGTGTGTGAGCAGAGAACTGCTGGGACACTTGGATATTTATAAATCCCTGGTTCCAGATGGGATCCATGCCAGGGTGATGAGGGAGCTGGCAGATGAGCTTGCCAAGCCTCTCTCCATCATTTATCAGGAGTTGTGGCTCACTGTGAGGTTCCAGAGGATTGGACACTGGCCAGTGTGACACCCATGTACAAAAAAAGTAGGAAGGAGGGTCCTGGTAATTCCAGGCCAGTCAGCCGGGCCCCAGTGGCAGGTGAGATAACGGAGCAGTTCACATTGAGTGCTATCACACAGCACTCACAGCATGACCAGACTATCAGACCCAGCCAGCAGGGCTTTACCAAGGGTGGGTCATGTCTGACCAATCTGGGCTCCTTCTGTGAGCAGGTGACTGCCTGGTGCATGCAGGAAAGGCTGTGGGTGTTGTGTGTCTGGGCTCCAGCAAGGCCTTTGGCACTGTGTCCCACAGCACACTCCTGGAGAAGCTGCAGCCATGGCTGGGACAGGAGCACTCTGTGCTGGGCTCAGAACTGGCTGGATGGGCCCAGAGAGTGGTGGTGAATGGTGCTGCATCCAGCTGGCAGCCAGGCACCAGTGCCGTCCCTCAGGGCTCTGTGCTGGGACCAGTTCTGTTTAATGTTTTTATAGACGACATGGGTGAGGGCATCGAGTCCTTCATCAGTAAATTTGCAGAGGACACTAAGCTGGGAGCTTGTGTTGATCTATTGGGAGGAAGGAGGGCTCTGCAGAGAGACTTAGATCAGTTGGATGGATGGGCAGAGTCCAGCAGCATGAAGTTTAATCAGTCCAAGTGCTGAGTTACACATTTTGGCCACAAAAATCTCCTACAGCATTCCAAGCTGGGGACAGTGTGGCTGGACAGTGCTCAGACAGAAAGGGCCCTGGGGGTGCTGGTGACAGCCGGTTGAACATGAGCCAGCAGTGTGCCCTGGTGGCCAAGAAGGCCAATGGCTCCTGGCCTGGATCAGGAATAGTGTGGCCAGCAGGAGCAGGGAGCTCATTCTGCCCCTGTACTGGGCACTGCTGAGGCTGCACCTTGAGTGCTGTGTCCAGTTCTGGACCCTCAGTTTAGGAAGGACGTTGAGATGCTTGAGCACATCCAGAGGAGGGCAGCAAGGCTGGTGAGGGGTTTGGAACACAAGCCCTGTGAGGAACGTTTGAAGGAGCTGGGGCTGTTTAGCCGGGAGAAGAGGAGGCTCAGGAGTGACCTTATTGCTCTCTACAGCTTCCTGCAGGGAGGTTGGAGCCAGGTGGGGTTGGTCTCTTCCACCGGGCAGCACTGACAGAACCAGAGGACACAGTCTCCAGCTACAGCAGGGAAGGGATAGGTTGGATATTAGGGAAAAAAATTTCACTAAAAGAATAATGAAGCACTGGAATGCTCTTCCCAGGGAGGTGGTAGAATCACCATCTCTGGATGTGTTTAAGATAAGACTGGACATGGCACTTGGTGCTGCAGTTGAGGTGTCAGGGGATAGGTTGGTCTCGATGATCTGAGAGGTCTCTTCCAGCCTCATTATTCTGTGATTCTGTGATTCTGTGATTCTGTGTGTGTCCATGGCAATATCACAGGTACTCCTGGGCAAAGTCTCTGAAGCTGCTTTTACTTAACTCAGCAGTGTCTTTCAGAAGGAGAGGACAGAAATGGGGTGAAGAACCTGCTAGAAGGAAATTTGGCTTCACTGATAATTCTGGCAAAATTTTTGTTGATTTTGGTGGATTGCAGTTATCCGTGTCTTTAAGCCCATCTATTTGGTGATGTCTGAAGGGGGTTTGGGATATTTCATTGTATTTGTATCTCCTATGTGCCCTGTAATGCCTTTTGATACATACACAGAGGATGCACAAAGATTTAAACTTGGGCTCCTGATCATATATAAGCTTATATCACCATCTGTAGAAAAATATTACTCTTGTGATGTTTCTAAGAGATAAATACATTATCTACAACAGTATTAATTAGATATTATATACTATTAATTAGATAGTATATAATGTGGAACCTGTTCTATTAGAATCCAGAAACAACGAATGAATTGTTCTCAAAACTCTACAAAGAGGCTGAGAAGATCAAGCAGTGGAAACTGACTGTGGAAACTGAACTAAACCAGAAAGAAAGAAAACTCCAAGAGAACAGAAAGATTATTGAAGCACAGAATAAAGCCATTCAAGAACTGCAGGCCAGTATTGTATAGTGTACATTGAATAGATGAAGTTCAGTGCTTCCTGATTCAGTATGACACTATTATTGATACAATTAAATATTAAAGACTGTTGCAGTTTGGTTTGTGCCTTGAGAAAATGATTATTTTGAGAAGTTGCAGGCACCTGTCCTGTGTGAGGGTGGGTATGAAGAATATACCTGTAAGTGTCTCATTTGCTGGTAAATTATTGTTCATTAATTATTGTATCTTTCATGCAAAAGATGACTCAGCATGTAATACCAGATAAAACAGACTTCTGTCTACTGATGCCCCAAGTGACTTTTTCATGAGGGATTTGAGAAGTTCAAGTGCATTTCTAATATATTTTTCAATAACAGTGTCTTTTTGCATCTGTTCCCCATGAAATCAGTTTGAAAATGAGAAACTCCATTTGAAACTGGAAGATGAGATATGTGAAAATAAAGATCTCTTGAAAGAGTAAGTAATAGAACCAAGGATATATTTTTGTGGTGGAAATAATCAGTTTCCATGTGGGCAGTTTTATGTAGCTGTTAAATTTTGAAGTTCATTTCCATTGTTACTCCTTAGGTGCACAAAGCACTGTGCACTCCTGTGCAAACATGATATTTTTCCCTCCTTTAGAGCTGCTGCTTCGAGGCATCTGTGTAATCTGCTCAAGGAAACCTGCACTCGCTTCACAGAGATGTAAATGCTTTTTTAGTTTTTATTTATCAGATAAATGTACTTCTAGCTTGTTCTGAATTCACAAACAGAAGCAAGAAGAAGAAATTTCTCGTGCTGTTCAGAAAAGTTCTACAGTTGAAATCGACTGGATGTGGCTCTCAGAATGAGAAGTGAATTTTAAGTGGCTCACAAAATTGGAAGTGAAGCCCCAGGTCTAACAGATTTGTGGTTTGTAATGCTGAATGCAGAGGGCTTTTGAAGGCAGTGAGATTGTTTGCTGCAAGGTTGCCAGCCTGGGAGCTCCTTGGGTGCCCAAACAGTGCTCCAGGTTTGAGGCAGTGCCCACAGCCCCGACTGGCACTGGAGCCACTGCAGAGCAGGGCAGGGCTCCCCAAGGCTGCTCAGCCCATTGAAGCTTTGCAGTCCCAGCCACACTCTGGGAATGTATTCAAACATGAGAAGTGACACTTCATGCCTGGTTTTAGGCAGTAGAATCTACTCTGAATTCCCAGCACTCTGTAACAAATTTCCAGAGCTGACCTTTCCTGTTTTCAGCCATCACACATTTGTGGGGAAAAAAGGTCTGAACCCCAAGGTATAATGAGTAACTGGAATTCTTCTCATGAAACTGAACAAGCCAAGACAGTTGGATAACTTAATGAAGTGTAAATTCTTGAGGTTTTAAAATATGTTATTGATTGGGAATTTTACTTTATATGCAATTTAGAATTGTTATTATAGTCATTATAATTTTACTAACTTGATCCTGGATACTTAAGAAGTGTCTATTTCTTTTTAGCCTTAATTCTAGAAATCCTTGTATATAGATGTACTGTTCTTTTTTGATAGCTGTTTCTTTTACTGTTCTCTTTTTAATTGTTTTCTTAGGAAAAAATAGTATCAATTACAAAAGTGAAAGGAAAGAAGGGAAATATGGACATGGAGTGTTGCAATTTTATAATGACAGTTCAGATGCTCTATCAGCATCTGCTGATAGGAAGAAATTAAGTGCTAAACCCTAGATTACAGTTTATAAATACTAACAGTTTTGATACATTATTATTCAACAGCATTAATACTATAATAATTAATATGGTTGCATAAACTGATCCAGAATTACACTTTTCACAGAAAAAAATATCTTGGGAAGGAAGTTTAAAAGTTGAGCTTGCTTAATGTTTCAATGAAATACACATTTTCCCTAGATTCTGTAACTTTTGGCACCATGTTTCATAATGATTTATTTAGTAAGAATGGAGCTGATAATTCCTTTGTTAATTCATTATGCTGATTAAAAATTATGACTTGGGCAGCTGGCATTCTTGTCCAAAAGAAAAACTTTCTTATATGTTCTTGCTTTGATAGATGAACAGGAAAAGGAAGCAACAATACAATTGTATGAGGAACTTCACAGCAACGTAGAAGTAAGTGAGCAAGCTTGATGAAAGGAATGTGAGTTATGTGAGCTGAGCTGAGTTCCATGTTTATGTTGGGATACTGTTTGTGTCCATCATGTGTGGGTATCATGTCATGTGTGATGCATGAAGTTGGGTTTTCAATCCCTTTTCAAGAGTGATTTTTGCGTTCTATAAAGCACATTCAATGGAGAAGGTGCAGCAGTGTGTGGGATGTAGATCCCTGTGATCTGGGTGATGTGTGCTTAGTGCTGGGTCGCTGCCACAGCTTCTGGCTTCTTTCTGGGCTCTGTTTCCCCTCCCTGCTGGTTCCTCAGAATGGCTGAGGTGGGCAGCAGCCCCTGGAGAAGTTCCAGGGTTTCCAGTATTGAACTTCAAATATTAAATTTTGTTTTTAGAGAATGACGGTGGCATTTGAAGAGCTTCGTGTGCAAGCAGAGAACGACAGATTGGAAATGAGTTTTAAATGTAAGAATTCTGTTTATTGAGTTTATGCAGCTGGCTCAGTTTTGTACTTCATAGCTTGTGTTACACATGAAGTGTCAGGGCAGCCAGATGTGAAGTGCTGGAATGGTGAGCAGCTCACACTGAGACACTGGGACCCTTCTTTTATTCCTGCTGCCTTTGGTCACTGCCTGGCCCCTTCTGTTGCTGTTCCACTGGGCCAAAGCTGGAACTTTATTTCTCAAACAGTCACTCAAAATTGAAGTTTTGTCTGTGAAGTACAGTCTAGAGATCAATACTTACTTGTGGGATCTCAGCCTCTCAGAACTGGGGTGCAGGGTGAAGAAGACCACCCCTGGGGGGCTCGGGAGTCCTGGAATGTTGCCAGAAATGTGTGGTGGCTGGACTTTGATCCCACAGGGGAGATGACATCAGTATGAGGATAGGAGGATTTCACTGGGGTGAATGGTGAAGGGACAAGTTAATTGGAGTGTGAGATACAGGGTTTAAGATTTCTGTACAGGGGGGTCTAGAGAAGTAAGATGGAGGAATTGGGGCGTGCCCTTCTCCTTCTTCTTCTTCCTCTAGGCCTCCATCTTCTGTGGTGATGTTGGCACTCTGGGATTGGGCATTACTAAAAGAACACTGGTTAATAAGAGTAGAGGGTATTGGAGAAAAATGATAAATATTGTATACGTAACTCCAAGTATAAAGATAGATGACCGCCCCAGGGGCTCTCAGTGTGTGCCCATGGCTGACTGCTGAGCAGAACTCTGTCAGGCCCAGAGAAAATCTTTTAGATAAGCAATTAATAAACACCGAGACCGAGAAAAGATCTGAAGTCTCTTCTCGTCCTTTGGAGCGCGGGCGGCCCAAGGCCATCTTCGGGCTTTTCCAGACCATCTAAACAGCCCAAAATCCGACACTTACTTCCCATAGTTTGTTTATTTAAATGATAATGCATGAGTGTATAGCTACAGAAACTTTAGCTAAATGCTCTCTCTCTGTATGTATAGCCTGCTATGTTCCTGTTTCATTCTCACATGCTCTTTTCTGTTTGTATTTTCATTATAAAATCAAACATTGCGTCAACAATTACTCTTGGGAAACAAATGGTACAGCTGTACAATTCCAGGCAACCTTAAACTGGAAGTTGTATTGAGCTTGGAGTTTATTTCAGCTAGAATGTTAACTATGGATGTTACTGTATCTCCAAAGTAAAAGAAGAAGCAGAAAAAGTAGACAAGTTTGAAAAAGAATGCAGACTGGAAGTCAGTCAAAAGGAAAAGCAGGTTTGCTCATTTTACCATCTAAGATGTAGAGCTTTATTTGGAACTAATGGGGCAATGCAAGAGCCAAGAAGTGTTTCTGGGTATTAGTAAAAAAGACAAAATAACATCTGAAGCTGCATTTAAGTCAAATTCTTCTAAGTTTAGTGGTGTTTCAGTCCCTTTAGTCTACTGGAATTTATGGTTTGATTTTGAATTGGAGAACTTTTTTGTTTAGAGTAATGTGACTTGATCAATATTTGGCTAAGATTATATCTAGACAAATATTATCTATCTATCTGTCTGTCTGTCTATCTATCAATCTATCTATCTTGAATGACAGCAAAATGTCTGCTTATCATACCTGGGTACAAATGAAAATTAATATCTGTCCCTTCTCCAGACTTCATGATGATATTTCTTGCATTTTTCTAGATTTCAGCTCTTACCATACAGAGAGATGAAAAAGATGATGTCATAAAAGACATCAAGGCTCAGCTGCAGACGTCACAAAATAAGATTGCTGACTTAATGGAAGCAAAATGTAAGAGTTCTGCCTGCTGTGTTTAAATGTAATTGTTTATAGAATTGAAATGTAATTGTTTATGAATCTTTATTTATTATATGTAATTGTTTATAGAAGCATAGGAAACAGGGCCATGATAGTCTTATTCTGTTGCTGGTTGGCAGCAGAATTTTGGGGCCTTGAAGGCCTTATTTTTGTTTGGAACAGGAGCTGCTCATGTGGGAGCAGGACTGGCAGGGCAGTTTTTAGGGTGAGTCAAGCAGTGTGAGATTTTGAAAATTGCAAGGGAAAAATATGTTGCTTCAGTTTTGCAAATTTACAGTCAGGCACATGTCACTGAGGAAACTTACTTTTCAGAACTTGATTTTCAATATTTTTAAGCCATCTATATTTTAATTTCATCTATTACTTTATAGTATATGATGTCAGTACCATTAGTCTTTGTTACATTCTTTAAATGTATGTAATTTTCCATTTTTAGCAGCATTTTTTAGTAAATAATCCTATTTTTAAAAATATAAACATCTTTTTTTGTTTAGTACATAATGAAGAAATGTTAAAGGAATCCCAGGGCAGTAAAGAACATTTGAGGACAGAGCTGGAAGAGGCTAAAATTTCATTGCAAAAGGCAGAGGTACCCCTTGCTTATAGTTTTACAGTACAAATAGACTAGATGAGTATTTGCATAAGTAATTATGGATACTTTAGACATGAAACAGCTGTAGCTCTTTGTTGCAAAACATGTTTAGAAATTATATCATGTCTTGAAGGCTACTCAAAAGAACTTGGAAACTGAATTCCAGACTACAGTGAAAACATTAATTCAGGTCACTGGAGAAAAGGAAGAGCAGGAGGAAGAATGTAAAAAAATGAAGGCTTTGCTTGCAGCCCTGACGGAGGAGTTTGAGACTTCTGTTGCCAATTTGAAAAGCTTGCTGCAAGAAGAACAAAATAGGTAAATTAATGAGTTTAAATTCCAAGAGTGATCTTACAGGTTGCAGTCTATGACGAAATCAATAACAATTGGAAATGAAGCTGAAATTTTTTTCACACAGTGGTCTAAATGCAGAGAATTTAATGTCTTTTTTTTTTTGTTTGTGATAGTTGATACTGTATAAAAAGTAATCTTTTGCCTCCTCCAACTTTCATAATTCTGTCTTTAAGAAATACAGATTTCTGTAGGTATATATTTGTTTACTTTTATGTCTACTGTTCTGAGGTTTTAAAAGTGAAATTTGATGTGTGTTGCAGGCAGATCTATCACCTGCCTGTTGAAAGATAAATGTTCTTAAAGTGCTTGTGCTAAGACTTTGTCTTATTGTCCTGTAAGTTTCAAATGCAGTGCTTTGTACCCTACATTTGGGATTTTTCATTTACCATTTCCTTAGATTAAAGAAATCTGAAGATGATTCAAAGCTGCTTATCTTGGAGCTCCAGAATAAATCTGCTGAACTGAGTAAGGCTTGTAGAAAGGCAGAAAATGAGCTGGGCAGTAATAAAAATGTTTTCTGCTCTTTTCTGGAAATGGACTGTCTCTAGTAGCTGGAGAAATGATTTTACAGTGCCTGTACCTGTCAGGAATGCCTGGATTTATTTTTACTCAGCTGATCCCTTTTCTTTGGGGGTCATTGGTGCTGGCAGCAGCCAAAGGGCAGTGCTGTGCACAGCTCCAATAGTCAGACCATTCATGCATGAATTCTTCTGGAGGTAATTTTGGTTTGCAGCTCAGAGCAGCAGCACTGCAGGTGCCAGGAGTGACTTGTGCAGCAGAGACAAAACCTCCCATGGAGGTTTCTGTGACCCTCCCCATGCTGGAAGTGGAATGATGCTGGCAGGGGTTGTCTTTAAATATCATCAATTTGACATCCTGTGCTTTCTAGGGATGTGCTCCATAGTCCCCAGAGTAAGAGCTCTGCCTTGCTGTTGAGAACTTGCAGAAAATCCCAGAATTGTGAATGTGCACATAGAAACCATTTGGAAGTTAGTAACAACTGGTTTCCTTTCCCAGCATATCTATGTGATACCTTCAGCAGTTCAGATTTTTTTTTCTGGAACAATGCAGGTGCATCAATGCTTGGAGAATACTCTAGTCTTACAGTCCATGGTTTACTTGAAGCTATATTTGTGGAAAACATAATAGGCTCTAAATTTTATTTAAGATAAATATTTAGTTTCTCTTCAGATATAGATTTGCTAATGTCTGAATCATTTTCTCAAGTCTACATTTAGATTAAGTCATAAATGAGCTTTTCAGTTTCTTAACTTAATCCAACAAGTTTTGAGAACTGGGTATTGCAAAAGGGGAAATGTTTTATACTGCCTGCTAAATATGAAAAATCATTTATGTTCCACTCATTTTACATTTCATGTGCTGTAGAAGAGATGACAAAAGTAAAATGTGACAAAGAAGTGCAACTTGAAGAGCTGTCAGAAACTCTGGTAAATGTTCATTTTATTAATCTCATGGCATTTGCTCTTCACATTAAATTCCTCTTGCTTTGTAAGTATCTTAAATGCCATAAATAAACTCCATCTAGTCTACCTTAACATTTCTACTAAACTTTCTCACACACAATTTCAGTGTTTTCTTTGAAGAATTCTTTATTGCCTCTGTTTTTCTTGTCTCCTGTGCTTTTGGTTTTTCTTGTCTCCCATGTTTTTGGTTTTCCTTCTCAAGGTTTTTGGTTATTTCCTTCTTTGTTCATGCCCATTCAAATGCCACTCCCTCTGGATATAAAGTTTTCCCATTTTTTCTTCCTTCCAGGAAGGTAATTAGCTCTGGCCTCTGTGAACCCTGCTGTGCTGTGACACAGGCCCATTTTCTGTCACAGAAGTCTAAGCTATATGAAATACACTCTTAACAGAGGTTTATTTTCATTATGATTTTATATTTACAAGCCTAACAAGAATCCATATCAACTAAAGTTAAGATAGTGTGAAATCAGGTGTGCATTTTACTGTGTCTGCTTGTTGTTATAATCTGTGCATTGAGTGTTCTGAACTGAGTTTCACTCATTTTCTAAAATGGGCAAATTGGAGCACTTTTACTGAAGAAGAATCTTGAGGCTACTGTACAAAATTTGCAGAGAGAGAAAAATGTGGAGAGAGAAATGAAAATGCTCTCCAAATGAGAGAGGTCTGAAGAAAGGCAACAGTTACATGTTTTTAGAAATAGTGAAGTTGCACATCGTGACTTGGATACAAGTTTATACATAAGAAACAGCACCCAGAGCAGGGTCCCACCCTAATTTTGCAGCCCAGGTAATGAAACTCACAGCAGAGGACAGACATGAACAGCACTGGTGTCACAGTTCACTATCTCACACCACTTCCAGATCCCAGCAGAGACTGGAAAGATCCAATCTGGATAATCCATGGCATGGATGTTGTTGGGTTCTTCTGAAAGCCTTGTGCTCTTAGTTCATGTCTGATGACCTCCAGCAGTTGGAGTTTGCACATGGGAACTCAAAACTCTTCCTTTTCATTTTGCAGAAAGAATTCCACGGTTTGAAAGCACAGCTGACAAGAACAGCTAAGAAGGAACAAGATTATTTAAAGCAGCTTGTGACTCTGAAAACAGATCTTGAACAAGAGGCGTATGACCGTTTTGAAAATGGTATATTTCATTAGTTTTGGTGTAATATAGAAGTTGCTTTAATCCACAGTGAAATGAACTATGATTGTTTTCTAATGGAAATTTTGAACCACATATATGCCATTAATTATATACTTACATTTCTAAATTCCACTTATCTATTTATGTGTATTCTATGGCATATGTAGTTGTTCTTTCACTTATTTAACAAGAAGAGAAAGTTTCTGAATTCATTGTTAATCTTGCTTTAAAATACATAATCTTCACTAACCATTATATATATATAAAAGTTGGCTCTGATTTTCTTTCCTTCTTCTGGCACCTTCGTACATCTCTCTGACTCTGCTGCAAAGCTTATATTTGTAGATAAAGGCCTGGACTTCTTTCAGCATGGAATAACACTTGATAATGGGTATTTTTAATTTAAAAGGAGATTTCAAAATGCATCTTCTTATTCCTCTTGGCCATTTGTTTTAAATTAGGTTAAAGAATGAACAGCTAACAGTGTATCTCAGTAAGCTTTCACTAGAGAAAGAACAAACAGCACAAGAGAAAAATGCTGTGGCTGCAGAACTCCAGAAGCTGCAAGAACAACAAGAGGCAAGTTGTAAACTTCCAGCTTTCTTGAAAGGACAATACTCAATTTGGCAAATGACTCAGTTTTACAAATTAGATGATGAGCTGCAACAGGACTTGGATCTGTAGAGTACCTGAGCAAATTTTTTTGTGTTTGAATTGGAAAGGAAGTGTATTTACACTTGTGAACAAGGCAGGTCTGTGTGCTTTGGAGGGCTTTGAATTTTTTAAGAAGTCACTTTGAATTTTATTTCTTTGCTGACACAAGGGTCTTTATTTAGGATAGTAAGAAAAAATAAGACAATACAAAGCAGTTAGTTGAAAATCTAGAAGAGGCAAATAGCCAGCTAAGGCAAGTAAAACCAAATATTAATAACTGATATTGTTAAAGGAAGTAGACTCAAATAGTTAGTTGTGTTCAAATGTTGCTTTCTGGGATTTTTTGATTAATGTTTTTTTAGATTACACAGCTAAACAGAAACTGTTCAGAATTGCTGTTGGCCAAGTAGAAATTTTCTCAGATAGAAATACCAATTGCTGCAGGAACAATGTTTGCCATCATTTTGTATTCCATAGTAGGAGCTGTCTTGTTTTGCATTAGACATCTCAGGTGTGAAGGAAATTCAAATGGAAGCTGAAGGTTATGGATGAAATGTGACAAGGCAAAACTGGATCAGAGTTACTCTCTGTAGCCCCAGTTCAACAGACAGGCAGCTCCCATGTTTCACAGCTGCATTGCAATAGTCCAGGTCAGGATGTATTTTCCTTGGGTTCCTGGAACATCTTTTCCTACTTACAAGAAGTATGGACAGTTCACATATTGGCTTACTGGGCCTGTTGCTGCATTTTAAGAACATTTTCATTGAGCAGCTTATGTGAAGTTCCCATCAACATTAGCAGCTCTTTTCAGAAAATAAAATATGGGTTTGTTAGAAGTACTGAAAATAAGTTAAAGGCAATAAGGAAATATTTACTAATGCTTGTTAATTTGGCACTTAGAAATGAACTGGAGTCTTTGAAGGAGAAAATGGCAAAGACAGGTGAAGAGATGAAAAGTACACTGGATGAAAGAGAAGAAAATGTATGTCCTGTGTCATGAAAATATCTTACAGAACCTGCAGGGCAGCATTCAATGTAAAATCTTTGTTGGGGTTTTTCTGCAAAGCTCTGCCTGGGGGATGTGATCTCTGCCAGAGGTTTCTTCTTTCCCAGCTGCTGCCAGCTGTGCCCTTGTGTGTCCCCATGTGAGCCCTGGTATTTCAAAAGACAAGCACAGTCACTGGGATGTTCACTCTGTGCTGGAAGTTTAATATTAAAGATTTATTTGTTTTCAGGCAAACAGAGAACCTGCTTTTCTGTTTTTTCATATACCCACTCAGTGATGGATGGGCTCTGGATTAGCTTTTTATATGTAGTGTGAGTTTGAGCTGAAATAGATTCAGACATTTTTACTTTTCTTTCTATTGGTTCAAAGCAACCTGGGGTTTTTAGCAAATTTCAAAATTTCATTGTAAAAGTCAAAGATTTACAATTTAATTTCAGGTTAAGAGAACTGAAAATGAAATTTCAAGAAAGGAAAAGCCATTGAAGATTCTAGAAAATAATTGGGAAAATTCATTTTTTCATGGATGTAGGGAACTTCATACAAGTGCACTTTTTAAATTGTGAAGATCTTGGGGTTTTTTTCTTCTTCTTTCTTAACTCCATAACCACTAAGGAACTGGTTCACTGCTATTAATTAACATCTTGTGGTACTTTATGGCTAAAACTCTGATTATTCTGACACGGCAGCTGGTGTTTCAGTCCCATTGGAACAAACCAGACTGGTGCAAGTGCAGGTTTGAGAACATCTACAGGAATTGCTCACATAGGGAGTCATTTGTAGAACTCACTAACTCATGTCTGAAATATCTCTTTCAGATGAATAATTTAAAGAAACAGATGGAAAATAAAACCAAATGCATTGAAGAGTTGCAGCAGATGTGTAGAGATTTTAAATGCCACAAATACATAAACACATTATACTTTGGGTTGCCTTTTCAGCAGGTTTTTGTCTGCTGTGATGTCTTTAGATACACCTATGTAACTTAAACATTTTCCTTTCTTATCCTAACCCTGAGCAAATTAGAGAGTCTTCTTAGGGAACACTTGATTTGTTAAATGAGCCTTAATTTGAAAGGAGCAATTACAAAAATAATATCTTTAATAAACTTCTACTCTTTTTCATTTAGTGCATAGTGTTATTTATGTACGTGTATGAGTATCTCAGTTACCACTAGTAGAAAAGAATTCTGCACTGGCACAAACTGTAGTAACTTCACTGTAAAAATAAATAACTTGTATTTTTGGTCATGACATCTTCACACCTTCTGTCAGCAGCATCTTAGTTTTAATTTCCATTCTGCACCTCATTTGTTATTCCCTGCTGCTGCTCAGGAGGAGCCTTTCTTAAGGTCGTGAAGAAACAGTAATTATCACAGAAATTAGCTGAACATTCATTTGTTTGAAGAATTGTTCTGGAACCTGAGCTGCACAACAAAGAGTTATTTGCCTGATGAAAGCTGGAATATCTTGATGCAGTTAAACCATGACATAATTCTATTAACTTATTAAGGTACAGTGCTTGTTTTCTTTTATTTCAACAGAATAAGGTGCTGAAAAAGAAAATTACTGCAGAAAGCAAGAAAAGCAATACTTATGAAGGGAAGGTAGGTTTAAATAACATCGTGTAGAAGATGAGGTGAGTGTTTTTAACTTCCAGTGTAGGTAATGATAATACTTGTTATACATTCTGAGCTGGTTTATGGATCTAGGATACAGACTTTGCAGGAATGAGCTCATAGTTTTTAGAAGATGCTTCCATTTTTAATCATTGGGCACTGACTATTGGACATTTAAGAGATGGATTCACATTGCAATTAATGATGTTTCCAATCTGTTCCCTTTTTTTTTCTTTTGTTGATAGTGGACTGAACAGGGTTCAGCAACCTCATTGTAACAGAAAAGCATTTAAAAGAAATATATATAAAAATATATTACTCTTTTTAGGCTGTTCTTTAAATGTGTTCTTCAGTGGCAATCCCTCTGATGGGAATATTGTGTCCAGCTTTGGGTAATGCACTTGAAGAAAAGTGGACTTTTTTGAGGATATTCATATGAAAAACTTAAAAGGAAAAACTGTAGTCAAAATGCACAGCTGGGAGAAAATGTACCATAAAACCTGTGAAAATCTGATACAGATTTACAAGAGAGGGAATAAAATCTCCATCTCTATTTGTTTTTTTTCCAAGGCATTCACAGCATTTAGGGTGACTGCTTAGGGCAGTCTTCCCCATTGTGCTGTTGCCATTGTTCCTTTGAGTATTTTCTAACTCACTTCAGGCCAAAGTTCAACTCTTTATTAAAAAAAAAACTGAACTTTTAAATAGGAAACACTTGAATCATATACCTGAAAAGTAACAGTGTTTGTGCTCAAAAATAAGAGGTAAGAAAAAATAATCAACATAGTAATTCCTAAACAAATAACAGCAGCAATTCTGCTTTCTCCAAAGGTGAATAAATTGCAGTTAGAGATGGAAAATATGAACAAGCAACATAAGGAAGAAGTTGACATCTATCAAAAAGACATAGAAACAAGAAAAGTAAATGAAAATAAACTTCGTGAAGAGGTGAGAGGTGTTAATTTTTACTGCAATTTTTTTTTTTTAGTTTAAAATGTTGTTCTGAAGCTTTAATATCCAGAGTCCTTGCTCATATTTCAGTCTTATCAACATAAATGGAACTTGTTTTGTATGCCTGTGAGCAAAGCTTTAGTACATTAGGTGCTTAGGTTGAAATATTTGAATATGTCTTTGACAATGAGAACTCCATTAAAAATTCTTTCTTTCAAGATATAGTTTAAAGAAATTCCACCCTTGGTATAAAGACAGCCCAGTTAAATTAGATTATAACTTCTCCCATATTAGGATTTTTCCGCCCACACTTTTTTTATGGCAATGCTAAGAAATGTTAGGGCAGAGTGCTTGAAATGGCCTTTTGGTTTGCAGTGAGCTTGCCTGCCATGGCTGTACCTTTGATCTTGCCCATTTTAACAATCTGCAGAAAAGATGAGGGATTTGAAAGGGATCTTAAAAGCAAATAAAGCCCAAGTGGGACTGCAAACTTTGCAGCCACAGGGGGAAGAAGAAATTGAGATTTAAAAGAAATATATTGTTATGTTGATGAATGAAATGCAATTTATTACTGACAGGTAGAAAAGATGAGGTTGTTTTGTGATGAAACTGCAATGATACAGAGAGAAACTGATGCCAGATGTCAGCACAAGATAACTGAGATGGTGGCACTGATGGAAAAGCACAAGGTCGGAGATTTTCCTGCTTGCTGTGGTTTGCAATGGGTGATACCATGTCAATACCATGTTTATAACTTGTGACACCACGTTAATGACCTTTCAAAAGCAGAAACAGGCCTGAGTCTGGGAAAAGGAAGATGAACACATGCTGGACTTTGCATCATCTAAAATCAAATTCATTTGAAGAATATGAACACATTCCTATGGGCAGATACATTCCATTCATCTAAACTTCTGGGATTTTTAGATTTTTTTTTCAATTCAGGCTTCCTTTGATACCATCTGAATGCAATATTTTTCAGTATCAGTTTGGCCTCTTTCTCAGAGGTTACCTAGTGACTGTCAGCAGTTTAGCCTGACACATTTTAGTTTACCTTTCTATTCCTCATTTTGCAATATCTTTAGCAGCTACATTAATAAAGATGGCACAGCTGGCTCTTAGTGCTGAGCACATATTGCTGCACAGAAATAAAGCACTCTCTGCCAGTCCACAAAATAATACTTGAATTGAGCATTTCCTTTTTTACAGTTTCTGCAGAAGCATCAATGAATCTTTTCTTTATGTATCTTAAGAGCCTGGTTTGAAAAAATGATATTTTAAGACTGGATAACTCTATATTGCAACATTTAGTCACATGTTTTGAGTTTGTTGTTGGTTTGGGTTTTTTTACCACAGAATGAATATGATAAAATGGTTGAAGAAAAAGATGCAGAGTTAAAAGTATATAAAATGAAACAGAAAAAGCAGTTCTCATCAGAAAGAGCACTGGTAAGGAGCACTTTGCAATGGTCAATAATTCAGTGAAGGGGCTGATGTCCTTGTGTAGTGGTTTTATACTGGCTAAGTGCCAGGCACACACAAAAAAACATTCACTCATTTTTCTCTGCTATTGTTGAGCAGAAGAGGGGAAAGAAAAATTCAAGGACTGAGTTGAGATAAAGATTAGGAGAAAAACACTTTGAGGGTAAAGCAGATTCAAACTTAAATAGTGTAAAAAATTATTATTAATAGAATTAAAAGTGAGTAATGATAATTAAACGAAACCCTTAAAACACCTTTTTTCCCAATCCCTCCCTCTTGCCCACCGACAGCACAGAGAGACAAAAGATGTGATCTTCGGTCAGTTTGTGACTTCTAAAAATCTTTTTTCAGTTTGCTTAGAGAGTTTCTTTTTCCTGCTGTGCTCTGGGGTCTTTCCCACCAGAGACATTCTCTGGGAACTCTTCCAGTGTGCTTTTAATTTTTACCCGCAGCAGTCCCACCCAACCTGCTGCAACAGATCTTATTCTGGGCGCTAAAAACTCCAAATGTTTCTAAAAATAAATTGGAGTGGCAGTGTGTTTGTGTCTGCTCCTCCAGGTAGTGGGTCGTGTTCTGACTCCGCACTTTGAATAGGAAACTTTTGTTTTCAATATTTAGATTGTGCCCTCTCACCCCTGCTCTATTGTGCCCTCTCACCCCTGCTCTCCCAAGGGTTTTAAGGTATTACCTTGAACATTTCTGATCAAGTACCTGTTTCTTACAGTGCTTCAGTCTTTGTTAAACAACCTAAAGCAAAGCTTCAAGTATAGGGCTGAAAAGCAAATAGAATTATCTTGTGTATCTAATGAGTGTCCCTGTTAATTACTGCCTCACTTGGGACTGTTTTCCTTTTTCTGGGCTGTGCAGAGTTAACCCTGTCCTTTGTTTAACGGTTTGTCGGAAAATGAGCTGTCATGTTTGAAAAGGGAACTGTCCTCCCTTAAGGAACAGCTGAGAGCAGAAATGGAAGAAAAGGTGGAGTTTTTTATTCCCTGAGCAGTGGGGATGAGAGGTGTGGCCTGGGCTTGTGCTGTGGGAGGAGTTGGGTAAGAAATGAAACTGAACAGAAAAACAGTGACTTTGGAATGCTGGGGTTGTGCTAAATCTGGTCATAGATTTGTGTGAACTTTGTAACAGTCTGTGATTATAGATTACATATAAATAAACAAACAACAAAACAAAACTCTCCTTGATTTTAGTTAATTTTAACTAGCTAAAGCAAAAAAGTTCCCTAAACTGAAGGGGTTTTTCAGTGACTTTTGAATGCTGGGGTTGTACCAAACCTGGTCATATTTTTGTGTGAACTTTGTAGCAGTCTGTGATTATAGACTGTGCTCTGTAATTAGACCAAGAAGATTTTTAACAACTGAATTCAAATCAATATTTCCTTGCTGTCACATAACTCTTTTGTAGGCGAATCTTGTAAAAGAGCACTCTGGCAGTGTGATTCCTGAAAGTGAAAAGAAACACAAGGTAACTTTAACTTTTTAATTGCTTTTAGAATTTGGTAGTATTTATATGTGTAGAATCAATTGAAGTGCCATGATAATTTATTTCCATTCAACAAAAGACGGTAGAATGCTTTAGACTTAAAATTTTAAATTATAGAAAATACAAATTGATGTTCCTGGGACTCCTAAACCTTGTTTAGATCTATGCAGTGAATCTATTCATGTAAAAAATAGAAACTCTCCAAATTATATTCCTAAAAAAAAAAAAAAAAAGTCTTCTTCAGTACAGGAAGCCCCTTGGGCAGTCCAACATTAAAGTTTTGTAACTCCTAACAGTGAATTTTTCTTGTTGCATTTTTCTGCCTGTATTTCTTACTTCTCTGTAGATGATTCTTTTTTTCCCCCTGGGATAAGAAGGGATTTTAAAGGGTCACACCATTCCATGGAGATATGAGACAGCAGTTTCTGGAAGGGCTCCCAGTGTGTAATTTTTCTTGCTCACTTGTTGATTTTTTTATGTCTCTAGAATTAGTTTACATAGTCTTAAAAGTGTCCATTTGTAAAGGCCTTTTCCTCTATGGAAGAGAAAAAAGCTGACACAGCTGTAAAAATGGTCAAAGTATCAAAGTAGTCCTGACTGCAGAACTGACCCTTCTTCCCTGTCAGGAGTTCACTTGTGGTTTTCACATTGGAACAATGGAATCCAGCACCATTTTGAGGTTATCTGTCTAAAAAAGGACTGCACTGGACCATTCAATGCTTCTCAGTTTCACTTCTAGTGAAAAGACTATTTTAAGTAACACCAATCTTGATGTAGCTATCAATCTTTCTTTGAAAGCCTTTTCCTGCAGTTTTGTTTGTTCCCATTTTCTTTGAGGTTTGATAGAGTCCAATGCAGTGGCTGCAGTTCAGAATAACCTGGATTTCTGCAGATAAGCATGGAGAACTTAAATACAATGGGCCATGAAACTCAGCTCTTCCATAGCTTCCCCTTCATTCTCCTCATTTGGCAACAAAAATAATATAAAAAATTATATTTCCACCCCACTTTGTTTGGGTCTTTGCTCCATCTCTGGATGGAAAGATCAGAGTTCCACCATTTCTCTCAGGTGAATTCTTGGACATTCAGACTGTAAACTGGGTCCTGAGTTTGGCTTTAGATTCCATACTTACCCCATAAAATATAATCTAAAAATAGAAACATTTTCTTTCCCAGACATGTGTTATAAAGACTCCTCCAAGGGATAAAATGCAGAGTGGAAGAAGCACAAACCTGCCTGCAGAGCAGAGCAGCAGGAAAAAGCAGAAAGTGCTTGTGCAGCTGGACACTCAGTCAGACAGCTCTGAGCACACTGACTTCCTGGTAAGAGCCAGAGAACAAATCGTGGGCTGAGCAGCTCTTTGTGCTCACTGCTGGGGCTGAGAATGGAAATAAAGAGTTTGGGCTTCCACATTCAAGCCAATATTTATGTATATTTTTAATTTATTGGTTCTTTCTGGAATTGTAATTGTATGTACATAATTAACATTCTTTTTATTGAACTGTTATGCCTCATAATGACAACTTTTCTTTTCCATAATTTAATATCCTTAGGCAGAAAGAAAAAGTAATTTTAATATAGTGTGACTAAGTAACTTTTAATTTAACTTTCAACTTTTAATCATATAGAGCATAGTCTCGGAAGAAGAAACATTTAAAAATTTGTACAAAGATTATCCACAAGCTTCACAGTTAGATTCCACAGCACAAAAAAAGGTATGTTAGCCTTTCCTAAGATTAAACCAAGCAGTTAATCAAATTGTTTACAGAAACGAAAGGATGGCTGTATTTTCCTTCCCAGAGCCCAGCTCCATGCAGTGTGAAATCTCCAGGCTCTGCTCTGAAACTCAAAACCATGAGGAGGATGCGCGAGGCGGGCTGGACTGCACTCTCCAAAATGGACAGGAAAAGGAAAATTAAAGATGCTGTAAAGCTCTTTGCTTAAAATGCAGAAATGCCCAGTGCCCTGGCATTGCTTGCAGGGCTGTTTTTCTCTCAGAGTTGGTGCTTTGTTGCATTTTTCTGTCATACTAAATGTGTTTAATAATGTGTTCATTCCTTTACACATATAAACTTTATAGATCTATAACTGCAACCCCTGCAGAGCATCTTCCACCTTTCCTTCCTTGTGCTTCAAAATGTTGGGACACAAATTAGCCAATTTTAAATTTGGAAATAAATAGAACTACACAGAAAATTGTTTCAAAGCTGTTTCTGGCATTAGAAATTCTGGTTTCAAAGAACTTCTGTTCTTTTACATTGACTCTGTTTTTCTTAACACATAAATACTTAGTGGAAGAAATGTAGCTGTTAAATGAATGTTCTTTTACCTTTTACCAGAGGGATGTCCTGGGTCCTGACAAATCTTGGTTCCACAACAATGACAAACCCTGCTTCAGAGCCTAGACATAACAACAAAATTACAAGTACATCTTAATCCCCGAGCCCTGAGCCCCCTGCCCATCACTGGGGACTCTGGGGGTTTCCCCCCCCTGCCCCAGTGTAGGATTGATGGGGGTAGCACGGTCGGGATGGACGGAGATGAGAGATCTCTGCAGCCAGGTCGTGGAACTTGGGGTTTATTGCAAAGGGCCTGGGTGCAGGGCCCTGCTGGGATTTGGGGTTTATTGCAAAGGGCCTGGGTGCAGGGCCCTGCTGGGATTTGGGGTTTATTGCAAAGGGCCTGGGTGCAGGGCCCTGCTGGGAGCTGCAGCCACAGCTGGAGCAGGCCCGAGAGAGGAGAGGGGGAGAGAGGATGAGAAGGTAAGAGAGTAAAAGCGTAAGAGAGTAAAAGGGGTAAGAGCATCAAAGGCAAGAGCTAAGAGACAAGAGGTAAGAGCAAGAGTAAGAGAGGTAAGAGCTGAAACAGCAAAGTTCCCATTACAATATAATAAATCTTCTTCTGTGTTGAATATTCTGATTCTCACTAACCAATCTAGTACAAGATACAAATCCTACAGCATTTTCATACCACCTAAAAGAATCATTACATTACCATACTGTGCTACATTTTAAACCTTAAAAACTCCTCTGTGGACCCCTTCAGTAGGGGCTGCTCTGACCCTGGGACCTGCCTGCAAGCAGAGGGAATTGTTCCATCAAAAGGGGATTATTTTCAGCGGCCACACCGTTGTTTTCCCGTTGTTCAGTAACTAAGGGATCTCATACCTTGCTTTCATTTCAATCTCGCTTATAGTTTCCATATTCTCAAAATCTTTTGCCAGACAATCATATTTGTAAGGCTTTCCTGTTTCATCTTCCCCAACACCCCAAAGCCGGCGCTGCTGCGGCTGTGGGACAGAGGGGGTGCGAAAGGGGGATCCGGGCTTGGAGTGGGAGGAAGGGGAGGGAGAGGAGAAGGGGAGGAGCAGGAACAGGAGCAGCACGAAGGGGAGCAGCCCGAGGAGGAGCAGCAGCAGGGCAAGGAGCATTGCGGGGTTCCACGGCGAGCCCGCAGCTCGGCTGGGCCCGGCAGCATCGCATTGCCCCGCGTCCCGCAGGTGAGCGCCGAGGGGAAGCGGCAGCTCCGGGAGGGTTTTTGGGGGGGAGAGGGGAATTCTGCTGGGGTTTGGACCTTGCCGATTCCGGAGTTATGAAAAGTGCGTATTGTATGGCTCTATGCAGATATTTACTGTGGGAATCCATAGAATCAGAGGCTTTTGGGAAAGCTGCAAAAGGCAGGCCTCAGAGACAGCAGAACTGTGAGTAGAGCGCAGCCATGAGATAGGTCAGCAGAAAAATTATTTAAACTGTAGAAAAAGCAAGGGCAAATAGAACAATGGCCTGTGTATTAACGCTTGTCTGAATAGCTCTCTAAGCTGCAGAAAGTTTATTTAGCAAGATATTAGGAAAGTTGAAGCTTAAGAATGGAGCTCAGTGCGTTGTGTTTTAAGGCTTACAAGCAGGTATTGTATTTGAAATAAGCAAGCATTGTTTTAAGCAAAGGTATGTGTGCTTATGGTGTGTGAAAAACGGCAATCACTTGTTTTTAAAATTTTAAAAATTTAATAGCAATAAAATAGTTCTAAAAATAGTAATATAATTAGAGTAATAATAATTTAGACAATTTGAATTAGGACAATACGAGACAACAAATATAAAGAGTTACGGACGTCTGGGTACCTTTTTCTGGGCAGCACAAGCCCGAAAAAGGACCCCCGCTAACGAAGATTAACCCTTAAAAACAATAGCCCCTTGCATATTCATACACCTCATAGATGATGCATAAATTCCATTCAAACATAGGATTCTGTGGTTCTGGTCAGTGTCAGCTTCTTCCTCTGAATCCTAACAGCACCTTCGAGGCGGGAAGAAGTTCTTTTCTTCTGATAAGAGGGCAATAAATTCTTTTTCTCTGAAAGATTTAGGTGTCCTGTGGCTGCTATCTTGCTGCAAGTCCTTTCTTTAAAAAAGTATCCTACATAGCATTGTTTCTATGTTAACAATTTTTATAACCTAAAACTATATTTAACATGGTACTGAAGAGAATTAATACAGCATTACTTTCTAACACAACACATATAATGTTCATTTAATATTTGCAAAAAGCCAATCATAAAATACAGGCATTTTCCCATTTACCATATGTATTTTGATGTATTGATTAGTAGTGCTGTATTAACAGTTTAAAAATAAATGTAGTCTTGTAATTAAAAGGTAACTTTTGTAGTTAAAAGAAGAACTATGTCAGTGAGGTTTTTTTAAAGAAAGGAATGAGGCACTTGCATCAGATAGCAGCCACAGGACACCTGAATCTTTCAGAGAAAAGAATTTTTTGCTCTCTTTTCAGAAGAAACAAACTTCTTCCTGCCTCGAAGGGGCTGTTAGGATTAGAAGGAAGAAGTTGATGATGGCCAGACAGAATCCTGTGTTTGAATGGAATTTATGCATCATATATGAGGTGTATGAATGTGCAACGGGTTATTGTTTTTAAGGGTTAATCTTTGTTAACGGGTGTCCTTTTTCAGGCTCGTGCTGCCCAGAAAAAGGTACCCGGACATCCATAATTCTTTGTATTTGTTGTCTTGCATTGTCCTAATTCAAATAGTCCAAATTATTATTACTCTAATTGTATTACTATTTTTAGAACCATTTTATTACTATTAAACTTTTAAAATTTTAAAAACAAGTGATTGGCGTTTTTCACAGGAGTTGAGTCCCAAATATATTTTGGTGTCGCTGAGAGAGGTATTTTTAATTCATTTGATGAGGGGATATTTTTGGATCTCTCAGGAATGCAAAGGGGAGCAGGGGAAGCATTGAGTGCCTGGAGTGGAGGGATGCTGGGGAAAGGGGACCCTGGAACACCTGATATAAAATTTCAATGGTCAATCCAAATTTTACTTCTATACCTTTTATTTTAAAGCAAGCAAGCAGCGCTGGGTGGCCGAGGAGTCACTGCTCCACTCACAGCACACACAGTTCAGTAAAGTATATATACTGTTTTTAAGCCTACAAAGCATTTTCCAATGTGCTTGGTTAGTCCAAATTAGCAAATATCAATAAGCTGGGAGCAGTAATTTCATAATATTTCTAGGTTATCCTTGATTCCTATCCTTGTGGTTGTCTGGAGGGAGGCCTTACACTGGTGTCTGCTACATGATTTTGTCAAGTACATCAAGCTTTTTATTATACATAAGCTTTTAATTGCTTTGTTGCAATATCTCTTAGCTTTACCCCAACTTCCTCTAATTTGTTCTAAGCATCAGTCATCTTGCTACCTCATCTCTTTTGCTCTACTATACTTCTTTGATTTTGATGCTTTTTTTGGCTGTTTGGTCAGAAAGTTTCAAAACCTTTCTTTGTGTCTGTTTTGGACACAGCAGATAGAAGCATTTGCTGATTCCATTGCCAATTGGCACAAATCACAAAAACAATTTCCACAGAATCAGGGGAGGGTGACCCCTGGGACCCCCCAAAACCCCCTCATCATGTCTGAGCAGGACCCGGGAGAGGGGGAATGCCCAGGACCCACAGCCCCCCCAGCAGCTCTGAGAAGAGGAACCCCCATAACCCCAAAGTGAGGACACTGGAAACAGGGAACTCCTGGGAGAGGTTTTTGGACTCCTTGATTTTTGGAGGTATTTCTGGCCACCAGACACCCGGTGACTTCTAGAGATGGACTTGCCCAGTGGGACCTCCGAAGGCAATGCACTCACATCTTGTTTTTCCCCCAAATCAGGATTTCCCATTCCCAAACCTCATCTGGATGGAGAAGGCTGTGAGGAAGAGGAAGATGCCCCAGGGCACTGAGGCAGGTGAGGAGGAAGTCAGTGCCCCTTTTCCCCTCTGTCCTGCTCCATCTCCCAGCCCAGCACGGCCCCAGCTGCAGCACAGCCCCACTGCTGATGCTGTCCAGCCAGGGATGCACTGGGGGGATCTCCTTCCCCTTCCCTGTGGCACGGAGGCAAATCCCATCCTCTTCTTGTCCTTCCTCCCCCAGGGAAGGAGCTGAGGATGGAGACCAGGGAGGACAAATCCCCACAGCAGAACCTGGTGGCAGAGGCCGTTTTGAGTGGCTCCAGGGCACAGGAATCCACCGGGGCGGAAAAGCCCCGGAGATCCCACAGGAGGAGGGGCTGCAAACCCAGCCCAGGGTGCTCCGAGGAGGAAAGACTCAGCCTGAGCCAGGAAGGCAGCCAGAGATCTGGCCAGAGCGCTGAGGTGGTGGTCCATGAGCAGCTTGATGATGGCAAGAAGCCCCACCAGTGCTTGGAATGTGGGAAGAGTTTCGGCAGGAGCGACCACCTGCTCATCCACCAGAGGACCCACACCGGGGAATGGCCCTATGAGTGTGGGGAATGTGGGAAGAGCTTCAGGATCAGCTCCCACCTGATCGTCCACCAGAGGATCCACACCAATGAATGGCCCCACAAGTGTGGGGAATGTGGGAAGAGCTTCAGGATCAGCTCCAACCTGATCGCCCACCAGAGGATCCACACCAGTGAACGGCCCTATAAATGTGGAGAATGTGGGAAAGGGTTCAGGAGGAGCTCCAGCCTGAAACTCCACCAGATGATCCACACTGGGATACGACCCTTTGTGTGTGGGGAGTGTGGGAAGGGCTTCCGTGACAGCTCCCGCCTGATCATCCACCAGACAATGCACACTGGGGAGTGCCCCTACACGTGCTCAGAGTGTGGGAAGAGCTTCATTGAGAACTCCAGCCTGATTCTGCACCAGAGGATCCACACTGGGGAGAGGCCCTACAAGTGCAGGGAATGTGGGAAAAGCTTTAGGCAGAGCTGCCATCTGAATGCCCACCAGAGGATCCACACTGGGGAGAGGCCCTATAAGTGCAGGGAATGTGGGAAAAGCTTCATCGACCCCTCCGGCCTGAGTGTCCACCAGAGGATCCACACCGGGGAGAGGCCCTACAAGTGCGGGGAATGTGGGAAAAGCTTCTGTCAGAACTCTAAGCTGATTGCCCACCAGAGGATCCACACTGGGGAGGGACCCTATGAGTGTTCTGAGTGTGGGGACAGGTTTCAGAGCCGATACCATCTCCTCAATCAGCAGATTCACACAGAATAGAGGCCCTTCTGCTGCCCTGACTGCAGGGAAGGGCTTTTAGAAAAACTCCACCCTCGTCACCCACCAGCGGATCCACACTGGGGAGAGGCCCTGACAGTGTCCCAAATGTGGGAAGAGCTTCTCCCAGAACTCTGCCGTGACCCAGCACCAAGGGAGGCAGCAGTAAGGGATGCCCAACAGGTGCCCTGTGTGCAGGAAGAGTGTTACCTTGATTTTTAAAGATTTTCTGAGCCTTCTAATGTTTACATTCTTGTAGCAAACTTTCTCAAACACTTTCTGTAAATAACTTCTTGTTTGGCATTCTTTTATAGAAGAAGAAAAATTTGATGGACTGTTGGTTTGTCCAGTGTCATTGGAGAGGTGGCACTTTCACCCTCCAATCCACGGTCGCTTTTAGAAAATTATAAATGTTGGAGTCAGGAAATAAACTTCCCTTTTCTTCCCCTTGAGAGCAGCAGTGTGTGCACTCGTGTTGTTTTGTGTCCTGCAGTGACAGGAAGAGCTTTGAGCGCTGCTTCAACTCCATCCCCCATTGGGGACCCCCACTGGATGGTCCACAGTGACCCTCGCTGTGCAGAGACTTGGTCATCCATGGTCCTGGTGATCCATGTTGGGAAGACACCTGGCTGGTGGTCTCCACGTCTTCCTGGCTCCCCTTGGGCACTTGGACACGGCCAGAGAAAAATCCATTGGGATGCAAACAGACATCAGAATTTCACAGTGGACAGCACAGTTTTTTACTTTCGACCCCAAAAAAGTCTCATCTTTTGCATCCTATCATTTTTCGGGTGGCATCTAGAATTCCAAATGGTGTTGGAGGTCTTTTCCAACCTGAATCGTTCCATGATTCTAATTCTCTCTGGCCCACCAGCATCTTCCACAGCCAAATGGTGATTGACTGGGGCCAAACCCAGGATTTTGGAGACAATGGAGTGGAAATCTTTCTAGAAAAGGTCCTTTCTACCCACCCAGGCACACGGATACTCAGCCAGCATGGACATGTAAATGCTTTTATTTTGGCCTTTATTTTCTTTCATTTTTCATTATCCTTCACCCAACATTGGGGTAAATATAAAGACATTTAACTCACACACACATGGTGACATTGTGGGACATGGGTGGGGACATGGTAGGGATGGGGACAAGGACCTGGGTGGGGATGTGGTGGGGATGGGGACAAGGACCTGGATGGGGATATGGTGGGGATATGGTGGGGATGGGGACAAGGACATGGCCGTGGATGGCGATATTGGGCATGGGGGGTGTCACAGATAGAGATGGTGACATGGGGCTCTATGGCCATGGAGGAGGACATGGGGGACATGGCCATGGATGGTGACACAAGTGGCCTAGAGACAAGTCCATGGGTTGACATGTCCATGCCATGGGGTGTCCCATGGCCAAGGACAACACATCCCCACCACCACCATGATGCTGTCCCTTTCATGCTACCATTTATTCCCTGCTCCTCCCCATTGTCACCCAACTGTGAACCCAGCCAGGGACAGGGGTGACATTTGGGGACACTCCTGTCCCCACTCCAGCACATACCTGGGGCCAGCAGAGAAGGGGACGAAGGACGACGGGGACCGTTCCTTGCTGTTCTCCAGACTGAACCTTAGAGGACTGAACACCTGGGGTGACACCGACACAGTCACACTGAGGGGACACAGCTGTCACCACCATGGTGACAGGGACACCTCATAGGATGACCCTACCTCAGCCTTGGGCCAGAGGTCTGGGTTGTGGTGGGTCCCGTAGATGCTCATCAGGCAGATGACCCCTGGTGGGATGGGAATGGCCACTTTAGGGACAGCAGATGAGGGTGGGTGGTGACACTGGGGACACCCTGGCCATGCCATACCCTTGGGGATGACACAGCCATCACACAGGGGGATGTCCTCGGTGCAGCGCCGGGACACAGCAGTGACAGGAGGGTGCAGCCGCAGGCTCTCCTTGATGCACATGGTGGTGAAGGGCAGCTGGGACAGGTCGTCCCTGGGGACAAGCGGGGGTGGCACCGTGTCCCCAAGCCACATGACCAGGGTGGCCCTGGGGACATCTCACCATTCAATGTCTGCAGTGTCCCGGCCAGCCAGGAGCTCCTGGACCTGCTGGTGGCATCACTCCTGGTGCTCAGGATGGCCGGCCAGGTTGTAGAAGAGCCATGCCAGGCCACTGGCCATGGTGGCTGTGGGGACACTGGGTGAGTGAGGGGACACTGGAGTGGCTCCTCCCCAGTGGCACCTAGGAGCTCGTGCTCACCCTCAAGCATGAAGGTGTCAGCCTCAGCCGTGATGTCCTCATCCGACAGGGTGCGGCCATTCTCATCCTGCAGGGGCAAGAGGAGCCACGGGCCACTGGGGCCACCAGTCTGTGGCCACCTGGGGCCACATCCCATCCATGGCCACCACCCTATGGCACCACCATCCCACTGGCCACCAGCTCTATGGTCAGTGCTGCCCATGGCCACCACTGTTCCCCTGTGGCCACCAGTCTATGCCCAAGCCTCCCATGGCCACCAGCATCCTACTGGCCTCTATGGCCAATCCTTCCATGGCCACCACCACTCTCTTGACCACTTCCATGCCCCATGGCCACCACCCCAGCCCCACCTTGGTGAGCAGCAGGATGTACTCGCTGGGCTGCCTGTACCAGGGACAATGGGGGGACACTGTGGCCACCAGCATGGATGATAGCAGGACCATTGGGGCCACCAGAATGGCCAACAGGGACAGTGATTGGACAGGATGGCCAGTGGGGACCATGGCAGAGCCAGCACAGCCACCAGGATGGCCAGCAGGGACAATGGTAGGGTCACCAGGGCCACCAGGATGGCCAGCAGGGACAATGGTAGGGTCACCAGGGCCACAAGGATGGTGTCATGATCCACTTGTACAAGCGGGGGTCATGATGGTTCGTTAACTGATCTCAGAGTGCAAAAGCAACACGGAAGGGGATTTTGGTATTAATCAAAACAAATGCACCTTTAATTGAGTGCCCACAGCAGATGTGATGGAAGGATTAGAAAGGAGAATAAAGGATAGAGAGAGAGAGAGAAAGAGGGGAGGAATAGCTGCCAATGGAGAGATGAAACCCTCGTGGTCCAGCCAATAGATCCGTCTTGTCACGTCAGGGAGAATCTCAAAGTCTTGGTTCTATTGTAGTCCTCCACCAAGGGGGGGAACAGGTAAGTCTATTGAAACCACCGAGAGGGAACAGGTAAGTTTACAGACAGTCCATGTTCTCAGCAGTGAGCGAGACCAATTGTTTTCTTGGTGCAGGGAACACACCTGCAGGCAACACTTGGCAAACATCTCGCTTCAGTCCGGCCAGCCCCTGTGTTAGAGTTATAGGGGTCTCAGTCTCAGCCCTTGGGAGGGGGCTTCAGTCTCCATCCATCACAGTGGTTGTGAGGCAGCTGAGGGAAACCTCAGAATGTCTCTTACAGATGATCAGTGGGGACAGGTGACAATCACTCCTGGCCGTGGCTCTCATGGCTGAAGATGCACTTCTGGAGCGTGTCCAGGGTGAGGAGGCTCAGGGGCTGCAGCACCTCCAACTCCACTGGCCCCCACCAGCTGCCACTGCTGCTGCCGCCCACTTACGGGGAAGGACTGGGTTGGGGAGGGAACAGGGAGGAGATCAGGGACAGGAGAGAGGTGATAAATTGGGGGGTGGGACAGGAGTGGGAGAGGGGGAGGAGTTGAAGAGAGGGTGTGGAACAGGAATGTGGTGATGAATGAGGGGTGGGGTTGGGACTTGGGGGCAGCTTTGTGTTTGGGGTATGGGACAGTACAGAATTTGGGTACAGGACGGGGCTCGGGGTGCAGGACAGGACTCAGGATGCAGCAGTGGGTGCAGGACAGAATTTTGGGTGCAGGACTGTCCTACGGTGACGTTGTGATGCTTGTATCCCCATCCATGTGTTCTGTTTATGCTGGATATTATGTTCTGTGCCTTCAAGACTGGCTCTAAAGAGTGAATGTTTTGTTTTGGTTTTGTTATCAGCCGCTCCCCCATGGCTGGCAGGACACAGAGACGGGGCAGTAAATGGTGCTGCTTTTGCTTTTTGCTTGGCTTTTTGCTTTGCTCTTGCTTTTGCTTCTGCTCATTAGTTAGTTTAGCTAAGCACTCCGAATTTTTCCCTGGACTGTTTTTCCTTTCCCTTTTTTGGAACCACTCAAACTGCTCCAGACTGGGCCCTGGGAAACACCGAGAGTTTGCACCTTGTGGCTGCAGCAGCTGCCCCAGCACCAGAGGGACTGATAACAGAGCGACCACTCCCAAGAGAGACTTTCTGAATTTGTCATCTTTTTCAGAGTGGTGAAAGAGTGTTGTCACCTGGTATTGTTCATTTTGTGTGCTGGCGGTGCTTTGTCTGTTAAATGAACAGGTTCTTTCCACTTCTCTCCAGGGAATCCTTCCTGACCCAGTTGTGGGGAGGGGCAATGTGTGTTTGCTTCCTGGAGGAGCCCCTTTGGAGGTTTTCTCCCAAATTTGCCCTAAACCAGGACAAAAGTTGGTGCCCAATGTGTGGGGCTTGAGAGAGAGTGGAAAAAACCCTGTTCTGACTGCATTTTGGTTGCCATTACTCTGTGTTGGTATCAAGCAGTTAATGGCCATGTTTTTTGGATTCATAATGTCTCTTGGGGTGGAGGCTTGCATGCATTTCTGGTCCCCAGGTGCAGAGGATCATTAACGGGACATCACACCATGATCAATATGATCAAGTGAAGCCAATTTATTACAAAAAGCAAGCCATCTTTATACTGTTCTCTATTGTTCACACCTCAAGCTAATACATGATTGGTTAAATCCTTTTTACGCACGCATTTTGATATTTCAGTTAATTTTAGTTAATCTTTCTTCTTCATGCATCTCGCTGTGGTTTTCTTGTCTGCCTTTGCATCCTGAACCGTCTGCTGGTGAGCGTGTTCTCCTTCTTTTGTGTCCTTCAAGGGCATAGAGACCTTACTCAGTTTCTATGAAGGCTGGATTGTGCATATGTTGCATATGTCCATTGTCCTGCAAAAAACCCTCAGCACTCCTCCCAATGCTTTCTGGTCATTCAAGTGCCCTTCAGCTGACTGGTTTCAGCTTTGAACTTCAGGGACTTGCCCAATCTTTCTGAAGCTCAAATAAATATCATTTTAGTCAACATCTTAATTGTGTTTATATCTCACAGAATTACCTTTTCTTTTGTCTTTGTCTGAAACTGTTGCTGTACAGAAATCTCTGGGGGATGGTGGACATGTCAGATGGTTCTGGGACATCCCAGAGCACTTGGACCTTGGCTCTGCACAGAGAGCTCTTCATCCCCTTTCTCTCTTTTCCTCCCTTTGGGCATGGAGGGAGCTCCTGACTTCAGCGTGTGACTCGTGTGTGCAATGAGCAAATCTGGGCAGAATCGGGGCAGGGAGGGTTTGGGGGGACATTGGGATCTGTGCTGGGCACAGAAGGTGTTTTCCATTGCTCTGAGACTGTCTGCTGTGGAAAGTGGATTCAATATCCCACAGAGGAATGACTTTTGCATTTGATGGAGCTGTGCCTTCCCTTGGCTTTGTTGGCTGAAAAGATACAGAGGAGCACACACAGAGCTACCAGCTCCCGGATTCCAGCAGTGTTCAGATAGAAATTCCTAGAGGAGGTAGGGTCAAGATGTGTGCTTGCCTTGTGGTCAGCCTTCAATACCCCTTGGTCTCCCTGGGCCCTTCCCCCAGGTGGGCCTTGGGCTCATTGGGTCCCTCAGGAGCTGGGCTGGGGGCTGCAGAGGTGGCTGTGGAGCATTGCCTGTGCTGTGCCAGGGACTGGCAGACACTGCTGGGCTGGGATAGAGGCTCTGGGGGCATTGGGGTCACAGGGCAGGGCAGTGCAAATGTTTCTAGCCAACAATCTCCTCCAGTCTGTCACTACAGGGAATGCTGGAAGTGAAATCCCAATTGTGGCCATGGGACCTGGCTGAGAAGGACAGTTCTTTTCCATAGGAAGGAAAGCACAGAGCCTCAGTGTTTGGAAGGCAGGTGAGAGTCTCACTAGACAAGGCCAGCCAGACTTTTCAGAAATGGCAGATTTTTGTCTGGGAGCAGTCTTTGTATATAGGGAATTCTGGAGGTGGAACCCAATCTCAGCCATGCGTGCCTGGAGAAGGAGGACAGTTCTTTCTCATAGGGAGGAAAGCACAGAGCCTTCCCCAGTGTTTTGGGGACAGATGGGAGGTGACTCTCCTGAAACCACCGCCTGCCACACTTGTCCTGGCAATATTCCTATGGGAAAAATTTGGAGTTGAAATCCCAGTTCTGGCCATGGGTATTTAGAAGAGATTGACAGTTCTTTTCCTAGCAAGGAAAGCACAGAGCTGCTGATGAGAGGCAGCTCTTGACATTCCAACATCAGCCAGAGCTGTCCAGTGGCCCCTGGGAGGCCAATCCAGCCAGGCCTGTTCCATGTTCCCTCAGTTCCATGGGAGCCAATGGTCCCTTGCTTCCATGTGTCCCTTAGGTGCCATAATGCCCCCTTGGTGACACGAGGCCCTGAAGGGTCCCAGTGGTCTCCAAGGTTCCATCAGGCCCCACAGAGCCATAATGGTCTCTGGGTCCATGAAGCCCCGCTGTGTCACCAAGGCCCCTTGGTTCCATGGGCTCCAGTGGTGCCACAATGACCCCCTTGGTTCCATGAGGTCCCCACAGTGTCACTGTAGTGTTCTTGGACTCACTGGGACTCTCAGTGTGTTCCCAGTCACCCCCAGTATGGTTACAGACACTCCCAGTATATCCCAGTTGCCCTCAGCACACTCACAGTCATTCCCAGTCACATCCACTTGGCCCAGTAAGGTTCCACTTTCCACCAGTAGGATCCCAGTCACTCCCAGTGAAGGGAAGGGACCGGGATGGACTGGGACAGGCTGGGATGGACTGGGACACCGGGATACACCAGGATAAACTGGGATACACCGGGACACACTGGGATATAGTGGGATACACCGGGACACACCACCGGGATATACTGGGATACACTGGGACATACCAAGACACACCAGGATACTCCAGGATACAACAGGGCACTCTGGGATTCACCATGCCCAGCACTGGGACCCACTGGGAGCAGGATCAGGGAACACTGGGACTCAGCAGGGCCAGAATTGGGGCAACATGGGGATCATAGTGGGACCAACTGGGATATACTGGGAGTGACTGTAACCATACTGGGGGTGACTGGGAACACACTGAGAGCGACTGGAGTAACTGAGTCTACACTGGGGGCAACTGGGATTGACTGGGACTGTGCTGGGGAAGACTGGGGTCACAGTGGATTCCAGCTGGGGTCATACTGGGAGTGACTGGGTCTGTGCTAGGGTGTCGTGGTTTTGGTTTGCTCATTTAAGATCTCTTTAATTTTGAGATTTTTTTGGCTAATGCACTAAAGAATGTGGTGGGTTTCGTGTTGGTTAATTACTAATACACTTATTTTTGGTTGTGAGATAGGATTAGGAGAAAGGTAAAGCAGGCTCAAAACTTTAAAAGGGTAGAAAGAAATATTTTAATAATAGTAAGTAAAAAGAAAAAAAAAGGTAGTAAGAATCAAAGCAAACTTTTTAGAATACTCCTCCCCACAACTTTTTCTTTCTCACTGACAGTGTAAAGAAACTAAACTAAAGATTTCTAGTCAGTTTATTACCTCTCAGAGTCTTTTTTTAGTTCACTTAGGGAGAGAAGTCCCTCTTGATAAAGTTATGGAGACTTTTCTACAAAAGGAAAAAACCAGTTTTCTCATAATTCTCAGTTTTGTCATGAATAACAACTGCCAGGGGAACCTTGCTATCGTAAAATCTTTCTTATTTCTACCTTATTTCTACCTTCCCACAGCTTGGAGATGGGCTATGTTGATTGATGGAGTATTATTTTAAAGATGAGCTGTTCAAAGGCAAAAGTTCTCATTATCTATCTCTAAAATCATCATCGTCTCTGGGAGCAGAGATCTTCATTTTTAGAAGCACAAGACTGCGCTCTTTGTGCAAACTTCTCATGAGATTACAGCTATTTCAACATCTGCTTACTTTAACATAGAAGCCTTTACCTAATATCAATTCAAACACTTTCATTTCCTTATAGTTTTATGTGTTATAAGGGAAAAGAGTCGTTTCTTTATAGCTTACAAGAGGATTTCAGCTCTAAAAACAAAGCATCTTCTCACCCCTCCCATCTGGGACTTACTTACCTTCTTCTTTATTACCTTTAGTGTCTTCATCTTGTTTTTAATATACTTGCATGTTGTTCTTTTCTCTCACTCAAAAGAAGATTGCAGCACGGAAAAAGTTAACATCACGCCTGAAGCCTACCCACCAATTACTACTAACAGAAAGCTGTGGCTCAGTTGTGTTCAGATCAGCTTTATAGTTAGTGTTTAGTTTTCTACACCAGCCACAGAAGTCTCTGGTCTCAGCCACGCTAAGAAGAAGAAGAAGCAGCCTGACAGCGAGATCTTCACAGCCACAGCCAGCCCTGCTCTGGCTAAAGCTCCGCAGCCTCCCCTGTCTCCTTGCCCAGCAGCTGCTGAAGCCCAGCCCGAACAAACCAGAGCCCATGGAGAGAGAAGCCAGCAAGCAGCCCAGAAAATAGAAAAGAAGCCCAGCCTGCAGCAAGACTGCCCAGCCCAGCCCAGATACAGAGCAGAAGCCAAAACCCAGCAGCTCCCTGCCGACCAACAAAGAAAAAAAAGTTTCTGAATTTTTTGGCCTTTGCCATGTGTGTTTCGCAAAAGCGTGTCTTAGCTTTTCAGCAGCTCAACAGACTGTCAGATGCACAAAAACCTTTGGATCACTTCCCTAAATTTCCTCCCATTCCAAAACATAACACAGGGGCCACTGGGAGCAACTGGGATGAGACTGGGAGGAAATGGGAACAACTAGGACGAAGCTGGGAGCAACTGGGATCATCATGGCATCAGAGTAGGATCATACTGGGAGGGACTGGGTCTGTACTAGAGCCAACTGGGATCATACTGGGAGGAAATGGAACTATGCTGGGATAAATAGGATCATACTGGGAGCAACTGGCACCACACTGAGGGTGACTGGGATCCTTCTGGAATCATGCTGGAAGTGACTAGGATCAGGCTGAGGGCAATTTGGACCATGGTGGAGCAACTGGGATATACAGGGAGTGACTGGAATCATGCTGGAGGTGACTGGGAGTGGCTGTGAGCAAATGGAATCATACTGGAAGCTACTGGGAGCAACTGGGAGTGAGTGGAAACACATTAGGGACAACTGGGATGTACTGGAAGAGACCAGGAATGACTGGAATCACAAAAGAACCATAAAGGATGTTACTGGAATAATACTGGGAGTATCTGGGAGTGACTGGAATCCTACTGGGAGTGACTGGAATCATACTGGGTGACTTGGAGTGACTGGGACCATACTGGGGGCAAATGTCACCGTACTGAGAGTGACTGGGTTCATCCTGGAATCATACTGGGAAGGACTTGAACCATACTGGGAGTGCCTGGAACTATAATAGGGGTGAATGGAAACACCTGGGATCATACTGGGATCATGCTGGGAGTGACTGGGATGATACTGGGATCACACTGAGTGTAACTGGAAGTGACTGGGACCATCCTGGGGGTGACTGGGAGCCACAGGGCCCATTCTGGGAGTGACATGGGGGGAACTGGCCCAGCTGGGGCTGAGGGTTGTTCTCCCCCTGGGCTGCCCTGCGTCCTGCTGCTGTCCCTGGCCCCACAGAGCTGAGGGACAGGGGACAGTTGAGGGACAGGAGACAGGGGCAGGGACGTGGAGAGGTAGAAGGGAGTGCCAGGGTGTCCTTTAGCCCAGGAAATGGGAGTCCAGGGTTTCCCAAAAAGGAGGGACCAGGATGGGGACACCAGGGATGTTCAGGAAGGGGCAGTTCAGGGGATCTCTGGTTTTGCACAAAGCTGGGGCTGGGGGCTGGGAAAGGCAGGAATGGGGGTCCAAGGCATTCCAGGGCATCCCAGGGTCAAGCCAATGGCCAGTCTGGAGGCTGGGAGCCATGGGGTGGCCAGGAAAAGGGGAGCAGGGGGTCCTCATGTCCAGAAATGGGGTGTGAAAACTGCATGTATTTTATGATTGGCTTTTTGCAAATATTAAAATGAATATTATATGTGTTGTATTAGAAAGCAATGCTGTATTAATTTTCTTAAGTACTGTGTTAAATATAGTTTTAGGTTATAAAAATTGTTAAAATAGAAACTATGCTATGTAAGATGCTTTGTTTAAAAGAAAGGACTTGCAGCAAGATAGCAGCCACAGAACACCTAGATCTTTCAGAGAAAAAGAATTTATGGCCTTCTTATTGGAAGAAACAAACTTCTTCCCAAACTTCTTCCCCACCAATGGAGGTGCTATTAGGATTAGAGGGAAGAAGTTGACACTGATCAGACAGAATCCTGTGTTTGAATGGAATTTATGCATCATGTATGAAGTGTATGAATATGCAACGGGAATTGTTCGGGCTATTGTTCTTAAGGGTTAATCCTTTGTTACCAGGGGTCCTTTTTCGGGCCCATGATGCCCAGAAAAAGGTACCCGGACGTCCGTAACTCTTTGTTTTTCTTGTCTCATATTGTCTTAATTCAATTTGTCCAAATTGTTATTACTCTAATTGTGTTACTATATAACCATCTTATTACTATTAAACTTTAAAAATTTTAAAAACAAGTGATTGGTGTTTTTCACAATTTGGTAGCAGAGGATGGTTACTAACACATCGGTGCCGGTGCTTTAGGAGAGTCAGAGTGGGGAAGGTGCGCCCTGCCCTCTTTGGCAGCCTCGCTCTGTTTCCCCTGAAGTGACCAACAGACGCAGGTTACGATCAGTGGACAAAAGGAGGCAATAAAACAAATAAAAGGGAAAAAGGCTCCCTACAACCGCGGTAATTGGCCCTCTAAGACTAGTAGTGCGCACGAAGAACCCGGGAAGGAAAAAGGATTGCTAAGTATTTGTCGGAGGGGCAGGTACGGGGGGATGAATGTGTGTGAATGAGAGGTGGGCTGGTTGTCCCAGACCTGCCAAGTGAGTGCTGGAGTCTCCCATGCTGTGTTTTCGTCTTTTCGCAAGAAAAGCGGCCAGTAAAGAGATGAAGCGAGTGATAAGAGAGTGAAAGAATCCCCCAGGGTAACTGGGACTGGGTGTCAGGGAGGGGTTGGACCCCTCGGAGGTAGGGAGCAAGGTTTCCTAGCCCAATCCACTAGAAAACGGGACAGGAGGGGCCCCTAAAACCTGCTGGGTTGAGGGATTTCTATTCCAAGAGCATCCAAGAGCAGGGTTGAGCAGAATTCTGTCGGACTGAGGATATGCCCAAGAACACTCAGGGTGGGACAACACAGCTAGATTGGGGGATGAAAATTTTGCCCAACAGCATCTGGGGTTGGACAACACAGCTAGATTGAGGGATGAAATTTTTGCCTAACAGTATCCGGGGTTGGACAACACAGCCGGATTGAGGGAAAAAATTTTGCCCAACAAGATCCAGGGTTGAACAACATAGCCGGATTGAGGGATAAAAAAATGCCCAAGAACATCCAGGGTTGGACAACACAGCAAAACAAATTAAATGCCGATGAGCATCTGTAGTTGTACCACACCTCTGGGTTGAGGGACAGAAAATGCCCAAGAGCATCTGGGGTTGAACAACACAGCTGGATTGAGGGAAAAATACCCAAGAGCATCTGGGGTTGGACAGCACTGCAGGACTGAAGGAAAATTACCCGAGAGCATCTGGGGTTGGACAACACAGCAGGATTGAGGGAAAACTTGCCCAAGAGCATTTGGGTTTGGATAACACAGCTGGGTTGAGGGATATCCAATAGCACCGGGACTGGCCAGTAACACCTAAACTTGTAATAGGTGATGTGAAAGTGAAAGGTACCTTATTGTTGTTTTGTGGTGTGTGAGAGTGGGACCCACACAAAGTCAGCCTCAACTTCCCGGGCAGGTGGGAAGGGGGAGGCAGTGGAAAGAGGAGTGAGTGACCTGCGAACCAAGGTAGCGTTCCCTGGGTGTGTGAGGAGCCACAGCTGAAGAGTGTGAAAGACACGCAGACAGCCTCACAGGTGAACGGACACCAGAGGCAGCCAGAGTCAGGGCCCTTCTAGGGGGCCTGGTGACACTGAGACCTGGAGGTAAACCCCAAAGCGAAAGAGGGGGCCACAAGGACCTGTCATTTTCTAGCAATAAGGATCCACTTTGTGTCTTGAGAGCGTGAAGGAATGTGTGAAAGTGAATGAGAAATAAAAGTGAGTGAATGTAGATGAATGAAAGTATAGGTAATGTCGATTGTGCATTTTAAGCCTTACCATATCTCCTTGGAGGGATTGTATTGAAAAGCAGTGTGAGAAAAAGATTTTCGGGTGTAAGTAGTTGAAAGAAAAGTGGTATTTAAGTTGTTAGTAAAAAGTGAAAAACGGAAGCAGGGGACGAATAGATAGAATATTGAAAAATGAGACAGAAATCCAGTAATGTGAATACAGGAAAAGAAAAACAGGAAAAATATTACCAACAGAAATACCCCAAGATAACACTTTGGGAGTTATGTTAACAAACAGAAATACAACTCCTTGCAAAATACAGGGTATGCAGAAGTTGATGAGAAAAAACATGCAAACTTGTGAATTATATACTTAGAAAGAGCATTAGAAAATTTAACACAAAAGAAAGGAGTTATATATTGATTCAAGGTATGCCTTGGGAGTAGGGCATACCTTAAGAAAAATTTAAAAAGGGAGATTACTTAATTAAAGAAGAAAAAGATTAGTACATGAGAAACTTATTTTCGAGGTTTTAGAGGCATTAAAGTTACCTAAGAGAGATAGCAATAGTACATATTAAAGAACACCAAAAGGTAAAGACCTGGAAATAAGAAGAAATAAAAGAAATAATTGGCAGATCAAGAAGTTAAAGGTGCAGCAGAAAATAGAGCTGAAAGAGTTAATATTAACTCCAAATGAAGAAATGAAGAAAAAAAAAAAGGGGGGGGGAATTAAAACAAGATCGTGGCGAACAAGATAAATCTGGGAAATAGAAACATCTTGATATGGAAGACTATTAGATAATAAAACGCTTACGAGGGAATAGCAGAGGACATGTATCAAAAAGCCCTGTGGGATACTCAGGCTTTGGGTGATAATTTTTTTAAAAGAATTATGGGTGCACTGAACTTTAAGAGTAGAAAAACAAGTACCTGAAACATGTATAATTTGTCAAAAGATAAATTAAAGGGTGATGAGAAAACCAATATGAGAAGGTCGTGAGTTAGCTCGTCAACCATTTCAAAGCATCCAAGCAGAAGTTTAGATTTAAGTTAAGTTAAGCTCTGGATTTATTTGTAAAAACCGATTAATCCAGAAGAAAAAGAGAATACCACATGGTGGGGAAGGAGGAGGCTGTAAGAAAATAACATTTTTGAAAGGCAATAAAAGCAAAACGGGGAAAGTATAAAGCTGAGAACAAATCACCTCATCCATTCCCGTTCGTTCCCCCACTCGTTCGCAGCTGCACCACCCCTCCCAGCCCCTGTGCCAGCTCCGGCGCAGTCCGTGTGTCCCAGTCCGTCTGTCCCAGTCCGGCCTCCTGGCCCGCGGTCGCTCCGCTGGCCGTGCCGGGGCTGAGGGTCTGTCCTGCCCTGTGCACCGCGCTGACCGCACCGAGGGGGGTCCCGTCTGTCCCGTCTGTCGCATCCCCGGCTGCCCTGGCTCTGTCGGCTCCCGCCGCTGCAGCCGGGGTCAGTCCCGGCTTTGTCTGTGCCGGATCAGCCACCGTGAGCCGCGTGGGGGCGATCCCCGCTCCAGCTCGGCCTGCACCGGAACGGCCCCGCGGGCGATCCCGGCTGCAGACCCCGTCTTTGGAGCCCCCAGACCCTGAGCTGTGCCGATCCCCTCGGGCCATCCCGGCTGCAGACCCCGCCTTTGGAGCACCCAGACCCTGAGCTGTGCCGATCCCCTCGGGCGATTCCCCCTGCAGACCCCGCCTTTGGAGCACCCAGACCCTGAGCTGTGCCGATCCCCTCGGGCCATCCCGGCTGCAGACCCCGCCTTTGGAGCACCCAGACCCTGAGCTGTGCCGATCCCCTCGGGCGATTCCCCCTGCAGACCCCGCCTTTGGAGCACCCAGACCCTGAGCTGTGCCGATCCCCTCGGGCCATCCCGGCTGCAGACCCCGCCTTTGGAGCGCCCAGACCCTGAGCTGTTCCGAGTTCTCCCGTCCTGCCCTGAGCTCCGTTCCCTCGGTAACCACAGCTCCGGTTGCTCAGGGAAACTCTCTAAAGGAATCGCTTTATCGAAACACTAAAAGTTCAGTTAGAAGAAAACCCTCTCCTGATTCTTCCTAAAAATACGGGGAAAAGGCTATAGAAGATAAAAATCCAAAAAGAACGGGATAAAGAGATTGGTCTATTTCCATTACGAAAGGTTCTCATAGGAGGGGACGGATCAGAGTTTGTAAATGCTCCTTTGACTTTGTCTGAGGTCTGAATTTTAAGAAATAAATACAAGGGATATTCGGAGAATCCCATAGGCATAGCTGAACAATTAGACCAACTTTTAAGTCCAAACATTTATACTTGAGAAGAGATGTGGTCGGTAATGAAAAGAATATTTTTCTCAAGAAGAAAAGCAATTAATCAGAGCAACTGAAATAAAAGCTTAAGAAAAAGATAATCCGCAGGGACCCCCAGAGAAGACAAAACGCCAACTGCACCTCCTGAGTGGGGTTAAAATAATGAGGAGGGGAGTAAACACATGAATAATGATCGTAATTACATAACCAAGAGAATAAATGAGACAGCATATCAAAGGCAAAATGCGAAAACAAAAGGTTTTTGAAGGACAGCTTTTAAAGGGGAAAGAAGAAACTCCAACTAAATAGATAAGCAATCTTGAGAGAAAAAGGAAAATGGTCCTAAGTAAGCAGAAGATCTGAAAATCTTTAAAGAAATGGGCACATTAAAAAAAATCAAGTCAGAGGCTCTAATTGTTTTGGGGGGACAAATACAATCTGGAGCCTGTGATAACTTTAAAAGTGAGTCCCCCGAGAAGAAGAATTGGAATTTGTAACAGACACAGGGGCAGAGAGAACTTTCCTGTTAAATGTTCCAAAAAGTTATAGTGTGAGCAAACATATAGTGAAAGCAAAAGGGGCAAAAAGAGAAAGTTTTACATTTCTAGTCATTAAAGATGTGGTAATTGAGAGAAGAAACTAAAATTTAGATGGGAGATGTGTTATTTGTCCCAGGGGCAGGTAACAATTTATCAGGAGGAGTCTTACCAGTGCAATTAAGAATAGTAGTTATATCAGAAAATGGGAAAATGACAGCTAGAGTTTTGAAATTAGGCCAAGAAGATGAAAAAAAAAATCAACAAAGAAGTTTGGGCTGGAGAAAGAAATAGGGGAAGATTAAATATCGACTCCATAAGGGTTACAATTGAGAGAGAAGAAAGAGAGAAGTTGAAGTAAGGGGGTGGTTAGCAAACTCTGAGATGTTGGAATGTGAAGTGATGACATCTTGGTGCTAGAAGAGAGCAGAAGTGTGAATGGAGTTTTTTGCATCAAAGGCAGAGAAGTGTCTTAACACATGGTTGTCAGGAGGTTATTCAATGCCACACTGGGATCCAGAAAGGGTTTAGCAGAACAGGCCCTGCTTGAAGACAGAAGAGGATAAGAAAGAAAGAGAAAGAAAAAGAATGTCAGGAGCACCTGGGGACGCCAAGTTTGGGGTTGTCAAGGTTGGAAGGTGTCTGAGCGCTCCCTAGAGCGGCGGGGTCTCGGGGGCTGCGGCAGGGACCGATCCATGGAGGTGACCCGCGGCGGTGCTGGCAGCAGAGGACACAGGTTTGCGGCCAGGAGCGGGCTGGCTCAGGGGTGGAACTGCCGGGGGGCTCCCAGACTGTCGGGGTGCCGAGTCCAGGATGGCAATGTCAGCCCGGTAAGTGGGCAGAGAGAGAGAGGGGGAGAGAGAGAGAGGAGAAGAGAGAGAGAGAGAAGGAAAGAGGAAGAGAGACAAGAAGAGAGAGAGAGACAGGGGGCAAGAGAGACCCAGGGCAGCCCCCAGGGTCCCCATGCCCGTGGCTGCTCTCCCCTGCTCCGGCCCTAAAGCCAAGGGGCAGCACCGGGGGAAGGGAGAAGAACAGCACTGACAGCAAGGCTGTGAAAAGAGGGGCAGGGGGGCCAGCAATAAAAGATAAACTCAAAGCAGAGATTGATGAGTCTCCAAACCTCACAAAGCAGTTTATTTTTCTTAAGTGAGAAGTTTTTTGGTTTTTTCTTTTGTTCTGCCATTAACGAGAAGGTTTTTTTTTTTCCTGAAGAAGAAGAGGCTGCTGTAGAGAAAGCTTTTAGGTAAACCCAGAGAGTTTAGAAGGAAAGCGAATAGTAAAAGTTAATGCAGTATTATCTTTCTTTTATTACCATGCTATTAAGAAGTCCTTTCCAGGTACTACTGAAGCAACAACCAGAATCACAGAAAGAAGGTGAATTTCATGCCAGCAGAATCAAAGGACTTGTGAAGAAACCTGAAAAATGGAATATCACATGTAAACCGGGTGATACTGAACTGACTTTCCAATGGGATCTGACTGGTAATAGTCTGGGAAAACCCAAATTATCCAAGAAATATACAAAGAATAACACTGAATTAAGAAATAAGATAATGCTTATATCACTAGTTTTGAGCACTGCCTGAATAAAACATCTCCTTGGGAAGGAATACCTCAGATAGAAGGATCAAGACTGTTTTTGTATTCTGACCTTAGCCTGAGAATTGTACAGGGGAGAAGGGGAATTGCCATTTCCATTAGTAAACTTTATTTGATTCATTCCAATACTGGACATGCTAGCTAGGTTATAAGTAAATGCTTAAACTGTGAGAGGAATTAGTATTGTAGTTCACAAAATTTATGCTCTTATTGCAAAAAGTGTTATAGTAATAACTTAGTTTTGTGGATGGGAATTATTAGTGCCTGTTGAATGAGAGATACCTGAGGAACAGTAGGAGACCACAGTTAAAGAGTGTTAAAAACAATTTGCCTGGAAATTAGTTAACAGAAAGTGACAAGAAAATACAGGGCAAGACCAGATTGGCCTCTGTATTTCACCACCGAGAAGATCAAATTCAGCTGCTGTGGGTTGGAACCTCACAGGCATGGGAGGTGGGAGTATAAGCCATACTGGACCTCTGTTATTCCTGTCTCTGGCACTCATTTGTTGTCTTTTCCCTTTCGGGATACCAGAAAGATCGTGTCAAAAATGCTACAAAAAGCATCACATAGAAAGAAACCAAAGTTCCTCCTTTATTACACACACCTATGTCAACAGCCACTGTTATAACCCATCCAAATTAAGAACCCCTAGGCAAAATGGAGTAAATTATTAGATTACAAGAAACTTAGGAAAAAGTGGTAATAGATTTAGAATTGAATGTCCAAAAAGAGAGAGATGGATTTGTTTTACATTTAATCTTGAAGATACGGTTCAAGATTTGGTAAAAAAACAAATAATAAACGAAAAGGTAAAACCAGCACAGCAATCTAACTCTGTATTGACTCCAAATTATCTGTTGAATCGTATTACAAGACTCCAAGCAGTTATAGAAATGATAGCAAATAAGGCTGCTCAAGCATTAGAGTTAATATTAAGCCAGCAAAGCCAAACAAAAACTGTGGTGTATCAGAATAGGTTGGCTTTAGACTATTTATTGGCCAAAGAAGGGGGTGTTTGTGGAAAGTTCAATATATCAGATTGTTGAAAATTGATGACCACAAAAAAGTCATTCTAGAAAAAGCAAAAGAAATCAAAGAAGAAAAATATATAAGCATATAATAACCCAGATTCCAGTCCAAAAATTAGAAAACCATGTTAAAATCTAGCTGGTGGGGTAATGTATTAGAAGAAATTAGGATCTTTCATTTTTTGTTACAACTGTTTTTATATTTCTTACTCGCGTAATCCCGTTTTATTTTGCCAGCATAGCCCAGAAGATGCAAGTAGATAAAAATATTGCTCAAGCCAAATGATTTACAAAGAATAAGAGTGGGAATTGTGAAAAATGCATGTATTTTATGATTGGCTTTTTGCAAATATTAAAATGAATATTATCTGTGTTGTGTTAGAAAGTAATGCTGTATTAATTCTCTTAAGTACTGTGTTCAATATAGTTTTAGGCTATAAAAACTGTTAAAATAGAAACTATGCCATGTAAGGTGCTTTGTTTAACAAGAAGGGCTTGCAGCGAGATAGCAGCCACAGGACACCTAAATCTTTCAGAGAAAGAGAATTTATTGCCTTCTTATCAGAAGAAACGAGCTTCTTCCTGCCTCGGAGGTGCTGTTAGGATTAGAAGGAAGAAGCTGACACTGACCAGACAGAATCCTGTGTTTGAATGGAATTTATGCATAATGGATGAAGTGTATGAATATGCAACGGGCTACTGTTCTTAAGGGTTAATCCTTTGTTAACGGGTGTCCTTATTTGGGCTCGTGATGCCCAGAGAAAGGTACCCGGACGTCCGTAACTCTTTGTTTTTATTGTCTCATATTGTCCTAAATATTTTATTACTATTAAACGTTTAAAATTTTTAAAAACAAGTGATTGGCGTTTTTCACAGGTCCCTTTTCCTTAGCGCGCGGTTTTCGCACAGCATTCGCAGCGGCCGTCCCCTCCCACCGCGCCTTTGCAGCTCAGGCAGATAAACTGTATTCCAATTCTCGACGACATCCACCAGTTTTGGTTTTGCACGGCAGGTATTTAAAAAAGCGATGCAAAAGTTTTAGCTACTAAAAGCTGTACAGCTTCTGAGACAGTAAAGAAGAAATTAAATCCCAAACAAGAGAAATAAAGAAATGCCTTAATCTTAAAGCTAAAACCCTCTGGTAAAACTATGGAAACAAGACTTTTTTCTCTAAGACTTAAAGGTATGGAGAGATATAGTTGTAATTAATATCAAACAAAAGACTCCACAGCAAAGCAAACAAATATTAAAGTCACTCTAATCCTATAAGAAGTTGAAACGGAGAGAAGAGTAATAAAATTATGTGCCTCCAAGAACAAAAATCTCTGTTCAGAGCGGGCACAATGGGAGGCCGGGCCGCCAGCTCCGCCCCCCGAGCCCCCGCCGGCCGACACCGCAGGTCCCTCGGCACCTTTCGGCGTGGCCCCGCTCCCCGCAATGCCGTTGTCCGCAGCCTCCTCCCCGCCGCCCCTGCCCCCGGACGGCCGCACTCCAAGCCGCTCCTGCCGCTGCCCGCGCTCCTGAGAGCGACACTGCCGGCCCGGCTCGTGGCGGCCTCGCCCCTGGACAGGGAGCTGCCGGCTGCTGCTGGCCCGGGGCAGCTGCGGCTCGGAGTCCGCCTGCCGAGGGGCGAGAAGCAGCAGCCCCGGGCTGCTCACCATTGTGCCCCGCATGATTCCCTGCCCAGGTGCCTCGGAGCCCGGGCACACCGAGCGCCGGCACGGCCGCTGCGGCTCCCTGCCTGGGCACACGGAGAAATCCGGCACATGGAACTCGCCAGAAACCCGAGCTGAGGCAAAACTGACCGCGAGTCGCACCTGTGCTGAAGCCGCTTCCCAGCTTTATTATAGGCTTGCCGGGCTCTGGGCGCGACAGCCGCTGCGCCTCCAGTCTAATGGGCGCGATTCGTACCCCCTCACTGCTACACGGACAGCGTCAGTGTGGGAGGGATTTTGGCCGATCTGAGCAATCGGCGGCGGGAGCGCAGCCAATCGCGGATCGGCGGCTCCCCCGCCGCGCCCCGGCGCTCCCCGCTGCCTTCTCCGGGATCGGCTCCGTCACCGTTCCGGCGCCTCCCGTCGCTGCCAGCCCGGATTCGGGATCAGAACCCGAGTCCCTTTGGCCCGGCTGAGCGCAGTGCAAACCCCCTGCGGTGGCGGCAGGCGCGGGGCTGCCCCGCCTCACCCCGAGCCCCGGGCGGGTCCAAGCTCGGCTTTCCCCGCTCGGCTTTTCCCTCGCTGCCGCCGGCGCTTTCCCCGCTCCCGGGGCTCGGCTTTGCCCGGCGCCTCCGCTTGGCCCCGGCCGAACTCACTGCCCCCCGTGGCTCCCCAACCCTGCGGCGGGGCGAACCCCCGGCATTTGCCGAAGGGCTCTGACTGCCCCTGGCTACTGAAGCCTCACGCTCCGTGTCCTAGAATGCCGTAAACATGTGCTGAAATGCTTATTTGAAGTTAATCTTGTGTTTTTCGTGAACTCTGATTTCTCTGAGAATTGTTACTGGAGAGATTCAAAGGGGTAAATCCAGTCCCTCGTTATTATTATCACGTGCAGCATAACACAATCTAATTTCTTTAACACAAATGCTGATAACTTTTAGCATATGCTATTACACTGAATACAATCTCGAGAAGCTCCCAGTTTGTTCCACACGTAGCCAAATTTTACATTGTTGTTTCTTTTGGTAGAATTGCACTTTAAATGCTTTTAGTAAATTTTTGGTTCCTTAAAAATTGCAGTTACCATGAGTTTTTCTCAATGTTAAATTACATAGGGTCAAGGTATTTGACTTTTGTAATCCCTCCAGTAAATCCATCAGGGTGTTATTTCAAACATGCTTGGTCCACATTTTCATTGTCTTTTGGTATTAATACCATCAGAATAAGTTACATTTTGTAGTACCTCGAACTTTGAAGGATATTGATTGTTCCTTCAGTTCTGTTCTATCTGAATATGATTTTAGTGTTGCTAAGATTAAGCAAAGTTAGATCTGAGTGATGTTATGTTTTATTACTCTGTTGAGTTAATTTTGTTAAGAGTCATTTATGTCGAGGTGGATTTCTGTCAGGGTTGAGTGTTGCTGAGTTTAGACGAGGTCAAGTTTCAACCTTCTTCACTTTAAGCCATTTCATGTTCTATTCCAGTTTTATTAAAATCATTTTTTATTGAGTATTAAAGATGTTAACTTTAAGTTGTCTTAAGTGTACCTCTAAGTCTACTGAGATGACATTGAATTCCACTGCAAGTGATTACAAGTCCTAACTTAATTTCGATAAATATGTTTGTTTACATTGCAAGATGTGGTTATTTCCTTCTAGAGATAAGACAGATCCCACTGAAACAGCTGTGATGAAACACTGATAAACACCTGCCTTTGGATAGAAGAAGATACAGTTTGTTGGACCCTTGATCCTCTCACAGATTGCACAGGTGTCAGTGCTGCACTGCCTGGCAGGACCATTGTTTGTGATCTCTTCTGGTTTATCTCCCACAGATAACACAGGAGAGTGGGTGGTTGTTCCACATTGTGGCTGTTATCCATTGTAAGCTGTTCAGTGTTTCATTGCTATGGATACAGGAATGCTGGAAGAATATTGTCTCCAATTCCTGAGACAGTCACTACTGATATATTTGTTCCATCATGTGAATTCCCTCATTTTTATAACAGGCATTATTCATAAGACATCATTGTGGAGAGTTTTGTCAAAGAGTGGCTTGAGGAGAGAGGACACAGCCGAATTGATTTGGTAGAGATGTCCTAAGTAGGGCAGAGGCCTTTTTGCAGGCAGGGTGTCTGTTGAGAAAGTAGCAGGCTAAAGAATGGAAAAGTACAAGACAGTGCTTAATTCCAAATCTTTCACCTGCAAAGATAACGTCTCCTTGGGCCTAGCAGAGGATGATAAAGAAATGGACAGCGAGGTGTGAGAAGTAGAGAACGTAGGCCCAAAGGAATGTGGATGAGTTAATGGTATAGTTTAACCAATAGATTGCTTGGCTTATAGAATATTCATGAGCTTATTATTTGCTGTATAGGTGTTTGATGCTTTCTTTAATAAACTGGACCTGTGATGAACCATCTGGTGTCCTGGTCTCCTTCCTACGACACATCATTACCTTATTTATAGCTGGCTTTTCATGAACTTTGACGTATCTTTGACATGGTGTCACTTTGGGATCTCTCTGTTTTGTTCTGCAGCTGCAGCTGCATCTCTTTGAACAGGCTGTCTGCAGCCGTTCCCTGCACTGCCTGCTCAGCCTTTAGTCCCTTCTCCTGTTCCAGCAGGGTTGCTGTGCCTTGACCCTGGGCTGTCTCATGATTTTCCTGTGTTTCCAGAGTTCCAGGATGAGATCTCTGGGCTCTGTCAAAAGCCTCATCTGAGCTGAGGTCCTGTGGTCTTTCCCGACCCTTTTGTGCCACATCCTCATGGGACAGGGCTGTGACCTGCTGAGGGCAAGGCTGCTCCTGCTCTGTTGCAATCACACACAGCCCCAATTATTCTCACAGGAGCACTCCAGCAGTTTGCTTTGTTTGGGGCATCTCACAGCTGGCCTTATTGAGAGATTTGTTTTTAAGGTATGTGGGGGAGACCCTCCCAATGAGGGTCTGGGCTCTGGCCAGGCCCTGGCTCTACATGGTTGGAAAATTGGCAACAAACCCAGATGTTTTCTGCCTCAAAACTATATTCAAGTCTCTTGGCCTTGGCAATTTGACCCTATACCAACAGGACAGCTAGATCAAAATCAGTTAAACTTAAACCTAAGATGCTGCGAATTGATATACACCTCCCTAAAAGCAGAGATGACGCCGTTATCCCTGTAGATTAATTACATTGAATAAAATTAAATACAACAAGAGTAAACGAGCCGAGTAAGTCAGAACTGACCCAACTCTCGAGTCAGGGGATAAGAGCCGGTTGCAGGGATTTAATCGCGTTCGGTCCCACCGGTGTCGGGCCGGGACCGGTGCTCAGGAATGCCGGGAATGCCGGGAACCATCTCCCGTCGGGGACAGGGGGTGACCGGGCCGTCCCGGGGCCCTGCTCGGTGCTGGGGGCAGCGCGGGCGGCAGGCCCGGGAGCGGGGCCGGGGGATCACGACCGGGACCGCGCTGGGGCTCGGGGCCGCGCCGGGCACCGGGGCAGCGGCGGCCACTCACGGCTGCAGCGGTTTCCGCGCGTATCGCGATATCACCCTCAGCGCCGCCGCCCCGCCGCCGCCATCGCGCCGCTCCTGCCCGGGGGCGGAGCGCTTTGGGCCCCGGCGGGATGGAGGCGCTGCGGCGGCCGGCGCTGCCCGAGGACGCGGTGCGCTCCCGCCTGTTCGCGGCGGCGGCGGGCCCGGGCGGCGAGGCGCTGCTGCGGCGCTGCGTTGAGCTGGCCCTGGTGCGCTTGGCCCCGCTCCTGGCCGCCTGCGTGTGGCAGCGGCAGCCGTTCCGCCTGCGCTACGTGCCGGGCCGCGGTGAGCCGGGAGCGGGCCGGGAGGCGCGGCGGGAGGAGCGCCCGGAGCGGAGGGACTGGGAGGGGCACCCGGCGGCCGGGAACCGGGAGCCAGTGAGGGGGAACCGGCGGCCGGGAACCGGGAGAGTGTGAGGGGGATCCGGGAGCGTGTGAGGGAAAAGCGGGGGGGTAGAAGGGGAAGCCGGCGCCCGGAATCGAGTAGCCTGTGAGGGGGAACCCGGGAGCGTGTTAAGGGAATCAGGCGGCCAGGAACCGGGAGTGTGAGGGGAAACCGGAGGGGTGTGAGGGGAACCCGGCGGCCGGAATCGAGGAGCGTCTGAGAGGGAACCGGGGGGGAGATCGTTTGAAGGGGATCCGGCGGCCGGGAACCGGGAGCTTGTGAGGAGGAGGCGGGAGAGTGTGAAGGACACCTGGCGGCCGAGAACCTGGATCTTTTGAGGAAAATCTGGCGGCAGGGAACCGGCAGCGTGTGAGGGGGAGTTGAGCCCTGTGAGGACGACCCGGTGGCCGGGAACTGAGGGCGTGTGAGGGGAAACCGGGATAGTTTGACGGCAATCTGGCGGCCGGGAACCGGGAGAGTTTGAGGGGCACCCGGCGGTTGAGAACCGGGATCTTTTGAGGAGACTCCGGCAGCCGGGAACAGGCAGTGTGTGAGGACAACTGGGCCGTGTGAGGGGGTCTCGGGGGCCAGAAACCAGGAGCGTGTGAGGGGGACCCGGCGGCTTCCCCGACTCTCGGTGTCACAGCACGGGTTAGCCCGGTGAGGCATCTGGTGCCACCTCCCTGGTGCAGCGGGGCCATCCCCGAGCACAGGACACAAGATTGTGTCAGCAGGGTCTGGGATATCCGCAGTGAGGGAGACTCCGCAGCCCGTGTGGACAATCTGTTGCTGGGCACGGCGTTGCTGAGCCGCCTCTCCTGTCTGTGCCCGGTGCAGGCGAGATCCCGGCGCACTTGGGCGGCACCGCGGTGTTCGGGGATAAGGTGGAGGATGAGTGGTTCATTGTGTAGCTGCTGCGGGAGATGAGCAGGGAGTTCGCGGGGCTGGCAGCCAGGTAAGGTGGGTGCTGCTGAGCTGCTTTAGTGGGAGGGCTGCCAAGGGGCAGTGCCTGTGCTCTGAAGGTCCTGTCTTAGCATTGCCCATCCTTGGAGGTGTTTCCCCATCCCAGACACGTTGGAAGTGTCCAAGGGCAGGTTGGATGGGGCTTGGAGCAGCCTGGGCTAGTGGAAGGTGTGCCTGGCTGTGGCAAGGGTGTTGGAAGGAGGTGTTGATCTTTAAGGTCCCTTCTAACCTAAGCCTTTCTATGAGTTTATGAATATTAAAAAAACCCCAGCAGACATGGATTCAGAAGTGTCCCTGAGGGTAGGGAATGCTCAGGGCTGGAGTGTTGCTGTTTCTGTAAGGACACAGGCTTTGTCTGGTCCAGGTGAAATAATGAGCAGACACCTTCACACGAATATGGATGGCTGCTAATGGAATGAATTAAAATGGACATAATTTATTTGGTCATTAGCAAAAAATTGTTTAATTATTTTCCCCTACTCCAAGATTCTTACAAGGGCTGGAACAGAAGACCAAAATAGATTGCAAGTGAGTACCTGGACTGTCAGGCTCATACTTTCCTTTTGTTTGAGGGAACAGACAGAGTGAGGGAGTTGAGAAGGTTGCATTCAGGGCTTTTCTTAGCATCAGGAACCAGCAGAGGTCGCATGTGATACCTGAAATGCTGCTTTTTAGTTCCTGTGATGTTCTGAAGCAGTTAGGATATCCTGGTTCTCCTAAAGCACTTCTCTAGTTGAAAAGAAACGTGGTTTTTTTGTTGTTAAGGAAACAAGATGTATTTGATGAAACGTGTTGCAGTTCAAATGGGGATTTTCCAGAATATTAAGGATTTTTCCTAATGTATTTAGAATGACAAAGGTTTATATTTACTTGGGGATTTCAGTTTGGAACAAACATTGTATAGCCTGAAAAGCAATTTATCAGAAAAATCTTTCTATGATGTATTTTGAATGCAGTCTCAGGCACTGCCTGTAATATGGGTGCCTCCAAAGGCACTCTGGTGACGTGGAGGGAGTTTGCTGGCTGTCCCCAGCCCAGTCGCGCTGCAGGGAGTGTTTGTTTCTGCTGTGGCTGTTGCAGGTGACTTTCACTCGGTGTTTATATGCACAGCTGGTGCAGCAGCAGTTTGTTCCAGACAGACGCAGTGGATACACCCTGCCCGCCCCAGCTCATCCTCAGTACGGAGCCTGCGAGCTGGGCATGAAGCTGGTAATGATTGCTGGGGCATTTTGGCCTTGGCTCATGCATGCCCAGGGAATGGGTCCTTGTCTGGAGGTTGCCTGCTTGTCCAGAGAAATGTGAGCAAAGTCTGTCACACCTTGAGAACCTCTTGTTGTTGCATCTTTTATCTGCAGGCTCATGGCTTTGAAATGTTGTGCTCCAAGAGCAGTAAAGTGGCTCCTGATGCCAAGAGAAACGTGTTAAGCGGTCCTCTGTGGGAGAGATTCCTCAGGAGCTTGAAGGAGAAGGATTATTTCAAGGTCTGTGAGTATTTCAGAGTCTGTGGCTTTTAAACATTCCAGGGAAAATACATTTTAACCCTTGAACTTGTGTGAGGAGCTTGAACCCTTATCTCTGTGTGAAATGAAGTAATGTGTTTAAAGGGGACACGTGCAGGTTGTTCCCCTTTGAAAGTAATTTATTTTGGAAATTAAAAAGGAAAAAGCAAGATGTGGGGATTGATTAATTCATCTAAAGCAAGGGGAGAAATACACTTGAGTGAAGAAAACCCCCATATGTGATTGTGTGAGGTGTGACTGATTTCACTGGTTTACATTTCATTTCCACCCCTCTGGAATTCAATATTCTTCAAGATCCATACATAACACCATCGACCTATCTGGGCCCATGCAAGTGTAATTTTTATGTGTGTGTGGTTTTTGTCACTTCTGGGGGTTTTGGTGAGGTTCTGTGGGTTTTTTTGTTTCTTTTTTTAAGATGCCTTTGACTACTTTTTTGATGTTAATAAATGGGACATAAATTGACTACTTGTTTAAAGGTTATAAAATTGGACATCTTTATTGAGATTCTTAGGTTAATATCCTTTAATATACTTTAAATAGAGGAATGCCCCTTGGCTATATTGAGTTCCAAGTGTAGATGGCCAAGAGGTTTTAGTGGTTTTGGGTCTCTCAGCATTTCTGTGTGACCAACAGTTACCCTTAGGAAGCCTGACTGTGAGGAGGAAGGGGAGGGAGAATTGTTTGGGTTCATGCCTGTGACTTGCATTCAATAGGGAGAAATGGAAGGATCAGCCAAGTACCTGGAACTGTTGCACATGGCAGAAGATCACTTCCAGCAATCTGTTGCAGTGCCAGAAAGGTGAGAGCTACTTGAAATTCATGAGTGTCATATACCCTACAAATCCTGTAAGTGACCTTTGAAATGCTTGTTACAAACACCTGAACCCTTTTCTCCACTGCACATTGAACATGGGAGCTGTGGCCAGGACATACAAGTACAAATTCCTCTGGAATGCTCCACTGGGAGAAGTTCTGGCTTGAGTAACTCTTTTATCTTGGTTTTGTGAAATGCTGAGCTCTTCCAAGTGGATTCCAAGTGGTGACTGCAAAGCAATTTTTGCATGGTTGACTGTAGAAAGTGTAGAAAAGTTTCATTGAAAAGCAGTCCCAGTGAATAATGAATACAGGGTAATCTGTCTCCTTTTCTCAAGGAGCTGGCTGTGGATTTCTCTGGATGATCAAATCCAAAAAATAAATCACTGCAGAAATATCTGAGGCTTTGCCAGTCCATAATATCTTGACTGTTATTTTCTTCAGTTTCCAGTCTGTGCTGCTTGGGATCAGGTAATCTTAATATTTACCAAGGCAAATTGAATGTGAAGGAAAGGAGCCATGACCAATGGGCTTTGGAGCCATCAGCTGGGAATTGCAGGGACTGACTGTGTCCTGTTTTGGCCAGTGCTCTGTGTAGTGCTCTGGTACTTCCCCAGATTCATTTCCCTTTTTGATGTGCTTGCACAGAAGGAAAATGGAAGAATTCAAGTGAAAACCTGAATGCAGAGCATGTGATCCCATTGAATCCATTTCAGTAAATTGATTACTTCTAGCTGTGATGAAGTGAGCCCAGGTGATGAAATCCTGACACTACTACAGATAACCCCCATTGATGTGAAGGAATTTGAGAAATAAGCTTGTCTTCCTGCAGGGGATGGTGAGCTGGATGGGGGAATTATTCCTATTACAGATGATTATTTGTGGGGGGAGAGGGGCAATGCTGACAACTGTGAAGGGAGAGCAAATCCAGCCTTCCTTAAGACTAAACACTGGGTTGGCTCTCCCAGTTTAGAGTAAGGCTTTCTTCCTCCACTGAGTGGCCAAAGGCTTCTCAGTGACTAGAATGGTCTCTCTTTAGTTTGAGCTCTGCAAAGCAGAGTTTTTAAGTAGTGACGAGAAATCTGCACTCAGTTCTTCTCAGCCTCTCTCTGGCTTTGCTGTGTGTGACCCAGGACCAGCACAAGAGCTGAACTGCAGAACTGAGCTGCAGGATGGTTGCAGTCCTGTCAGTCAGCTGGTTGGGGCCTGTGAGCCAGCAGGCTTGTGCAGAGTAACGGATGTGTGCTGTGTTCTTTCAGATGACAGCTGGCTGGATATTACACCAGGTGCTCTGGATCAGATGCTGAAGGGGACAAGAAATGAGTCCCTTCCTTCCCCAAATGAGGAGGAGCAAAACTATGACTTGGAAACAGTTGCTGAGAGCATGAAGGCTTTTGTGTCCAAAGTCTCCATGCAGGAAGGAGCAGAAATGCCATGGTAGTAGCCCCTGAAGTTTGGCTCTGGTGTGGAATGTTGCACTGTGCTGCAGCCCTGTGCTTGGTTCTGTGATGCAGAGAATCAGAGTTTGAAGGTGCTGTGCTGAGCAGGGCCTGAAGCAAAGCCAGAGCAGTGAACCTGTGCTTGCTTTAAATCAGCTTGGTGCCACTCTGGCACTGGTGCAGGTTCAAGTGCTGCAAGCTGAGCTGCTCTCTGTCCTTCAGTTGGATTTTGTGGTCTTCACAATTTTTCTCTTTTTATGCCAAGTATTCGTCCACTCACTGTTGGATGTCTAATGCACACAGGCTTCAAACTTCTGAGGCCTTTTAAATTCAAATGTCCCAACTTCAGTCCTGGCTTGCGAGAAATCAATATGGCTTGTGCCTGTGTCAGGCTTAGGCAAGCATAGAAGCTTCATTTCTTTAAAAATAATTTTAGATTTCAGGTCACCTGATGAATCCCATGTTACCTTTGATGTGGATTCTTTTACAAAAGCCCTGGACAGAATTTTAGGTGAGATTGCTTCTTTCTTTGAAACAAATGCCAGCACTGATTTCTTTGCTGTTGTACTTTGACACAACATCATGTGCAGGGGCAGACTCGGAGGAGCTGGATTGTGATGATCTAGATGAAGAGGAGGAGTTTGGTTTCTCAGCTGAGGATGATGAAGAGCTGGATGCTGGGAATGGAAGGCAGGAGCAGAAGGTGTCTCCTGAGGAGCTCGTGGGCAGTGTCAAGGCGTACATGAAGGAGATGGAGCGTGAGCTGGCACAGAGCAACGTTGGGAAAAGTTTCAGCAGCCACAAGAGAGGGGTGAGTGTGCCTTGAGCTCTGATTTGCAGCAGTAATTTCCAAGCAGGAAATGTGCTGCAAGTGGCCATTCTGAGTAATGGGATTGGAACCTTCCCACGTGCAAGCAAAATGTGCTGGACCTGCACCATCATACATTTTTTATAAACTGAAACTTAGCTAAGCTTGGAATTTGCCCATCTTTTCCAAGGCTTAGTTTTTGTTTCCCCATCTTTTCCCTGTTTTTAGTAGTAGGGCAAGAAGCTGCAGCTTCACTTGTAAGGTCCTGTAGTAGTTTTCTCCCATAGGAAGCTGAGCCAGGGCTCAGCAACACTTTGTGTCCCTCTCTTGAAACCTAATCTGGGTAATGGACAGTGGTGATTTTCAGCTGGCATGAGCATTTGGTGTCTGAATTCCTATCTGTCAGGACTCAGGAGTGTACTGGACTCTTTTGGCTGCAGAATTGCTGTTTCTTTTCTCCTGTGGTTTGCCCTTTTTTTTCCCCCCTTAAATCTGCTCGTGCAATTTGATAAAGCTTTCTCTTTGTACTGTCTGCAGGCAAGTTCTGTTGGAGCAGCCCCATGTGAGAGTGCTGGCCCTGATTGTGGAGCTGAGGCTGCTGAGCTGGCAGCCCTGGCTGTGGATATGAACCTGGTGGCAAAGCTGCTCGAGTCCCGCAGTGCCCAGGCTGGCCTGGCAGGACCCAGCTGGAACATTTACAGAGCCTGGGGGTGAATTTACCTGAGAGCACAGAGCTCACTGGCAGCTGAGCAAGGCAGGGAGAGCCTTGGCACAAGACATGGCTGCTGGGGAGATGGAGCACAGACACACGAGCAGGATGTGGGAGAAGAGGCCAAAGGTTTGAATTTGGAGCATTCTGTTCATTTTTGTGTCACTTCAGCAGAGTGAATTTACCTGCAGAAGCTTCTGTTTGCACACTGTCTTGGGTGGAAATGAGATTTTCCTAATGTTAGCACATTTTCAGAAATCTGGGAAATGATGTTGAATGCATGACTCAATTGAGGTTTTGTTTTATTACAACACCTCTCTCCCATTTTTCATTCAGTGATCCAATTTGCCACATTTCTAAAACGTCCTTTTATCCATTGCTGAGTGGGGTCAATATCTGGGGAGCAGTTCTTGTTCTGAAAATGCTGCTGCCTTCAGGGGCAGGTGGGGAAATACCACATTGCAGGAAGAGTAATTGGACCAAATGTGTAAATATTGGCCAGCAGTATTTTTTAAATTTATTTCAATCAAAACAGAAATACATCTTGACTACTGAATTTTTTGAAGGTATGCATAACTTCCTCAGTGCAGTATCAGTTCTTGGAGTGAAAGTATTTTTGTAATTGTTCATTTTCTGAATGAATTCCATTATTGCTGAATGTTGATATACAGCTACTGCTGGCATGATGTGAGCCCAGGCTGAGCAGTTTGGGGTTTTTTCAGTGAAAATGTGGCTGGAAGGCATGCAGCATGTTGCTTTCATGTGGAATGAAAAATCTATTTTAAATATGAGAACTTAGGTTTTCAACAAGTTAAATTTGATATAAAATACATAGAAATTCTTGATACACAGACAGCAACAGTGCAGTCCTGCTGGGTCCAAATCAGCTTCTTAATTTCTCTTTATTTCATTTTCATTCAGCAATTAATGAGTTGTCCTCCACTGTTGTTGTGTAATTTCCTTTGTCAGCAGTTCAGGGAGAGCACTGGCAGGTTGGACAGGGATTAGAGATGGACAGCAAGAGCTGGGAAGTGTGAAGAAGGTTCTGCTACATTTCAAGCAATTTGGACTGCTGAGAGGTGAGAGACTCAGACAAATCTGTGGTGGAAAAATGGGGTTAACAGAGGGTTTTTAATTGAGACAAGGCTAATGAGCAGTTAGTGGTGGAAAACAGAGGTACTTGAACCTTGCGAAGTGTTGGTGTTTGACCAGGGAAGGTAATTTACACTGAAAATTCATAAAATTCTCTACTGACGAGTAGTTAGATCAAGTTTAGATACTTTAAAAACATAATTGAGTTGAAGAACATGATCACATTGAACTGCTGTGTGGCCAGTGCTATAGAAAAGGTCCAAATAGATGGAAGGACTCCCTTAGTGCATGAGCAGAACTTTTAAGCTGAGGTTCAGAACAAAGCTGCTCTTTTGCAAACACTCCAGCTGCTGTTGCTGCTTGGATAATCTGACTTTTCCATCAGTGGGGCTGGGATTTCTCTGGGGCTCTGCTCATCCCAACTCTTTCCATTTGTTCAGCAGCTTCCCAGGGGAGCCCTGCAAGGCTCTGGGAGTGCTCCCAGGAGAGTTTGCCATGGAAGAAGCATTTCCATGCTGCCTCTTCCACTGCTTTGAGGTAACACACCAGGCATCTCCACTTTTAATTCTGAGAGTGTTTTTAGTGAAGGAAGCCTGATGGAATTAATTAGGGCAGACAAGTGGTGTGTGGTTCCCTTTCAATGGATTTCTGTCCAAGTGTATTCTGGAGTTGTTTAACTGGTTAATTTTCCCTTATAGTCTGTGTTTCAACTGGGGGAATCCCCATTCACCTGCAATGTTGAGGGAATCAATGGAAAGGAACCCTGCCTTGGCCGTTATTTCAGGGCTATCAATGGATGGGGAATCCCCATTTTCTTGCTGAAATAGATCAGGGAACACCCTTTATGATGGGATTTATGGGTTTGAAATGAGAGCAAACAATTTTCAATTTTCATCCTCTAAGTTTAAAATGACAAGGAATCTTTATTATCCCTTATTTTTTAGAGTTTAAGTTGGTAGAAATCCCCACTGATTGCATAATTTGATGGATTGATATTGCAGGGCAAAAAAAAAGGCTGGAAAAAAAAGGTGGCACTGAAGAGCAAGCAAAAAATAGTGGAAAAAAATTTTGCAGAAAATAGTGGGAAATGAAGGTCGGAAAAAGGTGGCAAAAAAGGGCAGTATAAAAAATGAGAGGGAAAAAATTGGCAAAAAAGTGGGGAAAAAAGGCATCAAAAAAAGGGGGGAGAAAGGACTGAAAAAGTAGGAAGAATTAGCACAAATAATGGGGGGAAAAAAAGGGCAGCAGGAAAAGGTGGGACGAGTCAATAAATGGAGATGGCATAATGGTGAAAAGGTGGCATTTAGGAAGCAGGAAAGCTCTAGAAAGGTGAGGAGAAAAGGGTGCGAAACATGAGAGGAAAAAGGATGGGAAATATGAGGGGAAAAGAGCAGGAGCCCCAGAGACACCCCCAGAGCTCAGGCCCCCCTCCCCAATCCCACAGACACCCTCAGGTACCCCCAAGAGAGCCCCTGCAAACCCCACAGACACCTGGGCCTGGATTCCTGCAGGAACACTCGGGAACAACTGGGCTCCTTGCAGCGGGATGGAAACAACGGCCAGGGCTGGGAATGTGTGCCCACTGTGCTGCCAGGCTGGGAATCAGCTGGGTGGGGCCATGCCATGGCAAAGGCTCCTGAACAAGTGCCAGGTCTGTGGGCTGCAGCTGGAGCTGAGAAGCAAAGGGATTAGTCCAGGCAGGAGAACATCCCCTCATGGGGTACTGCTGCAAAGTGGGCATGTTTGGAACAGAGCCTCTCCTTCAGCAGGCCAATGCTGCCAGATGGAAATTGCCAAGGGCACGAGGCTGGGCAGTGAAGAGCAGAGCTGCTGTGAAGGGAAAGCTCAGTTCATTCAGAGAGATCACACAGGTCCCTTGAGCACTGTTACAGGTAGGAAACAGAAAATGAGAGATTTCCAGGAAAGCCTTTGTAGTTTGGTGGGGAAAAGGAGTCGTGATACCCAGTGGCTGCAGGGATGGTGATCCAAATGAGTTCTGAGCAGATTTCCTTTATTTTTTCAATTGGAGAGGGTTATTAACCTTAGCTGCTGTTGCAAGGCCAAACAGTTTTGGAATCTCTTCTAGTTTCATCTAGCTGTCCTCCATGCTGCATACTCACAGCAGCCATATTTAACTGTCATATGATGTGTGAATTTGCTTGTGTCCCTATCCCAAATGTCATCCTTCCTGGGTTTTCAGCTTCTTTTTATGTGCTAGTAAATCTTCTGCGTACCTCTGCAGTATTTCCATGGGTAAACCCACTGAAGAGCACAAGCTAAAGGATGCTACCTCCAGCTGAGCACAGGGAGCAGTGGGAAAGGATGTTCTATCAGCATTTTCTGTCCCTGTGCTGATACTGTTCTCCCTGGGAGGGAGCTGGGAAATCCCTATTTCTGCTGCTGTGCTCTTCCTGATGTGTGTCACAGCTGATGCCAACCCCATTTTCCCAGTGTAATGATGATTCTGGACATGTCTGAGTGTACCTGCTGGCCTTGGAAATGCCACTGATGGTTATTAAGGAGAAGGCAAGTCCCACCATTTCTGTGTGGGAACGGAAATGTGTGGCCGTCCCTCAGTGCAGCTCTTTTGGTGACAGCGGTGGGTGGCCATTCCTGGTGCAGTTCTGTTATCATTTTTTCTTATACCATTCTATTTTATTCCTTTGACACTTCCCACCCTTTGCCATTCCTCACTTCTTACCCAGCACTGCCCCAATGGTGCCTGGGTGCAGCTCTTTGAGAGAACAGGGCCCGTCCCAACAGGCGGCTGCTGCAGCCAGGGCAGGGGCAGGGCAAAGCACATCACAGCGCTGGTGGTGCTTGGAGACTGTTGGCTTTTGGAGTTCAGGCAGATCAAATGAATCTCAGTTGTCAGAGATTTCCACCACCTGCTACTGCTCCCTTCTTTTCCTAGATTTGACAGCTCTTCCTTTCTTCCTACAGAGCTGGAAAGCAAAATGCCTGCCTGCCCCATGGCCATGCCCACCACCTTGTCCCTCTTTCTCTTCCCTTTACTTGATGCCACTTCCTCCCTGCTCCTCCTCTCTCTGCCAGCTCCAGGAAAGCCATTTCCCCCACTGGCACCAGCTGCCTCCTGTCCCTCGCTCCCATTTTGCCCACTCTGAACTCCTGGAGCCGCCTGCCCGCGGAGCCGCAGCCGCCATGGGGCCGGGTAATGGTGCAGGGAATGCTGGCAGGGATTCTTGGGCTGGGCTGGGCCAGGCCAGGTGCCCGGGGCCAGCAAAAGCACTCTGAGCCTCTGCTGCTGCCCCTGGGCAGGCAACAGAACACAGCAGGAAAGGCTCGGGGCTCTCAAGAGAGGCAGCCAGAGATCTCTCACCCATCATGGGCATTGGAAACCTGGCGTGGGGCCATTAATTTCCATTGAATGTATTATGAAAGAAATCACAACAAGAGAGTGAGTAGGCTGCCAAATCCTAAAAATGCACCTTCTCCACACTGTTCTCTCCTTCCTGGGCTTCACTTTATCCACAATTCCCTCCCTCTCTCCTCCCCACACAGTGACACAGAGGGATGGGGGTTACAGTCACATCATGTCACTGCATCCCCCTCAGGGAGACAAATCTGTCTTGCTCTGTTGTCATCACGGGGGTTCCATACTGTTGTCTCCTTATCGCAGATGTTTCACACTTTCTTGGTGTTTTCTCCTGGGTAGCTCCTCAGAGCACTGACTCTTCATTCTTCACAAAGTGGCCAACTGACTCCAGTTCCCTTCCCAACCTGCCAGCCCACTCTTTCATAGCACTCTTCTTCTCATTGGTTACAGCTGTGGCCTGTTAAAATCAGGCCTATTCCTAATATTTGCTAATTGCCCCATCTGCAACTCCTTAGGGGTAAGATTACTTTCTGGACCATCTTTATTTTCTTATATTCTATCCCCCTACACTGCTCCAGCCTGGGATTCCTCCCACAGGAGGACAGTCAGATCCTTTGTGACAGTGTCCTGGTTCAGGGCAAATTTGGGCTCCTCTAGGAAAGCAGATTCATTTGGCTCCTCCCTGCAACCAATCTGGGAGAAAATACCTCCTTGGAGAAAAGTGGAAAAAAACTATTTATTAAACAATAAAACCCCTTGCTGCTCCAAAAGAGATGACAAACTGAGAAAGTCCTCCTCCAGGTTGCAGTTCAGCTCACTGAGTCTCCCATCAGTCCCTCTGGTGCTGGAAATGTTGTGCCCCAGGCCCAGCCCGGCAGGCCCCAGGTGTGAGCTGCTGGTGCTCTTCTGGGTGTTCAGTCCAGAGCAGGTTCAAACAGGTCCGAAAAAAGGGGAAAAGGAAAAAAAAACAGAGTCCAGGGAACTTCTTTGCCTCAGCTAGCTCAACTAACTAAAAGCCAAGGAGAGCTCGATCCTGTTGTCTGTCCATCTGCAGACAACACAGTCCAGGAGCAGGAATGTGGAGGAGTGAGAGCAGTGTCTGAAAACAAAATGCGTGCTTCTTCTCTCCCCTCTTCACTCTCTGGAAGACGTCTTAAAGAGGCAAAACTTATTATTCAGCATAAACAGAAGAAGACGATTTGGGCTAAAAGCATCATATAGTCAACTTGGACAGACAGACAGACCATTCCCCACAGTCAGGTGCCTGATGCCAATAGTGGGATTCCTCCTCAGCATGTGTCAGCGGTTCTTCCTCCTCTTCCAAAGACAGTTCACAAGTGCCATATTCAGACCAGTTGGTGATGATTTCCAAGAGGCCAGGAAGATTTGGATTTCCCATTGGAGCTTATTGTGTCATGAGGGCAATGCACTCACTGCAGGCAGCGTCGGTGGCAGGATGGATTGCAGAGACTTTTCCTTTGCAGCCCCAGCCCAGTGCTGGCACTGGGGATGAAGAGGCACTGAGGTGACCCTGAGAGGAAGTGCAAGGCACAGGGCGCAGCTGAGGAAGGACAGCGCTGTGCTGGGCTCAGAGGTGAAGCTGGCACTGCCCAGTGTGCAGAAGACACTTTCTGCAGCCCCTGTTAAAGGGAAGCTTGGGCCTTGCTGCAGAGATACGGCCGCTCATTGGAGCAGTTGTCACTCCTCAATCTCTTGTCAGCCAGGTACACGCACTGGGAACTGCCGAGGACAGGAAGCCTGCAGGGAGGAGCAGAGGCAGCGCTGGCTGCCAGGGGAAGCCCTTGTGCCCCTGTGCCCCCAGGCCCTGCCCGGCTCCCCGGCACTCACCGGGAGCTGTAGCTGCTGCCGTCCCCCCAGTGCAGGCGCTCGCCCCGTCTGCGCAGCCCGAGCCAGTAACCGAAATTCCCACAGAGGCGGGAGAGCAGATCCTGCCCAGGAGAGAGGAGTGGGAGCTGCCCCGGCCCCTCGGGGGGACACGTGCCCGGGGCTCCCCCCGCACGCCGGGGCTCCTTCCCTGCAAGGCCCCGGCCCAGGGCTGCAGCCCCGGCCCTGCGAGCACCGAGCCCGGCCCAGGAGCGCCCCCAGGCTGCCCTCAGCCACCCCACAGCGCCCGCAGCCCCTCACTCACCATGGCCTCCTCATCCTTGGCAATGGCCAGGGAGGCCCCGAGCTCGGAGCACCGTTCCTGACCCTGCTCCCACGTGCTGAAATCCCGTGAGAAGTAGTAGCAGACCCCCTTGTACCCAACCCAGCCATGGGGACAGCCCAGAAGAGACGGCAGAGTCACAGGTGTGACTGGAAGCTGTGGTGCTGCTGCAGGGGGAAGAGGAGAAGGTCTGAGGATTCCCCTGTGCAGGGAGCAGGGAGCCCGCTCTGCCCCGCGGGGCTGGGCCCAGGCTGCTGCCCCTCCCTTACCTGCCAGCACAGCCAAGGCCGCCCCCAAAGCCAGCACCAGCACCAGGAGCAGCAGAATCAGCGCCACTGTGCCCACGGGATGGCACCTGAACCATTCACCTGGAGCAGGAAAGAGCTGCTGGCTGCCAGAAGCAGAGCCGGCCCTGCAATCTGCTCAGCCCATGGCCAGGGAGCAGAGCAGGGAGCCCTGAGCCAGTGTGGCCCTCCCTCAGCTGGCAGCCAGAGAGCCCAGAGCCTGGCCACAGGCAGGGACACAGCTGTGGGGACAGGCAGGCACACAGCTGTGGGCACAGACAGGCACACAGCTGTGGGGACAGGCAGGGACACAGCTGTGGGGACAGGCTGCAGCAGGAGAACTGCACAGCCTTGGGGGCAGCTGGGGCTCTTGCTTCCAGCCACGGATGGGGCCCAGCAGAACACGAGGCCTCTTCCAGACATCGGGAAACAGCCACACACCTGCCAGCCCTGGCCTTGGGAGGGGACACTGTCCCCAGCCTTTAGGCCACAGGGGTGGCCCTGCACTCACCCAGGAATCTTCTGAGGTTCCTTTTGTGTTCATTGTTGGTTGCTGGTGTTCCCTGGGGAGCCAGGGGCTCCCTCACACTCCCATTTTTGGTGCAGAATCCATTCTCCACATCTGCACTCACTGCATGCTCACAAGTGGCATCCTCCTCCTTATGCCAAGAGGCTTCTTGGGCCTCAGGCAAGTGTGGAACCGCGGCTGCTGGTCCCTCCTGGGGATGCTGGGGCCCATTCACAACTCCACAAATGGAGCAGAATTCACTCTTCTCCAGCGCACAGGCAGCATCTCTCTGCCCAGAACAAACAGCACCTTGCTTGGGAGACATCAGGAGTGCTGCTGGCAGATCCTTTGGGAGCTCGGCCTCGGGAACAGCTTTCCAGCTGCGCTGATGGTACCCTGAAAGGAACACGATGAGAGGTTGCTGCTGGTGCCGGCCGTGCGGGGGTTCAGGAGGGCGGTGGGAGCTGTGGCTGCGCTGTCGGCGCTGCCCAGAGGTGCGGCAGCAGGTGCGGAGACAAGCGCAGCCCCGAGCTGGGGCAGCACCACCGCGGGTCGCAGCTGGTCTGGAGCCGCCTCCGAGCTCCGCCGCCGCGTCGCCGGGCTCCGGGTGCCGCCACCGCTGCGGAATGAAACGGAGCGCTCCGCCCGCCGCCCCTCCCATCCCGGCCAGACTCCGCGGGCACTCGGGCTGCTGCCGCTCTGCGCTCACACTCCGCGGGCACTCGGGCTGGTGCCGCTCTGCGCTCACACTCCGCGGGCACTCGGGCTGCTGCCGCTCTGCGCTCACACTCCGCGGGCACTCGGGCTGATGCCGCTCTGCGCTCACACTCCGCGGGCACTCGGGCTGGTGCCGCTCTGCGCTCACACTCCGCGGGCACTCGGGCTGGTGCCGCTCTGCGCTCACACTCCGCGGGCACTCGGGCTGGTGCCGCTGTGCGCTCAGACCCCGCGGGCACTCGGGCTGGTGCAAAAGCCTTGCTAAGAAAAAGGGCCCCACTCTGTTGAAGCTGGTCGAGAACCTTAGCCCCTTGGAAGCCCCTTCTGGGGCTCTCAAGAGTGAATTACGGCAGGGATTTTTGGAGTGAGCCTGGCCCGGTGCCGGTACCAGCAATTCCCACGAGTTCCTTGTGCCGGCTTCCCCCATGTCCCCCCCGGCCCTCACCGCGGTCGTCTCCGCGGACCCCCCCACCGCGAGCCCCGAGCTGGGGCAGCACCGATCGCGAGTCCCACCTGGTCTGGAGCCGCCTCCGGGCTCCGCCGCCGCCGCCTCGCCGGGCTCCGGGCGCCGCCACCGCTGCGGAATGAAACGGAGCGCTCCGCCCGCCGCCCCTCCCGTCCCGGCCAGACTCCGCGGGCACTCGGGCTGCTGCCGCTGTACGCTCACACTCCGCGGGCACTCGGGCTGGTGCCGCTCTGCGCTCACACTCCGCGGGCACTCGGGCTGGTGCCGCTCTGCGCTCACACTCCGCGGGCACTCGGGCTGCTGCCGCCGCAGCTCGGGGCTCTTGCTGTGGGAGGGTTTTGGCTCCTCAGCGTGCGGCAGCGATGCCGAGCAGTAGGGGAGCAGCGAGCGGGGCGGCAAAGCGAGTAGCGCGCCGCCGGGACACCGACGTTCCTGTCTCGAAAAAGGGTGCTAAGAAAAAGGGCTCCACTCTGTTGGAGCTGGGGAAGAAGCGCAGCCCCGGGGAAGCCGCTTCTGGGGCTCTCAACAGTGAATTCTCGCAGGGATTCTTGGGCCGTGCTGGGCCAGGCCAGGTGCCCGGGGCCAGGAAAAGCGCTCGGAGCCTCTGCTCCTGCCCCTGGGCAAGCAACAGAACACAGCAGGAAAGGCTCGGGGCTCTCAAGAAAGGCAGCCAGAGATCTCTCACCCATTTAAGTGTAACAAGCCTGGAATGGGGACATTAATTTTACTTGAATTTATTATCAAATAAATTGGAGGAAGGGAATGAGAAGTACACCAAATCCTAAAACTGCACCTTCTCCCTGTTAAGAATATGAAGCTTGACTAGGCCAATATTAAAGCAGCAATCAATTTATTATTTAATATGGTGAAGTATGAGCAATACAGTGCCGGGTACAGTGGGGGAAGTTTTCCCTCCAACTGCACAGCGATAATTGATGGTTGGTTACAGGTATTTATAGGGGTACTCATCAGCTTTTTCAGCAGTTTCTATTTCCAATTTTTTTACTCATCAGCAATTTTTATTCCAAATTATTACATCACGATTCTATACATTATTGTGATCTTAGTTTCTCAGGATGTATCTCAAAGGAGTATCCCCAGATGGTGACGGTCTAGTTTCCGAAAAAAGAAAGACTAATCCCATCTGGTGGGGTCCAGCTCCCCAGATGTGTGTCCACCTTTTAATTGCAGAGACTCTAAATCTCATAACAGTGATGTCCAGCTTCCCTTTGGTCGAAACCATAAACCCTTGAGATGATGTTCATCTTTCTTTCTCAAGCTGTTTTTCTCTGCTTCAATAAGGCATGAGATAGGCATATTTCCTTTATATGTATTCCAAAGCTACAGTTTCAAGGATACAAGTAATATTCTAAAATTATACTTCAGAAGGTTATTATTGCAGAGCTTTTTATGGATTAAATGCAAGCAAAAGGGAACATCCTTAACACCTTAATTCCAATGCTCCTAAATCAACCAGGGTTAATTGCAAACAAAAGGTAGGCTCAAAGGCCTTTTTCCATGCTTTATTTTCCTCAGTTATTATTAGAATTCACAACTATCCCATTGTCGATGTCCACACATTTCGCATTCGCAAGTACACGCTTCGCCTGTTTGTACCTGACACGAAACACAGCTTTGCATCTCACACCCCTGATCCAGGACGGGCCCACTGGGTCTGGGGGGATTTGTGGGGATTTTGCGAGGGTTTTGGGGATTTCGGGGTGACTTTTTTGGGCTTCTGGGGGATTTTATTGTCAGTTTCAAAGGAATTATTGGAGGTTTTGGGATGCAATTACTGGGCGAGAATTACGTGATTTTTGGGCTTTTGTATTTTGGGGGATTTTATTGGGGTTGTGAGGGGTTTCTTGAGAAAGGATTTATTGAAATTATTTGGAGTATTTTTTAATCTTGGTGAGTTCCACTGGGATTTTCAGAGATTCTCTGGGGTTTTTGAGGGTTTTCTTGTAATTATTGGGGATTTTCATGGAATTTTGGGGGGCTTTTGGGGCATTCCCTTGGTGTGGGGAAGACCTGAGAGGCACCAAAATCTCCTTAAAGCCCCCGAAAGTCCAAATAAAACCCACTAAATCCCAATTAAATCTCTCAGAATCTCATTAGAACACCCTAGAATTCCAATAAAAGCCCACAAAATCCTTTGAAATCCCAATAATCCAAAAAATCCTGATTAAACTCCTCAAATCCCCCAAAAATGTCCCCAAAACCATAAAAAGTCCCACAAAATCTCCCCCAAGATCCAAAGAAATCTTGGCAACACACAAAAAACCCCACAAAACCCCTCAAATCCCACCAAAAATCCCGAAAAACCCCAAAACCCCAATGAACCCCACTAAATGGCTCCACAATGCCAATAAAATACCCCAAAATCTCCTAAAAATCCCAATAAAACCCCCAGAATCATTGAGAATCCCAAAAAGTCCCAGCAAAATCTCAGTAAAACCCCCAAAATTAAAAAAAAGCCACAAAAATTTTCAATAAACCCTCAAACACCCCCAGAAAAACTCCCCCTTAAAATGCCAATAAAATCCCCCAAAATCCAAACCCCCCAAAATCCACAAAACCAGCCACTCTCAGTCACTCCCAGTACGATTCCAGTCGCTCTCAATGCGGTCCCAGTGTAACCCAGTATGGACTCAGCTGCTCTCACTGTGATCCCAGTTGCCCTCAGCATAATTCCAGATATTTCCAGTTCCTCCCATTATGATCCCAGTTGCCCCAATAACAGTCCCAGTCCCTCCCAGCAGAGTCCCAGTTGTGCCCAGTTGCCTCCAGGGTAGATTCAGTTTCCCCCAGCATCGTCCCAGTTGCTCCCAGTGTGATCCCAGCTGTTCCCAGTGTGGTTCCAGTCCCCCCAGTATGGTTAGAGACACTCCCAGTAGGTTTTAGATACCTCAGAATGATCCCAGTCTTTCCCAGTTACTCCCAGTTTCCTCTAGCACAATCCCAGTTTCCATCTGTTGCTCAAAGGGTGGCCCCAGTTGCTCCCAGTATGATCCCAGTTGTCCCAATTGTAGTCTCAGTCCTCTCAGCATGGTTCCAGAACCTTCCAGCCGATCCCAGTTGCTCCCAGTGTGTCACATTTTCCTCCCAACATGGCCCAGTAGCTCCCAGTAACCCCCCAGTTAGGTTCCATTCACACCCAGTGTAATCCCAGTATGATCCCAGTAACCTGCAGTCTAATCTCAGTTGCTCCCAGTCACTCCCAGTCTGATGCCAGTGCCCCCAGTGTGATCCCAGTTGCTCCCAGCATGGGCCCAGCTGTTCCCAGTGTGCTTCCATCACTCCAGTGTGGTTACAGACACTCCCAGTATGGTCCCAGTTGAACCCAGTTGTCCCTGCTCTAGTCCCAGTTACTCCCCAGATGATCCCAGTCCCTCCCAGCATGGTCCCAGTTGTTGTTATTATATTTCTGGAGTCCCAGCTCTCAGGCTGCCACAGCTCTCAGCTGTCCTATCTTCTATTGCTGTTGTTGTATTTCTAGAGTCCGATACCTTCAGGCTGCTCTTCCCACACACAGCTCTTCACAGCAGTGTTGCTCCTGCTTCTTGGTCAGGGCTCCTCCAAGACTCTCCCTGCACGGCCAACCCACTCCCTTTCATCCCAGTTATCTTCATCAGCCACAGCAGCCACCCAATTAAGGACATCACAGCTGCAGCCCATTTACAATTAGGATCGGGGCACGGCCACTTATACAATACATATATTTTACTAGGACTCCTACTATACCCACTCACTCCCAGTTACTCCCAGTGTGGTCCCAGTTCTCCCCAGCATGGTCCCAGTTGTTCCCAGTGTGGTTCCAGTCCCCCCAGGATGGTGACAGACACTCCCAGTATATCCCAGTTGCCCCCAGCATGTCTATAGTCATTTCCAGGCACTGCCAGTGGTCCCAGTAAGGTGTCAGTTCTCCCAGTATGATCCCCCAGTCATGCCCAGAATATCCCAGTTGCCTCCAGCATGCATCCAGTCCTTCCCAGTTCCTCCAGTTTACTTGCAGCATCATCCCAGTTTCCCTCAGTTGCTCCCAGTAGCCCAAAGTGTGATCCCAGTTGCTCCCTTTCAACCCCTGTATCATCCCAGTAAGCTCCAGTTTGATCCCATTCACATGCCCGCTCTCCCAGTGTGGTCCCAGTATAATCCCAGTTGCTTCCAGTCTCTCCCAGTATGGTCCCAGCTGCATCCAGCATGGTTCCAGTTGCTTCCTAGATCAGCCCAGTCAGTCCCAGTATGATGCCATTTGCTCCATGCATGCTCCCAGTTGCTCCCAGTCAGGCCCAGTATGGGGGATGATGTGCAGGGTGTGTTCCCAGTCATTCTCAGACACACCCAGTATTAGTCCAGTCCCTGCCAGTATGATCCAAAGATGAGCCCAGTGTGCTCCAAGTCCCTGCCAGTATGAACCAGTTGTGCTCCACATGGTTCCAGTTGCTCTCTTTCACCCTCACTTTCCTTCCCGTCACTCCCAGTATCTCCCAGTGTACCCCAGTTCCCTCCAGCATCTTTCCACTTCCTTCCAGTATGATCCCATTTGTTTACAAGCACTCCCAGTCAGCCTCAGTGTAGTGGCACTCACTGCCAGTATGATCCCAGTCACCTCCAGCATGATCCCAGTTGAAGTTCAGCAGTTTCCAATCACCCCCAGCATGCAGCCAGTCACTCCCAGTTCCTCCCAGTTGCTCCTATCATGTCCCCACTTGCTCACAGCTACTCCCAGTCATCCTCAGTATAATCCCAGTCACTCCAAGTGTATCCCATTTGCCGCTAACATGGTTTCAATTGCTCCCCGCAGGCTCCTGCTCACTCCCAGTATGATCCCAGTATGATCCCAGTGTCCATCAGTGCGATCACATGCTGGCCTGGCATGGCAGTACGATCCAAGTACGATGTCAGTACCAACACAGTACAATCCCAGCCACTCCCAGTATGTTCCCAGTATAATATCAACACAAACCCAGTACAATCCCAGTACGATCCTAGTAGGATGTCAGTACAAACCCAGTACAGTCCCAGTCACTCCCAGTAGGATCCCAGTCCAGTCCAGTCCCTGGCAGTGCTGCCACTGCTGGAATCCCCCAGCCCTGTGTGCGTTCCCCCCGGCGGATGTGCCGAGAGGAGCCCCAAGGGCTGGCAGTGGCCAGGCAGGGTCCCCAGCAAGGCCCAGTTTGGATGTGCAGCCCCCAGTTTGCCCAGTTTGCCTCTCCTTTGGCCCAGGCCGGGTTTCCCCGTCCGCAGCGGCTGGGAGCAGCCGAGAGCCCCGCGCTGCCCATCCCGACCTGTCCCGGCTCCATCCCCGCTCCTGCCACGGGCTGCGAGGGCTGCGGGAATGGGCACCGAGGGTGTGGCTGCTGCTGGGGGAGGAGGAGGAGGGAGGGAAGGGCAGGGATGAAGGGGGAGGAGGAGGCGGGGTTAGGGGGGAGGAGGGATGGAAGAGGAGAGGGAGGAAGAGGAGGGACAAAGGAGCATCGAGGAAAGAAGAAAACCACGCGGTCATTCCTTCCCTGAATTCGCAGCCCCCACCTATGGGATCATCGCCCCCCCCCACCATCGCGCAAATGAGTGGGGGGGGGGGAGCTCAGCCCAGATATCCCGGGGGGTCCCTGGGTGGGGTTTTTGGGGGGATGTTTAGAGAATGACGCAGTCCAAGGCTGAGCAGAAAAGGCCCCTCGGGGGGACATCGGGGGGTGCCGGTGGCGGCTGCCGGCAGAGGCAGCCTGGAGGAGCAGAGCCCTGTGTGCCTCAGGAGCCCAAAGTGGGGAGCCCAGAGAGGGGGGAGCGCCGCCATTGGCGGGAGCCTCAAGAGCCTGGAGAGGGGCAGGGGGGACTCCTTGGAGCCGCTGCAGCCCAGAGCAGAGAATGAGGGGAGAAGGGAGCCCGGGAGCCCGAACAGCCCCGGCATCCCGAAATGGGGAGATGGAAAACGGGGAGCTTTTCGGATCGCCGAGTCTCCCAGCAGCCTGGGCAGGGCGGGCACCGAGTAGACGGGGGACCCCCAGTCCAAGCGTGATCTCCAGCAGCTGGGACAGGGGGGAACCTCCCCGGGCACCTGCGGGATGGGGGGCGATGCTCTTGGGTTCCAGAGTTCAGGCAGCGCTGGAGCCGCACAGGCCGTCCTGTGCTCCCGCCGCTTCCTGCTGCCGCTCCGCCTCTTCCCCCCTCTCTCCTCCTCCTCGTCCGGTCCGGAGCCCTCGAAGCCGGCGGGAGGAGCGGGGATGGAGCCAGGACAGGTCGGAACGGGGCGAGGGCTGGGGGGGATGGCAGCAGTGGGAGTGACTGGGCTGTACTGGGATCATCCTGGGAGCAGCTCGCGGGTGACTGAGTTCTACTGGGACCGTACTGGGATCACACTGGGAGTGAGGAGGAGCAGCGCGATGGCTCCAGCGCTGGGGCTGGGGGCGCTCCTGGGGTCCAGAGGTGCGGCGAGGGGTGAGGGGGACCCCCGGCACCGGGACTCTCTGATCGCCCATCCCGGAGCACCGGGGGTTCCTGAACCCCCATTCCTGGGCACCGGGATTCCCCCACATCCCCATTCCCGGGCATGGGATCCACCCTGCACCCCCTGATCCGGCACCAACAACCCCCGCACCCCCACTCCCGGGCATGGGATCCACCCTGCACCCCCTTATCTGACACCAACAACCCCCGCACCCCCACTCCCGGGCAGGGGATCCACCCCGCACCCCCTTCCCGGCCATCTCGCCTCTCCCAGCCCCTAGAGCCCCCTTTTCCTTCCCGCAGAGACCCCCTGGACCCCAGTTCCTGCCTTTCCCAGCCCCCAGCCCCTCCTTTCCTTCACACCGAGGACACCTGGGACCCTTATTCCCGGCCATCCCGGGTTTTCCCACCTTTTGCTGGGAATGGGAACACCTGGGCTCCTTGGAGCTCCCTTTCCTGCATGCAGGAACCCCCTTAGCCCAGCCCGTGCCCCCTCTACCCACCGCAGCCTCCCCTTTTCTCAGTCCTGGAACCCCCAAACCCCGTTCCCTGCTCTCCCAGCTCTCCCTTTGGTTCCCCCTTTGGTTCCCCCGTGCCCCCCCAGCCCCCAAATCTCGGTGTCCCCCCAGTTCTCCTGTCCCCGCGTTCCCTGCTGTCGGAGCCCGGCCCGGGGTTCCCCCGGTTGGTGTCCATGGGGTCCCTGGCTGGGATCCCCTTCCAGCAGGATCTCGGCACAGCCAGAGCCGGCACCATGAGTGGCACCGGCATGGGGCCACCGGGGAGCTGCCACTGCTGCAGCTGCATCCTGCCATTCCCAGTTGCTCCCAGTTCCTCCCAGTGGCTGCGCAGTCGGCTCGCAGCATGCGCCTGGCAGCTCCCAGCACCCCCAGACAGGGACCAATCACACCCCCTGCAATCCCAGTCCGATTGTAGCTACTCCCAGTATGATCCCAGTCACTTCCAGTATGATCCCAGTCAGTCCCAGTATGATCCCAATTACTCCCAGTATGATCCCAGTCACTTGCAGTGTAACTCCACTCACTCCCAGTCTGATGCCAGTGGCCCCCATTATGATCCCAGTTTCTCCCTGTCAATGCCAGCATGACCCCAGGAGCCTCCAATATAATCCCAGTGATTCCCAGTCTCTCCCAGTATATCCCAGTCCTCCCCAGCATGCTTCCAGTCACTCCCAGTTCCCCTCAGTTGCTTTCAGCATGATTCCAGTTGCTCACAGCCATTCCCAGTCAATCCCTGTATGACTCCAGTCACCCTCAGTGTGATCCCAGTCTCACCCAGCATGGATCCAACTGCTCCCACTGTCAAACTAGTATGATCCTAGTTGCTGCCAGAGTATTTCCACTTGTTCCCAGTTCCTCCCAGCATGGTTCCAGTTGTCCCTAGAATAGTCCCAGTCCCGTTCACCGAGGTCCAACTCACTCCCAGTTGCTCCCAGCATGGTCCCAGCTGTTCCCAGTGTGCTCCCAGTCCCCCCAGTATGGTCACAGACAGTCCCAGCATATCCCAGTTGGCCTAGTACAGTTCTAGTTAGATCAGAATGATCCCAGTTCCTCCCAGTTGCCTCCAGGATGATCCCAGTTTCTGGCAGTTGCCCAAAGTGTGATCCCAGTGGCTCCCAGGATGACCCCAGCAGGAGCAGTAGTCACTCCCAGTATGATTCCAGTCAGTCCCAGTATGATCCCAGTCACTTGCAGTGTAACTCCAGTCACTTCCAGTCAGTCCCAGTCTGATGCCAGTGGCCTCCAGTGTGATCCCAGCTGCTCCCTGTCAATGCCAGCATGACTCCAGGAGCCTCCAGTATGATCCTCATGGTTCCCAGTCTCCCCCAGTATATACCAGTCCCTCCCAGCATGCTCCCAGTCACTCCCACTTACCCCCAGTTGCTTCCAGCATGATTTCAGTTGCTCACAGCCACCCCCAGTCAATCCCAGTATCATTCTAAGCACCTTCAGTGTGATCCCAGTCTCACCCAGCATGGACCCAGCTGCTACCACTGTCATCCCAGTATGATCCCAGTTGCCTCCAGTACAGTCCCACTTGTTCCCAGTTCCTCCCAGGATGGTCCCAGTTGTCCCTAGAATAGTCCCAGTCCCGCTCACCGAGGTCCAACTCACTCCCAGTTGCCCCCAGCATGGTCCCAGCTGTTCCCTGTGTGCTTCCAGTCCCCCCAGTATGGTCACAGACAGTCCCAGCGTATCCCAGTTGGCCTAGTACAGTTCTAGTTAGATCAGAATGATCCCAGTCTTTTCCAGTTCCTCCCAGTTGCCTCCAGGATGATCCCAGTTTCTGGCAGTTGCCCAAAGTGTGATTCCAGTGGCTCCCAGGGTGACCCCAGCAGGAGCAGTAGTCACTCCCAGTATGGTTCCACTCGCTTCTTGGATGATCCCAGTCACTCCCAGTATTATGCCAGTGGCCCCCATTATGATCCCAGTTGCTCCCTGTCAATGCCAGGATTACCCCAGGAGCCTCCAGTATGATCCCAGTGACTCCCAGTCTCCCCCAGTATATCCCAGTCCTCCCCAGCATGCTCCCAGTCACTCCCAGTTCCCCCCAGTTGCTTTCAGCATGATCCCAGTTGCTCACAGCCACTCCCAGTCACTCCCAGTATGGTTCCAGTCACCCCCAGTATGACCCCAGTCAGTCCCAGATACTCCCAGCGTTATTGCAGTCATGCTCAGAGTGACTCCCTGGCACTCCCAGTGTGGGCCCAGTTGCTCCCAGTCACTTCCAGTATGGTTCTAGTCAGAACCAGCACCTTCCCAGTCACTCCCAGTATGATCCCAGCCATTTTCCATAGGATCCCAGTAGGATCCCAGCATGGGCACAGCTGCTCCCATGATCATCCAGTGTGGCTCCAGTTGCTGCCATTTACCCCCAGTGTGGTTTCAGTCTCTCCCAGTGTATCCCAGTTGCTCCCAGCATGTTCCCAGTCATTCCCAGCTGCCCTGAGTTGCTTCCAGCCTGATGCCAGTTGCTCACAGCCACTCCCAGTCACCCTCAGTGCAGTCCCAGTGGCCGCCAGTATGATCCAGTATGATGCCAGTCACACCCAGCATTGGCCAGCTCCTCCTCCTGTTATCCCAGTAGGATTCCAGAAGCCCCTAGCATGGTTCCAGTCAATCCCTGTTCCTCCCAGTGTGATCCCAGTTGTCCCAGTATAGTCCCAGGTACTCCATAGATGGTCCCAGTCATGCCCAGTTGTCCCCAGTGTACACCCAGCCATTCCCTCTTGCTCCCAGGTATGCCCAGCATGGGGTCCCAGTTGTTCCCAGCATGGTCCCACCTGTTCCCAGAGTGGTACCAGTCACCTGAGTATGGTTAACAGACACTCCTGGTATATCCCAGTGTCCCTCAGCATGCTCACAGTCATTCCCAGTTACCCCAGTGCAGCCCAGTCCAGTCCAGTCCCTGGCAGTGCTGCCACTGCTGGGATGCCCCAGCCCTGTGTGCGTTCCCCCCGGCGCATGTGCCGAGAGGAGCCCCAAGGGCTGGCAGTGGCCAGGCAGGGTCCCCAGCAAGGCCCAGTTTGGATGTGCAGCCCCCAGTTTGCCCAGTTTGCCTCTCCTTTGGCCCAGGCCGGGTTTCCCCGTCCGCAGCGGCTGGGAGCAGCCGAGAGCCCCGCGCTGCCCATCCCGACCTGTCCCGGCTCCATCCCCGCTCCTGCCGCGGGCTGCGAGGGCTGCGGGAACGGGGCACCGTGGGTGTGGCTGCTGCTGGGGGAGGAGGAGGAGGGAGGGAAGGGCAGGGATGGAGGGGGAGAAGGAGGTGGGGTTAGGGGGGAGGAGGGATGGAAGAGGAGAGGGAGGAAGAGGAGGGACAAAGGAGCATCGAGGAAAGAAGAAAACCACGCGGTCATTCCTTCCCTGAATTCGCAGCCCCCACCTGTGGGCTCATCGCCTCCCCCCACCATCGCGCAAGTGAGTGGGGGGGGGGGAGAGCTCAGCCCAGATATCCCGGGGGGTCCCTGGGTTGGGTTTTTTTGGGGGGATGTTTAGAGAATGACGCAGTCCAAGGCTGAGCGGAAAAGGCCCCTTGGGGGGACATCGGGGGGTGCCGGTGGCGGCTGCCGGCAGAGGCAGCCTGGAGGAGCAGAGCCCTGTGTGCCTCAGGAGCCCAAAGTGGGGAGCCCAGAGAGGGGGGAGCGCCGCCATTGGCGGGAGCCTCAAGAGCCTGGAGAGGGGCAGGGGGGACTCCTTGGAGCCGCTGCAGCCCAGAGCAGAGAATGAGGGGAGAAGGGAGCCCGGGAGCCCGAACAGCCCCGGCATCCCGAAATGGGGAGAGCCAAGAGGGGGGAGCTTTTCGGATCGCTGGGTCTCCCAGCAGCCTGGGCAGGGCGGGGACCGAGGAGAAGGGGCACCCCCAATCCAAGCGTGGCCCCAGCAGCTGGGACAGGGGGAACCCCCAAACACCAGAGAGGAGGGACCAGGGACGGGGAACTCCTGGGAGGCTTTTCCAGGGCTGAATCTTGGTGTTTGGGAGGTTTTTATGCCACCCAGATTGCCAGTGACTTGTAGAGATGGACTTGGGCAGAGGGACCTTCAAACTCAATGTGCTCATCCCTTGTTTTCCCCAAACCAGGATTTCCCATTCCCAACCCCTGGGATGCTGTGAGGAAGAGGAAGATGCCCCAGGACACTAAGGCAGGTGTGGAGGAAGTCAGTGCCCCTTTCCCCTCTGTGCTGCTCCATCTCCCAGCCCAGCACGGCCCTGGCTGCAGTACAGCCCTGGGGGAATCTCCTTGCCCTTGCCTGTGGCACGGAGGCAAATCCCATCCTGTCCTTGTCCTTCCTCCCCCAGAGCAGGATCTGAGCATGGAGAGCAGGGAGGACAAATGCCCACGGCAGAACCTGGTGGAAGAGGCCGTTTTGAGCGGCTCCACGTCACAGGAAGCCAACAGGGAGGAAAAGCCCTGGAGATGCCGCACAAGGAGGGGCTGCAAACGCAGCTGGCGGGGATCTGAGGGGGAAAGAGCCAGCCTGGGCCGGGAAGGCGGCCGGAGATGGAGCCAGAGCTCGGAGCTGGTGCTCCATGAGCAGCTCCATGATGGGGAGAAGCCCCAGAAACGTGTGGAGTGTGGGAAGAGGTTCTGGAGGAGCTCCGACCTAAAGAAGCACCAGAGGACCCACACTGTGGAGAGGCCCTACAAGTGTGATCAATGCAGGAAAAGATTTAAGACCAGCTCCCATCTCCTCCAGCACCAGCGCACGCACACAGCGGAGACGCCCTTCCGCTGCCCCGACTGTGGGAAGGGATTCAGGCACAAGTCCCATCTTGTCATGCACCAACAAATCCATACTGGGGAGAGGCCCCATAAGTGTGAGGAATGTGGGAAGAGCTTCAGCCGGAGCTCCAGCGTGATCCGGCACCAGGTAATCCACACTGGGGAGAGGCCCTATGAGTGTGGGCAATGTGTGAAGCGCTTCAGCTTGAGATCCCAGCTGATGAGGCACCAGGTGGTTCACACTGGGGAGAGGCCCTATGAGTGTGAGGAATCTGGGAAGAGCTTCAGCTGGCGCTCCACCCTGATCAGGCACCAGAGGACCCACACTGGGGAAAGGCCCTACGAGTGTGAGGAGTGTGAGAAGAGCTTTAGCTTGAGGTCCGAGCTGATCCGGCATCAGAGGACTCACACTGGGGAACGGCCCTATGAGTGTGATCAATGCAGGAAGAGATTTAAGTCCAGCTCTGATCTCCACCAGCGCACGCACACAGAGGAGAGGCCCTTCCGCTGCCCCGACTGCGGGCAGGGCTTCAGGCACAACTCCCATCTTGTCATGCACCGACAAATCCATACTGGGGAGAGGCCCCACGAGTGTGAGGAATGTGGGAAGAGCTTCAGTCGGAGCTCAACCCTGATCAGGCACCAGAGGACCCACACTGGGGAACGGCCCTACGAGTGTGGGGAGTGTGGGAAGAGGTTCAGACAGAGCGCCAACCTGATTCAGCACCGGAACATCCACACTGGAAAACGGTCACACAGGTGTGGGAAATGTGGGAAGGGCTTCAGGCAGCATTCCTACTTGATCCGCCACCAAAAGATCCACACTGGGGAGAGGCCCTACGAGTGTGATAAATGCAGGAAGAGGTTTAAGACCAGCTCCTGTCTCCTCCGGCACTATCGCATTCACAGAGAGGAGAGGCCCTTCCAATGCCCCGACTGTGGGAAGGGATTCAAGCACAACTGCACCCTCGTCACCCACCAACGCATTCACACTGGGGAGAGGCCCTACGAGTGTGAGGAGTGTGGGAAGAGCTTCTCACAGCGCTCTCACTTGAACAAGCACCAGCGGAGCCACCAGTAAGGGAGGCCCTGCGAGTGCCCCGAGTGCGGGAGGAGGAGCTTCGTGTGCTGCTCCAGCTCCATCCCCCACTGGAGGAGGCACTTTGGGCACAGCCCTGGTCACTCATCTATGGCTTCTCCTTTCCGTTTGTCCTGAATTTTCTTCTGCTTCATCTTCATCTCTTAAGAGCAGCCAAACAGTGTTAAATGAATGAAATTGATCAAAGATGTCCAAAGTCCCTCCATTAATCAGGAGTTTGAGGGGGAATTTAGGACTTGGGGACACATTCTGTGTGGAGTGCCTCTGTGTCTAAGAGGCAGGAATTTGATTTCACCCTTCTTGTGTTGCTAAGAACTCTTCCCTTGACCCAAACCCCAACTCCAGCCCTGGGATACCCTATAAAAACCCCATGGCTCTGCCTTTGCCCTGTCTGTCGGGGGTCAGAAATGGATTCTGGAGCTTTCTCAAACCAAGACCCAACTTGTTTGTTCCTGACATCAGCAGCTGCAGCCTCCCTGGATACCATGAACTCTGGAGAATGGGGGCAGCCAGTGAGGACAGGTCCTGGATTGCAAGATAAGTGTGTGTTCTGTTTGCCATCTGTCAGAGGTGGGGCAGTTATCTTCTGTTCATTGGGCAGTTTATCTCTTCCACAACCAATCCTCCCTCCAGGAGATATCTTCTGATAATGGACTGGCCATTAATTATTAATTATCTGCTGTTAATGGGCCATTGAGTGTCCCTGCATGGCTGATAAAATGACATCCTGCCATTAGGTGATGCTCCGCCCAGGAGGAGGAGCCAAGCATTCCTACCTGGATAGAATCTGAGGTTTGGAATTCCACAGCAGCCTTTTCCCACTGGATTCCCAGAGGATCAGCCTTTTCCCACTGCATTCCCAGAGGAGCAGCTGTCTTCTCCACTGGATTCCCAGAGGACGGAAGATTCCCCGGCCCATCTGCAGCAGCCCGGACCTTCAGAGGAAAACTCCACCCTTCTCCAGGATCCCTGCTCCAACAGAACCACACCTGGCACTGCAGGAGGGCTGCAGCCACCATTCACTGGGACTGCTGCCAACAGCCTGACCCACAGGGTGTCAGGTAGTGTTCTGACTCTGTCAGTGGTTTTGTTTGTTTGTACTACAGCATTTGTATTTTTAATTTTTCCTTATAAAACCTGTTATTCCTATTCCCATATCTTTGCTTGAGAGCCCCTTAATTTCAAAATTACAGCAATTCAGAGGGAGGGAGTTTACATTTTCCATTCCAGGGGAGGAACCTGCCTTCCTTAGCTGACACCTGTCTTTTCAAACCAAGACAATAACAGTTACTTTAACACACAGATATAAAATACATTTTAATATCTTTGAAAAGCCAATATTATAATATATGTGTATAACGATAGTGACCTTAAAAACATGGGGGTAGAAAGCTTACGAGGAGGGGAATTTCCAGTAAGGGAAGCAAAATTCCCAGTACTGGGACTGGGCCATGGGACCGACATCTACCATCATTCAGCGAGAGGTTTATTTTTATGGATACGTATTATAATATTGGCTTTTCACAGATATTAAAATAGATTTTATATGTGTGATGTTAAAGTAACTGTGTTGTAAAGATATAGTTTTGTTTTCTGTCATTAATTAAGCTTAGTGAAATAGCTGCTTGTGTTAAACTACCTGCTTGGATGGGATAACATCCAATGCACACAGGATGAGGACACCTGTACAGATCTGCCAACTATCAGCACTCCCCGTCTCAAGGCAGAATGGACCAAGGCCCAAAAACTGGACGTGATAAGAATGGACTAAAACCACAACCAAGGAATCTGCATGCCCTAAAAAGGCAGATCCAAGGAAGAGCCGTGCTAAACCGTTCTTGAAGCATGTAAACTAGTTTGGGGGTAAAGTTTGCTGTGCATGAGGGTCTATGAATATGCAACAGGCTGATGTAAGGGGAAAGGTATTTCAGGGGGATCCCCAGTGCCAAGATGCACCCGGCCGTGATAACCTTTGCTCCATGGTCCTGGTCTCCCATTGTCCTTTATTAAACTTTTTACATTTTCACAAGAGAGTGAACGTGTTTTTCACATTTAGGAACGGTTTAAGTTTTTTTGTTTTTCATGGGAGGGAGTTTTGAAGAGCTACAAGTGGCTAATCTGCCTGCAACAAGGACCATTCCACGGGCTCTTGTCACCTTTCCTGACACGTCTGCTGCAGCTCATGGAGGGTAAAGCCCTGGAGGCTCCTTAGGGGCGGTTATGGACGATTGCAGGCAGTGCCTTGATGCCCTGGATCAGCAGTGCCCCCTCCTGGGAACCTCCACATTTTGGGGGAGAATTTGGAGAGTTTTGAGGAGATTTGAGGGAGATTTTGTCTGGGTTTGAATCCTACGCCAAATTTGGTGTCCGGGAGGTACCAAAACCACCCAAAATCCACCCAGAATTGACCCAAAATTACCAAAAATTAACCCAAAATTTCCTCCAAATCCATCCTCTGGGGGTTTGGGGGAGATTTGGAGGGATTTTAGGGGAATTTTAGGGGAGAATTTTTAGTGGTTTTGAATCCTATGCCCATTTCGGCATGCATGAGGTACCCAACCCCCCCCCAAAATCCACCCAAAATTTTTCCTGAGGTGGTTGGGAGGAAGTTTGAGGGAGTTTGAGTGAATTTGGGGGTTCCAGGGGAGATTTTATGGGGGTTTTTGGCAGTCATCATCATCCAAAACACAACACCCCATGCCAAAGCCTAGACCAAACCCTAAGGACTGTGCCCCCCATGGAGAGGAGATCAAAGAACTGCACCCCTTCTGGGGAGGAGATCAAAAGCCAGAGGAGACTGAGCTATTAACTCATTAAGTAAAAACGTATTCATTTAATCAAGTATCATCATTTCTGTTACTTTATCCTTTGTGATTAAGTCTCGAATGCTTTTCTATTCCTTGTTAATTTAGCTGAATAATATTCATTTTGGTTTTGTAAACTATTAAGTCATATTCCTGATCTTATATATGTGGTCCCATATGTCTAATAAACCACAAACTTACAATTTAGCAGCAGTTTTAATTGAGATAAAATGATACGATCAAATAGCATCCAGTAGTTACAAAAAGAAATTTGGCAGTGGTTTGGATAAAGCATAAGCAAAACCCATCGATCAGGGTATGGGGAGGGCTTCCCACCCTGCCTCACGTGCAAAAGGCAAAAGGATCCCAACACAACTTATATACTGTGTGCTAATACATATTCATCAATATTTTCCTGTAAATCTCCTCCTATTTCCGATTCTTGAAATCTACATCACCACAGCACACACAGCGCATGCTTCCGCTGTGGCTAAGGGGGCTTAAGGCTCTTTGGTGCTCTTCTTGGAGGAAGGCCAGCAGTCTTCCTCGCTGTCCTCTGAATAACCTGGCAGGTTGTGCACGTGCCCCAAGTCCTGTGTTATGTAAGTAAGCACTGTGTTCCAAGTAAGCCTTATTATTTTATAGATAAGAGCACTATTTTAGACTCCCTGTCTGGAATTGTCCCAACTTTATTCATGTCACAGCCGATCCTGTCCTGGGAGTTGTCTTAACTTTGTCTTGATGCCAATTCTGACTTGGGAGTCTTCCTAACTTTTGTTCATCAAGGCCAATTCCAATCTCCTGTATACTTTTTCCCACATGTATCATCTACAAAGAAGCCCATTTGCTTCATATTAATCACATTTACATTTCCAATTATTTTCCAAAAATATTGATATAATTACAATTTTCTTAGCATGAACGACATTCATTTATCACAGAAGGCCAAAAGCTTGGAAAAGGATGAATGAAACGCTCCGATGATGACAATGACAAAACAACCAATTTATTTTTGACAGCAAATGAACGCCGGCCGCCCTCCAGCCCTCCCAGCCTGGCAGGCCAAGTGGGGCCATTCCCATGGCATGAGGCGCTAGCAGCCTGCGGAGAGAAACCAGAGAGCCACGGTCAGTCGCAGCAGGCTCCTGTCCCCCGGTCCCGCCATGGCTGTGCCCAGGCCAGGCTGCTGGCTGTGCTCAGAGCCCAAACCTCCCGAACCATTCTCTGTTTTTAGAGAAGGGCAGCGGGGCAGGCCACGTTCCACCTCCTCTGCTTAATCACAGCACAGCAACCTCCTCAGCAGCTGCAGGAGCGGCATGCCCGCGTGCCCGCTGCCGCCTGCCCAGAGCCCTTCTGCCAGCCGAGCTGTGGATCCGGATGCCCACCTCTGGAGAGCTGCTGCCAGGAGAGGAGCCGATCCCGCACCAGGTCCTCGTCCTTCTGGAAGGGGCTGTCCCTGCAGACCGTGGCCCCTGGGGTAGCACTGGCACTGGACGCGCTCCACGGATGCTGCAGGCGCTTCCCCGTCTGGTCCGGGCACCAGGTGTAATCCTCCTGGGAAAAACAAAGAACAATTGCATGAATGCCAATTCAAAACAAGACCTGGAAAAAAGAAAAAGCACAAAGCCTGCCACTGTTTCATGGGCCTGTGGAGAGTCTGACCACTCCATGGGAGAATTAAACCTGTCCACGGGTGGGGAAAATCCTCACCTTTCCTGCCCATAAACGCAGCCCTTCCTCAAGGGCCTGCAGAGCAGGCCAGCTGGGGCACAGCTTTGGAACCCGTCCCCCTCTGCCGCCCCCCATCCACATGGATGGATGCTTTTGTCAGGCTGGCTGCCCCCACCTCAGCCCGTGCCAGGCTGGCTGGCAGAAGCTGTCAGCAAGGCCAGGAGCCAGCTCCCCTTCCACAAAAAGCAGCTCGGCGGCCGGCGGAACAATTAATATTCCCCAGCGCTGCCAAGCGGGGAACCTCCGGCACGTGGCCAGGCCGAGCCCTGCCGTGCCTGGAAGCACCAGCATCCCCCCACCCCTGCGCTGGCTGGGGACTCATCTTAATTCCATCGGGGTGCAGAGCGTGTCCTCCAGGCAGGGGCCACAGCCAAAGCCAATCAGCCCTGCCCTGCCAGCGGCCAGCTCCAGGATGGTGTTCCCAGCTCCACGTTGTGCTCCAGAAGAACATGCCAGCTGTGCCTCGGCTTGCGGGGACATCACGATGCCATTGAGCTGCAGGGGGATGTTTCCCCTGTCCCAATCCGTGGCACCTTCACTGCACTGCCACCACTTCTCCAGTGGGATGGGCAGCATGGATCCGCTCCCTCCACAGCTCACGGGGACCAGCGGAAGCATCTCCTTGGCTGCGCTCTCTCCTCAGCGCTGCGGCCACAAGGAAATGCTCTGGGGTTTTCTTCCAGCGCCACGAGACGCGTGCCGCTGCTACATGCTGGCTCCTGGATCCTACTGTGCACAGAGATGCATCTCTGCTGTCTCCTGGGCCAGGCAGGGCTCCTGCAGCCAAGAATGCTCAAAAAGGTCCTGCAGTGATGGCCTGTCTGTGGGGTCCATGCATAAACATCACCTGATGAGGTGCTGGCACTCTGCGGAGAGAAACCAGAAACCGCCGCTCAGCGGGACAAGGCTCCTGTCCATGCTCTCCCACATTCCACAATGCCCAGGCCACCAGGAGTGCTCAGAGCTACAGCCAAAAGCTTCCTATTGATCCTCTCTTGCAGAGGACACCAGCACAGAGGCGCAGGTGCCACCTACTTCAGCTGAGCCCAGGAGATCCACCTCCTCACCAGCTGCAAGAGTAGGATGCTTATGTGCCAGCTGCCTCTCACAACCCCGTTCTTCCCCTCATGCCTTGAAGGTGCATCCCCACCTTGAGACACCCGTGGTGGGAAGAAGAGCTGGACCCTGATGATGTCCTCATTGGTGTGGAATGGAAGGTGCCTGCAGACCAGCTCATAGAGCAGGATGCCCAGGGACCAGATGGTGGCTGGCTGGCCATGGTAGCAGCCAAAGAGGATCCACTCTTGTGGGCTGTACTCCGGTGTTCCTATGGGACATGGGCGCAGCTCATCAGGCCCATGCTGCTCCCTCCCCCCCAGCCAGCTCCCGTTCCACAACAGCCAGCCACTGCCCTGCCAAAAAGCAACTTGGCTACAGCTGGCTGAAGAAGGATTCCCCCTCCTTCCCTCCCTCCTTCCTTCCCTCCCTCTTCCCCCTCTGCCAGCCAAGGGGGGAACTTTGCTGCCCTGCTGGGCCCCGGCTTTGGGCTCACCTGACATCTGGGTGTAGAACGTGTCCTGGAGGATCGTGCTGCAGCCAAAGTCGATGAGCTTTGCCTCACCTGTGGCCAGGTGGACGAGGGCGTTCTCGGCCTTGATGTGGCAGTGCAGGACACCGTGGCTGCTGCGGCACCGCACGGCCTCCAGCACCTGGCGGAGCAGCCCCCGCGCCACGGGCTCCGTCAGGAACGGCCGCTCGTGCAGGAAGTACCAGAGGTGCTGACAGCGCTGCGGATGCTCCATGAGCAGCGCGAAGCCCTCGGGCACCTCGAACCAGTCCAGGAGCCGCACGACGCCGCTGAAGCCAGGCCACGACACCTTCCACAGCAGCGCCGGCTCCAGGAGCACAAGGGCGTCCTTGCGCTGCGGGGGGACCGCGATGCCGTCAGCGGGGCCAATGCTGTGCTGCGCCTCGGGCAGCCCCTGCCCAGCCCCGCCGCGGCTCGCCATGACCTGGCCCGGGGCGCTGCGCGGCCCCCGCTCACTCCACGCTTGCGCTTGCTGCCCTCGCTGCCGCCCTGCCGGGCCTTGCCCGGCACGCCCCGCCAGCTCCTCCCGCTGGCCCCGCTCACTCCCCAGCCGCGCCCACTCCGAGATGCGCTCCTGGGACACTCGCTTGATGGCCACCTGCGAGCCAAGGCCAGCGGTGGACTTAAGATCACGCTTGGTTAAGAGTGTATAAGCCGGAGAACACGCAAATAAAAAAGACTTCTTTCTTCTCGTACCCTGATCACGTGTGTATTTCACGTCTGGCCTCATGGCGACAGTTGCCCCATCTCTGGGTCAAGAAACAAGTATTGTCTGACAGGTAACTTGTCAACAAACTGAGAAAGAAATTAGTACCTGGGCATGCAGATTTCTGAAGGGAGGAAAGAAAAGTGTTGACAACAATAAGCCTGAGTTTTAAATGCCTGAAACATTCAAAAATGACATGTTTTGGGATATTGTACCAGATGTTAGAAACAGTTCAAAGAAACCACAACGCATTAGTATCTGGACTTCAGTGCCAACTATGCTTTGAAATGTTGGTAAAGGCACTTTGTGTCAAAGATCCAGTTCCTGTTGGTCACTGTGGATGTAGATCAAAATCATACCAAAAAATCCATGTCCAAACCAGCAAGAATGAGACTTTTGTCCTTGGCAGTAGTTTCCAGGTGCTCCTGGAAATCACTAGGCCTAGACACAAAGATGTGTATTCAACGGAGGGAGAGAAGCACCGTGCTTAGCTCTAACTGTGACCTTTGCTAGCAGATCTTACTAGCAGGTAATAAATTCCATTTGTTCTGCTCTTAGCCAGAGCCAAGATGGGAATCACAGTTTAGATCACAGGAGAAGATCACAGGAGCCTCAGTTTTTCCAGAAGAGGAGAAATACAAAGGATAGTAAATTTGGGTTGGGTTTTCAGGGTGTTTTTACAAATCCATAGACAAGTGATGAAGCTTAAAAGATGACAGCAAAGGAAAATCAACAGATATGCTGAAAGTGAGTGAAGAGGAAGGAGACTTTAAATTCACTGAAAAGCTGCACAGAAAGCTTCTCTACTTTTTGCAGTTGCTTCAAGTTTGAAATGACAAAGTCTTGTAGCACTTCCAACTTATCTTTATTAATTCTAGATTAAAGACAATCAAAACTGTGTGCTCCTGCTTACAGTATGAAGGAAAGCACAGGAAGCCATTAGAGTAAGAACAATTGTGTTTAGAAGGCTGAGGCAGCCTTAGGGGTAGGAGGAATGGGGAGGCGTGGAAATCAGGCCTGTGGGCACCATTCGAGGAGCATCCAGGCCCTGAGCAGTCCCTCACAGTGGGTATCCCAGCAGATGGAGTCCAAATGCAGCCACAGCTGGGTGGGAAAAGTGCCGGGCTGTTGAGCCGTGGTTAGCAGGGGCTCCTGCATCAAATTGCTCCCTGACAGGTGTGGTATGCTCTGTGTGTGTGTGCCCAACAGCTGGCAACAGCAGGCTGGCCCAGATGTGGGAAAAGGCCAAGGAGGCAGCAGAGTGGGAATGGGGCTCTGCAAGAGGCCCTGGTGGTTGCACACACCCGTGGGGGATGAGGCTGGCCCAGATGGGCCCTGGGGCTCTGGGCTGAAAAGGGGGGAAAAGAGAAGCAGGGAGGAAGGGCCAGATGCCGCTATGACAATGCCATTCTATCCCATAGGTGACATAGTGAGAGGAGGGTGGGAACCAAATGGTGATTGCTGCTGATGACTGTGACATCTCCAAGACAAGAGGCCCAGAAAGGACTGCACATCTGCCTCCTAGTGTTGTCCTGAATGTGAGCTCATCTCCTGGTGTTCATTACCCGCAAGTCTCTCAGCTTCCCACGGGCATTCCACACTTCAGGTAAGCAAAGCTGCTTACCTCACTATGTTCTTTAGGCCTCTGAAAGGGACTGTCCCCTTAGCTACAGCCTGGCAAGGAAGGGAGTCTTACAACACTCTGGATATTTTAGACTTTTATTGGCACTCAGGCTGAAACAAAGCATCCCCTCACTACTTCTGCATCTTCATCCTTCTGTCCTGCAGGTGGCCTGTTCAGGCTGACAGATTGGAGCACCTGCAAGCTCCAGTTGGGCTGCAGCCCAGCTTTTCCTCTCACAGCTTAATTCTTATTATGACAATTCTTTCATTTCTACTTATAAGATACCTCAGAGCTTCCCTAAATTAACAACACTCTACTCTAAGCTAAACAATCCTCTATTATCTAAGCTATCTATGTTCCAAATGTTGGGATTCATAAAATTTGAGGGTTTTGAGAAAGTGGTAAAAAAGACAGGCCTCAGACAGCAGATTTGTGAACATTGCTAATACAGCAAAAAGTTTTGTAAGCAGTAGAGCAGACATGAGAAATAGAACAATAAGCCCCTGTGATTTGCCCTGATAGGTTGCAACAAGTTTATTTAATGTATATCTTTAGAAGGTTAGTATGAATGAGCCTCTGTGCTTTGTCTCTCATAAACGAGCCATGCTTTGTCTCTCATAAACGAGCCATTGTGTTAGAAAATAAGTCCTTATTTTGTTAACTACTGTTACGTGTGTTTCATATGACTGGATAGAATTATTGTCAATATGTTTTGCTTTATGTGTGATTGGCTGAAACTTAGGCTGAGAGGGTTTTATGCTACCCTGTAATGTGATGTTTCCTTGGCATTCCATTTGAATCAGCAAGCTGTAAACATATCCTGTCTCCATTGTCCTAACAATGTACTGAGACTGATGTTTGAAATAAACAGCTCACGACACTGATTCAGAGTGTCCCGCTCCGTTTGTGGCTGTATATAGCGTGCCAACGCCACCATAGTCCTTAGAAGTTGATCCCTATATTTCCTAATTTTTTTAAACTTTCATCTTTTTGAGAAAGAAAAAACAACAGAGTTTTAAATGGAACCTAACACACCCAACCTAACCTAACCTAACCTAACCTAACCTAACACACACGTAATCTAACCTAACCTAACCTAACCTAACCTAATCTAACCTAACCTAAGACCTAAACTGAGCAAATATGAAAACTGTCACATTTCCTATCTAGGGCACAGCTCCTCTTAATACTTGGGGGACGGCTGAAGCTCTGCCTCAAGATGACACATCCCCTTTTCCCTCCTCTCAGCTGGCGGGGCATAAGGGTCTCCTCAGGTGCAGGTGTCTCCTCTCCAGTCTACCTGCACTTGCTTGGCTGAAATGATCAGAGCAGCCAGGATGGAGGCAGGATGGCCTGAGGTCACAAAGGGATGCTGCCCAGAGGATAAAGAACAAAGAAAGGAACTCTTACTTTCCAGGATCCCATCCTCATGGGCTCAAGCAGGATTCCCTGGCTACCAGGAAGACACACCAAGAGCACCGAGGGCAGTGTGTCCCCCTGCGCCTTCCTGTCCTGGGAGCTGTCTGCGCCATGTGGCCCACACTCCTCCTCATCCCTTCATGCAGGTGTCCTCAGCTGACAGGGCTTTTTGCCCCTTTGCTTTTTCTTACCTGCAGGAGTTCCTGGGCAGAGCAGCGCCTGTCCTCGTCTGCCTGCAGGCAGCAGTGGAGGAAGTCGTGCAGGAGAGCCGAGTGGTGCCTGGGCTTCTGCAGTTTTGGGGGCCCATTCCTTTCTATCAGTTCAAAAACCTACAGCACAAAGATGCAAGAGGACACTGCACCTCCTCCTTTGCTAGCCACATCAGCTCTCTCCATGATAGTGGAGCTCTGGGAAAAGTTAAAGATAGAATCTAAAATGTTAATCTTTGTGCTTTTCCCAGATCAACTGCACCTGCGTAAGCAGTATGATAAATTACATAATTGTTAGATGTGATGATTGTTTAGTAATTAAATATAATTACTATATAACCAGAAGAAGAATAATTAGAAAATATGTTGGAAATTCAGAGAGGGGCTAAATTTATGTATACAATAGAACAATATAAGTTTAATAATTAACATGAAAGTTATATAAAGATAGAGTATAAAAACATGATCATTTCCGATGTATGGTCAGAATCAAATTTGGGTAATACCCTGATTCCCAGAGCTCTTTAATAAAAAGCACTGCATATAATCGCTCCGTGATTATGTGTTTTTGAACGCTAACATTTTGGCGACTCAGATGGAACCGTTGTGAGTGGTGCTGAGCGAGTTCGCGACTTGATCACGCTCCAGCCGGCACTGAAGGATTCTTGGGGAGCCCATTGGCCGCGACCGCTCCTGCCGCTCACAACATCCCCGGGAGAAAGGTAAGGTGCTTTTTATACTTTGGTTTGGTTTTGGATGCCTGCCAAATAAGACGCAGCAAAAGCTACACTTGGTTGGGCTAAAGGAATTCTTGTTGGTACAAGCCTAGGCGCCGTTCCATAAGACAATCACAAAAGCATTGCGGGTTTGGCATTTGTGGTGTATTTGAAATGGAGAAATTTAAAGGGATTTTGGGCAGTAACACCCCTATCCCGCAAACTTCTCCTTTGGGGTGCTTATTAGCACATTGGAAACAGGGTAACTTTGGGGAAGAATTACGTAAAACTAAGTTGATTGATTACTGTAATTCATGGTGGCCAGAATATGCCTTGGAGAATGGCGAAAAATGGCTAAAATACAGTACTCTGCAATATAACACTATTTCGCGATTAATGTCATTTTGTAAACAAGAAGGAAAATGGGATGAAGCCCCGTTTGTTGATCTGGTTTTCTATTTACAGGGAAAGCCAGAATGGCAGGATGAATGTGGATTATTAGTGGTTAAAACATCTGCAAAGTGTGGGGTTTGTGAGGAACGTTGTTTAAAACACTTGGCATTAAGAGAAAGCTTGAGTAGGGAAAATTATACAGATATTGATTTACAAGTAGCTCCAATAGGAACAAGAGAACCTAACCCTATCCCACCTGTTTCACCTGTCCCTATCCCACTACCTGCTCCTCACCCACCTAGTCCTGAGCCTGTCTCGTCTAGTACACCTTTCCCTCTTTATCTTCCTCTCCCATCATCACCCGGTCCCTCTTCCTCGGAAGATGAGCAAAACCTAACTGTGATAGAAAGGAGAAACAGGTACGCGAGTGAAAAAGATAGCAATGGTAATGAATCAGTGACCCCAATTGCCCACAGAACCCGGAGTCGGTCAAAGCTTGCCCCAGTTGTGCATAGAAAAGGCATAAGCAAACAAAAACGGACTGTGATTGCCCCCTTATGACAAAGTGTCGGAATGGAAGGGCCAGTATTTGTAAAAGTGCCTTTTTCCCCTGCAGACTTAGTTATTTGGAAACAGTCAGCCGGAACTTATAGAGAAAATCCTGATAAAATGGCATGTGTAGTAAAAATGGTTATGAAAACTCAAAAGGCTGACTGGGATGACATACAAGTAATATTAGATACTCTGATGGATTCTACTGAAAAAGAAATGGTACTTAAGGCAGCCAAACAGAGGGCAAGAGAAGATATTAGAAATGGGCTAGTAACAGCGAATTTAGATGTGAATTTCCCAATTGAGTATCCAAATTGGGACCCTAATTTATTGTGCGATATGAGGAAATTACGTAAATATCAAGAGTGGATCCAAATAGGAGTTCAGAACGCTGTGCCCAAAACTATAAATTGGTCCAAACTATATGAGGTTTGACAGGAAAAGAAGGAATCTCCCACTGCGTTTTTGGAGAGGCTTAAGGAGATAGCAAGGAAATATACAGACCTCCAAATGGATACAGAGCAAGCAAAGGTTCAGCTCGCTCTCATATTCTTAGGCCAATCACAGGATGACATTTGTAGAAAATTGGAAAAATTAGAGGGGGAAGAATTAAGGAATTTGGATAAGTTACTTGAGGTTGCTTGGATGGCATATAGCAATCGGGAAAAAGAAGCTAGTAACAGACAGCAGCAGAATCTATTGGCCGTAATACAAGGAGAAGGTGACCCAAATTTCAGGGGACGTAACAGGAATATCCGCGGTAAGAGACCAGTCACACAAAGGTTAAGCCTGAATCAATGTGCGTATTGTAAGTGGGAGGGGCATTGGAAGCGAAATTGTCCAAGCTTGAATAACCAGTTTGACCAGGGCAATCAGTTGCAGCAGGGAAACGCTGCCAAAGCCATGGTGTTAGGAGAATATAACTAGCTGAACCTGTGGAACAGGTTCAAGAACTCACCACAAATATAGAATAGAATTTAATCCACCAATATTTCCAGTAAAGAAAACAAATATCTGAATATAGGTTAGCGCAGGATTTGAGAACAATAAATAAAAAGGACATTTATCCAGTGGTAACAAATTCTCACAAATTGCTAACATCCGTAAAGGGGATTTATAAGTGGTTTACTGTAACTGATTTAAAAGATGCCTTTCTCTGCACACCCTTTGAGAAAGAAAGTAGGAAACTGTTTGTTTTTGAATGGGAAAACCCAGGGAACGGAAGAAAGACCCAGCTCACCTGGACACGACAAGAACTCGCCGACCCTATTTGGAAACTAACTGGCAAAGGAACTGGAGATTTGGACCAAAAATGGGCTGCAGTACCAAGAGACCAATACTTATTGTTGCAGTATGTTGATGATATACTAATAGCTACAGAAGAAAAAGTAACCTGTATAAAGATAACCATTGAGATTTAAATTTCACAAGGGCAACAAAAACTAGGTACTAACCACATCCAAGCTATTTGTGCTATTCCAGAGCCCCAGAATTTACATGAGCTGCGAGTCTTCCTCAGGATGGCAGGATGGTGTCGCTTGTGGATCATGGACTATGGATTGATTGAGAAACCCCTGTGTGAAGCTCAGAAGATGCAGCCATTCACCTGGAGCAACCACAGAAAGAAGCCTTCCTAAAATTAAAGGAAGCACTGACAACTGCTCCAGCATTAGGGTTACCTGATCTGTCTAAAGATTTTCAGCTGTTTGTACATGAAAGGCTGCGCCTAGCACTGGGAGTCCTGACCCAACGTCTGGGAAGCTGGAAAAGGCTGGTGGGCTACTTTTCTGAACAACTCGACAACATAAGTGCCGGGTGGCCCCCACGTCCGCCGGCAGTCGCAGCTACTGTGATCCTGATACAAGAAGCCAGGAAACTTACTATGGGAAGGCACATAGATACCTATGTACCACACATGGTAACCACTGTCTTAGAACAAAACGGGGGCCATTGGCTATCTCCCAGCAGGATGATGAAATTCCAGGTAGTCCTGACTGAGGAGGATGATGTCACATTAAAAACAACTAACCTTTTGAATCCAGCTTTGTTCCTAGGTACCACAACTGAAGAAGGCCCATTAGAACACGACTGTGTAGAAGTAATAGAGTGCACCCATTCAGCAAGGGAAGACCTGAAAGACGTCCCACTAGAGCAGCCGGAGTGGGAGCTGTTTACAGATGGGAGCAGCTTCGTGGAAAACGGAACCAGGCATGCTGGATATGCGGTAACAACAGTCAATACAGTAGTGGAGGCAAAGGTATTACCACCAAATACATCTGCCCTGAAGGCAGAACTGGTTGCTTTAATCAGGGCACTAGAATTAAGTGAAGGGAAAAAGGTAAATATCTGGACTGACTCAAAATACGCCTTTGGAGTGGTGCATGTACACGGAGCACTGTGGAAAGAAAGAGGACTGTTATCTTCTCGGGGTATGCACATTAAACATCAGGATGCAGTCCTGCAATTGATAAAGGCAGTACAAAAACCTGAACAAGTGGCAATCATACCCTGCAAAGCACACCAACCAGGAAACTCCAAAATCTGTGCGGGAAATCGAAAGGCAGACTGGGCAGCCCAACAGGTTGCTCGAGAGGTACAAACAACAATGGCATTGATACCTTTGAAGCTTAATGTATCCCAATTCAATTTACCTCCAAAACCAAAATATTCAGTAGAAGATGAGAGACTGGCACGTTTGCTAAATGCACAAAAGAATTCACAGGGATGGTATGTGACTGCACAAGGACAAATAGTGGTACCCCCCTTGATAATGAGAGAAGTTCTATAAATTAAACATAATGAATGTCACTGGGGAGCAGAGGCTTTGGTAAAATTGCTAAAGCAGAGTTTAATTTCAGTACGGATGTTAACAATGGCAAAATCAGTAATGACAAAATGTGATATCTGCTTGAAAAACAACCCAGTGGCCAGGCGACAGGCACAGCTAGGAAGAATTCGGGTAGGAATAGAGCCAGGAGACTATTGGCAGGTAGATTTTGTAGAGCTACCAAGGACTTGAGGATACAAATACCTGTTAGTGGGGGTTGACACATTCTCTGGGTGGCCAGAAGCCCTTCCCTGTCGCACGAACCAAGCAAAGGAAACAGTTAAGTGGTTACTACAGGAGATTATTCCCAGATTCGGGGTACTCCTAGGGGTATCATCACATAGGGGACCCCATTTCATAGCTACAGTAGTAAGAGAGGTAAGTAGATTGTTGGGGATAACTTGGGACCAACACACACCGTGGAGACCCCAGTCAAGTGGACAGGTAGAGAGGATGAATCAGACACTAAAAAGGCAAATCAGTAAAATATGCCAAGAAGCCAAATTGCAGTGGCCCCAGGCTTTGCCAATAGCACTGTGGAGGATTCAGATAAAGCCTAGGAGTGGGATGTCAGTCAGTCCTTATGAGATATTGTATGGGAAACCATGTGAATCTCCTGAACCCTAACGTACATGTCACAGGAAAGCAGGAAGTGTATAATTATGTTCTGTCTCTTGGGAAAACTTTAGCTCGGCTCCGGAGTATCCTCGTGTGGAATAGACCACTGACTCTCGAGAACCCAGTTCATAACATACATCCAGGAGACGAGGTGTACATCAAGAACTGGAACGAGGAACCGCTGAAAGAAAAGTGGAGTGGACCCCATCAGGTACTACTGACCACCTTTACAGCAGTCAAAGTAGCCAGTGTGGACCCCTGGATTCACTATACCCGAGTGAAGAAAGTCCATCCTGGATCACAGACTGTATAAACTCTGGAATGAACAAAGGCTGCAGATAAGATGTGTTTAATTGCTTTCAGAATGCTATCAGTAATTGTGCTAACATTATGGTTATTATTATCTTTGGGATGTGGAGTGCAAAATGATCGACTAACCATTCTTCATTCTAGAATGAAGAGAGAGGTACAAACAGAAACACAGGTGATAAAGGTTTCTAATGCAGTTCAGGCTGAGAATGTAATGATTGGATTAGTCAAAGATTTTGCCAAAATGCAAAACACCAGTCGAATAACTGCCTGTCTGCCAATGCCAAAGGCAGCAGGAGACCCAGTAAATTGGAGAATCATAACATCAAAACTACCTGAAATACAAAAGAACAAAACAATTACATGTAAACAGGTACCCGAATCGAGGCAAGTTACAGAAACCACTCTTGTATGGAAATGTGAGGCCAAGGATAGGAAAGATCAGATAGAACCTTGGGACAGTGTGTGGTCTGTGAGTATTCTTCAAAGATTCCAATATATGGCAAACAGCCCTTGGTGTATTAAGTGGGAAGGCCCTGAGAATGAAACAGATCCAGCAATAACGAACACTGACACTAGTATCAGAACGAGGGCAGACAAAGTAAGTTGGTGGACATGTAATAAAACTTACAACTGCACTTCAGATGATGTAGAGATAAAGCAGATGCCACCCCTGGCAATAGCCCTACAAATTGGTTGTGCTTGCAGAGGGATCAAACATAAACAAGGCAGAGTGAATTATAGAGTAATTATAGGGTGTACCAGGGTTACAGTCTGAGGTCCAGGACAATTTGTATGGGCAGCAAGTGATGGTACCTGGACAACATATCTGCCTGTAGACGGGAAAGTAAAGGAGATTACTTTAGGCCTCCCAACCTTATGTCCAATTTGGAAAAAGTCCCCATTTAATGGAAAACATGAACTTCTGCAGATAAGAGCAAGACGAGAAGTTCTAGACAATGAAAATCCAGATGACACTTGGCAAGAACCCTCTACTGGAGTGAAATCTGGATGGGCCCTAGAGTCATTGCTTGGTCCTATAGCAAACTATAAGAGCAGAGAGATGCTGTGCAAACTTACAGGTCAGGTAGGTAGACTGGCAAGAGTCACCCGGGAAGGATTTAAAGAATTAAATATACAATTACAAGCCACCACAAAAATTACTTTACAAAATTGATTGGCCCTAGATATGTTACTCCTGAAAGAGCATGGAGTATGTGGATTCTTAAAGGGACAAGTTGATCATTGCTGCATTCATATCCCAAATGTAACTGCAGATGTTGAATATGACATCAATCAGTTGAAACAAATAGAGCATGAAGCACAAGAAGAGCAAAAGGATTTGGCTGCAAGCTGGTTAGGAAAAATCTTTAATAGATTAGGGTGGAATGTGAGTTCATGGATTAAAATCTATCATTGAGAGTGTGATAATCTTACTAATTGTATTCTTAGCAATTTGGTTCGTTTACAGCATCTTAAAGGGAGAGATACAGAAGAAAACATCCTGGAACCAGAGGATAATAAAGGCACTAACACGAGATCCACGCCCACCATCTTCTGGTTCTCCAGTTCATAACAGCATCCACGACAATGTTTACATCAACCCTGGATTTGAAGAACCAAGTACAAACTGAGGAATAAAGGACTGTATCAAGTGAAAACATTTACACCTATAGTGAAGTGAAAATGCTTTCAAAGGGGGGAGAATGATAGTGGAGCCCTGGAAAAAGATAAAGATAGAATCTAAAATGTTAGGCTTTGTGCTTTCCCAGATCAACTGCACCTGCGTAAGCAGTATGATATATTATATAATTGTCAGATGTGATGATTGTTTAGGAATTAAATGTAATTCTTATATAACCAAAAGAAGAATATTGAGAAACTATGCTGGAAATTCAGAGAGGGGTTAAATATATGTATACAATAGAACAATATAAGTTTAATAATTAACATGAAAGTTATATAAAGATAAAGTATAAAACATGATCCTTTCAGATGTATGGTAGGAATCAGATTTGGGTTGAACATACCCCGATTCCCAGAGCTCTTGAATAAAAAGCACCGCACATAATCCCTATGTGATTATGTGTTTTGAATGCTAACATTGCCAGCAGTTGCTCCAGGTGCTCCTGCCATCAGCCCCTGCAGGAAGGAGCACAGCCCCTAATGTACATGGGCTTTGGCTCCCTGTGGCACAGAAGCCCCCGGGGGCACAGGTCTCTGGGGCAGGAGACGGGCACCAGCACTGCCAGGGCTCGGGGGGTGGCAGCTCTGCTTGGGCAGGGACTCTGCCCCAGCTGCTGATGGCAGCGCTGCCCGGGCCCCAGGGCCCAGAGCAGCATTCGTGCCCGGGCCCACACGTTCCTTGTGCGAGTCACACCCGTGGGTTTAGGATGGCCACGGGCCGGGACGTGTCCCAAGGAGGCCGTGCCAGCTTCCCTGGAAGGGCCTGTGCCCTTCCCAGCGCGGCTGCGTCGGCAGCCCTGGGGGCTCCTTCTGCTGCCCTGGGCCCGCAGAGCAGGGCAGCGTTTGCTGATGCTCTGAGCCCTTCCTAAATATCCTGTCAGGCTGCCTTACACACCTGGGGCCAGGCATTCCTTCCAGCCTGGGCCATTTTGGCTGGGCTGGGGGCAGCCCCAGGGCAGGCGGCAGTGTGTGCAAGGGCCCTTGGTGACACACTGCAGCACGGTCACTGTGAAATGGAATGGAACCCGGTGTCCAAGGTCCCTTTGTGACACGTGAGAAATAGAAGTGTGCCTGGGTGCTGGGAGAACGCAATGGGACAGGATGGGACAGAGCAGTGCTGTAAGGAGCCCCCGTACAGCGCACTCGTTCGTGTCCCACCTGGAAGTTTTCTGAGGCGTTGTTCTTTTAGCTGAGCTCGAGGCCAGACCACAGGACTTGCTGACCCGTGGTCTCCCTGAGGCTTCTCTTTCGCAGCTGCCCTTGAGGGCAGCGTGTGGGACTTGGTGCCCTTGGAGCATTTCCAAGGTATCTCTTCTGCAAGAAGCTAGTGCCATTGACATGAAGCACAGAACCTCAGAAGTCCCCAATCTGGCCTGGGGGGAAGAGGAGGAAGAAGGCCCTGGAGCTGCTTCACCACTGGTGACTCAACAGTTGGAGCCATTCCAGCCACCACAGGAGGGTGAGTGGCAGAGCTAGGCCACAGGACTGGTGCCTGCAGCCAACTTGACCCTATGCCATGCCATGCCATGCCATGCCATGCCATGCCATGCCATGCCATGCCATCCCCTGGGGAAATGCCCATGGAATAGATGGAAGAGGGGCCGGGAAGACACCCCGCAGTGGCCGTGCTCCATCCCCTGGGCCATCCCGGGGCTCTCCCTGCCTGGGGAGCGCAGGGCTGGGCCGTGTTCTCTGGCCTCTCCCACAGTCCCTCAGCGCTGGCTGCGCTCGCTCTTTGCCAGATGCAGCCCTGGAGCACACACAAGAACAGAAATCCAGCCGTGGCCGCTTCCGCAGCACAGCGCAGGTACCTGCAGCCACCTCCACCTGGGCTGGGCCTGCTGTCCCTGCTCAGCCCAGCACCGTGTGTGCAGCACTCCATGCAACATCCCCGGCTTCCTGCCCTTCTCTTACAGTTGGTCTGCAGATTCATGAAAAGAATTCGGCAGGAAGAGGGTATCGCCATGGGCACTGGGCTCAGAGCACATTCAGAGCTCCTCGAACATGAGACCAGCGTGGCCCTCCTGTGTATGCTTGTAGAGGAAGTTTTTTACAATCCAAAGCAAGTAAGGAGCCTGTGGCCAGGGTTTGATCCTCCCAGGAATTGCTTGGGCCTCCCAAGCCACGCCTGCTGGTTGCTGTGAGCCTTTGGGTCCACATGGCAGTGCGCTGGGAAGGGAAGCACTTCTCTGGGGAAGCTGGGAACATTGCTCCCTCTGGCAGCTTTCCAAGTCTCCCCATGCCTTCTCCAGGTGCCCGCCATGGTGAGGTTCATCCACCAGAGGATCATGGCCAATGATTGTGATGAGCACAGGCTGGACAAGGCCCTGCTGGACCTCACCGAAGCACAGCCAAATGACGCAGTCATCACGCTCCTGCGTGTGGCCCCGTCCTGTGACAGGTATGGGGCCCACCTGCCCACAGGGCTCAGGCCTCCCCAGCCCATCACCCTGTACAGCCTGGCCCAGGTGTCTGAGCAACAGAGACTTCCAGGGCCCTCTGGCTGCTCCCTTTCCCAGCCCTGGCACGTCAGCCCCTGAGTCTGCTGCCATGCTCCCTCCCTGCCCCTCAGGGCTCTGTCCCCACAGGGCTGGGCTGCCTGGCTGCTGCTGGCCAGGGCCAGTCGGCAGAGGCAGAACTGGCAGCCAGCTCAGCTCCCCTCGTTGCTGTGTCTGAGACCCCTCTGAGACATTGCTCTGACCCCACAGAGCTGCCATGGCCATGTGGAAGACCATCATGGGCTCAGCCAGGACTGCAGAGCTGGCACAGCTGATCATCTTGGATGTGCTGGAGAGCTGGCCAGAGTACAGCACGTGCACCTCCGATGGGGATGAAACGGGTGTCTTTGCCCTGGCTGTGAGTTTCTGCAACTGGCCTTTGCTGGCCCCAAGGCCGCTTCTCCAGCAGCTCTCCATTCTCCTTCCCCCACTGCATCTCCCTGCCTCAGGCACTGGCCTGAAACCTTGCCCAGTGGCAGCTTCAGGCCCACCAGGCCCCATGCTCCCCCTGCCTCTCTCCGGGCCTCTCCCTGCCACGCTGGGGCCCTGCCACACGGACACCTTGGCACTGAGCGCTGTCTCGGGGGCTTTGCCCTTTGCAGGCAACCGTGGTGACGTGGAAGATCCTCCAGGAGCCCCATGTTCCATGTATATTGAAAGTGTATTTCCCCTGCCTGTTTGTGCATCTGCTATTCCAAGTGTTTCTCAGCACAGAAGAGATGCCAGAGGTGGTCGATACATTCTGGAAAGGATGCCAGGAAGAGCACGGCCTTGCCACCAGCCCCAACAGGTGCTCCATGCCACTCCTCCTGTCTCTGCCACATGGCCTGGGAAGGAGCCAGTGCTGCCAGTGTGACCTGGGCTTTGCTGTGCACACAGGTTTGTAGTGCAGACCCTGAAGTCCCTGCTTTGCCGAAAGCAGTACAACGTTGTGGTGGTGGCAATGGAACGCAGGTGTGGCTGGGACACACTGCTCTCTGCTGACACCCGCCACTATGCTGTGGGTCTGCTGGCCAGGTGAGACCCCCTTATCCCCACTGCCTCCGACAATTGTGCCCTGTGCCCAGAGTGACCCACACAGTCCCCGAGGTCATGGGCCAGACGGCCTTGTCACTGAGGGACGGCCAAGCAAACTGGAAAGGCTAGGGGAGGAAGGTGGCCAAAAGAGCCGCCTCTGAAGTAGCCCAAGGGCGCTTGCAGGCTGTTGGAGAAAGACCTGACCTGTGTGAGTCACTCCTGTGAGAGGTTTTATTCTCCTGGCTCACAGTCTTGCTGACCTTTTCTCCTGCCAGGGAGATGTCCTGCGTCTCCATACCCTCCTGTTCCCGAATCCTTCACTACCTGCTCCGGCTGCTCAGAACACGGGAGCCACGCTGGGATCTGCCCGCCCTGGCGTTCCTTGTGGAGGTGAGCCTCAAGGCCAGCGCTGCCTGGCTGAGCTGCCTCCCAGCTCTCTGCCCTCTCACAGCCACAGCTGCCAGGACAGTGCCCGTGCCCTGTGCTGCTGCCTGGGCCCAGCCCTGTGCGGCTCCAGGCTCCTGCTGGCCGGCTCCCTGTCACTGCCCTGTGCCTTTCAGGTCCTCGAGTTCCTGGACTTGAAGGAACGTGATGCTGAGAGAGTCCTGCGAATCTTCTCAAGGTACCTGCAAAGCGAGTGCAGCGAGAGGCGTCGCCTGGCGTTCAAGGCCCTTCTCAAACTCACTGACGATCCCTCGATGGTGAGAAGGGGGCAGTGGCTGAAGCTGTGCAGGCAGCGTGGGGCTGGGCAACTCAGTTGCTTGGCCTTGCCTGGGCTACAGGCGCTGGGGCAGCTGCTCCCAGCTCTCCTGCCTCCCGCTTCAGCTGCCCCAGTGCTTCGGGACAGGCCTTTGGCCTCTGGGCCCTGCAGCAGCAGGGTGGTGTTTCACAAAATTGCATTCCACACAGACCAAAAAAATGTGGAGCCTGACTAAAAGACTTGTGGGGCTCCTGCGGGATGAAGATGGAGAGATAGTTAAGATAACAGTCATGGTGCTCAGCTTTATAATCTTGGAGAAGGACACACCAATACCCAGCCCCATCGCCCTGCAGCTGGCTGAGGGGCTCCTGCCACTCTTTGACCATGTAAGGCTCTGTGCCCACAGCCATGGCCACTGGCTGCTGCCCTGACACTTGGTGCCTTGTGCAAATGCAGGCCTGCACCCAGGTGAGCCCCTCACAGCCCATGCTAAGATCATCTTTTCTTCTCTTCCTACAGGATAACGGCCAGGTGAAGCAGCTCTCCATATTGCTCTTCCAAACATTGCTGAGTCTTCCACTGGAAAAGAAAACAAAGGACCTGAAGACACAAGTGCGCCACAGCCTGCTCCCACTTTTCTTCCACTGCCATGATGGGAATCGGCGTGTGGCACAGGTGAGGACTTGTGGGCTGCTGGTGTGCCCCTGGGAGGGGACTCAGCTGCCTCCTGCTCTGGTCACCTCCCAGGCTGCATCCTCCCCAGGCTGTGGCACTGGGACATGGGTCCTGCACCCTGGGCTTTGTGGCCATATCTGGGACTCTGCTGCTCTCCAGGTTTCTCGGGAAACGCTACATCGTGTGGTCAAGTTCCTGAAGAGGAAAGATCTAGAAAAACTGGTGAAGAAGGAGAAACTCTGGATTTTTGCCAATTGCCTAGTAAGGACAGCCTGCAAGCCCCAGCCTCAGCCTGGAGAGGGCCCCTGAGGGCAGTACTCAGTGTGCGGGCTGGGCAGCTGTGCCCCTGCCCACTGCTGCAGCCAGAGGCCACACGGGCTCTTCTCCAGGCTCCTGTGGGCCCGAGCCGGGTGCCCACGGAGCCCCGGCCCGGCGGGGCTGCAGGCCAGCACCGCGGCTCCCCGGGCAGCAGCTGGCCCTCTGCCCCCTGCCCCCGGGAGCCCTTGGCCAGCGGCTGCTGGCCGCGCCTCAGGGCTCTGCGGCCAGGGGAGGCCAGGGCTGGGCGCAGGCAGCGCCTGGCCCAGGGGCTGAGCCCGCGCCAACCCTTCCCTCCTGCTGCTCTCTGCAGCTGGCAGAGGACAAGCGCCGAGCGGCCGAGTACCTGCACCAGGCCCTGCCCTACCTGGAGAGCCCACAGGAGCCCCTGCGAGAGGCGGCCGTCAGGTTCATGGGTGAGCCACCAGCCCGGGCTCCCTCCCCGGCCTGGCCCGCCACAGCTCGGCCCCAGCCCCGCCTGGTGCCCCCGCAGCGCCAGCCGGGCCCGACGCCGTGGAGCCCCGCCTGGCCTGGGCATTGCTGCTGCCGCCCTCTGGCAGCCGTGCCCTGGGGTGGCAGCGTGCGGCAAGGGCCGGGCTGAGCCCTGCCGGGCCAGCAGCCCGTGTGGCCACAGCGCCGGCAGCGCCGCTGGCAGGGAGCTGTGCCGCTGGGGCCGTGACAGGCTCTGTGTCCACAGGGATGGCTGGGCGGCACCTGAGGGGGAAGCAGCAAGAGCTCCAGCTGATCTGCACTGGTGAGTGAGGGCAGCGGGCTGCCAGCGTGGGCTGCCGGGGAAGCTGCAAGCCCTGCCCCGGCTGCTCACACACAAAGACATTTCAGGGCCATGTGGGGGATTCGTGGCTGCTCTTCGGGCTGATCCCCTTGCTCCCTGCTCCCTCCTGGCCATGGCAAGAGCCGGCTGGGATGGCCCTGGCAGGGGGCTCTCCTCAGCTCCCCACAGATCCAGGATCTGATCTTGGCTCTGTTCCTCTGTCTTGCAGCCCTGGAAGACATGGCAAATGACATCAGCCTCTCTGTGAGAAGCCTGACAATTCAAACTTTGCATATTCTCAGGGCACTACACCGAACTCAATATTTCACTTTTACGAATTTGCCCGACCTACTTTGCAGGGTGTGGAAGACAGGGCCACAACTGCTGGGGCTCAGCTGGCTGTGCTGCTGGAGCTCTGCAGAGGGATGATCCCTGCTGGTGCCACCAGAGCCAGCATGGATTTTTTCAGTTTGTTCAAGACTGTTCTTTTCTTCTTTTTTTTTCTTTTGTATCTAAATATAGAATGTGTTATTATAGAGAGAATCCCAGGATCTTTATTTTGCTGCCCAGGGTCCATAGGGCATAGAAGAAGAAGGGAAAAATGTGCTTGTGCTCAGCCAGCTGCCCAGGCGTGCAGTGCTGCAGGGAAAATGGCCAGAAGCCCCTTGGCCTTTGGTGGTTCTGCTGAGTTCTTTGTGCTGCCCACAGAGCAGCTGGGCAGGGGCCAGAGCTGTGGGAATCCCTGCCAGAGCCATGTCTGGAGATGGCCACAAGCCCAGGGCCAGGCAGGAAGTGCCATCCGTGTCCTCCTGCCCAGGTGCTGCTGGCTGCCTTGCTGAGGGCTCCCAGATGCCTCTGGATGGGGCTGCTCTGGAGCTGCTGTGGGGCTGCGGTGCTGCTGCCGGGCAGCTTGGCGGGGCTTGGGCAGCCCCTGACGGGCTGGGGCGCTGGCAAGCCCTGAGCAATGGGCTGTCAGAGGCCACAAGCAGCCCCCTGGCAGCTGCCTTGATCCTAACAGCTGCCTGCTCTGGCGCTTCCTCAGTGGGCGGTTGGAGGGACCCCCCGGAATCAGGCGTGGAGCCCTGGTCCTGGCCTTTCAGGGCTGTGAGGCCAGGAGTTGTGGGGCTGGGCGTGTGCCCTCCCTGTGCTCCAGACTGGAGCCCCTGGCCCCTCAGCCTTAGGCATTGAGCACCACTGCCTGCCTGCCGAGTCTTGTTCCTGTTGCCGTGGGGGAGGCCAAGCTTTGTGGTTTTAGGCCCCATTGAGCCAGAAGAGCAGCAGCTTTGAGCTCAGAGGGGCCACAGAAAGGCCCTCTGCACAAAGGGCATTCCTGGCTTTCCCAGGGCAGGGACATATGAGATTGTGGCAGGTACCTTCAGGGTGCCACGCTGCCTTTTGCACTGGGCCACCTCCCTGTGTGCAGGGCTAGCTCTTTGCTTTGCTGTCCTCGGCCTGTTGCCGTCATGCTCCTTTGGCTGCCTGCAGAGAGGGGCAGCCCTATAAGGAGGGTGAAAGGCCCTGTCTCCAACACCTCAAGGGGGAAATGGAGCTCTCCCGGTCCTCAGCCCATGCTGTAAGCAGAGCAGAGCCTTTTCCCCAGCTCTCATGGATTTCTGCCTGCTGCTGGCCCCTGGCCCCCATGACCCACTGCACTCGCTCTGAGTCACCTACAGGATGGCTGGTGCCTCTTCATTTGCTGATGGGACGTGAGGGGCACTGAGAGAAAGGTGGGTGTCCCAATGCTGAGGGCACACTGAGCAGACTTGAGGCTTCCCCAGCAGGTTGCAGGTGCCTTCTGCGTCACTGAAGGGAGAGCAGAAGCCCTGCATGCCACTGAGGCCAGCGAGAGTCCCTGAGGGGAGGCGGTTGTCTGTCGTGTCCCTCAGGGTACGGCGGTTTCACTGAGGGAACGGGAGCGTCACTTGAGGGGGACACGGGCACGCCTCATGTGGCTGAGCGCACATGCCGCTGGCTGAAGGGACGCCACGGCCGCTGAGGGGCCGTGGGCTCGCCCTGAGGGACACGGCAGGGCCGGGCCGGTCCCCGCTGCGTCGCCGCCCGCTCCCCTCAGCCGCAGGGAGCGTTTCCCGCCCAGGCGCGGGCGGCCCCGCCCCGCCGCTCCCCTCAGCCGCGGGCGGCAACTCGAACCCGCTGGGGCCGCCCCGCGGGGCCGGGCGCCGGGCGGCCTTCCAGAAGCCCTGGGAGAGCTGCCCCGGGGCTGCCCTGCAGTCAGACACACCGAGGAGCATGGGGCAGCCTTGGCTCAGCGCCAGGGAGTGTTTCACTTTGCCAGGGGTGAAGCTGCAGTAGCTTAGAGGGACAGAACTTCCTAGCACAGGACTGCTGGAATTTCCTGGTGTCACCTGTAGGGCACAGAATGAACGTTTGGGCTTTCAAGTTGAGGTAATCATTGGACTGTGAGAATAATGAAATCGGAGGTGATATGTCGAGTACATGTAGTGGATGTTTGAGCAGGAAGATCTGAGATGATCTCCAGGGGAATAAATTTCTTTTCAGGCAAAGTCTGAGTAATTTCTAGAGGGTACATATAGATCATTTTGTGACAAAACCTGAGGTAAAAGTTATGGCAAAGCCAAAACATTTGGGGATAAAATCTCAGGTTCTCTGCCTTCCCACTCCCTCATGCCATGCCCCACCAGGGCAACTTTGCCCTCCCTGTGCCCAGCCAGCCCAGCCTGGGCACCTCAGGGGTGCCCCCACCCTCCTGCTGAGGCCTGGCCTCGAGGGCTTCTGCCGCAGGCCTGGGAGACGCTCTGGGCAAGCGCCAGAGCAGCCGGGTGCCAGGGACAAGGCGGCTGCCTGGGGGCTGCTTGTGCCCTCTGACACCCAATTCCTCAGGGCTTCCCAGCACCCCGGCTCCTCAGGGGCTTCCTGGTGTTCTGCCAATTGACTGAGGTGATAAAAAGGACACATCACTGGAAATAATGTTCTTCTTTTACTGTGAATATGAAGGAACCACAATGTAAGATGATACATTCAATAAAAAATATGCTTTTGGGTTAAGTGACAAGCAGTAACAAGCAAGGTAATGCACCTAATACAGTAGTATAAGAGAGAAATGAGAGCGATTCAGAAAGATGCATCACCAGTTGCCTAAATTGTTTATCATCTTGCAGATCTGCACTTGCTGGTGAGTCCCATTTTACACCAAGGACCTGGGGAACCATTCCCCGTAATTGGGAAAATCCTAGGTCATCTGTTCACACAGAGATGAGATCTCCAAATTTGCCCCAAAAGTGGGTCCAGCTTTTATAGACCAAAGAGAGCAAATCAACATGACTCAATTATATTTTTAGCCCAGAAACACCTGCAGGTGATGGCACACTTCACAATCAGCAGGACACACAGCCAGGCCAAAGCCCAGACCTCTGCTGGGAGGGTTTCCCCTCAAATACCCTTCAAACGAACCTCTCTTCAAGTCAGTTGGGAATGTTTCTTCAAATGATCTATTTCTGGCACCTAGCCCCACAGTGTTATGTGAAAGTTTCTAAAGCAGCTGCTTTGGAGTCCAAGAGCCACCATTAAGAGTCCTTGTCATCTATTTCTGGCTAAATCACACTTAGGAGCATTTGAAGGGTTTGGACCGAGCGAGAAACCAGACCTCTGAGCTTTTTAGATGATGCCATTTCTTTTTCTTATCTTCTACATTGATAGGAAGGATGAGTTTGGCTCACATCTCCACTACAAGGCTCAGAAGGTCACAAGACTTCTAGTTCAAAGGCCTTTTAAGGATTTATTGGCCAATAAAACATTGCCAACAAGGATATGTATGTTTCTGACCCAATCCTTCAATATTTCATTCTATGGACTCATGCTCCAGTGTAAGCTTTCTTAGGAAATCATGTTCTGACACACAAACCTACAGCACTGCAGTCTAAACTTCGTGTTTACTGATTCAACTACTTTTATTTTTTCTACATCTAAAACTCTAAAATGCTAAACTTTCCTCCACTTAGCTTAAGGTTTCTGTGCCTTATACTAGAAATCTACATTCTCGCTTCTAGCACCTGAATTTGGAAGCCCTTTGCAAGGCCTCAGCTCAAATCCTGTGTTTAACTGTAGGCCTTGGCTAACAGGCCCAAAGATCTGAGAACTCCCTGCATTTCTGTTTCCAACAACACTGATGCTGTCAGTTCCAGAGTGCCCAGGAACCACCTTGCAAGTCAACTCTGGCAGGATCAAGGCAGCTGCCAGGGGGCTGCTTGTGGCCTCTGACAGCCCATTGCTGAGGGCTTGCCAGCGCCCCAGCCCCTCAGGGGCTGCCCCAGCCCGGCCAAGCTGCCCGGCAGCAGCGCCGCAGCCCCACAGCAGCTTCAGAGCAGCCCCATCCAGAGGCATCTGGGAGCCCTCAGCAAGGCAGCCAGCAGCACCCAGGCAGGAGGACACGGATGGCACTTCCTGCCTGGCACAGGGCTTGTGGCCATCTCCAGGCACGGCTCTGGCAGGGATCCCTGCAGCTCTGGCCCCTGCCCAGCCGCTCTGTGCGTAGCACAAAGGCTTCAGCAGAACCACCACAGGCCAAGGGGCTTCTGGCCATTTTCCCTGCAGCACTGCACGCCTGGGCAGCTGGCTGAGTACAAGCACCCTTTTCATCCTCCTCCCCTAAGCCCTGCCGATCCTCGCAAGGAAAAGATCCTGGGAGTCTGTCTACTATACATATTTTTATTTACATACAAAAGAAAAATAAAAATATGAAAACAAAAATCTTGAATAAAAAGAAAATCCCTGCTGGCTCAAGTGGCCCCAGCAGACAAGAGTCTTCCAGATCAACTTTACACAGAATTCCAGCAGAACAGCAAGGCTCTGTGGCACAGATGAGGCCGTTTCCTCCATGGGCTGTGGAACTCATCTCGCAGCTTACGCCACGTGGAGTAGGGAGCCCTCTGTACAGCCCAGAGAACGAACTCAGCTTCAGCTGACAGATTTCTGATGGCAGGACTGCTGTCATATGCCATTTCTTCCAGGGCTTCAAGAGAGAGGAACAGAGTCAAGGTCAGGTGCCATATCTGCAAGGAGCTGAGGAGAGGCCCCTGCAAGGGTCATCCCAGCCGGCTCTTGCCATGGCCAGGAGGGAGCAGGGAGCAAGGGGATCAGCCCGAAGTTGCAACCAACAAATCCCCCATGTTGCCCTGAAATTTCAGTGTGCTCTGCTCACGGGAGCAGAGCCCTCCACAGCCGGGGCAGGGCTTGCAGCTCCCCCCAGCAGCCCCTGCTGTCAGCATGCTGCCCTCACTCACCAGTGCAGATCAGCTGCAGCTCTTGCTGCTGCCCCCTCAGGCGCCGCCCGGCCATGCCTGTGGACACAGAGTCTGTCACGGCCCCAGCGGCACAGCTCCCTGCCAGCGGCGCTGCCGGCGCTGTGGCCACACGGGCTGCTGGCCGGACAGGGCTCAGCCTGGCCCTTGCCACACGCTGCCGCCCCTGGGCACGGCTGCCAGAGGGCGGCAGCAGCAATGCCCGGGCCAGGCGGGGCTCCACGGCGCCAGGCCCCGCTGGTGCTGCGGGGGCACCAGGCGGGGCTGGGGCCAAGCTGCTGCTGGCCAGGCCGGGGAGGGAGCCTGGGCTCAGGACTCACCCATGAATCTGATTGCCGCCTCTCGCAGGTGCTCCTGTGGGCTCTCCAGGTAGCGCAGGGCCTGGCGCAGGTGCTCGGCCGCTCGGCTCCTGTCCTCTGCCAGCTGCAGAGAGCGGCAGGAGGGAAGGGTTGGCGTGGGCTCAGCCCCTGGGCCAGGCGCTGCCTGCGCCCAGCCCTGGCCTCCCCTGGCCGCAGAGCCCTGAGGCGCGGCCAGCAGCCGCTGGCCAAGGGCTCCCGGGGGCAGGGGGCAGAGGGCCAGCTGCTGCCCGGGGAGCCGCGGTGCTGGCCTGCAGCCCCGCCGGGCCGGGGCTCCGTGGGCACCCGGCTCGGGCCCACAGGAGCCTGGAGAAGAGCCCGCGAAGCCTTTGGCTGCAGCAGTGGGCGAGAGCACAGCTGCCCAGCCCGCACACTGAGCACCGCCCTCAGGGGCCTTCTCCAGGCTGAGGCTGGGGATTTGCGGCAGCTCTTACCAGGCCCTCGCCGAACCTCCATGTCTGATCCACCTGAAGCATTTGTTCTATATCCCTCCTTTTCAGGAATCTGGCTGCAGAATGCAACGTTTCCCGGGAGGCCTGGAGAGCACCAGAGAGGCACAGTTGGCCCCACAGGCCAGGGCACAGGAGCATCCCAGTGCCACAGCCTGCAGGAGGCTGCAGCCCGCAAGGTGCCAGGGCAGGAGGCAGCCCAGCCCCCTCCCAGGGGGATCACAGCCGGCCACAGGTCCTCACCTCAGCAACAATCTGATTCTCATCATGGCAGTGGAAGGACAGTGGGACCAGGCTCTGGCGCACGTGGGACTTCAAGGCCTTTCTTCCCTCTTCTGTTAATAACTCCAGCATCTCTTGAAAGACACACATGCAGCTCAGCTGCACCTGGATATCATCCTGGATGAAAGGAAAGGCCAAAGACCTCAGCATCAGCTGCTTCAGGCCCCCCAGGGCACAGGCCTGCATCTCCACAGGACACCAAGGGTCCAGGCAGCAGCCAGTGGCCGTGGCTGTGGGCACAGAGCCTTACGCTGTCAAAGAGTGGCAGGAGCGCCTCAGCCAGCTGCAAGGCAATGGGGGTGGGTATTGGGGCACCAATATCCAGCAGCAAATATCTCAGTAGAAGGATGGTCATCCTGATCACATTGCTTTCATTTTCCTGCAGGAGCTCCACAAGACTTCCAGTCAGGCTCCACATTTTTTCAGCCTGTGTGGAACACAAGTTTGTGAAAGGCCACCCTGCTGCTGCAGGGCCCAGAGGTCAAAGGCCTGTCCCGAAGCACTGGGGCAGCTGAAGCGGGAGGCAGGAGAGCTGGGAGCAGCTGCCCCAGCGCCTGTAGCCCAGGCAAGGCCAAGCGACTGCATTGCCCAGCCCCCCGCTGCCTGCACGGCTTCAGCCACTGCCCCCTTCTCACCACGGAGGGATTCTTGCCCAGCACTACGAAGCCTCGGAGTGCCAAGTGACGCCTCTCCCTGTGCTCACTCTGCAAGTTCTCTGACATGATGTCCAGAACACTGTCACTGCATTGGCTCAAGTCCAGGCACTACAAGGACCTGAAAGGCACAGGGCAGTGACAGGGAGCCGGCCGGCAGGAGCCTGGAGCTGCACAGGGCTGGGCCAAGGCAGCAGCACAGGGCACGGGCACTGGTCTGGCAGCTGTGGCTGTGAGAGGGCAGAGAGCTGGGAGACAGCTCAGGGAGGTAGTGCACCTGGAGAAGGCATGAGGAGACTTGGAAAGCTGCCAGATGGAGCAAAGTTTCCAGCTTCCCCAGAGAAATGCTTCCCTTCCCACTGCACTGCCATGGCCTCAAAGCACCCAGGGACCAGCAGGCGTGGCTCGGGAAGCCATGTGATTCATGGGGGAATTGAAGCCTGGCCACAGGCTGCTTACTTGTTCTGGCCTGAAAACACCCTTCTCTACAAGCAAATGCATCAGGGTGACACTGGTTTGAAGTTTGAGGAGCTCAGAGTGTGCTCTGAGCCCAGTGCCCATAGTGCGGGTGTCTTCCTGCTGAATGCTCTTGGTGAATTTGCAAACAAGCTGTAAGAGAAGGGCAGGAAGCCGGGGATGTTGCATGGAGTGCTGCACACATGGTGCTGGGCTGAGCAGGGACAGCAGGCCCAGCCCAGTTGGGAGTGGCTGCAGGTACCTGCGCTGTGCTGTGGAAGTGGCCACGGCTGGACTCCTGCTCTTGTGTGTGCTCCAGGGCTGCATCTGGCAAAGAGCGAGCACAGCCAGAGCTGAGGGGCTGCGGGAGAGGTCGGAGAACACTGCCCAGCCCTGCTCTGCCCAGGCAGGGAGAGCCCCGGGATGGCCCAGGGGATGGAGCACGGCCACTGCGGGGTGTCTGCCCGGCCCCTCTTCCGTCCTGTCCTTGGGCATGTCCCCAGGGGACGGCATGGCATGGCATGGCATGGCATGGCATGGTATGGCATGGCATGGCATAGGGTCAAGTTGGCTGCAGGCACCAGTCCTGTGGCCTAGCTCTGCCACTCACCCTCCTGTGGTGGCTGGAATGGCTCCAACTGTTGAGTCACCAGTGGTGAAGCAGCTCCAGGGCCTTCTTCCTCCTCTTCCCCCCAGGCCAGATTGGGCACTCCTGGGGTTCTGTGCTTCATGTCAGTGACACTAGCTTCTTGCAGAAGAGATACCTTGGAAATGCTCCAAGGGCACCAAGTCCCACACGCTGCCCTCAAGAGCAGCTGCGAAAGAGAAGCCTCGGGGAGACCACGGGTCAGCAAGTCCTGTGGTCTGGCCTCGAGCTCAGCTAAAAGAACAACGCCTCAGAAAACTTCCAGGTGGGACACGAACGAGTGCGCTGTACGGGGGCTCCTCACGGCACTGCTCTGTCCCGTCCTGTCCCATTGCGTTCTCCCAGCACCTGGGCACGCTTCTATTTCTCACGTGTCACAAAAGGACCTTGGACACCGGGTTCCATTCCATTTCACAGTGACCGTGCTGCAGTGTGTCACCAAGGGCCCTTGCACACACTGCCGCCTGCCCTGGGGCTGCCCCCAGCCCAGCCAAAATGGCCCAGGCTGGAAGGAATGCCTGGCCCCAGGTGTGTAAGGCAGCCTGACAGGATATTTAGGAAGGGCTCAGAGCATCAGCAAACGCTGCCCTGCTCTGCGGGCCCAGGGCAGCAGAAGGAGCCCCCAGGGCTGCCGACGCAGCCGCGCTGGGAAGGGCACAGGCCCTTCCAGGGAAGCTGGCACGGCCTCCTTGGGACACGTCCCGGCCCGTGGCCATCCTAAACCCACGGGTGTGACTCGCACAAGGAACGTGTGGGCCCGGGCACGAATGCTGCTCTGGGCCCTGGGGCCCGGGCAGCGCTGCCATCAGCAGCTGGGGCAGAGTCCCTGCCCAAGCAGAGCTGCCACCCCCCGAGCCCTGGCAGTGCTGGTGCCCGTCTCCTGCCCCAGAGACCTGTGCCCCCGGGGGCTTCTGTGCCACAGGGAGCCAAAGCCCATGTACATTAGGGGCTGTGCTCCTTCCTGCAGGGGCTGATGGCAGGAGCACCTGGAGCAACTGCTGGCAATGTTAGCATTCAAAACACATAATCACATAGGGATTATGTGCGGTGCTTTTTATTCAAGAGCTCTGGGAATCGGGGTATGTTCAACCCAAATCTGATTCCTACCATACATCTGAAAGGATCATGTTTTATACTTTATCTTTATATAACTTTCATGTTAATTATTAAACTTATATTGTTCTATTGTATACATATATTTAACCCCTCTCTGAATTTCCAGCATAGTTTCTCAATATTCTTCTTTTGGTTATATAAGAATTACATTTAATTCCTAAACAATCATCACATCTGACAATTATATAATATATCATACTGCTTACGCAGGTGCAGTTGATCTGGGAAAGCACAAAGCCTAACATTTTAGATTCTATCTTTATCTTTTTCCAGGGCTCCACTATCATTCTCCCCCCTTTGAAAGCATTTTCACTTCACTATAGGTGTAAATGTTTTCACTTGATACAGTCCTTTATTCCTCAGTTTGTACTTGGTTCTTCAAATCCAGGGTTGATGTAAACATTGTCGTGGATGCTGTTACGAACTGGAGAACCAGAAGATGGTGGGCGTGGATCTCGTGTTAGTGCCTTTATTATCCTCTGGTTCCAGGATGTTTTCTTCTGTATCTCTCCCTTTAAGATGCTGTAAACGAACCAAATTGCTAAGAATACAATTAGTAAGATTATCACACTCTCAATGATAGATTTTAATCCATGAACTCACATTCCACCCTAATCTATTAAAGATTTTTCCTAACCAGCTTGCAGCCAAATCCTTTTGCTCTTCTTGTGCTTCATGCTCTATTTGTTTCAACTGATTGATGTCATATTCAACATCTGCAGTTACATTTGGGATATGAATGCAGCAATGATCAACTTGTCCCTTTAAGAATCCACATACTCCATGCTCTTTCAGGAGTAACATATCTAGGGCCAATCAATTTTGTAAAGTAATTTTTGTGGTGGCTTGTAATTGTATATTTAATTCTTTAAATCCTTCCCGGGTGACTCTTGCCAGTCTACCTACCTGACCTGTAAGTTTGCACAGCATCTCTCTGCTCTTATAGTTTGCTATAGGACCAAGCAATGACTCTAGGGCCCATCCAGATTTCACTCCAGTAGAGGGTTCTTGCCAAGTGTCATCTGGATTTTCATTGTCTAGAACTTCTCGTCTTGCTCTTATCTGCAGAAGTTCATGTTTTCCATTAAATGGGGACTTTTTCCAAATTGGACATAAGGTTGGGAGGCCTAAAGTAATCTCCTTTACTTTCCCGTCTACAGGCAGATATGTTGTCCAGGTACCATCACTTGCTGCCCATACAAATTGTCCTGGACCTCAGACTGTAACCCTGGTACACCCTATAATTACTCTATAATTCACTCTGCCTTGTTTATGTTTGATCCCTCTGCAAGCACAACCAATTTGTAGGGCTATTGCCAGGGGTGGCATCTGCTTTATCTCTACATCATCTGAAGTGCAGTTGTAAGTTTTATTACATGTCCACCAACTTACTTTGTCTGCCCTCGTTCTGATACTAGTGTCAGTGTTCGTTATTGCTGGATCTGTTTCATTCTCGGGGCCTTCCCACTTAATACACCAAGGGCTGTTTGCCATATATTGGAATCTTTGAAGAATACTCACAGACCACACACTGTCCCAAGGTTCTATCTGATCTTTCCTATCCTTGGCCTCACATTTCCATACAAGAGTGGTTTCTGTAACTTGCCTCGATTCGGGTACCTGTTTACATGTAATTGTTTTGTTCTTTTGTATTTCAGGTAGTTTTGATGTTATGATTCTCCAATTTACTGGGTCTCCTGCTGCCTTTGGCATTGGCAGACAGGCAGTTATTCGACTGGTGTTTTGCATTTTGGCAAAATCTTTGACTAATCCAATCATTACATTCTCAGCCTGAACTGCATTAGAAACCTTTATCACCTGTGTTTCTGTTTGTACCTCTCTCTTCATTCTAGAATGAAGAATGGTTAGTCGATCATTTTGCACTCCACATCCCAAAGATAATAATAACCATAATGTTAGCACAATTACTGATAGCATTCTGAAAGCAATTAAACACATCTTATCTGCAGCCTTTGTTCATTCCAGAGTTTATACAGTCTGTGATCCAGGATGGACTTTCTTCACTCGGGTATAGTGAATCCAGGGGTCCACACTGGCTACTTTGACTGCTGTAAAGGTGGTCAGTAGTACCTGATGGGGTCCACTCCACTTTTCTTTCAGCGGTTCCTCGTTCCAGTTCTTGATGTACACCTCGTCTCCTGGATGTATGTTATGAACTGGGTTCTCGAGAGTCAGTGGTCTATTCCACACGAGGATACTCCGGAGCCGAGCTAAAGTTTTCCCAAGAGACAGAACATAATTATACACTTCCTGCTTTCCTGTGACATGTACGTTAGGGTTCAGGAGATTCACATGGTTTCCCATACAATATCTCATAAGGACTGACTGACATCCCACTCCTAGGCTTTATCTGAATCCTCCACAGTGCTATTGGCAAAGCCTGGGGCCACTGCAATTTGGCTTCTTGGCATATTTTACTGATTTGCCTTTTTAGTGTCTGATTCATCCTCTCTACCTGTCCACTTGACTGGGGTCTCCACGGTGTGTGTTGGTCCCAAGTTATCCCCAACAATCTACTTACCTCTCTTACTACTGTAGCTATGAAATGGGGTCCCCTATGTGATGATACCCCTAGGAGTACCCCGAATCTGGGAATAATCTCCTGTAGTAACCACTTAACTGTTTCCTTTGCTTGGTTCGTGCGACAGGGAAGGGCTTCTGGCCACCCAGAGAATGTGTCAACCCCCACTAACAGGTATTTGTATCCTCAAGTCCTTGGTAGCTCTACAAAATCTACCTGCCAATAGTCTCCTGGCTCTATTCCTACCCGAATTCTTCCTAGCTGTGCCTGTCGCCTGGCCACTGGGTTGTTTTTCAAGCAGATATCACATTTTGTCATTACTGATTTTGCCATTGTTAACATCCGTACTGAAATTAAACTCTGCTTTAGCAATTTTACCAAAGCCTCTGCTCCCCAGTGACATTCATTATGTTTAATTTATAGAACTTCTCTCATTATCAAGGGGGGTACCACTATTTGTCCTTGTGCAGTCACATACCATCCCTGTGAATTCTTTTGTGCATTTAGCAAACGTGCCAGTCTCTCATCTTCTACTGAATATTTTGGTTTTGGAGGTAAATTGAATTGGGATACATTAAGCTTCAAAGGTATCAATGCCATTGTTGTTTGTACCTCTCGAGCAACCTGTTGGGCTGCCCAGTCTGCCTTTCAATTTCCCGCACAGATTTTGGAGTTTCCTGGTTGGTGTGCTTTGCAGGGTATGATTGCCACTTGTTCAGGTTTTTGTACTGCCTTTATCAATTGCAGGACTGCATCCTGATGTTTAATGTGCATACCCCGAGAAGATAACAGTCCTCTTTCTTTCCACAGTGCTCCGTGTACATGCACCACTCCAAAGGCGTATTTTGAGTCAGTCCAGATATTTACCTTTTTCCCTTCACTTAATTCTAGTGCCCTGATTAAAGCAACCAGTTCTGCCTTCAGGGCAGATGTATTTGGTGGTAATGCCTTTGCCTCCACTACTGTATTGACTGTTGTTACCGCATATCCAGCATGCCTGGTTCCGTTTTCCACGAAGCTGCTCCCATCTGTAAACAGCTCCCACTCCGGCTGCTCTAGTGGGACGTCTTTCAGGTCTTCCCTTGCTGAATGGGTGCACTCTATTACTTCTACACAGTCGTGTTCTAATGGGCCTTCTTCAGTTGTGGTACCTAGGAACAAAGCTGGATTCAAAAGGTTAGTTGTTTTTAATGTGACATCATCCTCCTCAGTCAGGACTACCTGGAATTTCATCATCCTGCTGGGAGATAGCCAATGGCCCCCGTTTTGTTCTAAGACAGTGGTTACCATGTGTGGTACAGAGGTATCTATGTGCCTTCCCATAGTAAGTTTCCTGGCTTCTTGTATCAGGATCACAGTAGCTGCGACTGCCGGCGGACGTGGGGGCCACCCGGCACTTATGTTGTCGAGTTGTTCAGAAAAGTAGCCCACCAGCCTTTTCCAGCTTCCCAGACGTTGGGTCAGGACTCCCAGTGCTAGGCGCAGCCTTTCATGTACAAACAGCTGAAAATCTTTAGACAGATCAGGTAACCCTAATGCTGGAGCAGTTGTCAGTGCTTCCTTTAATTTTAGGAAGGCTTCTTTCTGTGGTTGCCCCAGGTGAATGGCTGCATCTTCTGAGCTTCACACAGGGGTTTCTCAATCAATCCATAGTCCATGATCCACAAGCGACACCATCCTGCCATCCTGAGGAAGACTCGCAGCTCATGTAAATTCTGGGGCTCTGGAATAGCACAAATAGCTTGGATGTGGTTAGTACCTAGTTTTTGTTGCCCTTGTGAAATTTAAATCTCAATGGTTATCTTTATACAGGTTACTTTTTCTTCTGTAGCTATTAGTATATCATCAACATACTGCAACAATAAGTATTGGTCTCTTGGTACTGCAGCCCATTTTTGGTCCAAATCTCCAGTTCCTTTGCCAGTTAGTTTCCAAATAGGGTCGGCGAGTTCTTGTCGTGTCCAGGTGAGCTGGGTCTTTCTTCCGTTCCCTGGGTTTTCCCATTCAAAAACAAACAGTTTCCTACTTTCTTTCTCAAAGGGTGTGCAGAGAAAGGCATCTTTTAAATCAGTTACAGTAAACCACTTATAAATCCCCTTTACGGATGTTAGCAATTTGTGAGAATTTGTTACCACTGGATAAATGTCCTTTTTATTTATTGTTCTCAAATCCTGCGCTAACCTATATTCAGATATTTGTTTTCTTTACTGGAAATATTGGTGGATTAAATTCTATTCTATATTTGTGGTGAGTTCTTGAACCTGTTCCACAGGTTCAGCTAGTTATATTCTCCTAACACCATGGCTTTGGCAGCGTTTCCCTGCTGCAACTGATTGCCCTGGTCAAACTGGTTATTCAAGCTTGGACAATTTCGCTTCCAATGCCCCTCCCACTTACAATACGCACATTGATTCAGGCTTAACCTTTGTGTGACTGGTCTCTTACCGCGGATATTCCTGTTACGTCCCCTGAAATTTGGGTCACCTTCTCCTTGTATTACGGCCAATAGATTCTGCTGCTGTCTGTTACTAGCTTCTTTTTCCCGATTGCTATATGCCATCCAAGCAACCTCAAGTAACTTATCCAAATTCCTTAATTCTTCCCCCTCTAATTTTTCCAATTTTCTACGAATGTCATCCTGTGATTGGCCCAAGAATATGAGAGCGAGCTGAACCTTTGCTTGCTCTGTATCCATTTGGAGGTCTGTATATTTCCTTGCTATCTCCTTAAGCCTCTCCAAAAACGCAGTGGGAGATTCCTTCTTTTCCTGTCAAACCTCATATAGTTTGGACCAATTTATAGTTTTGGGCACAGCGTTCTGAACTCCTATTTGGATCCACTCTTGATATTTACGTAATTTCCTCATATCGCACAATAAATTAGGGTCCCAATTTGGATACTCAATTGGGAAATTCACATCTAAATTCGCTGTTACTAGCCCATTTCTAATATCTTCTCTTGCCCTCTGTTTGGCTGCCTTAAGTACCATTTCTTTTTCAGTAGAATCCATCAGAGTATCTAATATTACTTGTATGTCATCCCAGTCAGCCTTTTGAGTTTTCATAACCATTTTTACTACACATGCCATTTTATCAGGATTTTCTCTATAAGTTCCGGCTGACTGTTTCCAAATAACTAAGTCTGCAGGGGAAAAAGGCACTTTTACAAATACTGGCCCTTCCATTCCGACACTTTGTCGTAAGGGGGCAATCACAGTCCGTTTTTGTTTGCTTATGCCATCTCTATGCACAACTGGGGCAAGCTTTGCCCGACCCCGGGTTCTATGAGCTATTGGGGTAACTGATTCATTACCATTGCTATCTTTTTCACTTGCGTACCTCTTTCTCCTTTCTATCACAGTTAGGTTTTGCTCATCTTCCGAGGAAGAGGGATCGGGTGATGATGGGAGAGGAGGATAAAGAGGGAAGGGTGTACTAGATGAAACAGGTTCAGGGCTAGGTGGGTGAGGAGCAGGTAGTGGGATAGGGAGAGATGAAACAGGTGGGATAAGGTTAGGTTCTCTTGTTCCTATTGGAGCTACTTGTAAATCAATATCTGTATAATTTTCCCTACTCAAGCTTTCTCTTAATGCCAAGTGTTTTAAACAACGTTCCTCACAAACCCCACACTTTGCAGATGTTTTAACCACTAATAATCCACATTCATCCTGCCATTCTGGCTTTCCCTGTAAGTAGAAAAACATATCAACATATGGGACTTCATCCCATTTTCCTTCTTGTTTACAAAATGACATTAACCGCGAAATAGTGTTATATTGCAGAGTACCGTATTTTGGCCATTTTTCGCCATTCTCCAAGGCATATTCTGGCCACCATGAATTACAATAATCAATCAACTTCGTTTTATGTAATTCTTCCCCAAAGTTACCCTGTTTCCAATGTGCTAATAAGCACCCCAAAGGAGAATTTTGCAGGATAGGGGTGTTGCTGCCCAAAATCCCTTTAAGTTTCTCCATTTCAAATACACCTCAAATACCGAACCCGCAACGCTTTTGCGATTGTCTTACTGAACGGCGCCTAAGGTTGTACCAACAGGAATTCCTTCAGACCAACCAAGTGTAGCTTTCGCTGCGTCTTATTGGCAGGCATCCAAACCAAAGTAAAAAAAGCACCTTACCTTTCTCCCGGGGACGTTGTGAGCGGCGGAAGTGGTCTTGGCCGGTGGGCTCCCCGAGAATCCCTCGGTGCCAGCTGGAGCGTGATCGAGTCGTGAACTTGCTCAGCAGCACTCACAAGGGTCCCATCTGCGGGTCGCCAAAATGTTAGCGTTCAAAAACACATAATCTCGGGGACTATATGCGATGCTTTTATTAAGAGCTCTGGGAATCGGGGTATATTCAACCCAAATTTGATTCCGACCATACATCTGAAATGATCATGTTTTTATACTCTATCGTTACATAACTTTCATGTTAATTATAAACTTGTATTGTTCTATTGTATACATAAATTTAGCCCGTCTCTGAAATCTCTGAATTTCCAACATAGTTTCTCACTATTCTTCTTATGGTTATATAATAATTACATTTAATTCCTAAACAATCATCACATCTAACAATTATATAATTTATCATACTGCTTACGCAGGTGCAGTTGATCTGGGAAAGCACAAAGCACAAAGCTTTAACTTTTTCCAGGGTTCCACTATCACCCAGAGGCTGCCTTGCACTAAACTCGTGCCTCTGATACCTCTGTTGAGTTCTGGCCTAAGCTGTGACCCCCAGGCTCTGCACGGGTCAGCCTCAAAACTTTCCAAGAGAAAAACAAGAATTCTGTGAGGACAAAACAAACTGATGCCCTGAAACAGCATTGGCCACCATTTCCCCTCAAAGATCACAGATGTCCCTGAGCTCCCCAGAGAGGAGCCAGCTGGGGCATTTTTAGCCCTCCCTTTGCTGGAGGTGGTTCTGAGACGCCCCAGTGAGACCTCAGCCCCAGGCCGAGCGCTGCCCCCATCTCAGGTGCTGCCCAGCTCTGCAGCAGCCAGGGAAAACCTGCCAAACCCACCTGCCTTGGCTATGGGGCAGCAGGGACAAGCTCAGCACCTCCTGGTTTGGAGGAGCTGCTCTGCTGTCTACTCACAGGCATTCCCTGTAAATACTCCCTGGGAAGAGCTCTTGGCTCAGAAGGGGAGGCCATACCTGTGATACGCTCGGTGACATCCAGCAGGGCTTGGCCACTCAGTGATTCCATTGGTAGCTGAACTCTTTCAGCAGTGACACTTTATCTACAAGGGAAACACACGTTTCTGCTCACTTTTCTCAGGTCACAGGAGAAAGGACAGTGGGGAGAGAAAGGTCAGGGCCAGCCCAATTTTATAAAATAAAGTACATTTCTGTGGATTTTTGAATCTTTTTCTTCTTTCCCTCCAGCCTGCTTGGCACGGTTTTAAATTCCAAAAGAAAAGCTCTCCTTTCACATTTGTAAATCCAAACTTGTCTGCTGTACCAGGAGCTGTGTTAAAACATTTCACATCAGGGACCTCAAGAGTTCAGTCACATGGAAGCAGTGAAATGTTTTGCACCCCATAGCAAAAAGGAAGAGCCCCATACTTGGGTCACAGAAAGGCACTGAGTCAGGCAGTTCCTGAGCTCACAGAGCAGCTGGGGAGGAGAAAGTGGAAACTCCTCTTGAAGACCTGCCTCTTCAACACTCCTTTTTTCAGGCATATTTCCCCAGTGCAGCATTCTCAGAGCTGACATAAATGTGTGTGGCAAAGGAATTTAGAGCAGTCCTTGCTTATGTAGTTAATTGCTGTAACCATTTTGCCCCATGCAAAACAACATGTGGAAGAAGGCATCATTGACAGCTGGGTTTATACCTGTTTGTTCTAAAGAAATGAACTTGGTGAATCACAAGTTCCCCGTTGAACATAGAAGACAAAGAAGAAAAGTGGAAAATAGGCAGCTAATGCCTCTAATGTAAAGCCTTCCAGGTGGCTGCCCTGCAGACACTCTGATGGGTCAGTGTCCCTTCATGCCAACAGCAAAGCTGTTCATTTGGGAAGTCAGATGGGGCCCAAGCAAACTCCAAACCCCCTTTGCCTCTGAACTGTAGCAGAGCTGTAGCCCAGGACTTGCTCTTCAGACAAGCAGCACAGAGCCAAGGGACTGTTGGGAAATGCTGATCCCTTTTCAGCCTGTTGGGGATGGTGCACAAGGACTGCACCTGCACAGCCTCTGGTGGGTGTCAGCTGCAGTGTTCCACAGACAAGAGCAGCTGTCAAGGCACTCAGCACTCTCTTGTGCAGGAGAGACAGAGACGAAGCTGAGGAGAGTCCCTGCCAGGGCTCAGCCTTACCCAAATGAGCAAAGGATTCTTCCAGTGCTTTCACAGCTGCCCCACGAACCCTGGGACCCTTTGAGTTCAGGTTCTTTGTTACTCCTTCCACCAAACCAATGATCACCGGGTTCAAGGCATCTTTCAGGGCTCCTGTGATTTCAGCCAGCACGTCCAGCGCCCTCTGCTTAACTTTCTTGTGGCTTTCAGATATTCTCAGGACAAAATAATCAAAAATCTGTGAAGAGAACAAGCAATGCGAAAGCTGGATTCAAATGTCCTTGTTTGAAGAGTGGCTGTAGCAGTCAGCAACGTCAAAGATGAAAGTGATCCTTTCTGTCAGGTCAGCACTTGCACAATTTCACTGTTTTCATGTGGGCCACTCACTGGAATGGTGGTGCAACCTCATGCTGGTTGAAAGATTTTCCTCTGTTTTTAAGAGGTTTGGCTGGGGACAGGATAGTTCCTATGGTATTTCTCTCCATCTATAAATCATTAAATCAATTCCATTTATTAATGCAAAAGAGTACCTTTGCTTTGAATGGAAGCAGATGTTTACAATGCCTGGTTTTCTATACAGTTGCCTCAAGTACTGAGGGCAATTATGATTTTGCCAAAACTATGGCTGGAGGAGATCTAAGTTTTCTTTTGTTTGTCTCAGAGCCTGTTTCTGGAGAAGTGCAGGGCTCTGATCAACTCTTCCAGGATCCAGACCATTTCTCTAAGTAACAGGTGGACTTCTGAAATGTGATGTGCTGTACAGCTCTCATTAGAGCAGGTTCAGTCCCCTGACAGCCTCATTATCAGGCACCTTTCCCTGGAAAAAGGGAAAAAGCAGCTACTGGGAGGAGAAGGCAGAGATGGGTCCTTAGCTGTTTTCCTCCTTTTCCAAAGAGAAAAAAAAGACCCCCAAGAAGGGTGAGCACTGTCTTTACCAAGAGGAATAGGAACAAGGATGGAAATGAGTAGCCAGAGCTGTGACAAGATGGAGTATATAGAAGTATTCTTTAAAAAAACAACTGGATTTAAACCAACCCAGCCTGATACTTCTCTTCCCTATGCAAACCCATTTTTGGTCTAGAGAACAATTGCCACGCTTTCAGGGGCTGGATTCCTTTCACTTAACCCAACTTGGAGTAGGGGAGAGCAGCAGTTACACCTGCAGAAAATTCTGCCATCATGTGATGAACAGCATCAATAGGCACCTGCCAGACAAATACAGCTGGACTGAAATAACTTGTCCTGAAGCCTGGACCTGAATTACATTTGTCTGGGTAAGAGGGACCAGCGTGTCCCAAACAGCCAGGATGGAGTGCCAAGACACAATTAATTAACTTTGCTGCTACAGGCTTAGGAAAGGAGCTAAAGGAAAGGAGCAGTGAAGATACCCTACATACTTGGGCAATGTTAGTGGAGATGAGCTGGGGGCTGATTTTGCACAGGTCTAGGAGGAGTTCCACTCCTTCCATCCTTGTCTGAAACCCCTTGGCTTCCAGGAGATGGTAAAGCTTCTGGAGCAGCTCCGTTTCTTCCACAGCTGGAGGTGACGTGACCTGGGCTTGTGCACGGTGTAGGAGGTGTCCATCAGAGGGAGATTCCACCCTGGAAAATAAAACCAAATGAGGACCTGGTGGGGATAATTATCCTAGCATGGCATCCCCATAGTGGAAATAGTTAGCATTGACTCCATGATTCCAGAAGGCTGATCAATCACTTTATTATACTGTACTATACTATACTATACTATACTATACTATACTATACTATACTATACTGAAAATCATCACCCTAACAGATAGCCATATACAGACAGACCAGATTGGTCAATTGAATCCAAAACACCATCACCAGTGGCCAATTAAGAAATCACCCTTTGGTAAACAAATCTCCAGAACACATTCCACATGTTCACAACAACAGATGCAGCAAGTGAAGATAAGAATTGTTTCTCATTCTTTTCTCTGATCTTCCCACAGCCTTCCCCAGGACAATGCCTGGGAAAGTTGTGCCTGCTGCTCTCTATGGAGAGAGCTGGAGCCACAGACAATGCCTTCAGTTAATTGTGAGCAAAACATCTTGAGCAGTTTTCCTAATTATGGGATTTCAAGCTGGAAAGTCATGAGGGTCTGAAGAACAACATGGACCTCATGACAATCATTACAGGAGACAATCTGCAAGTGACATTCTCACCACTGCTCACTCAGGAAAACCAAGGATGAGATGCATCTGATCTATCTTCAGATGGCTGCCAGAGCACACAGGTCACATTGCTTTGTGGAGAAAGAGAGACACTACTGCCAAGTTTAAATGCCTCCTCATGTGGGACGTGTGTGTCTTAGAATAAGGAAACTCATCACTCTGGAGAAGTGTCTCTACAACCAGGTATGACAATCTGCAAAAGTACCTCAGATGCATCTGAACAGATAAACAGGGCCATATTTGATGGATTCAACAAATCAGTAACGGAGATAAAAACAGAAACCAGACATCCCAGAACTACGCTCCCATTTCATTTGCTTCCCTAGAGACCAGATGCACAGCTTTACAACCCCACTGGGAACAATTCTCCTGGATCAACCTGTCTCTTCCATGAGCACAGGAAGATGGCAGCTATGCTACTGAGGCATGTGGTCACTTTCCCGCCACTGCTGAGCAGGACAGAGCTAAATAAATCCCCTCTGCTATCAGAGGAGAACAGGCACAAGCAGCTCTGCAACTGCCATGAAGAGACAGCAAGGAGCAACTCCTGTCTTAAATGCTGATTGCAGCACAGGGGGCAATAAACCAAACATGCTGTCCACCAAACAAATTACATGAAGGACAGGAATATCAAGACAAAAAGTCCACATTAAGACACCTGTTTACTGAAATTGTTCAGGAATTGCCTTGCTTCTTACTACTCAAACTTAGTACTGAGGGCAAGAAAACCATGATTCAACCATGCCAAAGCACATGGATGAGAACTGCATCTTTGTGGAATGGCATCTTGCTGCCAGACTGAGATTTCTCATCAAAACACCCATCTGAAAAAGACTCCACTCAGATGAAAAAAAGCCCTGTTTGAATTTACTTGTCCCAAGTCAGGCAGCAGAAACTTGGCCCTCTCCCAGCCTCCACAGCGCTGCCCTTGCCACTGCACTGGATTGTCTGAGCTGCAACAAATGGGTGTCTTTTTGTCTCTCCATTTTTGTGGAAACCCCTCGAGAGAAGTTGTGTTCAGCACAATGCACAAGTAGACATTTTTTATCCTAGAGCATTTGTAGAGAAAGGAAACAATCTGTGGCATTGGTCATCTCTGCCAGAAAGTTTTTCCTGAGGAAGAGGCATGTAAAGCTTGCCATGTGCTTTGTCACATCTGACAAAAGTGCTCAGTACCCTTTGCTAGCAGACAATGTGGCCTGGGGCTCCTCTGAGCCATCGTTCCTCTCCTTCACCGGCTCCTTGACAGATGGGCCTTCAGACTTCTGGTGTTCCATCCCCTACAAAGACACAGAGAAACCCCATCAATCATTAGAACATAAACCAGGAAATTCCCTGTTGAAAACTCAAGTTAGAACCAGGATCACTGCTACCGAGGCTTAGGGAAACATTTCCTAACTTAGAGATGGAAACAAACCAGAGATTCAGTGATGCCAACTCTTTGTTTTTAATAGCCCAATACAGGTTATGGGTGCTACCAGACTGAGCAGCAGTTTAAAATCCCAAATTCCTTAATCTTGAGCAGAAATGGGAATAATGCAAACTGGCAGGCAATGAGTGTTTGTGAAGGAAGCAGCAGAACAAACTGGACTCTGGGGGTTGGTCCATTGTGTTGGAAGTCCATTTGGTTCAACACTCACTCTCCCTGTGCCTGCACAAAGGCAGGCTCCCTTCTGTAATGTCGATTAAAAAAAAAAAATCCCCCCCAAACAAACAAAGGATTTTCCACTGGATGCTGCTGAATTCACCAAGCTTCTTCCAGCTCCACAGGGCTGGACAGCAGGGCAGTATTCCCAAAAGACAGACCGTCATTGTAGTAACTAGGATTGACCTGGACATCTTTTGTAAATTTGGGAATTTTCTTGGCAGTACTACTTCCAGTGTCATTTGCAAAGACTCTGTTATCTTCAGAAGCACAATTCTCACTTAATTGCTTTACAGGGGGCAGAGTAGGGAGAGCATGGTGGGGGCTTACGCTTAAATGTAAACCCATTTTCTCCCCTTTCCCTTTCCTCTTTGTGACCAATATTGAAAATATGCAAAACCCCACTTTTCCCCTAATAATATCAGTTCCTTTGTGGTCTGCAGATGACCAGGCTGAGGATTAACAGCTCATTCCCAGGAGCAAAATGATTCAGCAGAAGAGGAATGAGCTAAAGACAGATTAGGTGTGTTTGCTCTCATATTAGCAGTGGCAATACTTACACATAGGAGACATTTCTCCTGCCAAGCACTTACTTTCTTCTTAATTCTTGTCAGAATATCTTCATGGTCACAAGGGGAAAGAGACTGTTCCAAAAGCGTTTTAAATTGTTGATGGTTGAGCAACATCTTCACCATCTCCTGTCCATAATGCCTAAGGAAGGAAGGCAGGAAAGAAGGAAACAAAAGAAAAGTGAACAAACAAAGGAAGAGTGTTAACAGAAGAGGCTGATCCCTTAAACTCATCAGGTGCAATCCCTGCACGAGAAGGCATTACCTACTCAGCAAAGAGGGAGATTTACCTCACTTGACACTGCACAGTGCTGTCAGCTGAACACAAGAGGAAAGAGGAGAATGTGGGGCAAGAGAAAAAAAGCATTTCACTCTGAAACTGGGGGTGTGCTTCTGTGGCATCAAAGGATCCCAGGGAACAAGCAAAACACATCTGCTTTGTTGTCAGAGCCTATTAGCAGTGTCTTGCTGCCATTGCACAATAATTTGCCTTTCTTTACCTGGCAGGGAAGCCAGGACAAAACACCTCATGCATCCTCTTGATAATTCTATACTATGTGTATGCAGAGGGGCAGCTAGTTGCTCTGGTGTTCTTGGCAGCTATTCATGGAAATTTAATCATCAAAGGGAGGGGATTTTGGTGTTTAGGGTTGATTTTGCCACTAGGAAACCAAAGTTTTCTTCAAGAAGAAGTTTGGAATTCTGTGAGCCACAGATAACAGCATTCTAGAAATCTGCAGAACAGGTTTAGAAAGACTGAATATGTTGGCTAAAGACCCCTGAAATATTTCTAGGCAAGTCTGAAGTTAATGAGAAATGGATGTTTGGGATCCTTCAGTGATGAACGTTAGCCAACACTTTGGCTTTGTGTTGTGCACCTGAGGCCAATCAGAACTGTTGGACTGGCTGATCTGAGCTCTTTTGATCTCAGTAAAAAATCCTTCAAGCCACAGGCAAAGTTGGCAATATTCCTTTTTGCTGGCCATTTTCAGGTTTCCCAGTACAGCCATTTGCCCAAGCAGCCCAGAGCAGTGGTCACAGTGCCAAGGCTGACAGAGCTCAAGAAGAGTTTGGACAATGCTCTCAAGCACATGGAGCGACTCTTGGGGTGTCCTGCACATGGCCAGGAGATGGACTCGATGACCCTGATGGGCCCCTTCCAACTCAGCATATTCCATGATTCTGTGACCCTTATTCACACTGTGAGGTAACTTCATATTCCCTTTAGTTTCCACTCTGTTGTGGTTTCACCTTTACAGCCAGACACAAAGCGGTTTTCCGTTTTGGGAGGTGAAATGAAGATCATTACCTTGTGTCCTTGTGGCAGTCCTGAGCAAGCTTCCCTGCCACGTGTGGCAGCCTCTCAGCCCTGGCTGTGCCTGCGAGCTGGGTGACTCCAATTCTCTCCATCAGGGACAGGAGGAGTTGGGCCGCACACTCGCGCACCGGGGCGGGGCGGCTGCTGGGGAGGAGAGAGCAAACCCTGGGCACAGGGACAAGGAGCAGCAGCAGCGCCGGCCTTGGCCAGAGCTGCTCCCTGTCCTTGCTGGGGGAAGGAGCCTGGGCTGTCCCTGCACCTTCAGACACCTGCAGAAGGTTCTGTCCTCAGGGAAACACAAAGTTAGCATTGCACTCAAGGCCTGCCTGCACGGAAGAGGGGGGAATTCAGTCTCCCTGCACTGTCTGATACTCAGTTTCTTTCACAGTATTTACTTGGAGAAAGATTAAAGAAATAGATGACATATGAATAATTTAGAAATTAAGGACCATTGATGCTGACCCATCAGAGGGCACCCAGTACACAGAGCTGCAGCAGGATTGAGGCTCTTTCCACCCATTTATCCCCAAATCTGCAGAACTTTGGAAAACAACAAATGCAGGGAAAACATGTGTTGGGCTGTGAAGTTGCAGAATATCCAGCAATGCAGCCTGTTTCTTCTGTGGGGCTTGGCAATGGATCCATCTGAATGTTTTACCCTATTCCAAAGCTGAGGAAAGGGTGGCAGGCAGTTTAGGCAGGCTGTCCTGTTCTAGAGAGCGTCTCTTGGGAACTATCAGGCCCAGAACCAACATTTAAGGCAGCATTTGCTCCAACTGTCCCATGGCAGTCAGCCTGTGAAGGCGCCTGTAAAGTGATTCATCATCTCAAGGCTAACATGAAACATCAGTTTGAATAGAAAGTAGAGCTCTAAGGCCAGGACAGTCATACAAGGCTCCTTTAGCAGGAGCTGCACCTGCTGTGCAGGCTGTGCCACACCCAGCAGATTGTCCCCCACGTGCTCCACGCCCCAGCAAGGACCCTCCTCATTTCTCAAGTTAATGGCATTGTGAGGAGACATGGTTTTCCCAGGGCCTCTGTGGTTAGAGCTGTGAAATACCAAACACTGCTCACAGCTGCAATTGCAATTGTCCCTCTTCCCACAAAAGCACAAGGCTCTATCCTTGGCCTTTGCAGGTACTTTCCCTTCCCCACTGATCACCCCATCTAGGAAAATCTGACAGACTGGGAGAACTCCAGGAAGCAGCAGGAAGCTGAGTCAGAGGAGCTTTAGTTTGGATATCAGGAAAAAGGGTTTTTCACCCAGAGGGTGGTTGGGCACTGGAACAGGCTCCCCAGGGCAGTGGTCACAGCACCAAGCCTGACAGGGTTGAAGGAGCATTTGGACAACAATCTCAGGCACTTGGTGTGACCCTTGGGCTGTTCTGGGCAAGGCCAGGAGCTGGACTTGATGGTCCTGATGGGCCCATCCAACTCCCCATATTCTACACTTCTGTGATTCTGAGAACTAATGGGCTGCAGGAGGGCAGAAATAGGTGACAAGAGGAAAGATGTGAGGTTGGTTGGAGAATCAAGTCACTGAGTTCACAAAAGATGCAGGATACAGGACCCTTCGCTCCCAGCATTCCCATTCTCTGTCTCATCCCTTCTCCCTCCCACACACACGAAGGTGAAGAATATCACTAAAAGAAAAAGAACCTACTTGACTCCCATGTCCATGAGTGTCGAAGGAAGGAGACCAGGACACCAGATTGTTCATCACAGGTCTGATTTATTGATTGATTCAGCAACTTAAATCCAGTGTCCAATGAGTCTCATACATATTGCAAAAGCTGAGCTCAGGATTGGCTATTCAGCTACATGTCAGCCTCACTTAATTTAGCCTTTAGCCACATTCCTGTGGTTAGCAAGCACAGCAACTTCTGCATTCTTCTTATCCACAAGGACACCCTAGCCTTGAAGGGGCCTTGGCTCTAGTTAAGACTTCTTTACCAAATTGATTAGGCTTCTTTACAAAATTGATTGTGTCCCCTTTCCTCAAGCCACTCTTCGACAAAACTCTCCACACATGAGAGCAGTCATTGCTCGTGCAGGAGTCACATTCTCCACCATGATCCCCAGGGTCTGAGTGGCTGCTTTCTGAACAAATTCTGGGGAGTTGGACACCATCTGGAGAGGGACCCGAGCAACCTCATCCACCTCAGAGTCCATGTCCTTCTTCAAGGTCACAAAGAGCTCTCCCAGAGTGACAATGGCAGAGCAGGACACCTGGGAACGGAGGCTTGGCACCTGGGGAACCATGAGGGGAAACATAAGAATCACCTTGAAAAGAAAACCAGTTGCCTTCAACAGAAGTCCCAGAAAATGACAACACATCCCACTGGGTCCAGAGGAACATACAAGTACAGGAAGAGCAGGAGAGCACAAACACAGAAAGGCACCAATTTCTGGCCTCAGACCTCTTTACTGAATGCCTAAAATAAAAATTTCATTAAGTGTTCTACTTAACCCTTCTAAAATGTCCACAGCTTTGATTTCAGGCCCTTTTACTAGAAAATTAAATCAAGGGCTGCTTTCAAATCATAAAGGCACAAGTGATAAAGATAAATGAGTCAGGTGCTCCTGTTCAAAAAAGCAACACCAGCAATTGAAGCACTCAGCCAGGAAACAGAAAACACAGGCTCAGGTCTACAGAATAATTTGCAGTGTTGAATTACAGCTTGGGCAGAGATTGGGACTCTGGCAAATAACGTCATTTGTGTCTCAGTTTCTGCATTTGCACATTGCATTATAAAGGCACCACACTCAAAGATGAGTGTCAGATACCCGACCTGCCAGTAAATACAGCTGCATGTGCCCACAGATCCTACAGATAGCTGACAGACATTGGAAATCTCAGGTCTAAAACCAGAAATGAAGGCAGACCCTGAGCTCACATGGAGATGAACAAGCACATACCTACTCTACACACTGTGTATGAAGTATGGGGGACAATTCAGAACAATGTTCTCACCTCGCTGGTAACTGCCAAGCAAACCCCACCAAGTCTACAAAGCAGGAGCTCTGAATGGGACCCAGCCAGGTGTTTGATGGTGAGGAGTCCCTTCTCCTTCAGCTCCCCGGAAGGCAGAAGATTGATTTTTCTCTCCACCAAGGCAGCACCCTCTGAAATGACCAGGCTGGCAGCTCAGTTGAACAATAGGAGGTGCTTTTCAAGGAGTGCTTAATGAAATCGTGGAATGCGTTGCCCCAGGATGCTGTGGCTGTCAAAAGCATTCACAAACCCAAGAGGCAAAGAGAGGGGTTTCAGAGTGGCCATTTGAGAAGACAGCCTTTCTGAAATCTCTGGCACATGAGGCCCCTCTGTCACTGCTTCCTAGAAGCTGTGAGACCGAGCCATGCTGCTGTTTGTTGTCACCTCCCAGTACCTGTCCCCGAGACACAGTGCCACCGGGCTGTTATTGGGGCATTTTCCTTCTTTGCCAGCCCCAGCAGGCATTCAGCAGGGAGAGTCTGCACTGCCACTCTGGAGCTGAGTTTCCACTCTATGATCTCGGCCTCTCTGTCACCCCCTCCACTCCCCCTCACACATTCCCCAAAAAAGCAGCAGGATGTCTGCTGGGACCCCCTCAGCCTGCAGGAAGGCCAGGTGGGTCCTGGCCTCTCCTGACCCACAGCACAGCTTTCTTTCATCCCAGCATGGAAATATAAAAACTATATTATCACATCACACAGAGGGCCAGGAGCTTTTTATTTTGGCTGCAAGTGTCCACAGGGCATTGGGGAAGAGGAGAAAAGGAGTGTTTTGCAGCAAGCAACCCGGCTACTCAGGCAGGATGGTAGGAAAAATGTGTGGAAGTTGCTTTTTAGGACTTTGTTTGTTCTGCTGAAGCTTCTGACAGGGCTGATGGGCAGATCCCAGAGCTGTGGAGAGTTCCTGGGAAATTTGTCCTTGGATATGTCTACGAATGCTCTCCCAGCCATGAGCTGCCATCTGTGTCCTGTCCATATGTTACTGCCTTGACTGTTGAGTGTCTGAGGTGCCTCTTGAGGCTGCTATGGACCTCCTTCACCAAGGAATGGGTTGTGATATAACATCCCTTTCTGCTTCTATTTGGGCACTGACAGAGCCTGGAGCACTCTGGCTCGAGCTTGGGCTCTGGCCAAGCAAGATTGCAAATGAGAGCAGCTCATGGTCCTCAGCTCTTCCCTGCTGCTGGGACAGACAGACATGGCCATGGGGACAGAATGGAGCTGCCCCATCTGCCAGGGCACTAAGAAGGATGTGAGTTTTTCTCTGCCCTGTCACCACCAGTTCTGCCTGGGCTGCATCCTGCAGTGGGCAAAGAGAAATCCAGCATGCCAACTCTGCAGAGGAATGATAGAAGCTGTCAGGTTTTCTGAGTAGGATGAACAGGACTACATACAATGTGCCATCAGCTCCCCCAACCATTGCTAGAGTCCAGCAGGGAGAGAGCCTGGCCACCTTGCTGAAAGCAGCCCCCCAGACCCTGTGATGGCTGCTCCATCTTCCCCACAGGGAACACTGTCCCCAGCTGAGCAGGGGCTGCAGGACCAGAGCCTGTGGATGGCCTCCTGCCCAAGGTGTGGGCCGAATTTTTCAAATAACAATGTCATCTGCTGGACGAAAGGTGGCCCTGGCTGCACCAGAAGCTGGAGGGAATATGCCAGCACCAGAGATGGCTGGTTAAGGAATTCCTAGAGCAGCATCCTGCACGCCCTCTGTGCCTATGGTCAAGTTGCCAAAATCTTGGTGCCAGTACTGCAGTTTCTCCTCTGTAGCAGTCTGAATTGCTGCTAGCATAGTCCAGGGTAAAGAAGCTAAAAGGGCCTTTGCATGATCTCCACAGATGTTTTATTCAGCTGTGCAGGGAGATGTTCAGGTCCCAGCACCCACACACAGAGGGTCTCACTTTGTCTCCACGGGGCCTGGGGGGCTGACCCTGATCTTGGGGCAGTACAAAGATAAGGGGGCCAATCAGGGAATAGGGAAGGTGTGGCTCAGGAACGCAGGAACAGACATAGGAACAGGGGAAGGAGCCAATGGGGTCTAACAGCTTTTTGAGGGAAGCTTCTTGTGTCTCCCTAGACTAGGGAATGCCCCCCCCCAGGGTCTCCACAATTTCCCATGTTTTATATTATTAGGAAAGCTTCTCTGAAGGATCAGCTGAATCAACACAAAATGACAAAAACAATCAAAAGCACTCATAAGACAATTGTTCAAAATGCAAACAATTCTGAGTTCCCAATGTGCCAACAGATTTCTTGGAGTGTCTTAGATCTGTCAGGAGGGATGCAGGGTTTTCTTAGCACAGTTTATCAGGAAGCTGAGTCACACATACTGAACCTCTGGTCCATGGCCTCCTCACTGCCATCGTGCAGCAAGGAGGCCCAGAGGCTGCTGCGCTCTGCTCCTGTCAGGGATGAACACAGCGGCTCTGTGGCCAGTGCCAGCTCCAGCTCCAGCAGCTCACAAGAGGAGACTCCTTCCAGAAGCTCTGCTGGCTCCAGTGTGGCAGACCAGCAGAGCCCACTGGAAGCCACCCTCCATTGCAGCCACCCCCAGCTGCGCCCATCATCACTGCAGAGCAGGAGCTGCCCCAGAGGAGCCATGGCAGGAGCTCATGGCAGTGGCAGGTCCCTGTGCCCAGGGCAGAGCCACAGAACCTCTGCTCCTGCCTGGGACAGGGGCTGCTCACCCTGGTGTCCCACCGAGAGGAGGGATCCTGGCCCCCAAACTCTGCCCAGCCCTGCAAAAGGCCACCCCGCCAGCAGTGCCAGCAAGGTTCCTGCAGCCATTCAGTCAAATCAGAGGAAACAAATGTCTCTTCAGCTGACACAGTCTCTGCACACAGCTTTCTCCCCCTTCTCCTGGTGCCTTTCCCTGACTCCAGCAAGAGCTGCAGGAAATGCTGTGTGAGCCATGATGATGGAAGAGCTACTGATAAAAACACTGGGGTGATGCTTTCAGAGGAGTCATGAATGGAAGACTGACCAACCTTCCAGCCAATGGTACGCCAAAAGTTTCCATTCTTTAACTAATTGACTGCAATAAATTAGTAAAAAGAAAGATGCGGAAACAAATTAAATCTCCCACAGCTGCTGGCTTTCCTCAGGTTCCATGGTCTATGTATTGCTAGACTTACTTCATTTAGGCAGAATATTAACTGCCCTGACTTGCTGGAGACTGACCACAAGGTCTCATCTGTGGTGCGCAGTCACTAAAATTAGCTCAGCAGAGGCATCTTCAGCTGTCCAAGTGTAGCAGAAATACATATTCTCTGCTTCATGACTGTGTGGCAGCCACTGCTGGTGTGGATTTGTCAGCGTTGCTTCATGGATTACCCCTGGGAAGGAATTGTGTGCACAGGCACAGTGTGATGGCTTCGATCTCCTCTAATTACTCCAATCGGATGATGGCCAGAACTTTTAGGCAAAAAGCATCATGACAGAATAATTTACAATACTCTCCAAACTACTCCTGTGGTTTTGATTTTCTTACTGATTAGGTTCAGTGTCTGGCCTCAAGAAATCAGTCCAGAAAGAACAGGCAAAGCTCAGCTTACAAGTTAGAGTGCAAGTCTTTAATCGGCTGGTTTTGCAGCATGTACAAACAACTTTTCAACATATTTGCAAAAAAATCTCTTAGTTCTTGCTATACCTATCCAGAACCTGACTCTCTCCTCGTTTTATTTTGATTTGAGATCCAAGCATGATATTTTCCTGGACAGGGAAATAAGAACCAGCTGCAAATACAGACTACAAGTGTGAATCTATACTGCAGGAACTGAGCTGTAGCTTGGAATTAAAGGCAAGAAGTGATGCCATGGTAAATGTGAACATTTAGTGCTGGCATAGGAGCCTTCTGCAATGCCCCATCAACCCATGGTTCACATTGCTACAAACTCTCTTTCTGATGTTACAAGGAGTGTTGAAGAGCTGACTGTAAGTAAAAAAAATAGCCAGAATGGTAATTTTTGTTAATATGGCAGACAATGACTATCTAATAATTCAGAACTCATAGAAGTGAGTATTCAGATTTCCACTTAGTATGTGCTGTCAGTTTTAATTTGAAATCAACAGGTTTATCCAAATCAAGTTATCCATAGGAATTAATTTGCTCTATGATCTACCTAAAAATGTCTCATTGTCTGATAAGTTTAGTAGAAATTTGCAAAGTCCACAGTCCACAGATTTTCATTTCTTGTTTAGTGGCTATTCTGCAGGAAAGCTTTTACAGACTAATGAGTTGGATGTAATTAAAATGCCAGCACATTTCATCTAGCCATTTTGGTATTAGAACAAAACCATATGACTGCACAGCCTTTTAAAAAATATTTTAAAATAAATTTTCAAATCAACAGTCTGAGTAGGACTCAGAATAAAAACTCTACCAAACTTCAACTCCATTGGAAGATTCCCTTGCTACCCTGTGAATCAACTCTCCATTCAGAAGATTAAAAGTCCCCATTATGGTGGTTTTGGTATGGTTAGGAATTGGGCAAGGGTCTTCTTCCTTCTAAACTCCATGCTGCAGGGCCTTTGGGATGTGGCCTGCTGGCCGTTGTTTGTGCAGCCCTGGTATTTCTCCATGAGGCAGAAAGTGCAATTGCATTTCCAGCCCAAAGCCCGTGAGGAGTGGGGTGTGCAGAGCTGTGCCAGACACAGGCCAGCAGCTGTGCCACCAGAGGGTTTTGGTTCCTGCCCAGGGCAGCTGGTGCATCTCTGCCGTGAGTGCCTCCCCTTGCCAGGTGCCCATGGACAGCAGGTGCAGGGTTCTGCAAGGGGCATGGAACAGGGTGGGGATGTCTGCTGGCAACAGAGTGCAGCGGAGAGCAAACAGTCCAGGATGTTCCTGGAGTGTGTGACAGAGAACTCCTGACACAGCTGGTGACTGAGGCAGTGAGGGAAGGCACTGCTGGGCCTGCTGTTTGTGAGGAGAGAAGGGCTGCTGGATGACAGGAGGGCTGGAGGTGGCCTTGGGCTCAGTGATAGCAAAATGCTTGTGTTTGCTTACCAGAGAAGGAACAAGAGATGTTGGGGAAGTGTTGATCTGCAACAAATTGTGAATTTGTTAAGCTTTACCAGGCAGTGCTTAGTTGTACCTTCCCTCACACCAGTGGTTAATGTGTGCAAGTGGATGTCTTAGCCTTGAGAATAAAGACAGTGGGCCTACTGAGGAGGTAGCTGCAATGCATTCAAGGAGAAGAAGGCTCCTAACCATGGGAGGAGAATTTGAGGAATGGGATGTTCACCACATGACCACCAGAGACCCTCAAGAGACCCCTACTCTAAATGTCAGTAATTTTGGGGAAGGGATTTAAACATGTCAAATACTTTGTGAGAATGTTAAACATTCTCACAAAGTATTTGACATGTTTAAATTATTTTGCCTGCGAGTATTTGACATGTTTAAATCATACTTTGCCTGCGAGTTTGAGCAAAGTAATGAACAAAAGTAATGAATAAAAGTAATGAATAAAAATAATGTCTTAGATCCATGGATACTAACACGTGGGTGTGCATGTTTCAGGAAAGTGATTCCCACGCACCCAGCACTGAAATAAAGTAATGCCTCTTTTCTCACACTGAGCTGGCAGTGTGGATTGGGCCCTGCTTGGTAACTTTCATTTTGGTCATTTCTATTGAAGCATAAAGAATGGTTGAAATGAAATCTTTCCAGCTGTTTCCCTTTGGTTTAGCTGTTTGAGGGTTAAGATTCTGTGCTGCAGGTGTGCTGGGTGTGTGCAGAGCAGTGCAGGCCCAGACACCCCTTGGCTTTCCCACAAGTTGTCATGCCTTGTTGCCAGGTGTGCCCAGCTGTGGCAGGAGAAGGAGCCCGCAGCGCAGTGGGCACCGTGCCCTGCCCAGCCGGGGCTCTCTGGCACAGAGCAGCAGCAGTGCCAGCACCGTTCATCCCGCTCCTGCCTTGGCTTCCCCTGGCACACAGAACCCTCTGGAAATCAGCACCGCCAGTGGCGTTCCCAGCTTGGAGCAGCTGCTGCTGGCGGGCAGATGCTGCCAGTTCAACTGCTGCCAAAGGGGAAGAAAGGCAGAACAGAGGAAGAGATGTACATACACAGCAGCCCTGGGAACATCCTATAAACATGCAGATATATGGGGTGATTTGTTAGGAATTACTTACACTGCTATGCCAATAGTGCTTTCTCTCCTGGTTCTGTACAATGATTTGGGCTATTTTCTTGGTCTGGTTTCCTTTGCTTGGGTCCCACCTGAGGGCTCAGCTGGGGTACAGGCTGTAGGTGCTTGGGGCACTCTTGGAGTTCCTCTTGGATCCCTTGAACAACAGGGTTTGGCCCGTGGGGGTAGTTTGTTCTGCTTTGTGTCAGAGGAGAACTTCCGAGGCCATTTTGTGTTTGCTGTAGGAAAGGCTGCTTATTGCTGTGCAAAAATTCACAGACTAACATGCTTTCTCATGTTTGCTTTGTCATACTTTGCTTTGTGATATCAGGGCATGGTTGCCACATTGTCGTGGTGACATCAGAAGGTTGCCTTGGTGCACGGAAGGCTTCAATGCTAGAGCAGTCCTAGGGGTTGCTCAGATCAGGAGCGTCCTCCTGATTGTGGCCTTTGTCAGCGTGTAGCTGCACACTGACAGGAGTCTTGGTTGGAGTAAACTTCAACAACAGTGCTACAATGATTGAGCAACTTGCTGCTGCAGTTTGCACCATGTATGGCACTGTTTATTCCGCCTATTTCATTACCAGCCTGGCAAGTAAGTAGAGGTTTCAACTCTATTTAGGCTAGGGTGTAACCTAACCTGGCTTTTGCATGTCTTCTTGCTCTTTCTTAGTGACTGAGTTGATTTTGAAAGAGCATTAGGATGCCTCTGGTTTGGTAAAGCTCCTGTCAAGAGGTTCAGCTAAAAGGGGGTGTCTGTAGCCACAGGGGCAGCATTTGCAGGGGAACTTGCAGGGGTTCCGTTCCCTCCACGGGAGAGTCTGTGGCAGCAGAGTCTGTCATTTCCTCAGTTTGCTGGGACAGGCAGGACAACTTCCAAAATGCAGCCTGGGAGGCCTTCTCAGAAGGCCTTCTAAGGACTTTGTAGTTCTCCCCAGAACTCAGGGAAAGCTTCTTTTATTCTAAATTTTGTAATGAAAGGTTTTGACAGTCTGTTTTGACCCTTGACTGAGTGCTAAAAGAGTGATTCCCTTTGCAGTGAAGTGCAAACGCCAAAGCAGTGAGTGTCTGCTCCTGAGCCTGGAGCTGCTGCTGTGCTGTTTCACAATAGAACTGCCACAGCTCAGGAGGATTTGGGGCAAGCTTTTCTGGGCAACTGTTTTCAGCAACTTAATGGGAATTAGTGCATGCAACTTCTTTTTTGAAAAAAGTACCTGAAAGACAAGAGAACAAAAGCTGCTTTATCTGTTGGACAGAACAGAAGGATTGAGTGTTGAAGAACAATTTGCATTTTCTTGATCATGTTTGTATTCATTTACTGACTAGACAGGCCAAAGTGTAGGCACAGCCAAGATTATTGTCCTGATCTCTTGCTGGCTGTGTGAAAGAACTATGTCACGTGGAGGGATGTTGATAAAGAAAAATACTCTCTGTTTGAGTTGACTTCTACTTTTCTGTGGGATTCAGCAGCCCAGGCAGTTTTCTCACAGCACTTGTTAATTTTCCCTTGCCCACTCCAGATCACATGATCCGTGTATTCAGACGTGCTGATCCTGAGGTGAGTGAGAAAGGAACATTTCATGTTCCTGGTGTTTAAGAATTGTAGAGGAAGATGTGAGCTTGGCCAGTAGCAATAGAGTGTAGAGGGCCAGCTAGGAAGGCTGAAAGAAAATCCATATTCCTGCCTGTAACAAAAATAATAATGGCAGAGATAGATATTTTTAAATTTCCTTCTCAGAGTTTAAAGAATTAAAAACCTAGTTTTGAAAAGAGAACGATGCTTGCAGACAGCAGATAGGGAAAATTTAATTAGGAGCAATTTCCTGTACAGTTGAATTAGATCATTTCAATTTAAACAGAGTGACTTAGAATCCTATTCCTATCAAATTTTATGATATCTACTTGGAACATGAGGTGGTAGAACAGGAAGACCGTCTTGCAATGGTGCCTGCAGTATCTGAAGTGCAATGGGCACCTTTGTGGCTGGGGAGCTGCGTGGGCCCAAAGTACGCAGGGCTGGCGGCCTTGAGCAGCTGCAGATGAGGCAGCGTGGGGCCAGGGGGCCAAGAAGGCCAAGGGCACGGTGGCTGTGCCGGCAGCAGTGGGGCAGCAGGAGCAGGGCAGTGAGCGCGGCCTGTGCTGGGCAGCGCTGCGGCCACAGCTGGAGTGCTGTGTGCAGCTGTGGGCCCTGGGAAGCAGAAAGTCATGGAGGGGCTGCAGCGAGTGCACAGAAGGACAGGGGAGCTGGGCAAGGGGTGCAGAACAAGGCCAGGGAGGAGGGGCTGAGGGAGCTTTAGCCTGGACAATGGGGGCTCCTGAGGGACCTTCAGGCAGACTGCCATAGATCCCTGCCTTCGATCCATAGAGCCAATGCTCAGCACAAGGGCTGTTTCCCTGCCAAACATCCCTTCACTGCATCCAAGTGCTTTAGACAGTGGAATAGGTAACACTTTCACATTTTGTTTATTTGTTTGTTTGATAGGAGAACCCTTGTTCAATTTCTCCTTCTCTAGGGAGCAAGGGAGCTTTTTCTCAATCTTTCCTGCCCTTTTACAGCACCGGCAGAAATTCTGCTAGAATTTTAGTTTTCAAGGAGGCAGTTCTGGATAATGCAGTATTTTTGCACAAGAACACATAGTTTGGGGCAGGGATGTTGGTGCAGAACGAGCTGTTCTGGTGCCAGACCAGCCAGTAGGGCTTGCCCATCATTTTCAAGTTAACGGCTCCTGTGTCTTTTGGCAGCCCAGGGAGTCAGTGTGTGTTGTGTTTGGGAATTGAGCAGGAAATCAATGCCCTTGCATTCCAGATGGCCCTCGGAGTTTAGAGGAGCTGGGAGGGGCTGGGCTGCATTTCTGATTCCAGCCACTTCAGCACCACCAGTGTGGTCGAGTCCAAGAGAAGAACTTGCCCGAGCACAGATGCACAAAGAGTGCAGTTCCCAGTGCAATGCTCTGGGTCTGGTTGCATTCCATAAGGACCCACACGCTCCAGATTACCCAGGAGTGTGGGTTACTGAAGCAACAGGAGAGCAAGTTCAGGATGGCTGCTGATCGGGGCACTGCTACCGAGTGCTGATGTGTGTAGCGACAGAATGGACAGAATTGATTAAGGGTGACCCCCACGTGGCGAAAAATGTGCTTTCACTCTATGATTTAGAAGGTTAAACAAATGCTTTCTTAAGCTATGTTATATTACACTGGCACTATATTAAAACTATACTAAAGAGATACTTTACTAAAAAGCTGCTAAAGAAAAACTCGTGACTGTCTCCAGACAGTCACGACACAGTTTTTATCTAATTAGCTAATCAAGCTAAACAACTATCACTAAAATCCAATTAAGAAATCACTTTCAGTAAACAATCACTATAACACATTCTTCATGTACTAAAAAACAAGAACAGCAAGTAGAGATAATAATTGTTTTCTCTCCTTCTATGATTTTCTCACTACCTTCCCTTAAAAAAAACCTAGGAGAGAGAATTATATCTCTCTCCATTCAAAGACTATAAATACCACAGTACAGTAAAGAGAGATTATAAACGTGAGATCTGTCTATCTGTCAATTTGAATCTTCCTGGCTCTGCTCCAAAGCAGTGGAAGATGGAAAACTCATGTAAAGGCATCCTTTCAGGAGAGGGGTAGAGACAAGTTCCATTGACGGATCCTGAGCAGGCAGAGATGTTTCCCCCTCCAGAGATGGTTGTTTTTTCCCCTCAGTGCTGTTTTCCTTCTCCAGCTTCTTGTGCCCTGAAGCCTTCTTTTTATCCTTTAAATTTTTGCATGTCCTAAGGGAGTGGAACTATCCCATGCTGTAGCTGGGGTCTGATGACTTTGCTCATACATGCCATACATGACACATGGTTTCCTTCACTGGCATCCCCAGGGCTGTGTACGTGCATTCGTTAATGGGGCCTTATGAGAAACTCTGTTACTGCTGGTCAGAATTCTCAGTTGACAAAAAAGGGAGAAAAAACACCTTGGTCCTCCTCCATATACTTGAGGTGGCCATAGAGGTTCTCTGACTTCCATCAGAGATCTTTGCACGCATCCTCATCTCCTGAATGACCCGGTTTTCTAACAAGAATGTGGATGTCAGGCAGTCACAAAGCTGGTGCAGGCCTGAAGAGAAGGTGAACTCCAGAAGTGTCTCTCACAAGGAGTGAGCTCACCCAGGAAGCCCCTGCAGAGCCAGGATGGAGCTGTGGGACAGGGCGGGGTGTCAGTCACTACTGAAAGACAAACAGGACATGGCAGAAGCAGAGGGAGGCTCTCACCAGACCCTTGAGAAATGCCACCCCTTCCCTGCCAGCTGCCTGAGAGGCTGTTGGGGCTTCAGTCCCAGATGGCCCCTGATTGTAGGGCCAGGGTCACTTTGGAATCTGTGCCTCCCCTCGGGCAGAGAACGACCCAGGAGAGCAGCAGCACAGTGCTTTGGGAACGTGTGAGCCCAGCAGCCTTTGAGTCTTGGCCCACAAAGGGCGTATGGGAAGTTGAAACCCATCTTGTCTTGCTTTCTGTGCAGGTGCTTCTAGAGAAAGAGCAGGAGCACACTGCCTTATCTGAGATGCCATGCCAGACTCAGGGAGAGCTGTTCCCTGCCCGAGAGCAGGAAGAGCAGCTCAGGCAGCAGGTGGAAGAGCCACAGGAGAATGGCCAGGTGAGCCTGACTGGCCAGGGGACAGAGGGAAGGGCAGGAAGAGGGGCATAAACCAGAGCTCTTGGGACTGAGGAGGCCAGGAGTCCCACAGGCACTGGAAGGACAGAGCCTTGCAACCTGCAGAGATCAGCCCTGGGACAGGAGGTTTGCCATGGAGGGTGATGTGGGGAGGGAAGCAGAAAGAAATGGCTGAATAAATGTGATTTTGAGGCTGCAAGAGGAAAAAAGCTGAGCCTTACGGCAGCTCCCAGTCACTTGCTCTGCTTTTGTGTGTACAGAACATCAAGGCAGAGCCACAAGCAGAGCTGCCCAAAGCTCAGAGTGACATCATGGCAGTGAAGAGAAAGAACAAGGAAGACATGGGAAGAATTCAACAGGAGAATCTCCATCAGCAGAGGGGCGATCAACAAAACCAGGTGAATGAAAGAGTGGCAGCCACTCCACTCATGAAATGTCCTCTCTTTTGTTTCTCAGAGAACATGAAGGAACAGCTGGATGCAGAGCTTCAGATAGCTCACAGTATGACCAAGGCAAGGCACAAGCAGCTGGAGGAAGAAATGAAAATCATCAGAGAGAAACTTAATCGCTTCCATCAGTCTCTGCAAAACCTAGTGAGTGAAAGAGGGATGCAGCCACTGCAGTCACCAGTCTGGTGGTTTCTGCCCTTCTTGCCTTTCCAGTGCAGAGCAGCAGGGAGTGGGGCCATGCCTCTGAGTGCCATGCTGCCGTAGTGTGTGTATCACAGTCACTCTGAAGGACATTTCCTGGTGTGCTGAATCTCAGCTGCTGCCCTGGACAGTGAAACTTGTCCTTTGGCCTTTTGGCCAGCAGTCATCCAAATTGATTCCTGCTGGCCTGTTCCTGCTCTCCTTTTTTCTTGAGGTGTTTTTACAGTGGAACTTGGTGACCCAGATGGAGGATTGAAACAAGCTATTGTATCCCCTGTCAATCTGTTCTTTGCCTTTCCTCACAGCCGATGACTCCTGGCTGACAGGGACAAGCTGTAGTGTCTGACTGCTTTGTTCTGTTTGACTTGAGGTGCAAGTGTTGACGTCTCACCGGGCAGCCTGCGAAGACTTGCAGGAAATGTGTGGCAATGAAGGACCCCAAGTTAGGAGTGAGGCACAGGAACAGTGCCCACCAGAAATGCTCCAGGTCCAGCACATCCTGGGCTCTGAACCTGCTGCCGCAGCAGCATCACCTCAAGGAAACCCTTCTGTGAAACCTGGGAACTCAAGCTCGGGCAGATCCTGGGAACAGGAGATAGAGGAGGAGTACCTGGAGCTGCTGGGTACGTACGTCTGGGGTGTTTCTTATCTGAGGGACAGTGTGTTGTGTGCGGTGTCAGCAGAGCTATACCAAATGCTCCTCCTGAGCTTGGTGTCACAGGGCCATTTAGGATTCCCCAGAGGCAGTGCTGTGCTACGAGGCAGCGAGAGAGCTCTGGGTGTTCCTGCTGCCTCTGAGGGCACCTGGGACTGGCTTGGGTTTGCCTGAGCTTCCCTCTCTGCTAAAGGCTGAAGCAGGGATTGTTCTTGGATCAGCAGAAGGCTGTGACCTAGCAAATGATCAAGGCAAGTCCTATGTGCTAGTGGCCAAACTGAATAGAATTTTTAGCTTCCTAAATTCTCCTTAGACTCCTGACTTCCAACCAGTCATCAGAGCAAAAAAACTTCACAGAAATGGACTGGCTTTGGAGTTTTGTCTTTTTGGTTGGGGAATCTTTTTTGGGGGGAGGGGGGGTGGGATTGCTTTTGTGTTGTTCATTTTTGGTGGGGGTTCTTTGTTGTGTTTTTCTCCATCCTGAAGGAGCCCTTCTACCCCACGTCTTACTGATGTCATTTTTATGACTGTTACTGTTACCACTACTACATCTGCAGTTTATTTTCATGAGAATGCTATATTTTTGTCAATAAGAGAATGCTATCTTTTTGTCAATAAGAACTACTTTGAAAGAACATCAGGTTACAGGACAAATAGAGAGCACGAGGTATTTTCTATGTGCCCCCAAAGAAAAAACAGAGACTTTGATAACAACCTTTATTTAATCTTCTAGTTTTATGCTTATCAAGATGTGTCCAGGAGACACATCCAAGTGGCGTGATCAGATAAAACTGTACTGCAGGCCTTTCTCAGGAGAGAGCCTCCAGCTCAGCCATGGTATATTCCTCAGATCCATGGCACTTTTCCATACCTGATTCCCACTCTTTCCCATGACTGTTAGAATCCTACCCATTGGCCCAGGCCCTGCTCAGATACATCTCTAGGAAAACACATCAAGCCCTTTGTGATTCTGCAGCACAACCCAATGAATCTGCTTCTTGCCCGTAACAGCTACCAGTGCTGTGCTCTCAGATAAGACCTGGTGGGGCTGAGACCAGAGCCCAGTGGATGCTGTGTCTGCCATCACCTGCTGGTACAAAAAGGGCACTGATCTGTGCCTCGGTGTGGCTGATCTCAAAGCCCATCCTGGTGTGTCCTGAATGGGGGCAACAGCTTGTCCGGGGCCCAGGCTCACTCTGGCTTCTTCCCATCAGTGCCTGTCAGTGCTCATGCTTGGGCTTTGCCAGCCTTGTTGTGGTCGCTGCCCTGTCCCTGAGGGCTGGAGGGACTGCAGAGGCTGGAGCCTTCCTTAGCTGGGAGAGGGGCATCTTGGAGCTCAGCCTGCTCATAAACAGGTCAGGGTCCTGATGCTGAACGCCCCATCAGAATCAGTTACAGCTTGAGGTGCTCTGGTTTACAAATGGGAAGGCATTCCTTTTGCAAATTGCTGAAAGGTGGGGAAGATGTCCTCCTCTCCTGGGATTGCAGGTCCCTGTGCTTTGTTTCCTGTCAAGAGAACTCTTCAAAAGACTGTACAAATCACTCTCTGTGCTGGCCACCTGTGCTGCAGGGCTGTCTGCCTGGTTGTGGTTGTTTTTACCCAGCCGACCACAAAGGGCTCAGAGCTCCAGGCACTGGGGCTACCTTTTGTATCTCCTGGAAGCTGGGATCTCTGCTTTAAAGTCAGCATCTTGCATTTTGTTTCCCTCAGGGAGAACGGTGAACCCCACTGAAAATCCCCTGATGAAATACACACATCTGAATTATATTGGCAGCGGGTGAGTCCAACAGCAGTTACTCCTGTACAACCATGGGACAGGTGTTTTTCTGGTGGAATGTCTATCCAGTGTGAAGTCAGGCCAGCTGCAAAGATGTTCACACATTGGGGATAGATTGTCCCATCTCTCAATGCTGCTCAGAATTTGTGAGTGGGCTCAGAAGGCATTGTCAGAGATGCCTTGCTACCGAGGTCTTGCCTGCATCAAGGAACAGGACCTGGAAGGTCTCCTTGTCTCTCAAGTGTGGGACAGCTCTGTGTTAATCTCTTTAGCATTTTTTGTATGTCTCAAAATCATACTGGCACACTAATGAAAAGAGAAGAAACTTCCTTGCCTGAAAGAGCAACCTACGCCCTATCAAAGCTGAGAGATAACAGTTCCCAGGAGCAATTCTTTCCCCTGGTTTGAGGAAGGAAACACTCTGTGGTCAGGATAGGACCACACCATTTAGACAGTGAAACCCAAGAGGAAATACTAACCTCCCTTTAGAAATTGAACCCCAGTGCTTCAGGAACAGGCCCAGTGCCCATGCACTTGAGAGGAAAATGTATCATCTGCCTTCTGGCAGAGCTCTCCTGCATCCTGCAGGTTTTGACACTTCCAGCAGAGATTTCCTGTGTGGGCTGGCTTTCACTGCAAGGTCTAAACGGCTTCTCCTTTCTCTGCTTCTGTTTTGTTTCTAGGGGATATGGAGATGTTTACAGAGCACTCGACACTGCCACAGGAGGAGAGGTAAATGTCATCGGCCCCTGCAGGCTCTGCTGCACTCGAGGGCTTTCCCCTCTGGTGTGAGCTGTGGCTGGAGCTTTGGGCAGAGCTGTGCTGAAAAGGCACAAGAAGCACAGACTGGTGCCAGCCCACAGAACACATTTGGGACTTTGTCCTCCTCAGCTGCCGGAAGGAAGGCACGGAGGGCAGCGATTCCTTTCAGAGAAGGACGCGCTCACTCGCTCTCCATTGCTAAAACAAAGGCGGTGCCTTCAAGCACCTCGCTGCTCTTTGGGGCTACAGCTTCAGAGTCCTGAATTCTCATTTCTGGCTGCTGGCAAATCCATCTGAAAGTTACTGGTAGTTCCTTGGCCACCTGCATTGCTGCACTTGGAAACTGCACATAGGGAGAGATCTGCAAGGTGTCCCTGAAAGCCCTAAGCCCTGCCCATATCCCAAGATGTATCCACAGAGTATTAAGGCATGGATTACTTCTTCTGAGTCCCAAACAAAGCAGCAGAGAGTGTGGTCAGAGGTTTGTGGGTGATAACTGAGACACTGCTGTTACCAAATGGTCAAGGCAAAATGTCAGTGCCCCCACGTGTCCTGTAACTGGCTCCCAAAGGAGCAGAGAAATGGGCTGTTGGAATGTCAGTTCCTAATGACTGCAGTGCCTAATCACAAGGCAGTTTGGCACAGCTCAGCCGTGTCATTGCAAAATCACTCGCTCCACGTGCCTTGTGGTCTCGTGCCACCAACCTCCCAAGTTACTGATTTTCAATGTCATTTTAGGTGGCAATAAAAAAAATAAATCTTCAAGGAGTGAGGAGGAAGGAGCTAACCTTTAATGAAATAACAATCATGAAGAGGTATAGGAGTCCCAATGTTGTGAATTATTTAGACAGGTGAGAGGTCATGGTCTTATCCCATGGATGTGTGTTTACATAAAGCAAACATGAGAGGTTAAAAACCCACTTTGGTCAGTGGCAGCAAGTAAAGCTGTTAATTTTTATTTATTCATATTTCTCTACTCATCTCCAATGGATGAGAAGAGAGTGCATCTTGTCTGCATGAGTCTTCCCTGGCACACCTAGTTTGATAATTACTCCAAAATATTCAATACCTGGATCAGCTGTATCTTCCTAACTCAATAGCCTCAAAGTTCACTGCCTCCACATTTATTTGGGATTGATTTTTTAAAGTTTTTTAAGTGCAGATGAACCATCCTAAAGTTGATTTCGCTTGGATTGTTGCCCCTCCCTGCCATTGCTATGCATGCCAGGAAGACTAGGTGCTTATTTCCAGAAACACCATGCCTGACAGGTTTTTTTTTATCTGGGCTGTTTCTAAACTGCACTTTTCATTTGCTGCCCATCTAAGACGTCTCCTTTTCCACAGATGTGTCTTTCTCTTTGAGACTGCACAGATTGCAAACAATGCACAGCCAAGAGGGAATATCTATTCCTTTGATTCTGTCCTTGTCACAAAGGCATCTGGAAATAAGAAACCTGGAAGCAAAAATCAATGTAGCCATGCATGTTCATCTCTACCCCCTTGTTTCCTTCTTTCAGCTACCTTCTGGGCGAGGAACTCTTGCTGGTTATAGAGTACATGGATGGAGGTGTCCTGAGCGATATCGTCAGCCAGACCTGCCTGTCTGAAGATGAGACAGCAGCCATCAGTCGGGAGGTCAGCAATCCCAGCTGTGTTTCCAAGGGCTTGGGCAGAATTGTCTGGGAAACAGGGGCTCAGAACAGGAGAGGTTTCCTGTGCCAAGCTTTGTTTCTGTGTTGCTGGTATGCTATGGGCAAGTAAAAGCATCTCAAGTGAAAGGCCTGTGCCCCTGCACTCCCTGTACTCAGTGCCAGTACTCTTATCTCCTGCTGTTGTATTCTCGCTCTGTCTCTTGTATTTGTATTTGCTGTTCTCCACTTTGCCTCTCTAAATGTTTGCCTGGAGTCTGTCTTCACTGCATTCCTTGCCTGTAAAAGCAAAGGTGCTGGTGGCAGGATTTGAAACAAGCAGCAAAGAAAAATGACAGAGACTCGTTTCTCTCAGTCCTCACCTAAAAAGGATAGGAGTGCAGCCAGAATGCTCTTTGCTTCTGAGCACATGCACTGCAGCAGGAGTCATCCTGGCTGGTTGGCAGGGGACAGCCTACAACAGCAGGTGCTGTTGCCCTTTCAAAAGCTGACGCGCCTTTCCTCAGAAAGGTCCTGCTCTGCAGGTGTTGGAGCAGCAAGCTCTTCCTCTCAGTGGCCATTACTGTTCTGTCATTACTCCCCATTCCCCTGGAGAGGGAATCTTTCAGATTCTTTGTTTCCTTTCTTGTGTGATGAAATCACATCACTCATTTTTGCCCTTCTGTTTCTGTTTTCTCGCTCAGTGCCTGCAAGGACTGGATTTTCTTCATTCAAACAATGTGATCCATCGAGATGTGAAGAGTGACAACATCCTTCTCAAAACTGACGGTTCTGTCAAACTGGGTCAGTATATTCTTGGTCAGGTGCAGCATTCCAGGGATGTGGGTGTGGGGCTGCTTGGAGTGACTGCCATCTCCCCAAAAATGGTGCTGGTGGCAGTGCAGGGACCCCTGCTGCGAGCTGAGGGCACAGTTGCAACGTGCACAGAGGTATAAGGAGCCACAAGCAGTCAAGAGTGGCCTTGCTCTGTGTGTGTCCCTTCCAGAGGGAGGGAGTTACAAGTCCAAAGTTTCCAAAGAACAAAAGCCACTGCTAGAGGCAGTGTAAAAAATGGGGGGATTTTTAAAGTCACCAATGCCAGGAGATTCAACAGCACAATTTCAAACTTCTACTGGGGAATTCTTTTGCTTGCTTTCCTAATTGCACAGAATTCAGATAAAACCAGTATTTTGTTTTCTCCTCAGCTGATTTTGGCCTTGCTACTCAGCTCACCCCTGAGCAGAGCAAACGGTGCTCGCTAACTGGGACTCCTTGGTGGATGGCGCCTGAAGTGGTGACAGGTCAACCATATGGCCCCAAAGTGGACATATGGTCTTTTGGAATTGTGGGAATTGAAATGATAGAACAAGAACCTCCTTACCTGAGTGAAAGTTCTGGCACGGTAAGGAGCAAATACTCACTGATCCCACTGTCATTCTCAACTGTCCCATGTCCTGTGTGCCACTGGACAAAATCCCATTGCCATCTGCTGAAATTACTTCCACCAAGGTCCCCTCCTACAAATGTCCCTGCAATACATCAGCATCTACTGCACTTTTGGTTGCATCAATGGGGGAATTCAAGCCTTACCACATGCAAACAAACTCCAAACAAACAAAGTGTTCTCAGGCAACACTTTCATTTGGGTTAGTGGTTCCAGTTCTTTTGTCTGTGTAGATGGCCTTAATAACAGGAAAGGAGTATTATAAGAGTGTCGTTATCTTTCCAGAAATGAAGGAAGGAAACCCAAACCCAAACCCAACAAAGTTTCTAAAACTGTGGTCTTTAGAGAGGAACCTAACCCTGTGTGCAGTTTCTTCTTATTGGGAAACATGGGCATGTGGCTGTAAAGGCCACTGAGTCTCTTCTGCTTCTTGTGCAGTGCTGCTGAAACACTCAGTGACTGTGTTTCTCTCCCAGCCCAAGCAACATTCTGCACATCACCAAGCCAGAGCGTGGTGATGCGGAGAGCCTGCCAAAACCTCTCAGTGATTCCTGGCACTTTCTGGGATGGGCCAACCATTCATGCATTGACTTGAGTAGCCAAATGACTAGAGGGTGGCCATAGGGATGGAACCTCTCCTTCTTCTGACCTAGACAATTTTTCTATTGCTGCAAAAATGGGAAGCTGCAATTTTCAGACTGCTGAGAGACAGAGCTGCAGGTGGCTCCTGTGTGCCCCAGCAGGCATTTTCATCCCAATACATTTGTGCAGGCATCTTAATGTGTCTGTGTTGAAGAGGAGATTGTAAATGTTTGGTTCCCTACCTGGGTATTAACTGATGGATTTCCTTTCTTTTCTTCCAATTACCATTGTTTTCAAGAACAGCACAAAAAGCCTGATGAGTTTTGTTCTAGGGTACGTGCGCTTAAAGGACCAAAAAGCACTGCAGAAATGCCTTTCATGTACTAACCCTTGAAATTAGTTAGTATAGCAAAGTCCCTCTTCCAAAAAGCTTCTCAAGCTGGCATGAATCCTCAGAGAAGCAAATGTCCTTTTGCTGATGTAGTTCCCACTAACTAGGTCAGGCAATGAAATCAGCTGCCAAGGCAAGATCTGAGGGATGGTGGAAAAGCTGTGGCTGCATCGGGGTTTGGGTTTTTGGTTGGTAAAGGAAAGTCATCTCTGGGTCTGTGCCAGGGCAGAAACTGCCACTGAAGAACAGAGGTTAAACAAAGGGATCTGGGAGAGCCTTAGAGATGTGAAAGCAGGAGGTGGAGCCTGGTGTCTCCTTTTTCTCCAGGCTACACACCTGATAGCCACAGTAGGGACTCCACAGCTGCGGCAGCCCAAGCTCCTCTCGGCTTTGCTGCATGACTTCCTGAGCTGCTGCCTGCAGAGAGACGAGGTGCGGCGCTGGTCTGCCAAGGAGCTCCTGCAGGTAAAATGTGAAGGGGCTGCAGGTGAAACAGGCTCTGAGGGATGGGCTCCTCTTCCACTCAGTTCCAAGGCAGCAGATGAGCCCCCTTCCTCCTCACCTCCACTCTTGGTGCTCTTCAAATGAAAATGGTGAGGAATCCTAGACTGGGCTGGGCTGGCAGGCCCTATAAAGGTCCTGTGGTGCAAGTGTCCTGCAATGAGCAGGGACATCTTTAAAGAGATCAGGTTGCTCAGAGCCCTTTGCCACCGGAGCCAGAATGGTTGCGGGGATGGGGCACCTACAAGCTCTTGGGGCAAGCTGTGCCAGGGTGGCACCATGCTCCGAGTAAACAAGTTCTTCCTTAGACCTACTCTGATTAGATGCCCTTTGTGTTTAAAAATATTTGTCCACATCCTATTGTAACTGGCCCTGTTAAAAAAGATGTCCCCCACTTTCTTCAAAGCCACTCTGAAGTCTTGGAAAGTGGCAATAAAGTCTCTCTGGGGCCTGTCCTTTACAAAACAGTAAAACTCCAGCTCCCTCTGCATTTCCTGTGAGGAGAGGTGCTCTGTCCTCTGACTGTTTCTTTGCCCTCTTTTGTGATTTGGTGGGGTGTTCAGTTTTATCTAAAGGCAAAAGAATTGAAGTAGAGCAATGCGGGGTACAGAGACATGAAATGGTGGTGGAGGAGCCCAAGGAAGCCAGTCCCAGCCTAGGAGTCAGAGATTTGGGCAGGAGGGGCTGTGGGGGGCTCACTGTGAGCCTCTGAGGGGCCCTGGTTTGTGCCCCCCAGCCCACCCTCAGAGGTTTCTGCCACGCAAACAGGGACAGCTGGGAGGGACTTGTCCCAGCCCCATCTGCTGCCTGGCACGCTCAAGCAGACGGGAACTGCGCCAGGGTTACTGCCAGGTTGTGTGGCAGAGAGGGAACTGCAGGGCCCAGTGCCACTGGGCTGGCCCTGCTGGGAAGGAAGGTGCCATCCAGCACACAAGGGCCAGGGCATGGAAAGGTAGACACTGCTTTCTGTCCCTGTGGGAATCAGCACAGTGCCTGTCTTTCAAAGGCAGGGGCCTGTGTGAGTCAATGGAGTTTCCTGAAAGAAGAAAACCCAGGGACAGAAAGCGCCATTTCTGGAGCACTGGCAGGGCAAAAATCCCAGCATGATGAAGACATCACAATAAACAGAGGAGTGGGATTCTGGGCCAGGTTTGCCTGTGATGGCAAGGTCTTGCACATTGGGGATGACTGGGGAGCAGATGGTCCCATTGCTCCTCTTTCTGGGTCTTTCCAGGAACTTGATGTATCCTGATTGAGTCCCTGAAGCAATGAGTTTGGAAAGTAATGGTTCACTGTTCTTTGTTGTATTTTTTTTTCCGGTGGACAGCATCCATTTGTAACTTCAGCCAAGCCACCATTCATCCTGGCACAACTCATCAACTCAGTGAAGAAGACGAATAACCCTAACCCTAAACCCTAACCCTAACCCCTAACCCTAACCCCTAACCCTAACCTTAAATGCTAACCCAAACCCAAACCCTAACCCTAACCCTATCCATATCTCTAACCCTTACCCTAACCTCAACCCTCAGCCTAAGCCTAAGCCTAAACCTAAGCCTAAACCTAAGCCTAAACCTAAACTCAAACCTAAGCCTAAGCCTAAACCTAAGCCTAAGCCTAAGCCTAAGCCTAAGCCTAAGCCTAACTCTAACACTAACCCTGGGAGACTAGAACAGGATAATCATGTCAAGATGTTATCTCTGTTACCAATTTAGAGTAGGATTGTAGAGTAGGCTTGCTAAAGAGATTTGTAGCATAGAATTATAGATTAGAGTTGTAATTAATAAAGTTTCTGAAACATCAACTCATTTGGATGATTCTCCTCCTTCTGACCCCTTCAGAAAATTCAACATTTCCTTCTGAATTACAATTTTTTTTTATTGGTGCTAAGTCACACATATGGCTTGTTTTGTATGGTTTCATAAGCGAGGAGGGCTCTTCTTCATTCATCCTCTCCAGACCACACTGCCTTTGGAATATGAGCCACTGGCTGGTTATGGCACAGCTGTGGTATTTTTAATTGAGGCAGAAAGGGCAATGGCATTTGAAGGAAAAACCAAAGGAATAATGAGGCAGCCCAAACACCCTGTGCAGATGCAGGCCTTCAGCTGTGACTGGAGAGCATTGGGGTTCCTGCCACTTGGATTTGGATCCCTAAATGCAATAATCTCTTTGGCTGGAGGAAAGCCTTGCTCAAGTGAGAAAGCAGAAAGATCAGGGAGGGTGCTCGGGAAGGTCTCCTGTGGTGCAGAGCTGTCAGCGCCTGTGAGGTGAGAGCGGGCCCGGCCTTGCCCGGGCTGGAGCCCCAGCAGAGCCTCGGCAGAGGCCGGAGCAGCCTGAGCCCCGGCAGAGGCAGGCTGGAAGGAGGCCCTTGGAGCTGCAAGAGGCAGCAGCCGGGCCCTGGGTGCCTCTTGCTGGGAGCGGGTGAATCCTCCGCTCTCAGAGCCCAGGTGGCAGCTGGCTGCTGCCGAGGGGAAGCGCACCTGTACTGGGCACAGCCCAGCCTGGAGGCATTGGCCGTCTGGAGTGTGCCCAGGAGCAGAGAAAGGCCAAGGGCAGCCGCGGGTCGCTGGGTTGGCTGAGGATTCCTCCTCTTCTGCCGGCTGCCCTGCAACCCCTGGCAAAGGCCAGCAGTGTGTGCAGCACTCTGGGCACCGTGGGAGGGAGCCGGGCTGCTCGGCAGGCTGGAGCACAGGGCAGCTCCTTCAGGCCCGGCACTTGTGCCAGGGGAAGCGAGGCCAGCGTGAGGCAGGGACAGCTTGGCAGGGCACATCTGCAGGAGCCAGCGCCTCACGCAGCTCTGGGAGGAAGCGCCTGCAATCCTGCAGTTCTGCACTGAGCCTGAGCAAAGGTGTGAGATGCAGAGTTTTTGGCAGAAATATTCAGGCCCACCAGGCCAGCCTGCTTTGTGCTCTCTGGCGCGCAGCAAGCGCTGTGCAATGCAGCTTTGAGCTTCTGGGAGAGAGGCAGTCAGGGATGTGCCTGAGGTGTGTCAAAGGGTTAGCTGAAAATGTAATGAGGATAATTGAAAAGTGCAGATGAGTTGAGGGGCCAGCTGGGAATAGAATTGGGATAGTAGAAGATTGCATATTTTAGTTAAGATCTTCAAATGAGGTAAGAAGCTAAGTTAGTAATACAGCTAGCAGAAATCACGTACCTTAGGTAAAGAGTACCAAATATATTAGGAACATAAAGCTAGGAGTGACAGGGATAGAGGAAGCAATTGTGAAGAAGCAGAAACCATAGAAATAACTTGCCTTAAGAATAATTGAACAGTCAGGAGAGGCTTGGACCGTGAGCAGCAGGTCCAAAGGTCTTGCCAGCTGGCCATGGGAGAAGAGCTCACCATGAGGAAGACGGCTTTCTTCCTCCCATAAAACCACTCCCTCATTTCAAAATCCCACCGACCCAGTTAAGGGAGTACAATTGCACAGCTGTAGTAGATATTCAGCTGATAAAAATGCGAAACAGGCAGGTAATAATTATGTATTATGGGTCCTTAGAAACCTATTGTAAAACCTTTTCTGTAGAAAGAGAGAGCAGGAGTCTGCAACTCCTTGCACATGTCTTTGGAAACTAGTTCACATGTGACCAGGGCTGCAATAAATACCCTCTTTTCTACTATAATTAGTTGAAGAGTCGTCTGTCTGTGCTTCAAGGGTTATGCTGGAGTAGTGAACTGATTTGGAAGGGAGCAGAAGAGTTTCAGCAGGCAATTTTTGGAAGAGATGGAAGCCTCTTGTGACTGAAGGGAAAGCCATTTGGAATGGAGTAATGATCCCAAAGTCCATATTGTCCCAAATTGGTCCCAAAGTCTAATTGTATCTTTGTGTCTGAATTTAAATCAGAATGATTATAGATAGCTTCATGCAATTTGTCTACAAATTTATCAAAGTCTTCATTCTTCTTTGACAAATCTGTGTAAAAGACATGGTGTGTAACTTATCTGGAAGTGCAAGGAATAGCATTATATGCTAGTTGTTGGCTCATCTGTAAGACTTGATCAATGCTCTTAGCCTGGGCAGTGACAGTAGCCCAGGGCCCCTTGCCAAGTAACTGTTGTGCTGTTAAACCATACAGAGGATCACCTTGCACTCTAGGTCTTGCTGCTTCTTGAGCACACTTTTCCTCCCAGCTTTTATGAAACATCTCCTGCTGATAGGGTGGTCTTATGAGTCTTTTTAGGGTACGCATATCAGCAGGAATTAATGTGTTAGATGGAAAAATATACTGCAGAAGTGACTGTACAAGTTGGGATTTTCAACTAAATTGTGAAATTGCAGCTCTCAATTTTTCTAAAATCTTCCAATTGAAAGGTTCTCAAACTCTACTTGCAGCATTAGTTACTACAGGAAAAGCTTCTACATCATTGGAGAGAAAAGTCCCTTCTACAATAGCTTCTGGAATTACTTTTTTCTACTGTAGTTTTTGAGCTGCTTCTATTTCAGGGTCACATTCCAACTCTAATTCCACATTCTTTACAGGGTGAGAGGGAGGATTTTGTTTAACCGGCTCAAATGCTGGCTCAGAGACAGAATGGAGGAGTTTTTGCTAGACAATGGCCATATTCAGCCAATGCGCAATCCAGCCTGCTTGTAATAATGGACAATGAACACCTTCACAAAGAATTATTTATGGACATATTCAGAAATGAGCTTGGTGTATCCTTGAAAAAGATACAAGAAGAAGAGTCATCAGGACTCAGCAAGTTTGTCAGCAGGCTTGGGAAAGTGAGCCGTGGGTGGGCCAGACAACCCCAGCAAGATGCGTAAAAAATTAGATGATCCAATCAGCATTCTATTTTAGATGTGTGAACAGCTTGGATTAACCAATCATGTATTAGCTAGAGACACGTGGGCAGTAAAGATTTATTATAAATAGAGTCTTTTTAGGAATAATAAATTTAGCTTCACTGGATCATATTGGTTATGTTGTGATGTCCCCTGAACCTCCCCACCATGCACTTAAGGGTGTGTTGGTTTTCCCCATGAAATGTACACATCTGGGGAAGTGCCCTTGGCAGAGAGGGGCTTGATTCCCAAGGAAACTGCTTCCCCAGGAGCCCCAGTGAGACAGGTGCAAGTGTCTCCATTTGACTCCCTTTGTTTCCTTCAGTCCTTGACCCCTTGCACTTTGCAGAGGGGCATGCAAAGGGAGAAGGCTGTGAAGAAATATGAATGATGTTCTCTTGATGCAGAGTGTGATTTTATACACTCTCTCCTATGGTGCAGATGCTCTTCATTTCTACTGTGTTGATTATTCTTATCAATACATATTTTAATTTGCTCTGGCATTCTTCCCATAGAAAAGTTTTCCTTATGTATTTGATTTATGTCTGCAAATGTTGATACGTAACTTAAGGTACCTGAATTTAGCCCATTTCTCCTCCCACTTTAATTTCAGAAAATGTCAGAATTACAGATGTATGTACTAAAGTATCCAAGATTTCTGTGCAACAGAAAGATGAGTAAACAGTAGTAGAGCCCAATCTACATTACCTTTAGCAGTTACCAAAGCCAGTAGATATTTAGAAAAGTGTGCCTTCTTTCAGCAATATTACAGATAGATGGTTATATACAAATTATAATATTATAATATTGGCTTTACACAAATATTAAAATGGGTTCTATATGTGTGATATTAATTAAACTTAGAGAGCTCCCAAGGCCTTGAACATACTTGAGACTGATTTTGCAGTAAACTATCTTTTAAAACTCTGTTTCGAAAGCAGAAGGTAGGAACATCAGTCATCTGTTGTGTTTGACTTTATTGTTACTTGAGATTGTAGTAAATACTGAGCATGAGCTGGGATGCAGATTGTAATTGCTCATCTTTCCAAAGATAGATATGGATACTATTAACATGTGCCCTGTTTATTGTTCCTAACTGACTAATTTACTGCAGTAGTTTTATAGTGCATTTTTATTGTTGTAATATCTAAATGTAGTGGGAGAATATATATTTGACTTGGGGTAGTTTGGCTTTTGTTTTTCGAATAATAAAACCACTCTCTTCAGCCTGGTGAAGAAGAAATCTGCTTCTG